>NW_028274856.1:0-1452686 GCF_037043125.1 Eumetopias jubatus
AAAGGCCCACTCACCCCAGAGTCAGGAGCAGTGACAGGCTGTCTCCAACCCTAGCCCAGGACCACGACCCGAAACCATCCTGCCTTTGGGAGGACAGGTCTCCTGCAGGAGCCTGGGAGGGGACTGGCCCCTCTCCACCCCGGGCTCCAGGATGCCCGGGACCTGCAAGAGCTCTTCATCTGAGGAGGAGTCTTGGACAACAAGTGTATCTCGTCAGCCCAGCAAGTGAAATAACCAAAGCCCAAGGCTCAGGTTCTAACAGAAGCAGAATTTCAAAGTACTGTTTGGGGAAGCCTCCTCCCCTCTTATGTGGCATTGGGGGTCCCCAAGGAAAGCCTTCTTTCGTCTCCTTCCCTCAGAGAGAGAGCTGACCCCAAGTCCCGCGGTCCCCACCGTGTCCCAGTGCTGAGGAAGAGCCACACGCATGGGCCTGGTGTCAGGAGTGTGGTCGGCCACTGCTCCTGGGCTCCGAGCCAGTGGTCTGGCGGCTACATGGAGGAGTTAAATTGATTTTGGGGGAAGGAGTGCTCACTGCCCACACCGCTCACCATCCCCCTCTGCACTCTGCAATCCAGGCTCGGTGCCCGGCTTACGTCCATCACCAGCACTCCACATGTTTCCGCCATGGGAGGGATCATTCAGCCTCACCCCATTGCACAGAAGAGGAAAGCGAGGCCCAGCGAGGAGAGGTTAAATGGCTCCAGTCCCAGAGCTGTTCAGCAGAGAACCTGGAAAGCCAGGCCTCCAGAGCCCTGCTAGACCAGCCAGAGTCTCCCTGAGGTGAAAGTGAGCCGTCCCCTGCCTGACCAGGCACGCAATGGCCCCTGACCTTCATGATGGCCTGTTCTTGACCGTGAAGATGAGCTGGCCGACTAGGAGGTGGAGTTCAGCTGGTGGGACAGGCTGTAGCTACAGGACAGAGTGACACATCTGAGCTAGCAGGGGCCACACTCTGGTCTCCCTCCCGGAGCCAGAGCAGGAGCTGGAATCTCGGTGCCCGGGGGGCCGGCACACAACAGGGTCTGCACTGACCAGGGATCCATGGCCCCCAGGGAGAGTCCACTCTGCCCTCTCCCCGCTCCTGCCTGGCCTCACCTCTCCTCACTGTGTCGCTGCAGGACCCGGAACCAGGCCCCATAGGGACGGGGGACAGTCGGGGCTGATGGTCAGGGTTCCCCAAGGGACCCTGGGTGTTGCCAGGGCACTGGGGAAAAGACAAGGTCTGGGTTCGGTGTCCAACACCACCCTGCGAACTTGGGAGTAGTAAGAGATACCCTCCCCCAAGTCCGGAGGGCTATAGCACAAAAGGCCTCAGCTTACTCTGATGTCACTTGGGCTGCAGAGATGTAGTGTCCAAGGGTGCCACAGTCTTATAGGAAGTGCCTCTCGGCCTTGGATATCCATCCCCGACCACCTGTGATCCAGTCTTGGGAAAATGTTTTCTAACCCTCGAGGTCCTTCTCAGCAGAGGACAGACTCGGGGCTTGGGGGCCTTAGGACCTGGCTACGCAGAAGGTGGAAGAGCACAGGGCACCAGTCTGAAGACCAAGGTCAGGGCCCTACTTGTTTCAGCCTCAGGGTCCCATGTGGAAGAGAATCCAGAATCACTGCTCCGGTCAGGTTGAGGAGGCCTTAGGAAGGAATGGGGCACCAGGACCGGAGAGGGAAACGGGGACAAGGGAGGCTTCTGCGGTTTCCCACATCGTCCTGGAACCCACGGGTCTGCTCTGTGAGAGACACAGACACAGAGCCAGAGAAGGGGGACAGAGAATGAACCCAGGACAGAGGGAACCAGGAGAAGCCACAGACTCCATCAGCTTAGAAATGACATCCCGGCATTTTTGTGCCATTCTGTTCCTGACAGGGCCGTCACATTTGCCATCCACCCTGGAGGGCAGGGGTTTCCACAGAGATGTGTGACCAGGACTCAGGTGTGCCAGGAGCCACTGTGGGGACGGCCCAGCACATGGGCACAGACGAGGCCCGTGGACCTGAGCCTAACAGTAATGGGAGCCCCTGGAATTCTGTGTTGGAGAGGGTCAAGGTCAGAATCAGTTCATTACTACCTTCCCACAGGGGCTGGGACACAGGCAGGTGTGGGTGGCTTGGCCTGGACCCCAGAGCAGATTCAAGCCCCTCTGAGCTGTGTTCCATGACAAGCGCAGCCCCTGGCTCATCCTTGCATTGTCAGCTTGGCACCAGCCTCCTGTGATAGCAGGCACGGAACATTTGTAGAGGTCCCTAACACTAACCTTAAACTGTACCCTAAACCTACCCGTACCTAACCCCAACACCTACCAGAACACTAAGCTAACCCTACCCTGAACCGAACCCAAACCCTAAAGCGTACCCTAACCCTAACCCGTACCCTAAATGGTAGCCTAACCCTAAACCTACCCTGTACGGTAAACCGTGCCCTAACCCCTACCCTATCTCTAACCCGTACCCTAACCCGTACCCTAACCCATGCCCTAACCAGTACCCTAACTCTCACCCCTAAACCCTCGGTCAACGGGAGGAAAGAGGAAATCCCCGGAAGTGTGGGGTTCATGAGACATTTGACCGCCAGTCCCTGACAGGAAGATGACCCTGTGCCAAATGGACCTGCTGATTTCTCAGAACACTGACATCCTGTGAAATGCCTACATCACTGACCCACAGGCTGATGTTCCAAACCTTGGGTCTCCTAGATCCAGAGCAGAGAAGTGCTGTCAGGTGGGGATAAGTAGGTCCTCCGACCTATGGCCTGCACACCTGCTTCCATTTCTGGGACAAGGGGAAACACACACTTGTTTTTAAGTAGTCATTATCTTCATTCTGAAGTAGACCCATGACCCTTGACCTTTTTGGAAAAAGCGAAATGACTCTTCCAAATGAAGACCTCAACTCATCTGTTCCTCAGGCAACCTGAGTGCGACCAGGTTTACCCAGGCTCCAAGCCCCACCTGGAGGATCCTCCTGTACCGTCTTGACAGCCCATGACCGGCACCAGCACCCCCGGGGGCACAACGCTGAATTTGGGGGAGGGCTCCGGGCCTTTTGGCCACCACACCTGTGCCTGGGGGAAGCGGGAACCGGGAGGATCCTCCCAGATGATCCTTCATGGAACCTTAGCAACATCCCTGAGGACATGGGGCACAATGCTGAAGCTTGAGGACGGCTCTGGGGTTCTTGCCACCCACACCTGTGCCTGGGGGGGGCAGCGGGACCTGGAGGGCCCTCCCAGACAATCCCAACGGACTATTAGCACCATCCCTGGGGAACATGGGGCACAATGCTGAAATTGGGGGATGGCCCTGGGGCTTGTCGCTACCGCACCTGTGCCTAGGGGAGCAGGAACCTGAAGGAACCTCCCAGATCATCATAACAGACCATGACCACCATCGCCCTGAGGACATGGGGCACAATGCTCAGTTGGAGTCCCTTGGTCCTGAAACCAGCAGGAACGGAGCTCAAAGGACAGAGAGGCGCCTCCAGGAGATTTCCATCCAGGGAAAAAGCGGCCCACTGGAGGGCACAGAAGCAGCAACCCCACCGACCAGCAGGCCATTTGAACAGGATCCACCTCCTGCACTTACTTAGCACGTTGTCCGTCTTCGTGGGTGGACCGTGACTGGCCCGCTCAGGGATGGTGCGCTTCCAGAGGAGGGCTAGAAACTTTTCAGTGCTTGCTCAGTGGGTCAGAGGACCAAAGCCCAAGGAAGCAGAGGCTATCCTTCTTCCTCTGGGGCTGGGAAGTCAGCCACCGAACCTGGGGCGGGACCGGGCCCAGGAGTGTGTTCTTTCTGAAGCCACTGCCTTCGGTGGGTGTGGCTTTGCCTAAAAAGCCCACTCACCCCAGAGTCAGGAGCAGTGACAGGCTGTCTCCAACCCTAGCCCAGGACCACGACCCGAAACCATCCTGCCTTTGGGAGGACAGGTCCTCCTGCAGGAGCCTGGGAGGGGACTGGCCCCTCTCCCACCCCGGGCTCCAGGATGCCCGGGACTGCAAGAGCTCTTCATCTGAGGAGGAGTTCTGGAGAACAAGTGTATCTCGTCAGCCCAGCAAGTGAAATAACCAAAGCCCAAGGCTCAGGTTCTAACAGAAGCAGAATTTCAAAGTACTGTTTGGGGGAAGCCTCCTCCCCTCTTATGTGGCATTGGGGGTCCCCAAGGAAAGCCTTCTTTCGTCTCCTTCCCTCAGAGAGAGGAGCTGACCCCAAATCCCGCGGTCCCCACCGTGTCCCAGTGATGAGAAGAGCACACGCAGGGGCCTGGTGTCAGGAGTGTGGTCGGCCACTGCTCGGGGGCTCCCAGCCAGTGGTCTGGCGGCTACATGGAAGAGCTAAATTGATTTTGGGGGAAGGAGTGCTCACTGCCCACACCGCTCACCATCCCCCTCTGCACTCTGCAATCCAGGCTCGGTGCCCGGCTCACGTCCATCACCAGCACTCCACATGTTTCCGCCATGGGAGGATCATTCAGCCTCACCCCATTGCACAGAAGAGGAAAGCGAGGCCCAGCGAGGAGAGGTTAAATGCTCCAGTCCCAGAGCTGTTCAGCAGAGAACCTGGAAAGCCAGGCCTCCAGAGCCCTGCTAGACCAGCCAGAGACTCCTGAGGTGGAAAGTGAGCCCGTCCCCTGCCTGACCAGGCACGCAATGGCCCCTTACCTTCATGATGGCCTGTTCTTGACCGTGAAGATGAGCTGGCCGACTAGGAGGTGGAGTTCAGCTGGTGGGACAGGCTGTAGCTACAGGACAGAGTGACACATCTGAGCTAGCAGGGCCACACTCTGGTCTCCCTCCCGGAGCCCAGACCAGGAGCTGGAATCTCGGTGCCCGGGGGGCCGGCACACAACAGGGTCTGCACTGACCAGGGATCCATGGCCCCCAGGGAGAGTCCACTCTGCCCTCTCCCCGCTCCTGCCTGGCCTCACCTCTCCTCACTGTGTCGCTGCAGGACCGGAACCAGGCCCCATAGGGACGGGGGGACAGTCGGGGCTGATGGTCAGGGTTCCCCAAGGGACCCTGGGTGTTGCCAGGGCACTGGGGAAAAGACAAGGTCTGGGTTCCGGTGTCCAACACCACCCTGCGAACTTGGGAGTAGTAAGAGATACCCTCCCCAAGTCCGGAGGGCTATAGCACAAAAGGCCTCAGCTTACTCTGATGTCACTTGGCTGTAGAGATGTAGTGTCCCAAGGGTGCCACAGTCTTATAGGAAGTGCCTCTCGGCCTTGGATATCCATCCCCGACCCCCTGTGATCCCAGTCTTGGGAAAATGTTTTCTAACCCTCGAGGTCCTTCTCAGCAGAGGACAGACTCGGGGCTTGGGGGCCTTAGGACCTGGCTACGCAGGAAGGTGGAAGAGCACAGGGCCACCAGTCTGAAGACCAAGGTCAGGGCCCTACTTGTTTCAGCCTCAGGGTCCCCATGTGGAAAGAATCCAGAATCACTGCTCCGGTCAGGTTGAGGAGCCTTAGGAAGGAATGGGGCACCAGGACCGGAGAGGGAAACGGGTACAAGGGAGGCTTCTGCGGTTTCCCACATCGCCCATGGAACCCACGGGTCTGCTCCTGTGAGAGACACAGACACAGAGCCAGAGAAGGGGACAGAGAATGAACCCAGGACAGAGGGAACCAGGAGAAGCCACAGACTCCATCAGCTTAGAATGACATCCCGGCATTTTGTGCCATTCTGTTCCTGACAGGGCCGTCACATTTGCCATCCACCCTGGAGGGCAGGGGTTTCCACAGAGATGTGTGACCAGGACTCAGGTGTGCCAGGAGGCACTGTGGGGACGGCCCAGCACATGGGCACAGACGAGGCCCGTGGACCTGAGCCTAACTGTAATGGGAGCCCCTGGAATTCTGTGTTGGGAGAGGTCAAGGTCAGAATCAGTTCATTACTACCTTCCCACAGGGGCTGGGACACAGGCAGGTGTGGGGTGGCTTTGCCTGGACCCCAGAGCAGATTCAAGCCCCTCTGAGCTGTGTTCCATGACAAGCGCAGCCCCAGGCTCATCCTTGCATTGTCAGCTTGGCACCAGCTCCTGTGATAGCAGGCACGGAACATTTGTAGAGGTCCTAACACTACCTTAAACTGTACCCTAAACCTACCCCGTACCCTAACCCCAAACACCTACCAGAACACTAACGCCAACCCTACCCCTGAACCGGAACCCAAACCCTAAAGCGTACCCTAACCCTAACCCGTACCCTAAATGGTAGCCTAACCCTAAAACCTACCCTGTACGGTAAACCGTGCCCTAACCCCTACCCTATCTCTAACCCGTACCCTAACCCGTACCCTAACCCATGCCCTAACCAGTACCCTAACTCTCACCCTAACCCTCGGTCAACGGGAGGAAAGAGGAAATCCCCGGAAGTGTGGGGTTCATGAGACATTTGACCGCCAGTCCTGACAGGAAGATGACACTGTGCCAAATGGACCTGCTGATTTCTCAGAACACTGACATCCTGTGAAATGCTACATCACTGACCCACAGGCTGATGTTCCAAACCTTGGGTCTCCTAGATCCAGAGCAGAGAAGTGCTGTCAGGTGGGGATAAGTAGGTCCTCCGACCTATGGCCTGCACACCTGCTTCCATTTCTGGGACAAGGGGAAACACACACTTGTTTTTAAGTAGTCATTATCTTCATTCTGAAGTAGACCCATGACCTTGACCTTTTTGGAAAAGCGAAATGACTCTTCCAAATGAAGACCTCAACTCATCTGTTCCTCATGCAACCTGAGTGCGACCAGGTTTACCCAGGCTCCAAGCCCCACCTGGAGGATCCTCCTGTACCGTCTTGACAGCCCATGACCGGCACCAGCACCCCCGGGGGCACAACGCTGAATTTGGGGGAGGGCTCTGGGCCTTTTGGCCACCACACCTGTGCCCGGGGAAGCGGGAACTGGGAGGATCCTCCCAGATGATCCTCATGGAACCTTAGCAACATCCCTGAGGACATGGGGCACAATGCTGAAGCTTGAGGACGGCTCTGGGGTTTCTTGCCACCCACACCTGTGCCTGGGGGGGGGGGCAGCGGGAACCTGGAGGGCCCTCCCAGACAATCCCAACGGACTATTAGCACCATCCCTGGGGAACATGGGGCACAATGCTGAAATTGGGGGATGGCCCTGGGGCTTGTCGCTACCGCACCTGTGCCTAGGGGAGCAGGAACCTGAAGGAACCTCCCAGATCATCATAACAGACCATGACCACCATCGCCCTGAGGACATGGGGCACAATGCTCAGTTGGAGTCCCTTGGTCCTGAAACCAGCAGGAACGGAGCTCAAAGGACAGAGAGGCGCCTCCAGGAGAATTTCCATCCAGGGAAAAGCGGCCCACTGGAGGGCACAGAAGCAGCAACCCCACCGACCCGCAGGCCATTTGAACAGGATCACCTCTTGCACTTACTTAGCACGTTGTCCGTCTTCGTGTGTGGAGCGTGACTGGCCCGCTCAGGGATGGTGCGCTTCCAGAGGAGGGCTAGAAAGTTTTCAGTGCTTGCTCGTGGGTCAGAGGACCAAAGCCCAAGGAAGCAGAGGCTATCCTTCTTCCTCTGGGGCTGGGGAAGTCAGCTACCGACCTGGGGCGGGACCGGGCCCAGGAGTGTGTTCTTTCTGAAGCCACTGCCTTCGGTGGGTGTGGCTTTGCCTAAAAAAGGCCCACTCACCCCAGAGTCAGGAGCAGTGACAGGCTGTCTCCAACCCTAGCCCAGGACCACGACCCGAAACCATCCTGCCTTTGGGAGGACAGGTCTCCTGCAGGAGCCTGGGAGGGGACTGGCCCCTCTCCCACCCCGGGCTCCAGGATGCCCGGGACCTGCAAGAGCTCTTCATCTGAGGAGGAGTCTTGGACAACAAGTGTATCTCGTCAGCCCAGCAAGTGAAATAACCAAAGCCCAAGGCTCAGGTTCTAACAGAAGCAGAATTTCAAAGTACTGTTTGGGGGAAGCCTCCTCCCCTCTTATGTGGCATTGGGGGTCCCCAAGGAAAGCCTTCTTTCGTCTCCTTCCCTCAGAGAGAGGAGCTGACCCCAAGTCCCGCGGTCCCCACCGTGTCCCAGTGCTGAGGAAGAGCCACACGCATGGGCCTGGTGTCAGGAGTGTGGTCGGCCACTGCTCCTGGGCTCCGAGCCAGTGGTCTGGCGGCTACATGGAGGAGTTAAATTGATTTTGGGGGAAGGAGTGCTCACTGCCCACACCGCTCACCATCCCCCTCTGCACTCTGCAATCCAGGCTCGGTGCCCGGCTTACGTCCATCACCAGCACTCCACATGTTTCCGCCATGGGAGGGATCATTCAGCCTCACCCCATTGCACAGAAGAGGAAAGCGAGGCCCAGCGAGGAGAGGTTAAATGGCTCCAGTCCCAGAGCTGTTCAGCAGAGAACCTGGAAAGCCAGGCCTCCAGAGCCCCTGCTAGACCAGCCAGAGTCTCCCTGAGGTGAAAGTGAGCCGTCCCCTGCCTGACCAGGCACGCAATGGCCCCTGACCTTCATGATGGCCTGTTCTTGACCGTGAAGATGAGCTGGCCGACTAGGAGGTGGAGTTCAGCTGGTGGGACAGGCTGTAGCTACAGGACAGAGTGACACATCTGAGCTAGCAGGGGCCACACTCTGGTCTCCCTCCCGGAGCCAGAGCAGGAGCTGGAATCTCGGTGCCCGGGGGGCCGGCACACAACAGGGTCTGCACTGACCAGGGATCCATGGCCCCCAGGGAGAGTCCACTCTGCCCTCTCCCCGCTCCTGCCTGGCCTCACCTCTCCTCACTGTGTCGCTGCAGGACCCGGAACCAGGCCCCATAGGGACGGGGGGACAGTCGGGGCTGATGGTCAGGGTTCCCCAAGGGACCCTGGGTGTTGCCAGGGCACTGGGAAAAGACAAGGTCTGGGTTCCGGTGTCCAACACCACCCTGCGAACTTGGGAGTAGTAAGAGATACCCTCCCCCAAGTCCGGAGGGCTATAGCACAAAAGGCCTCAGCTTACTCTGATGTCACTTGGGCTGCAGAGATGTAGTGTCCCAAGGGTGCCACAGTCTTATAGGAAGTGCCTCTCGGCCTTGGATATCCATCCCCGACCCCCTGTGATCCCAGTCTTGGGAAAATGTTTTCTAACCCTCGAGGTCCTTCTCAGCAGAGGACAGACTCGGGGCTTGGGGGCCTTAGGACCTGGCTACGCAGAAGGTGGAAGAGCACAGGGCCACCAGTCTGAAGACCAAGGTCAGGGCCCTACTTGTTTCAGCCTCAGGGTCCCCATGTGGAAGAGAATCCAGAATCACTGCTCCGGTCAGGTTGAGGAGGCCTTAGGAAGGAATGGGGCACCAGGACCGGAGAGGGAAACGGGGACAAGGGAGGCTTCTGCGGTTTCCCACATCGTCCATGGAACCCACGGGTCTGCTCCTGTGAGAGACACAGACACAGAGCCAGAGAAGGGGACAGAGAATGAACCCAGGACAGAGGGAACCAGGAGAAGCCACAGACTCCATCAGCTTAGAAATGACATCCCGGCATTTTGTGCCATTCTGTTCCTGACAGGGCCGTCACATTTGCCATCCACCCTGGAGGGCAGGGGTTTCCACAGAGATGTGTGACCAGGACTCAGGTGTGCCAGGAGCCACTGTGGGGACGGCCCAGCACATGGGCACAGACGAGGCCCGTGGACCTGAGCCTAACAGTAATGGGAGCCCCTGGAATTCTGTGTTGGGAGAGGTCAAGGTCAGAATCAGTTCATTACTACCTTCCCACAGGGGCTGGGACACAGGCAGGTGTGGGGTGGCTTGGCCTGGACCCCAGAGCAGATTCAAGCCCCTCTGAGCTGTGTTCCATGACAAGCGCAGCCCCTGGCTCATCCTTGCATTGTCAGCTTGGCACCAGCCTCCTGTGATAGCAGGCACGGAACATTTGTAGAGGTCCCTAACACTAACCTTAAACTGTACCCTAAACCTACCCCGTACCCTAACCCCAACACCTACCAGAACACTAACGCCTAACCCTACCCCTGAACCGAACCCAAACCCTAAAGCGTACCCTAACCCTAACCCGTACCCTAAATGGTAGCCTAACCCTAAACCCTACCCTGTACGGTAAACCGTGCCCTAACCCCTACCCTATCTCTAACCCGTACCCTAACCCGTACCCTAACCCATGCCCTAACCAGTACCCTAACTCTCACCCTAACCCTCGGTCAACGGGAGGAAAGAGGAAATCCCCGGAAGTGTGGGGTTCATGAGACATTTGACCGCCAGTCCTGACAGGAAGATGACCCTGTGCCAAATGGACCTGCTGATTTCTCAGAACACTGACATCCTGTGAAATGCTACATCACTGACCCACAGGCTGATGTTCCAAACCTTGGGTCTCCTAGATCCAGAGCAGAGAAGTGCTGTCAGGTGGGGATAAGTAGGTCCTCCGACCTATGGCCTGCACACCTGCTTCCATTTCTGGGACAAGGGGAAACACACACTTGTTTTTAAGTAGTCATTATCTTCATTCTGAAGTAGACCCATGACCTTGACCTTTTTGGAAAAGCGAAATGACTCTTCCAAATGAAGACCTCAACTCATCTGTTCCTCATGCAACCTGAGTGCGACCAGGTTTACCCAGGCTCCAAGCCCCACCTGGAGGATCCTCCTGTACCGTCTTGACAGCCCATGACCGGCACCAGCACCCCCGGGGGCACAACGCTGAATTTGGGGGAGGGCTCCGGGCCTTTTGGCCACCACACCTGTGCCTGGGGAAGCGGGAACCGGGAGGATCCTCCCAGATGATCCTCATGGAACCTTAGCAACATCCCTGAGGACATGGGGCACAATGCTGAAGCTTGAGGACGGCTCTGGGGTTTCTTGCCACCCACACCTGTGCCTGGGGGGGGCAGCGGGAACCTGGAGGGCCCTCCCAGACAATCCCAACGGACTATTAGCACCATCCCTGGGGAACATGGGGCACAATGCTGAAATTGGGGGATGGCCCTGGGGCTTGTCGCTACCGCACCTGTGCCTAGGGGAGCAGGAACCTGAAGGAACCTCCCAGATCATCATAACAGACCATGACCACCATCGCCCTGAGGACATGGGGCACAATGCTCAGTTGGAGTCCCTTGGTCCTGAAACCAGCAGGAACGGAGCTCAAAGGACAGAGAGGCGCCTCCAGGAGAATTTCCATCCAGGGAAAAGCGGCCCACTGGAGGGCACAGAAGCAGCAACCCCACCGACCCGCAGGCCATTTGAACAGGATCACCTCCTGCACTTACTTAGCACGTTGTCCGTCTTCGTGTGTGGACCGTGACTGGCCCGCTCAGGGATGGTGCGCTTCCAGAGGAGGGCTAGAAACTTTTCAGTGCTTGCTCGTGGGTCAGAGGACCAAAGCCCAAGGAAGCAGAGGCTATCCTTCTTCCTCTGGGGCTGGGGAAGTCAGCCACCGACCTGGGGCGGGACCGGGCCCAGGAGTGTGTTCTTTCTGAAGCCACTGCCTTCGGTGGGTGTGGCTTTGCCTAAAAAAGGCCCACTCACCCCAGAGTCAGGAGCAGTGACAGGCTGTCTCCAACCCTAGCCCAGGACCACGACCCGAAACCATCCTGCCTTTGGGAGGACAGGTCTCCTGCAGGAGCCTGGGAGGGGACTGGCCCCTCTCCCACCCCGGGCTCCAGGATGCCCGGGACCTGCAAGAGCTCTTCATCTGAGGAGGAGTCTTGGAGAACAAGTGTATCTCGTCAGCCCAGCAAGTGAAATAACCAAAGCCCAAGGCTCAGGTTCTAACAGAAGCAGAATTTCAAAGTACTGTTTGGGGGAAGCCTCCTCCCCTCTTATGTGGCATTGGGGGTCCCCAAGGAAAGCCTTCTTTCGTCTCCTTCCCTCAGAGAGAGGAGCTGACCCCAAATCCCGCGGTCCCCACCGTGTCCCAGTGCTGAGGAAGAGCCACACGCAGGGGCCTGGTGTCAGGAGTGTGGTCGGCCACTGCTCGGGGGCTCCCAGCCAGTGGTCTGGCGGCTACATGGAAGAGCTAAATTGATTTTGGGGGAAGGAGTGCTCACTGCCCACACCGCTCACCATCCCCCTCTGCACTCTGCAATCCAGGCTCGGTGCCCGGCTCACGTCCATCACCAGCACTCCACATGTTTCCGCCATGGGAGGGATCATTCAGCCTCACCCCATTGCACAGAAGAGGAAAGCGAGGCCCAGCGAGGAGAGGTTAAATGGCTCCAGTCCCAGAGCTGTTCAGCAGAGAACCTGGAAAGCCAGGCCTCCAGAGCCCCTGCTAGACCAGCCAGAGACTCCCTGAGGTGAAAGTGAGCCGTCCCCTGCCTGACCAGGCACGCAATGGCCCCTTACCTTCATGATGGCCTGTTCTTGACCGTGAAGATGAGCTGGCCGACTAGGAGGTGGAGTTCAGCTGGTGGGACAGGCTGTAGCTACAGGACAGAGTGACACATCTGAGCTAGCAGGGGCCACACTCTGGTCTCCCTCCCGGAGCCAGACCAGGAGCTGGAATCTCGGTGCCCGGGGGGCCGGCACACAACAGGGTCTGCACTGACCAGGGATCCATGGCCCCCAGGGAGAGTCCACTCTGCCCTCTCCCCGCTCCTGCCTGGCCTCACCTCTCCTCACTGTGTCGCTGCAGGACCCGGAACCAGGCCCCATAGGGACGGGGGGACAGTCGGGGCTGATGGTCAGGGTTCCCCAAGGGACCCAGGGTGTTGCCAGGGCACTGGGAAAAGACAAGGTCTGGGTTCCGGTGTCCAACACCACCCTGCGAACTTGGGAGTAGTAAGAGATACCCTCCCCCAAGTCCGGAGGGCTATAGCACAAAAGGCCTCAGCTTACTCTGATGTCACTTGGGCTGCAGAGATGTAGTGTCCCAAGGGTGCCACAGTCTTATAGGAAGTGCCTCTCGGCCTTGGATATCCATCCCCGACCCCCTGTGATCCCAGTCTTGGGAAAATGTTTTCTAACCCTCGAGGTCCTTCTCAGCAGAGGACAGACTCGGGGCTTGGGGGCCTTAGGACCTGGCTACGCAGAAGGTGGAAGAGCACAGGGCCACCAGTCTGAAGACCAAGGTCAGGGCCCTACTTGTTTCAGCCTCAGGGTCCCCATGTGGAAGAGAATCCAGAATCACTGCTCCGGTCAGGTTGAGGAGGCCTTAGGAAGGAATGGGGCACCAGGACCGGAGAGGGAAACGGGTACAAGGGAGGCTTCTGCGGTTTCCCACATCGCCCATGGAACCCACGGGTCTGCTCCTGTGAGAGACACAGACACAGAGCCAGAGAAGGGGACAGAGAATGAACCCAGGACAGAGGGAACCAGGAGAAGCCACAGACTCCATCAGCTTAGAAATGACATCCCGGCATTTTGTGCCATTCTGTTCCTGACAGGGCCGTCACATTTGCCATCCACCCTGGAGGGCAGGGTTTTCCACAGAGATGTGTGACCAGGACTCAGGTGTGCCAGGAGGCACTGTGGGGACGGCCCAGCACATGGGCACAGACGAGGCCCGTGGACCTGAGCCTAACTGTAATGGGAGCCCCTGGAATTCTGTGTTGGGAGAGGTCAAGGTCAGAATCAGTTCATTACTACCTTCCCACAGGGGCTGGGACACAGGCAGGTGTGGGGTGGCTTTGCCTGGACCCCAGAGCAGATTCAAGCCCCTCTGAGCTGTGTTCCATGACAAGCGCAGCCCCTGGCTCATCCTTGCATTGTCAGCTTGGCACCAGCCTCCTGTGATAGCAGGCACGGAACATTTGTAGAGGTCCCTAACACTAACCTTAAACTGTACCCTAAACCTACCCCGTACCCTAACCCCAACACCTACCAGAACACTAACGCCTAACCCTACCCCTGAACCGAACCCAAACCCTAAAGCGTACCCTAACCCTAACCCGTACCCTAAATGGTAGCCTAACCCTAAAACCTACCCTGTACGGTAAACCGTGCCCTAACCCCTACCCTATCTCTAACCCGTACCCTAACCCGTACCCTAACCCATGCCCTAACCAGTACCCTAACTCTCACCCTAACCCTCGGTCAACGGGAGGAAAGAGGAAATCCCCGGAAGTGTGGGGTTCATGAGACATTTGACCGCCAGTCCTGACAGGAAGATGACACTGTGCCAAATGGACCTGCTGATTTCTCAGAACACTGACATCCTGTGAAATGCTACATCACTGACCCACAGGCTGATGTTCCAAACCTTGGGTCTCCTAGATCCAGAGCAGAGAAGTGCTGTCAGGTGGGGATAAGTAGGTCCTCCGACCTATGGCCTGCACACCTGCTTCCATTTCTGGGACAAGGGGAAACACACACTTGTTTTTAAGTAGTCATTATCTTCATTCTGAAGTAGACCCATGACCTTGACCTTTTTGGAAAAGCGAAATGACTCTTCCAAATGAAGACCTCAACTCATCTGTTCCTCATGCAACCTGAGTGCGACCAGGTTTACCCAGGCTCCAAGCCCCACCTGGAGGATCCTCCTGTACCGTCTTGACAGCCCATGACCGGCACCAGCACCCCCGGGGGCACAACGCTGAATTTGGGGGAGGGCTCTGGGCCTTTTGGCCACCACACCTGTGCCCGGGGAAGCGGGAACTGGGAGGATCCTCCCAGATGATCCTCATGGAACCTTAGCAACATCCCTGAGGACATGGGGCACAATGCTGAAGCTTGAGGACGGCTCTGGGGTTTCTTGCCACCCACACCTGTGCCTGGGGGGGGGGGCAGCGGGAACCTGGAGGGCCCTCCCAGACAATCCCAACGGACTATTAGCACCATCCCTGGGGAACATGGGGCACAATGCTGAAATTGGGGGATGGCCCTGGGGCTTGTCGCTACCGCACCTGTGCCTAGGGGAGCAGGAACCTGAAGGAACCTCCCAGATCATCATAACAGACCATGACCACCATCGCCCTGAGGACATGGGGCACAATGCTCAGTTGGAGTCCCTTGGTCCTGAAACCAGCAGGAACGGAGCTCAAAGGACAGAGAGGCGCCTCCAGGAGAATTTCCATCCAGGGAAAAGCGGCCCACTGGAGGGCACAGAAGCAGCAACCCCACCGACCCGCAGGCCATTTGAACAGGATCACCTCTTGCACTTACTTAGCACGTTGTCCGTCTTCGTGTGTGGAGCGTGACTGGCCCGCTCAGGGATGGTGCGCTTCCAGAGGAGGGCTAGAAAGTTTTCAGTGCTTGCTCGTGGGTCAGAGGACCAAAGCCCAAGGAAGCAGAGGCTATCCTTCTTCCTCTGGGGCTGGGGAAGTCAGCTACCGACCTGGGGCGGGACCGGGCCCAGGAGTGTGTTCTTTCTGAAGCCACTGCCTTCGGTGGGTGTGGCTTTGCCTAAAAAAGGCCCACTCACCCCAGAGTCAGGAGCAGTGACAGGCTGTCTCCAACCCTAGCCCAGGACCACGACCCGAAACCATCCTGCCTTTGGGAGGACAGGTCTCCTGCAGGAGCCTGGGAGGGGACTGGCCCCTCTCCCACCCCGGGCTCCAGGATGCCCGGGACCTGCAAGAGCTCTTCATCTGAGGAGGAGTCTTGGACAACAAGTGTATCTCGTCAGCCCAGCAAGTGAAATAACCAAAGCCCAAGGCTCAGGTTCTAACAGAAGCAGAATTTCAAAGTACTGTTTGGGGGAAGCCTCCTCCCCTCTTATGTGGCATTGGGGGTCCCCAAGGAAAGCCTTCTTTCGTCTCCTTCCCTCAGAGAGAGGAGCTGACCCCAAGTCCCGCGGTCCCCACCGTGTCCCAGTGCTGAGGAAGAGCCACACGCATGGGCCTGGTGTCAGGAGTGTGGTCGGCCACTGCTCCTGGGCTCCGAGCCAGTGGTCTGGCGGCTACATGGAGGAGTTAAATTGATTTTGGGGGAAGGAGTGCTCACTGCCCACACCGCTCACCATCCCCCTCTGCACTCTGCAATCCAGGCTCGGTGCCCGGCTTACGTCCATCACCAGCACTCCACATGTTTCCGCCATGGGAGGGATCATTCAGCCTCACCCCATTGCACAGAAGAGGAAAGCGAGGCCCAGCGAGGAGAGGTTAAATGGCTCCAGTCCCAGAGCTGTTCAGCAGAGAACCTGGAAAGCCAGGCCTCCAGAGCCCCTGCTAGACCAGCCAGAGTCTCCCTGAGGTGAAAGTGAGCCGTCCCCTGCCTGACCAGGCACGCAATGGCCCCTGACCTTCATGATGGCCTGTTCTTGACCGTGAAGATGAGCTGGCCGACTAGGA
Source organism: Eumetopias jubatus (assembly GCF_037043125.1). Lineage (NCBI taxonomy): Eukaryota > Metazoa > Chordata > Mammalia > Carnivora > Otariidae > Eumetopias > Eumetopias jubatus. The sequence continues at coordinate 16,197 of NW_028274856.1, forward strand.
GGTGGAGTTCAGCTGGTGGGACAGGCTGTAGCTACAGGACAGAGTGACACATCTGAGCTAGCAGGGGCCACACTCTGGTCTCCCTCCCGGAGCCAGACCAGGAGCTGGAATCTCGGTGCCCGGGGGGCCGGCACACAACAGGGTCTGCACTGACCAGGGATCCATGGCCCCCAGGGAGAGTCCACTCTGCCCTCTCCCCGCTCCTGCCTGGCCTCACCTCTCCTCACTGTGTCGCTGCAGGACCCGGAACCAGGCCCCATAGGGACGGGGGGACAGTCGGGGCTGATGGTCAGGGTTCCCCAAGGGACCCTGGGTGTTGCCAGGGCACTGGGAAAAGACAAGGTCTGGGTTCCGGTGTCCAAAACCACCCTGCGAACTTGGGAGTAGTAAGAGATACCCTCCCCCAATCCGGAGGGCTATAGCACAAAAGGCCTCAGCTTACTCTGATGTCACTTGGGCTGCAGAGATGTAGTGTCCCAAGGGTGCCACAGTCTTATAGGAAGTGCCTCTCGGCCTTGGATATCCATCCCCGACCCCCTGTGATCCCAGTCTTGGGAAAATGTTTTCTAACCCTCGAGGTCCTTCTCAGCAGAGGACAGACTCGGGGCTTGGGGGCCTTAGGACCTGGCTACGCAGAAGGTGGAAGAGCACAGGGCCACCAGTCTGAAGACCAAGGTCAGGGCCCTACTTGTTTCAGCCTCAGGGTCCCCATGTGGAAGAGAATCCAGAATCACTGCTCCGGTCAGGTTGAGGAGGCCTTAGGAAGGAATGGGGCACCAGGACCGGAGAGGGAAACGGGGACAAGGGAGGCTTCTGCGGTTTCCCACATCGCCCATGGAACCCACGGTTCTGCTCCTGTGAGAGACACAGACACAGAGCCAGAGAAGGGGACAGAGAATGAACCCAGGACAGAGGGAACCAGGAGAAGCCACAGACTCCATCAGCTTAGAAATGACATCCCGGCATTTTGTGCCATTCTGTTCCTGACAGGGCCGTCACATTTGCCATCCACCCTGGAGGGCAGGGGTTTCCACAGAGATGTGTGACCAGGACTCAGGTGTGCCAGGAGCCACTGTGGGGACGGCCCAGCACATGGGCACAGACGAGGCCCGTGGACCTGAGCCTAACAGTAATGGGAGCCCCTGGAATTCTGTGTTGGGAGAGGTCAAGGTCAGAATCAGTTCATTACTACCTTCCCACAGGGGCTGGGACACAGGCAGGTGTGGGGTGGCTTTGCCTGGACCCCAGAGCAGATTCAAGCCCCTCTGAGCTGTGTTCCATGACAAGCGCAGCCCCTGGCTCATCCTTGCATTGTCAGCTTGGCACCAGCCTCCTGTGATAGCAGGCACGGAACATTTGTAGAGGTCCCTAACACTAACCTTAAACTGTACCCTAAACCTACCCCGTACCCTAACCCCAACACCTACCAGAACACTAACGCCTAACCCTACCCCTGAACCGAACCCAAACCCTAAAGCGTACCCTAACCCTAACCCGTACCCTAAATGGTAGCCTAACCCTAAACCCTACCCTGTACGGTAAACCGTGCCCTAACCCCTACCCTATCTCTAACCCGTACCCTAACCCGTACCCTAACCCATGCCCTAACCAGTACCCTAACTCTCACCCTAAACCTCGGTCAACGGGAGGAAAGAGGAAATCCCCGGAAGTGTGGGGTTCATGAGACATTTGACCGCCAGTCCTGACAGGAAGATGACCCTGTGCCAAATGGACCTGCTGATTTCTAGGAACACTGACATCCTGTGAAATGCTACATCACTGACCCACAGGCTGATGTTCCAAACCTTGGGTCTCCTAGATCCAGAGCAGAGAAGTGCTGTCAGGTGGGGATAAGTAGGTCCTCCGACCTATGGCCTGCACACCTGCTTCCATTTCTGGGACAAGGGGAAACACACACTTGTTTTTAAGTAGTCATTATCTTCATTCTGAAGTAGACCCATGACCTTGACCTTTTTGGAAAAGCGAAATGACTCTTCCAAATGAAGACCTCAACTCATCTGTTCCTCATGCAACCTGAGTGCGACCAGGTTTACCCAGGCTCCAAGCCCCACCTGGAGGATCCTCCTGTACCGTCTTGACAGCCCATGACCGGCACCAGCACCCCCGGGGGCACAACGCTGAATTTGGGGGAGGGCTCCGGGCCTTTTGGCCACCACACCTGTGCCTGGGGAAGCGGGAACCGGGAGGATCCTCCCAGATGATCCTCATGGAACCTTAGCAACATCCCTGAGGACATGGGGCACAATGCTGAAGCTTGAGGACGGCTCTGGGGTTTCTTGCCACCCACACCTGTGCCTGGGGGGGGAAGCGGGAACCTGGAGGCCCTCCCAGACAATCCCAACGGACTATTAGCACCATCCCTGGGGAACATGGGGCACAATGCTGAAATTGGGGGATGGCCCTGGGGCTTGTCGCTACCGCACCTGTGCCTAGGGGAGCAGGAACCTGAAGGAACCTCCCAGATCATCATAACAGACCATGACCACCATCGCCCTGAGGACATGGGGCACAATGCTCAGTTGGAGTCCCTTGGTCCTGAAACCAGCAGGAACGGAGCTCAAAGGACAGAGAGGCGCCTCCAGGAGAATTTCCATCCAGGGAAAAGCGGCCCACTGGAGGGCACAGAAGCAGCAACCCCACCGACCCGCAGGCCATTTGAACAGGATCACCTCCTGCACTTACTTAGCACGTTGTCCGTCTTCGTGTGTGGACCGTGACTGGCCCGCTCAGGGATGGTGCGCTTCCAGAGGAGGGCTAGAAACTTTTCAGTGCTTGCTCGTGGGTCAGAGGACCAAAGCCCAAGGAAGCAGAGGCTATCCTTCTTCCTCTGGGGCTGGGGAAGTCAGCCACCGACCTGGGGCGGGACCGGGCCCAGGAGTGTGTTCTTTCTGAAGCCACTGCCTTCGGTGGGTGTGGCTTTGCCTAAAAAAGGCCGACTCACCCCAGAGTCAGGAGCAGTGACAGGCTGTCTCCAACCCTAGCCCAGGACCACGACCCGAAACCATCCTGCCTTTGGGAGGACAGGTCTCCTGCAGGAGCCTGGGAGGGGACTGGCCCCTCTCCCACCCCGGGCTCCAGGATGCCCGGGACCTGCAAGAGCTCTTCATCTGAGGAGGAGTCTTGGAGAACAAGTGTATCTCGTCAGCCCAGCAAGTGAAATAACCAAAGCCCAAGGCTCAGGTTCTAACAGAAGCAGAATTTCAAAGTACTGTTTGGGGGAAGCCTCCTCCCCTCTTATGTGGCATTGGGGGTCCCCAAGGAAAGCCTTCTTTCGTCTCCTTCCCTCAGAGAGAGGAGCTGACCCCAAATCCCGCGGTCCCCACCGTGTCCCAGTGCTGAGGAAGAGCCACACGCAGGGGCCTGGTGTCAGGAGTGTGGTCGGCCACTGCTCGGGGGCTCCCAGCCAGTGGTCTGGCGGCTACATGGAAGAGCTAAATTGATTTTGGGGGAAGGAGTGCTCACTGCCCACACCGCTCACCATCCCCCTCTGCACTCTGCAATCCAGGCTCGGTGCCCGGCTCACGTCCATCACCAGCACTCCACATGTTTCCGCCATGGGAGGGATCATTCAGCCTCACCCCATTGCACAGAAGAGGAAAGCGAGGCCCAGCGAGGAGAGGTTAAATGGCTCCAGTCCCAGAGCTGTTCAGCAGAGAACCTGGAAAGCCAGGCCTCCAGAGCCCCTGCTAGACCAGCCAGAGACTCCCTGAGGTGAAAGTGAGCCGTCCCCTGCCTGACCAGGCACGCAATGGCCCCTTACCTTCATGATGGCCTGTTCTTGACCGTGAAGATGAGCTGGCCGACTAGGAGGTGGAGTTCAGCTGGTGGGACAGGCTGTAGCTACAGGACAGAGTGACACATCTGAGCTAGCAGGGGCCACACTCTGGTCTCCCTCCCGGAGCCAGACCAGGAGCTGGAATCTCGGTGCCCGGGGGGCCGGCACACAACAGGGTCTGCACTGACCAGGGATCCATGGCCCCCAGGGAGAGTCCACTCTGCCCTCTCCCCGCTCCTGCCTGGCCTCACCTCTCCTCACTGTGTCGCTGCAGGACCCGGAACCAGGCCCCATAGGGACGGGGGGACAGTCGGGGCTGATGGTCAGGGTTCCCCAAGGGACCCAGGGTGTTGCCAGGGCACTGGGAAAAGACAAGGTCTGGGTTCCGGTGTCCAACACCACCCTGCGAACTTGGGAGTAGTAAGAGATACCCTCCCCCAAGTCCGGAGGGCTATAGCACAAAAGGCCTCAGCTTACTCTGATGTCACTTGGGCTGCAGAGATGTAGTGTCCCAAGGGTGCCACAGTCTTATAGGAAGTGCCTCTCGGCCTTGGATATCCATCCCCGACCCCCTGTGATCCCAGTCTTGGGAAAATGTTTTCTAACCCTCGAGGTCCTTCTCAGCAGAGGACAGACTCGGGGCTTGGGGGCCTTAGGACCTGGCTACGCAGAAGGTGGAAGAGCACAGGGCCACCAGTCTGAAGACCAAGGTCAGGGCCCTACTTGTTTCAGCCTCAGGGTCCCCATGTGGAAGAGAATCCAGAATCACTGCTCCGGTCAGGTTGAGGAGGCCTTAGGAAGGAATGGGGCACCAGGACCGGAGAGGGAAACGGGGACAAGGGAGGCTTCTGCGGTTTCCCACATCGCCCATGGAACCCACGGGTCTGCTCCTGTGAGAGACACAGACACAGAGCCAGAGAAGGGGACAGAGAATGAACCCAGGACAGAGGGAACCAGGAGAAGCCACAGACTCCATCAGCTTAGAAATGACATCCCGGCATTTTGTGCCATTCTGTTCCTGACAGGGCCGTCACATTTGCCATCCACCCTGGAGGGCAGGGTTTTCCACAGAGATGTGTGACCAGGACTCAGGTGTGCCAGGAGCCACTGTGGGGACGGCCCAGCACATGGGCACAGACGAGGCCCGTGGACCTGAGCCTAACTGTAATGGGAGCCCCTGGAATTCTGTGTTGGGAGAGGTCAAGGTCAGAATCAGTTCATTACTACCTTCCCACAGGGGCTGGGACACAGGCAGGTGTGGGGTGGCTTTGCCTGGACCCCAGAGCAGATTCAAGCCCCTCTGAGCTGTGTTCCATGACAAGCGCAGCCCCTGGCTCATCCTTGCATTGTCAGCTTGGCACCAGCCTCCTGTGATAGCAGGCACGGAACATTTGTAGAGGTCCCTAACACTAACCTTAAACTGTACCCTAAACCTACCCCGTACCCTAACCCCAACACCTACCAGAACACTAACGCCTAACCCTACCCCTGAACCGAACCCAAACCCTAAAGCGTACCCTAACCCTAACCCGTACCCTAAATGGTAGCCTAACCCTAAACCCTACCCTGTACGGTAAACCGTGCCCTAACCCCTACCCTATCTCTAACCCGTACCCTAACCCGTACCCTAACCCATGCCCTAACCAGTACCCTAACTCTCACCCTAACCCTCGGTCAACGGGAGGAAAGAGGAAATCCCCGGAAGTGTGGGGTTCATGAGACATTTGACCGCCAGTCCTGACAGGAAGATGACACTGTGCCAAATGGACCTGCTGATTTCTCAGAACACTGACATCCTGTGAAATGCTACATCACTGACCCACAGGCTGATGTTCCAAACCTTGGGTCTCCTAGATCCAGAGCAGAGAAGTGCTGTCAGGTGGGGATAAGTAGGTCCTCCGACCTATGGCCTGCACACCTGCTTCCATTTCTGGGACAAGGGGAAACACACACTTGTTTTTAAGTAGTCATTATCTTCATTCTGAAGTAGACCCATGACCTTGACCTTTTTGGAAAAGCGAAATGACTCTTCCAAATGAAGACCTCAACTCATCTGTTCCTCATGCAACCTGAGTGCGACCAGGTTTACCCAGGCTCCAAGCCCCACCTGGAGGATCCTCCTGTACCGTCTTGACAGCCCATGACCGGCACCAGCACCCCCGGGGGCACAACGCTGAATTTGGGGGAGGGCTCTGGGCCTTTTGGCCACCACACCTGTGCCCGGGGAAGCGGGAACCGGGAGGATCCTCCCAGATGATCCTCATGGAACCTTAGCAACATCCCTGAGGACATGGGGCACAATGCTGAAGCTTGAGGACGGCTCTGGGGTTTCTTGCCACCCACACCTGTGCCTGGGGGGGGGGGGCAGCGGGAACCTGGAGGGCCCTCCCAGACAATCCCAACGGACTATTAGCACCATCCCTGGGGAACATGGGGCACAATGCTGAAATTGGGGGATGGCCCTGGGGCTTGTCGCTACCGCACCTGTGCCTAGGGGAGCAGGAACCTGAAGGAACCTCCCAGATCATCATAACAGACCATGACCACCATCGCCCTGAGGACATGGGGCACAATGCTCAGTTGGAGTCCCTTGGTCCTGAAACCAGCAGGAACGGAGCTCAAAGGACAGAGAGGCGCCTCCAGGAGAATTTCCATCCAGGGAAAAGCGGCCCACTGGAGGGCACAGAAGCAGCAACCCCACCGACCCGCAGGCCATTTGAACAGGATCACCTCTTGCACTTACTTAGCACGTTGTCCGTCTTCGTGTGTGGAGCGTGACTGGCCCGCTCAGGGATGGTGCGCTTCCAGAGGAGGGCTAGAAACTTTTCAGTGCTTGCTCGTGGGTCAGAGGACCAAAGCCCAAGGAAGCAGAGGCTATCCTTCTTCCTCTGGGGCTGGGGAAGTCAGCTACCGACCTGGGGCGGGACCGGGCCCAGGAGTGTGTTCTTTCTGAAGCCAGTGCCTTCGGTGGGTGTGGCTTTGCCTAAAAAAGGCCCACTCACCCCAGAGTCAGGAGCAGTGACAGGCTGTCTCCAACCCTAGCCCAGGACCACGACCCGAAACCATCCTGCCTTTGGGAGGACAGGTCTCCTGCAGGAGCCTGGGAGGGGACTGGCCCCTCTCCCACCCCGGGCTCCAGGATGCCCGGGACCTGCAAGAGCTCTTCATCTGAGGAGGAGTCTTGGACAACAAGTGTATCTCGTCAGCCCAGCAAGTGAAATAACCAAAGCCCAAGGCTCAGGTTCTAACAGAAGCAGAATTTCAAAGTACTGTTTGGGGGAAGCCTCCTCCCCTCTTATGTGGCATTGGGGGTCCCCAAGGAAAGCCTTCTTTCGTCTCCTTCCCTCAGAGAGAGGAGCTGACCCCAAGTCCCGCGGTCCCCACCGTGTCCCAGTGCTGAGGAAGAGCCACACGCTGGGGCCTGGTGTCAGGAGTGTGGTCGGCCACTGCTCCTGGGCTCCCAGCCAGTGGTCTGGCGGCTACATGGAAGAGTTAAATTGATTTTGGGGGAAGGAGTGCTCACTGCCCACACCGCTCACCATCCCCCTCTGCACTCTGCAATCCAGGCTCGGTGCCCGGCTTACGTCCATCACCAGCACTCCACATGTTTCCGCCATGGGAGGGATCATTCAGCCTCACCCCATTGCACAGAAGAGGAAAGCGAGGCCCAGCGAGGAGAGGTTAAATGGCTCCAGTCCCAGAGCTGTTCAGCAGAGAACCTGGAAAGCCAGGCCTCCAGAGCCCCTGCTAGACCAGCCAGAGTCTCCCTGAGGTGAAAGTGAGCCGTCCCCTGCCTGACCAGGCACGCAATGGCCCCTGACCTTCATGATGGCCTGTTCTTGACCGTGAAGATGAGCTGGCCGACTAGGAGGTGGAGTTCAGCTGGTGGGACAGGCTGTAGCTACAGGACAGAGTGACACATCTGAGCTAGCAGGGGCCACACTCTGGTCTCCCTCCCGGAGCCAGACCAGGAGCTGGAATCTCGGTGCCCGGGGGGCCGGCACACAACAGGGTCTGCACTGACCAGGGATCCATGGCCCCCAGGGAGAGTCCACTCTGCCCTCTCCCCGCTCCTGCCTGGCCTCACCTCTCCTCACTGTGTCGCTGCAGGACCCGGAACCAGGCCCCATAGGGACGGGGGGACAGTCGGGGCTGATGGTCAGGGTTCCCCAAGGGACCCAGGGTGTTGCCAGGGCACTGGGAAAAGACAAGGTCTGGGTTCCGGTGTCCAACACCACCCTGCGAACTTGGGAGTAGTAAGAGATACCCTCCCCCAAGTCCGGAGGGCTATAGCACAAAAGGCCTCAGCTTACTCTGATGTCACTTGGGCTGCAGAGATGTAGTGTCCCAAGGGTGCCACAGTCTTATAGGAAGTGCCTCTCGGCCTTGGATATCCATCCCCGACCCCCTGTGATCCCAGTCTTGGGAAAATGTTTTCTAACCCTCGAGGTCCTTCTCAGCAGAGGACAGACTCGGGGCTTGGGGGCCTTAGGACCTGGCTACGCAGAAGGTGGAAGAGCACAGGGCCACCAGTCTGAAGACCAAGGTCAGGGCCCTACTTGTTTCAGCCTCAGGGTCCCCATGTGGAAGAGAATCCAGAATCACTGCTCCGGTCAGGTTGAGGAGGCCTTAGGAAGGAATGGGGCACCAGGACCGGAGAGGGAAACGGGTACAAGGGAGGCTTCTGCGGTTTCCCACATCGCCCATGGAACCCACGGGTCTGCTCCTGTGAGAGACACAGACACAGAGCCAGAGAAGGGGACAGAGAATGAACCCAGGAGAGAGGGAACCAGGAGAAGCCACAGACTCCATCAGCTTAGAAATGACATCCCGGCATTTTGTGCCATTCTGTTCCTGACAGGGCCGTCACATTTGCCATCCACCCTGGAGGGCAGGGTTTTCCACAGAGATGTGTGACCAGGACTCAGGTGTGCCAGGAGCCACTGTGGGGACGGCCCAGCACATGGGCACAGACGAGGCCCGTGGACCTGAGCCTAACTGTAATGGGAGCCCCTGGAATTCTGTGTTGGGAGAGGTCAAGGTCAGAATCAGTTCATTACTACCTTCCCACAGGGGCTGGGACACAGGCAGGTGTGGGGTGGCTTTGCCTGGACCCCAGAGCAGATTCAAGCCCCTCTGAGCTGTGTTCCATGACAAGCGCAGCCCCTGGCTCATCCTTGCATTGTCAGCTTGGCACCAGCCTCCTGTGATAGCAGGCACGGAACATTTGTAGAGGTCCCTAACACTAACCTTAAACTGTACCCTAAACCTACCCCGTACCCTAACCCCAACACCTACCAGAACACTAACGCCTAACCCTACCCCTGAACCGAACCCAAACCCTAAAGCGTACCCTAACCCTAACCCGTACCCTAAATGGTAGCCTAACCCTAAACCCTACCCTGTACGGTAAACCGTGCCCTAACCCCTACCCTATCTCTAACCCGTACCCTAACCCGTACCCTAACCCATGCCCTAACCAGTACCCTAACTCTCACCCTAACCCTCGGTCAACGGGAGGAAAGAGGAAATCCCCGGAAGTGTGGGGTTCATGAGACATTTGACCGCCAGTCCTGACAGGAAGATGACACTGTGCCAAATGGACCTGCTGATTTCTCAGAACACTGACATCCTGTGAAATGCTACATCACTGACCCACAGGCTGATGTTCCAAACCTTGGGTCTCCTAGATCCAGAGCAGAGAAGTGCTGTCAGGTGGGGATAAGTAGGTCCTCCGACCTATGGCCTGCACACCTGCTTCCATTTCTGGGACAAGGGGAAACACACACTTGTTTTTAAGTAGTCATTATCTTCATTCTGAAGTAGACCCATGACCTTGACCTTTTTGGAAAAGCGAAATGACTCTTCCAAATGAAGACCTCAACTCATCTGTTCCTCATGCAACCTGAGTGCGACCAGGTTTACCCAGGCTCCAAGCCCCACCTGGAGGATCCTCCTGTACCGTCTTGACAGCCCATGACCGGCACCAGCACCCCCGGGGGCACAACGCTGAATTTGGGGGAGGGCTCTGGGCCTTTTGGCCACCACACCTGTGCCCGGGGAAGCGGGAACCGGGAGGATCCTCCCAGATGATCCTCATGGAACCTTAGCAACATCCCTGAGGACATGGGGCACAATGCTGAAGCTTGAGGACGGCTCTGGGGTTTCTTGCCACCCACACCTGTGCCTGGGGGGCGGGCAGCGGGAACCTGGAGGGCCCTCCCAGACAATCCCAACGGACTATTAGCACCATCCCTGGGGAACATGGGGCACAATGCTGAAATTGGGGGATGGCCCTGGGGCTTGTCGCTACCGCACCTGTGCCTAGGGGAGCAGGAACCTGAAGGAACCTCCCAGATCATCATAACAGACCATGACCACCATCGCCCTGAGGACATGGGGCACAATGCTCAGTTGGAGTCCCTTGGTCCTGAAACCAGCAGGAACGGAGCTCAAAGGACAGAGAGGCGCCTCCAGGAGAATTTCCATCCAGGGAAAAGCGGCCCACTGGAGGGCACAGAAGCAGCAACCCCACCGACCCGCAGGCCATTTGAACAGGATCACCTCCTGCACTTACTTAGCACGTTGTCCGTCTTCGTGTGTGGACCGTGACTGGCCCGCTCAGGGATGGTGCGCTTCCAGAGGAGGGCTAGAAACTTTTCAGTGCTTGCTCGTGGGTCAGAGGACCAAAGCCCAAGGAAGCAGAGGCTATCCTTCTTCCTCTGGGGCTGGGGAAGTCAGCCACCGACCTGGGGCGGGACCGGGCCCAGGAGTGTGTTCTTTCTGAAGCCACTGCCTTCGGTGGGTGTGGCTTTGCCTAAAAAAGGCCCACTCACCCCAGAGTCAGGAGCAGTGACAGGCTGTCTCCAACCCTAGCCCAGGACCACGACCCGAAACCATCCTGCCTTTGGGAGGACAGGTCTCCTGCAGGAGCTTGGGAGGGGACTGGTCCCTCTCCCACCCCGGGCTCCAGGATGCCCGGGACCTGCAAGAGCTCTTCATCTGAGGAGGAGTCTTGGAGAACAAGTGTATCTCGTCAGCCCAGCAAGTGAAATAACCAAAGCCCAAGGCTCAGGTTCTAACAGAAGCAGAATTTCAAAGTACTGTTTGGGGGAAGCCTCCTCCCCTCTTATGTGGCATTGGGGGTCCCCAAGGAAAGCCTTCTTTCGTCTCCTTCCCTCAGAGAGAGGAGCTGACCCCAAGTCCCGCGGTCCCCACCGTGTCCCAGTGCTGAGGAAGAGCCACACGCAGGGGCCTGGTGTCAGGAGTGTGGTCGGCCACTGCTCCTGGGCTCCCAGCCAGTGGTCTGGCGGCTACATGGAAGAGCTAAATTGATTTTGGGGGAAGGAGTGCTCACTGCCCACACCGCTCACCATCCCCCTCTGCACTCTGCAATCCAGGCTCGGTGCCCGGCTCACGTCCATCACCAGCACTCCACATGTTTCCGCCATGGGAGGGATCATTCAGCCTCACCCCATTGCACAGAAGAGGAAAGCGAGGCCCAGCGAGGAGAGGTTAAATGGCTCCAGTCCCAGAGCTGTTCAGCAGAGAACCTGGAAAGCCAGGCCTCCAGAGCCCCTGCTAGACCAGCCAGAGACTCCCTGAGGTGAAAGTGAGCCGTCCCCTGCCTGACCAGGCACGCAATGGCCCCTGACCTTCATGATGGCCTGTTCTTGACCGTGAAGATGAGCTGGCCGACTAGGAGGTGGAGTTCAGCTGGTGGGACAGGCTGTAGCTACAGGACAGTGTGACACATCTGAGCTAGCAGGGGCCACACTCTGGTCTCCCTCCCGGAGCCAGACCAGGAGCGGGAATCTCGGTGCCCGAGGGGCCGGCACACAACAGGGTCTGCACTGACCAGGGATCCATGGCCCCCAGGGAGAGTCCACTCTGCCCTCTCCCCGCTCCTGCCTGGCCTCACCTCTCCTCACTGTGTCGCTGCAGGACCCGGAACCAGGCCCCATAGGGACGGGGGGACAGTCCGGCCTGATGGTCAGGGTTCCCCAAGGGACCCAGGGTGTTGCCAGGGCACTGGGAAAAGACAAGGTCTGGGTTCCGGTGTCCAACACCACCCTGCGAACTTGGGAGTAGTAAGAGATACCCTCCCCCAAGTCCGGAGGGCTATGGCACAAAAGGCCTCAGCTTACTCTGATGTCACTTGGGCTGCAGAGATGTAGTGTCCCAAGGGTGCCACAGTCTTATAGAAGTGCCTCTCGGCCTTGGATATCCATCCCCGACCCCTTGTGATCCCAGTCTTGGGAAAATGTTTTCTAACCCCTCGAGGTCCTTCTCAGCAGAGGACAGACTCGGGGCTTGGGGGCCTTAGGACCTGGCTACGCAGAAGGTGGAAGAGCACAGGGCCACCACTCTGAAGACCAAGGTCAGGGCCCTACTTGTTTCAGCCTCAGGGTCGCCATGTGGAAGACAATCCAGAATCACTGCTCCGGTCAGGTTGAGGAGGCCTTAGGAAGGAATGGGGCACCAGGACCGGAGAGGGAAACGGGGACAAGGGAGGCTTCTGCGGTTTCTCACATCGCCCATGGAACCCACGGGTCTGCTCCTGTGAGAGACACAGACAGAGAGACAGAGAAGGGGACAGAGAATGAACCCAGGACAGAGGGAACCAGGAGAAGCCACAGACTCCATCAGCTTAGAAATGACATCCCGGCCTTTTGTGCCATTCTGTTCCTGACAGGGCCGTCACATTGCCATCCACCCTGGAGGGCAGGGGTTTCCACAGAGATGTGTGGCCAGGACTCAGGTGTGCCAGGAGCCACTGTGGGGACGGCCCAGCGCATGGGCACAGACGAGGCCCGTGGACCTGAGCCTAACAGTAATGGGAGCCCCTGGAATTCTGTGTTGGGAGAGGTCAAGGTCAGAATCAGTTCATTACTACCTTCCCACAGGGGCTGGGACACAGGCAGGTGTGGGGTGGCTTTGCCTGGACCCCAGAGCAGATTCAAGCCCCTCTGAGCTGTGTTCCATGACAAGCGCAGCCCCTGGCTCATCCTTGCATTTTCAGCTTGGCACCAGCCTCCTGTGATAGCAGGCACGGAACATTTGTAGAGGTCCCTAACACTAACCTTAAACTGTACCCTAAACCTACCCCGTACCCTAACCCCAACACCTACCAGAACACTAACCCCTAACCCTACCCCTGAACCGAACCCAAACCCTAAAGCCTACCCTAACCCTAACCCGTACCCTAAATGGTAGCCTAACCCTAAACCCTACCCTGTACGGTAAACCGTGCCCTAACCCCTACCCTATCTCTAACCCGTACCCTAACCCGTACCCTAACCCATGCCCTAACCAGTACCCTAACTCTAACCCTAACCCTCGGTCAACGAGAGGAAAGAGGAAATCCCCGGAAGTGTGGGGTTCATGAGACATTTGACCGCCAGTCCTGACAGGAAGATGACACTGTGCCAAATGGACCTGCTGATTTCTCAGAACACTGACATCCTGTGAAATGCTACATCACTGACCCACAGGCTGATGTTCCAAACCTTGGGTCTCCTAGATCCAGAGCAGAGAAGTGCTGTCAGGTGGGGATAAGTAGGTCCTCCGACCTATGGCGGGCACACCTGCTTCCATTTCTGGGAGAAGGGGAAACACACACTTGTTTTTAAGTAGTCATTATCTTCATTCTAAAGTAGACCCATGACCTTGACCTTTTTGGAAAAGCGAAATGACTCTTCCAAATGAAGACCTCAACTCATCTGTTCCTCATGCAACCTGTGTGCGACCAGGTTTACCCAGGCTCCAAACCCCACCTGGAGGATCCTCCTGTACCATCTTGACAGCCCATGACCGGCACCAGCACCCCCGGGGGCACAATGCTGAATTTGGGGGAGGGCTCTGGGCCTTTTTGCCACCACACCTGGGCCCGGGGAAGCGGGAACCGGGAGGATCCTCCCAGATGATCCTCATGGAACCTTAGCAACATCCCTGAGGACATGGGGCACAATGCTGAAGCTTGAGGACGGCTCTGGGGTTTCTTGCCACCACACCTGTGCCTGGGGGGGGGCAGCGGGAACCTGGAGGGCCCTCCCAGACAATCCCAACGGACTATTAGCACCATCCCTGGGGAACATGGGGCACAATGCTGAAATTGGGGGATGACCCTGGGGCTTGTCGCTACCGCACCTGTGCCTAGGGGAGCAGGAACCTGAAGGAACCTCCCAGATCATCATAACAGACCATGACCACCATCGCCCTGAGGACATTGGGCACAATGCTCAGTTGGAGTCCCTTGGTCCTGAAACCAGCAGGAACGGAGATCAAAGGACAGAGAGGCGCCTCCAGGAGAATTTCCATCCAGGGAAAAGCGGCCCACTGGAGGGCACAGAAGCAGCAACCCCACCGACCCGCAGGCCATTTGAACAGGATCACCTCCTGCACTTACTTAGCACGTTGTCCGTCTTCGTGTGTGGACCGTGACTGGCCCGCTCAGGGATGGTGCGCTTCCAGAGGAGGGCTAGAAACTTTTCAGTGCTTGCTCGTGGGTCAGAGGACCAAAGCCCAAGGAAGCAGAGGCTATCCTTCTTCCTCTGGGGCTGGGGAAGTCAGCCACCGACCTGGGGCGGGACCGGGCCCAGGAGTGTGTTCTTTCTGAAGCCACTGCCTTCGGTGGGTGTGGCTTTGCCTAAAAAAGGCCCACTCACCCCAGAGTCAGGAGCAGTGACAGGCTGTCTCCAACCCTAGCCCAGGACCACGACCCGAAACCATCCTGCCTTTGGGAGGACAGGTCTCCTGCAGGAGCTTGGGAGGGGACTGGCCCCTCTCCCACCCCGGGCTCCAGGATGCCCGGGACCTGCAAGAGCTCTTCATCTGAGGAGGAGTCTTGGAGAACAAGTGTATCTCGTCAGCCCAGCAAGTGAAATAACCAAAGCCCAAGGCTCAGGTTCTAACAGAAGCAGAATTTCAAAGTACTGTTTGGGGGAAGCCTCCTCCCCTCTTATGTGGCATTGGGGGTCCCCAAGGAAAGCCTTCTTTCGTCTCCTTCCCTCAGAGAGAGGAGCTGACCCCAAGTCCCGCGGTCCCCACCGTGTCCCAGTGCTGAGGAAGAGCCACACGCAGGGGCCTGGTGTCAGGAGTGTGGTCGGCCACTGCTCCTGGGCTCCCAGCCAGTGGTCTGGCGGCTACATGGAAGAGCTAAATTGATTTTGGGGGAAGGAGTGCTCACTGCCCACACCGCTCACCATCCCCCTCTGCACTCTGCAATCCAGGCTCGGTGCCCGGCTCACGTCCATCACCAGCACTCCACATGTTTCCGCCATGGGAGGGATCATTCAGCCTCACCCCATTGCACAGAAGAGGAAAGCGAGGCCCAGCGAGGAGAGGTTAAATGGCTCCAGTCCCAGAGCTGTTCAGCAGAGAACCTGGAAAGCCAGGCCTCCAGAGCCCCTGCTAGACCAGCCAGAGACTCCCTGAGGTGAAAGTGAGCCGTCCCCTGCCTGACCAGGCACGCAATGGCCCCTGACCTTCATGATGGCCTGTTCTTGACCGTGAAGATGAGCTGGCCGACTAGGAGGTGGAGTTCAGCTGGTGGGACAGGCTGTAGCTACAGGACAGTGTGACACATCTGAGCTAGCAGGGGCCACACTCTGGTCTCCCTCCCGGAGCCAGACCAGGAGCGGGAATCTCGGTGCCCGAGGGGCCGGCACACAACAGGGTCTGCACTGACCAGGGATCCATGGCCCCCAGGGAGAGTCCACTCTGCCCTCTCCCCGCTCCTGCCTGGCCTCACCTCTCCTCACTGTGTCGCTGCAGGACCCGGAACCAGGCCCCATAGGGACGGGGGGACAGTCCGGCCTGATGGTCAGGGTTCCCCAAGGGACCCAGGGTGTTGCCAGGGCACTGGGAAAAGACAAGGTCTGGGTTCCGGTGTCCAACACCACCCTGCGAACTTGGGAGTAGTAAGAGATACCCTCCCCCAAGTCCGGAGGGCTATGGCACAAAAGGCCTCAGCTTACTCTGATGTCACTTGGGCTGCAGAGATGTAGTGTCCCAAGGGTGCCACAGTCTTATAGAAGTGCCTCTCGGCCTTGGATATCCATCCCCGACCCCTTGTGATCCCAGTCTTGGGAAAATGTTTTCTAACCCCTCGAGGTCCTTCTCAGCAGAGGACAGACTCGGGGCTTGGGGGCCTTAGGACCTGGCTACGCAGAAGGTGGAAGAGCACAGGGCCACCACTCTGAAGACCAAGGTCAGGGCCCTACTTGTTTCAGCCTCAGGGTCGCCATGTGGAAGACAATCCAGAATCACTGCTCCGGTCAGGTTGAAGAGGCCTTAGGAAGGAATGGGGCACCAGGACCGGAGAGGGAAACGGGGACAAGGGAGGCTTCTGCGGTTTCTCACATCGCCCATGGAACCCACGGGTCTGCTCCTGTGAGAGACACAGACAGAGAGACAGAGAAGGGGACAGAGAATGAACCCAGGACAGAGGGAACCAGGAGAAGCCACAGACTCCATCAGCTTAGAAATGACATCCCGGCCTTTTGTGCCATTCTGTTCCTGACAGGGCCGTCACATTGCCATCCACCCTGGAGGGCAGGGGTTTCCACAGAGATGTGTGGCCAGGACTCAGGTGTGCCAGGAGCCACTGTGGGGACGGCCCAGCGCATGGGCACAGACGAGGCCCGTGGACCTGAGCCTAACAGTAATGGGAGCCCCTGGAATTCTGTGTTGGGAGAGGTCAAGGTCAGAATCAGTTCATTACTACCTTCCCACAGGGGCTGGGACACAGGCAGGTGTGGGGTGGCTTTGCCTGGACCCCAGAGCAGATTCAAGCCCCTCTGAGCTGTGTTCCATGACAAGCGCAGCCCCTGGCTCATCCTTGCATTTTCAGCTTGGCACCAGCCTCCTGTGATAGCAGGCACGGAACATTTGTAGAGGTCCCTAACACTAACCTTAAACTGTACCCTAAACCTACCCCGTACCCTAACCCCAACACCTACCAGAACACTAACCCCTAACCCTACCCCTGAACCGAACCCAAACCCTAAAGCCTACCCTAACCCTAACCCGTACCCTAAATGGTAGCCTAACCCTAAACCCTACCCTGTACGGTAAACCGTGCCCTAACCCCTACCCTATCTCTAACCCGTACCCTAACCCGTACCCTAACCCATGCCCTAACCAGTACCCTAACTCTAACCCTAACCCTCGGTCAACGAGAGGAAAGAGGAAATCCCCGGAAGTGTGGGGTTCATGAGACATTTGACCGCCAGTCCTGACAGGAAGATGACACTGTGCCAAATGGACCTGCTGATTTCTCAGAACACTGACATCCTGTGAAATGCTACATCACTGACCCACAGGCTGATGTTCCAAACCTTGGGTCTCCTAGATCCAGAGCAGAGAAGTGCTGTCAGGTGGGGATAAGTAGGTCCTCCGACCTATGGCGGGCACACCTGCTTCCATTTCTGGGAGAAGGGGAAACACACACTTGTTTTTAAGTAGTCATTATCTTCATTCTAAAGTAGACCCATGACCTTGACCTTTTTGGAAAAGCGAAATGACTCTTCCAAATGAAGACCTCAACTCATCTGTTCCTCATGCAACCTGTGTGCGACCAGGTTTACCCAGGCTCCAAACCCCACCTGGAGGATCCTCCTGTACCATCTTGACAGCCCATGACCGGCACCAGCACCCCCGGGGGCACAATGCTGAATTTGGGGGAGGGCTCTGGGCCTTTTTGCCACCACACCTGGGCCCGGGGAAGCGGGAACCGGGAGGATCCTCCCAGATGATCCTCATGGAACCTTAGCAACATCCCTGAGGACATGGGGCACAATGCTGAAGCTTGAGGACGGCTCTGGGGTTTCTTGCCACCACACCTGTGCCTGGGGGGGGGCAGCGGGAACCTGGAGGGCCCTCCCAGACAATCCCAACGGACTATTAGCACCATCCCTGGGGAACATGGGGCACAATGCTGAAATTGGGGGATGACCCTGGGGCTTGTCGCTACCGCACCTGTGCCTAGGGGAGCAGGAACCTGAAGGAACCTCCCAGATCATCATAACAGACCATGACCACCATCGCCCTGAGGACATGGGGCACAATGCTCAGTTGGAGTCCCTTGGTCCTGAAACCAGCAGGAACGGAGCTCAAAGGACAGAGAGGCGCCTCCAGGAGAATTTCCATCCAGGGAAAAGCGGCCCACTGGAGGGCACAGAAGCAGCAACCCCACCGACCCGCAGGCCATTTGAACAGGATCACCTCCTGCACTTACTTAGCACGTTGTCCGTCTTCGTGTGTGGACCGTGACTGGCCCGCTCAGGGATGGTGCGCTTCCAGAGGAGGGCTAGAAACTTTTCAGTGCTTGCTCGTGGGTCAGAGGACCAAAGCCCAAGGAAGCAGAGGCTATCCTTCTTCCTCTGGGGCTGGGGAAGTCAGCCACCGACCTGGGGCGGGACCGGGCCCAGGAGTGTGTTCTTTCTGAAGCCACTGCCTTCGGTGGGTGTTGCTTTGCCTAAAAAAGGCCCACTCACCCCAGAGTCAGGAGCAGTGACAGGCTGTCTCCAACCCTAGCCCAGGACCACGACCCGAAACCATCCTGCCTTTGGGAGGACAGGTCTCCTGCAGGAGCCTGGGAGGGGACTGGCCCCTCTCCCACCCCGGGCTCCAGGATGCCCGGGACCTGCAAGAGCTCTTCATCTGAGGAGGAGTCTTGGAGAACAAGTGTATCTCGTCAGCCCAGCAAGTGAAATAACCAAAGCCCAAGGCTCAGGTTCTAACAGAAGCAGAATTTCAAAGTACTGTTTGGGGGAAGCCTCCTCCCCTCTTATGTGGCATTGGGGGTCCCCAAGGAAAGCCTTCTTTCGTCTCCTTCCCTCAGAGAGAGGAGCTGACCCCAAGTCCCGCGGTCCCCACCATGTCCCAGTGCTGAGGAAGAGCCACACGCAGGGGCCTGGTGTCAGGAGTGTGGTCGGCCACTGCTCCTGGGCTCCCAGCCAGTGGTCTGGCGGCTACATGGAAGAGCTAAATTGATTTTGGGGGAAGGAGTGCTCACTGCCCACACCGCTCACCATCCCCCTCTGCACTCTGCAATCCAGGCTCGGTGCCCGGCTTACGTCCATCACCAGCGCTCCACATGTTTCCGCCATGGGAGGGATCATTCAGCCTCACCCCATTGCACAGAAGAGGAAAGCGAGGCCCAGCGAGGAGAGGTTAAATGGCTCCAGTCCCAGAGCTGTTCAGCAGAGAACCTGGAAAGCCAGGCCTCCAGAGCCCCTGCTAGACCAGCCAGAGACTCCCTGAGGTGAAAGTGAGCCGTACCCTGCCTGACCAGGCACGCAATGGCCCCTGACCTTCATGATGGCCTGTTCTTGACCGTGAAGATGAGCTGGCCGACCAGGAGGTGGAGTTCAGCTGGTGGGACAGGCTGTAGCTACAGGACAGAGTGACACTTCTGAGCTAGCAGGGGCCACACTCTGGTCTCCCTCCCGGAGCCAGAGCAGGAGCTGGAATCTCGGTGCCCGGGGGGCCGGCACACAACAGGGTCTGCACTGACCAGGGATCCATGGCCCCCAGGGAGAGTCCACTCTGCCCTCTCCCCGCTCCTGCCTGGCCTCACCTCTCCTCACTGTGTCGCTGCAGGACCCGGAATCAGGCCCCATAGGGACGGGGGGACAGTCCGGGCTGATGGTCAGTGTTCCCCAAGGGACCCAGGGTGTTGCCAGGGCACTGGGAAAAGACAAGGTCTGGGTTCCGGTGTCCAACACCACCCTGCGAACTTGGGAGTAGTAAGAGATACCCTCCCCCAAGTCCGGAGGGCTATAGCACAAAAGGCCTCAGCTTACTCTGATGTCACTTGGGCTGCAGAGATGTAGTGTCCCAAGTGTGCCACAGTCTTATAGAAGTGCCTCTCGGCCTTGGATATCCATCCCCGACCCCCTGTGATCCCAGTCTTCGGAAAATGTTTTCTAACCCCTCGAGGTCCTTCTCAGCAGAGGACAGACTCGGGGCTTGGGGGCCTTAGGACCTGGCTACGCAGAAGGTGGAAGAGCACAGGGCCACCAGTCTGAAGACCAAGGCCAGGGCCCTACTTGTTTCAGCCTCAGGGTCCCCATGTGGAAGAGAATCCAGAATCACTGCTCCGGTCATGTTGAGGAGGCCTTAGGAAAGAATGGGGCACCAGGACCGGAGAGGGAAACGGGGACAAGGGACGCACCTGCGGTTTCTCACATCGCCCATGGAACCCACGGGTCTGCTCCTGTGAGGGACACAGACACAGAGACAGAGAAGGGGAGAGAGAATGAACCCAGGACAGAGGGAAGCAGGAGAAGTCACAGACTCCATCAGCTTAGAAATGACATCCCGGCATTTTGTGCCATTCTGTTCCTGACAGGGCCGTCACATTGGCCATCCACCCTGGAGGGCAGGGGTTTCCACAGAGATGTGTGACCAGGACTCAGGTGTGCCAGGAGCCACTGTGGGGACGGCCCAGCACATGGGCACAGACGAGGCCCGTGGACCTGAGCCTAACAGTAATGGGAGCCCCTGGAATTCTGTGTTGGGAGAGGTCAAGGTCAGAATCAGTTCATTACTACCTTCCCACAGGGGCTGGGACACAGGCAGGTGTGGGGTGGCTTTGCCTGGACCCCAGAGCAGATTCAAGCCCCTCTGAGCTGTGTTCCATGACAAGCGCAGCCCCTGGGTCATCCTTGCATTTTCAGCTCGGCACCAGCCTCCTATGGTAGCAGGCACGGAACATTTGTAGACGTCCCTAACACTAACCTTAAACTGTACCCTAAAGCTACCCCGTACCCTAATCCCAACATCTACCAGAACACTAACGCCTAACCCTACCCCTGAACCGAACCCAAACCCTAAAGCGTACCCTAACCCTAACCCGTACCCTAAATGGTAGCCTAACCCTAAACCCTACCCTGTACGGTAAACCGTACCCTAACCCCTACCCTATCTCTAACCCGTACCCTAACCCGTACCCTAACCCATGCCCTAACCAGTACCCTAACTCTAACCCTAACCCTCGGTCAACGAGAGGAAAGAGGAAATACCCGGAAGTGTGGGGTTCATGAGACATTTGACCGCCAGTCCTGACAGGAAAATGACACTGTGCCAAATGGACCTGCTGATTTCTCAGAACACTGACATCCTGTGAAATGCTACATCACTGAACCACAGGCTGATGTTCCAAACCTTGGGTCTCCTAGATCAAGAGCAGAGAAGTGCTGTCAGGTCGGGATAAGTAGGTCCTCCGAACTATGGCCTGCACACCTGCTTCCATTTCTGGGAGAAGGGGAAACACACCCTTGTTTTTAAGTAGTCATTATCTTCATTCTAAAGTAGACACATGACCTTGACCTTTTTGGAAAAGCGAAATGACTCTTCCAAATGAAGACCTCAACTCATCTGTTCCTCATGCAACCTGTGTGCGACCAGGTTTACCCAGGCTCCAAACCCCACCTGGAGGATCCTCCTGTACCATCTTGACAGCCCATGACCGGCACCAGCACCCCCGGGGGCACAATGCTGAATTTGGGGGAGGGCTCTGGGCCTTTTTGCCACCACACCTGTGCCCGGGGAAGCGGGAACCGGGAGGATCTTCCCAGATGATCCTCATGGAACATTAGCAACATCCCTGAGGACATGGGGCACAATGCTGAAGCTTGAGGACGGCTCTGGGGTTTCTTGCCACCACACCTGTGCCTGGGGGGGGGGCAGCGGGAACCTGAAGGGCCCTCCCAGACAATCCCAACGGACTATTAGCACCATCCCTGGGGAACATGGGGCACAATGCTGAAATTGGGGGATGACCCTTGGACTTGTCGCTACCGCACCTGTGCCTAGGGGAGCAGGAACCTGAAGGAACATCCCAGATCATCATAACAGACCATGACCACCATCGCCCTGAGGACATGGGGCACAATGCTCAGTTGGAGTCCCTTGGTCCTGAAACCAGCAGGAACGGAACTCAAAGGACAAAGAGGCGCCTCCAGGAGAATTTCCATCCAGGGAAAAGCGGCCCACTGGAGGGCACAGAAGCAGCAACCCCACCGACCCGCAGGCCATTTGAACAGGATCACCTCCTGCACTTACTTAGCACGTTGTCCGTCTTCGTGTGTGGACCGTGACTGGCCCGCTCAGGGATGGTGCGCTTCCAGAGGAGGGCTAGAAACTTTTCAGTGCTTGCTCGTGGGTCAGAGGACCAAAGCCCAAGGAAGCAGAGGCTATCTTTCTTCCTCTGGGGCTGGGGAAGTCAGCCACCGACCTGGGGCGGGACCGGGCCCAGGAGTGTGTTCTTTCTGAAGCCACTGCCTTCGGTGGGTGTTGCTTTGCCTAAAAAAGGCCCACTCACCCGAGAGTCAGGAGCAGTGACAGGCTGTCTCCAACCCTAGCCCAGGACCACGACCCGAAACCATCCTGCCTTTGGGAGGACAGGTCTCCTGCAGGAGCCTGGGAGGGGACTGGCCCCTCTCCCACCCCGGGCTCCAGGATGCCCGGGACCTGCAAGAGCTCTTCATCTGAGGAGGAGTCTTGGACAACAAGTGTATCTCGTCAGCCCAGCAAGTGAAATAACCAAAGCCCAAGGCTCAGGTTCTAACAGAAGCAGAATTTCAAAGTACTGTTTGGGGGAAGCCTCCTCCCCTCTTATGTGGCATTGGGGGTCCACAAGGAAAGCCTTCTTTCGTCTCCTTCCCTCAGAGAGAGGAGCTGACCCCAAGTCCCGCGGTCCCCACCGTGTCCCAGTGCTGAGGAAGAGCCACACGCAGGGGCCTGGTGTCAGGAGTGTGGTCGGCCACTGCTCCTGGGCTCCCAGCCAGTGGTCTGGCGGCTACATGGAAGAGCTAAATTGATTTTGGGGGAAGGAGTGCTCACTGCCCACACCGCTCACCATCCCCCTCTGCACTCTGTAATCCAGGCTCGGTGCCCGGCTTACGTCCATCACCAGCGCTCCACATGTTTCCGCCATGGGAGGGATCATTCAGCCTCACCCCATTGCACAGAAGAGGAAAGCGAGGCCCAGCGAGGAGAGGTTAAATGGCTCCAGTCCCAGAGCTGTTCAGCAGAGAACCTGGAAAGCCAGGCCTCCAGAGCCCCTGATAGACCAGCCAGAGACTCCCTGAGGTGAAAGTGAGCCGTCCCCTGCCTGACCAGGCACGCAATGGCCCCTGACCTTCATGATGGCCTGTACTTGACCGTGAAGATGAGCTGGCCGACCAGGAGGTGGAGTTCAGCTGGTGGGACAGGCTGTAGCTACAGGACAGAGTGACACATCTGAGCTAGCAGGGGCCACACTCTGGTCTCCCTCCCGGAGCCAGAGCAGGAGGTGGAATCTCGGTGCCCGGGGGGCCGGCACACAACAGGGTCTGCACTGACCAGGGATCCATGGCCCCCAGGGAGAGTCCACTCTGCCCTCTCCCCGCTCCTGCCTGGCCTCACCTCTCCTCACTGTGTCGCTGCAGGACCCGGAACCAGGCCCCATAGGGACGGGGGGACAGTCCGGGCTGATGGTCAGTGTTCCCCAAGGGACCCAGGGTGTTGCCAGGGCACTGGGAAAAGACAAGGTCTGGGTTCCGGTGTCCAACACCACCCTGCGAACTTGGGAGTAGTAAGAGATACCCTCCCCCAAGTCCGGAGGGCTATAGCACAAAAGGCCTCAGCTTACTCTGATGTCACTTGGGCTGCAGAGATGTAGTGTCCCAAGTGTGCCACAGTCTTAGAGAAGTGCCTCTCGGCCTTGGATATCCATCCCCGACCCCCTGTGATCCCAGTCTTCGGAAAATGTTTTCTAACCCCTCGAGGTCCTTCTCAGCAGAGGACAGACTCGGGGCTTGGGGGCCTTAGGACCTGGCTACGCAGAAGGTGGAAGAGCACAGGGCCACCAGTCTGAAGACCAAGGCCAGGGCCCTACTTGTTTCAGCCTCAGGGTCCCCATGTGGAAGAGAATCCAGAATCACTGCTCCGGTCAGGTTGAGGAGGCCTTAGGAAGGAATGGGGCACCAGGACCGGAGAGGGAAACGGGGACAAGGGACGCACCTGCGGTTTCTCACATCGCCCATGGAACCCACGGGTCTGCTCCTGTGAGGGACACAGACACAGAGACAGAGAAGGGGACAGAGAATGAACCCAGGACAGAGGGAAGCAGGAGAAGTCACAGACTCCATCAGCTTAGAAATGACATCCCGGCATTTTGTGCCATTCTGATCCTGACAGGGCCGTCACATTGGCCATCCAACCTGGAGGGCAGGGGTTTCCACAGAGATGTGTGACCAGGACTCAGGTGTGCCAGGAGCCACTGTGGGGACGGCCCAGCACATGGGCACAGATGAGGCCCGTGGACCTGAGCCTAACAGTAATGGGAGCCCCTGGAATTCTGTGTTGGGTGAGGTCAAGGTCAGAATCAGTTCATTACTACCTTCCCACAGGGGCTGGGACACAGGCAGGTGTGGGGTGGCTTTGCCTGGACCCCAGAGCAGATTCAAGCCCCTCTGAGCTGTGTTCCATGACAAGCGCAGCCCCTGGCTCATCCTTGCATTGTCAGCTCGGCACAAGCCTCCTGTGATAGGAGGCACGGAACATTTGTAGACGTCCCTAACACTAACCTTAAACTGTACCCTAAAGCTACCCCGTACCCTAATCCCAACATCTACCAGAACACTAACGCCTAACCCTACCCCTGAACCGAACCCAAACCCTAAAGCGTACCCTAACCCTAACCCGTACCCTAAATGGTAGCCTAACCCTAAACCCTACCCTGTACGGTAAACCGTGCCCTAACCCCTACCCTATCTCTAACCCGTACCCTAACCCGTACCCTAACCCATGCCCTAACCAGTACCCTAACTCTAACCCTAACCCTCGGTCAACGGGAGGAAAGAGGAAATCCCCGGAAGTGTGGGGTTCATGAGACATTTGACCGCCAGTCCTGACAGGAAGATGACACTGTGCCAAATGGACCTGCTGATTTCTCAGAACACTGACATCCTGTGAAATGCTACATCACTGACCCACAGGCTGATGTTCCAAACCTTGGGTCTCCTAGATCCAGAGCAGAGAAGTGCTGTCAGGTGGGGATAAGGAGGTCCTCCGACCTATGGCCTGCACACCTGCTTCCATTTCTGGGAGAAGGGGAAACACACACTTGTTTTTAAGTAGTCATTATCTTCATTCTAAAGTAGACCCGTGACCTTGACCTTTTTGGAAAAGCGAAATGACTCTTCCAAATGAAGACCTCAACTCATCTGTTCCTCATGCAACCTGAGTGCGACCAGGTTTACCCAGGCTCCAAGCCCCACCTGGAGGATCCTCCTGTACCATCTTGACAGCCCATGACCGGCACCAGCACCCCCGGGGGCACAATGCTGAATTTGGGGGAGGGCTCTGGGCCTTTTGGCCACCACACCTGTGCCTGGGGAAGCGGGAACCGGGAGGATCCTCCCAGATGATCCTCATGGAACCTTAGCAACATCCCTGAGGACATGGGGCACAATGCTGAAGCTTGAGGACGGCTCTGGGGTTTCTTGCCACCCACACCTGTGCCTGGGGGGGCAGCGGGAACCTGGAGGGCCCTCGCAGACAATCCCAACGGACTATTAGCACCATACCTGGGGAACATGGGGCACAATGCTGAAATTGGGGGATGGCCCCGGGGCTTGTCGCTACCGCACCTGTGCCTAGGGGAGCAGGAACCTGAAGGAACCTCCCAGATCATCATAACAGACCATGACCACCATCGCCCTGAGGACATGGGGCACAATGCTCAGTTGGAGTCCCTTGGTCCTGGAACCAGCAGGAACGGAGCTCAAAGGACAGAGAGGCGCCTCCAGGAGAATTTCCATCCAGGGAAAAGCGGCCCACTGGAGGGCACAGAAGCAGCAACCCCACCGACCCGCAGGCCATTTGAACAGGATCACCTCCTGCACTTACTTAGCACGTTGTCCGTCTTCGTGTGTGGACCGTGACTGGCCCGCTCAGAGATGGTGCGCTTCCAGAGGAGGGCTAGAAACTTTTCAGTGCTTGCTCGTGGGTCAGAGGACCAAAGCCCAAGGAAGCAGAGGCTATCCTTCTTCCTCTGGGGCTGGGGAAGTCAGCCACCGACCTGGGGCGGGACCGGGCCCAGGGGTGTGTTCTTTCTGAAGCCACTGCCTTCGGTGGGTGTTGCTTTGCCTAAAAAAGGCCCACTCACCCCAGAGTCAGGAGCAGTGACAGGCTGTCTCCAACCCTAGCCCAGGACCACGACCCGAAACCATCCTGCCTTTGGGAGGACAGGTCCCCTGCAGGAGCCTGGGAGGGGACTGGCCCCTCTCCCACCCCGGGCTCCAGGATGCCCGGGACCTGCAAGAGCTCTTCATCTGAGGAGGAGTCTTGGAGAACAAGTGTATCTCGTCAGCCCAGCAAGTGAAATAACCAAAGCCCAAGGCTCAGGTTCTAACAGAAGCAGAATATCAAAGTACTGTTTGGGGGAAGCCTCCTCCCCTCTTATGTGGCATTGGGGGTCCCCAAGGAAAGCCTTCTTTCGTCTCCTTCCCTCAGAGAGAGGAGCTGACCCCAAGTCCCGCGGTCCCCACCGTGTCCCAGTGCTGAGGAAGAGCCACACGCAGGGGCCTGGTGTCAGGAGTGTGGTCGGCCACTGCTCCTGGGCTCCCAGCCAGTGGTCTGGCGGCTACATGGAAGAGCTATATTGATTTTGGGGGAAGGAGTGCTCACTGCCCACACCGCTCACCATCCCCCTCTGCACTCTGCAATCCAGGCTCGGTGCCCGGCTTACGTCCATCACCAGCACTCCACATGTTTCCGCCATGGGAGGGATCATTCAGCCTCACCCCATTGCACAGAAGAGGAAAGCGAGGCCCAGCGAGGAGAGGTTAAATGGCTCCAGTCCCAGAGCTGTTCAGCAGAGAACCTGGAAAGCCAGGCCTCCAGAGCCCCTGCTAGACCAGCCAGAGACTCCCTGAGGTGAAAGTGAGCCGTCCCCTGCCTGACCAGGCACGCAATGGCCCCTGACCTTCATGATGGCCTGTTCTTGACCGTGAAGATGAGCTGGCCGACTAGGAGGTGGAGTTCAGCTGGTGGGACAGGCTGTAGCTACAGGACAGAGTGACACATCTGAGCTAGCAGGGGCCACACTCTGGTCTCCCTCCCGGAGCCAGAGCAGGAGCTGGAATCTCGGTGCCCGGGGGGCCGGCACACAACAGGGACTGCACTGAACAGGGATCCATGGCCCCCAGGGAGAGTCCACTCTGCCCTCTCCCCGCTCCTGCCTGGCCTCACCTCTCCTCACTGTGTCGCTGCAGGACCCGGAACCAGGCCCCATAGGGACGGGGGGACAGTCCGGGCCGATGGTCAGGGTTCCCCAAGGGACCCAGGGTGTTGCCAGGGCACTGGGAAAAGACAAGGTCTGGGTTCCGGTGTCCAACACCACCCTGCGAACTTGGGGGTAGTAAGAGATACCCTCCCCCAAGTCCGGAGGGCTATAGCACAAAAGGCCTCAGCTTACTCTGATGTCACTTGGGCTGCAGAGATGTAGTGTCCCAAGGGTGCCACAGTCTTATAGAAGTGCCTCTCGGCCTTGGATATCCATCCCCGACCCCCTGTGATCCCAGGCTTCGGAAAATGTTTTCTAACCCCTCGAGGTCCTTCTCAGCAGAGGACAGACTCGGGGCTTGGGGGCCTTAGGACCTGGCTACGCAGAAGGTGGAAGAGCACAGGGCCACCAGTCTGAAGACCAAGGTCAGGGCCCTACTTGTTTCAGCCTCAGGGTCCCCATGTGGAAGAGAATCCAGAATCACTGCTCCGGTCAGGTTGAGGAGGCCTTAGGAAGGAATGGGGCACCAGGACCGGAGAGGGAAACGGGGACAAGGGAGGTTTCTGCGGTTTCTCACATCGCCCATGGAACCCACGGGTCTGCTCCTGTGATGGACACAGACACAGAGACAGAGAAGGGGACAGAGAATGAACCCAGGACAGAGGGAACAAGGAGAAGTCACAGACTCCATCATCTTAGAAATGACATCCCGGCATTTTGTGCCATTCTGTTCCTGACAGGGCCGTCACATTGGCCATCCACCCTGGAGCGCAGGGTTTTCCACAGAGATGTGTGACCAGGACTCAGGTGTGCCAGGAGCCACTGTGGGGACGGCCCAGCACATGGGCACAGACGAGGCCCGTGGACCTGAGCCTAATAGTAATGGGAGCCCCTGGAATTCTGTGTTGGGAGAGGTCAAGGTCAGAATCAGTTCATTACTACCTTCCCACAGGGGCTGGGACACAGGCAGGTGTGGGGTGGCTTTGCCAGGACCCCAGAGCAGATTCAAGCCCCTCTGAGCTGTGTTCCATGACAAGCGCAGCCCCTGGCTCATCCTTGCGTTGTCAGCTCCGCACCAGCCTTCTGTGATAGCAGGCACGGAACATTTGTAGAGGTCCCTAACACTAACCTTAAACTGTACCCTAAACCTACCCCGTACCCTAACCCCAACACCTACCAGAACACTAACGCCTAACCCTACCCCTGAACCGAACCCAAACCCTAAAGCGTACCCTAACCCTAACCCGTACCCTAAATGGTAGCCTAACCCTAAACCCTACCCTGTACGGTAAACCGTGCCCTAACCCCTACCCTATCTCTAACCCGTACCCTAACCCGTACCCTAACCCATGCCCTAACCAGTACCCTAACTCTCACCCTAACCCTCGGTCAACGGGAGGAAAGAGGAAATCCCCGGAAGTGTGGGGTTCATGAGACATTTGACCGCCCGTCCTGACAGGAAGATGACACTGTGCCAAATGGACCTGCTGATTTCTCAGAACACTGACATCCTGTGAAATGCTACATCACTGACCCACAGGCTGATGTCCCAAACCTTGGGTCTCCTAGATCCAGAGCAGAGAAGTGCTGTCAGGTGGGGATAAGTAGGTCCTCCGACCTATGGCCTGCACACCTGCTTCCATTTCTGGGAGAAGGGAAAACACACACTTGTTTTTAAGTAGTCATTATCTTCATTCTAAAGTAGACCCATGACCTTGACCTTTTTGGAAAAGCGAAATGACTCTTCCAAATGAAGACCTCAACTCATCTGTTCCTCATGCAACCTGAGTGCGACCAGGTTTACCCAGGCTCCAAGCCCCACCTGGAGGATCCTCCTGTACCATCTTGACAGCCCATGACCGGCACCAGCACCCCCGGGGGCACAACGCTGAATTTGGGGGAGGGCTCTGGGCCTTTTGGCCACCACACCTGTGCCCGGGGAAGCGGGAACCGGGAGGATCCTCCCAGATGATCCTCATGGAACCTTAGCAACATCCCTAAGGACATGGGGCACAATGCTGAAGCTTGAGGACGGCTCTGGGGTTTCTTGCCACCACACCTGTGCCTGGGGGGGGGGCAGCGGGAACCTGGAGGGCCCTCCCAGACAATCCCAACGGACTATTAGCACCATCCCTGGGGAACATGGGGCACAATGCTGAAATTGGGGGATGGCCCTGGGGCTTGTCGCTACCGCACCTGTGCCTAGGGGAGCAGGAACCTGAAGGAACCTCCCAGATCATCATAACAGACCATGACCACCATCGCCCTGAGGACATGGGGCACAATGCTCAGTTGGAGTCCCTTGGTCCTGAAACCAGCAGGAACGGAGCTCAAAGGACAGAGATGCGCTTCCAGGAGAATTTCCATCCAGGGAAAAGCGGCCCACTGGAGGGCACAGAAGCAGCAACCCCACCGACCCGCAGGCCATTTGAACAGGATCACCTCCTGCACTTACTTAGCACGTTGTCCGTCTTCGTGTGTGGACCGTGACTGGCCCGCTCAGGGATGGTGCGCTTCCAGAGGAGGGCTAGAAACTTTTCAGTGCTTGCTCGTGGGTCAGAGGACCAAAGCCCAAGGAAGCAGAGGCTATCCTTCTTCCTCTGGGGCTGGGGAAGTCAGCCACCGACCTGGGGCGGGACCGGGCCCAGGAGTGTGTTGTTTCTGAAGCCACTGCCTTCGGTGGGTGTTGCTTTGCCTAAAAAAGGCCCACTCACCCCAGAGTCAGGAGCAGTGACAGGCTGTCTCCAACCCTAGCCCAGGACCACGACCCGAAACCATCCTGCCTTTGGGAGGACAGGTCTCCTGCAGGAGCCTGGGAGGGGACTGGCCCCTCTCCCACCCCGGGCTCCAGGATCCCCGGGACCTGCAAGAGCTCTTCATCTGAGGAGGAGTCTTGGAGAACAAGTGTATCTCGTCAGCCCAGCAAGTGAAATAACCAAAGCCCAAGGCTCAGGTTCTAACAGAAGCAGAATTTCAAAGTACTGTTTGGGGGAAGCCTCCTCCCCTCTTATGTGGCATTGGGGGTCCCCAAGGAAAGCCTTCTTTCGTCTCCTTCCCTCAGAGAGAGGAGCTGACCCCAAGTCCCGCGGTCCCCACCGTGTCCCAGTGCTGAGGAAGAGCCACACGCAGGGGCCTGGTGTCAGGAGTGTGGTCGGCCACTGCTCCTGGGCTCCCAGCCAGTGGTCTGGCGGCTACGTGGAAGAGCTAAATTGATTTTGGGGGAAGGAGTGCTCACTGCCCACACCGCTCACCATCCCCCCCTGCACTCTGCAATCCAGGCTCGGTGCCCGGCTTACGTCCATCACCAGCACTCCACATGTTTCTGCCATGGGAGGGATCATTCAGCCTCACCCCATTGCACAGAAGAGGAAAGCGAGGCCCAGCGAGGAGAGGTTAAATGGCTCCAGTCCCAGAGCTGTTCAGCAGAGAACCTGGAAAGCCAGGCCTCCAGAGCCCCTGCTAGAACAGCCAGAGACTCCCTGAGGTGAAAGTGAGCCGTCCCCTGCCTGACCAGGCACGCAATGGCCCCTGACCTTCATGACGGCCTGTTCTTGACCGTGAAGATGAGCTGGCCGACTAGGAGGTGGAGTTCAGCTGGTGGGACAGGCTGTAGCTACAGGACAGAGTGACACATCTGAGCTAGCAGGGGCACACTCTGGTCTCCCTCCCGGAGCCAGAGCAGGAGCTGGAATCTCGGTGCCCGGGGGGCCGGCACACAACAGGGTCTGCACTGACCAGGGATCCATGGCCCCCAGGGAGAGTCCACTCTGCCCTCTCCCCGCTCCTGTCTGGCCTCACCTCTCCTCACTGTGTCGCTGCAGGACCCGGAACCAGGTCCCATAGGGACGGGGGGACAGTCCGGGCTGATGGTCAGGGTTCCCCAAGGGACCCAGGGTGTTGCCAGGGCACTGGGAAAAGACAAGGTCTGGGTTCCGCTGTCCAACACCACCCTGCGAACTTGGGAGTAGTAAGAGATACCCTCCCCCAAGTCCGGAGGGCTATAGCACAAAAGGCCTCAGCTTACTCTGATGTCACTTGGGCTGCAGAGATGTAGTGTCCCAAGGGTGCCACAGTCTTATAGAAGTGCCTCTCGGCCTTGGATATCCATCCCCGACCCCCTGTGATCCCAGTCTTGGGAAAATGTTTTCTAACCCTCGAGGTCCTTCTCAGCAGAGGACAGACTCGGGGCTTGGGGGCCTTAGGACCTGGCTACGCAGAAGGTGGAAGAGCACAGGGCCACCAGTCTGAAGACCAAGGTCAGGGCCCTACTTGTTTCAGCCTCAGTGTCCCCATGTGGAAGAGAATCCAGAATCACTGCTGCGGTCAGGTTGAGGAGGCCTTAGGAAGGAATGGGGCACCAGGACCGGAGAGGGAAACGGGGACAAGGGAGGCTTCTGCGGTTTCTCACATCGCCCATGGAACCCACGGGTCTGCTCCTGTGAGGGACACAGACACAGAGACAGAGAAGGGGACAGAGAATGAACCCAGGACAGAGGGAACCAGGAGAAGTCACAGACTCCATCAGCTTAGAAATGACATCCCGGCATTTTGTGCCATTCTGTTCCTGACAGGGCCGTCACATTGGCCATCCACCCTGGAGGGCAGGGGTTTCCACAGAGATGTGTGACCAGGACTCAGGTGTGCCAGGAGGCACTGTGGGGACGGCCCAGCACATGGGCACAGACGAGGCCCGTGGACCTGAGCCTAACAGTAATGGGAGCCCCTGGAATTCTGTGTTGGGAGAGGTCAAGGTCAGGATCAGATCATTACTACCTTCCCACAGGGGCTGGGACACAGGCAGGTGTGGGGTGGCTTTGCCTGGACCCCAGAGCAGATTCAAGCCCCTCTGAGCTGTGTTCCATGACAAGCGCAGCCCCTGGCTCATCCTTGCATTGTCAGCTCGGCACCAGCCTCCTGTGATAGCAGGCACAGAACATTTGTAGACGTCCCTAACACGAACCTTAAACTGTACCCTAAACCTACCCCGTACCCTAACCCCAACACCTACCAGAACACTAACGCCTAACCCTACCCCTGAACCGAACCCAAACCCTAAAGCGTACCCTAACCCTAACACGTACCCTAAATGGTAGCCTAACCCTAAACCCTACCCTGTACGGTAAACCGTGCCCTAACCCCTACCCTATCTCTAACCCGTACCCTAACCCGTACCCTAACCCATGCCCTAACCAGTACCCTAACTCTAACCCTAACCCTCGGTCAACGGGAGGAAAGAGGAAATCCCCGGAAGTGTGGGGTTCATGAGACATTTGACCGCCAGTCCTGACAGGAAGATGACACTGTGCCAAATGGACCTGCTGATTTCTCAGTACACTGACATCCTGTGAAATGCTACATCACTGACCCACAGGCTGATGTTCCAAACCTTGGGTCTCCTAGATCCAGAGCAGAGAAGTGCTGTCAGGTGGGGATAAGTAGGTCCTCCGACCTATGGCCTGCACACCTGCTTCCATTTCTGGGACAAGGGGAAACACACACTTGTTTTTAAGTAGTCATTATCTTCATTCTGAAGTAGACCCGTGACCTTGACCTTTTTGGAAAAGCGAAATGACTCTTCCAAATGAAGACCTCAACTCATCTGTTCCTCATGCAACCTGAGTGCGACCAGGTTTACCCAGGCTCCAAGCCCCACCTGGAGGATCCTCCTGTACCATCTTGACAGCCCATGACCGGCACCAGCACCCCCGGGGGCACAATGCTGAATTTGGGGGAGGGCTCTGGGCCTTTTTGCCACCACACCTGTGCCCGGGGAAGCGGGAACCGGGAGGATCCTCCCAGATGATCCTCATGGAACCTTAGCAACATCCCTGAGGACATGGGGCACAATGCTGAAGCTTGAGGACGGCTCTGGGGTTTCTTGCCACCCACACCTGTGTCTGGGGGGGCAGCGGGAACCTGGAGGGCCCTCCCAGACAATCCCAACGGACTATTAGCACCATCCCTGGGGATCATGGGGCACAATGCTGAAATTGGGGGATGGCCCTGGGGCTTGTCGCTACCGCACCTGTGCCTAGGGGAGCAGGAACCTGAAGGAACCTCCCAGATCATCATAACAGACCATGACCACCATCGCCCTGAGGACATGGGGCACAATGCTCAGTTGGAGGCCCTTGGTCCTGAAACCAGCAGGAACGGAGCTCAAAGGACAGAGAGGCGCCTCCAGGAGAATTTCCATCCAGGGAAAAGCGGCCCACTGGAGGGCACAGAAGCAGCAACCCCACCGACCCGCAGGCCATTTGAACAGGATCACCTTCTGCACTTACTTAGCACGTTGACCGTCTTCGTGTGTGGACCGTGACTGGCCCGCTCAGGGATGGTGCGCTTCCAGAGGAGGGCTAGAAACTTTTCAGTGCTTGCTCGTGGGTCAGAGGACCAAAGCCCAAGGAAGCAGAGGCTATCCTTCTTCCTCTGGGGCTAGGGAAGTCAGCCACCGACCTGGGGCGGGACCGGGCCCAGGAGTGTGTTCTTTCTGAAGCCACTGCCTTCGGTGGGTGTTGCTTTGCCTAAAAAAGGCCCACTCACCCCAGAGTCAGGAGCAGTGACAGGCGGTCTCCAACCCTAGCCCAGGACCACGACCCGAAACCATCCTGCCTTTGGGAGGACAGGTCTCCTGCAGGAGCCTGGGAGGGGACTGGCCCCTCTCCCACCCCGGACTCCAGGATGCCCGGGACCTGCAAGAGCTCTTCATCTGAGGAGGAGTCTTGGACAACAAGTGTATCTCGTCAGCCCAGCAAGTGAAATAACCAAAGCCCAAGGCTCAGGTTCTAACAGAAGCAGAATTTCAAAGTACTGTTTGGGGGAAGCCTCCTCCCCTCTTATGTGGCATTGGGGGTCCCCAAGGAAAGCCTTCTTTCGTCTCCTTCCCTCAGAGAGAGGAGCTGACCCCAAGTCCCGCGGTCCCCACCGTGTCCCAGTGCTGAGGAAGAGCCACACGCGGGGGCCTGGTGTCAGGAGTGTGGTCGGCCACTGCTCCTGGGCTCCCAGCCAGTGGTCTGGCGGCTACGTGGAAGAGCTAAATTGATTTTGGGGGAAGGAGTGCTCACTGCCCACACCGCTCACCATCCCCCTCTGCACTCTGCAATCCAGGCTCGGTGCCCGGCTTACGTCCATCACCAGCACTCCACATGTTTCCGCCATGGGAGGGATCATTCAGCCTCACCCCATTGCACAGAAGAGGAAAGCGAGGCCCAGCGAGGAGAGGTTAAATGGCTCCAGTCCCAGAGCTGTTCAGCAGAGAACCTGGAAAGCCAGGCCTCCAGAGCCCCTGCTAGACCAGCCAGAGACTCCCTGAGGTGAAAGTGAGCCGTCCCCTGCCTGACCAGGCACGCAATGGCCCCTGACCTTCATGATGGCCTGTTCTTGACCGTGAAGATGAGCTGGCCGACTAGGAGGTGGAGTTCAGCTGGTGGGACAGGCTGTAGCTACAGGACAGAGTGACACATCTGAGCTAGCAGGGGCCACACTCTGGTCTCCCTCCCGGAGCCAGACCAGGAGCTGGAATCTCGGTGCCCGGGGGGCCGGCACACAACAGGGTCTGCACTGACCAGGGATCCATGGCCCCCAGGGAGAGTCCACTCTGCCCTCTCCCCGCTCCTGCCTGGCCTCACCTCTCCTCACTGTGTCGCTGCAGGACCCGGAACCAGGCCCCATAGGGACGGGGGGACAGTCGGGGCTGATGGTCAGGGTTCCCCAAGGGACCCTGGGTGTTGCCAGGGCACTGGGAAAAGACAAGGTCTGGGTTCCGGTGTCCAACACCACCCTGCGAACTTGGGAGTAGTAAGAGATACCCTCCCCCAAGTCCGGAGGGCTATAGCACAAAAGGCCTCAGCTTACTCTGATGTCACTTGGGCTGTAGAGATGTAGTGTCCCAAGGGTGCCACAGTCTTATAGGAAGTGCCTCTCGGCCTTGGATATCCATCCCCGACCCCCTGTGATCCCAGTCTTGGGAAAATGTTTTCTAACCCTCGAGGTCCTTCTCAGCAGAGGACAGACTCGGGGCTTGGGGGCCTTAGGACCTGGCTACGCAGAAGGTGGAAGAGCACAGGGCCACCAGTCTGAGACCAAGGTCAGGGCCCTACTTCTTTCAGCCTCAGGGTCCCCATGTGGAAGAGAATCCAGAATCACTGCTCCGGTCAGGTTGAGGAGGCCTTAGGAAGGAATGGGGCACCAGGACCGGAGAGGGAAACGTGGACAAGGGAGGCTTCTGCGGTTTCCCACATCGCCCATGGAACCCACGGGTCTGCTCCTGTGAGAGACACAGACACAGAGACAGAGAAGGGGACAGAGAATGAACCCAGGACAGAGGGAACCAGGAGAAGCCACAGACTCCATCAGCTTAGAAATGACATCCCGGCATTTTGTGCCATTCTGTTCCTGACAGGGCCGTCACATTGGCCATCCACCCTGGAGGGCAGGGGTTTCCACAGAGATGTGTGGCCAGGACTCAGGTGTGCCAGGAGCCACTGTGGGGACGGCCCAGCGCATGGGCACAGACGAGGCCCGTGGACCAGAGCCTAACAGTAATGGGAGCCCCTGGAATTCTGTGTTGGGAGAGGTCAAGGTCAGAATCAGTTCATTACTACCTTCCCACAGGGGCTGGGACACAGGCAGGTGTGGGGTGGCTTTGCCAGGACCCCAGAGCAGATTCAAGCCCCTCTGAGCTGTGTTCCATGACAACCGCAGCCCCTGACTCATCCTTGCATTGTCAGGTTGGCACCAGCCTCCTGTGATAGCAGGCACGGAACATTTGGAGAGGTCCCTAACACTAACCTTAAACTGTACCCTAAACCTACCCCGTACCCTAACCCCAACACCTACCAGAACACTAACGCCTAACCCTACCCCTGAACCGAACCCAAACCCTAAAGCGTACCCTAAACCTAACCCGTACCCTAAATGGTAGCCTAACCCTAAACCCTACCCTGTACGGTAAACCGTGCCCTAACCCCTACACTATCTCTAACCCGTACCCTAACCCGTACCCTAACCCATGCCCTAACCAGTACACTAACTCTGACCCTAACCCTCGGTCAACGAGAGGAAAGAGGAAATCCCCGGAAGTGTGGGGTTCATGAGACATTTGACCGCCAGTCCTGACAGGAAGATGACACTGTGCCAAATGGACCTGCTGATTTCTCAGAACACTGACATCCTGTGAAATGCTACATCACTGACCCACAGGCTGATGTTCCAAACCTTGGGTCTCCTAGATCCAGAGCAGAGAAGTGCTGTCAGGTGGGGATAAGTAGGTCCTCCGACCTATGGCCTGCACACCTGCTTCCATTTCTGGGAGAAGGGGAAACACACCCTTGTTTTTAAGTAGTCATTATCTTCATTCTAAAGTAGACCCATGACCTTGTCCTTTTTGGAAAAGCGAAATGACTCTTCCAAATGAAGACCTCAACTCATCTGTTCCTCATGCAACCTGAGTGCGACCAGGTTTACCCAGGCTCCAAACCCCAACTGGAGGATCCTCCTGTACCATCTTGACAGCCCATGACCGGCACCAGCACCCCCGGGGGCACAACGCTGAATTTGGGGGAGGGCTCTGGGCCTTTTTGCCACCACACCAGTGCCTGGGGAAGAGGGAACCGGGAGGATCCTCCCAGATGATCCTCATGGAACCTTAGCAACATCCCTGAGGACATGGGGCACAATGCTGAAGCTTGAGGACGGCTCTGGGGTTTCTTGCCACCCACACCTGTGCCTGGGGGGGGGGCAGCGGGAACCTGGAGGGCCCTCCCAGACAATCCCAACGGACTATTAGCACCATCCCTGGGGAACATGGGGCACAATGCTGAAATTGGGGGATGGCCCTGGGGCTTGTCGCTACCGCACCTGTGCCTAGGGGAGCAGGAACCTGAAGGAACCTCCCAGATCATCATAACAGACCATGACCAACATCGCCCTGAGGACATGGGGCACAATGCTCAGTTGGAGTCCCTTGGTCCTGAAACCAGCAGGAACGGAGCTCAAAGGACAGAGAGGCGCCTCCAGGAGAATTTCCATCCAGGGAAAAGCGGCCCACTGGAGGGCACAGAAGCAGCAACCCCACCGACCCGCAGGCCATTTGAACAGGATCACCTCCTGCACTTACTTAGCACGTTGTCCGTCTTCGTGTGTGGACCGTGACTGGCCCGCTCAGGGATGGTGCGCTTCCAGAGGAGGGCTAGAAACTTTTCAGTGCTTGCTCGTGGGTCAGAGGACCAAAGCCCAAGGAAGCAGAGGCTATCCTTCTTCCTCTGGGGCTGGGGAAGTCAGCCACCGACCTGGGGCGGGACCGGGCCCAGGAGTGTGTTCTTTCTGAAGCCACTGCCTTCGGTGGGTGTGGCTTTGCCTAAAAAAGGCCCACTCACCCCAGAGTCAGGAGCAGTGACAGGCTGTCTCCAACCCTAGCCCAGGACCACGACCCGAAACCATCCTGCCTTTGGGAGGACAGGTCTCCTGCAGGAGCCTGGGAGGGGACTGGCCCCTCTCCCACCCCGGGCTCCAGGATGCCCGGGACCTGCAAGAGCTCTTCATCTGAGGAGGAGTCTTGGAGAACAAGTGTATCTCGTCAGCCCAGCAAGTGAAATAACCAAAGCCCAAGGCTCAGGTTCTAACAGAAGCAGAATTTCAAAGTACTGTTTGGGGGAAGCCTCCTCCCCTCTTATGTGGCATTGGGGGTCCCCAAGGAAAGCCTTCTTTCGTCTCCTTCCCTCAGAGAGAGGAGCTGACCCCAAGTCCCGCGGTCCCCACCGTGTCCCAGTGCTGAGGAAGAGCCACACGCAGGGGCCTGGTGTCAGGAGTGTGGTCGGCCACTGCTCCTGGGCTCCCAGCCAGTGGACTGGGGGCTACATGGAAGAGCTAAATTGATTTTGGGGGAAGGAGTGCTCACTGCCCACACCGCTCACCATCCCCCTCTGCACTCTGCAATCCAGGCTCGGTGCCCGGCTTACGTCCATCACCAGCACTCCACATGTTTCCGCCATGGGAGGGATCATTCAGCCTCACCCCATTGCACAGAAGAGGAAAGCGAGGCCCAGCGAGGAGAGGTTAAATGGCTCCAGTCCCAGAGCTGTTCAGCAGAGAACCTGGAAAGCCAGGCCTCCAGAGCCCCTGCTAGACCAGCCAGAGACTCCCTGAGGTGAAAGTGAGCCGTCCCCTGCCTGACCAGGCACGCAATGGCCCCTGACCTTCATGATGGCCTGTTCTTGACCGTGAAGATGAGCTGGCCGACCAGGAGGTGGAGTTCAGCTGGTGGGACAGGCTGTAGCTACAGGACAGAGTGACACATCTGAGCTAGCAGGGGCCACACTCTGGTCTCCCTCCCGGAGCCAGAGCAGGAGCTGGAATCTCGGTGCCCGGGGGGCCGGCACACAACAGGGTCTGCACTGACCAGGGATCCATGGCCCCCAGGGAGAGTCCACTCTGCCCTCTCCCCGCTCCTGCCTGGCCTCACCTCTCCTCACTGTGTCGCTGCAGGACCCGGAACCAGGCCCCATAGGGACGGGGGGACAGTCCGGGCCGATGGTCAGGGTTCCCCAAGGGACCCAGGGTGTTGCCAGGGCACTGGGAAAAGACAAGGTCTGGGTTCCGGTGTCCAACACCACCCTGCGAACTTGGGAGTAGTAAGAGATACCCTCCCCCAAGTCCGGAGGGCTATAGCACAAAAGGCCTCAGCTTACTCTGATGTCACTTGGGCTGCAGAGATGTAGTGTCCCAAGGGTGCCACAGTCTTATACAAGTGCCTCTCGGCCTTGGATATCCATCCCCGACCCCCTGTGATCCCAGTCTTGGGAAAATGTTTTCTCACCCCTCGAGGTCCTTCTCAGCAGAGGACAGACTCGGGGCTTGGGGGCCTTAGGACCTGGCTACGCAGAAGGTGGAAGAGCACAGGGCCACCAGTCTGAAGACCAAGGTCAGGGCCCTACTTGTTTCAGCCTCAGGGTCCCCATGTGGAAGAGAATCCAGAATCACTGCTCCGGTCAGGTTAAGGAGGCCTTAGGAAGGAATGGGGCACCAGGACCGGAGAGGGAAACGGGGACAAGGGAGGCTTCTGCGGTTTCTCACATCGCCCATGGAACCCACGGGTCTGCTCCTGTGAGAGACACAGACACAGAGACAGAGAAGGGGACAGAGAATGAACGCAGGACAGAGGGAACCAGGAGAAGTCACAGACTCCATCAGCTTAGAAATGACATCCCGGCATTTTGTGCCATTCTGTTCCTGACAGGGCCGTCACATTGGCCATCCACCCTGGAGGGCAGGGGTTTCCACAGAGATGTGTGACCAGGACTCAGGTGTGCCAGGAGCCACTGTGGGGACGGCCCAGCACATGGGCACAGACGAGGCCCGTGGACCTGAGCCTAACAGTAATGGGAGCCCCTGGAATTCTGTGTTGGGAGAGGTCAAGGTCAGAATCAGTTCATTACTACCTTCCCACAGGGGCTGGGACACAGGCAGGTGTGGGGTGGCTTTGCCAGGACCCCAGAGCAGATTCAAGCCCCTCTGAGCTCTGTTCCATGACAAGCGCAGCCCCTGGCTCATCCTTGCGTTGTCAGCTTGGCACCAGCCTCCTGTGATAGCAGGCACGGAACATTTGTAGAGGTCCCTAACACTAACCTTAAACTGTACCCTCAACCTACCCCGTACCCTAACCCCAACACCTACCAGAACACTAACGCCTAACCCTACCCCTGTACTGAACCCAAACCCTAAAGTGTACCCTAACCCTAACCCGTACCCGAAATGGTAGCCTAACCCTAAACCCTACCCTGTACGGTAAACCGTGCCCTAACCCCTACCCTATCTCTAACCCGTACCCTAACCCGTACCCTAACCCATGCCCTAACCAGTACCCTAACTCTAACCCTAACCCTCGGTCAACGGGAGGAAAGAGGAAATCCCCGGAAGTGTGGCGTTCATGAGACATTTGACCGCCAGTCCTGACAGGAAGGTGACACTGTGCCAAATGGACCTGCTGATTTCTCAGAACACTGACATCCTGTGAAATGCTACATCACTGACCCACAGGCTGATGTTCCAAACCTTGGGTCTCCTAGATCCAGAGCAGAGAAGTGCTGTCAGGTGGGGATAAGTAGGTCCTCCGACCTATGGCCTGCACACCTGCTTCCATTTCTGGGACAAGGGGAAACACACACTTGTTTTTAAGTAGTCATTATCTTCATTCTGAAGTAGACCCATGACCTTGACCTTTTTGGAAAAGCGAAATGACTCTTCCAAATGAAGACCTCAACTCATCTGTTCCTCATGCAACCTGAGTGCGACCAGGTTTACCCAGGCTCCAAACCCCAACTGGAGGATCCTCCTGTACCATCTTGACAGCCCATGACCGGCACCAGCACCCCCGGGGGCACAACGCTGAATTTGGGGGAGGGCTCTGGGCCTTTTGGCCACCACACCTGTGCCCGGGGAAGCGGGAACCGGGAGGATCCTCCCAGATGATCCTCATGGAACCTTAGCAACATCCCTGAGGACATGGGGCACAATGCTGAAGCTTGAGGACGGCTCTGGGGTTTCTTGCCAGCACACCTGTGCCTGGGGGGTGGCAGCGGGAACCTGGAGGGCCCTCCCAGACAATCCCAACGGACTATTAGCACCATCCCTGGGGAACACGGGGCACAATGCTGAAATTGGGGGATGGCCCTGGGGCTTGTCGCTACCGCACCTGTGCCTAGGGGAGCAGGAACCTGAAGGAACCTCCCAGATCATCATAACAGACCATGACCACCATCGCCCTGAGGACATGGGGCACAATGCTCAGTTGGAGTCCCTTGGTCCTGAAACCAGCAGGAACGGAGCTCAAAGGACAGAGAGGCGCCTCCAGGAGAATTTCCATCCAGGGAAAAGCGGACCACTGGAGGGCACAGAAGCAGCAACCCCACCGACCCGCAGGCCATTTGAACAGGATCACCTCCTGCACTTACTTAGCACGTTGTCCGTCTTCGTGTGTGGACCGTGACTGGCCCGCTCAGGGATGGTGCGCTTCCAGAGGAGGGCTAGAAACTTTTCATTGCTTGCTCGTGGGTCAGAGGACCAAAGCCCAAGGAAGCAGAGGCTATCCTTCTTCCTCTGGGGCTGGGGAAGTCAGCCACCGACCTGGGGCGGGACCGGGCCCAGGAGTGTGTTCTTTCTGAAGCCACTGCCTTCGGTGGGTGTGGCTTTGCCTAAAAAAGGCCCACTCACCCCAGAGTCAGGAGCAGTGACAGGCTGTCTCCAACCCTAGCCCAGGACCACGACCCGAAACCATCCTGCCTTTGGGAGGACAGGTCTCCTGCAGGAGCCTGGGAGGGGACTGGCCCCTCTCCCACCCCGGGCTCCAGGATGCCCGGGACCTGCAAGAGCTCTTCATCTGAGGAGGAGTCTTGGAGAACAAGTGTATCTCGTCAGCCCAGCAAGTGAAATAACCAAAGCCCAAGGCTCAGGTTCTAACAGAGGCAGAATTTCAAAGTACTGTTTGGGGGAAGCCTCCTCCCCTCTTATGTGGCATTGGGGGTCCCCAAGGAAAGCCTTCTTTCGTCTCCTTCCCTCAGAGAGAGGAGCTGACCCCAAGTCCCGCGGTCCCCACCGTGTCCCAGTGCTGAGGAAGAGCCACACGCAGGGGCCTGGTGTCAGGAGTGTGGTCGGCCACTGCTCCTGGGCTCCCAGCCAGTGGTCTGGCGGCTACATGGAAGAGCTAAATTGATTTTGGGGGAAGGAGTGCTCACTGCCCACACCGCTCACCATCCCCCTCTGCACTCTGCAATGCAGGCTCGGTGCCCGGCTTACGTCCATCACCAGCACTCCACATGTTTCCGCCATGGGAGGGATCATTCAGCCTCACCCCATTGCACAGAAGAGGAAAGCGAGGCCCAGCGAGGAGAGGTTAAATGGCTCCAGTCCCAGAGCTGTTCAGCAGAGAACCTGGAAAGCCAGGCCTCCAGAGCCCCTGCTAGACCAGCCAGAGACTCCCTGAGGTGAAAGTGAGCCGTCCCCTGCCTGACCAGGCACGCAATGGGCCCTGACCTTCATGATGGCCTGTTCTTGACCGTGAAGATGAGCTGGCCGACTAGGAGGTGGAGTTCAGCTGGTGGGACAGGCTGTAGCTACAGGACAGAGTGACACATCTGAGCTAGCAGGGGCCACACTCTGGTCTCCCTCCCGGAGCCAGAGCAGGAGCTGGAATCTCGGTGCCCGGGGGGCCGGCACAGAACAGGGTCTGCACTGACGAGGGATCCATGGCCCCCAGGGAGAGTCCGCTCTGCCCTCTCCCCGCTCCTGCCT
This sequence comes from Eumetopias jubatus, assembly GCF_037043125.1. Lineage (NCBI taxonomy): Eukaryota > Metazoa > Chordata > Mammalia > Carnivora > Otariidae > Eumetopias > Eumetopias jubatus. The sequence continues at coordinate 58,559 of NW_028274856.1, forward strand.
GGCCTCACCTCTCCTCACTGTGTCGCTGCAGGACGCGGAACCAGGCCCCATAGGGACGGGGGGACAGTCCGGGCCGATGGTCAGGGTTCCCCAAGGGACTCAGGGTGTTGCCAGGGCACTGGGAAAAGACAAGGTCTGGGTTCCGGTGTCCAACATCACCCTGCGAACTTGGGAGTAGTAAGAGATACCCTCCCCCAAGTCCGGAGGGCTATGGCACAAAAGGCCTCAGCTTACTCTGATGTCACTTGGGCTGCAGAGATGTAGTGTCCCAAGGGTGCCACAGTCTTATAGAAGTGCCTCTCGGCCTTGGATATCCATCCCCGACCCCCTGTGATCCCAGTCTTGGGAATATGTTTTCTAACCCCTCGAGGTCCTTCTCAGCAGAGGACAACTCGGGGCTTGGGGGCCTTAGGACCTGGCTACGCAGAAGGTGGAAGAGCACAGGGCCACCAGTCTGAAGACCAAGGTCAGGGCCCTACTTGTTTCAGCCTCAGGGTCCCCATGTGGAAGAGAATCCAGAATCACTGCTCCGGTCAGGTTGAGGAGGCCTTAGGAAGGAATGGGGCACCAGGACCGGAGAGGGAAACGGGGACAAGGGAGGCTTCCGCGGTTTCTCACTTCGCCCATGGAACCCACGGGTCTGCTCCTGTGAGGGACACAGACACAGAGACAGAGAAGGGGACAGAGAATGAACCCAGGACAGAGGGAACCAGGAGAAGTCACAGACTCCATCAGCTTAGAAATGACATCCCGGCATTTTGTGCCATTCTGTTCCTGACAGGGCCGTCACATTGGCCATCCACCCTGGAGGGCAGGGGTTTCCACAGAGATGTGTGACCAGGACTCAGGTGTGCCAGGAGCCACTGTGGGGACGGCCCAGCACATGGGCACAGACGAGGCCCGTGGACCTGAGCCTAACAGTAATGGGAGCCCCTGGAATTCTGTGTTGGGAGAGGTCAAGGTCAGAATCAGTTCATTACTACCTTCCCACAGGGGCTGGGACACAGGCAGGTGTGGGGTGGCTTTGCCAGGACCCCAGAGCAGATTCAAGCCCCTCTGAGCTGTGTTCCATGACAAGCGCAGCCCCTGGCTCATCCTTGCGTTGTCAGCTCGGCACCAGCCTCCTGTGATAGCAGGCACGGAACATTTGTAGAGGTCCCTAACACTAACCTTAAACTGTACCCTAAACCTACCCCGTACCCTAACCCCAACACCTACCAGAACACTAACGCCTAACCCTACCCCTGAACCGAACCCAAACCCTAAAGCGTACCCTAACCCTAACCCGTACCCTAAATGGTAGCCTAACCCTAAACCCTACCCTGTACGGTAAACCGTGCCCTAATCCCTACCCTATCTCTAACCCGTACACTAACCCGTACACTAACCCATGCCCTAACCAGTACCCTAACTCTAACCCTAACCCTCGGTCAACGGGAGGAAAGAGGAAATCCCCGGAAGTGTGGGGTTCATGAGACATTTGACCGCCAGTCCTGACAGGAAGATGACACTGTGCCAAATGGACCTGCTGATTTCTCAGAACACTGACATCCTGTGAAATGCTACATCACTGACCCACAGGCTGATGTTCCAAACCTTGGGTCTCCTAGATCCAGAGCAGAGAAGTGCTGTCAGGTGGGGATAAGTAGGTCCTCCGACCTATGGCCTGCACACCTGCTTCCATTTCTGGGAGAAGGGGAAACACACACTTGTTTTTAAGTAGTCATTATCTTCATTCTAAAGTAGACCCATGACCTTGACCTTTTTGGAAAAGCGAAATGACTCTTCCAAATGAAGACCTCAACTCATCTGTTCCTCATGCAACCTGAGTGCGACCAGGTTTACCCAGGCTCCAAGCCCCACCTGGAGGATCCTCCTGTACCATCTTGACAGCCCATGACCGGCACCAGCACCCCCGGGGGCACAACGGTGAATTTTGGGGAGGGCTCTGGGCCTTTTTGCCACCACACCTGTGTCTGGGGAAGCGGGAACCGGGAGGATCCTCCCAGATGATCCTCATGGAACCTTAGCAACATCCCTGAGGACATGGGGCACAATGCTGAAGCTTGAGGACGGCTCTGGGGTTTCTTGCCAGCACACCTGTGCCTGGGGGGGGGCAGCGGGAACCTGGAGGGCCCTCCCAGACCATCCCAACGGACTATTAGCACCATCCCTGGGGAACACGGGGCACAATGCTGAAATTGGGGGATGGCCCTGGGGCTTGTCGCTACCGCACCTGTGCCTAGGGGAGCAGGAACCTGAAGGAACCTCCCAGATCATCATAACAGACCATGACCACCATCGCCCTGAGGACATGGGGCACAAGGCTCAGTTGGAGTCCCTTGGTCCTGAAACCAGCAGGAACGGAGCTCAAAGGACAGAGAGGCGCTTCCAGGAGAATTTCCATCCAGGGAAAAGCGGCCCACTGGAGGGCACAGAAGCAGCAACCCCACCGACCCGCAGGCCATTTGAACAGGATCACCTCCTGCACTTACTTAGCACGTTGTCCGTCTTCGTGTGTGGACCGTGACTGGCCCGCTCAGGGATGGTGCGCTTCCAGAGGAGGGCTAGAAACTTTTCAGTGCTTGCTCGTGGGTCAGAGGACCAAAGCCCAAGGAAGCAGAGGCTATCCTTCTTCCTCTGGGGCTGGGGAAGTCAGCCACCGACCTGGGGCGGGACCGGGCCCAAGAGTGTGTTCTTTCTGAAGCCACTGCCTTCGGTGGGTGTTGCTTTGCCTAAAAAAGGCCCACTCACCCCAGAGTCAGGAGCAGTGACAGGCTGTCTCCAACCCTAGCCCAGGACCACGACCCGAAACCATCCTGCCTTTGGGAGGACAGGTCTCCTGCAGGAGCCTGGGAGGGGACTGGCCCCTCTCCCACCCCGGGCTCCAGGATGCCCGGGACCTGCAAGAGCTCTTCATCTGAGGAGGAGTCTTGGAGAACAAGTGTATCTCGTCAGCCCAGCAAGTGAAATAACCAAAGCCCAAGGCTCAGGTTCTAACAGAAGCAGAATTTCAAAGTACTGTTTGGGGGAAGCCTCCTCCCCTCTTATGTGGCATTGGGGATCCCCAAGGAAAGCCTTCTTTCGTCTCCTTCCCTCAGAGAGAGGAGCTGACCCCAAGTCCCGCGGTCCCCACCGTGTCCCAGTGCTGAGGAAGAGCCACACGCAGGGGCCTGGTGTCAGGAGTGTGGTCGGCCACTGCTCCTGGGCTCCCAGCCAGTGGTCTGGCGGCTACATGGAAGAGCTAAATTGATTTTGGGGGAAGGAGTGCTCACTGCCCACACCGCTCACCATCCCCCTCTGCACTCTGCAATGCAGGCTCGGTGCCCGGCTTACGTCCATCACCAGCACTCCACATGTTTCCGCCATGGGAGGGATCATTCAGCCTCACCCCATTGCACAGAAGAGGAAAGCGAGGCCCAGCGAGGAGAGGTTAAATGGCTCCAGTCCCAGAGATTTTCAGCAGAGAACCTGGAAAGCCAGGCCTCCAGAGCCCCTGCTAGACCAGCCAGAGACTCCCTGAGGTGAAAGTGAGCCGTCCCCTGCCTGACCAGGCACGCAATGGCCCCTGACCTTCATGATGGCCTGTTCTTGACCGTGAAGATGAGCTGGCCGACTAGGAGGTGGAGTTCAGCTGGTGGGACAGGCTGTAGCTACAGGACAGAGTGACACATCTGAGCTAGCAGGGGCCACACTCTGGTCTCCCTCCCGGAGCCAGACCAGGAGCTGGAATCTCGGTGCCCGGGGGGCCGGCACACAACAGGGTCTGCACTGACCAGGGATCCATGGCCCCCAGGGAGAGTCCACTCTGCCCTCTCCCCGCTCCTACCTGGCCTCACCTCTCCTCACTGTGTCGCTGCAGGACCCGGAACCAGGCCCCATAGGGACGGGGGGACAGTCCGGGCTGATGGTCAGGGTTCCCCAAGGGACCCAGGGTGTTGCCAGGGCACTGGGAAAAGACAAGGTCTGGGTTCCGCTGTCCAACACCACCCTGCGAACTTGGGAGTAGTAAGAGATACCCTCCCCCAAGTCCGGAGGGCTATAGCACAAAAGGCCTCAGCTTACTCTGATGTCACTTGGGCTGCAGAGATGTAGTGTCCCAAGGGTGCCACAGTCTTATAGAAGTGCCTCTCGGCCTTGGATATCCATCCCCGACCCCCTGTGATCCCAGTCTTGGGAAAATGTTTTCTAACCCCTCGAGGTCCTTCTCAGCAGAGGACAGACTCGGGGCTTGGGGGCCTTAGGACCTGGCTACGCAGAAGGTGGAAGAGCACAGGGCCACCAGTCTGAAGACCAAGGTCAGGGCCCTACTTGTTTCAGCCTCAGGGTCCCCATGTGGAAGAGAATCCAGAATCACTGCTCCGGTCAGGTTGAGGAGGCCTTAGGAAGGAATGGGGCACCAGGACCGGAGAGGGAAACGGGGACAAGGGAGGCTTCTGCGGTTTCTCACATCGCCCATGGAACCCACGGGTCTGCTCCTGTGAGGGACACAGACACAGAGACAGAGAAGGGGACAGAGAATGAACCCAGGACAGAGGGAACCAGGAGAAGCCACAGACTCCATCAGCTTAGAAATGACATCCCGGCATTTTGTGCCATTCTGTTCCTGACAGGGCCTTCACATTGGCCATCCACCCTGGAGGGCAGGGGTTTCCACAGAGATGTGTGACCAGGACTCAGGTGTGCCAGGAGCCACTGTGGGGACGGCCCAGCACATGGGCACAGACGAGGCCCGTGGACCTGAGCCTAACAGTAATGGGAGCCCCTGGAATTCTGTGTTGGGAGAGGTCAAGGTCAGAATCAGTTCATTACTACCTTCCCACAGGGGCTGGGACACAGGCAGGTGTGGGGTGGCTTTGCCTGGACCCCAGAGCAGATTCAAGCCCCTCTGAGCTGTGTTCCATGACAAGCGCAGCCCCTGGCTCATCCTTGCATTGTCAGCTCGGCACCAGCCTCCTGTGATAGCAGGCACGGAACATTTGTAGACGTCCCTAACACTAAACTTAAACTGTACCCTAAAGCTACCCCGTACCCTAATCCCAACATCTACCAGAACACTAACGCTTAACCCTACCCCTGAACCGAACCCAAACCCTAAAGCGTACCCTAACCCTAACCCGTACCCTAAATGGTAGCCTAACCCTAAACCCTACCCTGTACAGTAAACCGTGCCCTAACCCCTACCCTATCTCTAACCCGTACCCTAACCCGTACCCTAACCCATGCCCTAACCAGTACCCTAACTCTAACCCTAAACCTCGGTCAACGGGAGGAAAGAGGAAATCCCCGGAAGTGTGGGGTTCATGAGACATTTGACCGCCCGTCCTGACAGGAAGATGACACTGTGCCAAATGGACCTGCTGATTTCTCAGAACACTGACATCCTGTGAAATGCTACATCACTGACCCACAGGCTGATGTTCCAAACCTTGGGTCTCCTAGATCCAGAGCAGAGAAGTGCTGTCAGGTGGGGATAAGTAGGTCCTCCAACCTATGGCCTGCACACCTGCTTCCATTTCTGGGAGAAGGGGAAACACACACTTGTTTTTAAGTAGTCATTATCTTCATTCTAAAGTAGACCCATGACCTTGACCTTTTTGGAAAAGCGAAATGACTCTTCCAAATGAAGACCTCAACTCATCTGTTCCTCATGCAACCTGAGTGCGACCAGGTTTACCCAGGCTCCAAGCCCCACCTGGAGGATCCTCCTGTACCATCTTGACAGCCCATGACCGGCACCAGCACCCCCGGGGGCACAACGCTGAATTTGGGGGAGGGCTCTGGGCCTTTTTGCCACCACACCTGTGTCTGGGGAAGCGGGAACCGGGAGGATCCTCCCAGATGATCCTCATGGAACCTTAGCAACATCCCTGAGGACATGGGGCACAATGCTGAAGCTTGAGGACGGCTCTGGGGTTTCTTGCCAGCACACCTGTGCCTGGGGGGGGGGCAGCGGGAACCTGGAGGGCCCTCCCAGACAATCCCAACGGACTATTAGCACCATCCCTGGGGAACATGGGGCACAATGCTGAAATTGGGGGATGGCCCTGGGGCTTGTCGCTACCGCACCTGTGCCTAGGGGAGCAGGAACCTGAAGGAACCTCCCAGATCATCATAACAGACCATGACCACCATCGCCCTGAGGACATGGGGCACAAGGCTCAGTTGGAGTCCCTTGGTCCTGAAACCAGCAGGAACGGAGCTCAAAGGACAGAGAGGCGCTTCCAGGAGAATTTCCATCCAGGGAAAAGCGGCCCACTGGAGGGCACAGAAGCAGCAACCCCACCGACCCGCAGGCCATTTGAACAGGATCACCTCCTGCACTTACTTAGCACGTTGTCCGTCTTCGTGTGTGGACCGTGACTGGCCCGCTCAGGGATGGTGCGCTTCCAGAGGAGGGCTAGAAACTTTTCAGTGCTTGCTCGTGGGTCAGAGGACCAAAGCCCAAGGAAGCAGAGGCTATCCTTCTTCCTCTGGGGCTGGGGAAGTCAGCCACCGACCTGGGGCGGGACCGGGCCCAGGAGTGTGTTCTTTCTGAAGCCACTGCCTTCGGAGGGTGTTGCTTTGCCTAAAAAAGGCCCACTCACCCCAGAGTCAGGAGCAGTGACAGGCTGTCTCCAACCCTAGCCCAGGACCACGACCCGAAACCATCCTGCCTTTGGGAGGACAGGTCTCCTGCAGGAGCCTGGGAGGGGACTGGCCCCTCTCCCACCCCGGGCTCCAGGATCCCCGGGACCTGCAAGAGCTCTTCATCTGAGGAGGAGTCTTGGAGAACAAGTGTATCTCGTTAGCCCAGCAAGTGAAATAACCAAAGCCCAAGGCTCAGGTTCTAACAGAAGCAGAATTTCAAAGTACTGTTTGGGGGAAGCCTCCTCCCCTCTTATGTGGCATTGGGGATCCCCAAGGAAAGCCTTCTTTCGTCTCCTTCCCTCAGAGAGAGGAGCTGACCCCAAGTCCCGCGGTCCCCACCGTGTCCCAGTGCTGAGGAAGAGCCACACGCAGGGGCCTGGTGTCAGGAGTGTGGTCGGCCACTGCTCCTGGGCTCCCAGCCAGTGGTCTGGCGGCTACATGGAAGAGCTAAATTGATTTTGGGAGAAGGAGTGCTCACTGCCCACACCGCTCACCATCCCCCTCTGCACTCTGCAATCCAGGCTCGGTGCCCGGCTTACGTCCATCACCAGCACTCCACATGTTTCCGCCATGGGAGGGATCATTCAGCCTCACCCCATTGCACAGAAGAGGAAAGCGAGGCCCAGCGAGGAGAGGTTAAATGGCTCCAGTCCCAGAGCTGTTCAGCAGAGAACCTGGAAAGCCAGGCCTCCAGAGCCCCTGCTAGACCAGCCAGAGACTCCCTGAGGTGAAAGTGAGCCGTCCCCTGCCTGACCAGGCACGCAATGGCCCCTGACCTTCATGATGGCCTGTTCTTGACCGTGAAGATGAGCTGGCCGACTAGGAGGTGGAGTTCAGCTGGTGGGACAGGCTGTAGCTACAGGACAGAGTGACACATCTGAGCTAGCAGGGGCCACACTCTGGTCTCCCTCCCGGAGCCAGACCAGGAGCTGGAATCTCGGTGCCCGGGGGGCCGGCACACAACAGGGTCTGCACTGACCAGGGATCCATGGCCCCCAGGGAGAGTCCACTCTGCCCTCTCCCCGCTCCTGCCTGGCCTCACCTCTCCTCACTGTGTCGCTGCAGGACCCGGAACCAGGCCCCATAGGGACGGGGGGACAGTCGGGGCTGATGGTCAGGGTTCCCCAAGGGACCCTGGGTGTTGCCAGGGCACTGGGAAAAGACAAGGTCTGGGTTCCGGTGTCCAACACCACCCTGCGAACTTGGGAGTAGTAAGAGATACCCTCCCCCAAGTCCGGAGGGCTATAGCACAAAAGGCCTCAGCTTACTCTGATGTCACTTGGGCTGTAGAGATGTAGTGTCCCAAGGGTGCCACAGTCTTATAGGAAGTGCCTCTCGGCCTTGGATATCCATCCCCGACCCCCTGTGATCCCAGTCTTGGGAAAATGTTTTCTAACCCTCGAGGTCCTTCTCAGCAGAGGACAGACTCGGGGCTTGGGGGCCTTAGGACCTGGCTACGCAGAAGGTGGAAGAGCACAGGGCCACCAGTCTGAGACCAAGGTCAGGGCCCTACTTCTTTCAGCCTCAGGGTCCCCATGTGAAAGAGAATCCAGAATCACTGCTCCGGTCAGGTTGAGGAGGCCTTAGGAAGGAATGGGGCACCAGGACCGGAGAGGGAAACGTGGACAAGGGAGGCTTCTGCGGTTTCCCACATCGCCCATGGAACCCACGGGTCTGCTCCTGTGAGAGACACAGACACAGAGACAGAGAAGGGGACAGAGAATGAACCCAGGACAGAGGGAACCAGGAGAAGCCACAGACTCCATCAGCTTAGAAATGACATCCCGGCATTTTGTGCCATTCTGTTCCTGACAGGGCCGTCACATTGGCCATCCACCCTGGAGGGCAGGGGTTTCCACAGAGATGTGTGGCCAGGACTCAGGTGTGCCAGGAGCCACTGTGGGGACGGCCCAGCGCATGGGCACAGACGAGGCCCGTGGACCAGAGCCTAACAGTAATGGGAGCCCCTGGAATTCTGTGTTGGGAGAGGTCAAGGTCAGAATCAGTTCATTACTACCTTCCCACAGGGGCTGGGACACAGGCAGGTGTGGGGTGGCTTTGCCAGGACCCCAGAGCAGATTCAAGCCCCTCTGAGCTGTGTTCCATGACAACCGCAGCCCCTGGCTCATCCTTGCATTGTCAGGTTGGCACCAGCCTCCTGTGATAGCAGGCACGGAACATTTGGAGAGGTCCCTAACACTAACCTTAAACTGTACCCTAAACCTACCCCGTACCCTAACCCCAACACCTACCAGAACACTAACGCCTAACCCTACCCCTGAACCGAACCCAAACCCTAAAGCGTACCCTAAACCTAACCCTTACCCTAAATGGTAGCCTAACCCTAAACCCTACCCTGTACGGTAAACCGTGCCCTAACCCCTACACTATCTCTAACCCGTACCCTAACCCGTACCCTAACCCATGCCCTAACCAGTACACTAACTCTGACCCTAACCCTCGGTCAACGAGAGGAAAGAGGAAATCCCCGGAAGTGTGGGGTTCATGAGACATTTGACGGCCAGTCCTGACAGGAAGATGACACTGTGCCAAATGGACCTGCTGATTTCTCAGAACACTGACATCCTGTGAAATGCTACATCACTGACCCACAGGCTGATGTTCCAAACCTTGGGTCTCCTAGATCCAGAGCAGAGAAGTGCTGTCAGGTGGGGATAAGTAGGTCCTCCGACCTATGGCCTGCACACCTGCTTCCATTTCTGGGAGAAGGGGAAACACACCCTTGTTTTTAAGTAGTCATTATCTTCATTCTAAAGTAGACCCATGACCTTGTCCTTTTTGGAAAAGCGAAATGACTCTTCCAAATGAAGACCTCAACTCATCTGTTCCTCATGCAACCTGAGTGCGACCAGGTTTACCCAGGCTCCAAACCCCAACTGGAGGATCCTCCTGTACCATCTTGACAGCCCATGACCGGCACCAGCACCCCCGGGGGCACAACGCTGAATTTGGGGGAGGGCTCTGGGCCTTTTTGCCACCACACCTGTGCCTGGGGAAGAGGGAACCGGGAGGATCCTCCCAGATGATCCTCATGGAACCTTAGCAACATCCCTGAGGACATGGGGCACAATGCTGAAGCTTGAGGACGGCTCTGGGGTTTCTTGCCACCCACACCTGTGCCTGGGGGGGGGGCAGCGGGAACCTGGAGGGCCCTCCCAGACAATCCCAACGGACTATTAGCACCATCCCTGGGGAACATGGGGCACAATGCTGAAATTGGGGGATGGCCCTGGGGCTTGTCGCTACCGCACCTGTGCCTAGGGGAGCAGGAACCTGAAGGAACCTCCCAGATCATCATAACAGACCATGACCACCATCGCCCTGAGGACATGGGGCACAATGCTCAGTTGGAGTCCCTTGGTCCTGAAACCAGCAGGAACGGAGCTCAAAGGACAGAGAGGCGCCTCCAGGAGAATTTCCATCCAGGGAAAAGCGGCCCACTGGAGGGCACAGAAGCAGCAACCCCACCGACCCGCAGGCCATTTGAACAGGATCACCTCCTGCACTTACTTAGCACGTTGTCCGTCTTCGTGTGTGGACCGTGACTGGCCCGCTCAGGGATGGTGCGCTTCCAGAGGAGGGCTAGAAACTTTTCAGTGCTTGCTCGTGGGTCAGAGGACCAAAGCCCAAGGAAGCAGAGGCTATCCTTCTTCCTCTGGGGCTGGGGAAGTCAGCCACCGACCTGGGGCGGGACCGGGCCCAGGAGTGTGTTCTTTCTGAAGCCACTGCCTTCGGTGGGTGTTGCTTTGCCTAAAAAAGGCCCACTCACCCCAGAGTCAGGAGCAGTGACAGGCTGTCTCCAACCCTAGCCCAGGACCACGACCCGAAACCATCCTGCCTTTGGGAGGACAGGTCTCCTGCAGGAGCCTGGGAGGGGACGGGCCCCTCTCCCACCCCGGGCTCCAGGATGCCCGGGACCTGCAAGAGCTCTTCATCTGAGGAGGAGTCTTGGAGAACAAGTGTATCTCGTCAGCCCAGCAAGTGAAATAACCAAAGCCCAAGGCTCAGGTTCTAACAGAAGCAGAATTTCAAAGTACTGTTTGGGGGAAGCCTCCTCCCCTCTTATGTGGCATTGGGGGTCCCCAAGGAAAGCCTTCTTTCGTCTCCTTCCCTCAGAGAGAGGAGCTGACGCCAAGTCCCGCGGTCCCCACCGTGTCCCAGTGCTGAGGAAGAGCCACACGCAGGGGCCTGGTGTCAGGAGTGTGGTCGGCCACTGCTCCTGGGCTCCCAGCCAGTGGACTGGGGGCTACATGGAAGAGCTAAATTGATTTTGGGGGAAGGAGTGCTCACTGCCCACACCGCTCACCATCCCCCTCTGCACTCTGCAATCCAGGCTCGGTGCCCGGCTTACGTCCATCACCAGCACTCCACATGTTTCCGCCATGGGAGGGATCATTCAGCCTCACCCCATTGCACAGAAGAGGAAAGCGAGGCCCAGCGAGGAGAGGTTAAATGGCTCCAGTCCCAGAGCTGTTCAGCAGAGAACCTGGAAAGCCAGGCCTCCAGAGCCCCTGCTAGACCAGCCAGAGACTCCCTGAGGTGAAAGTGAGCCGTCCCCTGCCTGACCAGGCACGCAATGGCCCCTGACCTTCATGATGGCCTGTTCTTGACCGTGAAGATGAGCTGGCCGACCAGGAGGTGGAGTTCAGCTGGTGGGACAGGCTGTAGCTACAGGACAGAGTGACACATCTGAGCTAGCAGGGGCCACACTCTGGTCTCCCTCCCGGAGCCAGAGCAGGAGCTGGAATCTCGGTGCCCGGGGGGCCGGCACACAACAGGGTCTGCACTGACCAGGGATCCATGGCCCCCAGGGAGAGTCCACTCTGCCCTCTCCCCGCTCCTGCCTGGCCTCACCTCTCCTCACTGTGTCGCTGCAGGACCCGGAACCAGGCCCCATAGGGACGGGGGGACAGTCCGGGCCGATGGTCAGGGTTCCCCAAGGGACCCAGGGTGTTGCCAGGGCACTGGGAAAAGACAAGGTCTGGGTTCCGGTGTCCAACACCACCCTGCGAACTTGGGAGTAGTAAGAGATACCCTCCCCCAAGTCCGGAGGGCTATAGCACAAAAGGCCTCAGCTTACTCTGATGTCACTTGGGCTGCAGAGATGTAGTGTCCCAAGGGTGCCACAGTCTTATAGAAGTGCCTCTCGGCCTTGGATATCCATCCCCGACCCCCTGTGATCCCAGTCTTGGGAAAATGTTTTCTCACCCCTCGAGGTCCTTCTCAGCAGAGGACAGACTCGGGGCTTGGGGGCCTTAGGACCTGGCTACGCAGAAGGTGGAAGAGCACAGGGCCACCAGTCTGAAGACCAAGGTCAGGGCCCTACTTGTTTCAGCCTCAGGGTCCCCATGTGGAAGAGAATCCAGAATCACTGCTCCGGTCAGGTTAAGGAGGCCTTAGGAAGGAATGGGGCACCAGGACCGGAGAGGGAAACGGGGACAAGGGAGGCTTCTGCGGTTTCTCACATCGCCCATGGAACCCACGGGTCTGCTCCTGTGAGAGACACAGACACAGAGACAGAGAAGGGGACAGAGAATGAACGCAGGACAGAGGGAACCAGGAGAAGTCACAGACTCCATCAGCTTAGAAATGACATCCCGGCATTTTGTGCCATTCTGTTCCTGACAGGGCCGTCACATTGGCCATCCACCCTGGAGGGCAGGGGTTTCCACAGAGATGTGTGCCCAGGACTCAGGTGTGCCAGGAGCCACTGTGGGGACGGCCCAGCACATGGGCACAGACGAGGCCCGTGGACCTGAGCCTAACAGTAATGGGAGCCCCTGGAATTCTGTGTTGGGAGAGGTCAAGGTCAGAATCAGTTCATTACAACCTTCCCACAGGGGCTGGGACACAGGCAGGTGTGGGGTGGCTTTGCCAGGACCCCAGAGCAGATTCAAGCCCCTCTGAGCTCTGTTCCATGACAAGCGCAGCCCCTGGCTCATCCTTGCGTTGTCAGCTTGGCACCAGCCTCCTGTGATAGCAGGCACGGAACATTTGTAGAGGTCCCTAACACTAACCTTAAACTGTACCCTCAACCTACCCCGTACCCTAACCCCAACACCTACCAGAACACTAACGCCTAACCCTACCCCTGTACTGAACCCAAACCCTAAAGTGTACCCTAACCCTAACCCGTACCCGAAATGGTAGCCTAACCCTAAACCCTACCCTGTACGGTAAACCGTGCCCTAACCCCTACCCTATCTCTAACCCGTACCCTAACCCGTACCCTAACCCATGCCCTAACCAGTACCCTAACTCTAACCCTAACCCTCGGTCAACGGGAGGAAAGAGGAAATCCCCGGAAGTGTGGCGTTCATGAGACATTTGACCGCCAGTCCTGACAGGAAGATGACACTGTGCCAAATGGACCTGCTGATTTCTCAGAACACTGACATCCTGTGAAATGCTACATCACTGACCCACAGGCTGATGTTCCAAACCTTGGGTCTCCTAGATCCAGAGCAGAGAAGTGCTGTCAGGTGGGGATAAGTAGGTCCTCCGACCTATGGCCTGCACACCTGCTTCCATTTCTGGGACAAGGGGAAACACACACTTGTTTTTAAGTAGTCATTATCTTCATTCTGAAGTAGACCCATGACCTTGACCTTTTTGGAAAAGCGAAATGACTCTTCCAAATGAAGACCTCAACTCATCTGTTCCTCATGCAACCTGAGTGCGACCAGGTTTACCCAGGCTCCAAACCCCAACTGGAGGATCCTCCTGTACCATCTTGACAGCCCATGACCGGCACCAGCACCCCCGGGGGCACAACGCTGAATTTGGGGGAGGGCTCTGGGCCTTTTGGCCACCACACCTGTGCCCGGGGAAGCGGGAACCGGGAGGATCCTCCCAGATGATCCTCATGGAACCTTAGCAACATCCCTGAGGACATGGGGCACAATGCTGAAGCTTGAGGACGGCTCTGGGGTTTCTTGCCAGCACACCTGTGCCTGGGGGGTGGCAGCGGGAACCTGGAGGGCCCTCCCAGACAATCCCAACGGACTATTAGCACCATCCCTGGGGAACATGGGGCACAATGCTGAAATTGGGGGATGGCCCTGGGGCTTGTCGCTACCGCACCTGTGCCTAGGGGAGCAGGAACCTGAAGGAACCTCCCAGATCATCATAACAGACCATGACCACCATCGCCCTGAGGACATGGGGCACAATGCTCAGTTGGAGTCCCTTGGTCCTGAAACCAGCAGGAACGGAGCTCAAAGGACAGAGAGGCGCCTCCAGGAGAATTTCCATCCAGGGAAAAGCGGCCCACTGGAGGGCACAGAAGCAGCAACCCCACCGACCCGCAGGCCATTTGAACAGGATCACCTCCTGCACTTACTTAGCACGTTGTCCGTCTTCGTGTGTGGACCGTGACTGGCCCGCTCAGGGATGGTGCGCTTCCAGAGGAGGGCTAGAAACTTTTCAGTGCTTGCTCGTGGGTCAGAGGACCAAAGCCCAAGGAAGCAGAGGCTATCCTTCTTCCTCTGGGGCTGGGGAAGTCAGCCACCGACCTGGGGCGGGACCGGGCCCAAGAGTGTGTTCTTTCTGAAGCCACTGCCTTCGGTGGGTGTTGCTTTGCCTAAAAAAGGCCCACTCACCCCAGAGTCAGGAGCAGTGACAGGCTGTCTCCAACCCTAGCCCAGGACCACGACCCGAAACAATCCTGCCTTTGGGAGGACAGGTCTCCTGCAGGAGCCTGGGAGGGGACTGGCCCCTCTCCCACCCCGGGCTCCAGGATGCCCGGGACCTGCAAGAGCTCTTCATCTGAGGAGGAGTCTTGGAGAACAAGTGTATCTCGTCAGCCCAGCAAGTGAAATAACCAAAGCCCAAGGCTCAGGTTCTAACAGAGGCAGAATTTCAAAGTACTGTTTGGGGGAAGCCTCCTCCCCTCTTATGTGGCATTGGGGGTCCCCAAGGAAAGCCTTCTTTCGTCTCCTTCCCTCAGAGAGAGGAGCTGACCCCAAGTCCCGCGGTCCCCACCGTGTCCCAGTGCTGAGGAAGAGCCACACGCAGGGGCCTGGTGTCAGGAGTGTGGTCGGCCACTGCTCCTGGGCTCCCAGCCAGTGGTCTGGCGGCTACATGGAAGAGCTAAATTGATTTTGGGGGAAGGAGTGCTCACTGCCCACACCGCTCACCATCCCCCTCTGCACTCTGCAATGCAGGCTCGGTGCCCGGCTTACGTCCATCACCAGCACTCCACATGTTTCCGCCATGGGAGGGATCATTCAGCCTCACCCCATTGCACAGAAGAGGAAAGCGAGGCCCAGCGAGGAGAGGTTAAATGGCTCCAGTCCCAGAGCTGTTCAGCAGAGAACCTGGAAAGCCAGGCCTCCAGAGCCCCTGCTAGACCAGCCAGAGACTCCCTGAGGTGAAAGTGAGCCGTCCCCTGCCTGACCAGGCACGCAATGGCCCCTGACCTTCATGATGGCCTGTTCTTGACCGTGAAGATGAGCTGGCCGACTAGGAGGTGGAGTTCAGCTGGTGGGACAGGCTGTAGCTACAGGACAGAGTGACACATCTGAGCTAGCAGGGGCCACACTCTGGTCTCCCTCCCGGAGCCAGAGCAGGAGCTGGAATCTCGGTGCCCGGGGGGCCGGCACAGAACAGGGTCTGCACTGACGAGGGATCCATGGCCCCCAGGGAGAGTCCGCTCTGCCCTCTCCCCGCTCCTGCCTGGCCTCACCTCTCCTCACTGTGTCGCTGCAGGACGCGGAACCAGGCCCCATAGGGACGGGGGGACAGTCCGGGCCGATGGTCAGGGTTCCCCAAGGGACTCAGGGTGTTGCCAGGGCACTGGGAAAAGACAAGGTCTGGGTTCCGGTGTCCAACATCACCCTGCGAACTTGGGAGTAGTAAGAGATACCCTCCCCCAAGTCCGGAGGGCTATGGCACAAAAGGCCTCAGCTTACTCTGATGTCACTTGGGCTGCAGAGATGTAGTGTCCCAAGGGTGCCACCGTCTTATAGAAGTGCCTCTCGGCCTTGGATATCCATCCCCGACCCCCTGTGATCCCAGTCTTGGGAATATGTTTTCTAACCCCTCGAGGTCCTTCTCAGCAGAGGACAACTCGGGGCTTGGGGGCCTTAGGACCTGGCTACGCAGAAGGTGGAAGAGCACAGGGCCACCAGTCTGAAGACCAAGGTCAGGGCCCTACTTGTTTCAGCCTCAGGGTCCCCATGTGGAAGAGAATCCAGAATCACTGCTCCGGTCAGGTTGAGGAGGCCTTAGGAAGGAATGGGGCACCAGGACCGGAGAGGGAAACGGGGACAAGGGAGGCTTCCGCGGTTTCTCACTTCGCCCATGGAACCCACGGGTCTGCTCCTGTGAGGGACACAGACACAGAGACAGAGAAGGGGACAGAGAATGAACCCAGGACAGAGGGAACCAGGAGAAGTCACAGACTCCATCAGCTTAGAAATGACATCCCGGCATTTTGTGCCATTCTGTTCCTGACAGGGCCGTCACATTGGCCATCCACCCTGGAGGGCAGGGGTTTCCACAGAGATGTGTGACCAGGACTCAGGTGTGCCAGGAGCCACTGTGGGGACGGCCCAGCACATGGGCACAGACGAGGCCCGTGGACCTGAGCCTAACAGTAATGGGAGCCCCTGGAATTCTGTGTTGGGAGAGGTCAAGGTCAGAATCAGTTCATTACTACCTTCCCACAGGGGCTGGGACACAGGCAGGTGTGGGGTGGCTTCGCCTGGACCCCAGAGCAGATTCAAGCCCCTCTGAGCTGTGTTCCATGACAAGCGCAGCCCCTGGCTCATCCTTGCATTGTCAGCTTGGCACCAGCCTCCTGTGATAGCAGGCACAGAACATTTGTAGAGGTCCCTAACACTAACCTTAAACTGTACCCTAAACCTACCCCGTACCCTAACCCCAACACCTACCAGAACACTAACGCCTAACCCTACCCCTGAACCGAACCGAAACCCTAAAGCGTACCCTAACCCTAACCCGTACGCTAAATGGTAGCCTAACCCTAAACCCTACCCTGTACGGTAAACCGTGCCCTAACCCCTACCCTATCTCTAACCCGTACCCTAACCCGTACCCTAACCCATGCCCTAACCAGTACCCTAACTCTAACCCTAAACCTCGGTCAACGGGAGGAAAGAGGAAATCCCCGGAAGTGTGGGGTTCATGAGACATTTGCCCGCCAGTCCTGACAGGAAGATGACACTGTGCCAAATGGACCTGCTGATTTCTCAGAACACTGACATCCTGTGAAATGCTACATCCCTGACCCACAGGCTGATGTTCCAAACCTTGGGTCTCCTAGATCCAGAGCAGAGAAGTGCTGTCAGGTGGGGATAAGTAGGTCCTCCGACCTATGGCCTGCACACCTGCTTCCATTTCTGGGACAAGGGGAAACACACACTTGTTTTTAAGTAGTCATTATCTTCATTCTAAAGTGGACCCATGACCTTGACATTTTTGGAAAAGCGAAATGACTCTTCCAAATGAAGACCTCAACTCATCTGTTCCTCATGCAACCTGAGTGTGACCAGGTTTACCCAGGCTCCAAGCCCCACCTGGAGGATCCTCCTGTACCATCTTGACAGCCCATGACCGGCACCAGCACCCCCGGGGGCACAACGCTAAATTTGGGGGAGGGCTCTGGGCCTTTTTGCCACCACACCTGTGCCTGGGGAAGCGGGAACCTGGAGGATCCTCCCAGATGATCCTCATGGAACCTTAGCAACATCCCTGAGGGCATGGGGCACAATGCTGAAGCTTGAGGACGGCTCTGGGGTTTCTTGCCACCACACCTGTGCCTGGGGGGGGGCAGCGGGAACCTGGAGGGCCCTCCCAGACAATCCCAACGGACTATTAGCACCATCCCTGGGGAACATGGGGCACAATGCTGAAATTGGGGGATGGCCCTGGGGCTTGTCGCTACCGCACCTGTGCCTAGGGGAGCAGGAACCTGAAGGAACCTCCCAGATCATCATAACAGACCATGACCACCATCGCCCTGAGGACATGGGGCACAAGGCTCAGTTGGAGTCCCTTGGTCCTGAAACCAGCAGGAACGGAGCTCAAAGGACAGAGAGGCGCCTCCAGGAGAATTTCCATCCAGGGAAAAGCGGCCCACTGGAGGGCACAGAAGCAGCAACCCCACCGACCCGCAGGCCATTTGAACAGGATCACCTCCTGCACTTACTTAGCACGTTGTCCGTCTTCATGTGTGGACCGTGACTGGCCCGCTCAGGGATGGTGCGCTTCCAGAGGAGGGCTAGAAACTTTTCAGTGCTTGCTCGTGGGTCAGAGGACCAAAGCCCAAGGAAGCAGAGGCTATCCTTCTTCCTCTGGGGCTGGGGAAGTCAGCCACCGACCTGGGGCGGGACCGGGCCCAGGAGTGTGTTCTTTCTGAAGCCACTGCCTTCGGTGGGTGTTGCTTTGGCTAAAAAAGGCCCACTCACCCCAGAGTCAGGAGCAGTGGCAGGCTGTCTCCAACCCTAGCCCAGGACCACGACCCGAAACCATCCTGCCTTTGGGAGGACAGGTCTCCTGCAGGAGCCTGGGAGGGGACTGGCCCCTCTCCCACCCCGGGCTCCAGGATGCCCGGGACCTGCAAGAGCTCTTCATCTGAGGAGGAGTCTTGGAGAACAAGTGTATCTCGTCAGCCCAGCAAGTGAAATAACCAAAGCCCAAGGCTCAGGTTCTAACAGAAGCAGCATTTCAAAGTACTGTTTGGGGGAAGCCTCCTCCCCTCTTATGTGGCATTGGGGGTCCCCAAGGAAAGCCTTCTTTCGTCTCCTTCCCTCAGAGAGAGGAGCTGACCCCATGTCCCGCGGTCCCCACCGTGTCCCAGTGCTGAGGAAGAGCCACACGCAGGGGCCTGGTGTCAGGAGTGTGGTCGGCCATTGCTCCTGGGCTCCCAGCCAGTGGTCTGGCGGCTACATGGAAGAGCTAAATTGATTTTGGGGGAAGGAGTGCTCACTGCCCACACCGCTCACCATCCCCCTCTGCACTCTGCAATCCAGGCTCGGTGCCCGGCTTACGTCCATCACCAGCACTCCACATGTTTCCGCCATGGGAGGGATCATTCAGCCTCACCACATTGCACAGAAGAGGAAAGCGAGGCCCAGCGAGGAGAGGTTAAATGGCTCCAGTCCCAGAGCTGTTCAGCAGAGAACCTGGAAAGCCAGGCCTCCGGAGCCCCTGCTAGACCAGCCAGAGACTCCCTGAGGTGAAAGTGAGCCGTCCCCTGCCTGACCAGGCACGCAATGGCCCCTGACCTTCATGATGGCCTGTTCTTGACCGTGAAGATGAGCTGGCCGACTAGGAGGTGGAGTTCAGCTGGTGGGACAGGCTGTAGCTACAGGACAGAGTGACACATCTGAGCTAGCAGGGGCCACACTCTGGTCTCCCTCCCGGAGCCACACCAGGAGCTGGAATCTCGGTGCCCGGGGGGCCGGCACACAACAGGGTCTGCACTGACCAGGGATCCATGGCCCCCAGGGAGAGTCCACTCTGCCCTCTCCCCGCTCCTGCCTGGCCTCACCTCTCCTCACTGTGTCGCTGCAGGACCCGGAACCAGGCCCCATAGGGACGGGGGGACAGTCGGGGCTGATGGTCAGTGTTCCCCAAGGGACCCTGGGTGTTGCCAGGGCACTGGGAAAAGACAAGGTCTGGGTTCCGGTGTCCAACACCACCCTGCGAACTTGGGAGTAGTAAGAGATACCCTCCCCCAAGTCCGGAGGGCTATAGCACAAAAGGCCTCAGCTTACTCTGATGTCACTTGGGCTGTAGAGATGTAGTGTCCCAAGGGTGCCACAGTCTTATAGAAGTGCCTCTCGGCCTTGGATATCCATCCCCGACCCCCTGTGATCCCAGTCTTGGGAAAATGTTTTCTAACCCTCGAGGTCCTTCTCAGCAGAGGACAGACTCGGGGCTTGGGGGCCTTAGGACCTGGCTACGCAGAAGGTGGAAGAGCACAGGGCCACCAGTCTGAGACCAAGGTCAGGGCCCTACTTCTTTCAGCCTCAGGGTCCCCATGTGGAAGAGAATCCAGAATCACTGCTCCGGTCAGGTTGAGGAGGCCTTAGGAAGGAATGGGGCACCAGGACCGGAGAGGGAAACGTGGACAAGGGAGGCTTCTGCGGTTTCCCACATCGCCCATGGAACCCACGGGTCTGCTCCTGTGAGAGACACAGACACAGAGACAGAGAAGGGGACAGAGAATGAACCCAGGACAGAGGGAACCAGGAGAAGCCACAGACTCCATCAGCTTAGAAATGACATCCCGGCATTTTGTGCCATTCTGTTCCTGACAGGGCCGTCACATTGGCCATCCACCCTGGAGGGCAGGGGTTTCCACAGAGATGTGTGGCCAGGACTCAGGTGTGCCAGGAGCCACTGTGGGGACGGCCCAGCGCATGGGCACAGACGAGGCCCGTGGACCTGAGCCTAACAGTAATGGGAGCCCCTGGAATTCTGTGTTGGGAGAGGTCAAGGTCAGAATCAGTTCATTACTACCTTCCCACAGGGGCTGGGACACAGGCAGGTGTGGGGTGGCTTTGCCAGGACCCCAGAGCAGATTCAAGCCCCTCTGAGCTGTGTTCCATGACAACCGCAGCCCCTGGCTCATCCTTGCAATGTCAGGTTGGCACCAGCCTCCTGTGATAGCAGGCACGGAACATTTGGAGAGGTCCCTAACACTAACCTTAAACTGTACCCTAAACCTACCCCGCACCCTAACCCCAACACCTACCAGAACACTAACGCCTAACCCTACCCCTGAACCGAACCCAAACACTAAAGCGTACCCTAAACCTAACCCGTACCCTAAATGGTAGCCTAACCCTAAACCCTACCCTGTACGGTAAACCGTGCCCTAACCCCTACACTATCTCTAACCCGTACCCTAACCCGTACCCTAACCCATGCCCTAACCAGTACACTAACTCTGACCCTAACCCTCGGTCAACGAGAGGAAAGAGGAAATCCCCGGAAGTGTGGGGTTCATGAGACATTTGACCGCCAGTCCTGACAGGAAGATGACACTGTGCCAAATGGACCTGCTGATTTCTCAGAACACTGACATCCTGTGAAATGCTACATCACTGACCCACAGGCTGATGTTCCAAACCTTGGGTCTCCTAGATCCAGAGCAGAGAAGTGCTGTCAGGTGGGGATAAGTAGGTCCTCCGACCTATGGCCTGCACACCTGCTTCCATTTCTGGGAGAAGGGGAAACACACCCTTGTTTTTAAGTAGTCATTATCTTCATTCTAAAGTAGACCCATGACCTTGTCCTTTTTGGAAAAGCGAAATGACTCTTCCAAATGAAGACCTCAACTCATCTGTTCCTCATGCAACCTGAGTGCGACCAGGTTTACCCAGGCTCCAAACCCCAACTGGAGGATCCTCCTGTACCATCTTGACAGCCCATGACCGGCACCAGCACCCCCGGGGGCACAACGCTGAATTTGGGGGAGGGCTCTGGGCCTTTTAGCCACCACACCTGTGCCTGGGGAAGAGGGAACCGGGAGGATCCTCCCAGATGATCCTCATGGAACCTTAGCAACATCCCTGAGGACATGGGGCACAATGCTGAAGCTTGAGGACGGCTCTGGGGTTTCTTGCCACCCACACCTGTGCCTGGGGGGGGGGCAGCGGGAACCTGGAGGGCCCTCCCAGACAATCCCAACGGACTATTAGCACCATCCCTGGGGAACATGGGGCACAATGCTGAAATTGGGGGATGGCCCTGGGGCTTGTCGCTACCGCACCTGTGCCTAGGGGAGCAGGAACCTGAAGGAACCTCCCAGATCATCATAACAGACCATGACCACCATCGCCCTGAGGACATGGGGCACAATGCTCAGTTGGAGTCCCTTGGTCCTGAAACCAGCAGGAACGGAGCTCAAAGGACAGAGAGGCGCCTCCAGGAGAATTTCCATCCAGGGAAAAGCGGCCCACTGGAGGGCACAGAAGCAGCAACCCCACCGACCCGCAGGCCATTTGAACAGGATCACCTCCTGCACTTACTTAGCACGTTGTCCGTCTTCGTGTGTGGACCGTGACTGGCCCGCTCAGGGATGGTGCGCTTCCAGAGGAGGGCTAGAAACTTTTCAGTGCTTGCTCGTGGGTCAGAGGACCAAAGCCCAAGGAAGCAGAGGCTATCCTTCTTCCTCTGGGGCTGGGGAAGTCAGCCACCGACCTGGGGCGGGACCGGGCCCAGGAGTGTGTTCTTTCTGAAGCCACTGCCTTCGGTGGGTGTGGCTTTGCCTAAAAAAGGCCCACTCACCCCAGAGTCAGGAGCAGTGACAGGCTGTCTCCAACCCTAGCCCAGGACCACGACCCGAAACCATCCTGCCTTTGGGAGGACAGGTCTCCTGCAGGAGCCTGGGAGGGGACTGGCCCCTCTCCCACCCCGGGCTCCAGGATGCCCGGGACCTGCAAGAGCTCTTCATCTGAGGAGGAGTCTTGGAGAACAAGTGTATCTCGTCAGCCCAGCAAGTGAAATAACCAAAGCCCAAGGCTCAGGTTCTAACAGAAGCAGAATTTCAAAGTACTGTTTGGGGGAAGCCTCCTCCCCTCTTATATGGCATTGGGGGTCCCCAAGGAAAGCCTTCTTTCGTCTCCTTCCCTCAGAGAGAGGAGCTGACCCCAAGTCCCGCGGTCCCCACCGTGTCCCAGTGCTGAGGAAGAGCCACACGCAGGGGCCTGGTGTCAGGAGTGTGGTCGGCCACTGCTCCTGGGCTCCCAGCCAGTGGACTGGGGGCTACATGGAAGAGCTAAATTGATTTTGGGGGAAGGAGTGCTCACTGCCCACACCGCTCACCATCCCCCTCTGCACTCTGCAATCCAGGCTCGGTGCCCGGCTTACGTCCATCACCAGCACTCCACATGTTTCCGCCATGGGAGTGATCATTCAGCCTCACCCCATTGCACAGAAGAGGAAAGCGAGGCCCAGCGAGGAGAGGTTAAATGGCTCCAGTCCCAGAGCTGTTCAGCAGAGAACCTGGAAAGCCAGGCCTCCAGAGCCCCTGCTAGACCAGCCAGAGACTCCCTGAGGTGAAAGTGAGCCGTCCCCTGCCTGACCAGGCACGCAATGGCCCCTGACCTTCATGATGGCCTGTTCTTGACCGTGAAGATGAGCTGGCCGACCAGGAGGTGGAGTTCAGCTGGTGGGACAGGCTGTAGCTACAGGACAGAGTGACACATCTGAGCTGGCAGGGGCCACACTCTGGTCTCCCTCCCGGAGCCAGAGCAGGAGCTGGAATCTCGGTGCCCGGGGGGCCGGCACACAACAGGGTCTGCACTGACCAGGGATCCATGGCCCCCAGGGAGAGTCCACTCTGCCCTCTCCCCGCTCCTGCCTGGCCTCACCTCTCCTCACTGTGTCGCTGCAGGACCCGGAACCAGGCCCCATAGGGACGGGGGGACAGTCCGGGCCGATGGTCAGGGTTCCCAAGGGACCCAGGGTGTTGCCAGGGCACTGGGAAA
The DNA here is from genome assembly GCF_037043125.1 of Eumetopias jubatus. NCBI lineage: Eukaryota > Metazoa > Chordata > Mammalia > Carnivora > Otariidae > Eumetopias > Eumetopias jubatus. The sequence continues at coordinate 81,676 of NW_028274856.1, forward strand.
AGACAAGGTCTGGGTTCCGGTGTCCAACACCACCCTGCGAACTTGGGAGTAGTAAGAGATACCCTCCCCCAAGTCCGGAGGGCTATAGCACAAAAGGCCTCAGCTTACTCTGATGTCACTTGGGCTGCAGAGATGTAGTGTCCCAAGGGTGCCACAGTCTTATAGAAGTGCCTCTCGGCCTTGGATATCCATCCCCGACCCCCTGTGATCCCAGTCTTGGGAAAATGTTTTCTCACCCCTCGAGGTCCTTCTCAGCAGAGGACAGACTCGGGGCTTGGGGGCCTTAGGACCTGGCTACGCAGAAGGTGGAAGAGCACAGGGCCACCAGTCTGAAGACCAAGGTCAGGGCCCTACTTGTTTCAGCCTCAGGGTCCCCATGTGGAAGAGAATCCAGAATCACTGCTCCGGTCAGGTTAAGGAGGCCTTAGGAAGGAATGGGGCACCAGGACCGGAGAGGGAAACGGGGACAAGGGAGGCTTCTGCGGTTTCTCACATCGCCCATGGAACCCACGGGTCTGCTCCTGTGAGAGACACAGACACAGAGACAGAGAAGGGGACAGAGAATGAACGCAGGACAGAGGGAACCAGGAGAAGTCACAGACTCCATCAGCTTAGAAATGACATCCCGGCATTTTGTGCCATTCTGTTCCTGACAGGGCCGTCACATTGGCCATCCACCCTGGAGGGCAGGGGTTTCCACAGAGATGTGTGACCAGGACTCAGGTGTGCCAGGAGCCACTGTGGGGACGGCCCAGCACATGGGCACAGACGAGGCCCGTGGACCTGAGCCTAACAGTAATGGGAGCCCCTGGAATTCTGTGTTGGGAGAGGTCAAGGTCAGAATCAGTTCATTACTACCTTCCCACAGGGGCTGGGACACAGGCAGGTGTGGGGTGGCTTTGCCAGGACCCCAGAGCAGATTCAAGCCCCTCTGAGCTCTGTTCCATGACAAGCGCAGCCCCTGGCTCATCCTTGCGTTGTCAGCTTGGCACCAGCCTCCTGTGATAGCAGGCACGGAACATTTGTAGAGGTCCCTAACACTAACCTTAAACTGTACCCTCAACCTACCCCGTACCCTAACCCCAACACCTACCAGAACACTAACGCCTAACCCTACCCCTGTACTGAACCCAAACCCTAAAGTGTACCCTAACCCTAACCCGTACCCGAAATGGTAGCCTAACCCTAAACCCTACCCTGTACGGTAAACCGTGCCCTAACCCCTACCCTATCTCTAACCCGTACACTAACCCGTACCCTAACCCATGCCCTAACCAGTACCCTAACTCTAACCCTAACCCTCGGTCAACGGGAGGAAAGAGGAAATCCCCGGAAGTGTGGCGTTCATGAGACATTTGACCGCCAGTCCTGACAGGAAGATGACACTGTGCCAAATGGACCTGCTGATTTCTCAGAACACTGACATCCTGTGAAATGCTACATCACTGACCCACAGGCTGATGTTCCAAACCTTGGGTCTCCTAGATCCAGAGCAGAGAAGTGCTGTCAGGTGGGGATAAGTAGGTCCTCCGACCTATGGCCTGCACACCTGCTTCCATTTCTGGGACAAGGGGAAACACACACTTGTTTTTAAGTAGTCATTATCTTCATTCTGAAGTAGACCCATGACCTTGACCTTTTTGGAAAAGCGAAATGACTCTTCCAAATGAAGACCTCAACTCATCTGTTCCTCATGCAACCTGAGTGCGACCAGGTTTACCCAGGCTCCAAACCCCAACTGGAGGATCCTCCTGTACCATCTTGACAGCCCATGACCGGCACCAGCACCCCCGGGGGCACAACGCTGAATTTGGGGGAGGGCTCTGGGCCTTTTGGCCACCACACCTGTGCCCGGGGAAGCGGGAACCGGGAGGATCCTCCCAGATGATCCTCATGGAACCTTAGCAACATCCCTGAGGACATGGGGCACAATGCTGAAGCTTGAGGACGGCTCTGGGGTTTCTTGCCAGCACACCTGTGCCTGGGGGGTGGCAGCGGGAACCTGGAGGGCCCTCCCAGACAATCCCAACGGACTATTAGCACCATCCCTGGGGAACACGGGGCACAATGCTGAAATTGGGGGATGGCCCTGGGGCTTGTCGCTACCGCACCTGTGCCTAGGGGAGCAGGAACCTGAAGGAACCTCCCAGATCATCATAACAGACCATGACCACCATCGCCCTGAGGACATGGGGCACAATGCTCAGTTGGAGTCCCTTGGTCCTGAAACCAGCAGGAACGGAGCTCAAAGGACAGAGAGGCGCCTCCAGGAGAATTTCCATCCAGGGAAAAGCGGACCACTGGAGGGCACAGAAGCAGCAACCCCACCGACCCGCAGGCCATTTGAACAGGATCACCTCCTGCACTTACTTAGCACGTTGTCCGTCTTCGTGTGTGGACCGTGACTGGCCCGCTCAGGGATGGTGCGCTTCCAGAGGAGGGCTAGAAACTTTTCATTGCTTGCTCGTGGGTCAGAGGACCAAAGCCCAAGGAAGCAGAGGCTATCCTTCTTCCTCTGGGGCTGGGGAAGTCAGCCACCGACCTGGGGCGGGACCGGGCCCAAGAGTGTGTTCTTTCTGAAGCCACTGCCTTCGGTGGGTGTTGCTTTGCCTAAAAAAGGCCCACTCACCCCAGAGTCAGGAGCAGTGACAGGCTGTCTCCAACCCTAGCCCAGGACCACGACCCGAAACCATCCTGCCTTTGGGAGGACAGGTCTCCTGCAGGAGCCTGGGAGGGGACTGGCCCCTCTCCCACCCCGGGCTCCAGGATGCCCGGGACCTGCAAGAGCTCTTCATCTGAGGAGGAGTCTTGGAGAACAAGTGTATCTCGTCAGCCCAGCAAGTGAAATAACCAAAGCCCAAGGCTCAGGTTCTAACAGAGGCAGAATTTCAAAGTACTGTTTGGGGGAAGCCTCCTCCCCTCTTATGTGGCATTGGGGGTCCCCAAGGAAAGCCTTCTTTCGTCTCCTTCCCTCAGAGAGAGGAGCTGACCCCAAGTCCCGCGGTCCCCACCGTGTCCCAGTGCTGAGGAAGAGCCACACGCAGGGGCCTGGTGTCAGGAGTGTGGTCGGCCACTGCTCCTGGGCTCCCAGCCAGTGGTCTGGCGGCTACATGGAAGAGCTAAATTGATTTTGGGGGAAGGAGTGCTCACTGCCCACACCGCTCACCATCCCCCTCTGCACTCTGCAATGCAGGCTCGGTGCCCGGCTTACGTCCATCACCAGCACTCCACATGTTTCCGCCATGGGAGGGATCATTCAGCCTCACCCCATTGCACAGAAGAGGAAAGCGAGGCCCAGCGAGGAGAGGTTAAATGGCTCCAGTCCCAGAGCTGTTCAGCAGAGAACCTGGAAAGCCAGGCCTCCAGAGCCCCTGCTAGACCAGCCAGAGACTCCCTGAGGTGAAAGTGAGCCGTCCCCTGCCTGACCAGGCACGCAATGGGCCCTGACCTTCATGATGGCCTGTTCTTGACCGTGAAGATGAGCTGGCCGACTAGGAGGTGGAGTTCAGCTGGTGGGACAGGCTGTAGCTACAGGACAGAGTGACACATCTGAGCTAGCAGGGGCCACACTCTGGTCTCCCTCCCGGAGCCAGAGCAGGAGCTGGAATCTCGGTGCCCGGGGGGCCGGCACAGAACAGGGTCTGCACTGACGAGGGATCCATGGCCCCCAGGGAGAGTCCGCTCTGCCCTCTCCCCGCTCCTGCCTGGCCTCACCTCTCCTCACTGTGTCGCTGCAGGACGCGGAACCAGGCCCCATAGGGACGGGGGGACAGTCCGGGCCGATGGTCAGGGTTCCCCAAGGGACTCAGGGTGTTGCCAGGGCACTGGGAAAAGACAAGGTCTGGGTTCCGGTGTCCAACATCACCCTGCGAACTTGGGAGTAGTAAGAGATACCCTCCCCCAAGTCCGGAGGGCTATGGCACAAAAGGCCTCAGCTTACTCTGATGTCACTTGGGCTGCAGAGATGTAGTGTCCCAAGGGTGCCACAGTCTTATAGAAGTGCCTCTCGGCCTTGGATATCCATCCCCGACCCCCTGTGATCCCAGTCTTGGGAATATGTTTTCTAACCCCTCGAGGTCCTTCTCAGCAGAGGACAACTCGGGGCTTGGGGGCCTTAGGACCTGGCTACGCAGAAGGTGGAAGAGCACAGGGCCACCAGTCTGAAGACCAAGGTCAGGGCCCTACTTGTTTCAGCCTCAGGGTCCCCATGTGGAAGAGAATCCAGAATCACTGCTCCGGTCAGGTTGAGGAGGCCTTAGGAAGGAATGGGGCACCAGGACCGGAGAGGGAAACGGGGACAAGGGAGGCTTCCGCGGTTTCTCACTTCGCCCATGGAACCCACGGGTCTGCTCCTGTGAGGGACACAGACACAGAGACAGAGAAGGGGACAGAGAATGAACCCAGGACAGAGGGAACCAGGAGAAGTCACAGACTCCATCAGCTTAGAAATGACATCCAGGCATTTTGTGCCATTCTGTTCCTGACAGGGCCGTCACATTGGCCATCCACCCTGGAGGGCAGGGGTTTCCACAGAGATGTGTGACCAGGACTCAGGTGTGCCAGGAGCCACTGTGGGGACGGCCCAGCACATGGGCACAGACGAGGCCCGTGGACCTGAGCCTAACAGTAATGGGAGCCCCTGGAATTCTGTGTTGGGAGAGGTCAAGGTCAGAATCAGTTTATTACTACCTTCCCACAGGGGCTGGGACACAGGCAGGTGTGGGGTGGCTTTGCCAGGACCCCAGAGCAGATTCAAGCCCCTCTGAGCTGTGTTCCATGACAAGCGCAGCCCCTGGCTCATCCTTGCGTTGTCAGCTCGGCACCAGCCTCCTGTGATAGCAGGCACGGAACATTTGTAGAGGTCCCTAACACTAACCTTAAACTGTACCCTAAACCTACCCCGTACCCTAACCCCAACACCTACCAGAACACTAACGCCTAACCCTACCCCTGAACCGAACCCAAACCCTAAAGCGTACCCTAACCCTAACCCGTACCCTAAATGGTAGCCTAACCCTAAACCCTACCCTGTACGGTAAACCGTGCCCTAACCCCTACCCTATCTCTAACCCGTACACTAACCCGTACCCTAACCCATGCCCTAACCAGTACCCTAACTCTAACCCTAACCCTCGGTCAACGGGAGGAAAGAGGAAATCCCCGGAAGTGTGGGGTTCATGAGACATTTGACCGCCAGTCCTGACAGGAAGATGACACTGTGCCAAATGGACCTGCTGATTTCTCAGAACACTGACATCCTGTGAAATGCTACATCACTGACCCACAGGCTGATGTTCCAAACCTTGGGTCTCCTAGATCCAGAGCAGAGAAGTGCTGTCAGGTGGGGATAAGTAGGTCCTCCGACCTATGGCCTGCACACCTGCTTCCATTTCTGGGAGAAGGGGAAACACACACTTGTTTTTAAGTAGTCATTATCTTCATTCTAAAGTAGACCCATGACCTTGACCTTTTTGGAAAAGCGAAATGACTCTTCCAAATGAAGACCTCAACTCATCTGTTCCTCATGCAACCTGAGTGCGACCAGGTTTACCCAGGCTCCAAGCCCCACCTGGAGGATCCTCCTGTACCATCTTGACAGCCCATGACCGGCACCAGCACCCCCGGGGGCACAACGGTGAATTTTGGGGAGGGCTCTGGGCCTTTTTGCCACCACACCTGTGTCTGGGGAAGCGGGAACCGGGAGGATCCTCCCAGATGATCCTCATGGAACCTTAGCAACATCCCTGAGGACATGGGGCACAATGCTGAAGCTTGAGGACGGCTCTGGGGTTTCTTGCCAGCACACCTGTGCCTGGGGGGGGGGCAGCGGGAACCTGGAGGGCCCTCCCAGACAATCCCAACGGACTATTAGCACCATCCCTGGGGAACATGGGGCACAATGCTGAAATTGGGGGATGGCCCTGAGGCTTGTCGCTACCGCACCTGTGCCTAGGGGAGCAGGAACCTGAAGGAACCTCCCAGATCATCATAACAGACCATGACCACCATCGCCCTGAGGACATGGGGCACAAGGCTCAGTTGGAGTCCCTTGGTCCTGAAACCAGCAGGAACGGAGCTCAAAGGACAGAGAGGCGCTTCCAGGAGAATTTCCATCCAGGGAAAAGCGGCCCACTGGAGGGCACAGAAGCAGCAACCCCACCGACCCGCAGGCCATTTGAACAGGATCACCTCCTGCACTTACTTAGCACGTTGTCCGTCTTCGTGTGTGGACCGTGACTGGCCCGCTCAGGGATGGTGCGCTTCCAGAGGAGGGCTAGAAACTTTTCAGTGCTTGCTCGTGGGTCAGAGGACCAAAGCCCAAGGAAGCAGAGGCTATCCTTCTTCCTCTGGGGCTGGGGAAGTCAGCCACCGACCTGGGGCGGGACCGGGCCCAGGAGTGTGTTCTTTCTGAAGCCACTGCCTTCGGAGGGTGTTGCTTTGCCTAAAAAAGGCCCACTCACCCCAGAGTCAGGAGCAGTGACAGGCTGTCTCCAACCCTAGCCCAGGACCACGACCCGAAACCATCCTGCCTTTGGGAGGACAGGTCTCCTGCAGGAGCCTGGGAGGGGACTGGCCCCTCTCCCACCCCGGGCTCCAGGATCCCCGGGACCTGCAAGAGCTCTTCATCTGAGGAGGAGTCTTGGAGAACAAGTGTATCTCGTCAGCCCAGCAAGTGAAATAACCAAAGCCCAAGGCTCAGGTTCTAACAGAAGCAGAATTTCAAAGTACTGTTTGGGGGAAGCCTCCTCCCCTCTTATGTGGCATTGGGGATCCCCAAGGAAAGCCTTCTTTCGTCTCCTTCCCTCAGAGAGAGGAGCTGACCCCAAGTCCCGCGGTCCCCACCGTGTCCCAGTGCTGAGGAAGAGCCACACGCAGGGGCCTGGTGTCAGGAGTGTGGTCGGCCACTGCTCCTGGGCTCCCAGCCAGTGGTCTGGCGGCTACATGGAAGAGCTAAATTGATTTTGGGAGAAGGAGTGCTCACTGCCCACACCGCTCACCATCCCCCTCTGCACTCTGCAATCCAGGCTCGGTGCCCGGCTTACGTCCATCACCAGCACTCCACATGTTTCCGCCATGGGAGGGATCATTCAGCCTCACCCCATTGCACAGAAGAGGAAAGCGAGGCCCAGCGAGGAGAGGTTAAATGGCTCCAGTCCCAGAGCTGTTCAGCAGAGAACCTGGAAAGCCAGGCCTCCAGAGCCCCTGCTAGACCAGCCAGAGACTCCCTGAGGTGAAAGTGAGCCGTCCCCTGCCTGACCAGGCACGCAATGGCCCCTGACCTTCATGATGGCCTGTTCTTGACCGTGAAGATGAGCTGTCCGACTAGGAGGTGGAGTTCAGCTGGTGGGACAGGCTGTAGCTACAGGACAGAGTGACACATCTGAGCTAGCAGGGGCCACACTCTGGTCTCCCTCCCGGAGCCAGAGCAGGAGCTGGAATCTCGGTGCCCGGGGGGCCGGCACACAACAGGGTCTGCACTGACCAGGGATCCATGGCCCCCAGGGAGAGTCCACTCTGCCCTCTCCCCGCTCCTGCCTGGCCTCACCTCTCCTCACTGTGTCGCTGCAGGACCCGGAACCAGGCCCCATAGGGACGGGGGGACATTCCGGGCTGATGGTCAGGGTTCCCCAAGGGACCCAGGGTGTTGCCAGGTCACTGGGAAAAGACAAGGTCTGGGTTCCGCTCTCCAACACCACCCTGCGAACTTGGGAGTAGTAAGAGATACCCTCCCCCAAGTCCGGAGGGCTATAGCACAAAAGGCCTCAGCTTACTCTGATGTCACTTGGGCTGCAGAGATGTAGTGTCCCAAGGGTGCCACAGTCTTATAGAAGTGCCTCTCGGCCTTGGATATCCATCCCCGACCCCCTGTGATCCCAGTCTTGGGAAAATGTTTTCTAACCCCTCGAGGTCCTTCTCAGCAGAGGACAGACTCGGGGATTGGGGGCCTTAGGACCTGGCTACGCAGAAGGTGGAAGAGCACAGGGCCACCAGTCTGAAGACCAAGGTCAGGGCCCTACTTGTTTCAGCCTCAGGGTCGCCATATGGAAGAGAATCCAGAATCACTGCTCCGGTCAGGTTGAGGAGGCCTTAGGAAGGAGTGGGGCTCCAGGACCGGAGAGGGAAACGGGGACAAGGGAGGCTTCTGCGGTTTCTCACATCGCCCATGGAACCCACGGGTCTGCTCCTGTGAGGGACACAGACACAGAGACAGAGAAGGGGACAGAGAATGAACCCAGGACAGAGGGAACCAGGAGAAGCCACAGACTCCATCAGCTTAGAAATGACATCCCGGCATTTTGTGCCATTCTGTTCCTGACAGGGCCGTCACATTGGCCATCCACCCTGGAGGGCAGGGGTTTCCACAGAGATGTGTGACCAGGACTCAGGTGTGCCAGGAGTCACTGTGGGGACGGCCCAGCACATGGGCACAGACGAGGCCCGTGGACCTGAGCCTAACAGTAATGGGAGCTCCTGGAATTCTGTGTTGGGAGAGGTCAAGGTCAGAATCAGATCATTACTACCTTCCCACAGGGGCTGGGACACAGGCAGGTGTGGGGTGGCTTTGCCTGGACCCCAGAGCAGATTCAAGCCCCTCTGAGCTGTGTTCCATGACAAGCGCAGCCCCTGGCTCATCCTTGCATTGTCAGCTCGGCACCAGCCTCCTGTGATAGCAGGCACGGAACATTTGTAGACGTCCCTAACACTAACCTTAAACTGTACCCTAAACCTACCCCGTACCCTAACCCCAACACCTACCAGAACACTAACGCCTAACCCTACCCCTGTACCGAACCCAAACCCTAAAGTGTACCCTAACCCTAACCCGTACCCGAAATGGTAGACTAACCCTAAACCCTACCCTGTACGGTAAACCGTGCCCTAACCCCTACCCTATCTCTAACCCGTACCCTAACCCGTACCCTAACCCATGCCCTAACCAGTACCCTAACTCTAACTCTAACCCTCGGTCAACGGGAGGAAAGAGGAAATCCCCGGAAGTGTGGCGTTCATGAGACATTTGACCGCCAGTCCTGACAGGAAGATGACACTGTGCCAAATGGACCTGCTGATTTCTCAGAACACTGACATCCTGTGAAATGCTACATCACTGACCCACAGGCTGATGTTCCAAACCTTGGGTCTCCTAGATCCAGAGCAGAGAAGTGCTGTCAGGTGGGGATAAGTAGGTCCTCCGACCTATGGCCTGCACACCTGCTTCCATTTCTGGGACAAGGGGAAACACACACTTGTTTTTAAGTAGTCATTATCTTCATTCTGAAGTAGACCCATGACCTTGACCTTTTTGGAAAAGCGAAATGACTCTTCCAAATGAAGACCTCAACTCATCTGTTCCTCATGCAACCTGAGTGCGACCAGGTTTACCCAGGCTCCAAACCCCAACTGGAGGATCCTCCTGTACCATCTTGACAGCCCATGACCGGCACCAGCACCCCCGGGGGCACAACGCTGAATTTGGGGGAGGGCTCTGGGCCTTTTGGCCACCACACCTGTGCCTGGGGAAGCGGGAACCGGGAGGATCCTCCCAGATGATCCTCATGGAACCTTAGCAACATCCCTGAGAACATGGGGCACAATGCTGAAGCTTGAGGACGGCTCTGGGGTTTCTTGCCAGCACACCTGTGCCTGGGGGGTGGCAGCGGGAACCTGGAGGGCCCTCCCAGACCATCCCAACGGACTATTAGCACCATCCCTGGGGAACACGGGGCACAATGCTGAAATTGGGGGATGGCCCTGGGGCTTGTCGCTACCGCACCTGTGCCTAGGGGAGCAGGAACCTGAAGGAACCTCCCAGATCATCATAACAGACCATGACCACCATCGCCCTGAGGACATGGGGCACAATGCTCAGTTGGAGTCCCTTGGTCCTGAAACCAGCAGGAACGGAGCTCAAAGGACAGAGAGGCGCCTCCAGGAGAATTTCCATCCAGGGAAAAGCGGCCCACTGGAGGGCACAGAAGCAGCAACCCCACCGACCCGCAGGCCATTTGAACAGGATCACCTCCTGCACTTACTTAGCACGTTGTCCGTCTTCGTGTGTGGACCATGACTGGCCCGCTCAGGGATGGTGCGCTTCCAGAGGAGGGCTAGAAACTTTTCAGTGCTTGCTCGTGGGTCAGAGGACCAAAGCCCAAGGAAGCAGAGGCTATCCTTCTTCCTCTGGGGCTGGGGAAGTCAGCCACCGACCTGGGGCGGGACCGGGCCCAAGAGTGTGTTCTTTCTGAAGCCACTGCCTTCGGTGGGTGTTGCTTTGCCTAAAAAAGGCCCACTCACCCCAGAGTCAGGAGCAGTGACAGGCTGTCTCCAACCCTAGCCCAGGACCACGACCCGAAACCATCCTGCCTTTGGGAGGACAGGTCTCCTGCAGGAGCCTGGGAGGGGACTGGCCCCTCTCCCACCCCGGGCTCCAGGATGCCCGGGACCTGCAAGAGCTCTTCATCTGAGGAGGAGTCTTGGAGAACAAGTGTATCTCGTCAGCCCAGCAAGTGAAATAACCAAAGCCCAAGGCTCAGGTTCTAACAGAAGCAGAATTTCAAAGTACTGTTTGGGGGAAGCCTCCTCCCCTCTTATGTGGCATTGGGGATCCCCAAGGAAAGCCTTCTTTCGTCTCCTTCCCTCAGAGAGAGGAGCTGACCCCAAGTCCCGCGGTCCCCACCGTGTCCCAGTGCTGAGGAAGAGCCACACGCAGGGGCCTGGTGTCAGGAGTGTGGTCGGCCACTGCTCCTGGGCTCCCAGCCAGTGGTCTGGCGGCTACATGGAAGAGCTAAATTGATTTTGGGGGAAGGAGTGCTCACTGCCCACACCGCTCACCATCCCCCTCTGCACTCTGCAATCCAGGCTCGGTGCCCGGCTTACGTCCATCACCAGCACTCCACATGTTTCCGCCATGGGAGGGATCATTCAGCCTCACCCCATTGCACAGAAGAGGAAAGCGAGGCCCAGCGAGGAGAGGTTAAATGGCTCCAGTCCCAGAGCTGTTCAGCAGAGAACCTGGAAAGCCAGGCCTCCAGAGCCCCTGCTAGACCAGCCAGAGACTCCCTGAGGTGAAAGTGAGCCGTCCCCTGCCTGACCAGGCACGCAATGGCCCCTGACCTTCATGATGGCCTGTTCTTGACCGTGAAGATGAGCTGGCCGACTAGGAGGTGGAGTTCAGCTGGTGGGACAGGCTGTAGCTACAGGACAGAGTGACACATCTGAGCTAGCAGGGGCCACACTCTGGTCTCCCTCCCGGAGCCAGAGCAGGAGCTGGAATCTCGGTGCCCGGGGGGCCGGCACACAACAGGGTCTGCACTGACCAGGGATCCATGGCCCCCAGGGAGAGTCCACTCTGCCCTCTCCCCGCTCCTGCCTGGCCTCACCTCTCCTCACTGTGTCGCTGCAGGACCCGGAACCAGGCCCCATAGGGACGGGGGGACATTCCGGGCTGATGGTCAGGGTTCCCCAAGGGACCCAGGGTGTTGCCAGGGCACTGGGAAAAGACAAGGTCTGGGTTCCGCTCTCCAACACCACCCTGCGAACTTGGGAGTAGTAAGAGATACCCTCCCCCAAGTCCGGAGGGCTATAGCACAAAAGGCCTCAGCTTACTCTGATGTCACTTGGGCTGCAGAGATGTAGTGTCCCAAGGGTGCCACAGTCTTATAGAAGTGCCTCTCGGCCTTGGATATCCATCCCCGACCCCCTGTGATCCCAGTCTTGGGAAAATGTTTTCTAACCCCTCGAGGTCCTTCTCAGCAGAGGACAGACTCGGGGATTGGGGGCCTTCGGACCTGGCTACGCAGAAGGTGGAAGAGCACAGGGCCACCAGTCTGAAGACCAAGGTCAGGGCCCTACTTGTTTCAGCCTCAGGGTCGCCATATGGAAGAGAATCCAGAATCACTGGTCCGGTCAGGTTGAGGAGGCCTTAGGAGGAGTGGGGCTCCAGGACCGGAGAGGGAAACGGGGACAAGGGAGGCTTCTGCGGTTTCTCACATCGCCCATGGAACCCACGGGTCTGCTCCTGTGAGGGACACAGACACAGAGACAGAGAAGGGGACAGAGAATGAACCCAGGACAGAGGGAACCAGGAGAAGCCACAGACTCCATCAGCTTAGAAATGACATCCCGGCATTTTGTGCCATTCTGTTCCTGACAGGGCCGTCACATTGGCCATCCACCCTGGAGGGCAGGGGTTTCCACAGAGATGTGTGACCAGGACTCAGGTGTGCCAGGAGTCACTGTGGGGACGGCCCAGCACATGGGCACAGACGAGGCCCGTGGACCTGAGCCTAACAGTAATGGGAGCCCCTGGAATTCTGTGTTGGGAGAGGTCAAGGTCAGAATCAGATCATTACTACCTTCCCACAGGGGCTGGGACACAGGCAGGTGTGGGGTGGCTTTGCCTGGACCCCAGAGCAGATTCAAGCCCCTCTGAGCTGTGTTCCATGACAAGCGCAGCCCCTGGCTCATCCTTGCATTGTCAGCTCGGCACCAGCCTCCTGTGATAGCAGGCACGGAACATTTGTAGACGTCCCTAACACTAACCTTAAACTGTACCCTAAACCTACCCCGTACCCTAACCCCAACACCTACCAGAACACTAACGCCTAACCCTACCCCTGTACCGAACCCAAACCCTAAAGTGTACCCTAACCCTAACCCGTACCCGAAATGGTAGACTAACCCTAAACCCTACCCTGTACGGTAAACCGTGCCCTAACCCCTACCCTATCTCTAACCCGTACCCTAACCCGTACCCTAACCCATGCCCTAACCAGTACCCTAACTCTAACCCTAACCCTCGGTCAACGGGAGGAAAGAGGAAATCCCCGGAAGTGTGGCGTTCATGAGACATTTGACCGCCAGTCCTGACAGGAAGATGACACTGTGCCAAATGGACCTGCTGATTTCTCAGAACACTGACATCCTGTGAAATGCTACATCACTGACCCACAGGCTGATGTTCCAAACCTTGGGTCTCCTAGATCCAGAGCAGAGAAGTGCTGTCAGGTGGGGATAAGTAGGTCCTCCGACCTATGGCCTGCACACCTGCTTCCATTTCTGGGACAAGGGGAAACACACACTTGTTTTTAAGTAGTCATTATCTTCATTCTGAAGTAGACCCATGACCTTGACCTTTTTGGAAAAGCGAAATGACTCTTCCAAATGAAGACCTCAACTCATCTGTTCCTCATGCAACCTGAGTGCGACCAGGTTTACCCAGGCTCCAAACCCCAACTGGAGGATCCTCCTGTACCATCTTGACAGCCCATGACCGGCACCAGCACCCCCGGGGGCACAACGCTGAATTTGGGGGAGGGCTCTGGGCCTTTTGGCCACCACACCTGTGCCTGGGGAAGCGGGAACCGGGAGGATCCTCCCAGATGATCCTCATGGAACCTTAGCAACATCCCTGAGAACATGGGGCACAATGCTGAAGCTTGAGGACGGCTCTGGGGTTTCTTGCCAGCACACCTGTGCCTGGGGGGTGGCAGCGGGAACCTGGAGGGCCCTCCCAGACCATCCCAACGGACTATTAGCACCATCCCTGGGGAACACGGGGCACAATGCTGAAATTGGGGGATGGCCCTGGGGTTTGTCGCTACCGCACCTGTGCCTAGGGGAGCAGGAACCTGAAGGAACCTCCCAGATCATCATAACAGACCATGACCACCATCGCCCTGAGGACATGGGGCACAATGCTCAGTTGGAGTCCCTTGGTCCTGAAACCAGCAGGAACGGAGCTCAAAGGACAGAGAGGCGCCTCCAGGAGAATTTCCATCCAGGGAAAGCGGCCCACTGGAGGGCACAGAAGCAGCAACCCCACCGACCCGCAGGCCATTTGAACAGGATCACCTCCTGCACTTACTTAGCACGTTGTCCGTCTTCGTGTGTGGACCGTGACTGGCCCGCTCAGGGATGGTGCGCTTCCAGAGGAGGGCTAGAAACTTTTCAGTGCTTGCTCGTGGGTCAGAGGACCAAAGCCCAAGGAAGCAGAGGCTATCCTTCTTCCTCTGGGGCTGGGGAAGTCAGCCACCGACCTGGGGCGGGACCGGGCCCAAGAGTGTGTTCTTTCTGAAGCCACTGCCTTCGGTGGGTGTTGCTTTGCCTAAAAAAGGCCCACTCACCCCAGAGTCAGGAGCAGTGACAGGCTGTCTCCAACCCTAGCCCAGGACCACGACCCGAAACCATCCTGCCTTTGGGAGGACAGGTCTCCTGCAGGAGCCTGGGAGGGGACTGGCCCCTCTCCCACCCCGGGCTCCAGGATGCCCGGGACCTGCAAGAGCTCTTCATCTGAGGAGGAGTCTTGGAGAACAAGTGTATCTCGTCAGCCCAGCAAGTGAAATAACCAAAGCCCAAGGCTCAGGTTCTAACAGAAGCAGAATTTCAAAGTACTGTTTGGGGGAAGCCTCCTCCCCTCTTATGTGGCATTGGGGGTCCCCAAGGAAAGCCTTCTTTCGTCTCCTTCCCTCAGAGAGAGGAGCTGACCCCAAGTCCCGCGGTCCCCACCGTGTCCCAGTGCTGAGGAAGAGCCACACGCAGGGGCCTGGTGTCAGGAGTGTGGTCGGCCACTGCTCCTGGGCTCCCAGCCAGTGGTCTGGCGGCTACATGGAAGAGCTATATTGATTTTGGGGGAAGGAGTGCTCACTGCCCACACCGCTCACCATCCCCCTCTGCACTCTGCAATCCAGGCTCGGTGCCCGGCTTACGTCCATCACCAGCACTCCACATGTTTCCGCCATGGGAGGGATCATTCAGCCTCACCCCATTGCACAGAAGAGGAAAGCGAGGCCCAGCGAGGAGAGGTTAAATGGCTCCAGTCCCAGAGCTGTTCAGCAGAGAACCTGGAAAGCCAGGCCTCCAGAGCCCCTGCTAGACCAGCCAGAGACTCCCTGAGGTGAAAGTGAGCCGTCCCCTGCCTGACCAGGCACGCAATGGCCCCTGACCTACATGATGGCCTGTTCTTGACCGTGAAGATGAGCTGGCCGACTAGGAGGTGGATTTCAGCTGGTGGGACAGGCTGTAGCTACAGGACAGAGTGACACATCTGAGCTAGCAGGGGCCACACTCTGATCTCCCTCCCGGAGCCAGAGCAGGAGCTGGAATCTCGGTGCCCGGGGGGCCGGCACACAACAGGGTCTGCACTGACCAGGGATCCATGGCCCCCAGGGAGAGTCCACTCTGCCCTCTCCCCGCTCCTGCCTGGCCTCACCTCTCCTCACTGTGTCGCTGTAGGACCCGGAACCAGGCCCCATAGGGACGGGGGGACAGTCCGGGCCGATGGTCAGGGTTCACCAAGGGACCCAGTGTGTTGTCAGGGCACTGGGAAAAGACAAGGTCTGGGTTCCGGTGTCCAACACCACCCTGCGAACTTGGGAGTAGTAAGAGATACCCTCCCCCAAGTCCGGAGGGCTATGGCACAAAAGGCCTCAGCTTACTCTGATGTCACTTGGGCTGCAGAGATGTAGTGTCCCAAGGGTGCCACAGTCTTATAGAAGTGCCTCTCGGCCTTGGATATCCATCCCCGACCCCCTGTGATCCCAGTCTTGGGAATATGTTTTCTAACCCCTCGAGGTCCTTCTCAGCAGAGGACAACTCGGGGCTTGGGGGCCTTAGGACCTGGCTACGCAGAAGGTGGAAGAGCACAGGGCCACCAGTCTGAAGACCAAGGTCAGGGCCCTACTTGTTTCAGCCTCAGGGTCCCCATGTGGAAGAGAATCCAGAATCACTGCTCCGGTCAGGTTGAGGAGGCCTTAGGAAGGGATGGGGCACCAGGACCGGAGAGGGAAACGGGGACAAGGGAGGCTTCTGCGGTTTCTCACATCGCCCATGGAACCCACGGGTCTGCTCCTGTGAGGGACACAGACACAGAGACGGAGAAGGGGACAGAGAATGAACCCAGGACAGAGGGAACCAGGAGAAGCCACAGACTCCATCAGCTTAGAAATGACATCCCGGCATTTTGTGCCATTCTGTTCCTGACAGGGCCGTCACATTGGCCATCCACCCTGGAGGGCAGGGGTTTCCACAGAGATGTGTGACCAGGACTCAGGTGTGCCAGGAGCCACTGTGGGGACGGCCCAGCACATGGGCACAGACGAGGCCCGTGGACCTGAGCCTAACAGTAATGGGAGCCCCTGGAATTCTGTGTTGGGAGAGGTCAAGGTCAGAATCAGTTCATTACTACCTTCCCACAGGGGCTGGGACACAGGCAGGTGTGGGGTGGCTTTGCCAGGACCCCAGAGCAGATTCAAGCCCCTCTGAGCTGTGTTCCATGACAAGCGCAGCCCCTGGCTCATCCTTGCGTTGTCAGCTCGGCACCAGCCTCCTGTGATAGCAGGCACGGAACATTTGTAGAGGTCCCTAACACTAAACTTAAACTGTACCCTAAACCTACCCCGTACCCTAACCCCAACACCTACCAGAACACTAACGCCTAACCCTACCCCTGAACCGAACCCAAACCCTAAAGCGTACCCTAACCCTAACCCGTACCCTAAATGGTAGCCTAACCCTAAACCCTACCCTGTACGGTAAACCGTGCCCTAACCCCTACCCTATCTCTAACCCGTACACTAACCCGTACCCTAACCCATGCCCTAACCAGTACCCTAACTCTAACCCTAACCCTCGGTCAACGGGAGGAAAGAGGAAATCCCCGGAAGTGTGGGGTTCATGAGACATTTGACCGCCAGTCCTGACAGGAAGATGACACTGTGCCAAATGGACCTGCTGATTTCTCAGAACACTGACATCCTGTGAAATGCTACATCACTGACCCACAGGCTGATGTTCCAAACCTTGGGTCTCCTAGATCCAGAGCAGAGAAGTGCTGTCAGGTGGGGATAAGTAGGTCCTCCGACCTATGGCCTGCACACCTGCTTCCATTTCTGGGAGAAGGGGAAACACACCCTTGTTTTTAAGTAGTCATTATCTTCATTCTAAAGTAGACACATGACCTTGACCTTTTTGGAAAAGCGAAATGACTCTTCCAAATGAAGACCTCAACTCATCTGTTCCTCATGCAACCTGTGTGCGACCAGGTTTACCCAGGCTCCAAACCCCACCTGGAGGATCCTCCTGTACCATCTTGACAACCCATGACCGGCACCAGCACCCCCGGGGGCACAATGCTGAATTTGGGGGAGGGCTCTGGGCCTTTTTGCCACCACACCTGTGCCCGGGGAAGCGGGAACCGGGAGGATCCTCCCAGATGATCCTCATGGAACCTTAGCAACATCCCTGAGGACATGGGGCACAATGCTGAAGCTTGAGGACGGCTCTGGGGTTTCTTGCCACCACACCTGTGCCTGGGGGGGGGGCAGCGGGAACCTGGAGGGCCCTCCCAGACAATCCCAACGGACTATTAGCACCATCCCTGGGGAACATGGGGCACAATGCTGAAATTGGGGGATGGCCCTGGGGCTTGTCGCTACCGCACCTGTGCCTAGGGGAGCAGGAACCTGAAGGAACCTCCCAGATCATCATAACAGACCATGACCACCATCGCCCTGAGGACATGGGGCACAAGGCTCAGTTGGAGTCCCTTGGTCCTGAAACCAGCAGGAACGGAACTCAAAGGACAGAGAGGCGCCTCCAGGAGAATTTCCATCCAGGGAAAAGCGGCCCACTGGAGGGCACAGAAGCAGCAACCCCACCGACCCGCAGGCCATTTGAACAGGATCACCTCCTGCACTTACTTAGCACGTTGTCCGTCTTCGTGTGTGGACCGTGACTGGCCCGCTCAGGGATGGTGCGCTTCCAGAGGAGGGCTAGAAACTTTTCAGTGCTTGCTCGTGGGTCAGAGGACCAAAGCCCAAGGAAGCAGAGGCTATCCTTCTTCCTCTGGGGCTGGGGAAGTCAGCCACCGACCTGGGGCGGGACCGGGCCCAGGAGTGTGTTCTTTCTGAAGCCACTGCCTTCGGTGGGTGTTGCTTTGCCTAAAAAAGGCCCACTCACCCCAGAGTCAGGAGCAGTGACAGGCTGTCTCCAACCCTAGCCCAGGACCACGACCCGAAACCATCCTGCCTTTGGGAGGACAGGTCTCCTGCAGGAGCCTGGGAGGGGACTGGCCCCTCTCCCACCCCGGGCTCCAGGATGCCCGGGACCTGCAAGAGCTCTTCATCTGAGGAGGAGTCTTGGACAACAAGTGTATCTCGTCAGCCCAGCAAGTGAAATAACCAAAGCCCAAGGCTCAGGTTCTAACAGAAGCAGAATTTCAAAGTACTGTTTGGGGGAAGCCTCCTCCCCTCTTATGTGGCATTGGGGGTCCCCAAGGAAAGCCTTCTTTCGTCTCCTTCCCTCAGAGAGAGGAGCTGACGCCAAGTCCCGCGGTCCCCACCGTGTCCCAGTGCTGAGGAAGAGCCACACGCAGGGGCCTGGTGTCAGGAGTGTGGTCGGCCACTGCTCCGGGGCTCCCAGCCAGTGGTCTGGCGGCTACATGGAAGAGCTAAATTGATTTTGGGGGAAGGAGTGCTCACTGCCCACACCGCTCACCATCCCCCTCTGCACTCTGCAATCCAGGCTCGGTGCCCGGCTTACGTCCATCACCAGCGCTCCACATGTTTCCGCCATGGGAGGGATCATTCAGCCTCACCCCATTGCACAGAAGAGGAAAGCGAGGCCCAGCGAGGAGAGGTTAAATGGCTCCAGTCCCAGAGATGTTCAGCAGAGAACCTGGAAAGCCAGGCCTCCAGAGCCCCTGATAGACCAGCCAGAGACTCCCTGAGGTAAAAGTGAGCCGTCCCCTGCCTGACCAGGCACGCAATGGCCCCTGACCTTCATGATGGCCTGTTCTTGACCGTGAAGATGAGCTGGCCGACCAGGAGGTGGAGTTCAGCTGGTGGGACAGGCTGTAGCTACAGGACAGAGTGACACATCTGAGCTAGCAGGGGCCACACTCTGGTCTCCCTCCCGGAGCCAGAGCAGGAGCTGGAATCTCGGTGCCCGGGGGGCCGGCACACAACAGGGTCTGCACTGACCAGGGATCCATGGCCCCCAGGGAGAGTCCACTCTGCCCTCTCCCCGCTCCTGCCTGGCCTCACCTCTCCTCACTGTGTCGCTGCAGGACCCGGAACCAGGCCCCATAGGGACGGGGGGACAGTCCGGGCTGATGGTCAGTGTTCCCCAAGGGACCCAGGGTGTTGCCAGGGCACTGGGAAAAGACAAGGTCTGGGTTCCGGTGTCCAACACCACCCTGCGAACTTGGGAGTAGTAAGAGATACCCTCCCCCAAGTCCGGAGGGCTATAGCACAAAAGGCCTCAGCTTACTCTGATGTCACTTGGGATGCAGAGATGTAGTGTCCCAAGGGTGCCACAGTCTTATAGAAGTGCCTCTCGGCCTTGGATATCCATCCCCGACCCCCTGTGATCCCAGTCTTGGGAAAATGTTTTCTAACCCCTCGAGGTCCTTCTCAGCAGAGGACAGACACGGGGCTTCGGGGCCTTAGGACCTGGCTACGCAGAAGGTGGAAGAGCACAGGGCCACCAGTCTGAAGACCAAGGTCAGGGCCCTACTTGTTACAGCCTCAGGGTCCCCATGTGGAAGAGAATCCAGAATCACTGCTCCGGTCAGGTTGAGGAGGCCTTAGGAAGGAATGGGGCACCAGGACCGGAGAGGGAAACGGGGACAAGGGAGGCTTCTGCGGTTTCTCACATCGCCCATGGAACCCACGGGTCTGCTCCTGTGAGGGACACAGACACAGAGACAGAGAAGGGGACAGAGAATGAACCCAGGACAGAGGGAACCAGGAGAAGTCACAGACTCCATCAGCTTAGAAATGACATCCCGGCATTTTGTGCCATTCTGTTCCTGACAGGGCCGTCACATTGGCCATCCACCCTGGAGGGCAGGGGTTTCCACAGAGATGTGTGACCAGGACTCAGGTGTGCCAGGAGCCACTGTGGGGACGGCCCAGCACATGGGCACAGACGAGGCCCGTGGACCTGAGCCTAACAGTAATGGGAGCCCCTGGAATTCTGTGTTGGGAGAGGTCAAGGTCAGAATCAGTTCATTACTACCTTCCCACAGGGGCTGGGACACAGGCAGGTGTGGGGTGGCTTCGCCTGGACCCCAGAGCAGATTCAAGCCACTCTGAGCTGTGTTCCATGACAAGCGCAGCCCCTGGCTCATCCTTGCATTGTCAGCTTGGCACCAGCCTCCTGTGATAGCAGGCACAGAACATTTGTAGAGGTCCCTAACACTAACCTTAAACTGTACCCTAAACCTACCCCGTACCCTAACCCCAACACCTACCAGAACACTAACGCCTAACCCTACCCCTGAACCGAAGCCAAACCCTAAAGCGTACCCTAACCCTAACCCGTACCCGAAATGGTAGACTAACCCTAAACCCTACCCTGTACGGTAAACCGTGCCCTAACCCCTACCCTATCTCTAACCCGTACCCTAACCCGTACCCTAACCCATGCCCTAACCAGTACCCTAACTCTAACCCTAACCCTCGGTCAACGGGAGGAAAGAGGAAATCCCCGGAAGTGTGGCGTTCATGAGACATTTGACCGCCCGTCCTGACAGGAAGATGACACTGTGCCAAATGGACCTGCTGATTTCTCAGAACACTGACATCCTGTGAAATGCTACATCACTGACCCACAGGCTGATGTTCCAAACCTTGGGTCTCCTAGATCCAGACCAGAGAAGTGCTGTCAGGTGGGGATAAGTAGGTCCTCCGACCTATGGCCTGCACACCTGCTTCCATTTCTGGGACAAGGGGAAACACACACTTGTTTTTAAGTAGTCATTATCTTCATTCTGAAGTAGACCCATGACCTTGACCTTTTTGGAAAAGCGAAATGACTCTTCCAAATGAAGACCTCAACTCATCTGTTCCTCATGCAACCTGAGTGCGACCAGGTTTACCCAGGCTCCAAACCCCAACTGGAGGATCCTCCTGTACCATCTTGACAGCCCATGACCGGCACCAGCACCCCCGGGGGCACAACGCTGAATTTGGGGGAGGGCTCTGGGCCTTTTGGCCACCACACCTGTGCCTGGGGAAGCGGGAACCGGGAGGATCCTCCCAGATGATCCTCATGGAACCTTAGCAACATCCCTGAGTACATGGGGCACAATGCTGAAGCTTGAGGACGGCTCTGGGGTTTCTTGCCAGCACACCTGTGCCTGGGGGGTGGCAGCGGGAACCTGGAGGGCCCTCCCAGACCATCCCAACGGACTATTAGCACCATCCCTGGGGAACACGGGGCACAATGCTGAAATTGGGGGATGGCCCTGGGGCTTGTCGCTACCGCACCTGTGCCTAGGGGAGCAGGAACCTGAAGGAACCTCCCAGATCATCATAACAGACCATGACCACCATCGCCCTGAGGACATGGGGCACAAGGCTCAGTTGGAGTCCCTTGGTCCTGAAACCAGCAGGAACGGAGCTCAAAGGACAGAGAGGCGCCTCCAGGAGAATTTCCATCCAGGGAAAAGCGGCCCACTGGAGGGCACAGAAGCAGCAACCCCACCGACCCGCAGGCCATTTGAACAGGATCACCTCCTGCACTTACTTAGCACGTTGTCCGTCTTCGTGTGTGGACCGTGACTGGCCCGCTCAGGGATGGTGCGCTTCCAGAGGAGGGCTAGAAACTTTTCAGTGCTTGCTCGTGGGTCAGAGGACCAAAGCCCAAGGAAGCAGAGGCTATCCTTCTTCCTCTGGGGCTGGGGAAGTCAGCCACCGACCTGGGGCGGGACCGGGCCCAAGAGTGTGTTCTTTCTGAAGCCACTGCCTTCGGTGGGTGTTGCTTTGCCTAAAAAAGGCCCACTCACCCCAGAGTCAGGAGCAGTGACAGGCTGTCTCCAACCCTAGCCCAGGACCACGACCCGAAACCATCCTGCCTTTGGGAGGACAGGTCTCCTGCAGGAGCCTGGGAGGGGACTGGCCCCTCTCCCACCCCGGGCTCCAGGATGCCCGGGACCTGCAAGAGCTCTTCATCTGAGGAGGAGTCTTGGAGAACAAGTGTATCTCGTCAGCCCAGCAAGTGAAATAACCAAAGCCCAAGGCTCAGGTTCTAACAGAAGCAGAATTTCAAAGTACTGTTTGGGGGAAGCCTCCTCCCCTCTTATGTGGCATTGGGGGTCCCCAAGGAAAGCCTTCTTTCGTCTCCTTCCCTCAGAGAGAGGAGCTGACCCCAAGTCCCGCGGTCCCCTCCGTGTCCCAGTGCTGAGGAAGAGCCACACGCAGGGGCCTGGTGTCAGGAGTGTGGTCGGCCACTGCTCCTGGGCTCCCAGCCAGTGGTCTGGCGGCTACATGGAAGAGCTAAATTGATTTTGGGGGAAGGAGTGCTCACTGCCCACACCGCTCACCATCCCCCTCTGCACTCTGCAATGCAGGCTCGGTGCCCGGCTTACGTCCATCACCAGCACTCCACATGTTTCCGCCATGGGAGGGATCATTCAGCCTCACCCCATTGCACAGAAGAGGAAAGCGAGGCCCAGCGAGGAGAGGTTAAATGGCTCCAGTCCCAGAGCTGTTCAGCAGAGAACCTGGAAAGCCAGGCCTCCAGAGCCCCTGCTAGACCAGCCAGAGAATCCCTGAGGTGAAAGTGAGCCGTCCCCTGCCTGACCAGGCACGCAATGGCCCCTGACCTTCATGATGGCCTGTTCTTGACCGTGAAGATGAGCTGGCCGACTAGGAGGTGGAGTTCAGCTGGTGGGACAGGCTGTAGCTACAGGACAGAGTGACACATCTGAGCTAGCAGGGGCCACACTCTGGTCTCCCTCCCGGAGCCAGAGCAGGAGCTGGAATCTCGGTGCCCGGGGGGCCGGCACACAACAGGGTCTGCACTGACGAGGGATCCATGGCCCCCAGGGAGAGTCCGCTCTGCCCTCTCCCCGCTCCTGCCTGGCCTCACCTCTCCTCACTGTGTCGTTGCAGGACCCGGAACCAGGCCCCATAGGGACGGGGGGACAGTCCGGGCTGATGGTCAGGGTTCCCCAAGGGACCGAGGGTGTTGCCAGGGCACTGGGAAAAGACAAGGTCTGGGTTCCGGTGTCCAACACCACCCTGCGAACTTGGGAGTAGTAAGAGATACCCTCCCCCAAGTCCGGAGGGCTATAGCACAAAAGGCCTCAGCTTACTCTGATGTCACTTGGGCTGCAGAGATGTAGTGTCCCAAGGGTGCCACAGTCTTATAGAAGTGCCTCTCGGCCTTGGATATCCATCCCCGACCCCCTGTGATCCCAGTCTTGGGAAAATGTTTTCTAACCCCTCGAGGTCCTTCTCAGCAGAGGACAGACACGGGGCTTCGGGGCCTTAGGACCTGGCTACGCAGAAGGTGGAAGAGCACAGGGCCACCAGTCTGAAGACCAAGGTCAGGGCTCTACTTGTTTCAGCCTCAGGGTCCCCATGTGGAAGAGAATCCAGAATCACTGCTCCGGTCAGGTTGAGGAGGCCTTAGGAAGGAATGGGGCACCAGGACCGGAGAGGGAAACGGGGACAAGGGAGGCTTCTGCGGTTTCTCACATCGCCCATGGAACCCACGGGTCTGCTCCTGTGAGGGACACAGACACAGAGACAGAGAAGGGGACAGAGAATGAACCCAGGACAGAGGGAACCAGGAGAAGTCACAGACTCCATCAGCTTAGAGATGACATCCCGGCATTTTGTGCCATTCTGTTCCTGACAGGGCCGTCACATTGGCCATCCACCCTGGAGGGCAGGGGTTTCCACAGAGATGTGTGACCAGGACTCAGGTGTGCCAGGAGCCACTGTGGGGACGGCCCAGCACATGGGCACAGACGAGGCCCGTGGACCTGAGCCTAACAGTAATGGGAGCCCCTGGAATTCTGTGTTGGGAGAGGTCAAGGTCAGAATCAGTTCATTACTACCTTCCCACAGGGGCTGGGACACAGGCAGGTGTGGGGTGGCTTCGCCTGGACCCCAGAGCAGATTCAAGCCCCTCTGAGCTGTGTTCCATGACAAGCGCAGCCCCTGGCTCATCCTTGCATTGTCAGCTTGGCACCAGCCTCCTGTGATAGCAGGCACAGAACATTTGTAGAGGTCCCTAACACTAACCTTAAACTGTACCCTAAACCTACCCCGTACCCTAACCCCAACACCTACCAGAACACTAACGCCTAACCCTACCCCTGAACCGAAGCCAAACCCTAAAGCGTACCCTAACCCTAACCCGTACCCGAAATGGTAGACTAACCCTAAACCCTACCCTGTACGGTAAACCGTGCCCTAACCCCTACCCTATCTCTAACCCGTACCCTAACCCGTACCCTAACCCATGCCCTAACCAGTACCCTAACTCTAACCCTAACCCTCGGTCAACGGGAGGAAAGAGGAAATCCCCGGAAGTGTGGCGTTCATGAGACATTTGACCGCCCGTCCTGACAGGAAGATGACACTGTGCCAAATGGACCTGCTGATTTCTCAGAACACTGACATCCTGTGAAATGCTACATCACTGACCCACAGGCTGATGTTCCAAACCTTGGGTCTCCTAGATCCAGAGCAGAGAAGTGCTGTCAGGTGGGGATAAGTAGGTCCTCCGACCTATGGCCTGCACACCTGCTTCCATTTCTGGGACAAGGGGAAACACACACTTGTTTTTAAGTAGTCATTATCTTCATTCTGAAGTAGACCCATGACCTTGACCTTTTTGGAAAAGCGAAATGACTCTTCCAAATGAAGACCTCAACTCATCTGTTCCTCATGCAACCTGAGTGCGACCAGGTTTACCCAGGCTCCAAACCCCAACTGGAGGATCCTCCTGTACCATCTTGACAGCCCATGACCGGCACCAGCACCCCCGGGGGCACAACGCTGAATTTGGGGGAGGGCTCTGGGCCTTTTGGCCACCACACCTGTGCCTGGGGAAGCGGGAACCGGGAGGATCCTCCCAGATGATCCTCATGGAACCTTAGCAACATCCCTGAGAACATGGGGCACAATGCTGAAGCTTGAGGACGGCTCTGGGGTTTCTTGCCAGCACACCTGTGCCTGGGGGGTGGCAGCGGGAACCTGGAGGGCCCTCCCAGACCATCCCAACGGACTATTAGCACCATCCCTGGGGAACACGGGGCACAATGCTGAAATTGGGGGATGGCCCTGGGGCTTGTCGCTACCGCACCTGTGCCTAGGGGAGCAGGAACCTGAAGGAACCTCCCAGATCATCATAACAGACCATGACCACCATCGCCCTGAGGACATGGGGCACAAGGCTCAGTTGGAGTCCCTTGGTCCTGAAACCAGCAGGAACGGAGCTCAAAGGACAGAGAGGCGCCTCCAGGAGAATTTCCATCCAGGGAAAAGCGGCCCACTGGAGGGCACAGAAGCAGCAACCCCACCGACCCGCAGGCCATTTGAACAGGATCACCTCCTGCACTTACTTAGCACGTTGTCCGTCTTCGTGTGTGGACCGTGACTGGCCCGCTCAGGGATGGTGCGCTTCCAGAGGAGGGCTAGAAACTTTTCAGTGCTTGCTCGTGGGTCAGAGGACCAAAGCCCAAGGAAGCAGAGGCTATCCTTCTTCCTCTGGGGCTGGGGAAGTCAGCCACCGACCTGGGGCGGGACCGGGCCCAAGAGTGTGTTCTTTCTGAAGCCACTGCCTTCGGTGGGTGTTGCTTTGCCTAAAAAAGGCCCACTCACCCCAGAGTCAGGAGCAGTGACAGGCTGTCTCCAACCCTAGCCCAGGACCACGACCCGAAACCATCCTGCCTTTGGGAGGACAGGTCTCCTGCAGGAGCCTGGGAGGGGACTGGCCCCTCTCCCACCCCGGGCTCCAGGATGCCCGGGACCTGCAAGAGCTCTTCATCTGAGGAGGAGTCTTGGAGAACAAGTGTATCTCGTCAGCCCAGCAAGTGAAATAACCAAAGCCCAAGGCTCAGGTTCTAACAGAAGCAGAATTTCAAAGTACTGTTTGGGGGAAGCCTCCTCCCCTCTTATGTGGCATTGGGGGTCCCCAAGGAAAGCCTTCTTTCGTCTCCTTCCCTCAGAGAGAGGAGCTGACCCCAAGTCCCGCGGTCCCCTCCGTGTCCCAGTGCTGAGGAAGAGCCACACGCAGGGGCCTGGTGTCAGGAGTGTGGTCGGCCACTGCTCCTGGGCTCCCAGCCAGTGGTCTGGCGGCTACATGGAAGAGCTAAATTGATTTTGGGGGAAGGAGTGCTCACTGCCCACACCGCTCACCATCCCCCTCTGCACTCTGCAATGCAGGCTCGGTGCCCGGCTTACGTCCATCACCAGCACTCCACATGTTTCCGCCATGGGAGGGATCATTCAGCCTCACCCCATTGCACAGAAGAGGAAAGCGAGGCCCAGCGAGGAGAGGTTAAATGGCTCCAGTCCCAGAGCTGTTCAGCAGAGAACCTGGAAAGCCAGGCCTCCAGAGCCCCTGCTAGACCAGCCAGAGAATCCCTGAGGTGAAAGTGAGCCGTCCCCTGCCTGACCAGGCACGCAATGGCCCCTGACCTTCATGATGGCCTGTTCTTGACCGTGAAGATGAGCTGGCCGACTAGGAGGTGGAGTTCAGCTGGTGGGACAGGCTGTAGCTACAGGACAGAGTGACACATCTGAGCTAGCAGGGGCCACACTCTGGTCTCCCTCCCGGAGCCAGAGCAGGAGCTGGAATCTCGGTGCCCGGGGGGCCGGCACACAACAGGGTCTGCACTGACGAGGGATCCATGGCCCCCAGGGAGAGTCCGCTCTGCCCTCTCCCCGCTCCTGCCTGGCCTCACCTCTCCTCACTGTGTCGTTGCAGGACCCGGAACCAGGCCCCATAGGGACGGGGGGACAGTCCGGGCTGATGGTCAGGGTTCCCCAAGGGACCGAGGGTGTTGCCAGGGCACTGGGAAAAGACAAGGTCTGGGTTCCGGTGTCCAACACCACCCTGCGAACTTGGGAGTAGTAAGAGATACCCTCCCCCAAGTCCGGAGGGCTATAGCACAAAAGGCCTCAGCTTACTCTGATGTCACTTGGGCTGCAGAGATGTAGTGTCCCAAGGGTGCCACAGTCTTATAGAAGTGCCTCTCGGCCTTGGATATCCATCCCCGACCCCCTGTGATCCCAGTCTTGGGAAAATGTTTTCTAACCCCTCGAGGTCCTTCTCAGCAGAGGACAGACACGGGGCTTCGGGGCCTTAGGACCTGGCTACGCAGAAGGTGGAAGAGCACAGGGCCACCAGTCTGAAGACCAAGGTCAGGGCTCTACTTGTTTCAGCCTCAGGGTCCCCATGTGGAAGAGAATCCAGAATCACTGCTCCGGTCAGGTTGAGGAGGCCTTAGGAAGGAATGGGGCACCAGGACCGGAGAGGGAAACGGGGACAAGGGAGGCTTCTGCGGTTTCTCACATCGCCCATGGAACCCACGGGTCTGCTCCTGTGAGGGACACAGACACAGAGACAGAGAAGGGGACAGAGAATGAACCCAGGACAGAGGGAACCAGGAGAAGTCACAGACTCCATCAGCTTAGAGATGACATCCCGGCATTTTGTGCCATTCTGTTCCTGACAGGGCCGTCACATTGGCCATCCACCCTGGAGGGCAGGGGTTTCCACAGAGATGTTTGACCAGGACTCAGGTGTGCCAGGAGCCACTGTGGGGACGGCCCAGCACATGGGCACAGACGAGGCCCGTGGACCTGAGCCTAACAGTAATGGGAGCCCCTGGAATTCTGTGTTGGGAGAGGTCAAGGTCAGAATCAGTTCATTACTACCTTCCCACAGGGGCTGGGACACAGGCAGGTGTGGGGTGGCTTCGCCTGGACCCCAGAGCAGATTCAAGCCCCTCTGAGCTGTGTTCCATGACAAGCGCAGCCCCTGGCTCATCCTTGCATTGTCAGCTTGGCACCAGCCTCCTGTGATAGCAGGCACAGAACATTTGTAGAGGTCCCTAACACTAACCTTAAACTGTACCCTAAACCTACCCCGTACCCTAACCCCAACACCTACCAGAACACTAACGCCTAACCCTACCCCTGAACCGAACCCAAACCCTAAAGCGTACCCTAACCCTAACCCGTACGCTAAATGGTAGCCTAACCCTAAACCCTACCCTGTACGGTAAACCGTGCCCTAACCCCTACCCTATCTCTAACCCGTACCCTAACCCGTACCCTAACCCATGCCCTAACCAGTACCCTAACTCTAACCCTAAACCTCGGTCAACGGGAGGAAAGAGGAAATCCCCGGAAGTGTGGGGTTCATGAGACATTTGCCCGCCAGTCCTGACAGGAAGATGACACTGTGCCAAATGGACCTGCTGATTTCTCAGAACACTGACATCCTGTGAAATGCTACATCCCTGACCCACAGGCTGATGTTCCAAACCTTGGGTCTCCTAGATCCAGAGCAGAGAAGTGCTGTCAGGTGGGGATAAGTAGGTCCTCCGACCTATGGCCTGCACACCTGCTTCCATTTCTGGGAGAAGGGGAAACACACACTTGTTTTTAAGTAGTCATTATCTTCATTCTAAAGTGGACCCATGACCTTGACCTTTTTGGAAAAGCGAAATGACTCTTCCAAATGAAGACCTCAACTCATCTGTTCCTCATGCAACCTGAGTGTGACCAGGTTTACCCAGGCTCCAAGCCCCACCTGGAGGATCCTCCTGTACCATCTTGACAGCCCATGACCGGCACCAGCACCCCCGGGGGCACAACGCTGAATTTGGGGGAGGGCTCTGGGCCTTTTTGCCACCACACCTGTGCCTGGGGAAGCGGGAACCTGGAGGATCCTCCCAGATGATCCTCATGGAACCTTAGCAACATCCCTGAGGACATGGGGCACAATGCTGAAGCTTGAGGACGGCTCTGGGGTTTCTTGCCACCACACCTGTGCCTGGGGGGGGGCAGCGGGAACCTGGAGGGCCCTCCCAGACAATCCGAACGGACTATTAGCACCATCCCTGGGGAACATGGGGCACAATGCTGAAATTGGGGGATGACCCTGGGGCTTGTCGCTACCGCACCTGTGCCTAGGGGAGCAGGAACCTGAAGGAACCTCCCAGATCATCATAACAGACCATGACCACCATCGCCCTGAGGACATGGGGCACAAGGCTCAGTTGGAGTCCCTTGGTCCTGAAACCAGCAGGAACGGAGCTCAAAGGACAGAGAGGCGCCTCCAGGAGAATTTCCATCCAGGGAAAAGCGGCCCACTGGAGGGCACAGAAGCAGCAAGCCCACCGACCCGCAGGCCATTTGAACAGGATCACCTCCTGCACTTACTTAGCACGTTGTCCGTCTTCGTGTGTGGACCGTGACTGGCCCGCTCAGGGATGGTGCGCTTCCAGAGGAGGGCTAGAAACTTTTCAGTGCTTGCTCGTGGGTCAGAGGACCAAAGCCCAAGGAAGCAGAGGCTATCCTTCTTCCTCTGGGGCTGGGGAAGTCAGCCACCGACCTGGGGCGGGACCGGGCCCAGGAGTGTGTTCTTTCTGAAGCCACTGCCTTCGGTGGGTGTTGCTTTGCCTAAAAAAGGCCCACTCACCCCAGAGTCAGGAGCAGTGACAGGCTGTCTCCAACCCTAGCCCAGGACCACGACCCGAAACCATCCTGCCTTTGGGAGGACAGGTCTCCTGCAGGAGCCTGGGAGGGGACTGGCCCCTCTCCCACCCCGGGCTCCAGGATGCCCGGGACCTGCAAGAGCTCTTCATCTGAGGAGGAGTCTTGGACAACAAGTGTATCTCGTCAGCCCAGCAAGTGAAATAACCAAAGCCCAAGGCTCAGGTTCTAACAGAAGCAGAATTTCAAAGTACTGTTTGGGGGAAGCCTCCTCCCCTCTTATGTGGCATTGGGGGTCCCCAAGGAAAGCCTTCTTTCGTCTCCTTCCCTCAGAGAGAGGAGCTGACCCCAAGTCCCGCGGTCCCCACCGTGTCCCAGTGCTGAGGAAGAGCCACACGCAGGGGCCTGGTGTCAGGTGTGTGGTCGGCCACTGCTCCTGGGCTCCCAGCCAGTGGTCTGGCGGCTACATGGAAGAGCTATATTGATTTTGGGGGAAGGAGTGCTCACTGCCCACACAGCTCACCATCCCCCTCTGCACTCTGCAATCCAGGCTCGGTGCCCGGCTTACGTCCATCACCAGCACTCCACATGTTTCCGCCATGGGAGGGATCATTCAGCCTCACCCCATTGCACAGAAGAGGAAAGCGAGGCCCAGCGAGGAGAGGTTAAATGGCTCCAGTCCCAGAGCTGTTCAGCAGAGAACCTGGAAAGCCAGGCCTCCAGAGCCCCTGCTAGACCAGCCAGAGACTCCCTGAGGTGAAAGTGAGCCGTCCCCTGCCTGACCAGGCACGCAATGGCCCCTGACCTTCATGATGGCCTGTTCTTGACCGTGAAGATGAGCTGGCCGACTAGGAGGTGGAGTTCAGCTGGTGGGACAGGCTGTAGCTACAGGACAGAGTGACACATCTGAGCTAGCAGGGGCCACACTCTGGTCTCCCTCCCGGAGCCAGAGCAGGAGCTGGAATCTCGGTGCCCGGGGGGCCGGCACACAACAGGGTCTGCACTGACCAGGGATCCATGGCCCCCAGGGAGAGTCCACTCTGCCCTCTCCCCGCTCCTGCCTGGCCTCACCTCTCCTCACTGTGTCGCTGCAGGACCCGGAACCAGGCCCCATAGGGACGGGGGGACAGTCGGGGCCGATGGTCAGGGTTCCCCAAGGGACCCTGGGTGTTGCCAGGGCACTGGGAAAAGACAAGGTCTGGGTTCCGGTGTCCAACACCACCCTGCGAACTTGGGAGTAGTAAGAGATACCCTCCCCCAAGTCCGGAGGGCTATAGCACAAAAGGCCTCAGCTTACTCTGATGTCACTTGGGCTGCAGAGATGTAGTGTCCCAAGGGTGCCACAGTCTTATAGGAAGTGCCTCTCGGCCTTGGATATCCATCCCCGACCCCCTGTGATCCCAGTCTTGGGAAAATATTTTCTAACCCTCGAGGTCCTTCTCAGCAGAGGACAGACTCGGGGCTTGGGGGCCTTAGGACCTGGCTACGCAGAAGGTGGAAGAGCACAGGGCCACCAGTCTGAAGACCAAGGTCAGGGCCCTACTTGTTTCAGCCTCAGGGTCCCCATGTGGAAGAGAATCCAGAATCACTGCTCCGGTCAGGTTGAGGAGGCCTTAGGAAGGAATGGGGCACCAGGACCGGAGAGGGAAACGGGGACAAGGGAGGCTTCTGCGGTTTCCCACATCGCCCATGGAACCCACGGGTCTGCTCCTGTGAGAGACACAGACACAGAGCCAGAGAAGGGGACAGAGAATGAACCCAGGACAGAAGGAACCAGGAGAAGCCACAGACTCCATCAGCTTAGAAATGACATCCCGGCATTTTGTGCCATTCTGTTCCTGACAGGGCCGTCACATTTGCCATCCACCCTGGAGGGCAGGGGTTTCCACAGAGATGTGTGACCAGGACTCAGGTGTGCCAGGAGCCACTGTGGGGACGGCCCAGCACATGGGCACAGACGAGGCCCGTGGACCTGAGCCTAACAGTAATGGGAGCCCCTGGAATTCTGTGTTGGGAGAGGTCAAGGTCAGAATCAGTTCATTACTACCTTCCCACAGGGGCTGGGACACAGGCAGGTGTGGGGTGGCTTTGCCTGGACCCCAGAGCAGATTCAAGCCCCTCTGAGCTGTGTTCCATGACAAGCGCAGCCCCTGGCTCATCCTTGCATTGTCAGCTTGGCACCAGCCTCCTGTGATAGCAGGCACGGAACATTTGTAGAGGTCCCTAACACTAACCTTAAACTGTACCCTAAACCTACCCCGTACCCTAACCCCAACACCTACCAGAACACTAACGCCTAACCCTACCCCTGAACCGAACCCAAACCCTAAAGCGTACCCTAACCCTAACCCGTACCCTAAATGGTAGCCTAACCCTAAACCCTACCCTGTACGGTAAACCGTGCCCTAACCCCTACCCTATCTCTAACCCGTACCCTAACCCGTACCCTAACCCATGCCCTAACCAGTACCCTAACTCTCACCCTAAACCTCGGTCAACGGGAGGAAAGAGGAAATCCCCGGAAGTGTGGGGTTCATGAGACATTTGACCGCCAGTCCTGACAGGAAGATGACCCTGTGCCAAATGGACCTGCTGATTTCTCAGAACACTGACATCCTGTGAAATGCTACATCACTGACCCACAGGCTGATGTTCCAAACCTTGGGTCTCCTAGATCCAGAGCAGAGAAGTGCTGTCAGGTGGGGATAAGTAGGTCCTCCGACCTATGGCCTGCACACCTGCTTCCATTTCTGGGACAAGGGGAAACACACACTTGTTTTTAAGTAGTCATTATCTTCATTCTGAAGTAGACCCATGACCTTGACCTTTTTGGAAAAGCGAAATGACTCTTCCAAATGAAGACCTCAACTCATCTGTTCCTCATGCAACCTGAGTGCGACCAGGTTTACCCAGGCTCCAAGCCCCACCTGGAGGATCCTCCTGTACCGTCTTGACAGCCCATGACCGGCACCAGCACCCCCGGGGGCACAACGCTGAATTTGGGGGAGGGCTCCGGGCCTTTTGGCCACCACACCTGTGCCTGGGGAAGCGGGAACCGGGAGGATCCTCCCAGATGATCCTCATGGAACCTTAGCAACATCCCTGAGGACATGGGGCACAATGCTGAAGCTTGAGGACGGCTCTGGGGTTTCTTGCCACCCACACCTGTGCCTGGGGGGGGCAGCGGGAACCTGGAGGGCCCTCCCAGACAATCCCAACGGACTATTAGCACCATCCCTGGGGAACATGGGGCACAATGCTGAAATTGGGGGATGGCCCTGGGGCTTGTCGCTACCGCACCTGTGCCTAGGGGAGCAGGAACCTGAAGGAACCTCCCAGATCATCATAACAGACCATGACCACCATCGCCCTGAGGACATGGGGCACAATGCTCAGTTGGAGTCCCTTGGTCCTGAAACCAGCAGGAACGGAGCTCAAAGGACAGAGAGGCGCCTCCAGGAGAATTTCCATCCAGGGAAAAGCGGCCCACTGGAGGGCACAGAAGCAGCAACCCCACCGACCCGCAGGCCATTTGAACAGGATCACCTCCTGCACTTACTTAGCACGTTGTCCGTCTTCGTGTGTGGACCGTGACTGGCCCGCTCAGGGATGGTGCGCTTCCAGAGGAGGGCTAGAAACTTTTCAGTGCTTGCTCGTGGGTCAGAGGACCAAAGCCCAAGGAAGCAGAGGCTATCCTTCTTCCTCTGGGGCTGGGGAAGTCAGCCACCGACCTGGGGCGGGACCGGGCCCAGGAGTGTGTTCTTTCTGAAGCCACTGCCTTCGGTGGGTGTGGCTTTGCCTAAAAAAGGCCCACTCACCCCAGAGTCAGGAGCAGTGACAGGCTGTCTCCAACCCTAGCCCAGGACCACGACCCGAAACCATCCTGCCTTTGGGAGGACAGGTCTCCTGCAGGAGCCTGGGAGGGGACTGGCCCCTCTCCCACCCCGGGCTCCAGGATGCCCGGGACCTGCAAGAGCTCTTCATCTGAGGAGGAGTCTTGGAGAACAAGTGTATCTCGTCAGCCCAGCAAGTGAAATAACCAAAGCCCAAGGCTCAGGTTCTAACAGAAGCAGAATTTCAAAGTACTGTTTGGGGGAAGCCTCCTCCCCTCTTATGTGGCATTGGGGGTCCCCAAGGAAAGCCTTCTTTCGTCTCCTTCCCTCAGAGAGAGGAGCTGACCCCAAATCCCGCGGTCCCCACCGTGTCCCAGTGCTGAGGAAGAGCCACACGCAGGGGCCTGGTGTCAGGAGTGTGGTCGGCCACTGCTCGGGGGCTCCCAGCCAGTGGTCTGGCGGCTACATGGAAGAGCTAAATTGATTTTGGGGGAAGGAGTGCTCACTGCCCACACCGCTCACCATCCCCCTCTGCACTCTGCAATCCAGGCTCGGTGCCCGGCTCACGTCCATCACCAGCACTCCACATGTTTCCGCCATGGGAGGGATCATTCAGCCTCACCCCATTGCACAGAAGAGGAAAGCGAGGCCCAGCGAGGAGAGGTTAAATGGCTCCAGTCCCAGAGCTGTTCAGCAGAGAACCTGGAAAGCCAGGCCTCCAGAGCCCCTGCTAGACCAGCCAGAGACTCCCTGAGGTGAAAGTGAGCCGTCCCCTGCCTGACCAGGCACGCAATGGCCCCTTACCTTCATGATGGCCTGTTCTTGACCGTGAAGATGAGCTGGCCGACTAGGAGGTGGAGTTCAGCTGGTGGGACAGGCTGTAGCTACAGGACAGAGTGACACATCTGAGCTAGCAGGGGCCACACTCTGGTCTCTCTCCCGGAGCCAGACCAGGAGCTGGAATCTCGGTGCCCGGGGGGCCGGCACACAACAGGGTCTGCACTGACCAGGGATCCATGGCCCCCAGGGAGAGTCCACTCTGCCCTCTCCCCGCTCCTGCCTGGCCTCACCTCTCCTCACTGTGTCGCTGCAGGACCCGGAACCAGGCCCCATAGGGACGGGGGGACAGTCGGGGCTGATGGTCAGGGTTCCCCAAGGGACCCAGGGTGTTGCCAGGGCACTGGGAAAAGACAAGGTCTGGGTTCCGGTGTCCAACACCACCCTGCGAACTTGGGAGTAGTAAGAGATACCCTCCCCCAAGTCCGGAGGGCTATAGCACAAAAGGCCTCAGCTTACTCTGATGTCACTTGGGCTGCAGAGATGTAGTGTCCCAAGGGTGCCACAGTCTTATAGGAAGTGCCTCTCGGCCTTGGATATCCATCCCCGACCCCCTGTGATCCCAGTCTTGGGAAAATGTTTTCTAACCCTCGAGGTCCTTCTCAGCAGAGGACAGACTCGGGGCTTGGGGGCCTTAGGACCTGGCTACGCAGAAGGTGGAAGAGCACAGGGCCACCAGTCTGAAGACCAAGGTCAGGGCCCTACTTGTTTCAGCCTCAGGGTCCCCATGTGGAAGAGAATCCAGAATCACTGCTCCGGTCAGGTTGAGGAGGCCTTAGGAAGGAATGGGGCACCAGGACCGGAGAGGGAAACGGGTACAAGGGAGGCTTCTGCGGTTTCCCACATCGCCCATGGAACCCACGGGTCTGCTCCTGTGAGAGACACAGACACAGAGCCAGAGAAGGGGACAGAGAATGAACCCAGGACAGAGGGAACCAGGAGAAGCCACAGACTCCATCAGCTTAGAAATGACATCCCGGCATTTTGTGCCATTCTGTTCCTGACAGGGCCGTCACATTTGCCATCCACCCTGGAGGGCAGGGTTTTCCACAGAGATGTGTGACCAGGACTCAGGTGTGCCAGGAGCCACTGTGGGGACGGCCCAGCACATGGGCACAGACGAGGCCCGTGGACCTGAGCCTAACTGTAATGGGAGCCCCTGGAATTCTGTGTTGGGAGAGGTCAAGGTCAGAATCAGTTCATTACTACCTTCCCACAGGGGCTGGGACACAGGCAGGTGTGGGGTGGCTTTGCCTGGACCCCAGAGCAGATTCAAGCCCCTCTGAGCTGTGTTCCATGACAAGCGCAGCCCCTGGCTCATCCTTGCATTGTCAGCTTGGCACCAGCCTCCTGTGATAGCAGGCACGGAACATTTGTAGAGGTCCCTAACACTAACCTTAAACTGTACCCTAAACCTACCCCGTACCCTAACCCCAACACCTACCAGAACACTAACGCCTAACCCTACCCCTGAACCGAACCCAAACCCTAAAGCGTACCCTAACCCTAACCCGTACCCTAAATGGTAGCCTAACCCTAAAACCTACCCTGTACGGTAAACCGTGCCCTAACCCCTACCCTATCTCTAACCCGTACCCTAACCCGTACCCTAACCCATGCCCTAACCAGTACCCTAACTCTCACCCTAACCCTCGGTCAACGGGAGGAAAGAGGAAATCCCCGGAAGTGTGGGGTTCATGAGACATTTGACCGCCAGTCCTGACAGGAAGATGACACTGTGCCAAATGGACCTGCTGATTTCTCAGAACACTGACATCCTGTGAAATGCTACATCACTGACCCACAGGCTGATGTTCCAAACCTTGGGTCTCCTAGATCCAGAGCAGAGAAGTGCTGTCAGGTGGGGATAAGTAGGTCCTCCGACCTATGGCCTGCACACCTGCTTCCATTTCTGGGACAAGGGGAAACACACACTTGTTTTTAAGTAGTCATTATCTTCATTCTGAAGTAGACCCATGACCTTGACCTTTTTGGAAAAGCGAAATGACTCTTCCAAATGAAGACCTCAAC
This sequence comes from Eumetopias jubatus, assembly GCF_037043125.1. Taxonomy (NCBI): domain Eukaryota; kingdom Metazoa; phylum Chordata; class Mammalia; order Carnivora; family Otariidae; genus Eumetopias; species Eumetopias jubatus. Next base: position 117,842 of record NW_028274856.1, read on the forward strand.
TCATCTGTTCCTCATGCAACCTGAGTGCGACCAGGTTTACCCAGGCTCCAAGCCCCACCTGGAGGATCCTCCTGTACCGTCTTGACAGCCCATGACCGGCACCAGCACCCCCGGGGGCACAACGCTGAATTTGGGGGAGGGCTCTGGGCCTTTTGGCCACCACACCTGTGCCCGGGGAAGCGGGAACCGGGAGGATCCTCCCAGATGATCCTCATGGAACCTTAGCAACATCCCTGAGGACATGGGGCACAATGCTGAAGCTTGAGGACGGCTCTGGGGTTTCTTGCCACCCACACCTGTGCCTGGGGGGGGGGGGCAGCGGGAACCTGGAGGGCCCTCCCAGACAATCCCAACGGACTATTAGCACCATCCCTGGGGAACATGGGGCACAATGCTGAAATTGGGGGATGGCCCTGGGGCTTGTCGCTACCGCACCTGTGCCTAGGGGAGCAGGAACCTGAAGGAACCTCCCAGATCATCATAACAGACCATGACCACCATCGCCCTGAGGACATGGGGCACAAGGCTCAGTTGGAGTCCCTTGGTCCTGAAACCAGCAGGAACGGAGCTCAAAGGACAGAGAGGCGCCTCCCGGAGAATTTCCATCCAGGGAAAAGCGGCCCACTGGAGGGCACAGAAGCAGCAAGCCCACCGACCCGCAGGCCATTTGAACAGGATCACCTCCTGCACTTACTTAGCACGTTGTCCGTCTTCGTGTGTGGACCGTGACTGGCCCGCTCAGGGATGGTGCGCTTCCAGAGGAGGGCTAGAAACTTTTCAGTGCTTGCTCGTGGGTCAGAGGACCAAAGCCCAAGGAAGCAGAGGCTATCCTTCTTCCTCTGGGGCTGGGGAAGTCAGCCACCGACCTGGGGCGGGACCGGGCCCAGGAGTGTGTTCTTTCTGAAGCCACTGCCTTCGGTGGGTGTTGCTTTGCCTAAAAAAGGCCCACTCACCCCAGAGTCAGGAGCAGTGACAGGCTGTCTCCAACCCTAGCCCAGGACCACGACCCGAAACCATCCTGCCTTTGGGAGGACAGGTCTCCTGCAGGAGCCTGGGAGGGGACTGGCCCCTCTCCCACCCCGGGCTCCAGGATGCCCGGGACCTGCAAGAGCTCTTCATCTGAGGAGGAGTCTTGGACAACAAGTGTATCTCGTCAGCCCAGCAAGTGAAATAACCAAAGCCCAAGGCTCAGGTTCTAACAGAAGCAGAATTTCAAAGTACTGTTTGGGGGAAGCCTCCTCCCCTCTTATGTGGCATTGGGGGTCCCCAAGGAAAGCCTTCTTTCGTCTCCTTCCCTCAGAGAGAGGAGCTGACCCCAAGTCCCGCGGTCCCCACCGTGTCCCAGTGCTGAGGAAGAGCCACACGCAGGGGCCTGGTGTCAGGAGTGTGGTCGGCCACTGCTCCTGGGCTCCGAGCCAGTGGTCTGGCGGCTACATGGAGGAGTTAAATTGATTTTGGGGGAAGGAGTGCTCACTGCCCACACCGCTCACCATCCCCCTCTGCACTCTGCAATCCAGGCTCGGTGCCCGGCTTACGTCCATCACCAGCACTCCACATGTTTCCGCCATGGGAGGGATCATTCAGCCTCACCCCATTGCACAGAAGAGGAAAGCGAGGCCCAGCGAGGAGAGGTTAAATGGCTCCAGTCCCAGAGCTGTTCAGCAGAGAACCTGGAAAGCCAGGCCTCCAGAGCCCCTGCTAGACCAGCCAGAGTCTCCCTGAGGTGAAAGTGAGCCGTCCCCTGCCTGACCAGGCACGCAATGGCCCCTGACCTTCATGATGGCCTGTTCTTGACCGTGAAGATGAGCTGGCCGACTAGGAGGTGGAGTTCAGCTGGTGGGACAGGCTGTAGCTACAGGACAGAGTGACACATCTGAGCTAGCAGGGGCCACACTCTGGTCTCCCTCCCGGAGCCAGAGCAGGAGCTGGAATCTCGGTGCCCGGGGGGCCGGCACACAACAGGGTCTGCACTGACCAGGGATCCATGGCCCCCAGGGAGAGTCCACTCTGCCCTCTCCCCGCTCCTGCCTGGCCTCACCTCTCCTCACTGTGTCGCTGCAGGACCCGGAACCAGGCCCCATAGGGACGGGGGGACAGTCGGGGCCGATGGTCAGGGTTCCCCAAGGGACCCTGGGTGTTGCCAGGGCACTGGGAAAAGACAAGGTCTGGGTTCCGGTGTCCAACACCACCCTGCGAACTTGGGAGTAGTAAGAGATACCCTCCCCCAAGTCCGGAGGGCTATAGCACAAAAGGCCTCAGCTTACTCTGATGTCACTTGGGCTGCAGAGATGTAGTGTCCCAAGGGTGCCACAGTCTTATAGGAAGTGCCTCTCGGCCTTGGATATCCATCCCCGACCCCCTGTGATCCCAGTCTTGGGAAAATGTTTTCTAACCCTCGAGGTCCTTCTCAGCAGAGGACAGACTCGGGGCTTGGGGGCCTTAGGACCTGGCTACGCAGAAGGTGGAAGAGCACAGGGCCACCAGTCTGAAGACCAAGGTCAGGGCCCTACTTGTTTCAGCCTCAGGGTCCCCATGTGGAAGAGAATCCAGAATCACTGCTCCGGTCAGGTTGAGGAGGCCTTAGGAAGGAATGGGGCACCAGGACCGGAGAGGGAAACGGGGACAAGGGAGGCTTCTGCGGTTTCCCACATCGCCCATGGAACCCACGGTTCTGCTCCTGTGAGAGACACAGACACAGAGCCAGAGAAGGGGACAGAGAATGAACCCAGGACAGAGGGAACCAGGAGAAGCCACAGACTCCATCAGCTTAGAAATGACATCCCGGCATTTTGTGCCATTCTGTTCCTGACAGGGCCGTCACATTTGCCATCCACCCTGGAGGGCAGCGGTTTCCACAGAGATGTGTGACCAGGACTCAGGTGTGCCAGGAGCCACTGTGGGGACGGCCCAGCACATGGGCACAGACGAGGCCCGTGGACCTGAGCCTAACAGTAATGGGAGCCCCTGGAATTCTGTGTTGGGAGAGGTCAAGGTCAGAATCAGTTCATTACTACCTTCCCACAGGGGCTGGGACACAGGCAGGTGTGGGGTGGCTTTGCCTGGACCCCAGAGCAGATTCAAGCCCCTCTGAGCTGTGTTCCATGACAAGCGCAGCCCCTGGCTCATCCTTGCATTGTCAGCTTGGCACCAGCCTCCTGTGATAGCAGGCACGGAACATTTGTAGAGGTCCCTAACACTAACCTTAAACTGTACCCTAAACCTACCCCGTACCCTAACCCCAACACCTACCAGAACACTAACGCCAACCCTACCCCTGAACCGAACCCAAACCCTAAAGCGTACCCTAACCCTAACCCGTACCCTAAATGGTAGCCTAACCCTAAACCCTACCCTGTACGGTAAACCGTGCCCTAACCCCTACCCTATCTCTAACCCGTACCCTAACCCGTACCCTAACCCATGCCCTAACCAGTACCCTAACTCTCACCCTAAACCTCGGTCAACGGGAGGAAAGAGGAAATCCCCGGAAGTGTGGGGTTCATGAGACATTTGACCGCCAGTCCTGACAGGAAGATGACCCTGTGCCAAATGGACCTGCTGATTTCTCAGAACACTGACATCCTGTGAAATGCTACATCACTGACCCACAGGCTGATGTTCCAAACCTTGGGTCTCCTAGATCCAGAGCAGAGAAGTGCTGTCAGGTGGGGATAAGTAGGTCCTCCGACCTATGGCCTGCACACCTGCTTCCATTTCTGGGACAAGGGGAAACACACACTTGTTTTTAAGTAGTCATTATCTTCATTCTGAAGTAGACCCATGACCTTGACCTTTTTGGAAAAGCGAAATGACTCTTCCAAATGAAGACCTCAACTCATCTGTTCCTCATGCAACCTGAGTGCGACCAGGTTTACCCAGGCTCCAAGCCCCACCTGGAGGATCCTCCTGTACCGTCTTGACAGCCCATGACCGGCACCAGCACCCCCGGGGGCACAACGCTGAATTTGGGGGAGGGCTCCGGGCCTTTTGGCCACCACACCTGTGCCTGGGGAAGCGGGAACCGGGAGGATCCTCCCAGATGATCCTCATGGAACCTTAGCAACATCCCTGAGGACATGGGGCACAATGCTGAAGCTTGAGGACGGCTCTGGGGTTTCTTGCCACCCACACCTGTGCCTGGGGGGGGCAGCGGGAACCTGGAGGGCCCTCCCAGACAATCCCAACGGACTATTAGCACCATCCCTGGGGAACATGGGGCACAATGCTGAAATTGGGGGATGGCCCTGGGGCTTGTCGCTACCGCACCTGTGCCTAGGGGAGCAGGAACCTGAAGGAACCTCCCAGATCATCATAACAGACCATGACCACCATCGCCCTGAGGACATGGGGCACAATGCTCAGTTGGAGTCCCTTGGTCCTGAAACCAGCAGGAACGGAGCTCAAAGGACAGAGAGGCGCCTCCAGGAGAATTTCCATCCAGGGAAAAGCGGCCCACTGGAGGGCACAGAAGCAGCAACCCCACCGACCCGCAGGCCATTTGAACAGGATCACCTCCTGCACTTACTTAGCACGTTGTCCGTCTTCGTGTGTGGACCGTGACTGGCCCGCTCAGGGATGGTGCGCTTCCAGAGGAGGGCTAGAAACTTTTCAGTGCTTGCTCATGGGTCAGAGGACCAAAGCCCAAGGAAGCAGAGGCTATCCTTCTTCCTCTGGGGCTGGGGAAGTCAGCCACCGACCTGGGGCGGGACCGGGCCCAGGAGTGTGTTCTTTCTGAAGCCACTGCCTTCGGTGGGTGTGGCTTTGCCTAAAAAAGGCCCACTCACCCCAGAGTCAGGAGCAGTGACAGGCTGTCTCCAACCCTAGCCCAGGACCACGACCCGAAACCATCCTGCCTTTGGGAGGACAGGTCTCCTGCAGGAGCCTGGGAGGGGACTGGCCCCTCTCCCACCCCGGGCTCCAGGATGCCCGGGACCTGCAAGAGCTCTTCATCTGAGGAGGAGTCTTGGAGAACAAGTGTATCTCGTCAGCCCAGCAAGTGAAATAACCAAAGCCCAAGGCTCAGGTTCTAACAGAAGCAGAATTTCAAAGTACTGTTTGGGGGAAGCCTCCTCCCCTCTTATGTGGCATTGGGGGTCCCCAAGGAAAGCCTTCTTTCGTCTCCTTCCCTCAGAGAGAGGAGCTGACCCCAAATCCCGCGGTCCCCACCGTGTCCCAGTGCTGAGGAAGAGCCACACGCAGGGGCCTGGTGTCAGGAGTGTGGTCGGCCACTGCTCGGGGGCTCCCAGCCAGTGGTCTGGCGGCTACATGGAAGAGCTAAATTGATTTTGGGGGAAGGAGTGCTCACTGCCCACACCGCTCACCATCCCCCTCTGCACTCTGCAATCCAGGCTCGGTGCCCGGCTCACGTCCATCACCAGCACTCCACATGTTTCCGCCATGGGAGGGATCATTCAGCCTCACCCCATTGCACAGAAGAGGAAAGCGAGGCCCAGCGAGGAGAGGTTAAATGGCTCCAGTCCCAGAGCTGTTCAGCAGAGAACCTGGAAAGCCAGGCCTCCAGAGCCCCTGCTAGACCAGCCAGAGACTCCCTGAGGTGAAAGTGAGCCGTCCCCTGCCTGACCAGGCACGCAATGGCCCCTTACCTTCATGATGGCCTGTTCTTGACCGTGAAGATGAGCTGGCCGACTAGGAGGTGGAGTTCAGCTGGTGGGACAGGCTGTAGCTACAGGACAGAGTGACACATCTGAGCTAGCAGGGGCCACACTCTGGTCTCCCTCCCGGAGCCAGACCAGGAGCTGGAATCTCGGTGCCCGGGGGGCCGGCACACAACAGGGTCTGCACTGACCAGGGATCCATGGCCCCCAGGGAGAGTCCACTCTGCCCTCTCCCCGCTCCTGCCTGGCCTCACCTCTCCTCACTGTGTCGCTGCAGGACCCGGAACCAGGCCCCATAGGGACGGGGGGACAGTCGGGGCTGATGGTCAGGGTTCCCCAAGGGACCCAGGGTGTTGCCAGGGCACTGGGAAAAGACAAGGTCTGGGTTCCGGTGTCCAACACCACCCTGCGAACTTGGGAGTAGTAAGAGATACCCTCCCCCAAGTCCGGAGGGCTATAGCACAAAAGGCCTCAGCTTACTCTGATGTCACTTGGGCTGCAGAGATGTAGTGTCCCAAGGGTGCCACAGTCTTATAGGAAGTGCCTCTCGGCCTTGGATATCCATCCCCGACCCCCTGTGATCCCAGTCTTGGGAAAATGTTTTCTAACCCTCGAGGTCCTTCTCAGCAGAGGACAGACTCGGGGCTTGGGGGCCTTAGGACCTGGCTACGCAGAAGGTGGAAGAGCACAGGGCCACCAGTCTGAAGACCAAGGTCAGGGCCCTACTTGTTTCAGCCTCAGGGTCCCCATGTGGAAGAGAATCCAGAATCACTGCTCCGGTCAGGTTGAGGAGGCCTTAGGAAGGAATGGGGCACCAGGACCGGAGAGGGAAACGGGTACAAGGGAGGCTTCTGCGGTTTCCCACATCGCCCATGGAACCCACGGGTCTGCTCCTGTGAGAGACACAGACACAGAGCCAGAGAAGGGGACAGAGAATGAACCCAGGACAGAGGGAACCAGGAGAAGCCACAGACTCCATCAGCTTAGAAATGACATCCCGGCATTTTGTGCCATTCTGTTCCTGACAGGGCCGTCACATTTGCCATCCACCCTGGAGGGCAGGGTTTTCCACAGAGATGTGTGACCAGGACTCAGGTGTGCCAGGAGCCACTGTGGGGACGGCCCAGCACATGGGCACAGACGAGGCCCGTGGACCTGAGCCTAACTGTAATGGGAGCCCCTGGAATTCTGTGTTGGGAGAGGTCAAGGTCAGAATCAGTTCATTACTACCTTCCCACAGGGGCTGGGACACAGGCAGGTGTGGGGTGGCTTTGCCTGGACCCCAGAGCAGATTCAAGCCCCTCTGAGCTGTGTTCCATGACAAGCGCAGCCCCTGGCTCATCCTTGCATTGTCAGCTTGGCACCAGCCTCCTGTGATAGCAGGCACGGAACATTTGTAGAGGTCCCTAACACTAACCTTAAACTGTACCCTAAACCTACCCCGTACCCTAACCCCAACACCTACCAGAACACTAACGCCTAACCCTACCCCTGAACCGAACCCAAACCCTAAAGCGTACCCTAACCCTAACCCGTACCCTAAATGGTAGCCTAACCCTAAACCCTACCCTGTACGGTAAACCGTGCCCTAACCCCTACCCTATCTCTAACCCGTACCCTAACCCGTACCCTAACCCATGCCCTAACCAGTACCCTAACTCTCACCCTAACCCTCGGTCAACGGGAGGAAAGAGGAAATCCCCGGAAGTGTGGGGTTCATGAGACATTTGACCGCCAGTCCTGACAGGAAGATGACACTGTGCCAAATGGACCTGCTGATTTCTCAGAACACTGACATCCTGTGAAATGCTACATCACTGACCCACAGGCTGATGTTCCAAACCTTGGGTCTCCTAGATCCAGAGCAGAGAAGTGCTGTCAGGTGGGGATAAGTAGGTCCTCCGACCTATGGCCTGCACACCTGCTTCCATTTCTGGGACAAGGGGAAACACACACTTGTTTTTAAGTAGTCATTATCTTCATTCTGAAGTAGACCCATGACCTTGACCTTTTTGGAAAAGCGAAATGACTCTTCCAAATGAAGACCTCAACTCATCTGTTCCTCATGCAACCTGAGTGCGACCAGGTTTACCCAGGCTCCAAGCCCCACCTGGAGGATCCTCCTGTACCGTCTTGACAGCCCATGACCGGCACCAGCACCCCCGGGGGCACAACGCTGAATTTGGGGGAGGGCTCTGGGCCTTTTGGCCACCACACCTGTGCCCGGGGAAGCGGGAACCGGGAGGATCCTCCCAGATGATCCTCATGGAACCTTAGCAACATCCCTGAGGACATGGGGCACAATGCTGAAGCTTGAGGACGGCTCTGGGGTTTCTTGCCACCCACACCTGTGCCTGGGGGGGGGGGGCAGCGGGAACCTGGAGGGCCCTCCCAGACAATCCCAACGGACTATTAGCACCATCCCTGGGGAACATGGGGCACAATGCTGAAATTGGGGGATGGCCCTGGGGCTTGTCGCTACCGCACCTGTGCCTAGGGGAGCAGGAAACTGAAGGAACCTCCCAGATCATCATAACAGACCATGACCACCATCGCCCTGAGGACATGGGGCACAATGCTCAGTTGGAGTCCCTTGGTCCTGAAACCAGCAGGAACGGAGCTCAAAGGACAGAGAGGCGCCTCCAGGAGAATTTCCATCCAGGGAAAAGCGGCCCACTGGAGGGCACAGAAGCAGCAACCCCACCGACCCGCAGGCCATTTGAACAGGATCACCTCTTGCACTTACTTAGCACGTTGTCCGTCTTCGTGTGTGGAGCGTGACTGGCCCGCTCAGGGATGGTGCGCTTCCAGAGGAGGGCTAGAAACTTTTCAGTGCTTGCTCGTGGGTCAGAGGACCAAAGCCCAAGGAAGCAGAGGCTATCCTTCTTCCTCTGGGGCTGGGGAAGTCAGCTACCGACCTGGGGCGGGACCGGGCCCAGGAGTGTGTTCTTTCTGAAGCCACTGCCTTCGGTGGGTGTGGCTTTGCCTAAAAAAGGCCCACTCACCCCAGAGTCAGGAGCAGTGACAGGCTGTCTCCAACCCTAGCCCAGGACCACGACCCGAAACCATCCTGCCTTTGGGAGGACAGGTCTCCTGCAGGAGCCTGGGAGGGGACTGGCCCCTCTCCCACCCCGGGCTCCAGGATGCCCGGGACCTGCAAGAGCTCTTCATCTGAGGAGGAGTCTTGGACAACAAGTGTATCTCGTCAGCCCAGCAAGTGAAATAACCAAAGCCCAAGGCTCAGGTTCTAACAGAAGCAGAATTTCAAAGTACTGTTTGGGGGAAGCCTCCTCCCCTCTTATGTGGCATTGGGGGTCCCCAAGGAAAGCCTTCTTTCGTCTCCTTCCCTCAGAGAGAGGAGCTGACCCCAAGTCCCGCGGTCCCCACCGTGTCCCAGTGCTGAGGAAGAGCCACACGCAGGGGCCTGGTGTCAGGAGTGTGGTCGGCCACTGCTCCTGGGCTCCCAGCCAGTGGTCTGGCGGCTACATGGAGGAGTTAAATTGATTTTGGGGGAAGGAGTGCTCACTGCCCACACCGCTCACCATCCCCCTCTGCACTCTGCAATCCAGGCTCGGTGCCCGGCTTACGTCCATCACCAGCACTCCACATGTTTCCGCCATGGGAGGGATCATTCAGCCTCACCCCATTGCACAGAAGAGGAAAGCGAGGCCCAGCGAGGAGAGGTTAAATGGCTCCAGTCCCAGAGCTGTTCAGCAGAGAACCTGGAAAGCCAGGCCTCCAGAGCCCCTGCTAGACCAGCCAGAGTCTCCCTGAGGTGAAAGTGAGCCGTCCCCTGCCTGACCAGGCACGCAATGGCCCCTGACCTTCATGATGGCCTGTTCTTGACCGTGAAGATGAGCTGGCCGACTAGGAGGTGGAGTTCAGCTGGTGGGACAGGCTGTAGCTACAGGACAGAGTGACACATCTGAGCTAGCAGGGGCCACACTCTGGTCTCCCTCCCGGAGCCAGACCAGGAGCTGGAATCTCGGTGCCCGGGGGGCCGGCACACAACAGGGTCTGCACTGACCAGGGATCCATGGCCCCCAGGGAGAGTCCACTCTGCCCTCTCCCCGCTCCTGCCTGGCCTCACCTCTCCTCACTGTGTCGCTGCAGGACCCGGAACCAGGCCCCATAGGGAAGGGGGGACAGTCGGGGCTGATGGTCAGGGTTCCCCAAGGGACCCAGGGTGTTGCCAGGGCACTGGGAAAAGACAAGGTCTGGGTTCCGGTGTCCAACACCACCCTGCGAACTTGGGAGTAGTAAGAGATACCCTCCCCCAAGTCCGGAGGGCTATAGCACAAAAGGCCTCAGCTTACTCTGATGTCACTTGGGCTGCAGAGATGTAGTGTCCCAAGGGTGCCACAGTCTTATAGGAAGTGCCTCTCGGCCTTGGATATCCATCCCCGACCCCCTGTGATCCCAGTCTTGGGAAAATGTTTTCTAACCCTCGAGGTCCTTCTCAGCAGAGGACAGACTCGGGGCTTGGGGGCCTTAGGACCTGGCTACGCAGAAGGTGGAAGAGCACAGGGCCACCAGTCTGAAGACCAAGGTCAGGGCCCTACTTGTTTCAGCCTCAGGGTCCCCATGTGGAAGAGAATCCAGAATCACTGCTCCGGTCAGGTTGAGGAGGCCTTAGGAAGGAATGGGGCACCAGGACCGGAGAGGGAAACGGGTACAAGGGAGGCTTCTGCGGTTTCCCACATCGCCCATGGAACCCACGGGTCTGCTCCTGTGAGAGACACAGACACAGAGCCAGAGAAGGGGACAGAGAATGAACCCAGGAGAGAGGGAACCAGGAGAAGCCACAGACTCCATCAGCTTAGAAATGACATCCCGGCATTTTGTGCCATTCTGTTCCTGACAGGGCCGTCACATTTGCCATCCACCCTGGAGGGCAGGGTTTTCCACAGAGATGTGTGACCAGGACTCAGGTGTGCCAGGAGCCACTGTGGGGACGGCCCAGCACATGGGCACAGACGAGGCCCGTGGACCTGAGCCTAACTGTAATGGGAGCCCCTGGAATTCTGTGTTGGGAGAGGTCAAGGTCAGAATCAGTTCATTACTACCTTCCCACAGGGGCTGGGACACAGGCAGGTGTGGGGTGGCTTTGCCTGGACCCCAGAGCAGATTCAAGCCCCTCTGAGCTGTGTTCCATGACAAGCGCAGCCCCTGGCTCATCCTTGCATTGTCAGCTTGGCACCAGCCTCCTGTGATAGCAGGCACGGAACATTTGTAGAGGTCCCTAACACTAACCTTAAACTGTACCCTAAACCTACCCCGTACCCTAACCCCAACACCTACCAGAACACTAACGCCTAACCCTACCCCTGAACCGAACCCAAACCCTAAAGCGTACCCTAACCCTAACCCGTACCCTAAATGGTAGCCTAACCCTAAACCCTACCCTGTACGGTAAACCGTGCCCTAACCCCTACCCTATCTCTAACCCGTACCCTAACCCGTACCCTAACCCATGCCCTAACCAGTACCCTAACTCTCACCCTAACCCTCGGTCAACGGGAGGAAAGAGGAAATCCCCGGAAGTGTGGGGTTCATGAGACATTTGACCGCCAGTCCTGACAGGAAGATGACACTGTGCCAAATGGACCTGCTGATTTCTCAGAACACTGACATCCTGTGAAATGCTACATCACTGACCCACAGGCTGATGTTCCAAACCTTGGGTCTCCTAGATCCAGAGCAGAGAAGTGCTGTCAGGTGGGGATAAGTAGGTCCTCCGACCTATGGCCTGCACACATGCTTCCATTTCTGGGACAAGGGGAAACACACACTTGTTTTTAAGTAGTCATTATCTTCATTCTGAAGTAGACCCATGACCTTGACCTTTTTGGAAAAGCGAAATGACTCTTCCAAATGAAGACCTCAACTCATCTGTTCCTCATGCAACCTGAGTGCGACCAGGTTTACCCAGGCTCCAAGCCCCACCTGGAGGATCCTCCTGTACCGTCTTGACAGCCCATGACCGGCACCAGCACCCCCGGGGGCACAACGCTGAATTTGGGGGAGGGCTCTGGGCCTTTTGGCCACCACACCTGTGCCCGGGGAAGCGGGAACCGGGAGGATCCTCCCAGATGATCCTCATGGAACCTTAGCAACATCCCTGAGGACATGGGGCACAATGCTGAAGCTTGAGGACGGCTCTGGGGTTTCTTGCCACCCACACCTGTGCCTGGGGGGCGGGCAGCGGGAACCTGGAGGGCCCTCCCAGACAATCCCAACGGACTATTAGCACCATCCCTGGGGAACATGGGGCACAATGCTGAAATTGGGGGATGGCCCTGGGGCTTGTCGCTACCGCACCTGTGCCTAGGGGAGCAGGAACCTGAAGGAACCTCCCAGATCATCATAACAGACCATGACCACCATCGCCCTGAGGACATGGGGCACAATGCTCAGTTGGAGTCCCTTGGTCCTGAAACCAGCAGGAACGGAGCTCAAAGGACAGAGAGGCGCCTCCAGGAGAATTTCCATCCAGGGAAAAGCGGCCCACTGGAGGGCACAGAAGCAGCAACCCCACCGACCCGCAGGCCATTTGAACAGGATCACCTCCTGCACTTACTTAGCACGTTGTCCGTCTTCGTGTGTGGACCGTGACTGGCCCGCTCAGGGATGGTGCGCTTCCAGAGGAGGGCTAGAAACTTTTCAGTGCTTGCTCGTGGGTCAGAGGACCAAAGCCCAAGGAAGCAGAGGCTATCCTTCTTCCTCTGGGGCTGGGGAAGTCAGCCACCGACCTGGGGCGGGACCGGGCCCAGGAGTGTGTTCTTTCTGAAGCCACTGCCTTCGGTGGGTGTGGCTTTGCCTAAAAAAGGCCCACTCACCCCAGAGTCAGGAGCAGTGACAGGCTGTCTCCAACCCTAGCCCAGGACCACGACCCGAAACCATCCTGCCTTTGGGAGGACAGGTCTCCTGCAGGAGCTTGGGAGGGGACTGGCCCCTCTCCCACCCCGGGCTCCAGGATGCCCGGGACCTGCAAGAGCTCTTCATCTGAGGAGGAGTCTTGGAGAACAAGTGTATCTCGTCAGCCCAGCAAGTGAAATAACCAATGCCCAAGGCTCAGGTTCTAACAGAAGCAGAATTTCAAAGTACTGTTTGGGGGAAGCCTCCTCCCCTCTTATGTGGCATTGGGGGTCCCCAAGGAAAGCCTTCTTTCGTCTCCTTCCCTCAGAGAGAGGAGCTGACCCCAAGTCCCGCGGTCCCCACCGTGTCCCAGTGCTGAGGAAGAGCCACACGCAGGGGCCTGGTGTCAGGAGTGTGGTCGGCCACTGCTCCTGGGCTCCCAGCCAGTGGTCTGGCGGCTACATGGAAGAGCTAAATTGATTTTGGGAGAAGGAGTGCTCACTGCCCACACCGCTCACCATCCCCCTCTGCACTCTGCAATCCAGGCTCGGTGCCCGGCTTACGTCCATCACCAGCACTCCACATGTTTCCGCCATGGGAGGGATCATTCAGCCTCACCCCATTGCACAGAAGAGGAAAGCGAGGCCCAGCGAGGAGAGGTTAAATGGCTCCAGTCCCAGAGCTGTTCAGCAGAGAACCTGGAAAGCCAGGCCTCCAGAGCCCCTGCTAGACCAGCCAGAGACTCCCTGAGGTGAAAGTGAGCCGTCCCCTGCCTGACCAGGCACGCAATGGCCCCTGACCTTCATGATGGCCTGTTCTTGACCGTGAAGATGAGCTGACCGACTAGGAGGTGGAGTTCAGCTGGTGGGACAGGCTGTAGCTACAGGACAGAGTGACACATCTGAGCTAGCAGGGGCCACACTCTGGTCTCCCTCCCGGAGCCAGAGCAGGAGCTGGAATCTCGGTGCCCGGGGGGCCGGCACACAACAGGGTCTGCACTGACCAGGGATCCATGGCCCCCAGGGAGAGTCCACTCTGCCCTCTCCCCGCTCCTGCCTGGCCTCACCTCTCCTCACTGTGTCGCTGCAGGACCCGGAACCAGGCCCCATAGGGACGGGGGGACAGTCGGGGCTGATGGTCAGGGTTCCCCAAGGGACCCTGGGTGTTGCCAGGGCACTGGGAAAAGACAAGGTCTGGGTTCCGGTGTCCAACACCACCCTGCGAACTTGGGAGTAGTAAGAGATACCCTCCCCCAAGTCCGGAGGGCTATAGCACAAAAGGCCTCAGCTTACTCTGATGTCACTTGGGCTGCAGAGATGTAGTGTCCCAAGGGTGCCACAGTCTTATAGGAAGTGCCTCTCGGCCTTGGATATCCATCCCCGACCCCCTGTGATCCCAGTCTTGGGAAAATGTTTTCTAACCCTCGAGGTCCTTCTCAGCAGAGGACAGACTCGGGGCTTGGGGGCCTTAGGACTTGGCTACGCAGAAGGTGGAAGAGCACAGGGCCACCAGTCTGAAGACCAAGGTCAGGGCCCTACTTGTTTCAGCCTCAGGGTCCCCATGTGGAAGAGAATCCAGAATCACTGCTCCGGTCAGGTTGAGGAGGCCTTAGGAAGGAATGGGGCACCAGGACCGGAGAGGGAAACGGGGACAAGGGAGGCTTCTGCGGTTTCCCACATCGCCCATGGAACACACGGGTCTGCTCCTGTGAGAGACACAGACACAGAGACAGAGAAGGGGACAGAGAATGAACCCAGGACAGAGGGAACCAGGAGAAGCCACAGACTCCATCAGCTTAGAAATGACATCCCGGCATTTTGTGCCATTCTGTTCCTGACAGGGCCGTCACATTTGCCATCCACCCTGGAGGGCAGGGGTTTCCACAGAGATGTGTGGCCAGGACTCAGGTGTGCCAGGAGCCACTGTGGGGACGGCCCAGCACATGGGCACAGACGAGGCCCGTGGACCTGAGCCTAACAGTAATGGGAGCCCCTGGAATTCTGTGTTGGGAGAGGTCAAGGTCAGAATCAGTTCATTACTACCTTCCCACAGGGGCTGGGACACAGGCAGGTGTGGGGTGGCTTCGCCTGGACCCCAGAGCAGACTCAAGCCCCTCTGAGCTGTGTTCCATGACAAGCGCAGCCCCTGGCTCATCCTTGCATTGTCAGCTCGGCACCAGCCTCCTGTGATAGCAGGCACGGAACATTTGTAGAGGTCCCTAACACTAACCTTAAACTGTACCCTAAACCTACCCCGTACCCTAACCCCAACACCTACCAGAACACTAACGCCTGACCCTACCCCTGAACCGAACCCAAACCCTAAAGCGTACCCTAACCCTAACCCGTACCCTAAATGGTAGCCTAACCCTAAACCCTACCCTGTACGGTAAACCGTGCCCTAACCCCTACCCTATCTCTAACCCGTACCCTAACCCGTACCCTAACCCATGCCCTAACCAGTACCCTAACTCTAACCCTAACCCTCGGTCAACGGGAGGAAAGAGGAAATCCCCGGAAGTGTGGGGTTCATGAGACATTTGACCGCCAGTCCTGACAGGAAGATGACACTGTGCCAAATGGACCTGCTGATTTCTCAGAACACTGACATCCTGTGAAATGCTACATCACTGACCCACAGGCTGATGTTCCAAACCTTGGGTCTCTTAGATCCAGAGCAGAGAAGTGCTGTCAGGTGGGGATAAGTAGGTCCTCCGAATTATGGCCTGCACACCTGCTTCCACTTCTGGCAGAAGGGGAAACACACACTTGTTTTTAAGTAGTCATTATCTTCATTCTGAAGTAGACCCATGACCTTGACCTTTTTGGAAAAGCGAAATGACTCTTCC
The DNA here is from genome assembly GCF_037043125.1 of Eumetopias jubatus. Classification (NCBI taxonomy): domain Eukaryota; kingdom Metazoa; phylum Chordata; class Mammalia; order Carnivora; family Otariidae; genus Eumetopias; species Eumetopias jubatus. The sequence goes on from NW_028274856.1 coordinate 133,163, forward strand.
AAATGAAGACCTCAACTCATCTGTTCCTCATGCAACCTGAGTGCGACCAGGTTTACCCAGGCTCCAAGCCCCACCTGGAGGATCCTCCTGTACCGTCTTGACAGCCCATGACCGGCACCAGCACCCCCGGGGGCACAACGCTGAATTTGGGGGAGGGCTCTGGGCCTTTTGGCCACCACACCTGTGCCCGGGGAAGCGGGAACCGGGAGGATCCTCCCAGATGATCCTCATGGAACCTTAGCAACATCCCTGAGGACATGGGGCACAATGCTGAAGCTTGAGGACGGCTCTGGGGTTTCTTGCCACCCACACCTGTGCCTGGGGGGGGGGGCAGCGGGAACCTGGAGGGCCCTCCCAGACAATCCCAACGGACTATTAGCACCATCCCTGGGGAACATGGGGCACAATGCTGAAATTGGGGGATGGCCCTGGGGCTTGTCGCTACCGCACCTGTGCCTAGGGGAGCAGGAACCTGAAGGAACCTCCCAGATCATCATAACAGACCATGACCACCATCGCCCTGAGGACATGGGGCACAATGCTCAGTTGGAGTCCCTTGGTCCTGAAACCAGCAGGAACGGAGCTCAAAGGACAGAGAGGCGCCTCCAGGAGAATTTCCATCCAGGGAAAAGCGGCCCACTGGAGGGCACAGAAGCAGCAACCCCACCGACCCGCAGGCCATTTGAACAGGATCACCTCCTGCACTTACTTAGCACGTTGTCCGTCTTCGTGTGTGGACCGTGACTGGCCCGCTCAGGGATGGTGCGCTTCCAGAGGAGGGCTAGAAACTTTTCAGTGCTTGCTCGTGGGTCAGAGGACCAAAGCCCAAGGAAGCAGAGGCTATCCTTCTTCCTCTGGGGCTGGGGAAGTCAGCCACCGACCTGGGGCGGGACCGGGCCCAGGAGTGTGTTCTTTCTGAAGCCACTGCCTTCGGTGGGTGTGGCTTTGCCTAAAAAAGGCCCACTCACCCCAGAGTCAGGAGCAGTGACAGGCTGTCTCCAACCCTAGCCCAGGACCACGACCCGAAACCATCCTGCCTTTGGGAGGACAGGTCTCCTGCAGGAGCTTGGGAGGGGACTGGCCCCTCTCCCACCCCGGGCTCCAGGATGCCCGGGACCTGCAAGAGCTCTTCATCTGAGGAGGAGTCTTGGAGAACAAGTGTATCTCGTCAGCCCAGCAAGTGAAATAACCAAAGCCCAAGGCTCAGGTTCTAACAGAAGCAGAATTTCAAAGTACTGTTTGGGGGAAGCCTCCTCCCCTCTTATGTGGCATTGGGGGTCCCCAAGGAAAGCCTTCTTTCGTCTCCTTCCCTCAGAGAGAGGAGCTGACCCCAAGTCCCGCGGTCCCCACCGTGTCCCAGTGCTGAGGAAGAGCCACACGCAGGGGCCTGGTGTCAGGAGTGTGGTCGGCCACTGCTCTTGGGCTCCCAGCCAGTGGTCTGGCGGCTACATGGAAGAGCTAAATTGATTTTGGGGGAAGGAGTGCTCACTGCCCACACCGCTCACCATCCCCCTCTGCACTCTGCAATCCAGGCTCGGTGCCCGGCTTACGTCCATCACCAGCACTCCACATGTTTCCGCCATGGGAGGGATCATTCAGCCTCACCCCATTGCACAGAAGAGGAAAGCGAGGCCCAGCGAGGAGAGGTTAAATGGCTCCAGTCCCAGAGCTGTTCAGCAGAGAACCTGGAAAGCCAGGCCTCCAGAGCCCCTGCTAGACCAGCCAGAGACTCCCTGAGGTGAAAGTGAGCCGTCCCCTGCCTGACCAGGCACGCAATGGCCCCTGACCTTCATGATGGCCTGTTCTTGACCGTGAAGATGAGCTGGCCGACTAGGAGGTGGAGTTCAGCTGGTGGGACAGGCTGTAGCTACAGGACAGAGTGACACATCTGAGCTAGCAGGGGCCACACTCTGGTCTCCCTCCCGGAGCCAGACCAGGAGCTGGAATCTCGGTGCCCGGGGGGCCGGCACACAACAGGGTCTGCACTGACCAGGGATCCATGGCCCCCAGGGAGAGTCCACTCTGCCCTCTCCCCGCTCCTGCCTGGCCTCACCTCTCCTCACTGTGTCGCTGCAGGACCCGGAACCAGGACCCATAGGGACGGGGGGACAGTCGGGGCTGATGGTCAGGGTTCCCCAAGGGACCCTGGGTGTTGCCAGGGCACTGGGAAAAGACAAGGTCTGGGTTCCGGTGTCCAACACCACCCTGCGAACTTGGGAGTAGTAAGAGATACCCTCCCCCAAGTCCGGAGGGCTATAGCACAAAAGGCCTCAGCTTACTCTGATGTCACTTGGGCTGCAGAGATGTAGTGTCCCAAGGGTGCCACAGTCTTATAGGAAGTGCCTCTCGGCCTTGGCTATCCATCCCCGACCCCCTGTGATCCCAGTCTTGGGAAATGTTTTCTAACCCTCGAGGTCCTTCTCAGCAGAGGACAGACTCGGGGCTTGGGGGCCTTAGGACCTGGCTACGCAGAAGGTGGAAGAGCACAGGGCCACCAGTCTGAAGACCAAGGTCAGGGCCCTACTTGTTTCAGCCTCAGGGTCCCCATGTGGAAGAGAATCCAGAATCACTGCTCCGGTCAGGTTGAGGAGGCCTTAGGAAGGAATGGGGCACCAGGACCGGAGAGGGAAACGGGGACAAGGGAGGCTTCTGCGGTTTCCCACATCGCCCATGGAACCCACGGGTCTGCTCCTGTGAGAGACACAGACACAGAGACAGAGAAGGGGACAGAGAATGAACCCAGGACAGAGGGAACCAGGAGAAGCCACAGACTCCATCAGCTTAGAAATGACATCCCGGCATTTTGTGCCATTCTGTTCCTGACAGGGCCGTCACATTTGCCATCCACCCTGGAGGGCAGGGGTTTCCACAGAGATGTGTGGCCAGGACTCAGGTGTGCCAGGAGCCACTGTGGGGACGGCCCAGCACATGGGCACAGACGAGGCCCGTGGACCTGAGCCTAACAGTAATGGGAGCCCCTGGAATTCTGTGTTGGGAGAGGTCAAGGTCAGAATCAGTTCATTACTACCTTCCCACAGGGGCTGGGACACAGGCAGGTGTGGGGTGGCTTCGCCTGGACCCCAGAGCAGACTCAAGCCCCTCTGAGCTGTGTTCCATGACAAGCGCAGCCCCTGGCTCATCCTTGCATTGTCAGCTCGGCACCAGCCTCCTGTGATAGCAGGCACGGAACATTTGTAGAGGTCCCTAACACTAACCTTAAACTGTACCCTAAACCTACCCCGTACCCTAACCCCAACACCTACCAGAACACTAACGCCTGACCCTACCCCTGAACCGAACCCAAACCCTAAAGCGTACCCTAACCCTAACCCGTACCCTAAATGGTAGCCTAACCCTAAACCCTACCCTGTACGGTAAACCGTGCCCTAACCCCTACCCTATCTCTAACCCGTACCCTAACCCGTACCCTAACCCATGCCCTAACCAGTACCCTAACTCTAACCCTAACCCTCGGTCAACGGGAGGAAAGAGGAAATCCCCGGAAGTGTGGGGTTCATGAGACATTTGACCGCCAGTCCTGACAGGAAGATGACACTGTGCCAAATGGACCTGCTGATTTCTCAGAACACTGACATCCTGTGAAATGCTACATCACTGACCCACAGGCTGATGTTCCAAACCTTGGGTCTCTTAGATCCAGAGCAGAGAAGTGCTGTCAGGTGGGGATAAGTAGGTCCTCCGAATTATGGCCTGCACACCTGCTTCCATTTCTGGGAGAAGGGGAAACACACACTTGTTTTTAAGTAGTCATTATCTTCATTCTAAAGTAGACCCATGACCTTGACCTTTTTGGAAAAGCGAAATGACTCTTCCAAATGAAGACCTCAACTCATCTGTTCCTCATGCAACCTGAGTGCGACCAGCTTTACCCAGGCTCCAAGCCCCACCTGGAGGATCCTCCTGTACCATCTTGACAGCCCATGACCGGCACCAGCACCACCGGGGGCACAATGCTGAATTTGGGGGAGGGCTCTGGGCCTTTTGGCCACCACACCTGTGCCCGGGGAAGCGGGAACCGGGAGGATCCTCCCAGATGATTCACATGGAACCTTAGCAACCTCCCTGAGGACATGGGGCACAATGCTGAAGCTTGAGGACGGCTCTGGGGTTTCTTGCCACCCACACCTGTGCCTGGGGGGGGGGCAGCGGGAACCTGAAGGGCCCTCCCAGACAATCCCAACGGACGATTAGCACCATCCCTGGGGAACACGGGGCACAATGCTGAAATTGGGGGATGGCCCTGGGGCTTGTCGCTACCGCACCTGTGCCTAGGGGAGCAGGAACCTGAAGGAACCTCCCAGATCATCATAACAGACCATGACCACCATCGCCCTGAGGACATGGGGCACAATGCTCAGTTGGAGTCCCTTGGTCCTGAAACCAGCAGGAACGGAGCTCAAAGGACAGAGAGGCGCCTCCAGGAGAATTTCCATCCAGGGAAAAGCGGCCCACTGGAGGGCACAGAAGCAGCAACCCCACCGACCCGCAGGCCATTTGAACAGGATCACCTCCTGCACTTACTTAGCACGTTGTCCGTCTTCGTGTGTGGACCGTGACTGGCCCGCTCAGGGATGGTGCGCTTCCAGAGGAGGGCTAGAAACTTTTCAGTGCTTGCTCGTGGGTCAGAGGACCAAAGCCCAAGGAAGCAGAGGCTATCCTTCTTCCTCTGGGGCTGGGGAAGTCAGCCACCGACCTGGGGCGGGACCGGGCCCAGGAGTGTGTTCTTTCTGAAGCCACTGCCTTCGGTGGGTGTTGCTTTGCCTAAAAAAGGCCCACTCACCCCAGAGTCAGGAGTAGTGACAGGCTGTCTCCAACCCTAGCCCAGGACCACGACCCGAAACCATCCTGCCTTTGGGAGGACAGGTCTCCTGCAGGAGCCTGGGAGGGGACTGGCCCCTCTCCCACCCCGGGCTCCAGGATGCCCGGGACCTGCAAGAGCTCTTCATCTGAGGAGGAGTCTTGGAGAACAAGTGTATCTCGTCAGCCCAGCAAGTGAAATAACCAAAGCCCAAGGCTCAGGTTCTAACAGAAGCAGAATTTCAAAGTACTGTTTGGGGGAAGCCTCCTCCCCTCTTATGTGGCATTGGGGGTCCCCAAGGAAAGCCTTCTTTCGTCTCCTTCCCTCAGAGAGAGGAGCTGACCCCAAGTCCCGCGGTCCCCACCGTGTCCCAGTGCTGAGGAAGAGCCACACGCAGGGGCCTGGTGTCAGGAGTGTGGTCGGCCACTGCTCCTGGGCTCCCAGCCAGTGGTCTGGCGGCTACATGGAAGAGCTAAATTGATTTTGGGGGAAGGAGTGCTCACTGCCCACACCGCTCACCATCCCCCTCTGCACTCTGCAATCCAGGCTCGGTGCCCGGCTTACGTCCATCACCAGCACTCCACATGTTTCCGCCATGGGAGGGATCATTCAGCCTCACCCCATTGCACAGAAGAGGAAAGCGAGGCCCAGCGAGGAGAGGTTAAATGGCTCCAGTCCCAGAGCTGTTCAGCAGAGAACCTGGAAAGCCAGGCCTCCAGAGCCCCTGCTAGACCAGCCAGAGACTCCCTGAGGTGAAAGTGAGCCGTCCCCTGCCTGACCAGGCACGCAATGGCCCCTGACCTTCATGATGGCCTGTTCTTGACCGTGAAGATGAGCTGGCCGACTAGGAGGTGGAGTTCAGCTGGTGGGACAGGCTGTAGCTACAGGACAGTGTGACACATCTGAGCTAGCAGGGGCCACACTCTGGTCTCCCTCCCGGAGCCAGACCAGGAGCGGGAATCTCGGTGCCCGAGGGGCCGGCACACAACAGGGTCTGCACTGACCAGGGATCCATGGCCCCCAGGGAGAGTCCACTCTGCCCTCTCCCCGCTCCTGCCTGGCCTCACCTCTCCTCACTGTGTCGCTGCAGGACCCGGAACCAGGCCCCATAGGGACGGGGGGACAGTCCGGCCTGATGGTCAGGGTTCCCCAAGGGACCCAGGGTGTTGCCAGGGCACTGGGAAAAGACAAGGTCTGGGTTCCGGTGTCCAACACCACCCTGCGAACTTGGGAGTAGTAAGAGATACCCTCCCCCAAGTCCGGAGGGCTATGGCACAAAAGGCCTCAGCTTACTCTGATGTCACTTGGGCTGCAGAGATGTAGTGTCCCAAGGGTGCCACAGTCTTATAGAAGTGCCTCTCGGCCTTGGATATCCATCCCCGACCCCTTGTGATCCCAGTCTTGGGAAAATGTTTTCTAACCCCTCGAGGTCCTTCTCAGCAGAGGACAGACTCGGGGCTTGGGGGCCTTAGGACCTGGCTACGCAGAAGGTGGAAGAGCACAGGGCCACCACTCTGAAGACCAAGGTCAGGGCCCTACTTGTTTCAGCCTCAGGGTCGCCATGTGGAAGACAATCCAGAATCACTGCTCCGGTCAGGTTGAGGAGGCCTTAGGAAGGAATGGGGCACCAGGACCGGAGAGGGAAACGGGGACAAGGGAGGCTTCTGCGGTTTCTCACATCGCCCATGGAACCCACGGGTCTGCTCCTGTGAGAGACACAGACAGAGAGACAGAGAAGGGGACAGAGAATGAACCCAGGACAGAGGGAACCAGGAGAAGCCACAGACTCCATCAGCTTAGAAATGACATCCCGGCCTTTTGTGCCATTCTGTTCCTGACAGGGCCGTCACATTGGCCATCCACCCTGGAGGGCAGGGGTTTCCACAGAGATGTGTGACCAGGACTCAGGTGTGCCAGGAGCCACTGTGGGGACGGCCCAGCACATGGGCACAGACGAGGCCCGTGGACCTGAGCCTAACAGTAATGGGAGCCTCTGGAATTCTGTGTTGGGAGCGGTCAAGGTCAGAATCAGTTCATTACTACCTTCCCACAGGGGCTGGGACACAGGCAGGTGTGGGGTGGCTTTGCCTGGACCCCAGAGCAGATTCAAGCCCCTCTGAGCTGTGTTCCATGACAAGCGCAGCCCCTGGCTCATCCTTGCATTGTCAGCTCGGCACCAGCCTCCTGTGATAGCAGGCACGGAACATTTGTAGACGTCCCTAACACTAACCTTAAACTGTACCCTAAAGCTACCCCGTACCCTAATCCCAACATCTACCAGAACACTAACGCCTAACCCTACCCCTGAACCGAACCCAAACCCTAAAGCATACCCTAACCCTAACCCGTACCCTAAATGGTAGCCTAACCCTAAACCCTACCCTGTACGGTAAACCGTGCCCTAACCCCTACCCTATCTCTAACCCGTACCCTAACCCGTACCCTAACCCATGCCCTAACCAGTACCCTAACTCTAACCCTAACCCTCGGTCAACGGGAGGAAAGAGGAAATCCCCGGAAGTGTGGGGTTCATGAGACATTTGACCGCCCGTCCTGACAGGAAGATGACACTGTGCCAAATGGACCTGCTGATTTCTCAGAACACTGACATCCTGTGAAATGCTACATCACTGAACCACAGGCTGATGTTCCAAACCTTGGGTCTCCTAGATCCAGAGCAGAGAAGTGCTGTCAGGTCGGGATAAGTAGGTCCTCCGAACTATGGCCTGCACACCTGCTTCCATTTCTGGGAGAAGGGGAAACACACCCTTGTTTTTAAGTAGTCATTATCTTCATTCTAAAGTAGACACATGACCTTGACCTTTTTGGAAAAGCGAAATGACTCTTCCAAATGAAGACCTCAACTCATCTGTTCCTCATGCAACCTGTGTGCGACCAGGTTTACCCAGGCTCCAAACCCCACCTGGAGGATCCTCCTGTACCATCTTGACAGCCCATGACCGGCACCAGCACCCCCGGGGGCACAATGCTGAATTTGGGGGAGGGCTCTGGGCCTTTTTGCCACCACACCTGTGCCCGGGGAAGCGGGAACCGGGAGGATCTTCCCAGATGATCCTCATGGAACATTAGCAACATCCCTGAGGACATGGGGCACAATGCTGAAGCTTGAGGACGGCTCTGGGGTTTCTTGCCACCACACCTGTGCCTGGGGGGGGGGCAGCGGGAACCTGGAGGGCCCTCCCAGACAATCCCAACGGACTATTAGCACCATCCCTGGGGAACATGGGGCACAATGCTGAAATTGGGGGATGACCCTGGGGCTTGTCGCTACCGCACCTGTGCCTAGGGGAGCAGGAACCTGAAGGAACATCCCAGATCATCATAACAGACCATGACCACCATCGCCCTGAGGACATGGGGCACAATGCTCAGTTGGAGTCCCTTGGTCCTGAAACCAGCAGGAACGGAACTCAAAGGACAAAGAGGCGCCTCCAGGAGAATTTCCATCCAGGGAAAAGCGGCCCACTGGAGGGCACAGAAGCAGCAACCCCACCGACCCGCAGGCCATTTGAACAGGATCACCTCCTGCACTTACTTAGCACGTTGTCCGTCTTCGTGTGTGGACCGTGACTGGCCCGCTCAGGGATGGTGCGCTTCCAGAGGAGGGCTAGAAACTTTTCAGTGCTTGCTCGTGGGTCAGAGGACCAAAGCCCAAGGAAGCAGAGGCTATCCTTCTTCCTCTGGGGCTGGGGAAGTCAGCCATCGACCTGGGGCGGGACCGGGCCCAGGAGTGTGTTCTTTCTGAAGCCACTGCCTTCGGTGGGTGTTGCTTTGCCTAAAAAAGGCCCACTCACCCGAGAGTCAGGAGCAGTGACAGGCTGTCTCCAACCCTAGCCCAGGACCACGACCCGAAACCATCTTGCCTTTGGGAGGACAGGTCTCCTGCAGGAGCCTGGGAGGGGACTGGCCCCTCTCCCACCCCGGGCTCCAGGATGCCCGGGACCTGCAAGAGCTCTTCATCTGAGGAGGAGTCTTGGACAACAAGTGTATCTCGTCAGCCCAGCAAGTGAAATAACCAAAGCCCAAGGCTCAGGTTCTAACAGAAGCAGAATTTCAAAGTACTGTTTGGGGGAAGCCTCCTCCCCTCTTATGTGGCATTGGGGGTCCCCAAGGAAAGCCTTCTTTCGTCTCCTTCCCTCAGAGAGAGGAGCTGACCCCAAGTCCCGCGGTCCCCACCGTGTCCCAGTGCTGAGGAAGAGCCACACGCAGGGGCCTGGTGTCAGGAGTGTGGTCGGCCACTGCTCCTGGGCTCCCAGCCAGTGGTCTGGCGGCTACATGGAAGAGCTAAATTGATTTTGGGGGAAGGAGTGCTCACTGCCCACACCGCTCACCATCCCCCTCTGCACTCTGCAATCCAGGCTCGGTGCCCGGCTTACGTCCATCACCAGCGCTCCACATGTTTCCGCCATGGGAGGGATCATTCAGCCTCACCCCATTGCACAGAAGAGGAAAGCGAGGCCCAGCGAGGAGAGGTTAAATGGCTCCAGTCCCAGAGCTGTTCAGCAGAGAACCTGGAAAGCCAGGCCTCCAGAGCCCCTGCTAGACCAGCCAGAGACTCCCTGAGGTGAAAGTGAGCCGTCCCCTGCCTGACCAGGCACGCAATGGCCCCTGACCTTCATGATGGCCTGTACTTGACCGTGAAGATGAGCTGGCCGACCAGGAGGTGGAGTTCAGCTGGTGGGACAGGCTGTAGCTACAGGACAGAGTGACACATCTGAGCTAGCAGGGGCCACACTCTGGTCTCCCTCCCGGAGCCAGAGCAGGAGGTGGAATCTCGGTGCCCGGGGGGCCGGCACACAACAGGGTCTGCACTGACCAGGGATCCATGGCCCCCAGGGAGAGTCCACTCTGCCCTCTCCCCGCTCCTGCCTGGCCTCACCTCTCCTCACTGTGTCGCTGCAGGACCCGGAACCAGGCCCCATAGGGACGGGGGGACAGTCCGGGCTGATGGTCAGTGTTCCCCAAGGGACCCAGGGTGTTGCCAGGGCACTGGGAAAAGACAAGGTCTGGGTTCCGGTGTCCAACACCACCCTGCGAACTTGGGAGTAGTAAGAGATACCCTCCCCCAAGTCCGGAGGGCTATAGCACAAAAGGCCTCAGCTTACTCTGATGTCACTTGGGCTGCAGAGATGTAGTGTCCCAAGTGTGCCACAGTCTTAGAGAAGTGCCTCTCGGCCTTGGATATCCATCCCCGACCCCCTGTGATCCCAGTCTTCGGAAAATGTTTTCTAACCCCTCGAGGTCCTTCTCAGCAGAGGACAGACTCGGGGCTTGGGGGCCTTAGGACCTGGCTACGCAGAAGGTGGAAGAGCACAGGGCCACCAGTCTGAAGACCAAGGCCAGGGCCCTACTTGTTTCAGCCTCAGGGTCCCCATGTGGAAGAGAATCCAGAATCACTGCTCCGGTCAGGTTGAGGAGGCCTTAGGAAGGAATGGGGCACCAGGACCGGAGAGGGAACCGGGGACAAGGGAGGCTTCTGCGGTTTCTCACATCGCCCATGGAACCCACGGGTCTGCTCCTGTGAGGGACACAGACACAGAGACAGAGAAGGGGACAGAGAATGAACCCAGGACAGAGGGAAACAGGAGAAGTCACAGACTCCATCAGCTTAGAAATGACATCCCGGCATTTTGTGCCATTCTGATCCTGACAGGGCCGTCACATTGGCCATCCAACCTGGAGGGCAGGGGTTTCCACAGAGATGTGTGACCAGGACTCAGGTGTGCCAGGAGCCACTGTGGGGACGGCCCAGCACATGGGCACAGACGAGGCCCGTGGACCTGAGCCTAACAGTAATGGGAGCCCCTGGAATTCTGTGTTGGGAGAGGTCAAGGTCAGAATCAGTTCATTACTACCTTCCCACAGGGGCTGGGACACAGGCAGGTGTGGGGTGGCTTTGCCTGGACCCCAGAGCAGATTCAAGCCCCTCTGAGCTGTGTTCCATGACAAGCGCAGCCCCTGGCTCATCCTTGCATTGTCAGCTCGGCACAAGCCTCCTGTGATAGGAGGCACGGAACATTTGTAGACGTCCCTAACACTAACCTTAAACTGTACCCTAAAGCTACCCCGTACCCTAATCCCAACATCTACCAGAACACTAACGCCTAACCCTACCCCTGAACCGAACCCAAACCCTAAAGCGTACCCTAACCCTAACCCGTACCCTAAATGGTAGCCTAACCCTAAACCCTACCCTGTACGGTAAACCGTGCCCTAACCCCTACCCTATCTCTAACCCGTACCCGAACCCGTACCCTAACCCATGCCCTAACCAGTACCCTAACTCTAACCCTAACCCTCGGTCAACGGGAGGAAAGAGGAAATCCCCGGAAGTGTGGGGTTCATGAGACATTTGACCGCCAGTCCTGACAGGAAGATGACACTGTGCCAAATGGACCTGCTGATTTCTCAGAACACTGACATCCTGTGAAATGCTACATCACTGACCCACAGGCTGATGTTCCAAACCTTGGGTCTCCTAGATCCAGAGCAGAGAAGTGCTGTCAGGTGGGGATAAGGAGGTCCTCCGACCTATGGCCTGCACACCTGCTTCCATTTCTGGGAGAAGGGGAAACACACACTTGTTTTTAAGTAGTCATTATCTTCATTCTAAAGTAGACCCGTGACCTTGACCTTTTTGGAAAAGCGAAATGACTCTTCCAAATGAAGACCTCAACTCATCTGTTCCTCATGCAACCTGAGTGCGACCAGGTTTACCCAGGCTCCAAGCCCCACCTGGAGGATCCTCCTGTACCATCTTGACAGCCCATGACCGGCACCAGCACCCCCGGGGGCACAATGCTGAATTTGGGGGAGGGCTCTGGGCCTTTTGGCCACCACACCTGTGCCTGGGGAAGCGGGAACCGGGAGGATCCTCCCAGATGATCCTCATGGAACCTTAGCAACATCCCTGAGGACATGGGGCACAATGCTGAAGCTTGAGGACGGCTCTGGGGTTTCTTGCCACCCACACCTGTGCCTGGGGGGGCAGCGGGAACCTGGAGGGCCCTCGCAGACAATCCCAACGGACTATTAGCACCATACCTGGGGAACATGGGGCACAATGCTGAAATTGGGGGATGGCCCCGGGGCTTGTCGCTACCGCACCTGTGCCTAGGGGAGCAGGAACCTGAAGGAACCTCCCAGATCATCATAACAGACCATGACCACCATCGCCCTGAGGACATGGGGCACAATGCTCAGTTGGAGTCCCTTGGTCCTGGAACCAGCAGGAACGGAGCTCAAAGGACAGAGAGGCGCCTCCAGGAGAATTTCCATCCAGGGAAAAGCGGCCCACTGGAGGGCACAGAAGCAGCAACCCCACCGACCCGCAGGCCATTTGAACAGGATCACCTCCTGCACTTACTTAGCACGTTGTCCGTCTTCGTGTGTGGACCGTGACTGGCCCGCTCAGAGATGGTGCGCTTCCAGAGGAGGGCTAGAAACTTTTCAGTGCTTGCTCGTGGGTCAGAGGACCAAAGCCCAAGGAAGCAGAGGCTATCCTTCTTCCTCTGGGGCTGGGGAAGTCAGCCACCGACCTGGGGCGGGACCGGGCCCAGGGGTGTGTTCTTTCTGAAGCCACTGCCTTCGGTGGGTGTTGCTTTGCCTAAAAAAGGCCCACTCACCCCAGAGTCAGGAGCAGTGACAGGCTGTCTCCAACCCTAGCCCAGGACCACGACCCGAAACCATCCTGCCTTTGGGAGGACAGGTCTCCTGCAGGAGCCTGGGAGGGGACTGGCCCCTCTCCCACCCCGGGCTCCAGGATGCCCGGGACCTGCAAGAGCTCTTCATCTGAGGAGGAGTCTTGGAGAACAAGTGTATCTCGTCAGCCCAGCAAGTGAAATAACCAAAGCCCAAGGCTCAGGTTCTAACAGAAGCAGAATTTCAAAGTACTGTTTGGGGGAAGCCTCCTCCCCTCTTATGTGGCATTGGGGGTCCCCAAGGAAAGCCTTCTTTCGTCTCCTTCCCTCAGAGAGAGGAGCTGACCCCAAGTCCCGCGGTCCCCACCGTGTCCCAGTGCTGAGGAAGAGCCACACGCAGGGGCCTGGTGTCAGGAGTGTGGTCGGCCACTGCTCCTGGGCTCCCAGCCAGTGGTCTGGCGGCTACATGGAAGAGCTATATTGATTTTGGGGGAAGGAGTGCTCACTGCCCACACCGCTCACCATCCCCCTCTGCACTCTGCAATCCAGGCTCGGTGCCCGGCTTACGTCCATCACCAGCACTCCACATGTTTCCGCCATGGGAGGGATCATTCAGCCTCACCCCATTGCACAGAAGAGGAAAGCGAGGCCCAGCGAGGAGAGGTTAAATGGCTCCAGTCCCAGAGCTGTTCAGCAGAGAACCTGGAAAGCCAGGCCTCCAGAGCCCCTGCTAGACCAGCCAGAGACTCCCTGAGGTGAAAGTGAGCCGTCCCCTGCCTGACCAGGCACGCAATGGCCCCTGACCTTCATGATGGCCTGTTCTTGACCGTGAAGATGAGCTGGCCGACTAGGAGGTGGAGTTCAGCTGGTGGGACAGGCTGTAGCTACAGGACAGAGTGACACATCTGAGCTAGCAGGGGCCACACTCTGGTCTCCCTCCCGGAGCCAGAGCAGGAGCTGGAATCTCGGTGCCCGGGGGGCCGGCACACAACAGGGACTGCACTGAACAGGGATCCATGGCCCCCAGGGAGAGTCCACTCTGCCCTCTCCCCGCTCCTGCCTGGCCTCACCTCTCCTCACTGTGTCGCTGCAGGACCCGGAACCAGGCCCCATAGGGACGGGGGGACAGTCCGGGCCGATGGTCAGGGTTCCCCAAGGGACCCAGGGTGTTGCCAGGGCACTGGGAAAAGACAAGGTCTGGGTTCCGGTGTCCAACACCACCCTGCGAACTTGGGGGTAGTAAGAGATACCCTCCCCCAAGTCCGGAGGGCTATAGCACAAAAGGCCTCACCTTACTCTGATGTCACTTGGGCTGCAGAGATGTAGTGTCCCAAGGGTGCCACAGTCTTATAGAAGTGCCTCTCGGCCTTGGATATCCATCCCCGACCCCCTGTGATCCCAGGCTTCGGAAAATGTTTTCTAACCCCTCGAGGTCCTTCTCAGCAGAGGACAGACTCGGGGCTTGGGGGCCTTAGGACCTGGCTACGCAGAAGGTGGAAGAGCACAGGGCCACCAGTCTGAAGACCAAGGTCAGGGCCCTACTTGTTTCAGCCTCAGGGTCCCCATGTGGAAGAGAATCCAGAATCACTGCTCCGGTCAGGTTGAGGAGGCCTTAGGAAGGAATGGGGCACCGGGACCGGAGAGGGAAACGGGGACAAGGGAGGCTTCTGCGGTTTCTCACATCGCCCATGGAACCCACGGGTCTGCTCCTGTGAGGGACACAGACACAGAGACAGAGAAGGGGACAGAGAATGAACCCAGGACAGAGGGAACAAGGAGAAGTCACAGACTCCATCATCTTAGAAATGACATCCCGGCATTTTGTGCCATTCTGTTCCTGACAGGGCCGTCACATTGGCCATCCACCCTGGAGCGCAGGGTTTTCCACAGAGATGTGTGACCAGGACTCAGGTGTGCCAGGAGCCACTGTGGGGACGGCCCAGCACATGGGCACAGACGAGGCCCGTGGACCTGAGCCTAACAGTAATGGGAGCCCCTGGAATTCTGTGTTGGGAGAGGTCAAGGTCAGAATCAGTTCATTACTACCTTCCCACAGGGGCTGGGACACAGGCAGGTGTGGGGTGGCTTTGCCAGGACCCCAGAGCAGATTCAAGCCCCTCTGAGCTGTGTTCCATGACAAGCGCAGCCCCTGGCTCATCCTTGCGTTGTCAGCTCCGCACCAGCCTTCTGTGATAGCAGGCACGGAACATTTGTAGAGGTCCCTAACACTAACCTTAAACTGTACCCTAAACCTACCCCGTACCCTAACCCCAACACCTACCAGAACACTAACGCCTAACCCTACCCCTGAACCGAACCCAAACCCTAAAGCGTACCCTAACCCTAACCCGTACCCTAAATGGTAGCCTAACCCTAAACCCTACCCTGTACGGTAAACCGTGCCCTAACCCCTACCCTATCTCTAACCCGTACCCTAACCCGTACCCTAACCCATGCCCTAACCAGTACCCTAACTCTCACCCTAACCCTCGGTCAACGGGAGGAAAGAGGAAATCCCCGGAAGTGTGGGGTTCATGAGACATTTGACCGCCCGTCCTGACAGGAAGATGACACTGTGCCAAATGGACCTGCTGATTTCTCAGAACACTGACATCCTGTGAAATGCTACATCACTGACCCACAGGCTGATGTCCCAAACCTTGGGTCTCCTAGATCCAGAGCAGAGAAGTGCTGTCAGGTGGGGATAAGTAGGTCCTCCGACCTATGGCCTGCACACCTGCTTCCATTTCTGGGAGAAGGGAAAACACACACTTGTTTTTAAGTAGTCATTATCTTCATTCTAAAGTAGACCCATGACCTTGACCTTTTTGGAAAAGCGAAATGACTCTTCCAAATGAAGACCTCAACTCATCTGTTCCTCATGCAACCTGAGTGCGACCAGGTTTACCCAGGCTCCAAGCCCCACCTGGAGGATCCTCCTGTATCATCTTGACAGCCCATGACCGGCACCAGCACCCCCGGGGGCACAACGCTGAATTTGGGGGAGGGCTCTGGGCCTTTTGGCCACCACACCTGTGCCCGGGGAAGCGGGAACCGGGAGGATCCTCCCAGATGATCCTCATGGAACCTTAGCAACATCCCTGAGGACATGGGGCACAATGCTGAAGCTTGAGGACGGCTCTGGGGTTTCTTGCCACCACACCTGTGCCTGGGGGGGGGCAGCGGGAACCTGGAGGGCCCTCCCAGACAATCCCAACGGACTATTAGCACCATCCCTGGGGAACATGGGGCACAATGCTGAA
The DNA here is from genome assembly GCF_037043125.1 of Eumetopias jubatus. Taxonomy (NCBI): domain Eukaryota; kingdom Metazoa; phylum Chordata; class Mammalia; order Carnivora; family Otariidae; genus Eumetopias; species Eumetopias jubatus. The sequence continues at coordinate 148,906 of NW_028274856.1, forward strand.
ATTGGGGGATGGCCCTGGGGCTTGTCGCTACCGCACCTGTGCCTAGGGGAGCAGGAACCTGAAGGAACCTCCCAGATCATCATAACAGACAATGACCACCATCGCCCTGAGGACATGGGGCACAATGCTCAGTTGGAGTCCCTTGGTCCTGAAACCAGCAGGAACGGAGCTCAAAGGACAGAGATGCGCTTCCAGGAGAATTTCCATCCAGGGAAAAGCGGCCCACTGGAGGGCACAGAAGCAGCAACCCCACCGACCCGCAGGCCATTTGAACAGGATCACCTCCTGCACTTACTTAGCACGTTGTCCGTCTTCGTGTGTGGACCGTGACTGGCCCGCTCAAGGATGGTGCGCTTCCAGAGGAGGGCTAGAAACTTTTCAGTGCTTGCTCGTGGGTCAGAGGACCAAAGCCCAAGGAAGCAGAGGCTATCCTTCTTCCTCTGGGGCTGGGGAAGTCAGCCACCGACCTGGGGCGGGACCGGGCCCAGGAGTGTGTTGTTTCTGAAGCCACTGCCTTCGGTGGGTGTTGCTTTGCCTAAAAAAGGCCCACTCACCCCAGAGTCAGGAGCAGTGACAGGCTGTCTCCAACCCTAGCCCAGGACCACGACCCGAAACCATCCTGCCTTTGGGAGGACAGGTCTCCTGCAGGAGCCTGGGAGGGGACTGGCCCCTCTCCCACCCCGGGCTCCAGGATCCCCGGGACCTGCAAGAGCTCTTCATCTGAGGAGGAGTCTTGGAGAACAAGTGTATCTCGTCAGCCCAGCAAGTGAAATAACCAAAGCCCAAGGCTCAGGTTCTAACAGAAGCAGAATTTCAAAGTACTGTTTGGGGGAAGCCTCCTCCCCTCTTATGTGGCATTGGGGGTCCCCAAGGAAAGCCTTCTTTCGTCTCCTTCCCTCAGAGAGAGGAGCTGACCCCAAGTCCCGCGGTCCCCACCGTGTCCCAGTGCTGAGGAAGAGCCACACGCAGGGGCCTGGTGTCAGGAGTGTGGTCGGCCACTGCTCCTGGGCTCCCAGCCAGTGGTCTGGCGGCTACGTGGAAGAGCTAAATTGATTTTGGGGGAAGGAGTGCTCACTGCCCACACCGCTCACCATCCCCCCCTGCACTCTGCAATCCAGGCTCGGTGCCCGGCTTACGTCCATCACCAGCACTCCACATGTTTCTGCCATGGGAGGGATCATTCAGCCTCACCCCATTGCACAGAAGAGGAAACCGAGGCCCAGCGAGGAGAGGTTAAATGGCTCCAGTCCCAGAGCTGTTCAGCAGAGAACCTGGAAAGCCAGGCCTCCAGAGCCCCTGCTAGACCAGCCAGAGACTCCCTGAGGTGAAAGTGAGCCGTCCCCTGCCTGACCAGGCACGCAATGGCCCCTGACCTTCATGACGGCCTGTTCTTGACCGTGAAGATGAGCTGGCCGACTAGGAGGTGGAGTTCAGCTGGTGGGACATGCTGTAGCTACAGGACAGAGTGACACATCTGAGCTAGCAGGGGCACACTCTGGTCTCCCTCCCGGAGCCAGAGCAGGAGCTGGAATCTCGGTGCCCGTGGGGCCGGCACACAACAGGGTCTGCACTGACCAGGGATCCATGGCCCCCAGGGAGAGTCCACTCTGCCCTCTCCCCGCTCCTGTCTGGCCTCACCTCTCCTCACTGTGTCGCTGCAGGACCCGGAACCAGGTCCCATAGGGACGGGGGGACAGTCCGGGCTGATGGTCAGGGTTCCCCAAGGGACCCAGGGTGTTGCCAGGGCACTGGGAAAAGACAAGGTCTGGGTTCCGCTGTCCAACACCACCCTGCGAACTTGGGAGTAGTAAGAGATACCCTCCCCCAAGTCCGGAGGGCTATAGCACAAAAGGCCTCAGCTTACTCTGATGTCACTTGGGCTGCAGAGATGTAGTGTCCCAAGGGTGCCACAGTCTTATAGAAGTGCCTCTCGGCCTTGGATATCCATCCCCGACCCCCTGTGATCCCAGTCTTGGGAAAATGTTTTCTAACCCTCGAGGTCCTTCTCAGCAGAGGACAGACTCGGGGCTTGGGGGCCTTAGGACCTGGCTACGCAGAAGGTGGAAGAGCACAGGGCCACCAGTCTGAGACCAAGGTCAGGGCCCTACTTCTTTCAGCCTCAGGGTCCCCATGTGGAAGAGAATCCAGAATCACTGCTCCGGTCAGGTTGAGGAGGCCTTAGGAAGGAATGGGGCACCAGGACCGGAGAGGGAAACGTGGACAAGGGAGGCTTCTGCGGTTTCCCACATCGCCCATGGAACCCACGGGTCTGCTCCTGTGAGAGACACAGACACAGAGACAGAGAAGGGGACAGAGAATGAACCCAGGACAGAGGGAACCAGGAGAAGCCACAGACTCCATCAGCTTAGAAATGACATCCCGGCATTTTGTGCCATTCTGTTCCTGACAGGGCCGTCACATTGGCCATCCACCCTGGAGGGCAGGGGTTTCCACAGAGATGTGTGGCCAGGACTCAGGTGTGCCAGGAGCCACTGTGGGGACGGCCCAGCGCATGGGCACAGACGAGGCCCGTGGACCTGAGCCTAACAGTAATGGGAGCCACTGGAATTCTGTGTTGGGAGAGGTCAAGGTCAGAATCAGTTCATTACTACCTTCCCACAGGGGCTGGGACACAGGAAGGTGTGGGGTGGCTTCGCCTGGACCCCAGAGCAGATTCAAGCCCCTCTGAGCTGTGTTCCATGACAAGCGCAGCCCCTGGCTCATCCTTGCATTGTCAGCTTGGCACCAGCCTCCTGTGATAGCAGGCACGGAACATTTGTAGAGGTCCCTAACACTAACCTTAAACTGTACCCTAAACCTACCCCGTACCCTAACCACAACACCTACCAGAACACTAACGCCTAACCCTACCCCTGAACCGAACCCAAACCCTAAAGCGTACCCTAACCCTAACCCGTACGCTAAATTGTAGCCTAACCCTAAACCCTACCCTGTACGGTATACCGTGCCCTAACCCCTACCCTATCTCTAACCCGTACCCTAACCCGTACCCTAACCCATGCCCTAACCAGTACCCTAACTCTAACCCTAAACCTCGGTCAACGGGAGGAAAGAGGAAATCCCCGGAAGTGTGGGGTTCATGAGACATTTGCCCGCCAGTCCTGACAGGAAGATGACACTGTGCCAAATGGACCTGCTGATTTCTCAGAACACTGACATCCTGTGAAATGCTACATCCCTGACCCACAGGCTGATGTTCCAAACCTTGGGTCTCCTATATCCAGAGCAGAGAAGTGCTGTCAGGTGGGGATAAGTAGGTCCTCCGACCTATGGCCTGCACACCTGCTTCCATTTCTGGGAGAAGGGGAAACACACACTTGTTTTTAAGTAGTCATTATCTTCATTCTAAAGTGGACCCATGACCTTGACCTTTTTGGAAAAGCGAAATGACTCTTCCAAATGAAGACCTCAACTCATCTGTTCCTCATGCAACCTGAGTGTGACCAGGTTTACCCAGGCTCCAAGCCCCACCTGGAGGATCCTCCTGTACCATCTTGACAGCCCATGACCGGCACCAGCACCCCCGGGGGCACAACGCAGAATTTGGGGGAGGGCTCTGGGCCTTTTTGCCACCACACCTGTGCCTGGGGAAGCGGGAACCTGGAGGATCCTCCCAGATGATCCTCATGGAACCTTAGCAACATCCCTGAGGGCATGGGGCACAATGCTGAAGCTTGAGGACGGCTCTGGGGTTTCTTGCCACCACACCTGTGCCTGGGGGGGGGCAGCGGGAACCTGGAGGGCCCTCCCAGACAATCCGAACGGACTATTAGCACCATCCCTGGGGAACATGGGGCACAATGCTGAAATTGGGGGATGACCCTGGGGCTTGTCGCTACCGCACCTGTGCCTAGGGGAGCAGGAACCTGAAGGAACCTCCCAGATCATCATAACAGACCATGACCACCATCGCCCTGAGGACATGGGGCACAAGGCTCAGTTGGAGTCCCTTGGTCCTGAAACCAGCAGGAACGGAGCTCAAAGGACAGAGAGGCGCCTCCCGGAGAATTTCCATCCAGGGAAAAGCGGCCCACTGGAGGGCACAGAAGCAGCAAGCCCACCGACCCGCAGGCCATTTGAACAGGATCACCTCCTGCACTTACTTAGCACGTTGTCCGTCTTCGTGTGTGGACCGTGACTGGCCCGCTCAGGGATGGTGCGCTTCCAGAGGAGGGCTAGAAACTTTTCAGTGCTTGCTCGTGGGTCAGAGGACCAAAGCCCAAGGAAGCAGAGGCTATCCTTCTTCCTCTGGGGCTGGGGAAGTCAGCCACCGACCTGGGGCGGGACCGGGCCCAGGAGTGTGTTCTTTCTGAAGCCACTGCCTTCGGTGGGTGTTGCTTTGCCTAAAAAAGGCCCACTCACCCCAGAGTCAGGAGCAGTGACAGGCTGTCTCCAACCCTAGCCCAGGACCACGACCCGAAACCATCCTGCCTTTGGGAGGACAGGTCTCCTGCAGGAGCCTGGGAGGGGACTGGCCCCTCTCCCACCCCGGGCTCCAGGATGCCCGGGACCTGCAAGAGCTCTTCATCTGAGGAGGAGTCTTGGACAACAAGTGTATCTCGTCAGCCCAGCAAGTGAAATAACCAAAGCCCAAGGCTCAGGTTCTAACAGAAGCAGAATTTCAAAGTACTGTTTGGGGGAAGCCTCCTCCCCTCTTATGTGGCATTGGGGGTCCCCAAGGAAAGCCTTCTTTCGTCTCCTTCCCTCAGAGAGAGGAGCTGACCCCAAGTCCCGCGGTCCCCACCGTGTCCCAGTGCTGAGGAAGAGCCACACGCAGGGGCCTGGTGTCAGGTGTGTGGTCGGCCACTGCTCCTGGGCTCCCAGCCAGTGGTCTGGCGGCTACATGGAAGAGCTATATTGATTTTGGGGGAAGGAGTGCTCACTGCCCACACAGCTCACCATCCCCCTCTGCACTCTGCAATCCAGGCTCGGTGCCCGGCTCACGTCCATCACCAGCACTCCACATGTTTCCGCCATGGGAGGGATCATTCAGCCTCACCCCATTGCACAGAAGAGGAAAGCGAGGCCCAGCGAGGAGAGGTTAAATGGCTCCAGTCCCAGAGCTGTTCAGCAGAGAACCTGGAAAGCCAGGCCTCCAGAGCCCCTGCTAGACCAGCCAGAGACTCCCTGAGGTGAAAGTGAGCCGTCCCCTGCCTGACCAGGCACGCAATGGCCCCTGATCTACATGATGGCCTGTTCTTGACCGTGAAGATGAGCTGGCCGACTAGGAGGTGGATTTCAGCTGGTGGGACAGGCTGTAGCTACAGGACAGAGTGACACATCTGAGCTAGCAGGGGCCACACTCTGGTCTCCCTCCCGGAGCCAGAGCAGGAGCTGGAATCTCGGTGCCCGGGGGGCCGGCACACAACAGGGTCTGCACTGACCAGGGATCCATGGCCCCCAGGGAGAGTCCACTCTGCCCTCTCCCCGCTCCTGCCTGGCCTCACCTCTCCTCACTGTGTCGCTGCAGGACCCGGAACCAGGCCCCATAGGGACGGGGGGACAGTCCGGGCCGATGGTCAGGGTTCCCCAAGGGACCCAGGGTGTTGCCAGGGCACTGGGAAAAGACAAGGTCTGGGTTCCGGTGTCCAACACCACCCTGCGAACTTGGGAGTAGTAAGAGATACCCTCCCCCAAGTCCGGAGGGCTATGGCACAAAAGGCCTCAGCTTACTCTGATGTCACTTGGGCTGCAGAGATGTAGTGTCCCAAGGGTGCCACAGTCTTATAGAAGTGCCTCTCGGCCTTGGATATCCATCCCCGACCCCCTGTGATCCCAGTCTTGGGAATATGTTTTCTAACCCCTCGAGGTCCTTCTCAGCAGAGGACAACTCGGGGCTTGGGGGCCTTAGGACCTGGCTACGCAGAAGGTGGAAGAGCACAGGGCCACCAGTCTGAAGACCAAGGTCAGGGCCCTACTTGTTTCAGCCTCAGGGTCCCCATGTGGAAGAGAATCCAGAATCACTGCTCCGGTCAGGTTGAGGAGGCCTTAGGAAGGAATGGGGCACCAGGACCGGAGAGGGAAACGGGGACAAGGGAGGCTTCTGCGGTTTCTCACATCGCCCATGGAACCCACGGGTCTGCTCCTGTGAGGGACACAGACACAGAGACGGAGAAGGGGACAGAGAATGAACCCAGGACAGAGGGAACCAGGAGAAGCCACAGACTCCATCAGCTTAGAAATGACATCCCGGCATTTTGTGCCATTCTGTTCCTGACAGGGCCGTCACATTGGCCATCCACCCTGGAGGGCAGGGGTTTCCACAGAGATGTGTGACCAGGACTCAGGTGTGCCAGGAGCCACTGTGGGGACGGCCCAGCACATGGGCACAGACGAGGCCCGTGGACCTGAGCCTAACAGTAATGGGAGCCCCTGGAATTCTGTGTTGGGAGAGGTCAAGGTCAGAATCAGTTCATTACTACCTTCCCACAGGGGCTGGGACACAGGCAGGTGTGGGGTGGCTTTGCCAGGACCCCAGAGCAGATTCAAGCCCCTCTGAGCTGTGTTCCATGACAAGCGCAGCCCCTGGCTCATCCTTGCGTTGTCAGCTCGGCACCAGCCTCCTGTGATAGCAGGCACGGAACATTTGTAGAGGTCCCTAACACTAACCTTAAACTGTACCCTAAACCTACCCCGTACCCTAACCCCAACACCTACCAGAACACTAACGCCTAACCCTACCCCTGAACCGAACCCAAACCCTAAAGCGTACCCTAACCCTAACCCGTACCCTAAATGGTAGCCTAACCCTAAACCCTACCCTGTACGGTAAACCGTGCCCTAACCCCTACCCTATCTCTAACCCGTACACTAACCCGTACCCTAACCCATGCCCTAACCAGTACCCTAACTCTAACCCTAACCCTCGGTCAACGGGAGGAAAGAGGAAATCCCCGGAAGTGTGGGGTTCATGAGACATTTGACCGCCAGTCCTGACAGGAAGATGACACTGTGCCAAATGGACCTGCTGATTTCTCAGAACACTGACATCCTGTGAAATGCTACATCACTGACCCACAGGCTGATGTTCCAAACCTTGGGTCTCCTAGATCCAGAGCAGAGAAGTGCTGTCAGGTGGGGATAAGTAGGTCCTCCGACCTATGGCCTGCACACCTGCTTCCATTTCTGGGAGAAGGGGAAACACACCCTTGTTTTTAAGTAGTCATTATCTTCATTCTAAAGTAGACCCATGACCTTGACCTTTTTGGAAAAGCGAAATGACTCTTCCAAATGAAGACCTCAACTCATCTGTTCCTCATGCAACCTGTGTGCGACCAGGTTTACCCAGGCTCCAAGCCCCACCTGGAGGATCCTCCTGTACCATCTTGACAGCCCATGACCGGCACCATCACCCCCGGGGGCACAACGCTGAATTTGGGGGAGGGCTCTGGGCCTTTTTGCCACCACACCTGTGCCTGCGGAAGCGGGAACCGGGAGGATCCTCCCAGATGATCCTCATGGAACCTTAGCAACATCCCTGAGGACATGGGGCACAATGCTGAAGCTTGAGGACGGCTCTGGGGTTTCTTGCCAGCACACCTGTGCCTGGGGGGGGGCAGCGGGAACCTGGAGGGCCCTCCCACACAATCCCAACGGACTATTAGCACCATCCCTGGGGAACATGGGGCACAATGCTGAAATTGGGGGATGGCCCTGGAGCTTGTCGCTACCGCACCTGTGCCTAGGGGAGCAGGAACCTGAAGGAACCTCCCAGATCATCATAACAGACCATGACCACCATCGCCCTGAGGACATGGGGCACAAGGCTCAGTTGGAGTCCCTTGGTCCTGAAACCAGCAGGAACGGAGCTCAAAGGACAGAGAGGCGCTTCCAGGAGAATTTCCATCCAGGGAAAAGCGGCCCACTGGAGGGCACAGAAGCAGGAACCCCACCGACCCGCAGGCCATTTGAACAGGATCACCTCCTGCACTTACTTAGCACGTTGTCCGTCTTCGTGTGTGGACCGTGACTGGCCCGCTCAGGGATGGTGCGCTTCCAGAGGAGGGCTAGAAACTTTTCAGTGCTTGCTCGTGGGTCAGAGGACCAAAGCCCCAGGAAGCAGAGGCTATCCTTCTTCCTCTGGGGCTGGGGAAGTCAGCCACCGACCTGGGGCGGGACCGGGCCCAGGAGTGTGTTCTTTCTGAAGCCACTGCCTTCGGAGGGTGTTGCTTTGCCTAAAAAAGGCCCACTCACCCCAGAGTCAGGAGCAATGACAGGCTGTCTCCAACCCTAGCCCAGGACCACGACCCGAAACCATCCTGCCTTTGGGAGGACAGGTCTCCTGCAGGAGCCTGGGAGGGGACTGGCCCCTCTCCCACCCCGGGCTCCAGGATCCCCGGGACCTGCAAGAGCTCTTCATCTGAGGAGGAGTCTTGGAGAACAAGTGTATCTCGTCAGCCCAGCAAGTGAAATAACCAAAGCCCAAGGCTCAGGTTCTAACAGAAGCAGAATTTCAAAGTACTGTTTGGGGGAAGCCTCCTCCCCTCTTATGTGGCATTGGGCATCCCCAAGGAAAGCCTTCTTTCGTCTCCTTCCCTCAGAGAGAGGAGCTGACCCCAAGTCCCGCGGTCCCCACCGTGTCCCAGTGCTGAGGAAGAGCCACACGCAGGGGCCTGGTGTCAGGAGTGTGGTCGGCCACTGCTCCTGGGCTCCCAGCCAGTGGTCTGGCGGCTACATGGAAGAGCTAAATTGATTTTGGGAGAAGGAGTGCTCACTGCCCACACCGCTCACCATCCCCCTCTGCACTCTGCAATCCAGGCTCGGTGCCCGGCTTACGTCCATCACCAGCGCTCCACATGTTTCCGCCATGGGAGGGATCATTCAGCCTCACCCCATTGCACAGAAGAGGAAAGCGAGGCCCAGCGAGGAGAGGTTAAATGGCTCCAGTCCCAGAGCTGTTCAGCAGAGAACCTGGAAAGCCAGGCCTCCAGAGCCCCTGCTAGACCAGCCAGAGACTCCCTGAGGTGAAAGTGAGCCGTCCCCTGCCTGACCAGGCACGCAATGGCCCCTGACCTTCATGATGGCCTGTTCTTGACCGTGAAGATGAGCTGGCCGACTAGGAGGTGGAGTTCAGCTGGTGGGACAGGCTGTAGCTACAGGACAGAGTGACACATCTGAGCTAGCAGGGGCCACACTCTGGTCTCCCTCCCGGAGCCAGAGCAGGAGCTGGAATCTCGGTGCCCGGGGGGCCGGCACACAACAGGGTCTGCACTGACCAGGGATCCATGGCCCCCAGGGAGAGTCCCCTCTGCCCTCTCCCCGCTCCTGCCTGGCCTCACCTCTCCTCACTGTGTCGCTGCAGGACCCGGAACCAGGCCCCATAGGGACGGGGGGACATTCCGGGCTGATGGTCAGGGTTCCCCAAGGGACCCAGGGTGTTGCCAGGGCACTGGGAAAAGACAAGGTCTGGGTTCCGCTCTCCAACACCACCCTGCGAAGTTGGGAGTAGTAAGAGATACCCTCCCCCAAGTCCGGAGGGCTATAGCACAAAAGGCCTCAGCTTACTCTGATGTCACTTGGGCTGCAGAGATGTAGTGTCCCAAGGGTGCCACAGTCTTATAGAAGTGCCTCTCGGCCTTGGATATCCATCCCCGACCCCCTGTGATCCCAGTCTTGGGAAAATGTTTTCTAACCCCTCGAGGTCCTTCTCAGCAGAGGACAGACTCGGGGATTGGGGGCCTTAGGACCTGGCTACGCAGAAGGTGGAAGAGCACAGGGCCACCAGTCTGAAGACCAAGGTCAGGGCCCTACTTGTTTCAGCCTCAGGGTCGCCATATGGAAGAGAATCCAGAATCACTGCTCCGGTCAGGTTGAGGAGGCCTTAGGAAGGAGTGGGGCTCCAGGACCGGAGAGGGAAACGGGGACAAGGGAGGCTTCTGCGGTTTCTCACATCGCCCATGGAACCCACGGGTCTGCTCCTGTGAGGGACACAGACACAGAGACAGAGAAGGGGACAGAGAATGAACCCAGGACAGAGGGAACCAGGAGAAGCCACAGACTCCATCAGCTTAGAAATGACATCCCGGCATTTTGTGCCATTCTGTTCCTGACAGGGCCGTCACATTGGCCATCCACCCTGGAGGGCAGGGGTTTCCACAGAGATGTGTGAACAGGACTCAGGTGTGCCAGGAGTCACTGTGGGGACGGCCCAGCACATGGGCACAGACGAGGCCCGTGGACCTGAGCCTAACAGTAATGGGAGCCCCTGGAATTCTGTGTTGGGAGAGGTCAAGGTCAGAATCAGATCATTACTAGCTTCCCACAGGGGCTGGCACACAGGCAGGTGTGGGGTGGCTTTGCCTGGACCCCAGAGCAGATTCAAGCCCCTCTGAGCTGTGTTCCATGACAAGCGCAGCCCCTGGCTCATCCTTGCATTGTCAGCTCGGCACCAGCCTCCTGTGATAGCAGGCACGGAACATTTGTAGACGTCCCTAACACTAAACTTAAACTGTACCCTAAACCTACCCCGTACCCTAACCCCAACACCTACCAGAACACTAACGCCTAACCCTACCCCTGTACCGAACCCAAACCCTAAAGTGTACCCTAACCCTAACCCGTACCCGAAATGGTAGACTAACCCTAAACCCTACCCTGTACGGTAAACCGTGCCCTAACCCCTACCCTATCTCTAACCCGTACCCTAACCCGTACCCTAACCCATGCCCTAACCAGTACCCTAACTCTAACCCTAACCCTCGGTCAACGGGAGGAAAGAGGAAATCCCCGGAAGTGTGGCGTTCATGAGACATTTGACCGCCAGTCCTGACAGGAAGATGACACTGTGCCAAATGGACCAGCTGATTTCTCAGAACACTGACATCCTGTGAAATGCTACATCACTGACCCACAGGCTGATGTTCCAAACCTTGGGTCTCCTAGATCCAGAGCAGAGAAGTGCTGTCAGGTGGGGATAAGTAGGTCCTCCGACCTATGGCCTGCACACCTGCTTCCATTTCTGGGACAAGGGGAAACACACACTTGTTTTTAAGTAGTCATTATCTTCATTGTGAAGTAGACCCATGACCTTGACCTTTTTGGAAAAGCGAAATGACTCTTCCAAATGAAGACCTCAACTCATCTGTTCCTCATGCAACCTGAGTGCGACCAGGTTTACCCAGGCTCCAAACCCCAACTGGAGGATCCTCCTGTACCATCTTGACAGCCCATGACCGGCACCAGCACCCCCGGGGGCACAACGCTGAATTTGGGGGAGGGCTCTGGGCCTTTTGGCCACCACACCTGTGCCTGGGGAAGCGGGAACCGGGAGGATCCTCCCAGATGATCCTCATGGAACCTTAGCAACATCCCTGAGAACATGGGGCACAATGCTGAAGCTTGAGGACGGCTCTGGGGTTTCTTGCCAGCACACCTGTGCCTGGGGGGTGGCAGCGGGAACCTGGAGGGCCCTCCCAGACCATCCCAACGGACTATTAGCACCATCCCTGGGGAACACGGGGCACAATGCTGAAATTGGGGGATGGCCCTGGGGCTTGTCGCTACCGCACCTGTGCCTAGGGGAGCAGGAACCTGAAGGAACCTCCCAGATCATCATAACAGACCATGACCACCATCGCCCTGAGGACATGGGGCACAATGCTCAGTTGGAGTCCCTTGGTCCTGAAACCAGCAGGAACGGAGCTCAAAGGACAGAGAGGCGCCTCCAGGAGAATTTCCATCCAGGGAAAAGCGGCCCACTGGAGGGCACAGAAGCAGCAACCCCACCGACCCGCAGGCCATTTGAACAGGATCACCTCCTGCACTTAATTAGCACGTTGTCCGTCTTCGTGTGTGGACCGTGACTGGCCCGCTCAGGGATGGTGCGCTTCCAGAGGAGGGCTAGAAACTTTTCAGTGCTTGCTCGTGGGTCAGAGGACCAAAGCCCAAGGAAGCAGAGGCTATCCTTCTTCCTCTGGGGCTGGGGAAGTCAGCCACCGACCTGGGGCGGGACCGGGCCCAAGAGTGTGTTCTTTCTGAAGCCACTGCCTTCGGTGGGTGTTGCTTTGCCTAAAAAAGGCCCACTCACCCCAGAGTCAGGAGCAGTGACAGGCTGTCTCCAACCCTAGCCCAGGACCACGACCCGAAACCATCCTGCCTTTGGGAGGACAGGTCTCCTGCAGGAGCCTGGGAGGGGACTGGCCCCTCTCCCACCCCGGGCTCCAGGATGCCCGGGACCTGCAAGAGCTCTTCATCTGAGGAGGAGTCTTGGAGAACAAGTGTATCTCGTCAGCCCAGCAAGTGAAATAACCAAAGCCCAAGGCTCAGGTTCTAACAGAAGCAGAATTTCAAAGTACTGTTTGGGGGAAGCCTCCTCCCCTCTTATGTGGCATTGGGGATCCCCAAGGAAAGCCTTCTTTCGTCTCCTTCCCTCAGAGAGAGGAGCTGACCCCAAGTCCCGCGGTCCCCTCCGTGTCCCAGTGCTGAGGAAGAGCCACACGCAGGGGCCTGGTGTCAGGAGTGTGGTCGGCCACTGCTCCTGGGCTCCCAGCCAGTGGTCTGGCGGCTACATGGAAGAGCTAAATTGATTTTGGGAGAAGGAGTGCTCACTGCCCACACCGCTCACCATCCCCCTCTGCACTCTGCAATCCAGGCTCGGTGCCCGGCTTACGTCCATCACCAGCGCTCCACATGTTTCCGCCATGGGAGGGATCATTCAGCCTCACCCCATTGCACAGAAGAGGAAAGCGAGGCCCAGCGAGGAGAGGTTAAATGGCTCCAGTCCCAGAGCTGTTCAGCAGAGAACCTGGAAAGCCAGGCCTCCAGAGCCCCTGCTAGACCAGCCAGAGACTCCCTGAGGTGAAAGTGAGCCGTCCCCTGCCTGACCAGGCACGCAATGGCCCCTGACCTTCATGATGGCCTGTTCTTGACCGTGAAGATGAGCTGGCCGACTAGGAGGTGGAGTTCAGCTGGTGGGACAGGCTGTAGCTACAGGACAGAGTGACACATCTGAGCTAGCAGGGGCCACACTCTGGTCTCCCTCCCGGAGCCAGAGCAGAAGCTGGAATCTCGGTGCCCGGGGGGCCGGCACACAACAGGGTATGCACTGACGAGGAATCCATGGCCCCCAGGGAGAGTCCGCTCTGCCCTCTCCCCGCTCCTGCCTGGCCTCACCTCTCCTCACTGTGTCGTTGCAGGACCCGGAACCAGGCCCCATAGGGACGGGGGGACAGTCCGGGCTGATGGTCAGGGTTCCCCAAGGGACCCAGGGTGTTGCCAGGGCACTGGGAAAAGACAAGGTCTGGGTTCCGGTGTCCAACACCACCCTGCGAACTTGGCAGTAGTAAGAGATACCCTCCCCCAAGTCCGGAGGGCTATAGCACAAAAGGCCTCAGCTTACTCTGATGTCACTTGGGCTGCAGAGATGTAGTGTCCCAAGGGTGCCACAGTCTTATAGAAGTGCCTCTCGGCCTTGGATATCCATCCCCGACCCCCTGTGATCCCAGTCTTGGGAAAATGTTTTCTAACCCCTCGAGGTCCTTCTCAGCAGAGGACAGACACGGGGCTTCGGGGCCTTAGGACCTGGCTACGCAGAAGGTGGAAGAGCACAGGGCCACCAGTCTGAAGACCAAGGTCAGGGCCCTACTTGTTACAGCCTCAGGGTCCCCATGTGGAAGAGAATCCAGAATCACTGCTCCGGTCAGGTTGAGGAGGCCTTAGGAAGGAATGGGGCACCAGGACCGGAGAGGGAAACGGGGACAAGGGAGGCTTCTGCGGTTTCTCACATCGCCCATGGAACCCACGGGTCTGCTCCTGTGAGGGACACAGACACAGAGACAGAGAAGGGGACAGAGAATGAACCCAGGACAGAGGGAACCAGGAGAAGTCACAGACTCCATCAGCTTAGAAATGACATCCCGGCATTTTGTGCCATTCTGTTCCTGACAGGGCCGTCACATTGGCTATCCACCCTGGAGGGCAGGGGTTTCCACAGAGATGTGTGACCAGGACTCAGGTGTGCCAGGAGCCACTGTGGGGACGGCCCAGCACATGGGCACAGACGAGGCCCGTGGACCTGAGCCTAACAGTAATTGGAGCCCCTGGAATTCTGTGTTGGGAGAGGTCAAGGTCAGAATCAGTTCATTACTACCTTCCCACAGGGGCTGGGACACAGGCAGGTGTGGGGTGGCTTCGCCTGGACCCCAGAGCAGATTCAAGCCCCTCTGAGCTGTGTTCCATGACAAGCGCAGCCCCTGGCTCATCCTTGCATTGTCAGCTTGGCACCAGCCTCCTGTGATAGCAGGCACAGAACATTTGTAGAGGTCCCTAACACTAACCTTAAACTGTACCCTAAACCTACCCCGTACCCTAACCCCAACACCTACCAGAACACTAACGCCTAACCCTACCCCTGAACCGAACCCAAACCCTAAAGCGTACCCTAACCCTAACCCGTACGCTAAATGGTAGCCTAACCCTAAACCCTACCCTGTACGGTAAACCGTGCCCTAACCCCTACCCTATCTCTAACCCGTACCCTAACCCGTACCCTAACCCGTGCCCTAACCAGTACCCTAACTCTAACCCTAAACCTCGGTCAACGGGAGGAAAGAGGAAATCCCCGGAAGTGTGGGGTTCATGAGACATTTGCCCGCCAGTCCTGACAGGAAGATGACACTGTGCCAAATGGACCTGCTGATTTCTCAGAACACTGACATCCTGTGAAATGCTACATCCCTGACCCACAGGCTGATGTTCCAAACCTTGGGTCTCCTATATCCAGAGCAGAGAAGTGCTGTCAGGTGGGGATAAGTAGGTCCTCCGACCTATGGCCTGCACACCTGCTTCCATTTCTGGGAGAAGGGGAAACACACACTTGTTTTTAAGTAGTCATTATCTTCATTCTAAAGTGGACCCATGACCTTGACCTTTTTGGAAAAGCGAAATGACTCTTCCAAATGAAGACCTCAACTCATCTGTTCCTCATGCAACCTGAGTGTGACCAGGTTTACCCAGGCTCCAAGCCCCACCTGGAGGATCCTCCTGTACCATCTTGACAGCCCATGACCGGCACCAGCACCCCCGGGGGCACAACGCTGAATTTGGGGGAGGGCTCTGGGCCTTTTTGCCACCACACCTGTGCCTGGGGAAGCGGGAACCTGGAGGATCCTCCCAGATGATCCTCATGGAACCTTAGCAACATCCCTGAGGGCATGGGGCACAATGCTGAAGCTTGAGGACGGCTCTGGGGTTTCTTGCCACCACACCTGTGCCTGGGGGGGGGCAGCGGGAACCTGGAGGGCCCTCCCAGACAATCCGAACGGACTATTAGCACCATCCCTGGGGAACATGGGGCACAATGCTGAAATTGGGGGATGACCCTGGGGCTTGTCACTACCGCACCTGTGCCTAGGGGAGCAGGAACCTGAAGGAACCTCCCAGATCATCATAACAGACCATGACCACCATCGCCCTGAGGACATGGGGCACAAGGCTCAGTTGGAGTCCCTTGGTCCTGAAACCAGCAGGAACGGAACTCAAAGGACAGAGAGGCGCCTCCAGGAGAATTTCCATCCAGGGAAAAGCGGCCCACTGGAGGGCACAGAAGCAGCAACCCCACCGACCCGCAGGCCATTTGAACAGGATCACCTCCTGCACTTACTTAGCACGTTGTCCGTCTTCGTGTGTGGACCGTGACTGGCCCGCTCAGGGATGGTGCGCTTCCAGAGGAGGGCTAGAAACTTTTCAGTGCTTGCTCGTGGGTCAGAGGACCAAAGCCCAAGGAAGCAGAGGCTATCCTTCTTCCTCTGGGGCTGGGGAAGTCAGCCACCGACCTGGGGCGGGACCGGGCCCAGGAGTGTGTTCTTTCTGAAGCCACTGCCTTCGGTGGGTGTTGCTTTGCCTAAAAAAGGCCCACTCACCCCAGAGTCAGGAGTAGTGACAGGCTGTCTCCAACCCTAGCCCAGGACCACGACCCGAAACCATCCTGCCTTTGGGAGGACAGGTCTCCTGCAGGAGCCTGGGAGGGGACTGGCCCCTCTCCCACCCCGGGCTCCAGGATGCCCGGGACCTGCAAGAGCTCTTCATCTGAGGAGGAGTCTTGGAGAACAAGTGTATCTCGTCAGCCCAGCAAGTGAAATAACCAAAGCCCAAGGCTCAGGTTCTAACAGAAGCAGAATTTCAAAGTACTGTTTGGGGGAAGCCTCCTCCCCTCTTATGTGGCATTGGGGGTCCCCAAGGAAAGCCTTCTTTCGTCTCCTTCCCTCAGAGAGAGGAGCTGACCCCAAGTCCCGCGGTCCCCACCGTGTCCCAGTGCTGAGGAAGAGCCACACGCAGGGGCCTGGTGTCAGGAGTGTGGTCGGCCACTGCTCCTGGGCTCCCAGCCAGTGGTCTGGCGGCTACATGGAAGAGCTATATTGATTTTGGGGGAAGGAGTGCTCACTGCCCACACCGCTCACCATCCCCCTCTGCACTCTGCAATCCAGGCTCGGTGCCCGGCTTACGTCCATCACCAGCACTCCACATGTTTCCGCCATGGGAGGGATCATTCAGCCTCACCCCATTGCACAGAAGAGGAAAGCGAGGCCCAGCGAGGAGAGGTTAAATGGCTCCAGTCCCAGAGCTGTTCAGCAGAGAACCTGGAAAGCCAGGCCTCCAGAGCCCCTGCTAGACCAGCCAGAGACTCCCTGAGGTGAAAGTGAGCCGTCCCCTGCCTGACCAGGCACGCAATGGCCCCTGACCTACATGATGGCCTGTTCTTGACCGTGAAGATGAGCTGGCCGACTAGGAGGTGGATTTCAGCTGGTGGGACAGGCTGTAGCTACAGGACAGAGTGACACATCTGAGCTAGCAGGGGCCACACTCTGGTCTCCCTCCCGGAGCCAGAGCAGGAGCTGGAATCTCGGTGCCCGGGGGGCCGGCACACAACAGGGTCTGCACTGACCAGGGATCCATGGCCCCCAGGGAGAGTCCACTCTGCCCTCTCCCCGCTCCTGCCTGGCCTCACCTCTCCTCACTGTGTCGCTGCAGGACCCGGAACCAGGCCCCATAGGGACGGGGGGACAGTCCGGGCCGATGGTCAGTGTTCACCAAGGGACCCAGGGTGTTGCCAGGGCACTGGGAAAAGACAAGGTCTGGGTTCCGGTGTCCAACACCACCCTGCGAACTTGGGAGTAGTAAGAGATACCCTCCCCCAAGTCCGGAGGGCTATGGCACAAAAGGCCTCAGCTTACTCTGATGTCACTTGGGCTGCAGAGATGTAGTGTCCCAAGGGTGCCACAGTCTTATAGAAGTGCCTCTCGGCCTTGGATATCCATCCCCGACCCCCTGTGATCCCAGTCTTGGGAATATGTTTTCTAACCCCTCGAGGTCCTTCTCAGCAGAGGACAACTCGGGGCTTGGGGGCCTTAGGACCTGGCTACGCAGAAGGTGGAAGAGCACAGGGCCACCAGTCTGAAGACCAAGGTCAGGGCCCTACTTGTTTCAGCCTCAGGGTCCCCATGTGGAAGAGAATCCAGAATCACTGCTCCGGTCAGGTTGAGGAGGCCTTAGGAAGGAATGGGGCACCAGGACCGGAGAGGGAAACGGGGACAAGGGAGGCTTCTGCGGTTTCTCACATCGCCCATGGAACCCACGGGTCTGCTCCTGTGAGGGACACAGACACAGAGACGGAGAAGGGGACAGAGAATGAACCCAGGACAGAGGGAACCAGGAGAAGCCACAGACTCCATCAGCTTAGAAATGACATCCCGGCATTTTGTGCCATTCTGTTCCTGACAGGGCCGTCACATTGGCCATCCACCCTGGAGGGCAGGGGTTTCCACAGAGATGTGTGACCAGGACTCAGGTGTGCCAGGAGCCACTGTGGGGACGGCCCAGCACATGGGCACAGACGAGGCCCGTGGACCTGAGCCTAACAGTAATGGGAGCCCCTGGAATTCTGTGTTGGGAGAGGTCAAGGTCAGAATCAGTTCATTACTACCTTCCCACAGGGGCTGGGACACAGGCAGGTGTGGGGTGGCTTTGCCAGGACCCCAGAGCAGATTCAAGCCCCTCTGAGCTGTGTTCCATGACAAGCGCAGCCCCTGGCTCATCCTTGCGTTGTCAGCTCGGCACCAGCCTCCTGTGATAGCAGGCACGGAACATTTGTAGAGGTCCCTAACACTAAACTTAAACTGTACCCTAAACCTACCCCGTATCCTAACCCCAACACCTACCAGAACACTAACGCCTAACCCTACCCCTGAACCGAACCCAAACCCTAAAGCGTACCCTAACCCTAACCCGTACCCTAAATGGTAGCCTAACCCGAAACCCTACCCTGTACGGTAAACCGTGCCCTAACCCCTACCCTATCTCTAACCCGTACACTAACCCGTACCCTAACCCATGCCCTAACCAGTACCCTAACTCTAACCCTAACCCTCGGTCAACGCTAGGAAAGAGGAAATCCCCGGAAGTGTGGGGTTCATGAGACATTTGACCGCCCGTCCTGACAGGAAGATGACACTGTGCCAAATGGACCTGCTGATTTCTCAGAACACTGACATCCTGTGAAATGCTACATCCCTGACCCACAGGCTGATGTTCCAAACCTTGGGTCTCCTAGATCCAGAGCAGAGAAGTGCTGTCAGGTGGGGATAAGTAGGTCCTCCGACCTATGGCCTGCACACCTGCTTCCATTTCTGGGAGAAGGGGAAACACACCCTTGTTTTTAAGTAGTCATTATCTTCATTCTAAAGTAGACACATGACCTTGACCTTTTTGGAAAAGCGAAATGACTCTTCCAAATGAAGACCTCAACTCATCTGTTCCTCATGCAACCTGTGTGCGACCAGGTTTACCCAGGCTCCAAACCCCACCTGGAGGATCCTCCTGTACCATCTTGACAACCCATGACCGGCACCAGCACCCCCGGGGGCACAATGCTGAATTTGGGGGAGGGCTCTGGGCCTTTTTGCCCCCACACCTGTGCCCGGGGAAGCGGGAACCGGGAGGATCCTCCCAGATGATCCTCATGGAACCTTAGCAACATCCCTGAGGACATGGGGCACAATGCTGAAGCTTGAGGACGGCTCTGGGTTTCTTGCCACCACACCTGTGCCTGGGGGGGGGGCAGCGGGAACCTGGAGGGCCCTCCCAGACAATCCCAACGGACTATTAGCACCGTCCCTGGGGAACATGGGGCACAATGCTGAAATTGGGGGATGGCCCTGGGGCTTGTCACTACCGCACCTGTGCCTAGGGGAGCAGGAACCTGAAGGAACCTCCCAGATCATCATAACAGACCATGACCACCATCGCCCTGAGGACATGGGGCACAAGGCTCAGTTGGAGTCCCTTGGTCCTGAAACCAGCAGGAACGGAGCTCAAAGGACAGAGAGGCGCTTCCAGGAGAATTTCCATCCAGGGAAAAGCGGCCCACTGGAGGGCACAGAAGCAGCAACCCCACCGACCCGCAGGCCATTTGAACAGGATCACCTCCTGCACTTACTTAGCACGTTGTCCGTCTTCGTGTGTGGACCGTGACTGGCCCGCTCAGGGATGGTGCGCTTCCAGAGGAGGGCTAGAAACTTTTCAGTGCTTGCTCGTGGGTCAGAGGACCAAAGCCCAAGGAAGCAGAGGCTATCCTTCTTCCTCTGGGGCTGGGGAAGTCAGCCACCGACCTGGGGCGGGACCGGGCCCAGGAGTGTGTTCTTTCTGAAGCCACTGCCTTCGGAGGGTGTTGCTTTGCCTAAAAAAGGCCCACTCACCCCAGAGTCAGGAGCAGTGACAGGCTGTCTCCAACCCTAGCCC
Organism: Eumetopias jubatus; assembly: GCF_037043125.1. Taxonomy (NCBI): domain Eukaryota; kingdom Metazoa; phylum Chordata; class Mammalia; order Carnivora; family Otariidae; genus Eumetopias; species Eumetopias jubatus. The sequence continues at coordinate 168,658 of NW_028274856.1, forward strand.
AGGACCACGACCCGAAACCATCCTGCCTTTGGGAGGACAGGTCTCCTGCAGGAGCCTGGGAGGGGACTGGCCCCTCTCCCACCCCGGGCTCCAGGATCCCCGGGACCTGCAAGAGCTCTTCATCTGAGGAGGAGTCTTGGAGAACAAGTGTATCTCGTCAGCCCAGCAAGTGAAATAACCAAAGCCCAAGGCTCAGGTTCTAACAGAAGCAGAATTTCAAAGTACTGTTTGGGGGAAGCCTCCTCCCCTCTTATGTGGCATTGGGGATCCCCAAGGAAAGCCTTCTTTCGTCTCCTTCCCTCAGAGAGAGGAGCTGACCCCAAGTCCCGCGGTCCCCACCGTGTCCCAGTGCTGAGGAAGAGCCACACGCAGGGGCCTGGTGTCAGGAGTGTGGTCGGCCACTGCTCCTGGGCTCCCAGCCAGTGGTCTGGCGGCTACATGGAAGAGCTAAATTGATTTTGGGAGAAGGAGTGCTCACTGCCCACACCGCTCACCATCCCCCTCTGCACTCTGCAATCCAGGCTCGGTGCCCGGCTTACGTCCATCACCAGCACTCCACATGTTTCCGCCATGGGAGGGATCATTCAGCCTCACCCCATTGCACAGAAGAGGAAAGCGAGGCCCAGCGAGGAGAGGTTAAATGGCTCCAGTCCCAGAGCTGTTCAGCAGAGAACCTGGAAAGCCAGGCCTCCAGAGCCCCTGCTAGACCAGCCAGAGACTCCCTGAGGTGAAAGTGAGCCGTCCCCTGCCTGACCAGGCACGCAATGGCCCCTGACCTTCATGATGGCCTGTTCTTGACCGTGAAGATGAGCTGGCCGACTAGGAGGTGGAGTTCAGCTGGTGGGACAGGCTGTAGCTACAGGACAGAGTGACACATCTGAGCTAGCAGGGGCCACACTCTGGTCTCCCTCCCGGAGCCAGACCAGGAGCTGGAATCTCGGTGCCCGGGGGGCCGGCACACAACAGGGTCTGCACTGACCAGGGATCCATGGCCCCCAGGGAGAGTCCACTCTGCCCTCTCCCCGCTCCTGCCTGGCCTCACCTCTCCTCACTGTGTCGCTGCAGGACCCGGAACCAGGCCCCATAGGGACGGGGGGACATTCCGGGCTGATGGTCAGGGTTCCCCAAGGGACCCAGGGTGTTGCCAGGGCACTGGGAAAAGACAAGGTCTGGGTTCCGCTCTCCAACACCACCCTGCGAACTTGGGAGTAGTAAGAGATACCCTCCCCCAAGTCCGGAGGGCTATAGCACAAAAGGCCTCAGCTTACTCTGATGTCACTTGGGCTGCAGAGATGTAGTGTCCCAAGGGTGCCACAGTCTTATAGAAGTGCCTCTCGGCCTTGGATATCCATCCCCGACCCCCTGTGATCCCAGTCTTGGGAAAATGTTTTCTAACCCCTCGAGGTCCTTCTCAGCAGAGGACAGACTCGGGGATTGGGGGCCTTAGGACCTGGCTACGCAGAAGGTGGAAGAGCACAGGGCCACCAGTCTGAAGACCAAGGTCAGGGCCCTACTTGTTTCAGCCTCAGGGTCGCCATATGGAAGAGAATCCAGAATCACTGCTCCGGTCAGGTTGAGGAGGCCTTAGGAAGGAGTGGGGCTCCAGGACCGGAGAGGGAAACGGGGACAAGGGAGGCTTCTGCGGTTTCTCACATCGCCCATGGAACCCACGGGTCTGCTCCTGTGAGGGACACAGACACAGAGACAGAGAAGGGGACAGAGAATGAACCCAGGACAGAGGGAACCAGGAGAAGCCACAGACTCCATCAGCTTAGAAATGACATCCCGGCATTTTGTGCCATTCTGTTCCTGACAGGGCCGTCACATTGGCCATCCACCCTGGAGGGCAGGGGTTTCCACAGAGATGTGTGAACAGGACTCAGGTGTGCCAGGAGTCACTGTGGGGACGGCCCAGCACATGGGCACAGACGAGGCCCGTGGACCTGAGCCTAACAGTAATGGGAGCCCCTGGAATTCTGTGTTGGGAGAGGTCAAGGTCAGAATCAGATCATTACTAGCTTCCCACAGGGGCTGGGACACAGGCAGGTGTGGGGTGGCTTTGCCTGGACCCCAGAGCAGATTCAAGCCCCTCTGAGCTGTGTTCCATGACAAGCGCAGCCCCTGGCTCATCCTTGCATTGTCAGCTCGGCACCAGCCTCCTGTGATAGCAGGCACGGAACATTTGTAGACGTCCCTAAAACTAACCTTAAACTGTACCCTAAACCTTCCCCGTACCCTAACCCCAACACCTACCAGAACACTAACGCCTAACCCTACCCCTGTACCGAACCCAAACCCTAAAGTGTACCCTAACCCTAACCCGTACCCGAAATGGTAGCCTAACCCTAAACCCTACCCTGTACGGTAAACCGTGCCCTAACCCCTACCCTATCTCTAACCCGTACCCTAACCCGTACCCTAACCCATGCCCTAACCAGTACCCTAACTCTAACCCTAACCCTCGGTCAACGGGAGGAAAGAGGAAATCCCCGGAAGTGTGGCGTTCATGAGACATTTGACCGCCAGTCCTGACAGGAAGATGACACTGTGCCAAATGGACCTGCTGATTTCTCAGAACACTGACATCCTGTGAAATGCTACATCACTGACCCACAGGCTGATGTTCCAAACCTTGGGTCTCCTAGATCCAGAGCAGAGAAGTGCTGTCAGGTGGGGATAAGTAGGTCCTCCGACCTATGGCCTGCACACCTGCTTCCATTTCTGGGACAAGGGGAAACACACACTTGTTTTTAAGTAGTCATTATCTTCATTCTGAAGTAGACCCATGACCTTGACCTTTTTGGAAAAGCGAAATGACTCTTCCAAATGAAGACCTCAACTCATCTGTTCCTCATGCAACCTGAGTGCGACCAGGTTTACCCAGGCTCCAAACCCCAACTGGAGGATCCTCCTGTACCATCTTGACAGCCGATGACCGGCACCAGCACCCCCGGGGGCACAACGCTGAATTTGGGGGAGGGCTCTGGGCCTTTTGGCCACCACACCTGTGCCTGGGGAAGCGGGAACCGGGAGGATCCTCCCAGATGATCCTCATGGAACCTTAGCAACATCCCTGAGAACATGGGGCACAATGCTGAAGCTTGAGGACGGCTCTGGGGTTTCTTGCCAGCACACCTGTGCCTGGGGTTGGCAGCGGGAACCTGGAGGGCCCTCCCAGACCATCCCAACGGACTATTAGCACCATCCCTGGGGAACACGGGGCACAATGCTGAAATTGGGGGATGGCCCTGGGGCTTGTCGCTACCGCACCTGTGCCTAGGGGAGCAGGAACCTGAAGGAACCTCCCAGATCATCATAACAGACCATGACCACCATCGCCCTGAGGACATGGGGCACAATGCTCAGTTGGAGTCCCTTGGTCCTGAAACCAGCAGGAACGGAGCTCAAAGGACAGAGAGGCGCCTCCAGGAGAATTTCCATCCAGGGAAAAGCGGCCCACTGGAGGGCACAGAAGCAGCAACCCCACCGACCCGCAGGCCATTTGAACAGGATCACCTCCTGCACTTACTTAGCACGTTGTCCGTCTTCGTGTGTGGACCGTGACTGGCCCGCTCAGGGATGGTGCGCTTCCAGAGGAGGGCTAGAAACTTTTCAGTGCTTGCTCGTGGGTCAGAGGACCAAAGCCCAAGGAAGCAGAGGCTATCCTTCTTCCTCTGGGGCTGGGGAAGTCAGCCACCGACCTGGGGCGGGACCGGGCCCAAGAGTGTGTTCTTTCTGAAGCCACTGCCTTCGGTGGGTGTTGCTTTGCCTAAAAAAGGCCCACTCACCCCAGAGTCAGGAGCAGTGACAGGCTGTCTCCAACCCTAGCCCAGGACCACGACCCGAAACCATCCTGCCTTTGGGAGGACAGGTCTCCTGCAGGAGCCTGGGAGGGGACTGGCCCCTCTCCCACCCCGGGCTCCAGGATGCCCGGGACCTGCAAGAGCTCTTCATCTGAGGAGGAGTCTTGGAGAACAAGTGTATCTCGTCAGCCCAGCAAGTGAAATAACCAAAGCCCAAGGCTCAGGTTCTAACAGAAGCAGAATTTCAAAGTACTGTTTGGGGGAAGCCTCCTCCCCTCTTATGTGGCATTGGGGGTCCCCAAGGAAAGCCTTCTTTCGTCTCCTACCCTCAGAGAGAGGAGCTGACCCCAAGTCCCGCGGTCCCCTCCGTGTCCCAGTGCTGAGGAAGAGCCACACGCAGGGGCCTGGTGTCAGGAGTGTGGTCGGCCACTGCTCCTGGGCTCCCAGCCAGTGGTCTGGCGGCTACATGGAAGAGCTAAATTGATTTTGGGGGAAGGAGTGCTCACTGCCCACACCGCTCACCATCCCCCTCTGCACTCTGCAATGCAGGCTCGGTGCCCGGCTTACGTCCATCACCAGCACTCCACATGTTTCCGCCATGGGAGGGATCATTCAGCCTCACCCCATTGCACAGAAGAGGAAAGCGAGGCCCAGCGAGGAGAGGTTAAATGGCTCCAGTCCCAGAGCTGTTCAGCAGAGAACCTGGAAAGCCAGGCCTCCAGAGCCCCTGCTAGACCAGCCAGAGACTCCCTGAGGTGAAAGTGAGCCGTCCCCTGCCTGACCAGGCACGCAATGGCCCCTGACCTTCATGATGGCCTGTTCTTGACCGTGAAGATGAGCTGGCCGACTAGGAGGTGGAGTTCAGCTGGTGGGACAGGCTGTAGCTACAGGACAGAGTGACACATCTGAGCTAGCAGGGGCCACACTCTGGTCTCCCTCCCGGAGCCAGAGCAGGAGCTGGAATCTCGGTGCCCGGGGGGCCGGCACACAACAGGGTCTGCACTGAGGAGGGATCCATGGCCCCCAGGGAGAGTCCGCTCTGCCCTCTCCCCGCTCCTGCCTGGCCTCACCTCTCCTCACTGTGTCGTTGCAGGACCCGGAACCAGGCCCCATAGGGACGGGGGGACAGTCCGGGCTGATGGTCAGGGTTCCCCAAGGGACCCAGGGTGTTGCCAGGGCACTGGGAAAAGACAAGGTCTGGGTTCCGGTGTCCAACACCACCCTGCGAACTTGGGAGTAGTAAGAGATACCCTCCCCCAAGTCCGGAGGGCTATAGCACAAAAGGCCTCAGCTTACTCTGATGTCACTTGGGCTGCAGAGATGTAGTGTCCCAAGGGTGCCACAGTCTTATAGAAGTGCCTCTCGGCCTTGGATATCCATCCCCGACCCCCTGTGATCCCAGTCTTGGGAAAATATTTTCTAACCCCTCGAGGTCCTTCTCAGCAGAGGACAGACACGGGGCTTCGGGGCCTTAGGACCTGGCTACGCAGAAGGTGGAAGAGCACAGGGCCACCAGTCTGAAGACCAAGGTCAGGGCCCTACTTGTTACAGCCTCAGGGTCCCCATGTGGAAGAGAATCCAGAATCACTGCTCCGGTCAGGTTGAGGAGGCCTTAGGAAGGAATGGGGCACCAGGACCGGAGAGGGAAACGGGGACAAGGGAGGCTTCTGTGGTTTCTCACATCGCCCATGGAACCCACGGGTCTGCTCCTGTGAGGGACACAGACACAGAGACAGAGAAGGGGACAGAGAATGAACCCAGGACAGAGGGAACCAGGAGAAGTCACAGACTCCATCAGCTTAGAAATGACATCCCGGCATTTTGTGCCATTCTGTTCCTGACAGGGCCGTAACATTGGCCATCCACCCTGGAGGGCAGGGGTTTCCACAGAGATGTGTGACCAGGACTCAGGTGTGCCAGGAGCCACTGTGGGGACGGCCCAGCACATGGGCACAGATGAGGCCCGTGGACCTGAGCCTAACAGTAATGGGAGCCCCTGGAATTCTGTGTTGGGAGAGGTCAAGGTCAGAATCAGTTCATTACTACCTTCCCACAGGGGCTGGGACACAGGCAGGTGTGGGGTGGCTTCGCCTGGACCCCAGAGCAGATTCAAGCCCCTCTGAGCTGTGTTCCATGACAAGCGCAGCCCCTGGCTCATCCTTGCATTGTCAGCTTGGCACCAGCCTCCTGTGATAGCAGGCACAGAACATTTGTAGAGGTCCCTAACACTAACCTTAAACTGTACCCTAAACCTACCCCGTACCCTAACCCCAACACCTACCAGAACACTAACGCCTAACCCTACCCCTGAACCGAACCCAAACCCTAAAGCGTACCCTAACCCTAACCCGTACCCTAAATGGTAGCCGAACCCTAAACCCTACCCTGTACGGTAAACCGTGCCCTAACCCCTACCCTATCTCTAACCCGTACCCTAACCCGTACCCTAACCCATGCCCTAACCAGTACCCTAACTCTAACCCTAACCCTCGGTCAACGGGAGGAAAGAGGAAATCCACGGAAGTGTGGGGTTCATGAGACATTTGACCGCCCGTCCTGACAGGAAGATGACACTGTGCCAAATGGACCTGCTGATTTCTCAGAACACTGACATCCTGTGAAATGCTACATCACTGACCCACAGGCTGATGTTCCAAACCTTGGGTCTCCTAGATCCAGAGCAGAGAAGTGCTGTCAGGTGGGGATAAGTAGGTCCTCCGACCTATGGCCTGCACACCTGCTTCCATTTCTGGGAGAAGGGGAAACACACACTTGTTTTTAAGTAGTCATTATCTTCATTCTAAAGTGGACCCATGACCTTGACCTTTTTGGAAAAGCGAAATGACTCTTCCAAATGAAGACCTCAACTCATCTGTTCCTCATGCAACCTGAGTGCGACCAGGTTTACCCAGGCTCCAAGCCCCACCTGGAGGATCCTCCTGTACCATCTTGACAGCCCATGACCGGCACCAGCACCCACGGGGGCACAACGCTGAATATGGGGGAAGGCTCTGGGCCTTTTTGCCACCACACCTGTGCCTGGGGAAGCGGGAACTGGGAGGATCCTCCCAGATGATCCTCATGGAACCTTAGCAACATCCCTGAGGGCATGGGGCACAATGCTGAAGCTTGAGGACGGCTCTGGGGTTTCTTGCCACCCACACCTGTGCCTGGGGGGGCAGCGGGAACCTGGAGGGCCCTCGCAGACAATCCCAACGGACTATTAGCACCATCCCTGGGGAACATGGGGCACAATGCTGAAATTGGGGGATGGCCCTGGGGCTTGTCGCTACCGCACCTGTGCCTAGGGGAGCAGGAACCTGAAGGAACCTCCCAGATCATCATAACAGACCATGACCACCATCGCCCTGAGGACATGGGGCACAATGCTCAGTTGGAGTCCCTTGGTCCTGAAACCAGCAGGAACGGAGCTCAAAGGACAGAGAGGCGCCTCCAGGAGAATTTCCATCCAGGGAAAAGCGGCCCACTGGAGGGCACAGAAGCAGCAACCCCACCCACCCGCAGGCCATTTGAACAGGATCACCTCCTGCACTTACTTAGCACGTTGTCCGTCTTCGTGTGTGGACCGTGACTGGCCCGCTCAGGGATGGTGCGCTTCCAGAGGAGGGCTAGAAACTTTTCAGTGCTTGCTCGTGGGTCAGAGGACAAAAGCCCCAGGAAGCAGAGGCTATCCTTCTTCCTCTGGGGCTGGGGAAGTCAGCCACCGACCTGGGGCGGGACCGGGCCCAGGAGTGTGTTCTTTCTGAAGCCACTGCCTTCGGTGGGTGTTGCTTTGCCTAAAAAAGGCCCACTCACCCCAGAGTCAGGAGCAGTGACAGGCTGTCTCCAACCCTAGCCCAGGACCACGACCCGAAACCATCCTGCCTTTGGGAGGACAGGTCTCCTGCAGGAGCCTGGGAGGGGACTGGCCCCTCTCCCACCCCGGGCTCCAGGATGCCCGGGACCTGCAGAGCTCTTCATCTGAGGAGGAGTCTTGGAGAACAAGTGTATCTCGTCAGCCCAGCAAGTGAAATAACCAAAGCCCAAGGCTCAGGTTCTAACAGAAGCAGAATTTCAAAGTACTGTTTGGGAGAAGCCTCCTCCCCTCTTATGTGGCATTGGGGGTCCCCAAGGAAAGCCTTCTTTCGTCTCCTTCCCTCAGAGAGAGGAGCTGACCCCAAGTCCCGCGGTCCCCTCCGTGTCCCAGTGCTGAGGAAGAGCCACACGCAGGGGCCTGGTGTCAGGAGTGTGGTCGGCCACTGCTCCTGGGCTCCCAGCCAGTGGTCTGGCGGCTACATGGAAGAGCTAAATTGATTTTGGGGGAAGGAGTGCTCACTGCCCACACCGCTCACCATCCCCCTCTGCACTCTGCAATGCAGGCTCGGTGCCCGGCTTACGTCCATCACCAGCACTCCACATGTTTCCGCCATGGGAGGGATCATTCAGCCTCACCCCATTGCACAGAAGCGGAAAGCGAGGCCCAGCGAGGAGAGGTTAAATGGCTCCAGTCCCAGAGCTGTTCAGCAGAGAACCTGGAAAGCCAGGCCTCCAGAGCCCCTGCTAGACCAGCCAGAGACTCCCTGAGTTGAAAGTGAGCCGTCCCCTGCCTGACCAGGCACGCAATGGCCCCTGACCTTCATGATGGCCTGTTCTTGACCGTGAAGATGAGCTGGCCGACTAGGAGGTGGAGTTCAGCTGGTGGGACAGGCTGTAGCTACAGGACAGAGTGACACATCTGAGCTAGCAGGGGCCACACTCTGGTCTCCCTCCCGGAGCCAGAGCAGGAGCTGGAATCTCGGTGCCCGGGGGGCCGGCACACAACAGGGTCTGCACTGACCAGGGATCCATGGCCCCCAGGGAGAGTCCACTCTGCCCTCTCCCCGCTCCTGCCTGGCCTCACCTCTCCTCACTGTGTCGCTGCAGGACCCGGAACCAGGCCCCATAGGGACGGGGGGACAGTCCGGGCCGATGGTCAGGGTTCCTCAAGGGACCCAGGGTGTTGCCAGGGCACTGGGAAAAGACAAGGTCTGGGTTCCGGTGTCCAACACCACCCTGCGAACTTGGGAGTAGTAAGAGATACCCTCCCCCAAGTCCGGAGGGCTATAGCACAAAAGGCCTCAGCTTACTCTGATGTCACTTGGGCGGCAGAGATGTAGTTTCCCAAGGGTGCCACAGTCTTATAGAAGTGCCTCTCGGCCTTGGATATCCATCCCCGACCCCCTGTGATCCCAGTCTTGGGAAAATGTTTTCTAACCCCTCGAGGTCCTTCTCAGCAGAGGACAGACTCGGGGCTTGGGGGCCTTAGGACCTGGCTACGCAGAAGGTGGAAGAGCACAGGGCCACCAGTCTGAAGACCAAGGTCAGGGCCCTACTTGTTTCAGCCTCAGGGTCCCCATGTGGAAGAGAATCCAGAATCACTGCTCCGGTCAGGTTGAGGAGGCCTTAGGAAGGAATGGGGCACCAGGACCGGAGAGGGAAACGGAGACAAGGGAGGCTTCTGCGGTTTCTCACATCGCCCATGGAACCCACGGGTCTGCTCCTGTGAGAGACACAGACACAGAGACAGAGAAGGGGACAGAGAATGAACCCAGGACAGAGGGAACCAGGAGAAGCCACAGACTCCATCAGCTTAGAAATGACATCCCGGCATTTTGTGCCATTCTGTTCCTGACAGGGCCGTCACATTGGCCATCCACCCTGGAGGGCAGGGGTTTCCAAAGAGATGTGTGACCAGGACTCAGGTGTGCCAGGAGCCACTGTGGGGACGGCCCAGCACATGGGCACAGACGAGGCCCGTGGACCTGAGCCTAACAGTAATGGGAGCCCCTGGAATTCTGTGTTGGGAGAGGTCAAGGTCAGAATCAGTTCATTACTACCTTCCCACAGGGGCTGGGACACAGGCAGGTGTGGGGTGGCTTTGCCAGGGCCCCAGAGCAGATTCAAGCCCCTCTGAGCTGTGTTCCATGACAAGCGCAGCCCCTGGCTCATCCTTGCATTGTCAGCTTGGCACCAGCCTCCTGTGATAGCAGGCACGGAACATTTGTAGAGGTCCCTAACACTAACCTTAAACTGTACCCTAAACCTACCCCGTACCCTAACCCCAACACCTACCAAAACACTAACGCCTAACCCTACCCCTGAACCGAACCCAAACCCTAAAGCGTACCCTAACCCTAACCCGTACCCTAAATGGTAGCCGAACCCTAAACCCTACCCTGTACGGTAAACCGTGCCCTAACCCCTACCCTATCTCTAACCCGTACCCTAACCCGTACCCTAACCCATGCCCTAACCAGTACCCTAACTCTAACCCTAACCCTCGGTCAACGGGAGGAAAGAGGAAATCCCGGGAAGTGTGGGGTTCATGAGACATTTGACCGCCCGTCCTGACAGGAAGATGACACTGTGCCAAATGGACCTGCTGATTTCTCAGAACACTGACATCCTGTGAAATGCTACATCACTGACCCACAGGCTGATGTTCCAAACCTTGGGTCTCCTAGATCCAGAGCAGAGAAGTGCTGTCAGGTGGGGATAAGTAGGTCCTCCGACCTATGGCCTGCACACCTGCTTCCATTTCTGGGAGAAGGGGAAACACACACTTGTTTTTAAGTAGTCATTATCTTCATTCTAAAGTGGACCCATGACCTTGACCTTTTTGGAAAAGCGAAAAGACTCTTCCAAATGAAGACCTCAACTCATCTGTTCCTCATGCAACCTGAGTGCGACCAGGTTTACCCAGGCTCCAAGCCCCACCTGGAGGATCCTCTTGTACCATCTTGACAGCCCATGACCGGCACCAGCACCCACGGGGGCACAACGCTGAATATGGGGGAGGGCTCTGGGCCTTTTTGCCACCACACCTGTGCCTGGGGAAGCGGGAACCGGGAGGATCCTCCCAGATGATCCTCATGGAACCTTAGCAACATCCCTGAGGGCATGGGGCACAATGCTGAAGCTTGAGGACGGCTCTGGGGTTTCTTGCCACCCACACCTGTGCCTGGGGGGGCAGCGGGAACCTGGAGGGCCCTCGCAGACAATCCCAACGGACTATTAGCACCATCCCTGGGGAACATGGGGCACAATGCTGAAATTGGGGGATGGCCCTGGGGCTTGTCGCTACCGCACCTGTGCCTAGGGGAGCAGGAACCTGAAGGAACCTCCCAGATCATCATAACAGACCATGACCACCATCGCCCTGAGGACATGGGGCACAATGCTCAGTTGGAGTCCCTTGGTCCTGAAACCAGCAGGAACGGAGCTCAAAGGACAGAGAGGCGCCTCCAGGAGAATTTCCATCCAGGGAAAAGCGGCCCACTGGAGGGCACAGAAGCAGCAACCCCACCGACCCGCAGGCCATTTGAACAGGATCACCTCCTGCACTTACTTAGCACGTTGTCCGTCTTCGTGTGTGGACCGTGACTGGCCCGCTCAGGGATGGTGCGCTTCCAGAGGAGGGCTAGAAACTTTTCAGTGCTTGCTCGTGGGTCAGAGGACCAAAGCCCCAGGAAGCAGAGGCTATCCTTCTTCCTCTGGGGCTGGGGAAGTCAGCCACCGACCTGGGGCGGGACCGGGCCCAGGAGTGTGTTCTTTCTGAAGCCACTGCCTTCGGTGGGTGTTGCTTTGCCTAAAAAAGGCCCACTCACCCCAGAGTCAGGAGCAGTGACAGGCTGTCTCCAACCCTAGCCCAGGACCACGACCCGAAACCATCCTGCCTTTGGGAGGACAGGTCTCCTGCAGGAGCCTGGGAGGGGACTGGCCCCTCTCCCACCCCGGGCTCCAGGATGCCCGGGACCTGCAGAGCTCTTCATCTGAGGAGGAGTCTTGGAGAACAAGTGTATCTCGTCAGCCCAGCAAGTGAAATAACCAAAGCCCAAGGCTCAGGTTCTAACAGAAGCAGAATTTCAAAGTACTGTTTGGGGGAAGCCTCCTCCCCTCTTATGTGGCATTGGGGGTCCCCAAGGAAAGCCTTCTTTCGTCTCCTTCCCTCAGAGAGAGGAGCTGACCCCTAGTCCCGCGGTCCCCTCCGTGTCCCAGTGCTGAGGAAGAGCCACACGCAGGGGCCTGGTGTCAGGAGTGTGGTCGGCCACTGCTCCTGGGCTCCCAGCCAGTGGTCTGGCGGCTACATGGAAGAGCTAAATTGATTTTGGGGGAAGGAGTGCTCACTGCCCACACCGCTCACCATCCCCCTCTGCACTCTGCAATGCAGGCTCGGTGCCCGGCTTACGTCCATCACCAGCACTCCACATGTTTCCGCCATGGGAGGGATCATTCAGCCTCACCCCATTGCACAGAAGAGGAAAGCGAGGCCCAGCGAGGAGAGCTTAAATGGCTCCAGTCCCAGAGCTGTTCAGCAGAGAACCTGGAAAGCCAGACCTCCAGAGCCCCTGCTAGACCAGCCAGAGACTCCCTGAGGTGAAAGTGAGCCGTCCCCTGCCTGACCAGGCACGCAATGGCCCCTGACCTTCATGATGGCCTGTTCTTGACCGTGAAGATGAGCTGGCCGACCAGGAGGTGGAGTTCACCTGGTGGGACAGGCTGTAGCTACAGGACAGAGTCACACATCTGAGCTAGCAGGGGCCACACTCTGGTCTCCCTCCCGGAGCCAGACCAGGAGCTGGAATCTCGGTGCCCGGGGGGCCGGCACACAACAGGGTCTGCACTGACCAGGGATCCATGGCCCCCAGGGAGAGTCCACTCTGCCCTCTCCCCGCTCCTGCCTGGCCTCACCTCTCCTCACTGTGTCGCTGCAGGACCCGGAACCAGGCCCCATAGGGACGGGGGGACAGTCCGGGCTGATGGTCAGGGTTCCCCAAGGGACCCAGGGTGTTGCCAGGGCAATGGGAAAAGACAAGGTCTGGGTTCCGGTGTCCAACACCACCCTGCAAACTTGGGAGTAGTAAGAGATACCCTCCCCCAAGTCCGGAGGGCTATAGCACAAAAGGCCTCAGCTTACTCTGATGTCACTTGGGCTGCAGAGATGTAGTGTCCCAAGGGTGCCACAGTCTTATAGAAGTGCCTCTCGGCCTTGGATATCCATCCCCGACCCCCTGTGATCCCAGTCTTGGGAAAATGTTTTCTAACCCCTCGAGGTCCTTCTCAGCAGAGGACAGACTCGGGGCTTGGGGGCCTTAGGACCTGGCTACGCAGAAGGTGGAAGAGCACAGGGCCACCAGTCTGAAGACCAAGGTCAGGGCCCTACTTGTTTCAGCCTCAGGGTCGCCATGTGGAAGAGAATCCAGAATCACTGCTCCGGTCAGTTTGAGGAGGCCTTAGGAAGGAATGGGGCACCAGGACCGGAGAGGGAAACGGGGACAAGGGAGGCTTCTGCGGTTTCTCACATCGCCCATGGAACCCACGGGTCTGCTCCTGTGAGAGACACAGACACAGAGACAGAGAAGGGGACAGAGAATGAACCCAGGACAGAGGGAACCAGGAGAAGCCACAGACTCCATCAGCTTAGAAATGACATCCCGGCATTTTGTGCCATTCTGTTCCTGACAGGGCCGTCACATTGGCCATCCACCCTGGAGGGCAGGGGTTTCCACAGAGATGTGTGACCAGGACTCAGGTGTGCCAGGAGCCACTGTGGGGACGGCCCAGCACATGGGCACAGACGAGGCCCGTGGACCTGAGCCTAACAGTAATGGGAGCCCCTGGAATTCTGTGTTGGGAGAGGTCAAGGTCAGAATCAGTTCATTACTACCTTCCCACAGGGGCTGGGACACAGGCAGGTGTGGGGTGGCTTTGCCAGGACCCCAGAGCAGATTCAAGCCCCTCTGAGCTGTGTTCCATGACAAGCGCAGCCCCTGGCTCATCCTTGCATTGTCAGCTTGGCACCAGCCTCCTGTGATAGCAGGCACGGAACATTTGTAGAGGTCCCTAACACTAACCTTAAACTGTACCCTAAACCTACCCCGTACCCTAACCCCAACACCTACCAGAACACTAACGCCTAACCCTACCCCTGAACCGAACCCAAACCCTAAAGCGTACCCTAACCCTAACCCGTACCCTAAATGGTAGCCTAACCCTAAACCCTACCCTGTACGGTAAACCGTGCCCTAACCCCTACCCTATCTCTAACCCGTACCCTAACCCGTACCCTAACCCATGCCCTAACCAGTACCCTAACTCTAACCCTAACCCTCGGTCAACGGGAGGAAAGAGGAAATCCCCGGAAGTGTGGGGTTCATGAGACATTTGACCGCCCGTCCTGACAGGAAGATGACACTGTGCCAAATGGACCTGCTGATTTCTCAGAACACTGACATCCTGTGAAATGCTACATCACTGACCCACAGGCTGATGTTCCAAACCTTGGGTCTCCTAGATCCAGAGCAGAGAAGTGCTGTCAGGTGGGGCTAAGTAGGTCCTCCGACCTATGGCCTGCACACCTGCTTCCATTTCTGGGAGAAGGGGAAACACACACTTGTTTTTAAGTAGTCATTATCTTCATTCTAAAGTGGACCCATGACCTTGACCTTTTTGGAAAAGCGAAATGACTCTTCCAAATGAAGACCTCAACTCATCTGTTCCTCATGCAACCTGAGTGCGACCAGGTTTACCCAGGCTCCAAGCCCCACCTGGAGGATCCTCCTGTACCATCTTGACAGCCCATGACCGGCACCAGCACCCACGGGGGCACAACGCTGAATATGGGGGAGGGCTCTGGGCCTTTTTGCCACCACACCTGTGCCTGGGGAAGCGGGAACCGGGAGGATCCTCCCAGATGATCCTCATGGAACCTTAGCAACATCCCTGAGAGCATGGGGCACAATGCTGAAGCTTGAGGACGGCTCTGGGGTTTCTTGCCACCCACACCTGTGCCTGGGGGGGCAGCGGGAACCTGGAGGGCCCTCGCAGACAATCCCAACGGACTATTAGCACCATCCCTGGGGAACATGGGGCACAATGCTGAAATTGGGGGATGGCCCTGGGGCTTGTCGCTACCGCACCTGTGCCTAGGGGAGCAGGAACCTGAAGGAACCTCCCAGATCATCATAACAGACCATGACCACCATCGCCCTGAGGACATGGGGCACAATGCTCAGTTGGAGTCCCTTGGTCCTGAAACCAGCAGGAACGGAGCTCAAAGGACAGAGAGGCGCCTCCAGGAGAATTTCCATCCAGGGAAAAGCGGCCCACTGGAGGGCACAGAAGCAGCAACCCCACCGACCCGCAGGCCATTTGAACAGGATCACCTCCTGCACTTACTTAGCACGTTGTCCGTCTTCGTGTGTGGACCGTGACTGGCCCGCTCAGGGATGGTGCGCTTCCAGAGGAGGGCTAGAAACTTTTCAGTGCTTGCTCGTGGGTCAGAGGACCAAAGCCCCAGGAAGCAGAGGCTATCCTTCTTCCTCTGGGGCTGGGGAAGTCAGCCACCGACCTGGGGCGGGACCGGGCCCAGGAGTGTGTTCTTTCTGAAGCCACTGCCTTCGGTGGGTGTTGCTTTGCCTAAAAAAGGCCCACTCACCCCAGAGTCAGGAGCAGTGACAGGCTGTCTCCAACCCTAGCCCAGGACCACGACCCGAAACCATCCTGCCTTTGGGAGGACAGGTCTCCTGCAGGAGCCTGGGAGGGGACTGGCCCCTCTCCCACCCCGGGCTCCAGGATGCCCGGGACCTGCAGAGCTCTTCATCTGAGGAGGAGTCTTGGAGAACAAGTGTATCTCGTCAGCCCAGCAAGTGAAATAACCAAAGCCCAAGGCTCAGGTTCTAACAGAAGCAGAATTTCAAAGTACTGTTTGGGAGAAGCCTCCTCCCCTCTTATGTGGCATTGGGGGTCCCCAAGGAAAGCCTTCTTTCGTCTCCTTCCCTCAGAGAGAGGAGCTGACCCCAAGTCCCGCGGTCCCCAACGTGTCCCAGTGCTGAGGAAGAGCCACACGCAGGGGCCTGGTGTCAGGAGTGTGGTCGGCCACTGCTCCTGGGCTACCAGCCAGTGGTCTGGCGGCTACATGGAAGAGCTATATTGATTTTGGGGGAAGGAGTGCTCACTGCCCACACCGCTCACCATCCCCCTCTGCACTCTGCAATCCAGGCTCGGTGCCCGGCTTACGTCCATCACCAGCACTCCACATGTTTCCGCCAAGGGAGGGATCATTCAGCCTCACCCCATTGCACAGAAGAGGAAAGCGAGGCCCAGCGAGGAGAGGTTAAATGGCTCCAGTCCCAGAGCTGTTCAGCAGAGAACCTGGAAAGCCAGGCCTCCAGAGCCCCTGCTAGACCAGCCAGAGACTCCCTGAGGTGAAAGTGAGCCGTCCCCTGCCTGACCAGGCACGCAATGGCCCCTGACCTTCATGATGGCCTGTTCTTGAACGTGAAGATGAGCTGGCCGACTAGGAGGTGGAGTTCAGCTGGTGGGACAGGCTGTAGCTACAGGACAGAGTGACACATCTGAGCTCGCAGGGGCCACACTCTGGTCTCCCTCCCGGAGCCAGACCAGGAGCTGGAATCTCGGTGCCCGGGGGCCCGGCACACAACAGGGTCTGCACTGACCAGGGATCCATGGCCCCCAGGGAGAGTCCACTCTGCCCTCTCCCCGCTCCTGCCTGGCCTCACCTCTCCTCACTGTGTCGCTGCAGGACCCGGAACCAGGCCCCATAGGGACGGGGGGACAGTCCGGGCCGATGGTCAGGGTTCCTCAAGGGACCCAGGGTGTTGCCAGGGCACTGGGAAAAGACAAGGTCTGGGTTCCGGTGTCCAACACCACCCTGCGAACTTGGGAGTAGTAAGAGATACCCTCCCCCAAGTCCGGAGGGCTATAGCACAAAAGGCCTCAGCTTATTCTGATGTCACTTGGGCGGCAGAGATGTAGTGTCCCAAGGGTGCCACATTCTTATAGAAGTGCCTCTCGGCCTTGGATATCCATCCCCGACCCCCTGTGATCCCAGTCTTGGGAAAATGTTTTCTAACCCCTCGAGGTCCTTCTCAGCAGAGGACAGACTCGGGGCTTGGGGGCCTTAGGACCTGGCTACGCAGAAGGTGGAAGAGCACAGGGCCACCAGTCTGAAGACCAAGGTCAGGGCCCTACTTGTTTCAGCCTCAGGGTCCCCATGTGGAAGAGAATCCAGAATCACTGCTCCGGTCAGGTTGAGGAGGCCTTAGGAAGGAATGGGGCACCAGGACCGGAGATGGAAACGGAGACAAGGGAGGCTTCTGCGGTTTCTCACATCGCCCATGGATCCCACGGGTCTGCTCCTGTGAGAGACACAGACACAGAGACAGAGAAGGGGACAGAGAATGAACCCAGGACAGAGGGAACCAGGAGAAGCCACAGACTCCATCAGCTTAGAAATCACATCCCGGCATTTTGTGCCATTCTGTTCCTGACAGGGCCGTCACATTGGCCATCCACCCTGGAGGGCAGGGGTTTCCACAGAGATGTGTGACCAGGACTCAGGTGTGCCAGGAGCCACTGTGGGGACGGCCCAGCACATGGGCACAGACGAGGCCCGTGGACCTGAGCCTAACAGTAATGGGAGCCCCTGGAATTCTGTGTTGGGAGAGGTCAAGGTCAGAATCAGTTCATTACTACCTTCCCACAGGGGCTGGGACACAGGCAGGTGTGGGGTGGCTTTGCCAGGGCCCGAGAGCAGATTCAAGCCCCTCTGAGCTGTGTTCCATGACAAGCGCAGCCCCTGGCTCATCCTTGCATTGTCAGCTTGGCACCAGCCTCCTGTGATAGCAGGCACGGAACATTTGTAGAGGTCCCTAACACTAACCTTAAACTGTACCCTAAACCTACCCCGTACCCTAACCCCAACACCTACCAGAACACTAACGCCTAACCCTACCCCTGAACCGAACCCAAACCCTAAAGCGTACACTAACCCTAACCCGTACCCTAAATGGTAGCCGAACCCTAAACCCTACCCTGTACGGTAAACCGTGCCCTAACCCCTACCCTATCTCTAACCCGTACCCTAACCCGTACCCTAACCCATGCCCTAACCAGTACCCTAACTCTAACCCTAACCCTCGGTCAACGGGAGGAAAGAGGAAATCCCCGGAAGTGTGGGGTTCATGAGACATTTGACCGCCCGTCCTGACAGGAAGATGACACTGTGCCAAATGGACCTGCTGATTTCTCAGAACACTGACATCCTGTGAAATGCTACATCACTGACCCACAGGCTGATGTTCCAAACCTTGGGTCTCCTAGATCCAGAGCAGAGAAGTGCTGTCAGGTGGGGATAAGTAGGTCCTCCGACCTATGGCCTGCACACCTGCTTCCATTTCTGGGAGAAGGGGAAACACACACTTGTTTTTAAGTAGTCATTATCTTCATTCTAAAGTGGACCCATGACCTTGACCTTTTTGGAAAAGCGAAATGACTCTTCCAAATGAAGACCTCAACTCATCTGTTCCTCATGCAACCTGAGTGCGACCAGGTTTACCCAGGCTCCAAGCCCCACCTGGAGGATCCTCCTGTACCATCTTGACAGCCCATGACCGGCACCAGCACCCCCGGGGGCACAACGCTGAATTTGGGGGAGGGCTCTGGGCCTTTTTGCCACCACACCTGTGCCCGGGGAAGCGGGAACCGGGAGGATCCTCCCAGATGATCCTCATGGAACCTTAGCAACATCCCTGAGGACATGGGGCACAATGCTGAAGCTTGAGGACGGCTCTGGGGTTTCTTGCCACCCACACCTGTGCCTGGGGGGGCAGCGGGAACCTGGAGGGCCCTCGCAGACAATCCCAACGGACGATTAGCACCATCCCTGGGGAACATGGGGCACAATGCTGAAATTGGGGGATGGCCCTGGGGCTTGTCGCTACCGCACCTGTGCCTAGGGGAGCAGGAACCTGAAGGAACCTCCCAGATCATCATAACAGACCATGACCACCATCGCCCTGAGGACATGGGGCACAATGCTCAGTTGGAGTCCCTTGGTCCTGAAACCAGCAGGAACGGAGCTCAAAGGACAGAGAGGCGCCTCCAGGAGAATTTCCATCCAAGGAAAAGCGGCCCACTGGAGGGCACAGAAGCAGCAACCCCACCGACCCGCAGGCCATTTGAACAGGATCACCTCCTGCACTTACTTAGCACGTTGTCCGTCTTCGTGTGTGGACCGTGACTGGCCCGCTCAGGGATGGTGCGCTTCAAGAGGAGGGCTAGAAACTTTTCAGTGCTTGCTCGTGGGTCAGAGAACCAAAGCCCAAGGAAGCAGAGGCTATCCTTCTTCCTCTGGGGCTGGGGAAGTCAGCCACCGACCTGGGGCGGGACCGGGCCCAGGAGTGTGTTCTTTCTGAAGCCACTGCCTTCGGTGGGTGTTGCTTTGCCTAAAAAAGGCCCACTCACCCCAGAGTCAGGAGCAGTGACAGGCTGTCTCCAACCCTAGCCCAGGACCACGACCCGAAACCATCCTGCCTTTGGGAGGACAGGTCTCCTGCAGGAGCCTGGGATGGGACTGGCCCCTCTCCCACCCCGGGCTCCAGGATGCCCGGGACCTGCAAGAGCTCTTCATCTGAGGAGGAGTCTTGGAGAACAAGTGTATCTCGTCAGCCCAGCAAGTGAAATAACCAAAGCCCAAGGCTCAGGTTCTAACAGAAGCAGAATTTCAAAGTACTGTTTGGGGGAAGCCTCCTCCCCTCTTATGTGGCATTGGGGGTCCCCAAGGAAAGCCTTCTTTCGTCTCCTTCCCTCAGAGAGAGGAGCTGACCCCAAGTCCCGCGGTCCCCACCGTGTCCCAGTGCTGAGGAAGAGCCACACGCAGGGGCCTGGTGTCAGGAGTGTGGTCGGCCACTGCTCCTGGGCTCCCAGCCAGTGGTCTGGCGGCTACATGGAAGAGCTAAATTGATTTTGGGGGAAGGAGTGCTCACTGCCCACACCGCTCACCATCCCCCTCTGCACTCTGCAATCCAGGCTCGGTGCCCGGCTTACGTCCATCACCAGAACTCCACATGTTTCCGCCATGGGAGGGATCATTCAGCCTCACCCCATTGCACAAAAGAGGAAAGCGAGGCCCAGCGAGGAGAGGTTAAATGGCTCCAGTCCCAGAGCTGTTCAGCAGAGAACCTGGAAAGCCAGGCCTCCAGAGCCCCTGCTAGACCAGCCAGAGACTCCCTGAGGTGAAAGTGAGCTGTCCCCTGCCTGACCAGGCACGCAATGGCCCCTGACCTTCATGATGGCCTGTTCTTGACCGTGAAGATGAGCTGGCCGACTAGGAGGTGGAGTTCAGCTGGTGGGACAGGCTGTAGCTACAGGACAGAGTGACACATCTGAGCTAGCAGGGGCCACACTCTGGTCTCCCTCCCGGAGCCAGAGCAGGAGCTGGAATCTCGGTGCCCGGGGGGCCGGCACACAACAGGGTCTGCACTGACCAGGGATCCATGGCCCCCAGGGAGAGTCCACTCTGCCCTCTCCCCGCTCCTGCCTGGCCTCACCTCTCCTCACTGTGTCGCTGCAGGACCCGGAACCAGGCCCCATAGGGACGGGGGGACAGTCCGGGCCGGTGGTCAGGGTTCCCCAAGGGACCCAGGGTGTTGCCAGGGCACTGGGAAAAGACAACGTCTGGGTTCCGGTGTCCAACACCACCCTGCGTACGTGGGAGTAGTAAGAGAGACCCTCCCCAAGTCCGGAGGGCTATAGCACAAAAGGCCTCAGCTTACTCTGATGTCACTTGGGCTGCAGAGATGTAGTGTCCCAAGGGTGCCACAGTCTTATAGAAGTGCCTCTCGGCCTTGGATATCCATCCCCGACCCCCTGTGATCCCAGTCTTGGGAAAATGTTTTCTAACCCCTCGAGGTCCTTCTCAGCAGAGGACAGACTCGGGGCTTGGGGGCCTTAGGACCTGGCTACGCAGAAGGTGGAAGAGCACAGGGCCACCAGTCTGAAGACCAAGGTCAGGGCCCTACTTGTTTCAGCCTCAGGATCCCCATGTGGAAGAGAATCCAGAATCACTGCTCCGGTCAGGTTGAGGAGGCCTTAGGAAGGAATGGGGCACCAGGACCGGAGAGGGAAACGGGGACAAGGGAGGCTTCTGCGGTTTCTCACATCGCCCATGGAACCCACGGGTCTGCTCCTGTGAGAGACACAGACACAGAGACAGAGAAGGGGACAGAGAATGAACCCAGGACAGAGGGAACCAGGAGAAGTCACAGACTCCATCAGCTTAGAAATGACATCCCGGCATTTTGTGCCATTCTGTTCCTGACAGGGCCGTCACATTGGCCATCCACCCTGGAGGGCAGGGGTTTCCACAGAGATGTGTGACCAGGACTCAGGTGTGCCAGGAGCCACTGTGGGGACGGCCCAGCACATGGGCACAGACGAGGCCCGTGGACCTGAGCCTAACAGTAATGGGAGCCCCTGGAATTCTGTGTTGGGAGAGGTCAAGGTCAGAATCAGTTCATTACTACCTTCCCACAGGGGCTGGGACACAGGCAGGTGTGGGGTGGCTTTGCCTGGACCCCAGAGCAGATTCAAGCCGTTCTGAGCTGTGTTCCATGACAAGCGCAGCCCTGGCTCATCCTTGCATTGTCAGCTTGGCACCAGCCTCCTGTGATAGCAGGCACGGAACATTTGTAGAGGTCCCTAACACTAACCTTAAACTGTACCCTAAACCTACCCCGTACCCTAACCCCAACACCTACCAGAACACTAACGCCTAACCCTACCCCTGAACCGAACCCAAACCCTAAAGCGTACCCTAAACCTAACCCGTACCCTAAATGGTAGCCTAACCCTAAACCCTACCCTGTACGGTAAACCGTGCCCTAACCCCTACCCTATCTCTAACCCGTACCCTAACCCGTACCCTAACCCATGCCCTAACCAGTACCCTAACTCTAACCCTAACCCTCGGTCAACGGGAGGAAAGAGGAAATCCCCGGAAGTGTGGGGTTCATGAGACATTTGACCGCCTGTCCTGACAGGAAGATGACACTGTGCCAAATGGACCTGCTGATTTCTCAGAACACTGACATCCTGTGAAATGCTACATCACTGACCCACAGGCTGATGTTCCAAACCTTGGGTCTCCTAGATCCAGAGCAGAGAAGTGCTGTCAGGTGGGGATAAGTAGGTCCTCCGACCTATGGCCTGCACACGTGCTTCCATTTCTGGGAGAAGGGGAAACACACACTTGTTTTTAAGTAGTCATTATCTTCATTCTAAAGTAGACCCATGACCTTGACCTTTTTGGAAAAGCGAAATGACTCTTCCAAATGAAGACCTCAACTCATCTGTTCCTCATGCAACCTGAGTGCGACCAGGTTTACCCAGGCTCCAAGCCCCACCTGGAGGATCCTCCTGTACCATCTTGACAGCCCATGACCGGCACCAGCACCCCCGGGGGCACAATGCTGAATTTGGGGGAGGGCTCTGGGCCTTTTGGCCACCACACCTGTGCCCGGGGAAGCGGGAACCGGGAGGATCCTCCCAGATGATCCTCATGGAACCTTAGCAACATCCCTGAGGACATGGGGCACAATGCTGAAGCTTGAGGACGGCTCTGGGGTTTCTTGCCAGCACACCTGTGCCTGGGGGGGGGGCAGCGGGAACCTGGAGGGCCCTCCCAGACAATCCCAACGGACTATTAGCACCATCCCTGGGGAACACGGGGCACAATGCTGAAATTGGGGGATGGCCCTGGGGCTTGTCGCTACCGCACCTGTGCCTAGGGGAGCAGGAACCTGAAGGAACCTCCCAGATCGTCATAACAGACCATGACCACCATCGCCCTGAGGACATGGGGCACAATGCTCAGTTGGAGTCCCTTGGTCCTGAAACCAGCAGGAACGGAGCTCAAAGGACAGAGAGGCGCCTCCCGGAGAATTTCCATCCAGGGAAAAGCGGCCCACTGGAGGGCACAGAAGCAGCAACCCCACCGACCCGCAGGCCATTTGAAGAGGATCACCTCCTGCACTTACTTAGCACGTTGTCCGTCTTCGTGTGTGGACCGTGACTGGCCCGCTCAGGGATGGTGCGCTTCCAGAGGAGGGCTAGAAACTTTTCAGTGCTTGCTCGTGGGTCAGAGGACCAAAGCCCCAGGAAGCAGAGTCTATCCTTCTTCCTCTGGGGCTGGGGAAGTCAGCCACCGACCTGGGGCGGGACCGGGCCCAGGAGTGTGTTCTTTCTGAAGCCACTGCCTTCGGTGGGTGTTGCTTTGCCTAAAAAAGGCCCACTCACCCCAGAGTCAGGAGCAGTGACAGGCTGTCTCCAACCCTAGCCCAGGACCACGACCCGAAACCATCCTGCCTTTGGGAGGACAGGTCTCCTGCAGGAGCCTGGGAGGGGACTGGCCCCTCTCCCACCCCGGGCTCCAGGATGCCCGGGACCTGCAAGAGCTCTTCATCTGAGGAGGAGTCTTGGACAACAAGTGTATCTCGTCAGCCCAGCAAGTGAAATAACCAAAGCCCAAGGCTCAGGTTCTAACAGAAGCAGAATTTCAAAGTACTGTTTGGGGGAAGCCTCCTCCCCTCTTATGTGGCATTGGGGGTCCCCAAGGAAAGCCTTCTTTCGTCTCCTTCCCTCAGAGAGAGGAGCTGACCCCAAGTCCCGCGGTCCCCACCGTGTCCCAGTGCTGAGGAAGAGCCACACGCAGGGGCCTGGTGTCAGGAGTGTGGTCGGCCACTGCTCCTGGGCTCCCAGCCAGTGGTCTGGCGGCTACGTGGAAGAGCTAAATTGATTTTGGGGGAAGGAGTGCTCACTGCCCACACCGCTCACCATCCCCCTCTGCACTCTGCAATCCAGGCTCGGTGCCCGGCTTACGTCCATCACCAGCACTCCACATGTTTCCGCCATGGGAGGGATCATTCAGCCTCACCCCATTGCACAGAAGAGGAAAGCGAGGCCCAGCGAGGAGAGGTTAAATGGCTCCAGTCCCAGAGCTGTTCAGCAGAGAACCTGGAAAGCCAGGCCTCCAGAGCCCCTGCTAGACCAGCCAGAGACTCCCTGAGGTGAAAGTGAGCCGTCCCCTGCCTGACCAGGCACTCAATGGCCCCTGACCTTCATGATGGCCTGTTCTTGACCGTGAAGATGAGCTTGCCGACTAGGAGGTGGAGTTCAGCTGGTGGGACAGGCTGTAGCTACAGGACAGAGTGACAAATCTGAGCTAGCAGGGGCCACACTCTGGTCTCCCTCCCGGAGCCAGACCAGGAGCTGGAATCTCGGTGCCCGGGGGGCCGCACACAACAGGGTCTGCACTGACCAGGGATCCATGGCCCCCAGGGAGAGTCCACTCTGCCCTCTCCCCGCTCCTGCCTGGCCTCAACTCTCCTCACTGTGTCGCTGCAGGACCCGGAACCAGGCCCCATAGGGACGGGGGGACAGTCGGGGCTGATGGTCAGGGTTCCCCAAGGGACCCAGGGTGTTGCCAGGGCACTGGGAAAAGACAAGGTCTGGGTTCCGGTGTCCAACACCACCCTGCGAACTTGGGAGTAGTAAGAGATACCCTCCCCCAAGTCCGGAGGGCTATAGCACAAAAGGCCTCAGCTTACTCTGATGTCACTTGGGCTGCAGAGATGTAGTGTCCCAAGGGTGCCACAGTCTTATAGAAGTGCCTCTCGGCCTTAGATATCCATCCCCGACCCCCTGTGATCCCAGTCTTGGGAAAATGTTTTCTAACCCCTCGAGGTCCTTCTCAGCAGAGGACAGACTCGGGGCTTGGGGGCCTTAGGATCTGGCTACGCAGAAGGTGGAAGAGCACAGGGCCACCAGTCTGAAGACCAAGGTCAGGGCCCTACTTGTTTCAGCCTCAGGGTCGCCATGTGGAAGAGAATCCAGAATCACTGCTCCGGTCAGTTTGAGGAGGCCTTAGGAAGGAATGGGGCACCAGGACCGGAGAGGGAAACGGGGACAAGGGAGGCTTCTGCAGTTTCTCACATCGCCCATGGAACCCACGGGTCTGCTCCTGTGAGAGACACAGACACAGAGACAGAGAATGAACCCAGGACAGAGGGAACCAGGAGAAGTCACAGACTCCATCAGCTTAGAAATGACATCCCGGCATTTTGTGCCATTCTGTTCCTGACAGGGCCGTCACATTGGCCATCCACCCTGGAGGGCAGGGGTTTCCACAGAGATGTGTGACCAGGACTCAGGTGTGCCAGGAGCCACTGTGGGTACGGCCCAGCACATGGGCACAGACGAGGCCCGTGGACCTGAGCCTAACAGTAATGGGAGCCCCTGGAATTCTGTGTTGGGAGAGGTCAAGGTCACAATCAGTTCATTACTACCTTCCCACAGGGGCTGGGACACAGGCAGGTGTGGGGTGGCTTTGCCAGGACCCCAGAGCAGATTCAAGCCCCTCTGAGCTGTGTTCCATGACAAGCGCAGCCCCTGGCTCATCCTTGCATTGTCAGCTTGGCACCAGCCTCCTGTGATAGCAGGCACGGAACATTTGTAGAGGTCCCTAACACTAACCTTAAACTGTACCCTAAACCTACCCCGTACCCTAACCCCAACACCTACCAGAACACTAACGCCTAACCCTACCCCTGAACCGAAGCCAAACCCTAAAGCGTACCCTAACCCTAACCCGTACCCTAAATGGTAGCCTAACCCTAAACCCTACCCTGTACGGTAAACCGTGCCCTAACCCCTACCCTATCTCTAACCCGTACCCTAACCCGTACCCTAACCCATGCCCTAACCAGTACCCTAACTCTAACCCTAACCCTCGGTCAACGGGAGGAAAGAGGAAATCCCCGGAAGTGTGGGGTTCATGAGACATTTGACCGCCCGTCCTGACAGGAAGATGACACTGTGCCAAATGGACCTGCTGATTTCTCAGAACACTGACATCTTGTGAAATGCTACATCACTGACCCACAGGCTGATGTTCCAAACCTTGGGTCTCCTAGATCCAGAGCCTAGAAGTGCTGTCAGGTGGGGATAAGTAGGTCCTCCGACCTATGGCCTGCACACCTGCTTCCATTTCTGGGAGAAGGGGAAACACACACTTGTTTTTAAGTAGTCATTATCTTCATTCTAAAGTAGACCCATGACCTTGACCTTTTTGGAAAAGCGAAATGACTCTTCCAAATGAAGACCTCAACTCATCTGTTCCTCATGCAACCTGAGTGCGACCAGGTTTACCCAGGCTCCAAGCCCCACCTGGAGGATCCTCCTGTACCATCTTGACAGCCCATGACCGGCACCAGCACCCCCGGGGGCACAACGCTGAATTTGGGGGAGGGTTCTGGGCCTTTTTGCCACCACACCTGTGCCTGGGGAAGCGGGAACCGGGAGGATCCTCCCAGATGATCCTCATGGAACCTTAGCAACATCCCTGAGGACATGGGGCACAATGCTGAAGCTTGAGGACGGCTCTGGGGTTTCTTGCCAGCACACCTGTGCCTGGGGGGCGGGGGCAGCGGGAACCTGGAGGGCCCTCCCAGACAATCCCAACGGACTATTAGCACCATCCCTGGGGAATACGGGGCACAATGCTGAAATTGGGGGATGGCCCTGGGGCTTGTCGCTACCGCACCTGTGCCTAGGGGAGCAGGAACCTGAAGGAACCTCCCAGATCATCATAACAGACCATGACCACCATCGCCCTGAGGACATGGGGCACAATGCTCAGTTGGAGTCCCTTGGTCCTGAAACCAGCAGGAACGGAGCTCAAAGGACAGAGAGGCGCTTCCAGGAGAATTTCCATCCAGGGAAAAGCGGCCCACTGGAGGGCACAGAAGCAGCAACCCCACCGACCCGCAGGCCATTTGAACAGGATCACCTCCTGCACTTACTTAGCACGTTGTCCGTCTTCGTGTGTGGACCGTGACTGGCCCGCTCAGAGATGGTGCGCTTCCAGAAGAGGGCTAGAAACTTTTCAGTGCTTGCTCGTGGGTCAGAGGACCAAAGCCCAAGGAAGCAGAGGCTATCCTTCTTCCTCTGGGGCTGGGGAAGTCAGCCACCGACCTGGGGCGGGACCGGGCCCAGGAGTGTGTTCTTTCTGAAGCCACTGCCTTCGGTGGGTGTTGCTTTGCCTAAAAAAGGCCCACTCACCCCAGAGTCAGGAGCAGTGACAGGCTGTCTCCAACCCTAGCCCAGGACCACGACCCGAAACCATCCTGCCTTTGGGAGGACAGGTCTCCTGCAGGAGCCTGGGAGGGGACTGGCCCCTCTCCCACCCCGGGCTCCAGGATGCCCGGGACCTGCAAGAGCTCTTCATCTGAGGAGGAGTCTTGGAGAACAAGTGTATCTCGTCAGCCCAGCAAGTGAAATAACCAAAGCCCAAGGCTCAGGTTCTAACAGAAGCAGAATTTCAAAGTACTGTTTGGGGGAAGCCTCCTCCCCTCTTATGTGGCATTGGGGGTCCCCAAGGAAAGCCTTCTTTCGTCTCCTTCCCTCAGAGAGAGGAGCTGACCCCAAGTCCCGCGGTCCCCACCGTGTCCCAGTGCTGAGGATGAGCCACACGCAGGGGCCTGGTGTCAGGAGTGTGGTCGGCCACTGCTCCTGGGCTCCCAGCCAGTGGTCTGGCGGCTACATGGAAGAGCTAAATTGATTTTGGGGGAAGGAGTGCTCACTGCCCACACCGCTCACCATCCCCCTCTGCACTCTGCAATCCAGGCTCGGTGCCCGGCTTACGTCCATCACCAGCACTCCACATGTTTCCGCCATGGGAGGGATCATTCAGCCTCACCCCATTGCACAGAAGAGGAAAGCGAGGCCCAGCGAGGAGAGGTTAAATGGCTCCAGGCCCAGAGCTGTTCAGCAGAGAACCTGGAAAGCCAGGCCTCCAGAGCCCCTGCTAGACCAGCCAGAGACTCCCTGAGGTGAAAGTGAGCCGTCCCCTGCCTGACCAGGCACGCAATGGCCCCTGACCTTCATGATGGCCTGTTCTTGACCGTGAAGATGAGCTGGCCGACTAGGAGGTGGAGTTCAGCTGGTGGGACAGGCTGTAGCTACAGGACAGAGTGACACATCTGAGCTAGCAGGGGCCACACTCTGGTCTCCCTCCCGGAGCCAGAGCAGGAGCTGGAATCTCGGTGCCCGGGGGGCCGGCACACAACAGGGTCTGCACTGACCAGGGATCCATGGCCCCCAGGGAGAGTCCACTCTGCCCTCTCCCCGCTCCTGCCTGGCCTCACCTCTCCTCACTGTGTCGCTGCAGGACCCGGAACCAGGCCCCATAGGGACGGGGGACAGTCCGGGCTGATGGTCAGGGTTCCCCAAGGGACCCAGGGTGTTGCCAGGGCACTGGGAAAAGACAAGGTCTGGGTTCCGGTGTCCAACACCACCCTGCGAACTTGGGAGTAGTAAGAGATACCCTCCCCCAAGTCCGGAGGGCTATAGCACAAAAGGCCTCAGCTTACTCTGATGTCACTTGGGCTGCAGAGATGTAGTGTCCCAAGGGTGCCACAGTCTTATAGAAGTGCCTCTCGGCCTTGGATATCCATCCCCGACCCCCTGTGATCCCAGTCTTGGGAAAATGTTTTCTAACCCCTCGAGGTCCTTCTCAGCAGAGGACAGACTCGGGGCTTGGGGGCCTTAGGACCTGGCTACGCAGAAGGTGGAAGAGCACAGGGCCACCAGTCTGAAGACCAAGGTCAGGGCCCTACTTGTTTCAGCCTCAGGGTCCCCATGTGGAAGAGAATCCAGAATCACTGCTCCGGTCAGGTTGAGGAGGCCTTAGGAAGGAATGGGGCACCAGGACCGGAGAGGGAAACGGGGACAAGGGAGGCTTCTGCGGTTTCTCACATCGCCCTTGGAATCCACGGGTCTGCTCCTGTGAGAGACACAGACACAGAGACAGAGAAGGGGACAGAGAACGAAACCAGGACAGAGGGAACCAGGAGAAGCCACAGACTCCATCAGCTTAGAAATGACATCACGGCATTTTGTGCCATTCTGTTCCTGACAGGGCCGTCACATTGGCCATCCACCCTGGAGGGCAGGGGTTTCCACAGAGATGTGTGACCAGGACTCAGGTGTGCCAGGAGCCACTGTGGGGACGGCCCAGCACATGGGCACAGACGAGGCCCGTGGACCTGAGCCTAACAGTAATGGGAGCCCCTGGAATTCTGTGTTGGGAGAGGTCAAGGTCAGAATCAGTTCATTACTACCTTCCCACAGGGGCTGGGACACAGGCAGGTGTGGGGTGGCTTTGCCTGGACCCCAGAGCAGATTCAAGCCCCTCTGAGCTGTGTTCCATGACAAGCGCAGCCCCTGGCTCATCCTTGCATTGTCAGCTTGGCACCAGCCTCCTGTAATAGCAGGCACGGAACATTTGTAGAGGTCCCTAACACTAAACTTAAACTGAACCCTAAACCTACCCCGTACCCTATCCCCAACACCTACCAGAACACTAACGCCTAAACCTACCCCTGAACCGAACACAAACCCTAAAGCGTACCCTAACCCTAACCCGTACCCTAAATGGTAGCCTAACCCTAAACCCTACCCTGTACGGTAAACCGTGCCCTAACCCCTACCCTATCTCTAACCCGGACCCTAACCCGTACCCTAACCCATGCCCTAACCAGTACCCTAACTCTAACCCTAACCCTCGGTCAACGGGAGGAAAGAGGAAATCCCCGGAAGTGTGGCGTTCATGAGACATTTGACCGCCAGTCCTGACAGGAAGATGACACTGTGCCAAATGGACCTGCTGATTTCTCAGAACACTGACATCCTGTGAAATGCTACATCCCTGACCCACAGGCTGATGTTCCAAACCTTGGGTCTCCTAGATCCAGAGCAGAGAAGTGCTGTCAGGTGGGGCTAAGTAGGTCCTCCGACCTATGGCCTGCACACCTGCTTCCATTTCTGGGAGAAGGGGAAACACACACTTGTTTTTAAGTAGTCATTATCTTCATTCTAAAGTGGACCCATGACCTTGACCTTTTTGGAAAAGCGAAATGACTCTTCCAAATGAAGACCTCAACTCATCTGTTCCTCATGCAACCTGAGTGTGACCAGGTTTACCCAGGCTCCAAGCCCCACCTGGAGGATCCTCCTGTACCATCTTGACAGCCCATGACCGGCACCAGCACCCCCGGGGGCACAACGCTGAATTTGGGGGAGGGCTCTGGGCCTTTTGGCCACCACACCTGTGCCTGGGGAAGCGGGAACCGGGAGGATCCTCCCAGATGATCCTCATGGAACCTTAGCAACATCCCTGAGGGCATGGGGCACAATGCTGAAGCTTGAGGACGGCTCTGGGGTTTCTTGCCACCCACACCTGTGCCTGGGGGGGCAGCGGGAACCTGGAGGGCCCTCGCAGACAATCCCAACGGACTATTAGCACCATCCCTGGGGAACATGGGGCACAATGCTGAAATTGGGGGATGGCCCTGGGGCTTGTCGCTACCGCACCTGTGCCTAGGGGAGCAGGAACCTGAAGGAACCTCCCAGATCATCATAACAGACCATGACCACCATCGCCCTGAGGACATGGGGCACAATGCTCAGTTGGAGTCCCTTGGTCCTGAAACCAGCAGGAACGGAGCTCAAAGGACAGAGAGGCGCCTCCAGGAGAATTTCCATCCAGGGAAAAGCGGCCCACTGGAGGGCACAGAAGCAGCAACCCCACCGACCCGCAGGCCATTTGAACAGGATCACCTCCTGCACTTACTTAGCACGTTGTCCGTCTTCGTGTGTGGACCGTGACTGGCCCGCTCAGGGATGGTGCGCTTCCAGAGGAGGGCTAGAAACTTTTCAGTGCTTGCTCGTGGGTCAGAGGACCAAAGCCCCAGGAAGCAGAGGCTATCCTTCTTCCTCTGGGGCTGGGGAAGTCAGCCACCGACCTGGGGCGGGACCGGGCCCAGGAGTGTGTTCTTTCTGCAGCCACTGCCTTCGGTGGGTGTTGCTTTGCCTAAAAAAGGCCCACTCACCCCAGAGTCAGGAGCAGTGACAGGCTGTCTCCAACCCTAGCCCAGGACCACGACCCGAAACCATCCTGCCTTTGGGAGGACAGGTCTCCTGCAGGAGCCTGGGAGGGGACTGGCCCCTCTCCCACCCCGGGCTCCAGGATGCCCGGGACCTGCAAGAGCTCTTCATCTGAGGAGGAGTCTTGGAGAACAAGTGTATCTCGTCAGCCCAGCAAGTGAAATAACCAAAGCCCAAGGCTCAGGTTCTAACAGAAGCAGAATTTCAAAGTACTGTTTGGGGGAAGCCTCCTCCCCTCTTATGTGGCATTGGGGGTCCCCAAGGAAAGCCTTCTTTCGTCTCCTTCCCTCAGAGAGAGGAGCTGACCCCAAGTCCCGCAGTCCCCACCGTGTCCCAGTGCTGAGGAAGAGCCACACGCAGGGGCCTGGTGTCAGGAGTGTGGTCGGCCACTGCTCCTGGGCTCCCAGCCAGTGGTCTGGCGGCTACATGGAAGAGCTATATTGATTTTGGGGGAAGGAGTGCTCACTGCCCACACCGCTCACCATCCCCCTCTGCACTCTGCAATCCAGGCTCGGTGCCCGGCTTACGTCCATCACCAGCACTCCACATGTTTCCGCCAAGGGAGGGATCATTCAGCCTCACCCCATTGCACAGAAGAGGAAAGCGAGGCCCAGCGAGGAGAGGTTAAATGGCTCCAGTCCCAGAGCTGTTCAGCAGAGAACCTGGAAAGCCAGGCCTCCAGAGCCCCTGCTAGACCAGCCAGAGACTCCCTGAGGTGAAAGTGAGCCGTCCCCTGCCTGACCAGGCACGCAATGGCCCCTGACCTTCATGATGGCCTGTTCTTGAACGTGAAGATGAGCTGGCCGACTAGGAGGTGGAGTTCAGCTGGTGGGACAGGCTGTAGCTACAGGACAGAGTGACACATCTGAGCTAGCAGGGGCCACACTCTGGTCTCCCTCCCGGAGCCAGACCAGGAGCTGGAATCTCGGTGCCCGGGGGGCCGGCACACAACAGGGTCTGCACTGACCAGGGATCCATGGCCCCCAGGGAGAGTCCACTCTGCCCTCTCCCCGCTCCTGCCTGGCCTCACCTCTCCTCACTGTGTCGCTGCAGGACCCGGAACCAGGCCCCATAGGGACGGGGGGACAGTCCGGGCCGATGGTCAGGGTTCCTCAAGGGACCCAGGGTGTTGCCAGGGCACTGGGAAAAGACAAGGTCTGGGTTCCGGTGTCCAACACCACCCTGCGAACTTGGGAGTAGTAAGAGATACCCTCCCCCAAGTCCGGAGGGCTATAGCACAAAAGGCCTCAGCTTATTCTGATGTCACTTGGGCGGCAGAGATGTAGTGTCCCAAGGGTGCCACATTCTTATAGAAGTGCCTCTCGGCCTTGGATATCCATCCCCGACCCCCTGTGATCCCAGTCTTGGGAAAATGTTTTCTAACCCCTCGAGGTCCTTCTCAGCAGAGGACAGACTCGGGGCTTGGGGGCCTTAGGACCCGGCTACGCAGAAGGTGGAAGAGCACAGGGCCACCAGTCTGAAGACCAAGGTCAGGGCCCTACTTGTTTCAGCCTCAGGGTCCCCATGTGGAAGAGAATCCAGAATCACTGCTCCGGTCAGGTTGAGGAGGCCTTAGGAAGGAATGGGGCACCAGGACCGGAGAGGGAAACGGAGACAAGGGAGGCTTCTGCGGTTTCTCACATCGCCCATGGATCCCACGGGTCTGCTCCTGTGAGAGACACAGACACAGAGACAGAGAAGGGGACAGAGAATGAACCCAGGACAGAGGGAACCAGGAGAAGCCACAGACTCCATCAGCTTAGAAATGACATCCCGGCATTTTGTGCCATTCTGTTCCTGACAGGGCCGTCACATTGGCCATCCACCCTGGAGGGCAGGGGTTTCCACAGAGATGTGTGACCAGGACTCAGGTGTGCCAGGAGCCACTGTGGGGACGGCCCAGCACATGGGCACAGACGAGGCCCGTGGACCTGAGCCTAACAGTAATGGGAGCCCCTGGAATTCTGTGTTGGGAGAGGTCAAGGTCAGAATCAGTTCATTACTACCTTCCCACAGGGGCTGGGACACAGGCAGGTGTGGGGTGGCTTTGCCAGGGCCCGAGAGCAGATTCAAGCCCCTCTGAGCTGTGTTCCATGACAAGCGCAGCCCCTGGCTCATCCTTGCATTGTCAGCTTGGCACCAGCCTCCTGTGATAGCAGGCACGGAACATTTGTAGAGGTCCCTAACACTAAACTTAAACTGTACCCTAAACCTACCCCGTACCCTAACCCCAACCCCTACCAGAACACTAACGCCTAACCCTACCCCTGAACCGAACCCAAACCCTAAAGCGTACCCTAACCCTAACCCGTACCCTAAATGGTAGCCGAACCCTAAACCCTACCCTGTACGGTAAACCGTGCCCTAACCCCTACCCTATCTCTAACCCGTACCCTAACCCGTACCCTAACCCATGCCCTAACCAGTACCCTAACTCTAACCCTATCCCTCGGTCAACGGGAGGAAAGAGGAAATCCCCGGAAGTGTGGGGTTCATGAGACATTTGACCGCCCGTCCTGACAGGAAGATGACACTGTGCCAAATGGACCTGCTGATTTCTCAGAACACTGACATCCTGTGAAATGCTACATCACTGACCCACAGGCTGATGTTCCAAACCTTGGGTCTCCTAGATCCAGAGCAGAGAAGTGCTGTCAGGTGGGGATAAGTAGGTCCTCCGACCTATGGCCTGCACACCTGCTTCCATTTCTGGGAGAAGGGGAAACACACACTTGTTTTTAAGTAGTCATTATCTTCATTCTAAAGTGGACCCATGACCTTGACCTTTTTGGAAAAGCGAAATGACTCTTCCAAATGAAGACCTCAACTCATCTGTTCCTCATGCAACCTGAGTGCGACCAGGTTTACCCAGGCGCCAAGCCCCACCTGGAGGATCCTCCTGTACCATCTTGACAGCCCATGACCGGCACCAGCACCCCCGGGGGCACAACGCTGAATTTGGGGGAGGGCTCTGGGCCTTTTTGCCACCACACCTGTGCCTGGGGAAGCGGGAACCGGGAGGATCCTCCCAGATGATCCTCATGGAACCTTAGCAACATCCCTGAGGACATGGGGCACAATGCTGAAGCTTGAGGACGGCTCTGGGGTTTCTTGCCACCCACACCTGTGCCTGGGGGGGCAGCGGGAACCTGGAGGGCCCTCGCAGACAATCCCAACGGACTATTAGCACCATCCCTGGGGAACATGGGGCACAATGCTGAAATTGGGGGATGGCCCTGGGGCTTGTCGCTACCGCACCTGTGCCTAGGGGAGCAGGAACCTGAAGGAACCTCCCAGATCATCATAACAGACCATGACCACCATCGCCCTGAGGACATGGGGCACAATGCTCAGTTGGAGTCCCTTGGTCCTGAAACCAGCAGGAACGGAGCTCAAAGGACAGAGAGGCGCCTCCAGGAGAATTTCCATCCAAGGAAAAGCGGCCCACTGGAGGGCACAGAAGCAGCAACCCCACCGACCCGCAGGCCATTTGAACAGGATCACCTCCTGCACTTACTTAGCACGTTGTCCGTCTTCGTGTGTGGACCGAGACTGGCCCGCTCAGGGATGGTGCGCTTCAAGAGGAGGGCTAGAAACTTTTCAGTGCTTGCTCGTGGGTCAGAGAACCAAAGCCCAAGGAAGCAGAGGCTATCCTTCTTCCTCTGGGGCTGGGGAAGTCAGCCACCGACCTGGGGCGGGACCGGGCCCAGGAGTGTGTTCTTTCTGAAGCCACTGCCTTCGGGGGGGGTTGCTTTGCCTAAAAAAGGCCCACTCACCCCAGAGTCAGGAGCAGTGACAGGCTGTCTCCAACCCTAGCCCAGGACCACGACCCGAAACCATCCTGCCTTTGGGAGGACAGGTCTCCTGCAGGAGCCTGGGATGGGACTGGCCCCTCTCCCACCCCGGGCTCCAGGATGCCCGGGACCTGCAAGAGCTCTTCATCTGAGGAGGAGTCTTGGAGAACAAGTGTATCTCGTCAGCCCAGCAAGTGAAATAACCAAAGCCCAAGGCTCAGGTTCTAACAGAAGCAGAATTTCAAAGTACTGTTTGGGGGAAGCCTCCTCCCCTCTTATGTGGCATTGGGGGTCCCCAAGGAAAGCCTTCTTTCGTCTCCTTCCCTCAGAGAGAGGAGCTGACCCCAAGTCCCGCGGTCCCCACCGTGTCCCAGTGCTGAGGAAGAGCCACACGCAGGGGCCTGGTGTCAGGAGTGTGGTCGGCCACTGCTCCTGGGCTCCCAGCCAGTGGTCTGGCGGCTACATGGAAGAGCTAAATTGATTTTGGGGGAAGGAGTGCTCACTGCCCACACCGCTCACCATCCCCCTCTGCACTCTGCAATCCAGGCTCGGTGCCCGGCTTACGTCCATCACCAGAACTCCACATGTTTCCGCCATGGGAGGGATCATTCAGCCTCACCCCATTGCACAAAAGAGGAAAGCGAGGCCCAGCGAGGAGAGGTTAAATGGCTCCAGTCCCAGAGCTGTTCAGCAGAGAACCTGGAAAGCCAGGCCTCCAGAGCCCCTGCTAGACCAGCCAGAGACTCCCTGAGGTGAAAGTGAGCTGTCCCCTGCCTGACCAGGCACGCAATGGCCCCTGACCTTCATGATGGCCTGTTCTTGACCGTGAAGATGAGCTGGCCGACTAGGAGGTGGAGTTCAGCTGGTGGGACAGGCTGTAGCTACAGGACAGAGTGACACATCTGAGCTAGCAGGGGCCACACTCTGGTCTCCCTCCCGGAGCCAGAGCAGGAGCTGGAATCTCGGTGCCCGGGGGGCCGGCACACAACAGGGTCTGCACTGACCAGGGATCCATGGCCCCCAGGGAGAGTCCACTCTGCCCTCTCCCCGCTCCTGCCTGGCCTCACCTCTCCTCACTGTGTCGCTGCAGGACCCGGAACCAGGCCCCATAGGGACGGTGGGACAGTCCGGGCCGATGGTCAGGGTTCCCCAAGGGACCCAGGGTGTTGCCAGGGCACTGGGAAAAGACAAGGTCTGGGTTCCGGTGTCCAACACCACCCTGCGAACGTGGGAGTAGTAAGAGATACCCTCCCCAAGTCCGGAGGGCTATAGCACAAAAGGCCTCAGCTTACTCTGATGTCACTTGGGCTGCAGAGATGTGGTGTCCCAAGGGTGCCACAGTCTTATAGAAGTGCCTCTCGGCCTTGGATATCCATCCCCGACCCCCTGTGATCCCAGTCTTGGGAAAATGTTTTCTAACCCCTCGAGGTCCTTCTCAGCAGAGGACAGACTCGGGGCTTGGGGGCCTTAGGACCTGGCTACGCAGAAGGTGGAAGAGCACAGGGCCACCAGTCTGAAGACCAAGGTCAGGGCCCTACTTGTTTCAGCCTCAGGATCCCCATGTTGAAGAGAATCCAGAATCACTGCTCCGGTCAGGTTGAGGAGGCCTTAGGAAGGAATGGGGCACCAGGACCGGAGAGGGAAACGGGGACAAGGGAGGCTTCTGCGGTTTCTCACATCGCCCATGGAAGCCACGGGTCTGCTCCTGTGAGAGACACAGACACAGAGACAGAGAAGGGGACAGAGAATGAACCCAGGACAGAGGGAACCAGGAGAAGTCACAGACTCCATCAGCTTAGAAATGACATCCCGGCATTTTGTGCCATTCTGTTCCTGACAGGGCCGTCACATTGGCCATCCACCCTGGAGGGCAGGGGTTTCCACAGAGATGTGTGACCAGGACTCAGGTGTGCCAGGAGCCACTGTGGGGACGGCCCAGCACATGGGCACAGACGAGGCCCGTGGACCTGAGCCTAACAGTAATGGGAGCCCCTGGAATTCTGTGTTGGGAGAGGTCAAGGTCAGAATCAGTTCATTACTACCTTCCCACAGGGGCTGGGACACAGGCAGGTGTGGGGTGGCTTTGCCTGGACCCCAGAGCAGATTCAAGCCGTTCTGAGCTGTGTTCCATGACAAGCGCAGCCCTGGCTCATCCTTGCATTGTCAGCTTGGAACCAGCCTCCTGTGATAGCAGGCACGGAACATTTGTAGAGGTCCCTAACACTAACCTTAAACTGTACCCTAAACCTACCCCGTACCCTAACCCCAACACCTACCAGAACACTAACGCCTAACCCTACCCCTGAACCGAAGCCAAACCCTAAAGCGTACCCTAACCCTAACCCGTACCCTAAATGGTAGCCTAACCCTAAACCCTACCCTGTACGGTAAACCGTGCCCTAACCCCTACCCTATCTCTAACCCGTACCCTAACCCGTACCCTAACCCATGCCCTAACCAGTACCCTAACTCTAACCCTAACCCTCGGTCAACGGGAGGAAAGAGGAAATCCCCGGAAGTGTGGGGTTCATGAGACATTTGACCGCCCGTCCTGACAGGAAGATGACACTGTGCCAAATGGACCTGCTGATTTCTCAGAACACTGACATCCTGTGAAATGCTACATCACTGACCCACAGGCTGATGTTCCAAACCTTGGGTCTCCTAGATCCAGAGCAGAGAAGTGCTGTCAGGTGGGGATAAGTAGGTCCTCCGACCTATGGCCTGCACACGTGCTTCCATTTCTGGGAGAAGGGGAAACACACACTTGTTTTTAAGTAGTCATTATCTTCATTCTAAAGTAGACCCATGACCTTGACCTTTTTGGAAAAGCGAAATGACTCTTCCAAATGAAGACCTCAACTCATCTGTTCCTCATGCAACCTGAGTGCGACCAGGTTTACCCAGGCTCCAAGCCCCACCTGGAGGATCCTCCTGTACCATCTTGACAGCCCATGACCGGCACCAGCACCCCCGGGGGCACAACGCTGAATTTGGGGGAGGGTTCTGGGCCTTTTGGCCACCACACCTGTGCCTGGGGAAGCGGGAACCGGGAGGATCCTCCCAGATGATCCTCATGGAACCTTAGCAACATCCCTGAGGACATGGGGCACAATGCTGAAGCTTGAGGACGGCTCTGGGGTTTCTTGCCAGCACACCTGTGCCTGGGGGGGGGGCAGCGGGAACCTGGAGGGCCCTCCCAGACAATCCCAACGGACTATTAGCACCATCCCTGGGGAACACGGGGCACAATGCTGAAATTGGGGGATGGCCCTGGGGCTTGTCGCTACCGCACCTGTGCCTAGGGGAGCAGGAACCTGAAGGAACCTCCCAGATCGTCATAACAGACCATGACCACCATCGCCCTGAGGACATGGGGCACAATGCTCAGTTGGAGTCCCTTGGTCCTGAAACCAGCAGGAACGGAGCTCAAAGGACAGAGAGGCGCCTCCCGGAGAATTTCCATCCAGGGAAAAGCGGCCCACTGGAGGGCACAGAAGCAGCAACCCCACCGACCCGCAGGCCATTTGAACAGGATCACCTCCTGCACTTACTTAGCACGTTGTCCGTCTTCGTGTGTGGACCGTGACTGGCCCG
Source organism: Eumetopias jubatus (assembly GCF_037043125.1). Taxonomy (NCBI): domain Eukaryota; kingdom Metazoa; phylum Chordata; class Mammalia; order Carnivora; family Otariidae; genus Eumetopias; species Eumetopias jubatus. The sequence continues at coordinate 206,696 of NW_028274856.1, forward strand.
CTCAGGGATGGTGCGCTTCCAGAGGAGGGCTAGAAACTTTTCAGTGCTTGCTCGTGGGTCAGAGGACCAAAGCCCAAGGAAGCAGAGGCTATCCTTCTTCCTCTGGGGCTGGGGAAGTCAGCCACCGACCTGGGGCGGGACCGGGCCCAGGAGTGTGTTCTTTCTGAAGCCACTGCCTTCGGTGGGTGTTGCTTTGCCTAAAAAAGGCCCACTCACCCCAGAGTCAGGAGCAGTGACAGGCTGTCTCCAACCCTAGCCCAGGACCACGACCCGAAACCATCCTGCCTTTGGGAGGACAGGTCTCCTGCAGGAGCCTGGGAGGGGACTGGCCCCTCTCCCACCCCGGGCTCCAGGATGCCCGGGACCTGCAAGAGCTCTTCATCTCAGGAGGAGTCTTGGACAACAAGTATATCTCGTCAGCCCAGCAAGTGAAATAAGCAAAGCCCAAGGCTGAGGTTCTAACAGAAGCAGAATTTCAAAGTACTGTTTGGGGGAAGCCTCCTCCCCTCTTATGTGGCATTGGGGGTCCCCAAGGAAAGCCTTCTTTCGTCTCCTTCCCTCAGAGAGAGGAGCTGACCCCAAGTCCCGCGGTCCCCACCGTGTCCCAGTGCTGAGGAAGAGCCACACGCAGGGGCCTGGTGTCAGGAGTGTGGTCGGCCACTGCTCCTGGGCTCCCAGCCAGTGGTCTGGCGGCTACATGGAAGAGCTAAATTGATTTTGGGGGAAGGAGTGCTCACTGCCCACACCGCTCACCATCCCCCTCTGCACTCTGCAATCCAGGCTCGGTGCCCGGCTTACGTCCATCACCAGCACTCCACATGTTTCCGCCATGGGAGGGATCATTCAGCCTCACCCCATTGCACAGAAGAGGAAAGCGAGGCCCAGCGAGGAGAGGTTAAATGGCTCCAGTCCCAGAGCTGTTCAGCAGAGAACCTGGAAAGCCAGGCCTCCAGAGCCCCTGCTAGACCAGCCAGAGACTCCCTGAGGTGAAAGTGAACCGTCCCCTGCCTGACCAGGCACGCAATGGCCCCTGACCTTCATGATGGCCTGTTCTTGACCGTGAAGGTGAGCTTGCCGACTAGGAGGTGGAGTTCAGCTGGTGGGACAGGCTGTAGCTACAGGACAGAGTGACAAATCTGAGCTAGCAGGGGCCACACTCTGGTCTCCCTCCCGGAGCCAGACCAGGAGCTGGAATCTCGGTGCCCGGGGGGCCGCACACAACAGGGTCTGCACTGACCAGGGATCCATGGCCCCCAGGGAGAGTCCACTCTGCCCTCTCCCCGCTCCTGCCTGGCCTCAACTCTCCTCACTGTGTCGCTGCAGGACCCGGAACCAGGCCCCATAGGGACGGGGGGACAGTCGGGGCTGATGGTCAGGTTTCCCCAAGGGACCCAGGGTGTTGCCAGGGCACTGGGAAAAGACAAGGTCTGGGTTCCGGTGTCCAACACCACCCTGCGAACTTGGGAGTAGTAAGAGATACCCTCCCCCAAGTCCGGAGGGCTATAGCACAAAAGGCCTCAGCTTACTCTGATGTCACTTGGGCTGCAGAGATGTAGTGTCCCAAGGGTGCCACAGTCTTATAGAAGTGCCTCTCGGCCTTAGATATCCATCCCCGACCCCCTGTGATCCCAGTCTTGGGAAAATGTTTTCTAACCCCTCGAGGTCCTTCTCAGCAGAGGACAGACTCGGGGCTTGGGGGCCTTAGGATCTGGCTACGCAGAAGGTGGAAGAGCACAGGGCCACCAGTCTGAAGACCAAGGTCAGGGCCCTACTTGTTTCAGCCTCAGGGTCGCCATGTGGAAGAGAATCCAGAATCACTGCTCCGGTCAGTTTGAGGAGGCCTTAGGAAGGAATGGGGCACCAGGACCGGAGAGGGAAACGGGGACAAGGGAGGCTTCTGCGGTTTCTCACATCGCCCATGGAACCCACGGGTCTGCTCCTGTGAGAGACACAGACACAGAGACAGAGAATGAACCCAGGACAGAGGGAACCAGGAGAAGTCACAGACTCCATCAGCTTAGAAATGACATCCCGGCATTTTGTGCCATTCTGTTCCTGACAGGGCCGTCACATTGGCCATCCACCCTGGAGGGCAGGGGTTTGCACAGAGATGTGTGACCAGGACTCAGGTGTGCCAGGAGCCACTGTGGGGACGGCCCAGCACATGGGCACAGACGAGGCCCGTGGACCTGAGCCTAACAGTAATGGGAGCCCCTGGAATTCTGTGTTGGGAGAGGTCAAGGTAAGAATCAGTTCATTACTACCTTCCCACAGGGGCTGGGACACAGGCAGGTGTGGGGTGGCTTTGCCAGGACCCCAGAGCAGATTCAAGCCCCTCTGAGCTGTGTTCCATGACAAGCGCAGCCCCTGGCTCATCCTTGCATTGTCAGCTTGGCACCAGCCTCCTGTGATAGCAGGCACGGAACATTTGTAGAGGTCCCTAACACTAACCTTAAACTGTACCCTAAACCTACCCCGTACCCTAACCCCAACACCTACCAGAACACTAACGCCTAACCCTACCCCTGAACCGAAGCCAAACCCTAAAGCGTACCCTAACCCTAACCCGTACCCTAAATGGTAGCCTAACCCTAAACCCTACCCTGTACGGTAAACCGTGCCCTAACCCCTACCCTATCTCTAACCCGTACCCTAACCCGTACCCTAACCCATGCCCTAACCAGTACCCTAACTCTAACCCTAACCCTCGGTCAACGGGAGGAAAGAGGAAATCCCCGGAAGTGTGGGGTTCATGAGACATTTGACCGCCCGTCCTGACAGGAAGATGACACTGTGCCAAATGGACCTGCTGATTTCTCAGAACACTGACATCCTGTGAAATGCTACATCACTGACCCACAGGCTGATGTTCCAAACCTTGGGTCTCCTAGATCCAGAGCAGAGAAGTGCTGTCAGGTGGGGATAAGTAGGTCCTCCGACCTATGGCCTGCACACCTGCTTCCATTTCTGGGAGAAGGGGAAACACACACTTGTTTTTAAGTAGTCATTATCTTCATTCTAAAGTAGACCCATGACCTTGACCTTTTTGGAAAAGCGAAATGACTCTTCCAAATGAAGACCTCAACTCATCTGTTCCTCATGCAACCTGAGTGCGACCAGGTTTACCCAGGCTCCAAGCCCCACCTGGAGGATCCTCCTGTACCATCTTGACAGCCCATGACCGGCACCAGCACCCCCGGGGGCACAACGCTGAATTTGGGGGAGGGTTCTGGGCCTTTTTGCCACCACACCTGTGCCTGGGGAAGCGGGAACCGGGAGGATCCTCCCAGATGATCCTCATGGAACCTTAGCAACATCCCTGAGGACATGGGGCACAATGCTGAAGCTTGAGGACGGCTCTGGGGTTTCTTGCCAGCACACCTGTGCCTGGGGGGCGGGGGCAGCGGGAACCTGGAGGGCCCTCCCAGACAATCCCAACGGACTATTAGCACCATCCCTGGGGAACACGGGGCACAATGCTGAAATTGGGGGATGGCCCTGGGGCTTGTCGCTACCGCACCTGTGCCTAGGGGAGGAGGAACCTGAAGGAACCTCCCAGATCATCATAACAGACCATGACCACCATCGCCCTGAGGACATGGGGCACAATGCTCAGTTGGAGTCCCTTGGTCCTGAAACCAGCAGGAACGGAGCTCAAAGGACAGAGAGGCGCTTCCAGGAGAATTTCCATCCAGGGAAAAGCGGCCCACTGGAGGGCACAGAAGCAGCAACCCCACCGACCCGCAGGCCATTTGAACAGGATCACCTCCTGCACTTACTTAGCACGTTGTCCGTCTTCGTGTGTGGACCGTGACTGGCCCGCTCAGAGATGGTGCGCTTCCAGAAGAGGGCTAGAAACTTTTCAGTGCTTGCTCGTGGGTCAGAGGACCAAAGCCCAAGGAAGCAGAGGCTATCCTTCTTCCTCTGGGGCTGGGGAAGTCAGCCACCGACCTGGGGCGGGACCGGGCCCAGGAGTGTGTTCTTTCTGAAGCCACTGCCTTCGGTGGGTGTTGCTTTGCCTAAAAAAGGCCCACTCACCCCAGAGTCAGGAGCAGTGACAGGCTGTCTCCAACCCTAGCCCAGGACCACGACCCGAAACCATCCTGCCTTTGGGAGGACAGGTCTCCTGCAGGAGCCTGGGAGGGGACTGGCCCCTCTCCCACCCCGGGCTCCAGGATGCCCGGGACCTGCAAGAGCTCTTCATCTGAGGAGGAGTCTTGGAGAACAAGTGTATCTCGTCAGCCCAGCAAGTGAAATAACCAAAGCCCAAGGCTCAGGTTCTAACAGAAGCAGAATTTCAAAGTACTGTTTGGGGGAAGCCTCCTCCCCTCTTATGTGGCATTGGGGGTCCCCAAGGAAAGCCTTCTTTCGTCTCCTTCCCTCAGAGAGAGGAGCTGACCCCAAGTCCCGCGGTCCCCACCGTGTCCCAGTGCTGAGGATGAGCCACACGCAGGGGCCTGGTGTCAGGAGTGTGGTCGGCCACTGCTCCTGGGCTCCCAGCCAGTGGTCTGGCGGCTACATGGAAGAGCTAAATTGATTTTGGTGGAAGGAGTGCTCATTGCCCACACCGCTCACCATCCCCCTCTGCACTCTGCAATCCAGGCTCGGTGCCCGGCTTACGTCCATCACCAGCACTCCACATGTTTCCGCCATGGGAGGGATCATTCAGCCTCACCCCATTGCACAGAAGAGGAAAGCGAGGCCCAGCGAGGAGAGGTTAAATGGCTCCAGGCCCAGAGCTGTTCAGCAGAGAACCTGGAAAGCCAGGCCTCCAGAGCCCCTGCTAGACCAGCCAGAGACTCCCTGAGGTGAAAGTGAGCCGTCCCCTGCCTGACCAGGCACGCAATGGCCCCTGACCTTCATGATGGCCTGTTCTTGACCGTGAAGATGAGCTGGCCGACTAGGAGGTGGAGTTCAGCTGGTGGGACAGGCTGTAGCTACAGGACAGAGTGACACATCTGAGCTAGCAGGGGCCACACTCTGGTCTCCCTCCCGGAGCCAGAGCAGGAGCTGGAATCTCGGTGCCCGGGGGGCCGGCACACAACAGGGTCTGCACTGACCAGGGATCCATGGCCCCCAGGGAGAGTCCACTCTGCCCTCTCCCCGCTCCTGCCTGGCCTCACCTCTCCTCACTGTGTCGCTGCAGGACCCGGAACCAGACCCCATAGGGACGGGGGACAGTCCGGGCTGATGGTCAGGGTTCCCCAAGGGACCCAGGGTGTTGCCAGGGCACTGGGAAAAGACAAGGTCTGGGTTCCGGTGTCCAACACCACCCTGCGAACTTGGGAGTAGTAAGAGATACCCTCCCCCAAGTCCGGAGGGCTATAGCACAAAAGGCCTCAGCTTACTCTGATGTCACTTGGGCTGCAGAGATGTAGTGTCCCAAGGGTGCCACAGTCTTATAGAAGTGCCTCTCGGCCTTGGATATCCATCCCCGACCCCCTGTGATACCAGTCTTGGGAAAATGTTTTCTAACCCCTCGAGGTCCTTCTCAGCAGAGGACAGACTCGGGGCTTGGGGGCCTTAGGACCTGGCTACGCAGAAGGTGGAAGAGCACAGGGCCACCAGTCTGAAGACCAAGGTCAGGGCCCTACTTGTTTCAGCCTCAGGGTCCCCATGTGGAAGAGAATCCAGAATCACTGCTCCGGTCAGGTTGAGGAGGCCTTAGGAAGGAATGGGGCACCAGGACCGGAGAGGGAAACGGGGACAAGGGAGGCTTCTGCGCTTTCTCACATCGCCCTTGGAACCCACGGGTCTGCCTCTGTGAGAGACACAGACACAGAGACAGAGAAGGGGACAGAGAATGAAACCAGGACAGAGGGAACCAGGAGAAGCCACAGACTCCATCAGCTTAGAAATGACATCACGGCATTTTGTGCCATTCTGTTCCTGACAGGGCCGTCACATTGGCCATCCACCCTGGAGGGCAGGGTTTTCCACAGAGATGTGTGACCAGGACTCAGGTGTGCCAGGAGCCACTGTGGGGACGGCCCAGCACATGGGCACAGACGAGGCCCGTGGACCTGAGCCTAACAGTAATGGGAGCCCCTGGAATTCTGTGTTGGGAGAGGTCAATTCAGAATCAGTTCATTACTACCTTCCCACAGGGGCTGGGACACAGGCAGGTGTGGGGTGGCTTTGCCTGGACCCCAGAGCAGATTCAAGCCCCTCTGAGCTGTGTTCCATGACAAGCGCAGCCCCTGGCTCATCCTTGCATTGTCAGCTTGGCACCAGCCTCCTGTAATAGCAGGCACGGAACATTTGTAGAGGTCCCTAACACTAACCTTAAACTGTACCCTAAAACTACCCCGTACCCTATCCCCAACACCTACCAGAACACTAACGCCTAAACCTACCCCTGAACCGAACCCAAACCCTAAAGCGTAACCTAACCCTAACCCGTACCCTAAATGGTAGCCTAACCCTAAACCCTACCCTGTACGGTAAACCGTGCCCTAACCCCTACCCTATCTCTAACCCGTACCCTAACCCGTACCCTAACCCATGCCCTAACCAGTACCCTAACTCTCACCCTAACCCTCGGTCAACGGGAGGAAAGAGGAAATCCCCGGAAGTGTGGGGTTCATGAGACATTTGACCGCCAGTCCTGACAGGAAGATGACACTGTGCCAAATGGCCCTGCTGATTTCTCAGAACACTGACATCCTGTGAAATGCTACATCACTGACCCACAGGCTGATGTTCCAAACCTTGGGTCTCCTAGATCCAGAGCAGAGAAGTGCTGTCAGGTGGGGATAAGTAGGTCCTCCGACCTATGGCCTGCACACCTGCTTCCATTTCTGAGACAAAGGGAAACACACACTTGTTTTTAAGTACTCATTATCTTCATTCTGAAGTAGACCCATGACCTTGACCTTTTTGGAAAAGCGAAATGACTCTTCCAAATGAAGACCTCAACTCATCTGCTCCTCATGCAACCTGAGTGCGACCAGGTTTACCCAGGCTCCAAGCCCCACCTGGAGGATCCTCCTGTACCCTCTTGACAGCCCATGACCGGCACCAGCACCCCCGGGGGCACAACGCTGAATTTGGGGGAGGGCTCTGGGCCTTTTGGCCACCACACCTGTGCCTGGGGAAGCGGGAACCGGGAGGATCCTCCCAGATGATCCTCATGGAACCTTAGCAACATCCCTGAGGACATGGGGCACAATGCTGAAGCTTGAGGACGGCTCTGGGGTTTCTTGCCACCCTCACCTGTGCCTGGGGGGGGCAGCGGGAACCTGGAGGGCCCTCCCAGACAATCCCAACGGACTATTAGCACCATCCCTGGGGAACATGGGGCACAATGCTGAAATTGGGGGATGGCCCTGGGGCTTGTCGCTACCGCACCTGTGCCTAGGGGAGCAGGAACCTGAAGGAACCTCCCAGATCATCATAACAGACCATGACCACCATCGCCCTGAGGACATGGGGCACAATGCTCAGTTGGAGTCCCTTGGTCCTGAAACCAGCAGGAACGGAGCTCAAAGGACAGAGAGGCGCCTCCAGGAGAATTTCCATCCAGGGAAAAGCGGCCCACTGGAGGGCACAGAAGCAGCAACCCCACCGACCCGCAGGCCATTTGAACAGGATCACCTCCTGCACTTACTTAGCACGTTGTCCGTCTTCGTGTGTGGACCGTGACTGGCCCGCTCAGGGATGGTGCGCTTCCAGAGGAGGGCTAGAAACTTTTCAGTGCTTGCTCGTGGGTCAGAGGACCAAAGCCCAAGGAAGCAGAGGCTATCCTTCTTCCTCTGGGGCTGGGGAAGTCAGCCACCGACCTGGGGCGGGACCGGGCCCAGGAGTGTGTTCTTTCTGAAGCCACTGCCTTCGGTGGGTGTGGCTTTGCCTAAAAAAGGCCCACTCACCCCAGAGTCAGGAGCAGTGACAGGCTGTCTCCAACCCTAGCCCAGGACCACGACCCGAAACCATCCTGCCTTTGGGAGGACAGGTCTCCTGCAGGAGCCTGGGAGGGGACTGGCCCCTCTCCCACCCCGGGCTCCAGGATGCCCGGGACCTGCAAGAGCTCTTCATCTGAGGAGGAGTCTTGGAGAACAAGTGTATCTCGTCAGCCCAGCAAGTGAAATAACCAAAGCCCAAGGCTCAGGTTCTAACAGAAGCAGAATTTCAAAGTACTGTTTGGGGGAAGCCTCCTCCCCTCTTATGTGGCATTGGGGGTCCCCAAGGAAAGCCTTCTTTCGTCTCCTTCCCTCAGAGAGAGGAGCTGACCCCAAGTCCCGCGGTCCCCACCGTGTCCCAGTGCTGAGGATGAGCCACACGCAGGGGCCTGGTGTCAGGAGTGTGGTCGGCCTCTGCTCCTGGGCTCCCAGCCAGTGGTCTGGCGGCTACATGGAAGAGCTAAATTGATTTTGGGGGAAGGAGTGCTCACTGCCCACACCGCTCACCATCCCCCTCTGCACTCTGCAATCCAGGCTCGGTGCCCGGCTTACGTCCATCACCAGCACTCCACATGTTTCCGCCATGGGAGGGATCATTCAGCCTCACCCCATTGCACAGAAGAGGAAAGCGAGGCCCAGCGAGGAGAGGTTAAATGGCTCCAGGCCCAGAGCTGTTCAGCAGAGAACCTGGAAAGCCAGGCCTCCAGAGCCCCTGCTAGACCAGCCAGAGACTCCCTGAGGTGAAAGTGAGCCGTCCCCTGCCTGACCAGGCACGCAATGGCCCCTGACCTTCATGATGGCCTGTTCTTGACCGTGAAGATGAGCTGGCCGACTAGGAGGTGGAGTTCAGCTGGTGGGACAGGCTGTAGCTACAGGACAGAGTGACACATCTGAGCTAGCAGGGGCCACACTCTGGTCTCCCTCCCGGAGCCAGAGCAGGAGCTGGAATCTCGGTGCCCGGGGGGCCGGCACACAACAGGGTCTGCACTGACCAGGGATCCATGGCCCCCAGGGAGAGTCCACTCTGCCCTCTCCCCGCTCCTGCCTGGCCTCACCTCTCCTCACTGTGTCGCTGCAGGACCCGGAACCAGACCCCATAGGGACGGGGGACAGTCCGGGCTGATGGTCAGGGTTCCCCAAGGGACCCAGGGTGTTGCCAGGGCACTGGGAAAAGACAAGGTCTGGGTTCCGGTGTCCAACACCACCCTGCGAACTTGGGAGTAGTAAGAGATACCCTCCCCCAAGTCCGGAGGGCTATAGCACAAAAGGCCTCAGCTTACTCTGATGTCACTTGGGCTGCAGAGATGTAGTGTCCCAAGGGTGCCACAGTCTTATAGAAGTGCCTCTCGGCCTTGGATATCCATCCCCGACCCCCTGTGATCCCAGTCTTGGGAAAATGTTTTCTAACCCCTCGAGGTCCTTCTCAGCAGAGGACAGACTCGGGGCTTGGGGGCCTTAGGACCTGGCTACGCAGAAGGTGGAAGAGCACAGGGCCACCAGTCTGAAGACCAAGGTCAGGGCCCTACTTGTTTCAGCCTCAGGGTCCCCATGTGGAAGAGAATCCAGAATCACTGCTCCGGTCAGGTTGAGGAGGCCTTAGGAAGGAATGGGGCACCAGGACCGGAGAGGGAAACGGGGACAAGGGAGGCTTCTGCGCTTTCTCACATCGCCCTTGGAACCCACGGGTCTGCCTCTGTGAGAGACACAGACACAGAGACAGAGAAGGGGACAGAGAATGAAACCAGGACAGAGGGAACCAGGAGAAGCCACAGACTCCATCAGCTTAGAAATGACATCACGGCATTTTGTGCCATTCTGTTCCTGACAGGGCCGTCACATTGGCCATCCACCCTGGAGGCAAGGGGTTTCCACAGAGATGTGTGACCAGGACTCAGGTGTGCCAGGAGCCACTGTGGGGACGGCCCAGCACATGGGCACAGACGAGGCCCGTGGACCTGAGCCTAACAGTAATGGGAGCCCCTGGAATTCTGTGTTGGGAGAGGTCAAGGTCAGAATCAGTTCATTACTACCTTCCCACAGGGGCTGGGACACAGGCAGGTGGGGGTGGCTTTGCCTGGACCCCAGAGCAGATTCAAGCCCCTCTGAGCTGTGTTCCATGACAAGCGCAGCCCCTGGCTCATCCTTGCATTGTCAGCTTGGCACCAGCCTCCTGTAATAGCAGGCACGGAACATTTGTAGAGGTCCCTAACACTAACCTTAAACTGTACCCTAAACCTACCCCGTACCCTATCCCCAACACCTACCAGAACACTAACGCCTAAACCTACCCCTGAACCGAACCCAAACCCTAAAGCGTAACCTAACCCTAACCCGTACCCTAAATGGTAGCCTAACCCTAAACCCTACCCTGTACGGTAAACCGTGCCCTAACCCCTACCCTATCTCTAACCCGTACCCTAACCCGTACCCTAACCCATGCCCTAACCAGTACCCTAACTCTCACCCTAACCCTCGGTCAACGGGAGGAAAGAGGAAATCCCCGGAAGTGTGGGGTTCATGAGACATTTGACCGCCAGTCCTGACAGGAAGATGACACTGTGCCAAATGGCCCTGCTGATTTCTCAGAACACTGACATCCTGTGAAATGCTACATCACTGACCCACAGGCTGATGTTCCAAACCTTGGGTCTCCTAGATCCAGAGCAGAGAAGTGCTGTCAGGTGGGGATAAGTAGGTCCTCCGACCTATGGCCTGCACACCTGCTTCCATTTCTGAGACAAAGGGAAACACACACTTGTTTTTAAGTACTCATTATCTTCATTCTGAAGTAGACCCATGACCTTGACCTTTTTGGAAAAGCGAAATGACTCTTCCAAATGAAGACCTCAACTCATCTGCTCCTCATGCAACCTGAGTGCGACCAGGTTTACCCAGGCTCCAAGCCCCACCTGGAGGATCCTCCTGTACCCTCTTGACAGCCCATGACCGGCACCAGCACCCCCGGGGGCACAACGCTGAATTTGGGGGAGGGCTCTGGGCCTTTTGGCCACCACACCTGTGCCTGGGGAAGCGGGAACCGGGAGGATCCTCCCAGATGATCCTCATGGAACCTTAGCAACATCCCTGAGGACATGGGGCACAATGCTGAAGCTTGAGGACGGCTCTGGGGTTTCTTGCCACCCACACCTGTGCCTGGGGGGGGCAGCGGGAACCTGGAGGGCCCTCCCAGACAATCCCAACGGACTATTAGCACCATCCCTGGGGAACATGGGGCACAATGCTGAAATTGGGGGATGGCCCTGGGGCTTGTCGCTACCGCACCTGTGCCTAGGGGAGCAGGAACCTGAAGGAACCTCCCAGATCATCATAACAGACCATGACCACCATCGCCCTGAGGACATGGGGCACAATGCTCAGTTGGAGTCCCTTGGTCCTGAAACCAGCAGGAACGGAGCTCAAAGGACAGAGAGGCGCCTCCAGGAGAATTTCCATCCAGGGAAAAGCGGCCCACTGGAGGGCACAGAAGCAGCAACCCCACCGACCCGCAGGCCATTTGAACAGGATCACCTCCTGCACTTACTTAGCACGTTGTCCGTCTTCGTGTGTGGACCGTGACTGGCCCGCTCAGGGATGGTGCGCTTCCAGAGGAGGGCTAGAAACTTTTCAGTGCTTGCTCGTGGGTCAGAGGACCAAAGCCCAAGGAAGCAGAGGCTATCCTTCTTCCTCTGGGGCTGGGGAAGTCAGCCACCGACCTGGGGCGGGACCGGGCCCAGGAGTGTGTTCTTTCTGAAGCCACTGCCTTCGGTGGGTGTGGCTTTGCCTAAAAAAGGCCCACTCACCCCAGAGTCAGGAGCAGTGACAGGCTGTCTCCAACCCTAGCCCAGGACCACGACCCGAAACCATCCTGCCTTTGGGAGGACAGGTCTCCTGCAGGAGCCTGGGAGGGGACTGGCCCCTCTCCCACCCCGGGCTCCAGGATGCCCGGGACCTGCAAGAGCTCTTCATCTGAGGAGGAGTCTTGGACAACAAGTGTATCTCGTCAGCCCAGCAAGTGAAATAACCAAAGCCCAAGGCTCAGGTTCTAACAGAAGCAGAATTTCAAAGTACTGTTTGGGGGAAGCCTCCTCCCCTCTTATGTGGCATTGGGGGTCCCCAAGGAAAGCCTTCTTTCGTCTCCTTCCCTCAGAGAGAGGAGCTGACCCCAAGTCCCGCGGTCCCCACCGTGTCCCAGTGCTGAGGAAGAGCCACACGCAGGGGCCTGGTGTCAGGAGTGTGGTCGGCCACTGCTCCTGGGCTCCCAGCCAGTGGTCTGGCGGCTACATGGAAGAGCTAAATTGATTTTGGGGGAAGGAGTGCTCACTGCCCACACCGCTCACCATCCCCCTCTGCACTCTGCAATGCAGGCTCGGTGCCCGGCTTACGTCCATCACCAGCACTCCACATGTTTCCGCCATGGGAGGGATCATTCAGCCTCACCCCATTGCACAGAAGAGGAAAGCGAGGCCCAGCGAGGAGAGGTTAAATGGCTCCAGTCCCAGAGCTGTTCAGCAGAGAACCTGGAAAGCCAGGCCTCCAGAGCCCCTGCTAGACCAGCCAGAGACTCCCTGAGGTGAAAGTGAGCCGTCCCCTGCCTGACCAGGCACGCAAAGGCCCCTGACCTTCATGATGGCCTGTTCTTGACCGTGAAGATGAGCTGGCCGACTAGGAGGTGGAGTTCAGCTGGTGAGACAGGCTGTAGCTACAGGACAGAGTGACACATCTGAGCTAGCAGGGGCCACACTCTGGTCTCCCTCCCGGAGCCAGACCAGGAGCTGGAAGCTCGGTGCCCGGGGGGCCGGCACACAACAGGGTCTGCACTGACCAGGGATCCATGGCCCCCAGGGAGAGTCCACTCTGCCCTCTCCCCGCTCCTGCCTGGCCTCACCTCTCCTCACTGTGTCGCTGCAGGACCCGGAACCAGGCCCCAGAGGGACGGGAGGACAGTCGGGGCTGATGGTCAGGGTTCCCCAAGGGACCCTGGGTGTTGCCAGGGCACTGGGAAAAGACAAGGTCTGGGTTCCGGTGTCCAACACCACCCTGCGAACTTGGGAGTAGTAAGAGATACCCTCCCCCAAGTCCGGAGGGCTATAGCACAAAAGGCCTCAGCTTACTCTGATGTCACTTGGGCTGCAGAGATGTAGTGTCCCAAGGGTGCCACAGTCTTATAGGAAGTGCCTCTCGGCCTTGGATATCCATCCCCGACCCCCTGTGATCCCAGTCTTGGGAAAATGTTTTCTAACCCTCGAGGTCCTTCTCAGCAGAGGACAGACTCGGGGCTTGGGGGCCTTAGGACCTGGCTACGCAGAAGGTGGAAGAGCACAGGGCCACCAGTCTGAAGACCAAGGTCAGGGCCCTACTTGTTTCAGCCTCAGGGTCCCCATGTGGAAGAGAATCCAGAATCACTGCTCCGGTCAGGTTGAGGAGGCCTTAGGAAGGAATGGGGCACCAGGACCGGAGAGGGAAACGGGAACAAGGGAGGCTTCTGCGGTTTCCCACATCGCCCATGGAACCCACGGGTCTGCTCCTGTGAGAGACACAGACACAGAGACAGAGAAGGGGACAGAGAATGAACCCAGGACAGAGGGAACCAGGAGAAGCCACAGACTCCATCAGCTTAGAAATGACATCCCGGCATTTTGTGCCATTCTGTTCCTGACAGGGCCGTCACATTGACCATCCACCCTGGAGGGCAGGGGTTTCCACAGAGATGTGTGACCAGGACTCAGGTGTGCCAGGAGCCACTGTGGGGACGGCCCAGCACATGGGCACAGACGAGGCCCCTGGACCTGAGCCTAACAGTAATGGGAGCCCCTGGAATTCTGTGTTGGGAGAGGTCAAGGTCAGAATCAGTTCATTACTACCTTCCCACAGGGGCTGGGACACAGGCAGGTGTGGGGTGGCTTTGCCTGGACCCCAGAGCAGATTCAAGCCCCTCTGAGCTGTGTTCCATGACAAGCGCAGCCCCTGGCTCATCCTTGCATTGTCAGCTTGGCACCAGCCTCCTGTGATAGCAGGCACGGAACATTTGTAGAGGTCCCTAACACTAACCTTAAACTGTACCCTAAACCTACCCCGTACCCTAACCCCAACACCTACCAGAACACTAACGCCTAACCCTACCCCTGAACCGAACCCAAACCCTAAAGCGTACCCTAACCCTAACCCGTACCCTAAATGGTAGCCTAACCCTAAACCCTACCCTGTACGGTAAACCGTGCCCTAACCCCTACCCTATCTCTAACCCGTACCCTAACCCGTACCCTAACCCATGCCCTAACCAGTACCCTAACTCTCACCCTAACCCTCGGTCAACGGGAGGAAAGAGGAAATCCCCAGAAGTGTGGGGTTCATGAGACATTTGACCGCCAGTCCTGACAGGAAGATGACACTGTGCCAAATGGACCTGCTGATTTCTCAGAACACTGACATCCTGTGAAATGCTACATCACTGACCCACAGGCTGATGTTCCAAACCTTGGGTCTCCTAGATCCAGAGCAGAGAAGTGCTGTCAGGTGGGGATAAGTAGGTCCTCCGACCTATGGCCTGCACACCTGCTTCCATTTCTGGGACAAGGGGAAACACACACTTGTTTTTAAGTAGTCATTATCTTCATTCTGAAGTAGACCCATGACCTTGACCTTTTTGGAAAAGCGAAATGACTCTTCCAAATGAAGACCTCAACTCATCTGCTCCTCATGCAACCTGAGTGCGACCAGGTTTACCCAGGCTCCAAGCCCCACCTGGAGGATCCTCCTGTACCGTCTTGACAGCCCATGACCGGCACCAGCACCCCCGGGGGCACAACGCTGAATTTGGGGGAGGGCTCTGGGCCTTTTGGCCACCACACCTGTGCCTGGGGAAGCGGGAACCGGGAGGATCCTCCCAGATGATCCTCATGGAACCTTAGCAACATCCCTGAGGACATGGGGCACAATGCTGAAGCTTGAGGACGGCTCTGGGGTTTCTTGCCACCCACACCTGTGCCTGGGGGGGGCAGCGGGAACCTGGAGGGCCCTCCCAGACAATCCCAACGGACTATTAGCACCATCCCTGGGGAACATGGGGCACAATGCTGAAATTGGGGGATGGCCCTGGGGCTTGTCGCTACCGCACCTGTGCCTAGGGGAGCAGGAACCTGAAGGAACCTCCCAGATCATCATAACAGACCATGACCACCATCGCCCTGAGGACATGGGGCACAATGCTCAGTTGGAGTCCCTTGGTCCTGAAACCAGCAGGAACGGAGCTCAAAGGACAGAGAGGCACCTCCAGGAGAATTTCCATCCAGGGAAAAGCGGCCCACTGGAGGGCACAGAAGCAGCAACCCCACCGACCCGCAGGCCATTTGAACAGGATCACCTCCTGCACTTACTTAGCACGTTGTCCGTCTTCGTGTGTGGACCGTGACTGGCCCGCTCAGGGATGGTGCGCTTCCAGAGGAGGGCTAGAAACTTTTCAGTGCTTGCTCGTGGGTCAGAGGACCAAAGCCCAAGGAAGCAGAGGCTATCCTTCTTCCTCTGGGGCTGGGGAAGTCAGCCACCGACCTGGGGCGGGACCGGGCCCAGGAGTGTGTTCTTTCTGAAGCCACTGCCTTCGGTGGGTGTGGCTTTGCCTAAAAAAGGCCCACTCACCCCAGAGTCAGGAGCAGTGACAGGCTGTCTCCAACCCTAGCCCAGGACCACGACCCGAAACCATCCTGCCTTTGGGAGGGCAGGTCTCCTGCAGGAGCCTGGGAGGGGACTGGCCCCTCTCCCACCCCGGGCTCCAGGATGCCCGGGACCTGCAAGAGCTCTTCATCTGAGGAGGAGTCTTGGAGAACAAGTGTATCTCGTCAGCCCAGCAAGTGAAATAACCAAAGCCCAAGGCTCAGGTTCTAACAGAAGCAGAATTTCAAAGTACTGTTTGGGGGAAGCCTCCTCCCCTCTTATGTGGCATTGGGGGTCCCCAAGGAAAGCCTTCTTTCGTCTCCTTCCCTCAGAGAGAGGAGCTGACCCCAAGTCCCGCGGTCCCCACCGTGTCCCAGTGCTGAGGAAGAGCCACACGCAGGGGCCTGGTGTCAGGAGTGTGGTCGGCCACTGCTCCTGGGCTCCCAGCCAGTGGTCTGGCGGCTACATGGAAGAGCTAAATTGATTTTGGGGGAAGGAGTGCTCACTGACCACACCGCTCACCATCCCCCTCTGCACTCTGCAATGCAGGCTCGGTGCCCGGCTTACGTCCATCACCAGCACTCCACATGTTTCCGCCATGGGAGGGATCATTCAGCCTCACCCCATTGCACAGAAGAGGAAAGCGAGGCCCAGCGAGGAGAGGTTAAATGGCTCCAGTCCCAGAGCTGTTCAGCAGAGAACCTGGAAAGCCAGGCCTCCAGAGCCCCTGCTAGACCAGCCAGAGACTCCCTGAGGTGAAAGTGAGCCGTCCCCTGCCTGACCAGGCACGCAATGGCCCCTGACCTTCATGATGGCCTGTTCTTGACCGTGAAGATGAGCTGGCCGACTAGGAGGTGGAGTTCAGCTGGTGGGACAGGCTGTAGCTACAGGACAGAGTGACACATCTGAGCTAGCAGGGGCCACACTCTGGTCTCCCTCCCGGAGCCAGACCAGGAGCTGGAATCTCGGTGCCCTGGGGGCCGGCACACAACAGGGTCTGCACTGACCAGGGATCCATGGCCCCCAGGGAGAGTCCACTCTGCCCTCTCCCCGCTCCTGCCTGGCCTCACCTCTCCTCACTGTGTCGCTGCAGGACCCGGAACCAGGCCCCAGAGGGACGGGGGGACAGTCGGGGCTGATGGTCACGGTTCCCCAAGGGACCCAGGGTGTTGCCAGGGCACTGGGAAAAGACAAGGTCTGGGTTCCGGTGTCCAACACCACCCTGCGAACTTGGGAGTAGTAAGAGATACCCTCCCCCAAGTCCGGAGGGCTATAGCACAAAAGGCCTCAGCTTACTCTGATGTCACTTGGGCTGCAGAGATGTAGTGTCCCAAGGGTGCCACAGTCTTATAGGAAGTGCCTCTCGGCCTTGGATATCCATCCCCGACCCCCTGTGATCCCAGTCTTGGGAAAATGTTTTCTAACCCTCGAGGTCCTTCTCAGCAGAGGACAGACTCGGGGCTTGGGGGCCTTAGGACCTGGCTACGCAGAAGGTGGAAGAGCACAGGGCCACCAGTCTGAAGACCAAGGTCAGGGCCCTACTTGTTTCAGCCTCAGGGTCCCCATGTGGAAGAGAATCCAGAATCACTGCTCCGGTCAGGTTGAGGAGGCCTTAGGAAGGAATGGGGCACCAGGACCGGAGAGGGAAACGGGGACAAGGGAGGCTTCTGCGGTTTCCCACATCGCCCATGGAACCCACGGGTCTGCTCCTGTGAGAGACACAGACACAGAGACAGAGAAGGGGACAGAGAATGAACCCAGGACAGAGGGAACCAGGAGAAGCCACAGACTCCATCAGCTTAGAAATGACATCCCGGCATTTTGTGCCATTCTGTTCCTGACAGGGCCGTCACATTGGCCATCCACCCTGGAGGGCAGGGGTTTCCACAGAGATGTGTGACCAGGACTCAGGTGTGCCAGGAGCCACTTTGGGGACGGCCCAGCACATGGGCACAGACGAGGCCCGTGGACCTGAGCCTAACAGTAATGGGAGCCCCTGGAATTCTGTGTTGGGAGAGGTCAAGGTCAGAATCAGTTCATTACTACCTTCCCACAGGGGATGGGACACAGGCAGGTGTGGGGTGGCTTTGCCTGGACCCCAGAGCAGATTCAAGCCCCTCTGAGCTGTGTTCCATGACAAGCGCAGCCCCTGGCTCATCCTTGCATTGTCAGCTTGGCACCAGCCCCCTGTGATAGCAGGCACGGAACATTTGGAGAGGTCCCTAACACTAACCTTAAACTGTACCCTAAACCTACCCCGTACCCTAACCCCAACACCTACCAGAACACTAACGCCTAACCCTACCCCTGAACCGAACCCAAACCCTAAAGCGTAACCTAACCCTAACCCGTACCCTAAATGGTAGCCTAACCCTAAACCCTACCCTGTACGGTAAACCGTGCCCTAACCCCTACCCTATCTCTAACCCGTACCCTAACCCGTACCCTAACCCATGCCCTAACCAGTACCCTAACTCTCACCCTAACCCTCGGTCAACGGGAGGAAAGAGGAAATCCCCGGAAGTGTGGGGTTCATGAGACATTTGACCGCCAGTCCTGACAGGAAGATGACACTGTGCCAAATGGACCTGCTGATTTCTCAGAACACTGACATCCTGTGAAATGCTACATCACTGACCCACAGGCTGATGTTCCAAACCTTGGGTCTCCTAGATCCAGAGCAGAGAAGTGCTGTCAGGTGGGGATAAGTAGGTCCTCCGCCCTATGGCCTGCACACCTGCTTCCATTTCTGAGACAAGGGGAAACACACACTTGTTTTTAAGTAGTCATTATCTTCATTCTGAAGTAGACCCATGACCTTGACCTTTTTGGAAAAGCGAAATGACTCTTCCAAATGAAGACCTCAACTCATCTGCTCCTCATGCAACCTGAGTGCGACCAGGTTTACCCAGGCTCCAAGCCCCACCTGGAGGATCCTCCTGTACCCTCTTGACAGCCCATGACCGGCACCAGCACCCCCGGGGGCACAACGCTGAATTTGGGGGAGGGCTCTGGGCCTTTTGGCCACCACACCTGTGCCTGGGGAAGCGGGAACCGGGAGGATCCTCCCAGATGATCCTCATGGAACCTTAGCAACATCCCTGAGGACATGGGGCACAATGCTGAAGCTTGAGGACGGCTCTGGGGTTTCTTGCCACCCACACCTGTGCCTGGGGGGGGCAGCGGGAACCTGGAGGGCCCTCCCAGACAATCCCAACGGACTATTAGCACCATCCCTGGGGAACATGGGGCACAATGCTGAAATTGGGGGATGGCCCTGGGGCTTGTCGCTACCGCACCTGTGCCTAGGGGAGCAGGAACCTGAAGGAACCTCCCAGATCATCATAACAGACCATGACCACCATCGCCCTGAGGACATGGGGCACAATGCTCAGTTGGAGTCCCTTGGTCCTGAAACCAGCAGGAACGGAGCTCAAAGGACAGAGAGGCGCCTCCAGGAGAATTTCCATCCAGGGAAAAGCGGCCCACTGGAGGGCACAGAAGCAGCAACCCCACCGACCCGCAGGCCATTTGAACAGGATCACCTCCTGCACTTACTTAGCACGTTGTCCGTCTTCGTGTGTGGACCGTGACTGGCCCGCTCAGGGATGGTGCGCTTCCAGAGGAGGGCTAGAAACTTTTCAGTGCTTGCTCGTGGGTCAGAGGACCAAAGCCCAAGGAAGCAGAGGCTATCCTTCTTCCTCTGGGGCTGGGGAAGTCAGCCACCGACCTGGGGCGGGACCGGGCCCAGGAGTGTGTTCTTTCTGAAGCCACTGCCTTCGGTGGGTGTGGCTTTGCCTAAAAAAGGCCCACTCACCCCAGAGTCAGGAGCAGTGACAGGCTGTCTCCAACCCTAGCCCAGGACCACGACCCGAAACCATCCTGCCTTTGGGAGGACAGGTCTCCTGCAGGAGCCTGGGAGGGGACTGGCCCCTCTCCCACCCCGGGCTCCAGGATGCCCGGGACCTGCAAGAGCTCTTCATCTGAGGAGGAGTCTTGGAGAACAAGTGTATCTCGTCAGCCCAGCAAGTGAAATAACCAAAGCCCAAGGCTCAGGTTCTAACAGAAGCAGAATTTCAAAGTACTGTTTGGGGGAAGCCTCCTCCCCTCTTATGTGGCATTGGGGGTCCCCAAGGAAAGCCTTCTTTCGTCTCCTTCCCTCAGAGAGAGGAGCTGACCCCAAGTCCCGCGGTCCCCACCGTGTCCCAGTGCTGAGGAAGAGCCACACGCAGGGGCCTGGTGTCAGGAGTGTGGTCGGCCACTGCTCCTGGGCTCCCAGCCAGTGGTCTGGCGGCTACATGGAAGAGCTATATTGATTTTGGGGGAAGGAGTGCTCACTGCCCACACCGCTCACCATCCCCCTCTGCACTCTGCAATCCAGGCTCGGTGCCCGGCTTACGTCCATCACCAGCACTCCACATGTTTCCGCCATGGGAGGGATCATTCAGCCTCACCCCATTGCACAGAAGAGGAAAGCGAGGCCCAGCGAGGAGAGGTTAAATGGCTCCAGTCCCAGAGCTGTTCAGCAGAGAACCTGGAAAGCCAGGCCTCCAGAGCCCCTGCTAGACCAGCCAGAGACTCCCTGAGGTGAAAGTGAGCCGTCCCCTGCCTGACCAGGCACGCAATGGCCCCTGACCTTCATGATGGCCTGTTCTTGACCGTGAAGATGAGCTGGCCGACTAGGAGGTGGAGTTCACCTGGTGGGACAGGCTGTAGCTACAGGACAGAGTGACACATCTGAGCTAGCAGGGGCCACACTCTGGTCTCCCTCCCGGAGCCAGACCAGGAGCTGGAAGCTCGGTGCCCGGGGGGCCGGCACACAACAGGGTCTGCACTGACCAGGGATCCATGGCCCCCAGGGAGAGTCCACTCTGCCCTCTCCCCGCTCCTGCCTGGCCTCACCTCTCCTCACTGTGTCGCTGCAGGACCCGGAACCAGGCCCCAGAGGGACGGGGGGACAGTCGGGGCTGATGGTCAGGGTTCCCCAAGGGACCCTGGTTGTTGCCAGGGCACTGGGAAAAGACAAGTTCTGGGTTCCGGTGTCCAACACCACCCTGCGAACTTGGGAGTAGTAAGAGATACCCTCCCCCAAGTCCGGAGGGCTATAGCACAAAAGGCCTCAGCTTACTCTGATGTCACTTGGGCTGCAGAGATGTAGTGTCCCAAGGGTGCCACAGTCTTATAGGAAGTGCCTCTCGGCCTTGGATATCCATCCCCGACCCCCTGTGATCCCAGTCTTGGGAAAATATTTTCTAACCCTCGAGGTCCTTCTCAGCAGAGGACAGACTCGGGGCTTGGGGGCCTTAGGACCTGGCTACGCAGAATGTGGAAGAGCACAGGGCCACCAGTCTGAAGACCAAGGTCAGGGCCCTACTTGTTTCAGCCTCAGGGTCCCCATGTGGAAGAGAATCCAGAATCACTGCTCCGGTCAGGTTGAGGAGGCCTTAGGAAGGAATGGGGCACCAGGAACGGAGAGGGAAACGGGAACAAGGGAGGCTTCTGCGGTTTCCCACATCGCCCATGGAACCCACGGGTCTGCTCCTGTGAGAGACACAGACACAGAGACAGAGAAGGGGACAGAGAATGAACCCAGGACAGAGGGAACCAGGAGAAGCCACAGACTCCATCAGCTTAGAAATGACATCCCGGCATTTTGTGCCATTCTGTTCCTGACAGGGCCGTCACATTGACCATCCACCCTGGAGGGCAGGGGTTTCCACAGAGATGTGTGACCAGGACTCAGGTGTGCCAGGAGCCACTGTGGGGACGGCCCAGCACATGGGCACAGACGAGGCCCCTGGACCTGAGCCTAACAGTAATGGGAGCCCCTGGAATTCTGTGTTGGGAGAGGTCAAGGTCAGAATCAGTTCATTACTACCTTCCCACAGGGGCTGGGACACAGGCAGGTGTGGGGTGGCTTTGCCTGGACCCCAGAGCAGATTCAAGCCCCTCTGAGCTGTGTTCCATGACAAGCGCAGCCCCTGGCTCATCCTTGCATTGTCAGCTTGGCACCAACCTCCTGTGATAGCAGGCACGGAACATTTGTAGAGGTCCCTAACACTAACCTTAAACTGTACCCTAAACCTACCCCGTACCCTAACCCCAACACCTACCAGAACACTAACGCCTAACCCTACCCCTGAACCGAACCCAAACCCTAAAGCGTACCCTAACCCTAACCCGTACCCTAAATGGTAGCCTAACCCTAAACCCTACCCTGTACGGTAAACCGTGCCCTAACCCCTACCCTATCTCTAACCCGTACCCTAACCCGTACCCTAACCCATGCCCTAACCAGTACCCTAACTCTCACCCTAACCCTCGGTCAACGGGAGGAAAGAGGAAATCCCCGGAAGTGTGGGGTTCATGAGACATTTGACCGCCAGTCCTGACAGGAAGATGACACTGTGCCAAATGGACCTGCTGATTTCTCAGAACACTGACATCCTGTGAAATGCTACATCACTGACCCACAGGCTGATGTTCCAAACCTTGGGTCTCCTAGATCCAGAGCAGAGAAGTGCTGTCAGGTGGGGATAAGTAGGTCCTCCGACCTATGGCCTGCACACCTGCTTCCATTTCTGAGACAAGGGGAAACACACACTTGTTTTTAAGTAGTCATTATCTTCATTCTGAAGTAGACCCATGACCTTGACCTTTTTGGAAAAGCGAAATGACTCTTCCAAATGAAGACCTCAACTCATCTGCTCCTCATGCAACCTGAGTGCGACCAGGTTTACCCAGGCTCCAAGCCCCACCTGGAGGATCCTCCTGTACCCTCTTGACAGCCCATGACCGGCACCAGCACCCCCGGGGGCACAACGCTGAATTTGGGGGAGGGCTCTGGGCCTTTTGGCCACCACACCTGTGCCTGGGGAAGCGGGAACCGGGAGGATCCTCCCAGATGATCCTCATGGAACCTTAGCAACATCCCTGAGGACATGGGGCACAATGCTGAAGCTTGAGGACGGCTCTGGGGTTTCTTGCCACCCACACCTGTGCCTGGGGGGGGCAGCGGGAACCTGGAGGGCCCTCCCAGACAATCCCAACGGACTATTAGCACCATCCCTGGGGAACATGGGGCACAATGCTGAAATTGGGGGATGGCCCTGGGGCTTGTCGCTACCGCACCTGTGCCTAGGGGAGCAGGAACCTGAAGGAACCTCCCAGATCATCATAACAGACCATGACCACCATCGCCCTGAGGACATGGGGCACAATGCTCAGTTGGAGTCCCTTGGTCCTGAAACCAGCAGGAACGGAGCTCAAAGGACAGAGAGGCGCCTCCAGGAGTATTTCCATCCAGGGAAAAGCGGCCCACTGGAGGGCACAGAAGCAGCAAACCCACCGACCCGCAGGCCATTTGAACAGGATCACCTCCTGCACTTACTTAGCACGTTGTCCGTCTTCGTGTGTGGACCGTGACTGGCCCGCTCAGGGATGGTGCGCTTCCAGAGGAGGGCTAGAAACTTTTCAGTGCTTGCTCGTGGGTCAGAGGACCAAAGCCCAAGGAAGCAGAGGCTATCCTTCTTCCTCTGGGGCTGGGGAAGTCAGCCACCGACCTGGGGCGGGACCGGGCCCAGGAGTGTGTTCTTTCTGAAGCCACTGCCTTCGGTGGGTGTGGCTTTGCCTAAAAAAGGCCCACTCACCCCAGAGTCAGGAGCAGTGACAGGCTGTCTCCAACCCTAGCCCAGGACCACGACCCGAAACCATCCTGCCTTTGGGAGGACAGGTCTCCTGCAGGAGCCTGGGAGGGGACTGGCCCCTCTCCCACCCCGGGCTCCAGGATGCCCGGGACCTGCAAGAGCTCTTCATCTGAGGAGGAGTCTTGGAGAACAAGTGTATCTCGTCAGCCCAGCAAGTGAAATAACCAAAGCCCAAGGCTCAGGTTCTAACAGAAGCAGAATTTCAAAGTACTGTTTGGGGGAAGCCTCCTCCCCTCTTATGTGGCATTGGGGGTCCCCAAGGAAAGCCTTCTTTCGTCTCCTTCCCTCAGAGAGAGGAGCTGACCCCAAGTCCCGCGGTCCCCACCGTGTCCCAGTGCTGAGGAAGAGCCACACGCAGGGGCCTGGTGTCAGGAGTGTGGTCGGCCACTGCTCCTGGGCTCCCAGCCAGTGGTCTGGCGGCTACATGGAAGAGCTAAATTGATTTTGGGGGAAGGAGTGCTCACTGCCCACACCGCTCACCATCCCCCTCTGCACTCTGCAATCCAGGCTCGGTGCCCGGCTTACGTCCATCACCAGCACTCCACATGTTTCCGCCATGGGAGGGATCATTCAGCCTCACCCCATTGCACAGAAGAGGAAAGCGAGGCCCAGCGAGGAGAGGTTAAATGGCTCCAGTCCCAGAGCTGTTCAGCAGAGAACCTGGAAAGCCAGGCCTCCAGAGCCCCTGCTAGACCAGCCAGAGACTCCCTGAGGTGAAAGTGAGCCGTCCCCTGCCTGACCAGGCACGCAATGGCCCCTGACCTTCATGATGGCCTGTTCTTGACCGTGAAGATGAGCTGGCCGACTAGGAGGTGGAGTTCAGCTGGTGGGACAGGCTGTAGCTACAGGACAGAGTGACACATCTGAGCTAGCAGGGGCCACACTCTGGTCTCCCTCCCGGAGCCAGACCAGGAGCTGGAAGCTCGGTGCCCGGGGGGCCGGCACACAACAGGGTCTGCACTGACCAGGGATCCATGGCCCCCAGGGAGAGTCCACTCTGCCCTCTCCCCGCTCCTGCCTGGCCTCACCTCTCCCCACTGTGTCGCTGCAGGACCCGGAACCAGGCCCCAGAGGGACGGGGGGACAGTCGGGGCTGATGGTCAGGGTTCCCCAAGGGACCCTGGGTGTTGCCAGGGCACTGGGAAAAGACAAGGTCTGGGTTCCGGTGTCCAACACCACCCTGCGAACTTGGGAGTAGTAAGAGATACCCTCCCCCAAGTCCGGAGGGCTATAGCACAAAAGGCCTCAGCTTACTCTGATGTCACTTGGGCTGCAGAGATGTAGTGTCCCAAGGGTGCCACAGTCTTATAGGAAGTGCCTCTCGGCCTTGGATATCCATCCCCGACCCCCTGTGATACCAGTCTTGGGAAAATGTTTTCTAACCCTCGAGGTCCTTCTCAGCAGAGGACAGACTCGGGGCTTGGGGGCCTTAGGACCTGGCTACGCAGAAGGTGGAAGAGCACAGGGCCACCAGTCTGAAGACCAAGGTCAGGGCCCTACTTGTTTCAGCCTCAGGGTCCCCATGTGGAAGAGAATCCAGAATCACTGCTCCGGTCAGGTTGAGGAGGCCTTAGGAAGGAATGGGGCACCAGGACCGGAGAGGGAAACGGGAACAAGGGAGGCTTCTGCGGTTTCCCACATCGCCCATGGAACCCACGGGTCTGCTCCTGTGAGAGACACAGACACAGAGACAGAGAAGGGGACAGAGAATGAACCCAGGACAGAGGGAACCAGGAGAAGCCACAGACTCCATCAGCTTAGAAATGACATCCCGGCATTTTGTGCCGTTCTGTTCCTGACAGGGCCGTCACATTGGCCATCCACCCTGGAGGGCAGGGGTTTCCACAGAGATGTGTGACCAGGACTCAGGTGTGCCAGGAGCCACTGTGGGGTCGGCCCAGCACATGGGCACAGACGAGGCCCGTGGACCTGAGCCTAACAGTAATGGGAGCCCCTGGAATTCTGTGTTGGGAGAGGTCAAGGTCAGAATCAGTTCATTACTACCTTCCCACAGGGGATGGGACACAGGCAGGTGTGGGGTGGCTTTTCCTGGACCCCAGAGCAGATTCAAGCCCCTCTGAGCTGTGTTCCATGACAAGCGCAGCCCCTGGCTCATCCTTGCATTGTCAGCTTGGCACCAGCCTCCTGTGATAGCAGGCACGGAACATTTGGAGAGGTCCCTAACACTAACCTTAAACTGTACCCTAAACCTACCCCGTACCCTAACCCCAACACCTACCAGAACACTAACGCCTGACCCTACCCCTGAACCGAACCCAAACCCTAAAGCGTACCCTAACCCTAACCCGTACCCTAAATGGTAGGCTAACCCTAAACCCTACCCTGTACGGTAAACCGTGCCCTAACCCCTACCCTATCTCTAACCCGTACCCTAACCAGTACCCTAACCCATGCCCTAACCAGTACCCTAACTCTCACCCTAACCCTCGGTCAACGGGAGGAAAGAGGAAATCCCCGGAAGTGTGGGGTTCATGAGACATTTGACCGCCAGTCCTGACAGGAAGATGACACTGTGCCAAATGGACCTGCTGATTTCTCAGAACACTGACATCCTGTGAAATGCTACATCACTGACCCACAGGCTGATGTTCCAAACCTTGGGTCTCCTAGATCCAGAGCAGAGAAGTGCTGTCAGGTGGGGATAAGTAGGTCCTCCGACCTATGGCCTGCACACCTGCTTCCATTTCTGGGACAAGGGGAAACACACACTTGTTTTTAAGTAGTCATTATCTTCATTCTGAAGTAGACCCATGACCTTGACCTTTTTGGAAAAGCGAAATGACTCTTCCAAATGAAGACCTCAACTCATCTGCTCCTCATGCAACCTGAGTGCGACCAGGTTTACCCAGGCTCCAAGCCCCACCTGGAGGATCCTCCTGTACCGTCTTGACAGCCCATGACCGGCACCAGCACCCCCGGGGGCACAACGCTGAATTTGGGGGAGGGCTCTGGGCCTTTTGGCCACCACACCTGTGCCTGGGGAAGCGGGAACCGGGAGGATCCTCCCAGATGATCCTCATGGAACCTTAGCAACATCCCTGAGGACATGGGGCACAATGCTGAAGCTTGAGGACGGCTCTGGGGTTTCTTGCCACCCACACCTGTGCCTGGGGGGGGCAGCGGGAACCTGGAGGGCCCTCCCAGACAATCCCAACGGACTATTAGCACCATCCCTGGGGAACATGGGGCACAATGCTGAAATTGGGGGATGGCCCTGGGGCTTGTCGCTACCGCACCTGTGCCTAGGGGAGCAGGAACCTGAAGGAACCTCCCAGATCATCATAACAGACCATGACCACCATCGCCCTGAGGACATGGGGCACAATGCTCAGTTGGAGTCCCTTGGTCCTGAAACCAGCAGGAACGGAGCTCAAAGGACAGAGAGGCGCCTCCAGGAGAATTTCCATCCAGGGAAAAGCGGCCCACTGGAGGGCACAGAAGCAGCAACCCCACCGACCCGCAGGCCATTTGAACAGGATCACCTCCTGCACTTACTTAGCACGTTGTCCGTCTTCGTGTGTGGACCGTGACTGGCCCGCTCAGGGATGGTGCGCTTCCAGAGGAGGGCTAGAAACTTTTCAGTGCTTGCTCGTGGGTCAGAGGACCAAAGCCCAAGGAAGCAGAGGCTATCCTTCTTCCTCTGGGGCTGGGGAAGTCAGCCACCGACCTGGGGCGGGACCGGGCCCAGGAGTGTGTTCTTTCTGAAGCCACTGCCTTCGGTGGGTGTGGCTTTGCCTAAAAAAGGCCCACTCACCCCAGAGTCAGGAGCAGTGACAGGCTGTCTCCAACCCTAGCCCAGGACCACGACCCGAAACCATCCTGCCTTTGGGAGGACAGGTCTCCTGCAGGGCCTGGGAGGGGACTGGCCCCTCTCCCACCCCGGGCTCCAGGATGCCCGGGACCTGCAAGAGCTCTTCAACTGAGGAGGAGTCTTGGAGAACAAGTGTATCTCGTCAGCCCAGCAAGTGAAATAACCAAAGCCCAAGGCTCAGGTTCTAACAGAAGCAGAATTTCAAAGTACTGTTTGGGGGAAGCCTCCTCCCCTCTTATGTGGCATTGGGGGTCCCCAAGGAAAGCCTTCTTTCGTCTCCTTCCCTCAGAGAGAGGAGCTGACCCCAAGTCCCGCGGTCCCCACCGTGTCCCAGTGCTGAGGAAGAGCCACACCCAGGGGCCTGATGTCAGGAGTGTGGTCGGCCACTGCTCCTGGGCTCCCAGCCAGTGGTCTGGCGGCTACATGGAAGAGCTAAATTGATTTTGGGGGAAGGAGTGCTCACTGCCCACACCGCTCACCATCCCCCTCTGCACTCTGCAATCCAGGCTCGGTGCCCGGCTTACGTCCATCACCAGCAGTCCACATGTTTCCGCCATGGGAGGGATCATTCAGCCTCACCCCCTTGCACAGAAGAGGAAAGCGAGGCCCAGCGAGGAGAGGTTAAATGGCTCCAGGCCCAGAACTGTTCAGCAGAGAACCTGGAAAGCCAGGCCTCCAGAGCCCCTGCTAGACCAGCCAGAGACTCCCTGAGGTGAAAGTGAGCCGTCCCCTGCCTGACCAGGCACGCAATGGCCCCTGACCTTCATGATGGCCTGTTCTTGACCGTGAAGATGAGCTGGCCGACTAGGAGTTGGAGTTCACCTGGTGGGACAGGCTGTAGCTACAGGACAGAGTGACACATCTGAGCTAGCAGGGGCCACACTCTGGTCTCACTCCCGGAGCCAGACCAGGAGCTGGAAGCTCGGTGCCCGGGGGGCCGGCACACAACAGGGTCTGCACTGACCAGGGATCCATGGCCCCCAGGGAGAGTCCACTCTGCCCTCTCCCCGCTCCTGCCTGGCCTCACCTCTCCTCACTGTGTCGCTGCAGGACCCGGAACCAGGCCCCATAGGGACGGGGGGACAGTCGGGGCTGATGGTCAGGGTTCCCCAAGGGACCCAGGGTGTTGCCAGGGCACTGGGAAAAGACAAGGTCTGGGTTCCGGTGTCCAACACCACCCTGCGAACTTGGGAGTAGTAAGAGATACCCTCCCCCAAGTCCGGAGCGCTATAGCACAAAAGGCCTCAGCTTACTCTGATGTCACTTGGGCTGCAGAGATGTAGTGTCCCAAGGGTGCCACAGTCTTATAGGAAGTGCCTCTCGGCCTTGGATATCCATCCCCGACCCCCTGTGATCCCAGTCTTGGGAAAATGTTTTCTAACCCTCGAGGTCCTTCTCAGCAGAGGACAGACTCGGGGCTTGGGGGCCTTAGGACCTGGCTACGCAGAAGGTGGAAGAGCACAGGGCCACCAGTCTGAAGACCAAGGTCAGGGCCCTACTTGTTTCAGCCTCAGGGTCCCCATGTGGAAGAGAATCCAGAATCACTGCTCCGGTCAGGTTGAGGAGGCCTTAGGAAGGAATGGGGCACCAGGACCGGAGAGGGAAACGGGGACAAGGGAGGCTTCTGCGGTTTCCCACATCGCCCATGGAACCCACGGGTCTGCTCCTGTGAGAGACACAGACACAGAGACAGAGAAGGGGACAGAGAATGAACCCAGGACAGAGGGAACCAGGAGAAGCCACAGACTCCATCAGCTTAGAAATGACATCCCGGCATTTTGTGCCATTCTGTTCCTGACAGGGCCGTCACATTGGCCATCCACCCTGGAGGGCAGGGGTTTCCACAGAGATGTGTGACCAGGACTCAGGTGTGCCAGGAGCCACTGTGGGGACGGCCCAGCACATGGGCACAGACGAGGCCCCTGGACCTGAGCCTAACAGTAATGGGAGCCCCTGGAATTCTGTGTTGGGAGAGGTCAAGGTCAGAATCAGTTCATTACTACCTTCCCACAGGGGCTGGGACACAGGCAGGTGTGGGGTGGCTTTGCCTGGACCCCAGAGCAGATTCAAGCCCCTCTGAGCTGTGTTCCATGACAAGCGCAGCCCCTGGCTCATCCTTGCATTGTCAGCTTGGCACCAGCCTCCTGTGATAGCAGGCACGGAACATTTGTAGAGGTCCCTAACACTAACCTTAAACTGTACCCTAAACCTACCCCGTACCCTAACCCCAACACCTACCAGAACACTAACGCCTAACCCTACCCCTGAACCGAACCCAAACCCTAAAGCGTACCCTAACCCTAACCCGTACCCTAAATGGTAGCCTAACCCTAAACCCTACCCTGTACGGTAAACCGTGCCCTAACCCCTACCCTATCTCTAACCCGTACCCTAACCCGTACCCTAACCCATGCCCTAACCAGTACCCTAACTCTCACCCTAACCCTCGGTCAACGGGAGGAAAGAGGAAATCCCCGGAAGTGTGGGGTTCATGAGACATTTGACCGCCAGTCCTGACAGGAAGATGACACTGTGCCAAATGGACCTGCTGATTTCTCAGAACACTGACATCCTGTGAAGTGCTACATCACTGACCCACAGGCTGATGTTCCAAACCTTGGGTCTCCTAGATCCAGAGCAGAGAAGTGCTGTCAGGTGGGGATAAGTAGGTCCTCCGACCTATGGCCTGCACACCTGCTTCCATTTCTGGGACAAGGGGAAACACACACTTGTTTTTAAGTAGTCATTATCTTCATTCTGAAGTAGACCCATGACCTTGACCTTTTTGGAAAAGCGAAATGACTCTTCCAAATGAAGACCTCAACTCATCTGTTCCTCATGCAACCTGAGTGCGACCAGGTTTACCCAGGCTCCAAGCCCCACCTGGAGGATCCTCCTGTACCGTCTTGACAGCCCATGACCGGCAACAGCACCCCCGGGGGCACAACGCTGAATTTGGGGGAGGGCTCTGGGCCTTTTGGCCACCACACCTGTGCCTGGGGAAGCGGGAACCGGGAGGATCCTCCCAGATGATCCTCATGGAACCTTAGCAACATCCCTGAGGACATGGGGCACAATGCTGAAGCTTGAGGACGGCCCTGGGGTTTCTTGCCACCCACACCTGTGCCTGGGGGGGGCAGCGGGAACCTGGAGGGCCCTCCCAGACAATCCCAACGGACGATTAGCACCATCCCTGGGGAACATGGGGCACAATGCTGAAATTGGGGGATGGCCCTGGGGCTTGTCGCTACCGCACCTGTGCCTAGGGGAGCAGGAACCTGAAGGAACCTCCCAGATCATCATAACAGACCATGACCACCATCGCCCTGAGGACATGGGGCACAATGCTCAGTTGGAGTCCCTTGGTCCTGAAACCAGCAGGAACGGAGCTCAAAGGACAGAGAGGCGCCTCCAGGAGAATTTCCATCCAGGGAAAAGCGGCCCACTGGAGGGCACAGAAGCAGCAACCCCACCGACCCGCAGGCCATTTGAACAGGATCACCTCCTGCACTTACTTAGCACGTTGTCCGTCTTCGTGTGTGGACCGTGACTGGCCCGCTCAGGGATGGTGCGCTTCCAGAGGAGGGCTAGAAACTTTTCAGTGCTTGCTCGTGGGTCAGAGGACCAAAGCCCAAGGAAGCAGAGGCTATCCTTCTTCCTCTGGGGCTGGGGAAGTCAGCCACCGACCTGGGGCGGGACCGGGCCCAGGAGTGTGTTCTTTCTGAAGCCACTGCCTTCGGTGGGTGTGGCTTTGCCTAAAAAAGGCCCACTCACCCCAGAGTCAGGAGCAGTGACAGGCTGTCTCCAACCCTAGCCCAGGACCACGACCCGAAACCATCCTGCCTTTGGGAGGACAGGTCTCCTGCAGGAGCCTGGGAGGGGACTGGCCCCTCTCCCACCCCGGGCTCCAGGATGCCCGGGACCTGCAAGAGCTCTTCATCTGAGGAGGAGTCTTGGAGAACAAGTGTATCTCGTCAGCCCAGCAAGTGAAATAACCAAAGCCCAAGGCTCAGGTTCTAACAGAAGCAGAATTTCAAAGTACTGTTTGGGGGAAGCCTCCTCCCCTCTTATGTGGCATTGGGGGTCCCCAAGGAAAGCCTACTTTCGTCTCCTTCCCTCAGAGAGAGGAGCTGACCCCAAGTCCCGCGGTCCCCACAGTGTCCCAGTGCTGAGGAAGAGCCACACGCAGGGGCCTGGTGTCAGCAGTGTGGTCGGCCACTGCTCGGGGGCTCCCAGCCAGTGGTCTGGCGGCTACATGGAAGAGCTAAATTGATTTTGGGGGAAGGAGTGCTCACTGCCCACACCGCTCACCATCCCCCTCTGCACTCTGCAATCCAGGCTCGGTGCCCGGCTTACGTCCATCACCAGCACTCCACATGTTTCCGCCATGGGAGGGATCATTCAGCCTCACCCCATTGCACAGAAGAGGAAAGCGAGGCCCAGCGAGGAGAGGTTAAATGGCTCCAGGCCCAGAGCTGTTCAGCAGAGAACCTGGAAAGCCAGGCCTCCAGAGCCCCTGCTAGACCAGCCAGAGACTCCCTGAGGTGAAAGTGAGCCGTCCCCTGCCTGACCAGGCACGCAATGGCCCCTGACCTTCATGATGGCCTGTTCTTGACCGTGAAGATGAGCTGGCCGACTAGGAGGTGGAGTTCACCTGGTGGGACAGGCTGTAGCTACAGGACAGAGTGACACATCTGAGCTAGCAGGGGCCACACTCTGGTCTCCCTCCCGGAGCCAGACCAGTAGCTGGAAGCTCGGTGCCCGGGGGGCCGGCACACAACAGGGTCTGCACTGACCAGGGATCCATGGCCCCCAGGGAGAGTCCACTCTGCCCTCTCCCCGCTCCTGCCTGGCCTCACCTCTCCTCACTGTGTCGCTGCAGGACCCGGAACCAGGCCCCATAGGGACGGGGGGACAGTCGGGGCTGATGGTCAGGGTTCCCCAAGGGACCCAGGGTGTTGCCAGGGCACTGGGAAAAGACAAGGTCTGGGTTCCGGTGTCCAACACCACCCTGCGAACTTGGGAGTAGTAAGAGATACCCTCCCCCAAGTCCGGAGGGCTATAGCACAAAAGGCCTCAGCTTACTCTGATGTCACTTGGGCTGCAGAGATGTAGTGTCCCAAGGGTGCCACAGTCTTATAGGAAGTGCCTCTCGGCCTTGGATATCCATCCCCGACCCCCTGTGATCCCAGTCTTGGGAAAATGTTTTCTAACCCTCGAGGTCCTTCTCAGCAGAGGACAGACTCGGGGCTTGGGGGCCTTAGGACCTGGCTACGCAGAAGGTGGAAGAGCACAGGGCCACCAGTCTGAAGACCAAGGTCAGGGCCCTACTTGTTTCAGCCTCAGGGTCCCCATGTGGAAGAGAATCCAGAATCACTGCTCCGGTCAGGTTGAGGAGGCCTTAGGAAGGAATGGGGCACCAGGACCGGAGAGGGAAACGGGGACAAGGGAGGCTTCTGCGGTTTCCCACATCGCCCATGGAACCCACGGGTCTGCTCCTGTGAGAGACACAGACACAGAGACAGAGAAGGGGACAGAGAATGAACCCAGGACAGAGGGAACCAGGAGAAGCCACAGACTCCATCAGCTTAGAAATGACATCCCGGCATTTTGTGCCATTCTGTTCCTGACAGGGCCGTCACATTGGCCATCCACCCTGGAGGGCAGGGGTTTCCACAGAGATGTGTGACCAGGACTCAGGTGTGCCAGGAGCCACTGTGGGGACGGCCCAGCACATGGGCACAGACGAGGCCCCTGGACCTGAGCCTAACAGTAATGAGAGCCCCTGGAATTCTGTGTTGGGAGAGGTCAAGGTCAGAATCAGTTCATTACTACCTTCCCACAGGGGCTGGGACACAGGCAGGTGTGGGGTGGCTTTGCCTGGACCCCAGAGCAGATTCAAGCCCCTCTGAGCTGTGTTCCATGACAAGCGCAGCCCCTGGCTCATCCTTGCATTGTCAGCTTGGCACCAGCCTCCTGTGATAGCAGGCACGGAACATTTGGAGAGGTCCCTAACACTAACCTTAAACTGTACCCTAAACCTACCCCGTACCCTAACCCCAACACCTACCAGAACACTAACGCCTAACCCTACCCCTGAACCGAACCCAAACCCTAAAGCGTACCCTAACCCTAACCCGTACCCTAAATGGTAGCCTAACCCTAAACCCTACCCTGTACGGTAAACCGTGCCCTAACCCCTACCCTATCTCTAACCCGTACCCTAACCCGTACCCTAACCCATGCCCTAACCAGTACCCTAACTCTCACCCTAACCCTCGGTCAACGGGAGGAAAGAGGAAATCCCCGGAAGTGTGGGGTTCATGAGACATTTGACCGCCAGTCCTGACAGGAAGATGACACTGTGCCAAATGGACCTGCTGATTTCTCAGAACACTGACATCCTGTGAAATGCTACATCACTGACCCACAGGCTGATGTTCCAAACCTTGGGTCTCCTAGATCCAGAGCAGAGAAGTGCTGTCAGGTGGGGATAAGTAGGTCCTCCGACCTATGGCCTGCACACCTGCTTCCATTTCTGGGACAAGGGGAAACACACACTTGTTTTTAAGTAGTCATTATCTTCATTCTGAAGTAGACCCATGACCTTGACCTTTTTGGAAAAGCGAAATGACTCTTCCAAATGAAGACCTCAACTCATCTGTTCCTCATGCAACCTGAGTGCGACCAGGTTTACCCAGGCTCCAAGCCCCACCTGGAGGATCCTCCTGTACCGTCTTGACAGCCCATGACCGGCACCAGCACCCCCGGGGGCACAACGCTGAATTTGGGGGAGGGCTCTGGGGCTTTTGGCCACCAAACCTGTGCCTGGGGAAGCGGGAACCGGGAGGATCCTCCCAGATGATCCTCATGGAACCTTAGCAACATCCCTGAGGACATGGGGCACAATGCTGAAGCTTGAGGACGGCTCTGGGGTTTCTTGCCACCCACACCTGTGCCTGGGGGGGGCAGCGGGAACCTGGAGGGCCCTCCCAGACAATCCCAACGGACTATTAGCACCATCCCTGGGGAACATGGGGCACAATGCTGAAATTGGGGGATGGCCCTGGGGCTTGTCGCTACCGCACCTGTGCCTAGGGGAGCAGGAACCTGAAGGAACCTCCCAGATCATCATAACAGACCATGACCACCATCGCCCTGAGGACATGGGGCAAAATGCTCAGTTGGAGTCCCTTGGTCCTGAAACCAGCAGGAACGGAGCTCAAAGGACAGAGAGGCGCCTCCAGGAGAATTTCCATCCAGGGAAAAGCGGCCCACTGGAGGGCACAGAAGCAGCAACCCCACCGACCCGCAGGCCATTTGAACAGGATCACCTCCTGCACTTACTTAGCACGTTGTCCGTCTTCGTGTGTGGACCGTGACTGGCCCGCTCAGGGATGGTGCGCTTCCAGAGGAGGGCTAGAAACTTTTCAGTGCTTGCTCGTGGGTCAGAGGACCAAAGCCCAAGGAAGCAGAGGCTATCCTTCTTCCTCTGGGGCTGGGGAAGTCAGCCACCGACCTGGGGCGGGACCGGGCCCAGGAGTGTGTTCTTTCTGAAGCCACTGCCTTCGGTGGGTGTTGCTTTGCCTAAAAAAGGCCCACTCACCCCAGAGTCAGGAGCAGTGACAGGCTGTCTCCAACCCTAGCCCAGGACCACGACCCGAAACCATCCTGCCTTTGGGAGGACAGGTCTCCTGCAGGAGCCTGGGAGGGGACTGGCCCCTCTCCCACCCCGGGCTCCAGGATGCCCGGGACCTGCAAGAGCTCTTCATCTGAGGAGGAGTCTTGGAGAACAAGTGTATCTCGTCAGCCCAGCAAGTGAAATAACCAAAGCCCAAGGCTCAGGTTCTAACAGAAGCAGAATTTCAAAGTACTGTTTGGGGGAAGCCTCCTCCCCTCTTATGTGGCATTGGGGGTCCCCAAGGAAAGCCTTCTTTCGTCTCCTTCCCTCAGAGAGAGGAGCTGACCCCAAGTCCCGCGGTCCCCACCGTGTCCCAGTGCTGAGGAAGAGCCACACGCAGGGGCCTGGTGTCAGGAGTGTGGTCGGCCACTGCTCCTGGGCTCCCAGCCAGTGGTCTGGCGGCTACATGGAAGAGCTAAATTGATTTTGGGGGAAGGAGTGCTCACTGCCCACACCGCTCACCATCCCCCTCTGCACTCTGCAATCCAGGCTCGGTGCCCGGCTTACGTCCATCACCAGCACTCCACATGTTTCCGCCATGGGAGGGATCATTCAGCCTCACCCCATTGCACAGAAGAGGAAAGCGAGGCCCAGCGAGGAGAGGTTAAATGGCTCCAGGCTAAGAGCTGTTCAGCAGAGAACCTGGAAAGCCAGGCCTCCAGAGCCCCTGCTAGACCAGCCAGAGACTCCCTGAGGTGAAAGTGAGCCGTCCCCTGCCTGACCAGGCACGCAATGGCCCCTGACCTTCATGATGGCCTGTTCTTGACCGTGAAGATGAGCTGGCCGACTAGGAGGTGGAGTTCAGCTGGTGGGACAGGCTGTAGCTACAGGACAGAGTGACACATCTGAGCTAGCAGGGGCCACACTCTGGTCTCCCTCCCGGAGCCAGACCAGGAGCTGGAAGCTCGGTGCCCGGGGGGCCGGCACACAACAGGGTCTGCACTGACCAGGGATCCATGGCCCCCAGGGAGAGTCCACTCTGCCCTCTCCCCGCTCCTGCCTGGCCTCACCTCTCCTCACTGTGTCGCTGCAGGACCCGGAACCAGGCCCCAGAGGGACGGGGGGACAGTCGGGGCTGATGGTCAGGGTTCCCCAAGGGACCCAGGGTGTTGCCAGGGCACTGGGAAAAGACAAGGTCTGGGTTCCGGTGTCCAACACCACCCTGCGAACTTGGGAGTAGTAAGAGATACCCTCCCCCAAGTCCGGAGGGCTATAGCACAGAAGGCCTCAGCTTACTCTGATGTCACTTGGGCTGCAGAGATGTAGTGTCCCAAGGGTGCCACAGTCTTATAGGAAGTGCCTCTCGGCCTTGGATATCCATCCCCGACCCACTGTGATCCCAGTCTTGGGAAAATGTTTTCTAACCCTCGAGGTCCTTCTCAGCAGAGGACAGACTCGGGGCTTGGGGGCCTTAGGACCGGGCTACGCAGAAGGTGGAAGAGCACAGGGCCACCAGTCTGAAGACCAAGGTCAGGGCCCTACTTGTTTCAGCCTCAGGGTCCCCATGTGGAAGAGAATCCAGAATCACTGCTCCGGTCAGGTTGAGGAGGCCTTAGGACGGAATGGGGCACCAGGACCGGAGAGGGAAACGGGGACAAGGGAGGCTTCTGCGGTTTCCCACATCGCCCATGGAACCCACGGGTCTGCTCCTGTGAGGGACACAGACACAGAGACAGAGAAGGGGACAGAGAATGAACCCAGGACAGAGGGAACCAGGAGAAGCCACAGACTCCATCAGCTTAGAAATGACATCCCGGCATTTTGTGCCATTCTGTTCCTGACAGGGCCGTCACATTGGCCATCCACCCTGGAGGGCAGGGGTTTCCACAGAGATGTGTGACCAGGACTCAGGTGTGCCAGGAGCCACTGTGGGGACGGCCCAGCACATGGGCACAGACGAGGCCCGTGGACCTGAGCCTAACAGTAATGGGAGCCCCTGGAATTCTGTGTTGGGAGAGGTCAAGGTCAGAATCAGTTCATTACTACCTTCCCACAGGGGCTGGGACACAGGCAGGTGTGGGGTGGCTTTGCCTGGACCCCAGAGCAGATTCAAGCCCCTCTGAGCTGTGTTCAATGACAAGCGCAGCCCCTGGCTCATCCTTGCATTGTCAGCTTGGCACCAGCCTCCTGTGATAGCAGGCACGGAACATTTGTAGAGGTCCCTAACACTAACCTTAAACTGTACCCTAAACCTACCCCGTACCCTAACCCCAACACCTACCAGAACACTAACGCCTAACCCTACCCCTGAACCGAACCCAAACCCTAAAGCGTACCCTAACCCTAACCCGTACCCTAAATGGTAGCCTAACCCTAAACCCTACCCTGTACGGTAAACCGTGCCCTAACCCCTACCCTATCTCTAAACCGTACCCTAACCCGTACCCTAACCCATGCCCTAACCAGTACCCTAACTCTCACCCTAACCCTCGGTCAACGGGAGGAAAGAGGAAATCCCCCGAAGTGTGGGGTTCATGAGACATTTGACCGCCAGTCCTGACAGGAAGATGACACTGTGCCAAATGGACCTGCTGATTTCTCAGAACACTGACATCCTGTGAAATGCTACATCACTGACCCACAGGCTGATGTTCCAAACCTTGGGTCTCCTAGATCCAGAGCAGAGAAGTGCTGTCAGGTGGGGATAAGTAGGTCCTCCGACCTATGGCCTGCACACCTGCTTCCATTTCTGGGACAAGGGGAAACACACACTTGTTTTTAAGTAGTCATTATCTTCATTCTGAAGTAGACCCATGACCTTGACCTTTTTGGAAAAGCGAAATGACTCTTCCAAAAGAAGACCTCAACTCATCTGTTCCTCATGCAACCTGAGTGCGACCAGGTTTACCCAGGCTCCAAGCCCCACCTGGAGGATCCTCCTATACCATCTTGACAGCCCATGACCGGCACCAGCACCCCCGGGGGCACAACGCTGAATTTGGGGGAGGGCTCTGGGCCTTTTGGCCACCACACCTGTGCCTGGGGAAGCGGGAACCGGGAGGATCCTCCCAGATGATCCTCATGGAACCTTAGCAACATCCCTGAGGACATGGGGCACAATGCTGAAGCTTGAGGACGGCTCTGGGGTTTCTTGCCACCCACACCTGTGCCTGGGGGGGGCAGCGGGAACCTGGAGGGCCCTCCCAGACAATCCCAACGGACTATTAGCACCATCCCTGGGGAACATGGGGCACAATGCTGAAATTGGGGGATGGCCCTGGGGTTTGTCGCTACCGCACCTGTGCCTAGGGGAGCAGGAACCTGAAGGAACCTCCCAGATCATCATAACAGACCATGACCACCATCGCCCTGAGGACATGGGGCACAATGCTCAGTTGGAGTCCCTTGGTCCTGAAACCAGCAGGAACGGAGCTCAAAGGACAGAGAGGCGCCTCCAGGAGAATTTCCATCCAGGGAAAAGCGGCCCACTGGAGGGCACAGAAGCAGCAACCCCACCGACCCGCAGGCCATTTGAACAGGATCACCTCCTGCACTTACTTAGCACGTTGTCCGTCTTCGTGTGTGGACCGTGACTGGCCCGCTCAGGGATGGTGCGCTTCCAGAGGAGGGCTAGAAACTTTTCAGTGCTTGCTCGTGGGTCAGAGGACCAAAGCCCAAGGAAGCAGAGGCTATCCTTCTTCCTCTGGGGCTGGGGAAGTCAGCCACCGACCTGGGGCGGGACCGGGCCCAGGAGTGTGTTCTTTCTGAAGCCACTGCCTTCGGTGGGTGTGGCTTTGCCTAAAAAAGGCCCACTCACCCCAGAATCAGGAGCAGTGACAGGCTGTCTCCAACCCTAGCCCAGGACCACGACCCGAAACCATACTGCCTTTGGGAGGACAGGTCTCCTGCAGGAGCCTGGGAGGGGACTGGCCCCTCTCCCACCCCGGGCTCCAGGATGCCCGGGACCTGCAAGAGCTCTTCATCTGAGGAGGAGTCTTGGAGAACAAGTGTATCTCGTCAGCCCAGCAAGTGAAATAACCAAAGCCCAAGGCTCAGGTTCTAACAGAAGCAGAATTTCAAAGTACTGTTTGGGGGAAGCCTCCTCCCCTCTTATGTGGCATTGGGGGTCCCCAAGGAAAGCCTTCTTTCGTCTCCTTCCCTCAGAGAGAGGAGCTGACCCCAAGTCCCGCGGTCCCCACCGTGTCCCAGTGCTGAGGAAGAGCCACACGCAGGGGCCTGGTGTCAGGAGTGTGGTCGGCCACTGCTCCTGGGCTCCCAGCCAGTGGTCTGGCGGCTACGTGGAAGAGCTAAATTGATTTTGGGGGAAGGAGTGCTCACTGCCCACACCGCTCACCATCCCCCTCTGCACTCTGCAATCCAGGCTCGGTGCCCGGCTCACGTCCATCACCAGCACTCCACATGTTTCCGCCATGGGAGGGATCATTCAGCCTCACCCCATTGCACAGAAGAGGAAAGCGAGGCCCAGCGAGGAGAGGTTAAATGGCTCCAGTCCCAGAGCTGTTCAGCAGAGAACCTGGAAAGCCAGGCCTCCAGAGCCCCTGCTAGACCAGCCAGAGACTCCCTGAGGTGAAAGTGAGCCGTCCCCTGCCTGACCAGGCACGCAATGGCCCCTGACCTTCATGATGGCCTGTTCTTGACCGTGAAGATGAGCTGGCCGACTAGGAGGTGGAGTTCAGCTGGTGGGACAGGCTGTAGCTACAGGACAGAGTGACACATCTGAGCTAGCAGGGGCCACACTCTGGTCTCCCTCCCGGAGCCAGACCAGGAGCTGGAATCTCGGTGCCCGGGGGGCCGGCACACAACAGGGTCTGCACTGACCAGGGATCCATGGCCCCCAGGGAGAGTCCACTCTGCCCTCTCCCCGCTCCTGCCTGGCCTCACCTCTCCTCACTGTGTCGCTGCAGGACCCGGAACCAGGCCCCATAGGGACGGGGGGACAGTCGGGGCTGATGGTCAGGGTTCCCCAAGGGACCCTGGGTGTTGCCAGGGCACTGGGAAAAGACAAGGTCTGGGTTCCGGTGTCCAACACCACCCTGCGAACTTGGGAGTAGTAAGAGATACCCTCCCCCGAGTCCGGAGGGCTATAGCACAAAAGGCCTCAGCTTACTCTGATGTCACTTGGGCTGCAGAGATGTAGTGTCCCAAGGGTGCCACAGTCTTATAGGAAGTGCCTCTCGGCCTTGGATATCCATCCCCGACCCCCTGTGATACCAGTCTTGGGAAAATGTTTTCTAACCCTCGAGGTCCTTCTCAGCAGAGGACAGACTCGGGGCTTGGGGGCCTTAGGACCTGGCTACGCAGAAGGTGGAAGAGCACAGGGCCACCAGTCTGAAGACCAAGGTCAGGGCCCTACTTGTTTCAGCCTCAGGGTCCCCATGTGGAAGAGAATCCAGAATCACTGCTCCGGTCAGGTTGAGGAGGCCTTAGGAAGGAATGGGGCACCAGGACCGGAGAGGGAAACGGGGACAAGGGAGGCTTCTGCGGTTTCTCACATCGCCCATGGAACCCACGGGTCTGCTCCTGTGAGAGACACAGACACAGAGACAGAGAAGGGGACAGAGAATGAACCCAGGACAGAGGGAACCAGGAGAAGCCACAGACTCCATCAGCTTAGAAATGACATCCCGGCATTTTGTGCCATTCTGTTCCTGACAGGGCCGTCACATTTGCCATCCACCCTGGAGGGCAGGGGTTTCCACAGAGATGTGTGACCAGGACTCAGGTGTGCCAGGAGCCACTGTGGGGACGGCCCAGCACATGGGCACAGACGAGGCCCGTGGACCTGAGCCTAACAGTAATGGGAGCCCCTGGAATTCTGTGTTGGGAGAGGTCAAGGTCAGAATCAGTTCATTACTACCTTCCCACAGGGGCTGGGACACAGGCAGGTGTGGGGTGGCTTTGCCTGGACCTCAGAGCAGATTCAAGCCCCTCTGAGCTGTGTTCCATGACAAGCGCAGCCCCTGGCTCATCCTTGCATTGTCAGCTTGGCACCAGCCTCCTGTGATAGCAGGCACGGAACATTTGTAGAGGTCCCTAACACTAACCTTAAACTGTACCCTAAACCTACCCCGTACCCTAACCCCAACACCTACCAGAACACTAACGCCTAACCCTACCCCTGAACCGAACCCAAACCCTAAAGCGTACCCTAACCCTAACCCGTACCCTAAATGGTAGCCTAACCCTAAACCCTACCCTGTACGGTAAACCGTGCGCTAACCCCTACCCTATCTCTAACCCGTACCCTAACCCGTACCCTAACCCATGCCCTAACCAGTACCCTAACTCTCACCCTAACCCTCGGTCAACGGGAGGAAAGAGGAAATCCCCGGAAGTGTGGGGTTCATGAGACATTTGACCGCCAGTCCTGACAGGAAGATGACACTGTGCCAAATGGACCTGCTGATTTCTCAGAACACTGACATCCTGTGAAATGCTACATCACTGACCCACAGGCTGATGTTCCAAACCTTGGGTCTCCTAGATCCAGAGCAGAGAAGTGCTGTCAGGTGGGGATAAGTAGGTTCTCCGACCTATGGCCTGCACACCTGCTTCCATTTCTGGGACAAGGGGAAACACACACTTGTTTTTAAGTAGTCATTATCTTCATTCTGAAGTAGACCCATGACCTTGACCTTTTTGGAAAAGCGAAATGACTCTTCCAAATGAAGACCTCAACTCATCTGTTCCTCATGCAACCTGAGTGCGACCAGGTTTACCCAGGCTCCAAGCCCCACCTGGAGGATCCTCCTGTACCGTCTTGACAGCCCATGACCGGCACCAGCACCCCCGGGGGCACAACGCTGAATTTGGGGGAGGGCTCTGGGCCTTTTGGCCACCACACCTGTGCCTGGGGAAGCGGGAACCGGGAGGATCCTCCCAGATGATCCTCATGGAACCTTAGCAACATCCCTGAGGACATGGGGCACAATGCTGAAGCTTGAGGACGGCTCTGGGGTTTCTTGCCACGCACACCTGTGCC
This sequence comes from Eumetopias jubatus, assembly GCF_037043125.1. NCBI lineage: Eukaryota > Metazoa > Chordata > Mammalia > Carnivora > Otariidae > Eumetopias > Eumetopias jubatus. Next base: position 248,403 of record NW_028274856.1, read on the forward strand.
TGGGGGGGGCAGCGGGAACCTGGAGGGCCCTCCCAGACAATCCCAACGGACTATTAGCACCATCCCTGGGGAACATGGGGCACAATGCTGAAATTGGGGGATGGCCCTGGGGTTTGTCGCTACCGCACCTGTGCCTAGGGGAGCAGGAACCTGAAGGAACCTCCCAGATCATCATAACAGACCATGACCACCATCGCCCTGAGGACATGGGGCACAATGCTCAGTTGGAGTCCCTTGGTCCTGAAACCAGCAGGAACGGAGCTCAAAGGACAGAGAGGCGCCTCCAGGAGAATTTCCATCCAGGGAAAAGCGGCCCACTGGAGGGCACAGAAGCAGCAACCCCACCGACCCGCAGGCCATTTGAACAGGATCACCTCCTGCACTTACTTAGCACGTTGTCCGTCTTCGTGTGTGGACCGTGACTGGCCCGCTCAGGGATGGTGCGCTTCCAGAGGAGGGCTAGAAACTTTTCAGTGCTTGCTCGTGGGTCAGAGGACCAAAGCCCAAGGAAGCAGAGGCTATCCTTCTTCCTCTGGGGCTGGGGAAGTCAGCCACCGACCTGGGGCGGGACCGGGCCCAGGAGTGTGTTCTTTCTGAAGCCACTGCCTTCGGTGGGTGTGGCTTTGCCTAAAAAAGGCCCACTCACCCCAGAATCAGGAGCAGTGACAGGCTGTCTCCAACCCTAGCCCAGGACCACGACCCGAAACCATACTGCCTTTGGGAGGACAGGTCTCCTGCAGGAGCCTGGGAGGGGACTGGCCCCTCTCCCACCCCGGGCTCCAGGATGCCCGGGACCTGCAAGAGCTCTTCATCTGAGGAGGAGTCTTGGAGAACAAGTGTATCTCGTCAGCCCAGCAAGTGAAATAACCAAAGCCCAAGGCTCAGGTTCTAACAGAAGCAGAATTTCAAAGTACTGTTTGGGGGAAGCCTCCTCCCCTCTTATGTGGCATTGGGGGTCCCCAAGGAAAGCCTTCTTTCGTCTCCTTCCCTCAGAGAGAGGAGCTGACCCCAAGTCCCGCGGTCCCCACCGTGTCCCAGTGCTGAGGAAGAGCCACACGCAGGGGCCTGGTGTCAGGAGTGTGGTCGGCCACTGCTCCTGGGCTCCCAGCCAGTGGTCTGGCGGCTACGTGGAAGAGCTAAATTGATTTTGGGGGAAGGAGTGCTCACTGCCCACACCGCTCACCATCCCCCTCTGCACTCTGCAATCCAGGCTCGGTGCCCGGCTCACGTCCATCACCAGCACTCCACATGTTTCCGCCATGGGAGGGATCATTCAGCCTCACCCCATTGCACAGAAGAGGAAAGCGAGGCCCAGCGAGGAGAGGTTAAATGGCTCCAGTCCCAGAGCTGTTCAGCAGAGAACCTGGAAAGCCAGGCCTCCAGAGCCCCTGCTAGACCAGCCAGAGACTCCCTGAGGTGAAAGTGAGCCGTCCCCTGCCTGACCAGGCACGCAATGGCCCCTGACCTTCATGATGGCCTGTTCTTGACCGTGAAGATGAGCTGGCCGACTAGGAGGTGGAGTTCAGCTGGTGGGACAGGCTGTAGCTACAGGACAGAGTGACACATCTGAGCTAGCAGGGGCCACACTCTGGTCTCCCTCCCGGAGCCAGACCAGGAGCTGGAATCTCGGTGCCCGGGGGGCCGGCACACAACAGGGTCTGCACTGACCAGGGATCCATGGCCCCCAGGGAGAGTCCACTCTGCCCTCTCCCCGCTCCTGCCTGGCCTCACCTCTCCTCACTGTGTCGCTGCAGGACCCGGAACCAGGCCCCATAGGGACGGGGGGACAGTCGGGGCTGATGGTCAGGGTTCCCCAAGGGACCCTGGGTGTTGCCAGGGCACTGGGAAAAGACAAGGTCTGGGTTCCGGTGTCCAACACCACCCTGCGAACTTGGGAGTAGTAAGAGATACCCTCCCCCAAGTCCGGAGGGCTATAGCACAAAAGGCCTCAGCTTACTCTGATGTCACTTGGGCTGCAGAGATGTAGTGTCCCAAGGGTGCCACAGTCTTATAGGAAGTGCCTCTCGGCCTTGGATATCCATCCCCGACCCCCTGTGATACCAGTCTTGGGAAAATGTTTTCTAACCCTCGAGGTCCTTCTCAGCAGAGGACAGACTCGGGGCTTGGGGGCCTTAGGACCTGGCTACGCAGAAGGTGGAAGAGCACAGGGCCACCAGTCTGAAGACCAAGGTCAGGGCCCTACTTGTTTCAGCCTCAGGGTCCCCATGTGGAAGAGAATCCAGAATCACTGCTCCGGTCAGGTTGAGGAGGCCTTAGGAAGGAATGGGGCACCAGGACCGGAGAGGGAAACGGGGACAAGGGAGGCTTCTGCGGTTTCTCACATCGCCCATGGAACCCACGGGTCTGCTCCTGTGAGAGACACAGACACAGAGACAGAGAAGGGGACAGAGAATGAACCCAGGACAGAGGGAACCAGGAGAAGCCACAGACTCCATCAGCTTAGAAATGACATCCCGGCATTTTGTGCCATTCTGTTCCTGACAGGGCCGTCACATTTGCCATCCACCCTGGAGGGCAGGGGTTTCCACAGAGATGTGTGACCAGGACTCAGGTGTGCCAGGAGCCACTGTGGGGACGGCCCAGCACATGGGCACAGACGAGGCCCGTGGACCTGAGCCTAACAGTAATGGGAGCCCCTGGAATTCTGTGTTGGGAGAGGTCAAGGTCAGAATCAGTTCATTACTACCTTCCCACAGGGGCTGGGACACAGGCAGGTGTGGGGTGGCTTTGCCTGGACCTCAGAGCAGATTCAAGCCCCTCTGAGCTGTGTTCCATGACAAGCGCAGCCCCTGGCTCATCCTTGCATTGTCAGCTTGGCACCAGCCTCCTGTGATAGCAGGCACGGAACATTTGTAGAGGTCCCTAACACTAACCTTAAACTGTACCCTAAAACTACCCCGTACCCTAACCCCAACACCTACCAGAACACTAACGCCTAACCCTACCCCTGAACCGAACCCAAACCCTAAAGCGTACCCTAACCCTAACCCGTACCCTAAATGGTAGCCTAACCCTAAACCCTACCCTGTACGGTAAACCGTGCCCTAACCCCTACCCTATCTCTAACCCGTACCCTAACCCGTACCCTAACCCATGCCCTAACCAGTACCCTAACTCTCACCCTAACCCTCGGTCAACGGGAGGAAAGAGGAAATCCCCGGAAGTGTGGGGTTCATGAGACATTTGACCGCCAGTCCTGACAGGAAGATGACACTGTGCCAAATGGACCTGCTGATTTCTCAGAACACTGACATCCTGTGAAATGCTACATCACTGACCCACAGGCTGATGTTCCAAACCTTGGGTCTCCTAGATCCAGAGCAGAGAAGTGCTGTCAGGTGGGGATAAGTAGGTCCTCCGACCTATGGCCTGCACACCTGCTTCCATTTCTGGGACAAGGGGAAACACACACTTGTTTTTAAGTAGTCATTATCTTCATTCTGAAGTAGACCCATGACCTTGACCTTTTTGGAAAAGCGAAATGACTCTTCCAAATGAAGACCTCAACTCATCTGTTCCTCATGCAACCTGAGTGCGACCAGGTTTACCCAGGCTCCAAGCCCCACCTGGAGGATCCTCCTGTACCGTCTTGACAGCCCATGACCGGCACCAGCACCCCCGGGGGCACAACGCTGAATTTGGGGGAGGGCTCTGGGCCTTTTGGCCACCACACCTGTGCCTGGGGAAGCGGGAACCGGGAGGATCCTCCCAGATGATCCTCATGGAACCTTAGCAACATCCCTGAGGACATGGGGCACAATGCTGAAGCTTGAGGACGGCTCTGGGGTTTCTTGCCACCCACACCTGTGCCTGGGGGGGGCAGCGGGAACCTGGAGGGCCCTCCCAGACAATCCCAACGGACGATTAGCACCATCCCTGGGGAACATGGGGCACAATGCTGAAATTGGGGGATGGCCCTGGGGCTTGTCGCTACCGCACCTGTGCCTAGGGGAGCAGGAACCTGAAGGAACCTCCCAGATCATCATAACAGACCATGACCACCATCGCCCTGAGGACATGGGGCACAATGCTCAGTTGGAGTCCCTTGGTCCTGAAACCAGCAGGAACGGAGCTCAAAGGACAGAGAGGCGCCTCCAGGAGAATTTCCATCCAGGGAAAAGCGGCCCACTGGAGGGCACAGAAGCAGCAACCCCACCGACCCGCAGGCCATTTGAACAGGATCACCTCCTGCACTTACTTAGCACGTTGTCCGTCTTCGTGTGTGGACCGTGACTGGCCCGCTCAGGGATGGTGCGCTTCCAGAGGAGGGCTAGAAACTTTTCAGTGCTTGCTCGTGGGTCAGAGGACCAAAGCCCAAGGAAGCAGAGGCTATCCTTCTTCCTCTGGGGCTGGGGAAGTCAGCCACTGACCTGGGGCGGGACCGGGCCCAGGAGTGTGTTCTTTCTGAAGCCACTGCCTTCGGTGGGTGTTGCTTTGCCTAAAAAAGGCCCACTCACCCCAGAGTCAGGAGCAGTGACAGGCTGTCTCCAACCCTAGCCCAGGACCACGACCCGAAACCATCCTGCCTTTGGGAGGACAGGTCTCCTGCAGGAGCCTGGGAGGGGACTGGCCCCTCTCCCACCCCGGGCTCCAGGATGCCCGGGACCTGCAAGAGCTCTTCATCTGAGGAGGAGTCTTGGAGAACAAGTGTATCTCGTCAGCCCAGCAAGTGAAATAACCAAAGCCCAAGGCTCAGGTTCTAACAGAAGCAGAATTTCAAAGTACTGTTTGGGGGAAGCCTCCTCCCCTCTTATGTGGCATTGGGGGTCCCCAAGGAAAGCCTTCTTTCGTCTCCTTCCCTCAGAGAGAGGAGCTGACCCCAAGTCCCGCGGTCCCCACCGTGTCCCAGTGCTGAGGAAGAGCCACACGCAGGGGCCTGGTGTCAGGAGTGTGGTCGGCCACTGCTCCTGGGCTCCCAGCCAGTGGTCTGGCGGCTACGTGGAAGAGCTAAATTGATTTTGGGGGAAGGAGTGCTCACTGCCCACACCGCTCACCATCCCCCTCTGCACTCTGCAATCCAGGCTCGGTGCCCGGCTTACGTCCATCACCAGCACTCCACATGTTTCCGCCATGGGAGGGATCATTCAGCCTCACCCCATTGCACAGAAGAGGAAAGCGAGGCCCAGCGAGGAGAGGTTAAATGGCTCCAGTCCCAGAGCTGTTCAGCAGAGAACCTGGAAAGCCAGGCCTCCAGAGCCCCTGCTAGACCAGCCAGAGACTCCCTGAGGTGAAAGTGAGCCGTCCCCTGCCTGACCAGGCACGCAATGGCCCCTGACCTTCATGATGGCCTGTTCTTGACCGTGAAGATGAGCTGGCCGACTAGGAGGTGGAGTTCAGCTGGTGGGACAGGCTGTAGCTACAGGACAGAACGACACATCTGAGCTAGCAGGGGCCACACTCTGGTCTCCCTCCCGGAGCCAGACCAGGAGCTGGAATCTCGGTGCCCGGGGGGCCGGCACACAACAGGGTCTGCACTGACCAGGGATCCATGGCCCCCAGGGAGAGTCCACTCTGCCCTCTCCCCGCTCCTGCCTGGCCTCACCTCTCCTCACTGTGTCGCTGCAGGACCCGGAACCAGGCCCCATAGGGACGGGGGGACAGTCGGGGCTGATGGTCAGGGTTCCCCAAGGGACCCTGGGTGTTGCCAGGGCACTGGGAAAAGACAAGGTCTGGGTTCCGGTGTCCAACACCACCCTGCGAACTTGGGAGTAGTAAGAGATACCCTCCCCCAAGTCCGGAGGGCTATAGCACAAAAGGCCTCAGCTTACTCTGATGTCACTTGGGCTGCAGAGATGTAGTGTCCCAAGGGTGCCACAGTCTTATAGGAAGTGCCTCTCGGCCTTGGATATCCATCCCCGACCCCCTGTGATCCCAGTCTTGGGAAAATGTTTTCTAACCCTCGAGGTCCTTCTCAGCAGAGGACAGACTCGGGGCTTGGGGGCCTTAGGACCTGGCTACGCAGAAGGTGGAAGAGCACAGGGCCACCAGTCTGAAGACCAAGGTCAGGGCCCTACTTGTTTCAGCCTCAGGGTCCCCATGTGGAAGAGAATCCAGAATCACTGCTCCGGTCAGGTTGAGGAGGCCTTAGGAAGGAATGGGGCACCAGGACCGGAGAGGGAAACGGGGACAAGGGAGGCTTCTGCGGTTTCTCACATCGCCCATGGAACCCACGGGTCTGCTCCTGTGAGAGACACAGACACAGAGACAGAGAAGGGGACAGAGAATGAACCCAGGACAGAGGGAACCAGGAGAAGCCACAGACTCCATCAGCTTAGAAATGACATCCCGGCATTTTGTGCCATTCTGTTCCTGACAGGGCCGTCACATTTGCCATCCACCCAGGAGGGCAGGGGTTTCCACAGAGATGTGTGACCAGGACTCAGGTGTGCCAGGAGCCACTGTGGGGACGGCCCAGCACATGGGCACAGACGAGGCCCGTGGACCTGAGCCTAACAGTAATGGGAGCCCCTGGAATTCTGTGTTGGGAGAGGTCAAGGTCAGAATCAGTTCATTACTACCTTCCCACAGGGGCTGGGACACAGGCAGGTGTGGGGTGGCTTTGCCTGGACCTCAGAGCAGATTCAAGCCCCTCTGAGCTGTGTTCCATGACAAGCGCAGCCCCTGGCTCATCCTTGCATTGTCAGCTTGGCACCAGCCTCCTGTGATAGCAGGCACGGAATATTTGTAGAGGTCCCTAACACTAACCTTAAACTGTACCCTAAAACTACCCCGTACCCTAACCCCAACACCTACCAGAACACTAACGCCTAACCCTACCCCTGAACCGAACCCAAACCCTAAAGCGTACCCTAACCCTAACCCGTACCCTAAATGGTAGCCTAACCCTAAACCCTACCCTGTACGGTAAACCGTGCCCTAACCCCTACCCTATCTCTAACCCGTACCCTAACCCGTACCCTAACCCATGCCCTAACCAGTACCCTAACTCTCACCCTAACCCTCGGTCAACGGGAGGAAAGAGGAAATCCCCGGAAGTGTGGGGTTCATGAGACATTTGACCGCCAGTCCTGACAGGAAGATGACACTGTGCCAAATGGACCTGCTGATTTCTCAGAACACTGACATCCTGTGAAATGCTACATCACTGACCCACAGGCTGATGTTCCAAACCTTGGGTCTCCTAGATCCAGAGCAGAGAAGTGCTGTCAGGTGGGGATAAGTAGGTCCTCCGACCTATGGCCTGCACACCTGCTTCCATTTCTGGGACAAGGGGAAACACACACTTGTTTTTAAGTAGTCATTATCTTCATTCTGAAGTAGACCCATGACCTTGACCTTTTTGGAAAAGCGAAATGACTCTTCCAAATGAAGACCTCAACTCATCTGTTCCTCATGCAACCTGAGTGCGACGAGGTTTACCCAGGCTCCAAGCCCCACCTGGAGGATCCTCCTGTACCATCTTGACAGCCCATGACCGGCACCAGCACCCCCGGGGGCACAACGCTGAATTTGGGGGAGGGCTCTGGGCCTTTTGGCCACCACACCTGTGCCTGGGGAAGCGGGAACCGGGAGGATCCTCCCAGATGATCCTCATGGAACCTTAGCAACATCCCTGAGGACATGGGGCACAATGCTGAAGCTTGAGGACGGCTCTGGGGTTTCTTGCCACCCACACCTGTGCCTTGGGGGGGCAGCGGGAATCTGGAGGGCCCTCCCAGACAATCCCAACGGACTATTAGCACCATCCCTGGGGAACATGGGGCACAATGCTGAAATTGGGGGATGGCCCTGGGGCTTGTCGCTACCGCACCTGTGCCTAGGGGAGCAGGAACCTGAAGGAACCTCCCAGATCATCATAACAGACCATGACCACCATCGCCCTGAGGACATGGGGCACAATGCTCAGTTGGAGTCCCTTGGTCCTGAAACCAGCAGGAACGGAGCTCAAAGGACAGAGAGGCGCCTCCAGGAGAATTTCCATCCAGGGAAAAGCGGCCCACTGGAGGGCACAGAAGCAGCAACCCCACCGACCCGCAGGCCATTTGAACAGGATCACCTCCTGCACTTACTTAGCACGTTGTCCGTCTTCGTGTGTGGACCGTGACTGGCCCGCTCAGGGATGGTGCGCTTCCAGAGGAGGGCTAGAAACTTTTCAGTGCTTGCTCGTGGGTCAGAGGACCAAAGCCCAAGGAAGCAGAGGCTATCCTTCTTCCTCTGGGGCTGGGGAAGTCAGCCACTGACCTGGGGCGGGACCGGGCCCAGGAGTGTGTTCTTTCTGAAGCCACTGCCTTCGGTGGGTGTGGCTTTGCCTAAAAAAGGCCCACTCACCCCAGAGTCAGGAGCAGTGACAGGCTGTCTCCAACCCTAGCCCAGGACCACGACCCGAAACCATCCTGCCTTTGGGAGGACAGGTCTCCTGCAGGAGCCTGGGAGGGGACTGGCCCCTCTCCCACCCCGGGCTCCAGGATGCCCGGGACCTGCAAGAGCTCTTCATCTGAGGAGGAGTCTTGGAGAACAAGTGTATCTCGTCAGCCCAGCAAGTGAAATAACCAAAGCCCAAGGCTCAGGTTCTAACAGAAGCAGAATTTCAAAGTACTGTTTGGGGGAAGCCTCCTCCCCTCTTATGTGGCATTGGGGGTCCCCAAGGAAAGCCTTCTTTCGTCTCCTTCCCTCAGAGAGAGGAGCTGACCCCAAGTCCCGCGGTCCCCACCGTGTCCCAGTGCTGAGGAAGAGCCACACGCAGGGGCCTGGTGTCAGGAGTGTGGTCGGCCACTGCTCCTGGGCTCCCAGCCAGTGGTCTGGCGGCTTCGTGGAAGAGCTAAATTGATTTTGGGGGAAGGAGTGCTCACTGCCCACACCGCTCACCATCCCCCTCTGCACTCTGCAATCCAGGCTCGGTGCCCGGCTTACGTCCATCACCAGCACTCCACATGTTTCCGCCATGGGAGGGATCATTCAGCCTCACCCCATTGCACAGAAGAGGAAAGCGAGGCCCAGCGAGGAGAGGTTAAATGGCTCCAGTCCCAGAGCTGTTCAGCAGAGAACCTGGAAAGCCAGGCCTCCAGAGCCCCTGCTAGACCAGCCAGAGACTCCCTGAGGTGAAAGTGAGCCGTCCCCTGCCTGACCAGGCACGCAATGGCCCCTGACCTTCATGATGGCCTGTTCTTGACCGTGAAGATGAGCTGGCCGACTAGGAGGTGGAGTTCAGCTGGTGGGACAGGCTGTAGCTACAGGACAGAGTGACACATCTGAGCTAGCAGGGGCCACACTCTGGTCTCCCTCCCGGAGCCAGACCAGGAGCTGGAATCTCGGTGCCCGGGGGGCCGGCACACAACAGGGTCTGCACTGACCAGGGATCCATGGCCCCCAGGGAGAGTCCACTCTGCCCTCTCCCCGCTCCTGCCTGGCCTCACCTCTCCTCACTGTGTCGCTGCAGGACCCGGAACCAGGCCCCAGAGGGACGGGGGGACAGTCGGGCCTGATGGTCAGGGTTGCCCAAGGGACTCAGGGTGTTGCCAGGGCACTGGGAAAAGACAAGGTCTGGGTTCCGGTGTCCAACACCACCCTGCGAACTTGGGAGTAGTAAGAGATACCCTCCCCCAAGTCCGGAGGGCTATAGCACAAAAGGCCTCAGCTTACTCTGATGTCACTTGGGCTGCAGAGATGTAGTGTCCCAAGGGTGCCACAGTCTTATAGGAAGTGCCTCTCGGCCTTGGATATCCATCCCCGACCCCCTGTGATCCCAGTCTTGGGAAAATGTTTTCTAACTCTCGAGGTCCTTCTCAGCAGAGGACAGACTCGGGGCTTGGGGGCCTTAGGACCTGGCTACGCAGAAGGTGGAAGAGCACAGGGCCACCAGTCTGAAGACCAAGGTCAGGGCCCTACTTGTTTCAGCCTCAGGGTCCCCATGTGGAAGAGAATCCAGAATCACTGCTCCGGTCAGGTTGAGGAGGCCTTAGGAAGGAATGGGGCACCAGGACCGGAGAGGGAAACGGGGACAAGGGAGGCTTCTGCGGTTTCCCACATCGCCCATCGAACCCACGGGTCTGCTCCTGTGAGAGACACAGACACAGAGACAGAGAAGGGGACAGAGAATGAACCCAGGACAGAGGGAACCAGGAGAAGCCACAGACTCCATCAGCTTAGAAATGACATCCCGGCATTTTGTGCCATTCTGTTCCTGACAGGGCCGTCACATTGGCCATCCACCCTGGAGGGCAGGGGTTTCCACAGAGATGTGTGACCAGGACTCAGGTGTGCCAGGAGCCACTGTGGGGACGGCCCAGCACATGGGCACAGACGAGGCCCGTGGACCTGAGCCTAACAGTAATGGGAGCCCCTGGAATTCTGTGTTGGGAGAGGTCAAGGTCAGAATCAGTTCATTACTACCTTCCCACAGGGGCTGGGACACAGGCAGGTGTGGGGTGGCTTTGCCTGGACCCCAGAGCAGATTCAAGCCCCTCTGAGCTGTGTTCCATGACAAGCGCAGCCCCTGGCTCATCCTTGCATTGTCAGCTTGGCACCAGCCTCCTATGATAGCAGGCACGGAACATTTCTAGAGGTCCCTAACACTAACCTTAAACTGTACCCTAAACCTACCCCGTACCCTAACCCCAACACCTACCAGAACACTAACGCCTAAACCTACCCCTGAACCGAAGCCAAACCCTAAAGCGTACCCTAACCCTAACCCGTACCCTAAATGGTAGCCTAACCCTAAACCCTACCCTGTATGGTAAACCGTGCCCTAACCCCTACCCTATCTCTAACCCGTACCCTAACCCGTACCCTAACCCATGCCCTAACCAGTTCACTAACTCTAACCCTAACCCTCGGTCAACGGGAGGAAAGAGGAAATCCCCGGAAGTGTGGGGTTCATGAGACATTTGACCGCCCGTCCTGACAGGAAGATGACACTGTGCCAAATGGACCTGCTGATTTCTCAGAACACTGACATCCTGTGAAATGCTACATCACTGACCCACAGGCTGATGTTCCAAATCTTGGGTCTCCTAGATCCAGAGCAGAGAAATGCTGTCAGGTGGGGATAAGTAGGTCCTCCGACCTATGGCCTGCACACCTGCTTCCATTTCTGGGAGAAGGGGAAACACACACTTGTTTTTAAGTAGTCATTATCTTCATTCTAAAGTAGACCCATGACCTTGACCTTTTTGGAAAAGCGAAATGACTCTTCCAAATGAAGACCTCAACTCATCTGTTCCTCATGCAACCTGAGTGCGACCAGGTTTTCCCAGGCTCCAAGCCCCACCTGGAGGATCCTCCTGTACCATCTTCACAGCCCATGACCGGCACCAGCACAACCGGGGGCACAACGCTGAATTTGGGGGAGGGCTCTGGGCCTTTTGGCCACCACACCTGTGCCTGGGGAAGCGGGAACCGGGAGGATCCTCCCAGATGATCCTCATGGAACCTTAGCAACATCCCTGAGGACATGGGGCACAATGCTGAAGCTTGAGGACGGCTCTGGGGTTTCTTGCCACGCACACCTGTGCCTGGGGGGGGCAGCGGGAACCTGGAGGGCCCTCCCAGACAATCCCAACGGACTATTAGCACCATCCCTGGGGAACATGGGGCACAATGCTGAAATTGGGGGATGGCCCTGGGGCTTGTCGCTACCGCACCTGTGCCTAGGGGAGCAGGAACCTGAAGGAACCTCCCAGATCATCATAACAGACCATGACCACCATCGCCCTGAGGACATGGGGCACAATGCTCAGTTGGAGTCCCTTGGTCCTGAAACCAGCAGGAACGGAGCTCAAAGGACAGAGAGGCGCCTCCAGGAGAATTTCCATCCAGGGAAAAGCGGCCCACTGGAGGGCACAGAAGAAGCAACCCCACCGACCCGCAGGCCATTTGAACAGGATCACCTCCTGCACTTACTTAGCACGTTGTCCGTCTTCGTGTGTGGACCGTGACTGGCCCGCTCAGGGATGGTGCGCTTCCAGAGGAGGGCTAGAAACTTTTCAGTGCTTGCTCGTGGGTCAGAGGACCAAAGCCCAAGGAAGCAGAGGCTATCCTTCTTCCTCTGGGGCTGGGGAAGTCAGCCACCGACCTGGGGCGGGACCGGGCCCAGGAGTGTGTTCTTTCTGAAGCCACTGCCTTCGGTGGGTGTGGCTTTGCCTAAAAAAGGCCCACTCACCCCAGAGTCAGGAGCAGTGACAGGCTGTCTCCAACCCTAGCCCAGGACCACGACCCGAAACCATACTGCCTTTGGGAGGACAGGTCTCCTGCAGGAGCCTGGGAGGGGACTGGCCCCTCTCCCACCCCGGGCTCCAGGATGCCCGGGACCTGCAAGAGCTCTTCATCTGAGGAGGAGTCTTGGACAACAAGTGTATCTCGTCAGCCCAGCAAGTGAAATAACCAAAGCCCAAGGCTCAGGTTCTAACAGAAGCAGAATTTCAAAGTACTGTTTGGGGGAAGCCTCCTCCCCTCTTATGTGGCATTGGGGGTCCCCAAGGAAAGCCTTCTTTCGTCTCCTTCCCTCAGAGAGAGGAGCTGACCCCAAGTCCCGCGGTCCCCACCGTGTCCCAGTGCTGAGGAAGAGCCACACGCAGGGGCCTGGTGTCAGGAGTGTGGTCGGCCACTGCTCCTGGGCTCCCAGCCAGTGGTCTGGCGGCTACGTGGAAGAGCTAAATTGATTTTGGGGGAAGGAGTGCTCACTGCCCACACCGCTCACCATCCCCCTCTGCACTCTGCAATCCAGGCTCGGTGCCCGGCTTACGTCCATCACCAGCACTCCACATGTTTCCGCCATGGGAGGGATCATTCAGCCTCACCCCATTGCACAGAAGAGGAAAGCGAGGCCCAGCGAGGAGAGGTTAAATGGCTCCAGTCCCAGAGCTGTTCAGCAGAGAACCTGGAAAGCCAGGCCTCCAGAGCCCCTGCTAGACCAGCCAGAGACTCCCTGAGGTGAAAGTGAGCCGTCCCCTGCCTGACCAGGCACGCAATGGCCCCTGACCTTCATGATGGCCTGTTCTTGACCGTGAAGATGAGCTGGCCGACTAGGAGGTGGAGTTCAGCTGGTGGGACAGGCTGTAGCTACAGGACAGAGTGACACATCTGAGCTAGCAGGGGCCACACTCTGGTCTCCCTCCCGGAGCCAGACCAGGAGCTGGAATCTCGGTGCCCGGGGGGCCGGCACACAACAGGGTCTGCACTGACCAGGGATCCATGGCCCCCAGGGAGAGTCCACTCTGCCCTCTCCCCGCTCCTGCCTGGCCTCACCTCTCCTCACTGTGTCGCTGCAGGACCCGGAACCAGGCCCCATAGGGACGGGGGGACAGTCGGGGCTGATGGTCAGGGTTCCCCAAGGGACCCTGGGTGTTGCCAGGGCACTGGGAAAAGACAAGGTCTGGGTTCCGGTGTCCAACACCCCCCTGCGAACTTGGGAGTAGTAAGAGATACCCTCCCCCAAGTCCGGAGGGCTATAGCACAAAAGGCCTCAGCTTACTCTGATGTCACTTGGGCTGCAGAGATGTAGTGTCCCAAGGGTGCCACAGTCTTATAGGAAGTGCCTCTCGGCCTTGGATATCCATCCCCGACCCCCTGTGATCCCAGTCTTGGGAAAATGTTTTCTAACCCTCGAGGTCCTTCTCAGCAGAGGACAGACTCGGGGCTTGGGGGCCTTAGGACCTGGCTACGCAGAAGGTGGAAGAGCACAGGGCCACCAGTCTGAAGACCAAGGTCAGGGCCCTACTTGTTTCAGCCTCAGGGTCCCCATGTGGAAGAGAATCCAGAATCACTGCTCCGGTCAGGTTGAGGAGGCCTTAGGAAGGAATGGGGCACCAGGACCGGAGAGGGAAACGGGGACAAGGGAGGCTTCTGCGGTTTCTCACATCGCCCATGGAACCCACGGGTCTGCTCCTGTGAGAGACACAGACACAGAGACAGAGAAGGGGACAGAGAATGAACCCAGGACAGAGGGAACCAGGAGAAGCCACAGACTCCATCAGCTTAGAAATGACATCCCGGCATTTTGTGCCATTCTGTTCCTGACAGGGCCGTCACATTTGCCATCCACCCTGGAGGGCAGGGGTTTCCACAGAGATGTGTGACCAGGACTCAGGTGTGCCAGGAGCCACTGTGGGGACGGCCCAGCACATGGGCACAGACGAGGCCCGTGGACCTGAGCCTAACAGTAATGGGAGCCCCTGGAATTCTGTGTTGGGAGAGGTCAAGGTCAGAATCAGTTCATTACTACCTTCCCACAGGGGCTGGGACACAGGCAGGTGTGGGGTGGCTTTGCCTGGACCTCAGAGCAGATTCAAGCCCCTCTGAGCTGTGTTCCATGACAAGCGCAGCCCCTGGCTCATCCTTGCATTGTCAGCTTGGCACCAGCCTCCTGTGATAGCAGGCACGGAACATTTGTAGAGGTCCCTAACACTAACCTTAAACTGTACCCTAAAACTACCCCGTACCCTAACCCCAACACCTACCAGAACACTAACGCCTAACCCTACCCCTGAACCGAACCCAAACCCTAAAGCGTACCCTAACCCTAACCCGTACCCTAAATGGTAGCCTAACCCTAAACCCTACCCTGTACGGTAAACCGTGCCCTAACCCCTACCCTATCTCTAACCCGTACCCTAACCCGTACCCTAACCCATGCCCTAACCAGTACCCTAACTCTCACCCTAACCCTCGGTCAACGGGAGGAAAGAGGAAATCCCCGGAAGTGTGGGGTTCATGAGACATTTGACCGCCAGTCCTGACAGGAAGATGACACTGTGCCAAATGGACCTGCTGATTTCTCAGAACACTGACATCCTGTGAAATGCTACATCACTGACCCACAGGCTGATGTTCCAAACCTTGGGTCTCCTAGATCCAGAGCAGAGAAGTGCTGTCAGGTGGGGATAAGTAGGTCCTCCGACCTATGGCCTGCACACCTGCTTCCATTTCTGGGACAAGGGGAAACACACACTTGTTTTTAAGTAGTCATTATCTTCATTCTGAAGTAGACCCATGACCTTGACCTTTTTGGAAAAGCGAAATGACTCTTCCAAATGAAGACCTCAACTCATCTGTTCCTCATGCAACCTGAGTGCGACGAGGTTTACCCAGGCTCCAAGCCCCACCTGGAGGATCCTCCTGTACCATCTTGACAGCCCATGACCGGCACCAGCACCCCCGGGGGCACAACGCTGAATTTGGGGGAGGGCTCTGGGCCTTTTGGCCACCACACCTGTGCCTGGGGAAGCGGGAACCGGGAGGATCCTCCCAGATGATCCTCATGGAACCTTAGCAACATCCCTGAGGACATGGGGCACAATGCTGAAGCTTGAGGACGGCTCTGGGGTTTCTTGCCACCCACACCTGTGCCTTGGGGGGGCAGTGGGAATCTGGAGGGCCCTCCCAGACAATCCCAACGGACTATTAGCACCATCCCTGGGGAACATGGGGCACAATGCTGAAATTGGGGGATGGCCCTGGGGCTTGTCGCTACCGCACCTGTGCCTAGGGGAGCAGGAACCTGAAGGAACCTCCCAGATCATCATAACAGACCATGACCACCATCGCCCTGAGGACATGGGGCACAATGCTCAGTTGGAGTCCCTTGGTCCTGAAACCAGCAGGAACGGAGCTCAAAGGACAGAGAGGCGCCTCCAGGAGAATTTCCATCCAGGGAAAAGCGGCCCACTGGAGGGCACAGAAGCAGCAACCCCACCGACCCGCAGGCCATTTGAACAGGATCACCTCCTGCACTTACTTAGCACGTTGTCCGTCTTCGTGTGTGGACCGTGACTGGCCCGCTCAGGGATGGTGCGCTTCCAGAGGAGGGCTAGAAACTTTTCAGTGCTTGCTCGTGGGTCAGAGGACCAAAGCCCAAGGAAGCAGAGGCTATCCTTCTTCCTCTGGGGCTGGGGAAGTCAGCCATCGACCTGGGGCGGGACCGGGCCCAGGAGTGTGTTCTTTCTGAAGCCACTGCCTTCGGTGGGTGTGGCTTTGCCTAAAAAAGGCCCACTCACCCCAGAGTCAGGAGCAGTGACAGGCTGTCTCCAACCCTAGCCCAGGACCACGACCCGAAACCATCCTGCCTTTGGGAGGACAGGTCTCCTGCAGGAGCCTGGGAGGGGACTGGCCCCTCTCCCACCCCGGGCTCCAGGATGCCCGGGACCTGCAATAGCTCTTCATCTGAGGAGGAGTCTTGGAGAACAAGTGTATCTCGTCAGCCCAGCAAGTGAAATAACCAAAGCCCAAGGCTCAGGTTCTAACAGAAGCAGAATTTCAAAGTACTGTTTGGGGGAAGCCTCCTCCCCTCTTATGTGGCATTGGGGGTCCCCAAGGAAAGCCTTCTTTCGTCTCCTTCCCTCAGAGAGAGGAGCTGACCCCAAGTCCCGCGGTCCCCACCGTGTCCCAGTGCTGAGGAAGAGCCACACGCAGGGGCCTGGTGTCAGGAGTGTGGTCGGCCACTGCTCCTGGGCTCCCAGCCAGTGGTCTGGCGGCTACATGGAAGAGCTAAATTGATTTTGGGGGAAGGAGTGCTCACTGCCCACACCGCTCACCATCCCCCTCTGCACTCTGCAATCCAGGCTCGGTGCCCGGCTTACGTCCATCACCAGCACTCCACATGTTTCCGCCATGGGAGGGATCATTCAGCCTCACCCCATTGCACAGAAGAGGAAAGCGAGGCCCAGCGAGGAGAGGTTAAATGGCTCCAGTCCCAGAGCTGTTCAGCAGAGAACCTGGAAAGCCAGGCCTCCAGAGCCCCTGCTAGACCAGCCAGAGACTCCCTGAGGTGAAAGTGAGCCGTCCCCTGCCTGACCAGGCACGCAATGGCCCCTGACCTTCATGATGGCCTGTTCTTGACCGTGAAGATGAGCTGGCCGACTAGGAGGTGGAGTTCAGCTGGTGGGACAGGCTGTAGCTACAGGACAGAGTGACACATCTGAGCTAGCAGGGGCCACACTCTGGTCTCCCTCCCGGAGCCAGACCAGGAGCTGGAATCTCGGTGCCCGGGGGGCCGGCACACAACAGGGTCTGCACTGACCAGGGATCCATGGCCCCCAGGGAGAGTCCACTCTGCCCTCTCCCCGCTCCTGCCTGGCCTCACCTCTCCTCACTGTGTCGCTGCAGGACCCGGAACCAGGCCCCAGAGGGACGGGGGGACAGTCGGGGCTGATGGTCAGGGTTCCCCAAGGGACCCAGGGTGTTGCCAGGGCACTGGGAAAAGACAAGGTCTGGGTTCCGGTGTCCAACACCACCCTGCGAACTTGGGAGTAGTAAGAGATACCCTCCCCCAAGTCCGGAGGGCTATAGCACAAAAGGCCTCAGCTTACTCTGATGTCACTTGGGCTGCAGAGATGTAGTGTCCCAAGGGTGCCACAGTCTTATAGGAAGTGCCTCTCGGCCTTGGATATCCATCCCCGACCCCCTGTGATCCCAGTCTTGGGAAAATGTTTTCTAACCCTCGAGGTCCTTCTCAGCAGAGGACAGACTCGGGGCTTGGGGGCCTTAGGACCTGGCTACGCAGAAGGTGGAAGAGCACAGGGCCACCAGTCTGAAGACCAAGGTCAGGGCCCTACTTGTTTCAGCCTCAGGGTCCCCATGTGGAAGAGAATCCAGAATCACTGCTCCGGTCAGGTTGAGGAGGCCTTAGGAAGGAATGGGGCACCAGGACCGGAGAGGGAAACGGGGACAAGGGAGGCTTCTGCGGTTTCTCACATCGCCCATGGAAGCCACGGGTCTGCTCCTGTGAGAGACACAGACACAGAGACAGAGAAGGGGACAGAGAATGAACCCAGGACAGAGGGAACCAGGAGAAGCCACAGACTCCGTCAGCTTAGAAATGACATCCCGGCATTTTGTGCCATTCTGTTCCTGACAGGGCCGTCACATTGGCCATCCACCCTGGAGGGCAGGGGTTTCCACAGAGATGTGTGACCAGGACTCAGGTGTGCCAGGGCCACTGTGGGGACGGCCCAGCACATGGGCACAGACGAGGCCCGTGGACCTGAGCCTAACAGTAATGGGAGCCCCTGGAATTCTGTGTTGGGAGAGGTCAAGGTCAGAATCAGTTCATTACTACCTTCCCACAGGGGCTGGGACACAGGCAGGTGTGGGGTGGCTTTGCCTGGACCCCAGAGCAGATTCAAGCCCCTCTGAGCTGTGTTCCATGACAAGCGCAGCCCCTGGCTCATCCTTGCATTGTCAGCTTGGCACCAGCCTCCTGTGATAGCAGGCACGGAACATTTGTAGAGGTCCCTAACACTAACCTTAAACTGTACCCTAAACCTACCCCGTACCCTAACCCCAACACCTACCAGAACACTAACGCCTAACCCTACCCCTGAACCGAACCCAAACCCTAAAGCGTACCCTAACCCTAACCCGTACCCTAAATGGTAGCCTAACCCTAAACCCTACCCTGTACGGTAAACCGTGCCCTAACCCCTACACTATCTCTAACCCGTACCCTAACCCGTACCCTAACCCATGCCCTAACCAGTACCCTAACTCTCACCCTAACCCTCGGTCAACGGGAGGAAAGAGGAAATCCCCGGAAGTGTGGGGTTCATGAGACATTTGACCGCCAGTCCTGACAGGAAGATGACACTGTGCCAAATGGACCTGCTGATTTCTCAGAACACTGACATCCTGTGAAATGCTACATCACTGACCCACAGGCTGATGTTCCAAACCTTGGGTCTCCTAGATCCAGAGCAGAGAAGTGCTGTCAGGTGGGGATAAGTAGTTCCTCCGACCTATGGCCTGCACACCTGCTTCCATTTCTGGGACAAGGGGAAACACACACTTGTTTTTAAGTAGTCATTATCTTCATTCTGAAGTAGACCCATGACCTTGACCTTTTTGGAAAAGCGAAATGACTCTTCCAAATGAAGACCTCAACTCATCTGTTCCTCATGCAACCTGAGTGCGACCAGGTTTACCCAGGCTCCAAGCCCCACCTGGAGGATCCTCCTGTACCATCTTGACAGCCCATGACCGGCACCAGCACCCCCGGGGGCACAACGCTGAATTTGGGGGAGGGCTCTGGGCCTTTTGGCCACCACACCTGTGCCTGGGGAAGCGGGAACCGGGAGGATCCTCCCAGATGATCCTCATGGAACCTTAGCAACATCCCTGAGGACATGGGGCACAATGCTGAAGCTTGAGGACGGCTCTGGGGTTTCTTGCCACCCACACCTGTGCCTGGGGGGGCAGCGGGAACCTGGAGGGCCCTCCCAGACAATCCCAACGGACTATTAGCACCATCCCTGGGGATCATGGGGCACAATGCTGAAATTGGGGGATGGCCCTGGGGCTTGTCGCTACCGCACCTGTGCCTAGGGGAGCAGGAACCTGAAGGAACCTCCCAGATCATCATAACAGACCATGACCACCATCGCCCTGAGGACATGGGGCACAATGCTCAGTTGGAGTCCCTTGGTCCTGAAACCAGCAGGAACGGAGCTCAAAGGACAGAGAGGCGCCTCCCGGAGAATTTCCATCCAGGGAAAAGCGGCCCACTGGAGGGCACAGAAGCAGCAACCCCACCGACCCGCAGGCCTTTTGAACAGGATCACCTCCTGCACTTACTTAGCACGTTGTCCGTCTTCGTGTGTGGACCGTGACTGGCCCGCTCAGGGATGGTGCGCTTCCAGAGGAGGGCTAGAAACTTTTCAGTGCTTGCTCGTGGGTCAGAGGACCAAAGCCCAAGGAAGCAGAGGCTATCCTTCTTCCTCTGGGGCTGGGGAAGTCAGCCACCGACCTGGGGCGGGACCGGGCCCAGGAGTGTGTTCTTTCTGAAGCCACTGCCTTCGGTGGGTGTTGCTTTGCCTAAAAAAGGCCCACTCACCCCAGAGTCAGGAGCAGTGACAGGCTGTCTCCAACCCTAGCCCAGGACCACGACCCGAAACCATCCTGCCTTTGGAGGACAGGTCTCCTGCAGGAGCCTGGGAGGGGACTGGCCCCTCTCCCACCCCGGGCTCCAGGATGCCCGGGACCTGCAAGAGCTCTTCATCTGAGGAGGAGTCTTGGAGAACAAGTGTATCTCGTCAGCCCAGCAAGTGAAATAACCAAAGCCCAAGGCTCAGGTTCTAACAGAAGCAGAATTTCAAAGTACTCTTTGGGGGAAGCCTCCTCCCCTCTTATGTGGCATTGGGGGTCCCCAAGGAAAGCCTTCTTTCGTCTCCTTCCCTCAGAGAGAGGAGCTGACCCCAAGTCCCGCGGTCCCCACCGTGTCCCAGTGCTGAGGAAGAGCCACACGCAGGGGCCTGGTGTCAGGAGTGTGGTCGGCCACTGCTCCTGGGCTCCCAGCCAGTGGTCTGGCGGCTACATGGAAGAGCTAAATTGATTTTGGGGGAAGGAGTGCTCACTGCCCACACCGCTCACCATCCCCCTCTGCACTCTGCAATCCAGGCTCGGTGCCCGGCTTACGTCCATCACCAGCACTCCACATGTTTCCGCCATGGGAGGGATCATTCAGCCTCACCCCATTGCACAGAAGAGGAAAGCGAGGCCCAGCGAGGAGAGGTTAAATGGCTCCAGTCCCAGAGCTGTTCAGCAGAGAACCTGGAAAGCCAGGCCTCCAGAGCCCCTGCTAGACCAGCCAGAGACTCCCTGAGGTGAAAGTGAGCCGTCCCCTGCCTGACCAGGCACGCAATGGCCCCTGACCTTCATGATGGCCTGTTCTTGACCGTGAAGATGAGCTGGCCGACTAGGAGGTGGAGTTCAGCTGGTGGGACAGGCTGTAGCTACAGGACAGAGTGACACATCTGAGCTAGCAGGGGCCACACTCTGGTCTCCCTCCCGGAGCCAGACCAGGAGCTGGAATCTCGGTGCCCGGGGGGCCGGCACACAACAGGGTCTGCACTGACCAGGGATCCATGGCCCCCAGGGAGAGTCCACTCTGCCCTCTCCCCGCTCCTGCCTGGCCTCACCTCTCCTCACTGTGTCGCTGCAGGACCCGGAACCAGGCCCCATAGGGACGGGGGGACAGTCGGGGCTGATGGTCAGGGTTCCCCAAGGGACCCTGGGTGTTGCCAGGGCACTGGGAAAAGACAAGGTCTGGGTTCCGGTGTCCAACACCACCCTGCGAACTTGGGAGTAGTAAGAGATACCCTCCCCCAAGTCCGGAGGGCTATAGCACAAAAGGCCTCAGCTTACTCTGATGTCACTTGGGCTGCAGAGATGTAGTGTCCCAAGGGTGCCACAGTCTTATAGAAGTGCCTCTCGGCCTTGGATATCCATCCCCGACCCCCTGTGATCCCAGTCTTGGGAAAATGTTTTCTAACCCCTCGAGGTCCTTCTCAGCAGAGGACAGACTCGGGGCTTGGGGGCCTTAGGACCTGGCTACGCAGAAGGTGGAAGAGCACAGGGCCACCAGTCTGAAGACCAAGGTCAGGGCCCTACTTGTTTCAGCCTCAGGGTCCCCATGTGGAAGAGAATCCAGAATCACTGCTCCGGTCAGGTTGAGGAGGCCTTAGGAAGGAATGGGGCACCAGGACCGGAGAGGGAAACGGGGACAAGGGAGGCTTCTGCGGTTTCTCACATCGCCCATGGAACCCACGGGTCTGCTCCTGTGAGAGACACAGACACAGAGACAGAGAAGGGGACAGAGAATGAACCCAGGACAGAGGGAACCAGGAGAAGCCACAGACTCCATCAGCTTAGAAATGACATCCCGGCATTTTGTGCCATTCTGTTCCTGACAGGGCCGTCACATTGGCCATCCACCCTGGAGGGCAGGGGTTTCCACAGAGATGTGTGACCAGGACTCAGGTGTGCCAGGAGCCACTGTGGGGACGGCCCAGCACATGGGCACAGACGAGGCCCGTGGACCTGAGCCTAACAGTAATGGGAGCCCCTGGAATTCTGTGTTGGGAGAGGTCAAGGTCAGAATCAGTTCATTACTACCTTCCCACAGGGGCTGGGACACAGGCAGGTGTGGGGTGGCTTTGCCAGGACCCCAGAGCAGATTCAAGCCCCTCTGAGCTGTGTTCCATGACAAGCGCAGCCCCTGGCTCATCCTTGCATTGTCAGCTTGGCACCAGCCTCCTGTGATAGCAGGCACGGAACATTTGTAGAGGTCCCTAACACTAACCTTAAACTGTACCCTAAACCTACCCCGTACCCTAACCCCAACACCTACCAGAACACTAACGCCTAACCCTACCCCTGAACCGAACCCAAACCCTAAAGCGTACCCTAACCCTAACCCGTACCCTAAATGGTAGCCTAACCCTAAACCCTACCCTGTACGGTAAACCGTGCCCTAACCCCTACCCTATCTCTAACCCGTACCCTAACCCGTACCCTAACCCATGCCCTAACCAGTACCCTAACTCTAACCCTAACCCTCGGTCAACGGGAGGAAAGAGGAAATCCCCGGAAGTGTGGGGTTCATGAGACATTTGACCGCCAG
This sequence comes from Eumetopias jubatus, assembly GCF_037043125.1. Classification (NCBI taxonomy): domain Eukaryota; kingdom Metazoa; phylum Chordata; class Mammalia; order Carnivora; family Otariidae; genus Eumetopias; species Eumetopias jubatus. The sequence goes on from NW_028274856.1 coordinate 270,775, forward strand.
TCCTGACAGGAAGATAACACTGTGCCAAATGGACCTGCTGATTTCTCAGAACACTGACATCCTGTGAAATGCTACATCACTGACCCACAGGCTGATGTTCCAAACCTTGGGTCTCCTAGATCCAGAGCAGAGAAGTGCTGTCAGGTGCGGATAAGTAGGTCCTCCGACCTATGGCCTGCACACCTGCTTCCATTTCTGGGACAAGGGGAAACACACACTTGTTTTTAAGTAGTCATTATCTTCATTCTGAAGTAGACCCATGACCTTGACCTTTTTGGAAAAGCGAAATGACTCTTCCAAATGAAGACCTCAACTCATCTGCTCCTCATGCAACCTGAGTGCGACCAGCTTTACCCAGGCTCCAAGCCCCACCTGGAGGATCCTCCTGTACCATCTTGACAGCCCATGACCGGCACCAGCACCCCCGGGGGCACAACGCTGAATTTGGGGGAGGGCTCTGGGCCTTTTTGCCACCACACCTGTGCCTGGGGAAGCGGGAACCGGGAGGATCCTCCCAGATGATCCTCATGGAACCTTAGCAACATCCCTGAGGACATGCGGCACAATGCTGAAGCTTGAGGACGGCTCTGGGGTTTCTTGCCACCCACACCTGTGCCTGGGGGGGCAGCGGGAACCTGGAGGGCCCTCCCAGACAATCCCAACGGACTATTAGCACCATCCCTGGGGAACATGGGGCACAATGCTGAAATTGGGGGATGGCCCTGGGGCTTGTCGCTACCGCACCTGTGCCTAGGGGAGCAGGAACCTGAAGGAACCTCCCAGATCATCATAACAGACCATGACCACCATCGCCCTGAGGACATGGGGCACAATGCTCAGTTGGAGTCCCTTGGTCCTGAAACCAGCAGGAACGGAGCTCAAAGGACAGAGAGGCGCCTCCCGGAGAATTTCCATCCAGGGAAAAGCGGCCCACTGGAGGGCACAGAAGCAGCAACCCCACCGACCCGCAGGCCTTTTGAACAGGATCACCTCCTGCACTTACTTAGCACGTTGTCCGTCTTCGTGTGTGGACCGTGACTGGCCCGCTCAGGGATGGTGCGCTTCCAGAGGAGGGCTAGAAACTTTTCAGTGCTTGCTCGTGGGTCAGAGGACCAAAGCCCAAGGAAGCAGAGGCTATCCTTCTTCCTCTGGGGCTGGGGAAGTCAGCCACCGACCTGGGGCGGGACCGGTCCCAGGAGTGTGTTCTTTCTGAAGCCACTGCCTTCGGTGGGTGTTGCTTTGCCTAAAAAAGGCCCACTCACCCCAGAGTCAGGAGCAGTGACAGGCTGTCTCCAACCCTAGCCCAGGACCACGACCCGAAACCATCCTGCCTTTGGGAGGACAGGTCTCCTGCAGGAGCCTGGGAGGGGACTGGCCCCTCTCCCACCCCGGGCTCCAGGATGCCCGGGACCTGCAAGAGCTCTTCATCTGAGGAGGAGTCTTGGAGAACAAGTGTATCTCGTCAGCCGAGCAAGTGAAATAACCAAAGCCCAAGGCTCAGGTTCTAACAGAAGCAGAATTTCAAAGTACTGTTTGGGGGAAGCCTCCTCCCCTCTTATGTGGCATTGGGGGTCCCCAAGGAAAGCCTTCTTTCGTCTCCTTCCCTCAGAGAGAGGAGCTGACCCCAAGTCCCGCGGTCCCCACCGTGTCCCAGTGCTGAGGAAGAGCCACACGCAGGGGCCTGGTGTCAGGAGTGTGGTCGGCCACTGCTCCTGGGCTCCCAGCCAGTGGTCTGGCGGCTACGTGGAAGAGCTAAATTGATTTTGGGGGAAGGAGTGCTCACTGCCCACACCGCTCACCATCCCCCTCTGCACTCTGCAATCCAGGCTCGGTGCCCGGCTTACGTCCATCACCAGCACTCCACATGTTTCCGCCATGGGAGGGATCATTCAGCCTCACCCCATTGCACAGAAGAGGAAAGCGAGGCCCAGCGAGGAGAGGTTAAATGGCTCCAGTCCCAGAGCTGTTCAGCAGAGAACCTGGAAAGCCAGGCCTCCAGAGCCCCTGCTAGACCAGCCAGAGACTCCCTGAGGTGAAAGTGAGCCGTCCCCTGCCTGACCAGGCACGCAATGGCCCCTGACCTTCATGATGGCCTGTTCTTGACCGTGAAGATGAGCTGGCCGACTAGGAGGTGGAGTTCAGCTGGTGGGACAGGCTGTAGCTACAGGACAGAGTGACACATCTGAGCTAGCAGGGGCCACACTCTGGTCTCCCTCCCGGAGCCAGAGCAGGAGCTGGAATCTCGGTGCCCGGGGGGCCGGCACACAACAGGGTCTGCACTGACCAGGGATCCATGGCCCCCAGGGAGAGTCCACTCTGCCCTCTCCCCGCTCCTGCCTGGCCTCACCTCTCCTCACTGTGTCGCTGCAGGACACGGAACCAGGCCCCATAGGGACGGGGGGACAGTCCGGGCTGATGGTCAGGGTTCCCCAAGGGACCCAGGGTGTTGCCAGGGTACTGGGAAAAGACAAGGTCTGGGTTCCGGTGTCCAACACCACCCTGCGAACTTGGGAGTAGTAAGAGATACCCTCCCCCAAGTCCGGAGGGCTATAGCACAAAAGGCCTCAGCTTACTCTGATGTCACTTGGGCTGCAGAGATGTAGTGTCCCAAGGGTGCCACAGTCTTATAGGAAGTGCCTCTCGGCCTTGGATATCCATCCCCGACCCCCTGTGATGCCAGTCTTGGGAAAATGTTTTCTAACCCCTCGAGGTCCTTCTCAGCAGAGGACAGACACGGGGCTTGGGGGCCTTAGGACCTGGCTACGCAGAAGGTGGAAGAGCACAGGGCCACCAGTCTGAAGACCAAGGTCAGGGCCCTACTTGTTTCAGCCTCAGGGTCGCCATGTGGAAGAGAATCCAGAATCACTTCTCCGGTCAGGTTGAGGAGGCCTTAGGAAGGAATGGGGCACCAGGACCGGAGAGGGAAACGGGGACAAGGGAGGCTTCTGCGGTTTCTCACATCGCCCATGGAAGCCACGGGTCTGCTCCTGTGAGAGACACAGACACAGAGACAGAGAAGGGGACAGAGAATGAACCCAGGACAGAGGGAACCATGAGAAGCCACAGACTCCATCAACTTAGAAATGACATCCCGGCATTTTGTGCCATTCTGTTCCTGACAGGGCCGTCACATTGACCATCCACCCTGGAGGGCAGGGGTTTCCACAGAGATGTGTGACCAGGACTCAGGTGTGCCAGGAGCCACTGTGGGGACGGCCCAGCACATGGGCACACACGAGGCCCGTGGACCTGAGCCTAACGGTAATGGGAGCCCCTGGAATTCTGTGTTGGGAGAGGTCAAGGTCAGAATCAGTTCATTACTACCTTCCCACAGGGGCTGGGACACAGGCAGGTGTGGGGTGGCTTTGCCAGGACCCCAGAGCAGATTCAAGCCCCTCTGAGCTGTGTTCCATGACAAGCGCAGCCCCTGGCTCATCCTTACATTGTCAGCTTGGCACCAGCCTCCTGTGATAGCAGGCACGGAACATTTGGAGAGGTCCCTAACACTAACCTTAAACTGTACCCTAAACCTACCCCGTACCCTAACCCCAACACCTACCAGAACACTAACGCCTAACCCTACCCCTGAACCGAAGCCAAACCCTAAAGCGTACCCTAACCCTAACCCGTACCCTAAATGGTAGCCTAACCCTAAACCCTACCCTGTACGGTAAACCGTGCCCTAACCCCTACCCTATCTCTAACCCGTACCCTAACCCGTACCCTAACCCATGCCCTAACCAGTACCCTAACTCTAACCCTAACCCTCGGTCAACGGGAGGAAAGAGGAAATCCCCGGAAGTGTGGGGTTCATGAGACATTTGACCGCCAGTCCTGACAGGAAGATGACACTGTGCCAAATGGACCTGCTGATTTCTCAGAACACTGACATCCTGTGAAATGCTACATCACTGACCCACAGGCTGATGTTCCAAACCTTGGGTCTCCTAGATCCAGAGCAGAGAAGTGCTGTCAGGTGCGGATAAGTAGGTCCTCCGACCTATGGCCTGCACACCTGCTTCCATTTCTGGGACAAGGGGAAACACACACTTGTTTTTAAGTAGTCATTATCTTCATTCTGAAGTAGACCCATGACCTTGACCTTTTTGGAAAAGCGAAATGACTCTTCCAAATGAAGACCTCAACTCATCTGTTCCTCATGCAACCTGAGTGCGACCAGGTTTACCCAGGCTCCAAGCCCCACCTGGAGGATCCACCTGTACCATCTTGACAGCCCATGACCGGCACCAGCACCCCCGGGGGCACAACGCTGAATTTGGGGGAGGGCTCTGGGCCTTTTTGCCACCACACCTGTGCCCGGGGAAGCGGGAACCGGGAGGATCCTCCCAGATGATCCTCATGGAACCTTAGCAACATCCCTGAGGACATGGGGCACAATGCTGAAGCTTGAGGACGGCTCTGGGGTTTCTTGCCAGCACACCTGTGCCTGGGGGGGGGGGGCAGCGGGAACCTGGAGGGCCCTCCCAGACAATCCCAACGGACTATTAGCACCATCCCTGGGGAACATGGGGCACAATGCTGAAATTGGGGGATGGCCCTGGGGCTTGTCGCTACCGCACCTGTGCCTACGGGAGCAGGAACCTGAAGGAATCTCCCAGATCATCATAACAGACCATGACCACCATCGCCCTGAGGACATGGGGCACAATGCTCAGTTGGAGTCCCTTGGTCCTGAAACCAGCAGGAACGGAGCTCAAAGGACAGAGAGGCGCCTCCAGGAGAATTTCCATCCAGGGAAATCGGCCCACTGGAGGGCACAGAAGCAGCAACCCCACCGACCCGCAGGCCATTTGAACAGGATCACCTCCTGCACTTACTTAGCACGTTGTCCGTCTTCGTGTGTGGACCGTGACTGGCCCGCTCAGGGATGGTGCGCTTCCAGAGGAGGGCTAGAAACTTTTCAGTGCTTGCTCGTGGGTCAGAGGACCAAAGCCCAAGGAAGCAGAGGCTATCCTTCTTCCTCTGGGGCTGGGGAAGTCAGCCACCGACCTGGGGCGGGACCGGGCCCAGGAGTGTGTTCTTTCTGAAGCCACTGCCTTCGGTGGGTGTTGCTTTGCCTAAAAAAGGCCCACTCACCCCAGAGTCAGGAGGAGTGACAGGCTGTCTCCAACCCTAGCCCAGGACCACGACCCGAAACCATCCGGCCTTTGGGAGGACAGGTCTCCTGCAGGAGCCTGGGAGGGGACTGGCCCCTCTCCCACCCCGGGCTCCAGGATGCCCGGGACCTGCAAGAGCTCTTCATCTGAGGAGGAGTCTTGGACAACAAGTGTATCTCGTCTGCCCAGCAAGTGAAATAACCAAAGCCCAAGGCTCAGGTTCTAACAGAAGCAGAATTTCAAAGTACTGTTTGGGGGAAGCCTCCTCCCCTCTTATGTGGCATTGGGGGTCCCCAAGGAAAGCCTTCTTTCGTCTCCTTCCCTCAGAGAGAGGAGCTGACCCCAAGTCCCGCGGTCCCCACCGTGTCCCAGTGCTGAGGAAGAGCCACACGCAGGGGCCTGGTGTCAGGAGTGTGGTCGGCCACTGCTCCTGGGCTCCCAGCCAGTGGTCTGGCGGCTACGTGGAAGAGCTAAATTGATTTTGGGGGAAGGAGTGCTCACTGCCCACACCGCTCACCATCCCCCTCTGCACTCTGCAATCCAGGCTCGGTGCCCGGCTTACGTCCATCACCAGCACTCCACATGTTTCCGCCATGGGAGGGATCATTCAGCCTCACCCCATTGCACAGAAGAGGAAAGCGAGGCCCAGCGAGGAGAGGTTAAATGGCTCCAGTCCCAGAGCTGTTCAGCAGAGAACCTGGAAAGCCAGGCCTCCAGAGCCCCTGCTAGACCAGCCAGAGACTCCCTGAGGTGAAAGTGAGCCGTCCCCTGCCTGACCAGGCACGCAATGGCCCCTGACATTCATGATGGCCTGTTCTTGACCGTGAAGATGAGCTGGCCGACTAGGAGGTGGAGTTCAGCTGGTGGGACAGGCTGTAGCTACAGGACAGAGTGACACATCTGAGCTAGCAGGGGCCACACTCTGGTCTCCCTCCCGGAGCCAGACCAGGAGCTGGAATCTCGGTGCCCGGGGGGCCGGCACACAACAGGGTCTGCACTGACCAGGGATCCATGGCCCCCAGGGAGAGTCCACTCTGCCCTCTCCCCGCTCCTGCCTGGCCTCACCTCTCCTCACTGTGTCGCTGCAGGACCCGGAACCAGGCCCCATAGGGACGGGGGGACAGTCCGGGCTGATGGTCAGGGTTCCCCAAGGGACCCAGGGTGTTGCCAGGGCACTGGGAAAAGACAAGGTCTGGGTTCCGGTGTCCAACACCACCCTGCGAACTTGGGAGTAGTAAGAGATACCCTCCCCCAAGTCCGGAGGGCTATAGCACAAAAGGCCTCAGCTTACTCTGATGTCACTTGGGCTGCAGAGATGTAGTGTCTCAAGGGTGCCACAGTCTTATAGAAGTGCCTCTCGGCCTTGGATATCCATCCCCGACCCCCTGTGATCCCAGTCTTGGGAAAATGTTTTCTAACCCCTCGAGGTCCTTCTCAGCAGAGGACAGACTCGGGGCTTGGGGGCCTTAGGACCTGGCTACGCAGAAGGTGGAAGAGCACAGGGCCACCAGTCTGAAGACCAAGGTCAGGGCCCTACTTGTTTCAGCCTCAGGGTCGCCATGTGGAAGAGAATCCAGAATCACTGCTCCGGTCAGGTTGAGGAGGCCTTAGGAAGGAATGGGGCACCAGGACCGGAGAGGGAAACGGGGACAAGGGAGGCTTCTGCGGTTTCTCACATCGCCCATGGAAGCCACGGGTCTGCTCCTGTGAGAGACACAGACACAGAGACAGAGAAGGGGACAGAGAATGAACCCAGGACAGAGGGAACCAGGAGAAGCCACAGACTCCATCAACTTAGAAATGACATCCCGGCATTTTGTGCCATTCTGTTCCTGACAGGGCCGTCACATTGACCATCCACCCTGGAGGGCAGGGGTTTCCACAGAGATGTGTGACCAGGACTCAGGTGTGCCAGGAGCCACTGTGGGGACGGCCCAGCACATGGGCACAGACGAGGCCCGTGGACCTGAGCCTAACGGTAATGGGAGCCCCTGGAATTCTGTGTTGGGAGAGGTCAAGGTCAGAATCAGTTCATTACTACCTTCCCACAGGGGCTGGGACACAGGCAGGTGTGGGGTGGCTTTGCCAGGACCCCAGAGCAGATTCAAGCCCCTCTGAGCTGTGTTCCATGACAAGCGCAGCCCCTGGCTCATCCTTACATTGTCAGCTTGGCACCAGCCTCCTGTGATAGCAGGCACGGAACATTTGGAGAGGTCCCTAACACTAACCTTAAACTGTACCCTAAACCTACCCCGTACCCTAACCCCAACACCTACCAGAACACTAACGCCTAAACCTACCCCTGAACCGAAGCCAAACCCTAAAGCGTACCCTAACCCTAACCCGTATCCTAAATGGTAGCCTAACCCTAAACCCTACCCTGTACGGTAAACCGTGCCCTAACCCCTACCCTATCTCTAACCCGTACCCTAACCCGTACCCTAACCCATGCCCTAACCAGTACCCTAACTCTAACCCTAACCCTCGGTCAACGGGAGGAAAGAGGAAATCCCCGGAAGTGTGGGGTTCATGAGACATTTGACCGCCCGTCCTGACAGGAAGATGACACTGTGCCAAATGGACCTGCTGATTTCTCAGAACACTGACATCCTGTGAAATGCTACATCACTGACCCACAGGCTGATGTTCCAAACCTTGGGTCTCCTAGATCCAGAGCAGAGAAGTGCTGTCAGGTGGGGATAAGTAGGTCCTCCGACCTATGGCCTGCACACCTGCTTCCATTTCTGGGACAAGGGGAAACACACACTTGTTTTTAAGTAGTCATTATCTTCATTCTGAAGTAGACCCATGACCTTGACCTTTTTGGAAAAGCGAAATGACTCTTCCAAATGAAGACCTCAACTCATCTGTTCCTCATGCAACCTGAGTGCGACCAGGTTTACCTAGGCTCCAAGCCCCACCTGGAGGATCCTCCAGTACCATCTTCACAGCCCATGACCGGCACCAGCACCCCCGGGGGCACAACGCTGAATTTGGGGGAGGGCTCTGGGCCTTTTTGCCACCACACCTGTGCCCGGGGAAGCGGGAACCGGGAGGATCCTCCCAGATGATCCTCATGGAACCTTAGCAACATCCCTGAGGACATGGGGCACAATGCTGAAGCTTGAGGACGGCTCTGGGGTTTCTGGCCACCCACACCTGTGCCTGGGGGGGCAGCGGGAACCTGGAGGGCCCTCCCAGACAATCCCAACGGACTATTAGCACCATCCCTGGGGATCATGGGGCACAATGCTGAAATTGGGGGATGGCCCTGGGGCTTGTCGCTACCGCACCTGTGCCTAGGGGAGCAGGAACCTGAAGGAACCTCCCAGATCATCATAACAGACCATGACCCCCATCACCTTGAGGACATGGGGCACAATGCTCAGTTGGAGTCCCTTGGTCCTGAAACCAGCAGGAACGGAGCTCAAAGGACAGACAGGCGCCTCCAGGAGAATTTCCATCCAGGGAAAAGCGGCCCACTGGAGGGCACAGAAGCAGCAACCCCACCGACCCGCAGGCCATTTGAACAGGATCACCTCCTGCACTTACTTAGCACGTTGTCCGTCTTCGTGTGTGGACCGTGACTGGCCCGCTCAGGGATGGTGCGCTTCCAGAGGAAGGCTAGAAACTTTTCAGTGCTTGCTCGTGGGTCAGAGGACCAAAGCCCAAGGAAGCAGAGGCTATCCTTCTTCCTCTGGGGCTGGGGAAGTCAGCCACCGACCTGGGGCGGGACCGGGCCCAGGAGTGTGTTCTTTCTGAAGCCACTGCCTTCGGTGGGTGTGGCTTTGCCTAAAAAAGGCCCACTCACCCCAGAGTCAGGAGCAGTGACAGGCTGTCTCCAACCCTAGCCCAGGACCACGACCCGAACCCATCCGGCCTTTGGGAGGACAGGTCTCCTGCAGGAGCCTGGGAGGGGACTGGCCCCTCTCCCACCCCGGGCTCCAGGATGCCCGGGACCTGCAAGAGCTCTTCATCTGAGGAGGAGTCTTGGACAACAAGTGTATCTCGTCAGCCCAGCAAGTGAAATAACCAAAGCCCAAGGCTCAGGTTCTAACAGAAGCAGAATTTCAAAGTACTGTTTGGGGGAAGCCTCCTCCCCTCTTATGTGGCATTGGGGGTCCCCAAGGAAAGCCTTCTTTCGTCTCCTTCCCTCAGAGAGAGGAGCTGACCCCAAGTCCCGCGGTCCCCACCGTGTCCCAGTGCTGAGGAAGAGCCACACGCAGGGGCCTGGTGTCAGGAGTGTGGTCGGCCACTGCTCCTGGGCTCCCAGCCAGTGGTCTGGCGGCTACGTGGAAGAGCTAAATTGATTTTGGGGGAAGGAGTGCTCACTGCCCACACCGCTCACCATCCCCCTCTGCACTCTGCAATCCAGGCTCGGTGCCCGGCTTACGTCCATCACCAGCACTCCACATGTTTCCGCCATGGGAGGGATCATTCAGCCTCACCCCATTGCACAGAAGAGGAAAGCGAGGCCCAGCGAGGAGAGGTTAAATGGCTCCAGTCCCAGAGCTGTTCAGCAGAGAACCTGGAAAGCCAGGCCTCCAGAGCCCCTGCTAGACCAGCCAGAGACTCCCTGAGGTGAAAGTGAGCCGTCCCCTGCCTGACCAGGCACGCAATGGCCCCTGACCTTCATGATGGCCTGTTCTTGACCGTGAAGATGAGCTGGCCGACTAGGAGGTGGAGTTCAGCTGGTGGGACAGGCTGTAGCTACAGGACAGAGTGACACATCTGAGCTAGCAGGGGCCACACTCTGGTCTCCCTCCCGGAGCCAGACCAGGAGCTGGAATCTCGGTGCCCGGGGGGCCGGCACACAACAGGGTCTGCACTGACCAGGGATCCATGGCCCCCAGGGAGAGTCCACTCTGCCCTCTCCCCGCTCCTGCCTGGCCTCACCTCTCCTCACTGTGTCGCTGCAGGACCCGGAAACAGGCCCCATAGGGACGGGGGGACAGTCCGGGCTGATGGTCAGGGTTCCCCAAGGGACCCAGGGTGTTGCCAGGGCACTGGGAAAAGACAAGGTCTGGGTTCCGGTGTCCAACACCACCCTGCGAACTTGGGAGTAGTAAGAGATACCCTCCCCCAAGTCCGGAGGGCTATAGCACAAAAGGCCTCAGCTTACTCTGATGTCACTTGGGCTGCAGAGATGTAGTGTCTCAAGGGTGCCACAGTCTTATAGAAGTGCCTCTCGGCCTTGGATATCCATCCCCGACCCCCTGTGATCCCAGTCTTGGGAAAATGTTTTCTAACCCCTCGAGGTCCTTCTCAGCAGAGGACAGACTCGGGGCTTGGGGGCCTTAGGACCTGGCTACGCAGAAGGTGGAAGAGCACAGGGCCACCAGTCTGAAGACCAAGGTCAGGGCCCTACTTGTTTCAGCCTCAGGGTCGCCATGTGGAAGAGAATCCAGAATCACTTCTCCGGTCAGGTTGAGGAGGCCTTAGGAAGGAATGGGGCACCAGGACCGGAGAGGGAAACGGGGACAAGGGAGGCTTCTGCGGTTTCTCACATCGCCCATGGAAGCCACGGGTCTGCTCCTGTGAGAGACACAGACACAGAGACAGAGAAGGGGACAGAGAATGAACCCAGGACAGAGGGAACCAGGAGAAGCCACAGACTCCATCAACTTAGAAATGACATCCCGGCATTTTGTGCCATTCTGTTCCTGACAGGGCCGTCACATTGACCAACCACCCTGGAGGGCAGGGGTTTCCACAGAGATGTGTGACCAGGACTCAGGTGTGCCAGGAGCCACTGTGGGGACGGCCCAGCACATGGGCACAGACGAGGCCCGTGGACCTGAGCCTAACGGTAATGGGAGCCCCTGGAATTCTGTGTTGGGAGAGGTCAAGGTCAGAATCAGTTCATTACTACCTTCCCACAGGGGCTGGGACACAGGCAGGTGTGGGGTGGCTTTGCCAGGACCCCAGAGCAGATTCAAGCCCCTCTGAGCTGTGTTCCATGACAAGCGCAGCCCCTGGCTCATCCTTACATTGTCAGCTTGGCACCAGCCTCCTGTGATAGCAGGCACGGAACATTTGGAGAGGTCCCTAACACTAACCTTAAACTGTACCCTAAACCTACCCCGTACCCTAACCCCAACACCTACCAGAACACTAACGCCTAACCCTACCCCTGAACCGAAGCCAAACCCTAAAGCGTACCCTAACCCTAACCCGTACCCTAAATGGTAGCCTAACCCTAAACCCTACCCTGTACGGTAAACCGTGCCCTAACCCCTACCCTATCTCTAACCCGTACCCTAACCCGTACCCTAACCCATGCCCTAACCAGTACCTTAACTCTAACCCTAACCCTCGGTCAACGGGAGGAAAGAGGAAATCCCCGGAAGTGTGGGGTTCATGAGACATTTGACCGCCCGTCCTGACAGGAAGATGACACTGTGCCAAATGGACCTGCTGATTTCTCAGAACACTGACATCCTGTGAAATGCTACATCACTGACCCACAGGCTGATGTTCCAAACCTTGGGTCTCCTAGATCCAGAGCAGAGAAGTGCTGTCAGGTGGGGATAAGTAGGTCCTCCGACCTATGGCCTGCACACCTGCTTCCATTTCTGGGACAAGGGGAAACACACACTTGTTTTTAAGTAGTCATTATCTTCATTCTGAAGTAGACCCATGACCTTGACCTTTTTGGAAAAGCGAAATGACTCTTCCAAATGAAGACCTCAACTCATCTGTTCCTCATGCAACCTGAGTGCGACCAGGTTTACCTAGGCTCCAAGCCCCACCTGGAGGATCCTCCAGTACCATCTTCACAGCCCATGACCGGCACCAGCACCCCCGGGGGCACAACGCTGAATTTGGGGGAGGGCTCTGGGCCTTTTTGCCACCACACCTGTGCCCGGGGAAGCGGGAACCGGGAGGATCCTCCCAGATGATCCTCATGGAACCTTAGCAACATCCCTGAGGACATGGGGCACAATGCTGAAGCTTGAGGACGGCTCTGGGGTTTCTGGCCACCCACACCTGTGCCTGGGGGGGCAGCGGGAACCTGGAGGGCCCTCCCAGACAATCCCAACGGACTATTAGCACCATCCCTGGGGATCATGGGGCACAATGCTGAAATTGGGGGATGGCCCTGGGGCTTGTCGCTACCGCACCTGTGCCTAGGGGAGCAGGAACCTGAAGGAACCTCCCAGATCATCATAACAGACCATGACCCCCATCGCCTTGAGGACATGGGGCACAATGCTCAGTTGGAGTCCCTTGGTCCTGAAACCAGCAGGAACGGAGCTCAAAGGACAGACAGGCGCCTCCAGGAGAATTTCCATCCAGGGAAAAGCGGCCCACTGGAGGGCACAGAAGCAGCAACCCCACCGACCCGCAGGCCATTTGAACAGGATCACCTCCTGCACTTACTTAGCACGTTGTCCGTCTTCGTGTGTGGACCGTGACTGGCCCGCTCAGGGATGGTGCGCTTCCAGAGGAAGGCTAGAAACTTTTCAGTGCTTGCTCGTGGGTCAGAGGACCAAAGCCCAAGGAAGCAGAGGCTATCCTTCTTCCTCTGGGGCTGGGGAAGTCAGCCACCGACCTGGGGCGGGACCGGGCCCAGGAGTGTGTTCTTTCTGAAGCCACTGCCTTCGGTGGGTGTGGCTTTGCCTAAAAAAGGCCCACTCACCCCAGAGTCAGGAGCAGTGACAGGCTGTCTCCAACCCTAGCCCAGGACCACGACCCGAACCCATCCGGCCTTTGGGAGGACAGGTCTCCTGCAGGAGCCTGGGAGGGGACTGGCCCCTCTCCCACCCCGGGCTCCAGGATGCCCGGGACCTGCAAGAGCTCTTCATCTGAGGAGGAGTCTTGGACAACAAGTGTATCTCGTCAGCCCAGCAAGTGAAATAACCAAAGCCCAAGGCTCAGGTTCTAACAGAAGCAGAATTTCAAAGTACTGTTTGGGGGAAGCCTCCTCCCCTCTTATGTGGCATTGGGGGTCCCCAAGGAAAGCCTTCTTTCGTCTCCTTCCCTCAGAGAGAGGAGCTGACCCCAAGTCCCGCGGTCCCCACCGTGTCCCAGTGCTGAGGAAGAGCCACACGCAGGGGCCTGGTGTCAGGAGTGTGGTCGGCCACTGCTCCTGGGCTCCCAGCCAGTGGTCTGGCGGCTACGTGGAAGAGCTAAATTGATTTTGGGGGAAGGAGTGCTCACTGCCCACACCGCTCACCATCCCCCTCTGCACTCTGCAATCCAGGCTCGGTGCCCGGCTTACGTCCATCACCAGCACTCCACATGTTTCCGCCATGGGAGGGATCATTCAGCCTCACCCCATTGCACAGAAGAGGAAAGCGAGGCCCAGCGAGGAGAGGTTAAATGGCTCCAGTCCCAGAGCTGTTCAGCAGAGAACCTGGAAAGCCAGGCCTCCAGAGCCCCTGCTAGACCAGCCAGAGACTCCCTGAGGTGAAAGTGAGCCGTCCCCTGCCTGACCAGGCACGCAATGGCCCCTGACCTTCATGATGGCCTGTTCTTGACCGTGAAGATGAGCTGGCCGACTAGGAGGTGGAGTTCAGCTGGTGGGACAGGCTGTAGCTACAGGACAGAGTGACACATCTGAGCTAGCAGGGGCCACACTCTGGTCTCCCTCCCGGAGCCAGACCAGGAGCTGGAATCTCGGTGCCCGGGGGGCCGGCACACAACAGGGTCTGCACTGACCAGGGATCCATGGCCCCCAGGGAGAGTCCACTCTGCCCTCTCCCCGCTCCTGCCTGGCCTCACCTCTCCTCACTGTGTCGCTGCAGGACCCGGAAACAGGCCCCATAGGGACGGGGGGACAGTCCGGGCTGATGGTCAGGGTTCCCCAAGGGACCCAGGGTGTTGCCAGGGCACTGGGAAAAGACAAGGTCTGGGTTCCGGTGTCCAACACCACCCTGCGAACTTGGGAGTAGTAAGAGATACCCTCCCCCAAGTCCGGAGGGCTATAGCACAAAAGGCCTCAGCTTACTCTGATGTCACTTGGGCTGCAGAGATGTAGTGTCTCAAGGGTGCCACAGTCTTATAGAAGTGCCTCTCGGCCTTGGATATCCATCCCCGACCCCCTGTGATCCCAGTCTTGGGAAAATGTTTTCTAACCCCTCGAGGTCCTTCTCAGCAGAGGACAGACTCGGGGCTTGGGGGCCTTAGGACCTGGCTACGCAGAAGGTGGAAGAGCACAGGGCCACCAGTCTGAAGACCAAGGTCAGGGCCCTACTTGTTTCAGCCTCAGGGTCGCCATGTGGAAGAGAATCCAGAATCACTGCTCCGGTCAGGTTGAGGAGGCCTTAGGAAGGAATGGGGCACCAGGCCCGGAGAGGGAAACGGGGACAAGGGAGGCTTCTGCGGTTTCTCACATCGCCCATGGAAGCCACGGGTCTGCTCCTGTGAGAGACACAGACACAGAGACAGAGAAGGGGACAGAGAATGAACCCAGGACAGAGGGAACCAGGAGAAGCCACAGACTCCATCAACTTAGAAATGACATCCCGGCATTTTGTGCCATTCTGTTCCTGACAGGGCCGTCACATTGACCATCCACCCTGGAGGGCAGGGGTTTCCACAGAGATGTGTGACCAGGACTCAGGTGTGCCAGGAGCCACTGTGGGGACGGCCCAGCACATGGGCACAGACGAGGCCCGTGGACCTGAGCCTAACGGTAATGGGAGCCCCTGGAATTCTGTGTTGGGAGAGGTCAAGGTCAGAATCAGTTCATTACTACCTTCCCACAGGGGCTGGGACACAGGCAGGTGTGGGGTGGCTTTGCCAGGACCCCAGAGCAGATTCAAGCCCCTCTGAGCTGTGTTCCATGACAAGCGCAGCCCCTGGCTCATCCTTACATTGTCAGCTTGGCACCAGCCTCCTGTGATAGCAGGCACGGAACATTTGGAGAGGTCCCTAACACTAACCTTAAACTGTACCCTAAACCTACCCCGTACCCTAACCCCAACACCTACCAGAACACTAACGCCTAACCCTACCCCTGAACCGAAGCCAAACCCTAAAGCGTACCCTAACCCTAACCCGTATCCTAAATGGTAGCCTAACCCTAAACCCTACCCTGTACGGTAAACCGTGCCCTAACCCCTACCCTATCTCTAACCCGTACCCTAACCCGTACCCTAACCCATGCCCTAACCAGTACCCTAACTCTAACCCTAACCCTCGGTCAACGGGAGGAAAGAGGAAATCCCCGGAAGTGTGGGGTTCATGAGACATTTGACCGCCCGTCCTGACAGGAAGATGACACTGTGCCAAATGGACCTGCTGATTTCTCAGAACACTGACATCCTGTGAAATGCTACATCACTGACCCACAGGCTGATGTTCCAAACCTTGGGTCTCCTAGATCCAGAGCAGAGAAGTGCTGTCAGGTGGGGATAAGTAGGTCCTCCGACCTATGGCCTGCACACCTGCTTCCATTTCTGGGACAAGGGGAAACACACACTTGTTTTTAAGTAGTCATTATCTTCATTCTGAAGTAGACCCATGACCTTGACCTTTTTGGAAAAGCGAAATGACTCTTCCAAATGAAGACCTCAACTCATCTGTTCCTCATGCAACCTGAGTGCGACCAGGTTTACCTAGGCTCCAAGCCCCACCTGGAGGATCCTCCAGTACCATCTTCACAGCCCATGACCGGCACCAGCACCCCCGGGGGCACAACGCTGAATTTGGGGGAGGGCTCTGGGCCTTTTTGCCACCACACCTGTGCCCGGGGAAGCGGGAACCGGGAGGATCCTCCCAGATGATCCTCATGGAACCTTAGCAACATCCCTGAGGACATGGGGCACAATGCTGAAGCTTGAGGACGGCTCTGGGGTTTCTGGCCACCCACACCTGTGCCTGGGGGGGCAGCGGGAACCTGGAGGGCCCTCCCAGACAATCCCAACGGACTATTAGCACCATCCCTGGGGATCATGGGGCACAATGCTGAAATTGGGGGATGGCCCTGGGGCTTGTCGCTACCGCACCTGTGCCTAGGGGAGCAGGAACCTGAAGGAACCTCCCAGATCATCATAACAGACCATGACCCCCATCACCTTGAGGACATGGGGCACAATGCTCAGTTGGAGTCCCTTGGTCCTGAAACCAGCAGGAACGGAGCTCAAAGGACAGACAGGCGCCTCCAGGAGAATTTCCATCCAGGGAAAAGCGGCCCACTGGAGGGCACAGAAGCAGCAACCCCACCGACCCGCAGGCCATTTGAACAGGATCACCTCCTGCACTTACTTAGCACGTTGTCCGTCTTCGTGTGTGGACCGTGACTGGCCCGCTCAGGGATGGTGCGCTTCCAGAGGAAGGCTAGAAACTTTTCAGTGCTTGCTCGTGGGTCAGAGGACCAAAGCCCAAGGAAGCAGAGGCTATCCTTCTTCCTCTGGGGCTGGGGAAGTCAGCCACCGACCTGGGGCGGGACCGGGCCCAGGAGTGTGTTCTTTCTGAAGCCACTGCCTTCGGTGGGTGTGGCTTTGCCTAAAAAAGGCCCACTCACCCCAGAGTCAGGAGCAGTGACAGGCTGTCTCCAACCCTAGCCCAGGACCACGACCCGAACCCATCCGGCCTTTGGGAGGACAGGTCTCCTGCAGGAGCCTGGGAGGGGACTGGCCCCTCTCCCACCCCGGGCTCCAGGATGCCCGGGACCTGCAAGAGCTCTTCATCTGAGGAGGAGTCTTGGACAACAAGTGTATCTCGTCAGCCCAGCAAGTGAAATAACCAAAGCCCAAGGCTCAGGTTCTAACAGAAGCAGAATTTCAAAGTACTGTTTGGGGGAAGCCTCCTCCCCTCTTATGTGGCATTGGGGGTCCCCAAGGAAAGCCTTCTTTCGTCTCCTTCCCTCAGAGAGAGGAGCTGACCCCAAGTCCCGCGGTCCCCACCGTGTCCCAGTGCTGAGGAAGAGCCACACGCAGGGGCCTGGTGTCAGGAGTGTGGTCGGCCACTGCTCCTGGGCTCCCAGCCAGTGGTCTGGCGGCTACGTGGAAGAGCTAAATTGATTTTGGGGGAAGGAGTGCTCACTGCCCACACCGCTCACCATCCCCCTCTGCACTCTGCAATCCAGGCTCGGTGCCCGGCTTACGTCCATCACCAGCACTCCACATGTTTCCGCCATGGGAGGGATCATTCAGCCTCACCCCATTGCACAGAAGAGGAAAGCGAGGCCCAGCGAGGAGAGGTTAAATGGCTCCAGTCCCAGAGCTGTTCAGCAGAGAACCTGGAAAGCCAGGCCTCCAGAGCCCCTGCTAGACCAGCCAGAGACTCCCTGAGGTGAAAGTGAGCCGTCCCCTGCCTGACCAGGCACGCAATGGCCCCTGACCTTCATGATGGCCTGTTCTTGACCGTGAAGATGAGCTGGCCGACTAGGAGGTGGAGTTCAGCTGGTGGGACAGGCTGTAGCTACAGGACAGAGTGACACATCTGAGCTAGCAGGGGCCACACTCTGGTCTCCCTCCCGGAGCCAGACCAGGAGCTGGAATCTCGGTGCCCGGGGGGCCGGCACACAACAGGGTCTGCACTGACCAGGGATCCATGGCCCCCAGGGAGAGTCCACTCTGCCCTCTCCCCGCTCCTGCCTGGCCTCACCTCTCCTCACTGTGTCGCTGCAGGACCCGGAAACAGGCCCCATAGGGACGGGGGGACAGTCCGGGCTGATGGTCAGGGTTCCCCAAGGGACCCAGGGTGTTGCCAGGGCACTGGGAAAAGACAAGGTCTGGGTTCCGGTGTCCAACACCACCCTGCGAACTTGGGAGTAGTAAGAGATACCCTCCCCCAAGTCCGGAGGGCTATAGCACAAAAGGCCTCAGCTTACTCTGATGTCACTTGGGCTGCAGAGATGTAGTGTCTCAAGGGTGCCACAGTCTTATAGAAGTGCCTCTCGGCCTTGGATATCCATCCCCGACCCCCTGTGATCCCAGTCTTGGGAAAATGTTTTCTAACCCCTCGAGGTCCTTCTCAGCAGAGGACAGACTCGGGGCTTGGGGGCCTTAGGACCTGGCTACGCAGAAGGTGGAAGAGCACAGGGCCACCAGTCTGAAGACCAAGGTCAGGGCCCTACTTGTTTCAGCCTCAGGGTCGCCATGTGGAAGAGAATCCAGAATCACTTCTCCGGTCAGGTTGAGGAGGCCTTAGGAAGGAATGGGGCACCAGGACCGGAGAGGGAAACGGGGACAAGGGAGGCTTCTGCGGTTTCTCACATCGCCCATGGAAGCCACGGGTCTGCTCCTGTGAGAGACACAGACACAGAGACAGAGAAGGGGACAGAGAATGAACCCAGGACAGAGGGAACCAGGAGAAGCCACAGACTCCATCAACTTAGAAATGACATCCCGGCATTTTGTGCCATTCTGTTCCTGACAGGGCCGTCACATTGACCAACCACCCTGGAGGGCAGGGGTTTCCACAGAGATGTGTGACCAGGACTCAGGTGTGCCAGGAGCCACTGTGGGGACGGCCCAGCACATGGGCACAGACGAGGCCCGTGGACCTGAGCCTAACGGTAATGGGAGCCCCTGGAATTCTGTGTTGGGAGAGGTCAAGGTCAGAATCAGTTCATTACTACCTTCCCACAGGGGCTGGGACACAGGCAGGTGTGGGGTGGCTTTGCCAGGACCCCAGAGCAGATTCAAGCCCCTCTGAGCTGTGTTCCATGACAAGCGCAGCCCCTGGCTCATCCTTACATTGTCAGCTTGGCACCAGCCTCCTGTGATAGCAGGCACGGAACATTTGGAGAGGTCCCTAACACTAACCTTAAACTGTACCCTAAACCTACCCCGTACCCTAACCCCAACACCTACCAGAACACTAACGCCTAACCCTACCCCTGAACCGAAGCCAAACCCTAAAGCGTACCCTAACCCTAACCCGTACCCTAAATGGTAGCCTAACCCTAAACCCTACCCTGTACGGTAAACCGTGCCCTAACCCCTACCCTATCTCTAACCCGTACCCTAACCCGTACCCTAACCCATGCCCTAACCAGTACCTTAACTCTAACCCTAACCCTCGGTCAACGGGAGGAAAGAGGAAATCCCCGGAAGTGTGGGGTTCATGAGACATTTGACCGCCCGTCCTGACAGGAAGATGACACTGTGCCAAATGGACCTGCTGATTTCTCAGAACACTGACATCCTGTGAAATGCTACATCACTGACCCACAGGCTGATGTTCCAAACCTTGGGTCTCCTAGATCCAGAGCAGAGAAGTGCTGTCAGGTGGGGATAAGTAGGTCCTCCGACCTATGGCCTGCACACCTGCTTCCATTTCTGGGACAAGGGGAAACACACACTTGTTTTTAAGTAGTCATTATCTTCATTCTGAAGTAGACCCATGACCTTGACCTTTTTGGAAAAGCGAAATGACTCTTCCAAATGAAGACCTCAACTCATCTGTTCCTCATGCAACCTGAGTGCGACCAGGTTTACCTAGGCTCCAAGCCCCACCTGGAGGATCCTCCAGTACCATCTTCACAGCCCATGACCGGCACCAGCACCCCCGGGGGCACAACGCTGAATTTGGGGGAGGGCTCTGGGCCTTTTTGCCACCACACCTGTGCCCGGGGAAGCGGGAACCGGGAGGATCCTCCCAGATGATCCTCATGGAACCTTAGCAACATCCCTGAGGACATGGGGCACAATGCTGAAGCTTGAGGACGGCTCTGGGGTTTCTGGCCACCCACACCTGTGCCTGGGGGGGCAGCGGGAACCTGGAGGGCCCTCCCAGACAATCCCAACGGACTATTAGCACCATCCCTGGGGATCATGGGGCACAATGCTGAAATTGGGGGATGGCCCTGGGGCTTGTCGCTACCGCACCTGTGCCTAGGGGAGCAGGAACCTGAAGGAACCTCCCAGATCATCATAACAGACCATGACCCCCATCGCCTTGAGGACATGGGGCACAATGCTCAGTTGGAGTCCCTTGGTCCTGAAACCAGCAGGAACGGAGCTCAAAGGACAGACAGGCGCCTCCAGGAGAATTTCCATCCAGGGAAAAGCGGCCCACTGGAGGGCACAGAAGCAGCAACCCCACCGACCCGCAGGCCATTTGAACAGGATCACCTCCTGCACTTACTTAGCACGTTGTCCGTCTTCGTGTGTGGACCGTGACTGGCCCGCTCAGGGATGGTGCGCTTCCAGAGGAAGGCTAGAAACTTTTCAGTGCTTGCTCGTGGGTCAGAGGACCAAAGCCCAAGGAAGCAGAGGCTATCCTTCTTCCTCTGGGGCTGGGGAAGTCAGCCACCGACCTGGGGCGGGACCGGGCCCAGGAGTGTGTTCTTTCTGAAGCCACTGCCTTCGGTGGGTGTGGCTTTGCCTAAAAAAGGCCCACTCACCCCAGAGTCAGGAGCAGTGACAGGCTGTCTCCAACCCTAGCCCAGGACCACGACCCGAACCCATCCGGCCTTTGGGAGGACAGGTCTCCTGCAGGAGCCTGGGAGGGGACTGGCCCCTCTCCCACCCCGGGCTCCAGGATGCCCGGGACCTGCAAGAGCTCTTCATCTGAGGAGGAGTCTTGGACAACAAGTGTATCTCGTCAGCCCAGCAAGTGAAATAACCAAAGCCCAAGGCTCAGGTTCTAACAGAAGCAGAATTTCAAAGTACTGTTTGGGGGAAGCCTCCTCCCCTCTTATGTGGCATTGGGGGTCCCCAAGGAAAGCCTTCTTTCGTCTCCTTCCCTCAGAGAGAGGAGCTGACCCCAAGTCCCGCGGTCCCCACCGTGTCCCAGTGCTGAGGAAGAGCCACACGCAGGGGCCTGGTGTCAGGAGTGTGGTCGGCCACTGCTCCTGGGCTCCCAGCCAGTGGTCTGGCGGCTACGTGGAAGAGCTAAATTGATTTTGGGGGAAGGAGTGCTCACTGCCCACACCGCTCACCATCCCCCTCTGCACTCTGCAATCCAGGCTCGGTGCCCGGCTTACGTCCATCACCAGCACTCCACATGTTTCCGCCATGGGAGGGATCATTCAGCCTCACCCCATTGCACAGAAGAGGAAAGCGAGGCCCAGCGAGGAGAGGTTAAATGGCTCCAGTCCCAGAGCTGTTCAGCAGAGAACCTGGAAAGCCAGGCCTCCAGAGCCCCTGCTAGACCAGCCAGAGACTCCCTGAGGTGAAAGTGAGCCGTCCCCTGCCTGACCAGGCACGCAATGGCCCCTGACCTTCATGATGGCCTGTTCTTGACCGTGAAGATGAGCTGGCCGACTAGGAGGTGGAGTTCAGCTGGTGGGACAGGCTGTAGCTACAGGACAGAGTGACACATCTGAGCTAGCAGGGGCCACACTCTGGTCTCCCTCCCGGAGCCAGACCAGGAGCTGGAATCTCGGTGCCTGGGGGGCCGGCACACAACAGGGTCTGCACTGACCAGGGATCCATGGCCCCCAGGGAGAGTCCACTCTGCCCTCTCCCCGCTCCTGCCTGGCCTCACCTCTCCTCACTGTGTCGCTGCAGGACCCGGAAACAGGCCCCATAGGGACGGGGGGACAGTCCGGGCTGATGGTCAGGGTTCCCCAAGGGACCCAGGGTGTTGCCAGGGCACTGGGAAAAGACAAGGTCTGGGTTCCGGTGTCCAACACCACCCTGCGAACTTGGGAGTAGTAAGAGATACCCTCCCCCAAGTCCGGAGGGCTATAGCACAAAAGGCCTCAGCTTACTCTGATGTCACTTGGGCTGCAGAGATGTAGTGTCTCAAGGGTGCCACAGTCTTATAGAAGTGCCTCTCGGCCTTGGATATCCATCCCCGACCCCCTGTGATCCCAGTCTTGGGAAAATGTTTTCTAACCCCTCGAGGTCCTTCTCAGCAGAGGACAGACTCGGGGCTTGGGGGCCTTAGGACCTGGCTACGCAGAAGGTGGAAGAGCACAGGGCCACCAGTCTGAAGACCAAGGTCAGGGCCCTACTTGTTTCAGCCTCAGGGTCGCCATGTGGAAGAGAATCCAGAATCACTTCTCCGGTCAGGTTGAGGAGGCCTTAGGAAGGAATGGGGCACCAGGACCGGAGAGGGAAACGGGGACAAGGGAGGCTTCTGCGGTTTCTCACATCGCCCATGGAAGCCACGGGGCTGCTCCTGTGAGAGACACAGACACAGAGACAGAGAAGGGGACAGAGAATGAACCCAGGACAGAGGGAACCAGGAGAAGCCACAGACTCCATCAACTTAGAAATGACATCCCGGCATTTTGTGCCATTCTGTTCCTGACAGGGCCGTCACATTGACCAACCACCCTGGAGGGCAGGGGTTTCCACAGAGATGTGTGACCAGGACTCAGGTGTGCCAGGAGCCACTGTGGGGACGGCCCAGCACATGGGCACAGACGAGGCCCGTGGACCTGAGCCTAACGGTAATGGGAGCCCCTGGAATTCTGTGTTGGGAGAGGTCAAGGTCAGAATCAGTTCATTACTACCTTCCCACAGGGGCTGGGACACAGGCAGGTGTGGGGTGGCTTTGCCAGGACCCCAGAGCAGATTCAAGCCCCTCTGAGCTGTGTTCCATGACAAGCGCAGCCCCTGGCTCATCCTTACATTGTCAGCTTGGCACCAGCCTCCTGTGATAGCAGGCACGGAACATTTGGAGAGGTCCCTAACACTAACCTTAAACTGTACCCTAAACCTACCCCGTACCCTAACCCCAACACCTACCAGAACACTAACGCCTAACCCTACCCCTGAACCGAAGCCAAACCCTAAAGCGTACCCTAACCCTAACCCGTACCCTAAATGGTAGCCTAACCCTAAACCCTACCCTGTACGGTAAACCGTGCCCTAAACCCTACCCTATCTCTAACCCGTACCCTAACCCGTACCCTAACCCATGCCCTAACCAGTACCCTAACTCTAACCCTAACCCTCGGTCAACGGGAGGAAAGAGGAAATCCCCGGAAGTGTGGGGTTCATGAGACATTTGACCGCCCGTCCTGACAGGAAGATGACACTGTGCCAAATGGACCTGCTGATTTCTCAGAACACTGACATCCTGTGAAATGCTACATCACTGACCCACAGGCTGATGTTCCAAACCTTGGGTCTCCTAGATCCAGAGCAGAGAAGTGCTGTCAGGTGGGGATAAGTAGGTCCTCCGACCTATGGCCTGCACACCTGCTTCCATTTCTGGGACAAGGGGAAACACACACTTGTTTTTAAGTAGTCATTATCTTCATTCTGAAGTAGACCCATGACCTTCACCTTTTTGGAAAAGCGAAATGACTCTTCCAAATGAAGACCTCAACTCATCTGTTCCTCATGCAACCTGAGTGCGACCAGGTTTACCTAGGCTCCAAGCCCCACCTGGATGATCCTCCAGTACCATCTTCACAGCCCATGACCGGCACCAGCACCCCCGGGGGCACAACGCTGAATTTGGGGGAGGGCTCTGGGCCTTTTTGCCACCACACCTGTGCCCGGGGAAGCGGGAACCGGGAGGATCCTCCCAGATGATCCTCATGGAACCTTAGCAACATCCCTGAGGACATGGGGCACAATGCTGAAGCTTGAGGACGGCTCTGGGGTTTCTGGCCACCCACACCTGTGCCTGGGGGGGCAGCGGGAACCTGGAGGGCCCTCCCAGACAATCCCAACGGACTATTAGCACCATCCCTGGGGATCATGGGGCACAATGCTGAAATTGGGGGATGGCCCTGGGGCTTGTCGCTACCGCACCTATGCCTAGGGGAGCAGGAACCTGAAGGAACCTCCCAGATCATCATAACAGACCATGACCCCCATCGCCTTGAGGACATGGGGCACAATGCTCAGTTGGAGTCCCTTGGTCCTGAAACCAGCAGGAACGGAGCTCAAAGGACAGAGAGGCGCCTCCCGGAGAATTTCCATCCAGGGAAAAGCGGCCCACTGGAGGGCACAGAAGCAGCAACCCCACCGACCCGCAGGCCATTTGAACAGGATCACCTCCTGCACTTACTTAGCACGTTGTCCGTCTTCGTGTGTGGACCGTGACTGGCCCGCTCAGGGATGGTGCGCTTCCAGAGGAGGGCTAGAAACTTTTCAGTGCTTGCTCGTGGGTCAGAGGACCAAAGCCCAAGGAAGCAGAGGCTATCCTTCTTCCTCTGGGGCTGGGGAAGTCAGCCACCGACCTGGGGCGGGACCGGGCCCAGGAGTGTGTTCTTTCTGAAGCCACTGCCTTCGGTGGGTGTTGCTTTGCCTAAAAAAGGCCCACTCACCCCAGAGTCAGGAGCAGTGACAGGCTGTCTCCAACCCTAGCCCAGGACCACGACCCGAAACCATCCGGCCTTTGGGAGGACAGGTCTCCTGCAGGAGCCTGGGAGGGGACTGGCCCCTCTCCCACCCCGGGCTCCAGGATGCCCGGGACCTGCAAGAGCTCTTCATCTGAGGAGGAGTCTTGGAGAACAAGTGTATCTCGTCAGCCCAGCAAGTGAAATAACCAAAGCCCAAGGCTCAGGTTCTAACAGAAGCAGAATTTCAAAGTACTGTTTGGGGGAAGCCTCCTCCCCTCTTATGTGGCATTGGGGGTCCCCAAGGAAAGCCTTCTTTCGTCTCCTTCCCTCAGAGAGAGGAGCTGACCCCAAGTCCCGCGGTCCCCACCGTGTCCCAGTGCTGAGGAAGAGCCACACGCAGGGGCCTGGTGTCAGGAGTGTGGTCGGCCACTGCTCCTGGGCTCCCAGCCAGTGGTCTGGCGGCTACGTGGAAGAGCTAAATTGATTTTGGGGGAAGGAGTGCTCACTGCCCACACCGCTCACCATCCCCCTCTGCACTCTGCAATCCAGGCTCGGTGCCCGGCTTACGTCCATCACCAGCACTCCACATGTTTCCGCCATGGGAGGGATCATTCAGCCTCACCCCATTGCACAGAAGAGGAAAGCGAGGCCCAGCGAGGAGAGGTTAAATGGCTCCAGTCCCAGAGCTGTTCAGCAGAGAACCTGGAAAGCCAGGCCTCCAGAGCCCCTGCTAGACCAGCCAGAGACTCCCTGAGGTGAAAGTGAGCCGTCCCCTGCCTGACCAGGCACGCAATGGCCCCTGACCTTCATGATGGCCTGTTCTTGACCGTGAAGATGAGCTGGCCGACTAGGAGGTGGAGTTCAGCTGGTGGGACAGGCTGTAGCTACAGGACAGAGTGACACATCTGAGCTAGCAGGGGCCACACTCTGGTCTCCCTCCCGGAGCCAGACCAGGAGCTGGAATCTCGGTGCCCGGGTGGCCGGCACACAACAGGGTCTGCACTGACCAGGGATCCATGGCCCCCAGGGAGAGTCCACTCTGCCCTCTCCCCGCTCCTGCCTGGCCTCACCTCTCCTCACTGTGTCGCTGCAGGACCCGGAACCAGGCCCCATAGGGACGGGGGGACAGTCCGGGCTGATGGTCAGGGTTCCCCAAGGGACCCAGGGTGTTGCCAGGGCACTGGGAAAAGACAAGGTCTGGGTTCCGGTGTCCAACACCACCCTGCGAACTTGGGAGTAGTAAGAGATACCCTCCCCCAAGTCCGGAGGGCTATAGCACAAAAGGCCTCAGCTTACTCTGATGTCACTTGGGCTGCAGAGATGTAGTGTCCCAAGGGTGCCACAGTCTTATAGAAGTGCCTCTCGGCCTTGGATATCCATCCCCGACCCCCTGTGATCCCAGTCTTGGGAAAATGTTTTCTAACCCCTCGAGGTCCTTCTCAGCAGAGGACAGACTCGGGGCTTGGGGGCCTTAGGACCTGGCTACGCAGAAGGTGGAAGAGCACAGGGCCACCAGTCTGAAGACCAAGGTCAGGGCCCTACTTGTTTCAGCCTCAGGGTCGCCATGTGGAAGAGAATCCAGAATCACTGCTCCGGTCAGGTTGAGGAGGCCTTAGGAAGGAATGGGGCACCAGGACCGGAGAGGGAAACGGGGACAAGGGAGGCTTCTGCGGTTTCTCACATCGCCAATGGAACCCACGGGTCTGCTCCTGTGAGGGACACAGACACAGAGACAGAGAAGGGGACAGAGAATGAACCCAGGACAGAGGGAACCAGGAGAAGTCACAGACTCCATCAGCTTAGAAATGACATCCCGGCATTTTGTCCCATTCTGTTCCTGACAGGGCCGTCACATTGGCCATCCACCCTGGAGGGCAGGGGTTTCCACAGAGATGTGTGACCAGGACTCAGGTGTGCCAGGAGCCACTCTGGGGACGGCCCAGCACATGGGCACAGACGAGGCCCGTGGACCTGAGCCTAACGGTAATGGGAGCCCCTGGAATTCTGTGTTGGGAGAGGTCAAGGTCAGAATCAGTTCATTACTACCTTCCCACAGGGGCTGGGACACAGGCAGGTGTGGGGTGGCTTTGCCAGGACCCCAGAGCAGATTCAAGCCCCTCTGAGCTGTGTTCCATGACAAGCGCAGCCCCTGGCTCATCCTTGCATTGTCAGCTTGGCACCAGCCTCCTGTGATAGCAGGCACGGAACATTTGTAGAGGTCCCTAACACTAACCTTAAACTGTACCCTAAACCTACCCCGTACCCTAACCCCAACACCTACCAGAACACTAACGCCTAACCCTACCCCTGAACCGAACCCAAACCCTAAAGCGTACCCTAACCCTAACCCGTACCCTAAATGGTAGCCTAACCCTAAACCCTACCCTGTACGGTAAACCGTGCCCTAACCCCTACCCTATCTCTAACCCGTACCCTAACCCGTACCCTAACCCATGCCCTAACCAGTACCCTAACTCTAACCCTAACCCTCGGTCAACGGGAGGAAAGAGGAAATCCCCGGAAGTGTGGGGTTCATGAGACATTTGACCGCCCGTCCTGACAGGAAGATGACACTGTGCCAAATGGACCTGCTGATTTCTCAGAACACTGACATCCTGTGAAATGCTACATCACTGACCCACAGGCTGATGTTCCAAACCTTGGGTCTCCTAGATCCAGAGCAGAGAAGTGCTGTCAGGAGGGGATAAGTAGGTCCTCCGACCTATGGCCTGCACACCTGCTTCCATTTCTGGGACAAGGGGAAACACACACTTGTTTTTAAGTAGTTATTATCTTCATTCTAAAGTAGACCCATGACCTTGACCTTTTTGGAAAAGCGAAATGACTCTTCCAAATGAAGACCTCAACTCATCTGTTCCTCATGCAACCTGAGTGCGACCAGGTTTACCTAGGCCCCAAGCCCCACCTGGAGGATCCTCCAGTACCATCTTCACAGCCCATGACCGGCACCAGCACCCCCGGGGGCACAACGCTGAATTTGGGGGAGGGCTCTGGGCCTTTTTGCCACCACACCTGTGCCCGGGGAAGCGGGAACCGGGAGGATCCTCCCAGATGATCCTCATGGAACCTTAGCAACATCCCTGAGGACATGGGGCACAATGCTGAAGCTTGAGGACGGCTCTGGGGTTTCTGGCCACCCACACCTGTGCCTGGGGGGGCAGCGGGAACCTGGAGGGCCCTCCCAGACAATCCCAACGGACTATTAGCACCATCCCTGGGGATCATGGGGCACAATGCTGAAATTGGGGGATGGCCCTGGGGCTTGTCGCTACCGCACCTGTGCCTAGGGGAGCAGGAACCTGAAGGAACCTCCCAGATCATCATAACAGACCATGACCCCCATCGCCTTGAGGACATGGGGCACAATGCTCAGTTGGAGTCCCTTGGTCCTGAAACCAGCAGGAACGGAGCTCAAAGGACAGAGAGGCGCCTCCAGGAGAATTTCCATCCAGGGAAAAGCGGCCCACTGGAGGGCACAGAAGCAGCAACCCCACCGACCCGCAGGCCATTTGAACAGGATCACCTCCTGCACTTACTTAGCTCGTTGTCCGTCTTCGTGTGTGGACCGTGACTGGCCCCCTCAGGGATGGTGCGCTTCCAGAGGAGGGCTAGAAACTTTTCAGTGCTTGCTCGTGGGTCAGAGGACCAAAGCCCAAGGAAGCAGAGGCTATCCTTCTTCCTCTGGGGCTGGGGAAGTCAGCCACCGACCTGGGGCGGGACCGGGCCCAGGAGTGTGTTCTTTCTGAAGCCACTGCCTTCGGTGGGTGTTGCTTTGCCTAAAAAAGGCCCACTCACCCCAGAGTCAGGAGCAGTGACAGGCTGTCTCCAACCCTAGCCCAGGACCACGACCCGAACCCATCCGGCCTTTGGGAGGACAGGTCTCCTGCAGGAGCCTGGGAGGGGACTGGCCCCTCTCCCACCCCGGGCTCCAGGATGCCCGGGACCTGCAAGAGCTCTTCATCTGAGGAGGAGTCTTGGAGAACAAGTGTATCTCGTCAGCCCAGCAAGTGAAATAACCAAAGCCCAAGGCTCAGGTTCTAACAGAAGCAGAATTTCAAAGTACTGTTTGGGGGAAGCCTCCTCCCCTCTTATGTGGCATTGGGGGTCCCCAAGGAAAGCCTTCTTTCGTCTCCTTCCCTCAGAGAGAGGAGCTGACCCCAAGTCCCGCGGTCCCCACCGTGTCCCAGTGCTGAGGAAGAGCCACACGCAGGGGCCTGGTGTCAGGAGTGTGGTCGGCCACTGCTCCTGGGCTCCCAGCCAGTGGTCTGGCGGCTACATGGAAGAGCTAAATTGATTTTGGGGGAAGGAGTGCTCACTGCCCACACCGCTCACCATCCCCCTCTGCACTCTGCAATCCAGGCTCGGTGCCCGGCTTACGTCCATCACCAGCACTCCACATGTTTCCGCCATGGGAGGGATCATTCAGCCTCACCCCATTGCACAGAAGAGGAAAGCGAGGCCCAGCGAGGAGAGGTTAAATGGCTCCAGTCCCAGAGCTGTTCAGCAGAGAACCTGGAAAGCCAGGCCTCCAGAGCCCCTGCTAGACCAGCCAGAGACTCCCTGAGGTGAAAGTGAGCCGTCCCCTGCCTGACCAGGCACGCAATGGCCCCTGACCTTCATGATGGCCTGTTCTTGACCGTGAAGATGAGCTGGCCGACTAGGAGGTGGAGTTCAGCTGGTGGGACAGGCTGTAGCTACAGGACAGAGTGACACATCTGAGCTAGCAGGGGCCACACTCTGGTCTCCCTCCCGGAGCCAGACCAGGAGCTGGAATCTCGGTGCCCGGGGGGCCGGCACACAACAGGGTCTGCACTGACCAGGGATCCATGGCCCCCAGGGAGAGTCCACTCTGCCCTCTCCCCGCTCCTGCCTGGCCTCACCTCTCCTCACTGTGTCGCTGCAGGACCCGGAACCAGGCCCCATAGGGACGGGGGGACAGTCCGGGCTGATGGTCAGGGTTCCCCAAGGGACCCAGGGTGTTGCCAGGGCACTGGGAAAAGACAAGGTCTGGGTTCCGGTGTCCAACACCACCCTGCGAACTTGGGAGTAGTAAGAGATACCCTCCCCCAAGTCCGGAGGGCTATAGCACAAAAGGCCTCAGCTTACTCTGATGTCACTTGGGCTGCAGAGATGTAGTGTCCCAAGGGTGCCACAGTCTTATAGAAGTGCCTCTCGGCCTTGGATATCCATCCCCGACCCCCTCTGATCCCAGTCTTGGGAAAATGTTTTCTAACCCCTCGAGGTCCTTCTCAGCAGAGGACAGACTCGGGGCTTGGGGGCCTTAGGACCTGGCTACGCAGAAGGTGGAAGAGCACAGGGCCACCAGTCTGAAGACCAAGGTCAGGGCCCTACTTGTTTCAGCCTCAGGGTCGCCATGTGGAAGAGAATCCAGAATCACTGCTCCGGTCAGGTTGAGGAGGCCTTAGGAAGGAATGGGGCACCAGGACCGGAGAGGGAAACGGGGACAAGGGAGGCTTCTGCGGTTTCTCACATCGCCAATGGAACCCACGGGTCTGCTCCTGTGAGGGACACAGACACAGAGACAGAGAAGGGGACAGAGAATGAACCCAGGACAGAGGGAACCAGGAGAAGTCACAGACTCCATCAGCTTAGAAATGACATCCCGGCATTTTGTCCCATTCTGTTCCTGACAGGGCCGTCACATTGGCCATCCACCCTGGAGGGCAGGGGTTTCCACAGAGATGTGTGACCAGGACTCAGGTGTGCCAGGAGCCACTGTGGGGACGGCCCAGCACATGGGCACAGACGAGGCCCGTGGACCTGAGCCTAACGGTAATGGGAGCCCCTGGAATTCTGTGTTGGGAGAGGTCAAGGTCAGAATCAGTTCATTACTACCTTCCCACAGGGGCTGGGACACAGGCAGGTGTGGGGTGGCTTTGCCAGGACCCCAGAGCAGATTCAAGCCCCTCTGAGCTGTGTTCCATGACAAGCGCAGCCCCTGGCTCATCCTTGCATTGTCAGCTTGGCACCAGCCTCCTGTGATAGCAGGCACGGAACATTTGTAGAGGTCCCTAACACTAACCTTAAACTGTACCCTAAACCTACCCCGTACCCTAACCCCAACACCTACCAGAACACTAACGCCTAACCCTACCCCTGAACCGAACCCAAACCCTAAAGCGTACCCTAACCCTAACCCGTACCCTAAATGGTAGCCTAACCCTAAACCCTACCCTGTACGGTAAACCGTGCCCTAACCCCTACCCTATCTCTAACCCGTACCCTAACCCGTACCCTAACCCATGCCCTAACCAGTACCCTAACTCTAACCCTAACCCTCGGTCAACGGGAGGAAAGAGGAAATCCCCGGAAGTGTGGGGTTCATGAGACATTTGACCGCCCGTCCTGACAGGAAGATGACACTGTGCCAAATGGACCTGCTGATTTCTCAGAACACGGACATCCTGTGAAATGCTACCTCACTGACCCACAGGCTGATGTTCCAAACCTTGGGTCTCCTAGATCCAGAGCAGAGAAGTGCTGTCAGGTGGGGATAAGTAGGTCCTCCGACCTATGGCCTGCACACCTGCTTCCATTTCTGGGACAAGGGGAAACACACACTTGTTTTTAAGTAGTCATTATCTTCATTCTGAAGTAGACCCATGACCTTGACCTTTTTGGAAAAGCGAAATGACTCTTCCAAATGAAGACCTCAACTCATCTGTTCCTCATGCAACCTGAGTGCGACCAGGTTTACCCAGGCTCCAAGCCCCACCTGGAGGATCCTCCTGTACCATCTTGACAGCCCATGACCGGCACCAGCACCCCCGGGGGCACAACGCTGAATTTGGGGGAGGGCTCTGGGCCTTTTTGCCACCACACCTGTGCCTGGGGAAGCGGGAACCGGGAGGATCCTCCCAGATGATCCTCATGGAACCTTAGCAACATCCCTGAGGACATGGGGCACAATGCTGAAGCTTGAGGACGGCTCTGGGGTTTCTTGCCACCCACACCTGTGCCTGGGGGGGCAGCGGGAACCTGGAGGGCCCTCCCAGACAATCCCAACGGACTATTAGCACCATCCCTGGGGAACATGGGGCACAATGCTGAAATTGGGGGATGGCCCTGGGGCTTGTCGCTACCGCACCTGTGCCTAGGGGAGCAGGAACCTGAAGGAACCTCCCAGATCATCATAACAGACCATGACCACCATCGCCCTGAGGACATGGGGCACAATGCTCAGTTGGAGTCCCTTGGTCCTGAAACCAGCAGGAACGGAGCTCAAAGGACAGAGAGGCGCCTCCAGGAGAATTTCCATCCAGGGAAAAGCGGCCCACTGGAGGGCACAGAAGCAGCAACCCCACCGACCCGCAGGCCATTTGAACAGGATCACCTCCTGCACTTACTTAGCACGTAGTCCGTCTTCGTGTGTGGACCGTGACTGGCCAGCTCAGGGATGGTGCGCTTCCAGAGGAGGGCTAGAAACTTTTCAGTGCTTGCTCGTGGGTCAGAGGACCAAAGCCCAAGGAAGCAGAGGCTATCCTTCTTCCTCTGGGGCTGGGGAAGTCAGCCACCGACCTGGGGCGGGACCGGGCCCAGGAGTGTGTTCTTTCTGAAGCCACTGCCTTCGGTGGGAGTTGATTTGCCTAAAAAAGGCCCACTCACCCCAGAGT
Organism: Eumetopias jubatus; assembly: GCF_037043125.1. Lineage (NCBI taxonomy): Eukaryota > Metazoa > Chordata > Mammalia > Carnivora > Otariidae > Eumetopias > Eumetopias jubatus. The sequence continues at coordinate 302,697 of NW_028274856.1, forward strand.
CAGGAGCAGTGACAGGCTGTCTCCAACCCTAGCCCAGGACCACGACCCGAAACCATCCTGCCTTTGGGAGGTCAGGTCTCCTGCAGGAGCCTGGGAGGGGACTGGCCCCTCTCCCACCCCGGGCTCCAGGATGCCCGGGACCTGCAAGAGCTCTTCATCTGAGGAGGAGTCTTGGAGAACAAGTGTATCTCGTCAGCCCAGCAAGTGAAATAACCAAAGCCCAAGGCTCAGGTTCTAACAGAAGCAGAATTTCAAAGTACTGTTTGGGGGAAGCCTCCTCCCCTCTTATGTGGCATTGGGGGTCCCCAAGGAAAGCCTTCTTTCGTCTCCTTCCCTCAGAGAGAGGAGCTGACCCCAAGTCCCGCGGTCCCCACCGTGTCCCAGTGCTGAGGAAGAGCCACACGCAGGGGCCTGGTGTCAGGAGTGTGGTCGGCCACTGCTCCTGGGCTCCCAGCCAGTGGTCTGGCGGCTACGTGGAAGAGCTAAATTGATTTTGGGGGAAGGAGTGCTCACTGCCCACACCGCTCACCATCCCCCTCTGCACTCTGCAATCCAGGCTCGGTGCCCGGCTCACGTCCATCACCAGCACTCCACATGTTTCCGCCATGGGAGGGATCATTCAGCCTCACCCCATTGCACAGAAGAGGAAAGCGAGGCCCAGTGAGGAGAGGTTAAATGGCTCCAGTCCCAGAGCTCTTCAGCAGAGAACCTGGAAAGCCAGGCCTCCAGAGCCCCTGCTAGACCAGCCAGAGACTCCCTGAGGTGAAAGTGAGCCGTCCCCTGCCTGACCAGGCACGCAATGGCCCCTGACCTTCATGATGGCCTGTTCTTGACCGTGAAGATGAGCTGGCCGACTAGGAGGTGGAGTTCAGCTGGTGGGACAGGCTGTAGCTACAGGACAGAGTGACACATCTGAGCTAGCAGGGGCCACACTCTGGTCTCCCTCCCGGAGCCAGACCAGGAGCTGGAATCTCGGTGCCCGGGGGCCCGGCACACAACAGGGTCTGCACTGACCAGGGATCCATGGCCCCCAGGGAGAGTCCACTCTGCCCTCTCCCCGCTCCTGCCTGGCCTCACCTCTCCTAACTGTGTCGCTGCAGGACCCGGAACCAGGCCCCATAGGGACGGGGGGACAGTCCGGGCTGATGGTCAGGGTTCCCCAAGGGACCCAGGGTGTTGCCAGGGCACTGGGAAAAGACAAGGTCTGGGTTCCGGTGTCGAACACCACCCTGCGAACTTGGGAGTAGTAAGAGATACCCTCCCCCAAGTCCGGAGGGCTATAGCACAAAAGGCCTCAGCTTACTCTGATGTCACTTGGGCTGCAGAGATGTAGTGTCCCAAGGGTGCCACAGTCTTATAGAAGTGCCTCTCGGCCTTGGATATGCATCCCCGACCCCCTCTGATCCCAGTCTTGGGAAAATGTTTTCTAACCCCTCGAGGTCCTTCTCAGCAGAGGACAGACTCGGGGCTTGGGGGCCTTAGGACCTGGCTACGCAGAAGGTGGAAGAGCACAGGGCCACCAGTCTGAAGACCAAGGTCAGGGCCCTACTTGTTTCAGCCTCAGGGTCGCCATGTGGAAGAGAATCCAGAATCACTGCTCCGGTCAGGTTGAGGAGGCCTTAGGAAGGAATGGGGCACCAGGACCGGAGAGGGAAACGGGGACAAGGGAGGCTTCTGCGGTTTCTCACATCGCCCATGGAACCCACGGGTCTGCTCCTGTGAGGGACACAGACACAGAGACAGAGAAGGGGACAGAGAATGAACCCAGGACAGAGGGAACCAGGAGAAGTCACAGACTCCATCAGCTTAGAAATGACATCCCGGCATTTTGTCCCATTCTGTTCCTGACAGGGCCGTCACATTGGCCATCCACCCTGGAGGGCAGGGGTTTCCACAGAGATGTGTGACCAGGACTCAGGTGTGCCAGGAGCCACTGTGGGGACGGCCCAGCACATGGGCACAGACGAGGCCCGTGGACCTGAGCCTAACGGTAATGGGAGCCCCTGGAATTCTGTGTTGGGAGAGGTCAAGGTCAGAATCAGTTCATTACTACCTTCCCACAGGGGCTGGGACACAGGCAGGTGTGGGGTGGCTTTGCCAGGACCCCAGAGCAGATTCAAGCCCCTCTGAGCTGTGTTCCATGACAAGCGCAGCCCCTGGCTCATCCTTGCATTGTCAGCTTGGCACCAGCCTCCTGTGATAGCAGGCACGGAACATTTGGAGAGGTCCCTAACACTAACCTTAAACTGTACCCTAAACCTACCCCGTACCCTAACCCCAACACCTACCAGAACACTAACGCCTAACCCTACCCCTGAACCGAACCCAAACCCTAAAGCGTACCCTAACCCTAACCCGTACCCTAAATGGTAGCCTAACCCTAAACCCTACCTTGTACGGTAAACCGTGCCCTAACCCCTACCCTATCTCTAACCCGTACCCTAACCCGTACCCTAACCCATGCCCTAACCAGTACCCTAACTCTAACCCTAACCCTCGGTCAACGGGAGGAAAGAGGAAATCCCCGGAAGTGTGGGGTTCATGAGACATTTGACCGCCAGTCCTGACAGGAAGATGACACTGTGCCAAATGGACCTGCTGATTTCTCAGAACACTGACATCCTGTGAAATGCTACATCCCTGACCCACAGGCTGATGTTCCAAACCTTGGGTCTCCTAGATCCAGAGCAGAGAAGTGCTGTCAGGTGGGGATCAGTAGGTCCTCCGACCTATGGCCTGCACACCTGCTTCCATTTCTGGGAGAAGGGGAAACACACACTTGTTTTTAAGTAGTCATTATCTTCATTCTGAAGTAGACCCATGACCTTGACCTTTTTGGAAAAGCGAAATGACTCTTCCAAATGAAGACCTCAACTCATCTGTTCCTCATGCAACCTGAGTGCGACCAGGTTTACCCAGGCTCCAAGCCCCACCTGGAGGATCCTCCTGTACCATCTTGACAGCCCATGACCGGCACCAGCACCCCCGGGGGCACAATGCTGAATTTGGGGGAGGGCTCTGGGCCTTTTGGCCACCACACCTGTGCCCGGGGAAGCGGGAACCGGGAGGATCCTCCCAGATGATCCTCATGGAACCTTAGCAACATCCCTGAGGACATGGGGCACAATGCTGAAGCTTGAGGACGGCTCTGGGGTTTCTTGCCACCCACACCTGTGCCTGGGGGGGCAGCGGGAACCTGGAGGGCCCTCCCAGAGAATCCCAACGGACTATTAGCACCATCCCTGGGGAACATGGGGCACAATGCTGAAATTGGGGGATGGCCCTGGGGCTTGTCGCTACCGCACCTGTGCCTAGGGGAGCAGGAACCTGAAGGAACCTCCCAGATCATCATAACAGACCATGACCACCATCGCCCTGAGGACATGGGGCACAATGCTCCGTTGGAGTCCCTTGGTCCTGAAACCAGCAGGAACGGAGCTCAAAGGACAGAGAGGCGCCTCCAGGAGAATTTCCATCCAGGGAAAAGCGGCCCACTGGAGGGCACAGAAGCAGCAACCCCACCGACCCGCAGGCCATTTGAACAGGATCACCTCCTGCACTTACTTAGCACGTTGTCCGTCTTCGTGTGTGGACCGTGACTGGCCCGCTCAGGGATGGTGCGCTTCCAGAGGAGGGCTAGAAACTTTTCAGTGCTTGCTCGTGGGTCAGAGGACCAAAGCCCAAGGAAGCAGAGGCTATCCTTCTTCCTCTGGGGCTGGGGAAGTCAGCCACCGCCCTGGGGCGGGACCGGGCCCAGGAGTGTGTTCTTTCTGAAGCCACTGCCTTCGGTGGGTGTTGCTTTGCCTAAAAAAGGCCCACTCACCCCAGAGTCAGGAGCAGTGACAGGCTGTCTCCAACCCTAGCCCAGGACCACGACCCGAAACCATCCTGCCTTTGGGAGGACAGGTCTCCTGCAGGAGCCTGGGAGGGGACTGGCCCCTCTCCCACCCCGGGCTCCAGGATGCCCGGGACCTGCAAGAGCTCTTCATCTGAGGAGGAGTCTTGGAGAACAAGTGTATCTCGTCAGCCCAGCAAGTGAAATAACCAAAGCCCAAGGCTCAGGTTCTAACAGAAGCAGAATTTCAAAGTACTGTTTGGGGGAAGCCTCCTCCCCTCTTATGTGGCATTGGGGGTCCCCAAGGAAAGCCTTCTTTCGTCTCCTTCCCTCAGAGAGAGGAGCTGACCCCAAGTCCCGCGGTCCCCACCGTGTCCCAGTGCTGAGGAAGAGCCACACGCAGGGGCCTGGTGTCAGGAGTGTGGTCGGCCACTGCTCCTGGGCTCCCAGCCAGTGGTCTGGCGGCTACGTGGAAGAGCTAAATTGATTTTGGGGGAAGGAGTGCTCACTGCCCACACCGCTCACCATCCCCCTCTGCACTCCGCAATCCAGGCTCGGTGCCCGGCTTACGTCCATCACCAGCACTCCACATGTTTCCGCCATGGGAGGGATCATTCAGCCTCACCCCATTGCACAGAAGAGGAAAGCGAGGCCCAGCGAGGAGAGGTTAAATGGCTCCAGTCCCAGAGCTTTTCAGCAGAGAACCTGGAAAGCCAGGCCTCCAGAGCCCCTGCTAGACCAGCCAGAGACTCCCTGAGGTGAAAGTGAGCCGTCCCCTGCCTGACCAGGCACGCAATGGCCCCTGACCTTCATGATGGCCTGTTCTTGACCGTGAGGATGAGCTGGCCGACTAGGAGGTGGAGTTCAGCTGGTGGGACAGGCTGTAGCTACAGGACAGAGTGACACATCTGAGCTAGCAGGGGCCACACTCTGGTCTCCCTCCCGGACCCAGACCAGGAGCTGGAATCTCGGTGCCCGGGGGGCCGGCACACAACAGGGTCTGCACTGACCAGGGATCCATGGTCCCCAGGGAGAGTCCACTCTGCCCTCTCCCCGCTCCTGCCTGGCCTCACCTCTCCTCACTGTGTCGCTGCAGGACCCGGAACCAGGCCCCATAGGGACGGGGGGACAGTCCGGGCTGATGGTCAGGGTTCCCCAAGGGACCCAGGGTGTTGCCAGGGCACTGGGAAAAGACAAGGTCTGGGTTCCGGTGTCCAACACCACCCTGCGAACTTGGGAGTAGTAAGAGATACCCTCCCCCAAGTCCGGAGGGCTATAGCACAAAAGGCCTCAGCTTACTCTGATGTCACTTGGGCTGCAGAGATGTAGTGTCCCAAGGGTGCCACAGTCTTATAGAAGTGCCTCTCGGCCTTGGATATCCATCCCCGACCCCCTGTGATCCCAGTCTTGGGAAAATGTTTTCTAACCCCTCGAGGTCCTTCTCAGCAGAGGACAGACTCGGGGCTTGGGGGCCTTAGGACCTGGCTACGCAGAAGGTGGAAGAGCACAGGGCCACCAGTCTGAAGACCAAGGTCAGGGCCCTACTTGTTTCAGCCTCAGGGTCCCCATGTGGAAGAGAATCCAGAATCACTGCTCCGGTCAGGTTGAGGAGGCCTTAGGAAGGAATGGGGCACCAGGACCGGAGAGGGAAACGGGGACAAGGGAGGCTTCTGCGGTTTCTCACATCGCCCATGGAACCCACGGGTCTGCTCCTGTGAGAGACACAGACACAGAGACAGAGAAGGGGACAGAGAATGAACCCAGGACAGAGGGAACCAGGAGAAGTCACAGACTCCATCAGCTTAGAAATGACATCCCGGCATTTTGTGCCATTCTGTTCCTGACAGGGCCGTCACATTGGCCATCCAACCTGGAGGGCAGGGGTTTCCACAGAGATGTGTGACCAGGACTCAGGTGTGCCAGGAGCCACTGTGGGGACGGCCCAGCGCATGGGCACAGACGAGGCCCGTGGACCTGAGCCTAACAGTAATGGGAGCCCCTGGAATTCTGTGTTGGGAGAGGTCAAGGTCAGAATCAGTTCATTACTACCTTCCCACAGGGGCTGGGACACAGGCAGGTGTGGGGTGGCTTTGCCTGGACCCCAGAGCAGATTCAAGCCCCTCTGAGCTGTGTTCCATGACAAGCGCAGCCCCTGGCTCATCCTTGCATTGTCAGCTTGGCACCAGCCTCCTGTGATAGCAGGCACGGAACATTTGGAGAGGTCCCTAACACTAACCTTAAACTGTACCCTAAACCTACCCCGTACCCTAACCCCAACACCTACCAGAACACTAACGCCTAACCCTACCCCTGAACCGAACCCAAACCCTAAAGCGTACCCTAACCCTAACCCGTACCCTAAATGGTAGCCTAACCCTAAACCCTACCCTGTACGGTAAACCGTGCCCTAACCCCTACCCTATCCCTAACCCGTACCCTAACCCGTACCCTAACCCATGCCCTAACCAGTACCCTAACTCTAACCCTAACCCTCGGTCAACGGGAGGAAAGAGGAAATCCCCGGAAGTGTGGGGTTCATGAGACATTTGACCGCCAGTCCTGACAGGAAGATGACACTGTGCCAAATGGACCTGCTGATTTCTCAGAACACTGACATCCTGTGAAATGCTACATCACTGACCCACAGGCTGATGTTCCAAACCTTGGGTCTCCTAGATCCAGAGCAGAGAAGTGCTGTCAGGTGGGGATCAGTAGGTCCTCCGACCTATGGCCTGCACACCTGCTTCCATTTCTGGGAGAAGGGGAAACACACACTTGTTTTTAAGTAGTCATTATCTTCATTCTATAGTAGACCCATGACCTTGACCTTTTTGGAAAAGCGAAATGACTCTTCCAAATGAAGACCTCAACTCATCTGTTCCTCATGCAACCTGAGTGCGACCAGGTTTACCCAGGCTCCAAGCCCCACCTGGAGGATCCTCCTGTACCATCTTGACAGCCCATGACCGGCACCAGCACCCCCGGGGGCACAATGCTGAATTTGGGGGAGGGCTCTGGGCCTTTTGGCCACCACACCTGTGCCCGGGGAAGCGGGAACCGGGAGGATCCTCCCAGATGATCCTCATGGAACCTTAGCAACATCCCTGAGGACGTGGGGCACAATGCCGAAGCTTGAGGACGGCTCTGGGGTTTCTTGCCACCCACACCTGTGCCTGGGGGGGCAGCGGGAACCTGGAGGGCCCTCCCAGACCATCCCAACGGACTATTAGCACCATCCCTGGGGAACATGGGGCACAATGCTGAAATTGGGGGATGGCCCTGGGGCTTGTCGCTACCGCACCTGTGCCTAGGGGAGCAGGAACCTGAAGGAACCTCCCAGATCATCATAACAGACCATGACCACCATCGCCCTGAGGACATGGGGCACAATGCTCAGTTGGAGTCCCTTGGTCCTGAAACCAGCAGGAACGGAGCTCAAAGGACAGAGAGGCGCCTCCAGGAGAATTTCCATCCAGGGAAAAGCGGCCCACTGGAGGGCACAGAAGCAGCAACCCCACCGAACCGCAGGCCATTTGAACAGGATCACCTCCTGCACTTACTTAGCACGTTGTCCGTCTTCGTGTGTGGACTGTGACTGGCCCGCTCAGGGATGGTGCGCTTCCAGAGGAGGGCTAGAAACTTTTCAGTGCTTGCTCGTGGGTCAGAGGACCAAAGCCCAAGGAAGCAGAGGCTATCCTTCTTCCTCTGGGGCTGGGGAAGTCAGCCACCGACCTGGGGCGGGACCGGGCCCAGGAGTGTGTTCTTTCTGAAGCCACTGCCTTCGGTGGGTGTTGCTTTGCCTAAAAAAGGCCCACTCACCCCAGCGTCAGGAGCAGTGACAGGCTGTCTCCAACCCTAGCCCAGGACCACGACCCGAAACCATCCTGCCTTTGGGAGGACAGGTCTCCTGCAGGAGCCTGGGAGGGGACTGGCCCCTCTCCCACCCCGGGCTCCAGGATGCTCGGGACCTGCAAGAGCTCTTCATCTGAGGAGGAGTCTTGGAGAACAAGTGTATCTCGTCAGCCCAGCAAGTGAAATAACCAAAGCCCAAGGCTCAGGTTCTAACAGAAGCAGAATTTCAAAGTACTGTTTGGGGGAAGCCTCCTCCCCTCTTATGTGGCATTGGGGGTCCCCAAGGAAAGCCTTCTTTCGTCTCCTTCCCTCAGAGAGAGGAGCTGACCCCAAGTCCCGCGGTCCCCACCGTGTCCCAGTGCTGAGGAAGAGCCACACGCAGGGGCCTGGTGTCAGGAGTGTGGTCGGCCACTGCTCCTGGGCTCCCAGCCAGTGGTCTGGCGGCTACGTGGAAGAGCTAAATTGATTTTGGGGGAAGGAGTGCTCACTGCCCACACCGCTCACCATCCCCCTCTGCACTCTGCAATCCAGGCTCGGTGCCCGGCTTACGTCCATCACCAGCACTCCACATGTTTCCGCCATGGGAGGGATCATTCAGCCTCACCCCATTGCACAGAAGAGGAAAGCGAGGCCCAGCGAGGAGAGGTTAAATGGCTCCAGTCCCAGAGCTTTTCAGCAGAGAACCTGGAAAGCCAGGCCTCCAGAGCCCCTGCTAGACCAGCCAGAGACTCCCTGAGGTGAAAGTGAGCCGTCCCCTGCCTGACCAGGCACGCAATGGCCCCTGACCTTCATGATGGCCTGTTCTTGACCGTGAGGATGAGCTGGCCGACTAGGAGGTGGAGTTCAGCTGGTGGGACAGGCTGTAGCTACAGGACAGAGTGACACATCTGAGCTAGCAGGGGCCACACTCTGGTCTCCCTCCCGGACCCAGACCAGGAGCTGGAATCTCGGTGCCCGGGGGGCCGGCACACAACAGGGTCTGCACTGACCAGGGATCCATGGTCCCCAGGGAGAGTCCACTCTGCCCTCTCCCCGCTCCTGCCTGGCCTCACCTCTCCTCACTGTGTCGCTGCAGGACACGGAACCAGGCCCCATAGGGACGGGGGGACAGTCCGGGCTGATGGTCAGGGTTCCCCAAGGGACCCAGGGTGTTGCCAGGGCACTGGGAAAAGACAAGGTCTGGGTTCCGGTGTCCAACACCACCCTGCGAACTTGGGAGTAGTAAGAGATACCCTCCCCCAAGTCCGGAGGGCTATAGCACAAAAGGCCTCAGCTTACTCTGATGTCACTTGGGCTGCAGAGATGTAGTGTCCCAAGGGTGCCACAGTCTTATAGAAGTGCCTCTCGGCCTTGGATATCCATCCCCGACCCCCTGTGATCCCAGTCTTGGGAAAATGTTTTCTAACCCCTCGAGGTCCTTCTCAGCAGAGGACAGACTCGGGGCTTGGGGGCCTTAGGACCTGGCTACGCAGAAGGTGGAAGAGCACAGGGCCACCAGTCTGAAGACCAAGGTCAGGGCCCTACTTGTTTCAGCCTCAGGGTCCCCATGTGGAAGAGAATCCAGAATCACTGCTCCGGTCAGGTTGAGGAGGCCTTAGGAAGGAATGGGGCACCAGGACCGGAGAGGGAAACGGGGACAAGGGAGGCTTCTGCGGTTTCTCACATCGCCCATGGAACCCACGGGTCTGCTCCTGTGAGAGACACAGACACAGAGACAGAGAAGGGGACAGAGAATGAACCCAGGACAGAGGGAACCAGGAGAAGTCACAGACTCCATCAGCTTAGAAATGACATCCCGGCATTTTGTGCCATTCTGTTCCTGACAGGGCCGTCACATTGGCCATCCAACCTGGAGGGCAGGGGTTTCCACAGAGATGTGTGACCAGGACTCAGGTGTGCCAGGAGCCACTGTGGGGACGGCCCAGCGCATGGGCACAGACGAGGCCCGTGGACCTGAGCCTAACAGTAATGGGAGCCCCTGGAATTCTGTGTTGGGAGAGGTCAAGGTCAGAATCAGTTCATTACTACCTTCCCACAGGGGCTGGGACACAGGCAGGTGTGGGGTGGCTTTGCCTGGACCCCAGAGCAGATTCAAGCCCCTCTGAGCTGTGTTCCATGACAAGCGCAGCCCCTGGCTCATCCTTGCATTGTCAGCTTGGCACCAGCCTCCTGTGATAGCAGGCACGGAACATTTGGAGAGGTCCCTAACACTAACCTTAAACTGTACCCTAAACCTACCCCGTACCCTAACCCCAACACCTACCAGAACACTAACGCCTAACCCTACCCCTGAACCGAACCCAAACCCTAAAGCGTACCCTAACCCTAACCCGTACCCTAAATGGTAGCCTAACCCTAAACCCTACCCTGTACGGTAAACCGTGCCCTAACCCCTACCCTATCCCTAACACGTACCCTAACCCGTACCCTAACCCATGCCCTAACCAGTACCCTAACTCTAACCCTAACCCTCGGTCAACGGGAGGAAAGAGGAAATCCCCGGAAGTGTGGGGTTCATGAGACATTTGACCGCCAGTCCTGACAGGAAGATGACACTGTGCCAAATGGACCTGCTGATTTCTCAGAACACTGACATCCTGTGAAATGCTACATCACTGACCCACAGGCTGATGTTCCAAACCTTGGGTCTCCTAGATCCAGAGCAGAGAAGTGCTGTCAGGTGGGGATCAGTAGGTCCTCCGACCTATGGCCTGCACACCTGCTTCCATTTCTGGGAGAAGGGGAAACACACACTTGTTTTTAAGTAGTCATTATCTTCATTCTAAAGTAGACCCATGACCTTGACCTTTTTGGAAAAGCGAAATGACTCTTCCAAATGAAGACCTCAACTCATCTGTTCCTCATGCAACCTGAGTGCGACCAGGTTTACCCAGGCTCCAAGCCCCACCTGGAGGATCCTCCTGTACCATCTTGACAGCCCATGACCGGCACCAGCACCCCCGGGGGCACAATGCTGAATTTGGGGGAGGGCTCTGGGCCTTTTGGCCACCACACCTGTGCCCGGGGAAGCGGGAACCGGGAGGATCCTCCCAGATGATCCTCATGGAACCTTAGCAACATCCCTGAGGACATGGGGCACAATGCCGAAGCTTGAGGACGGCTGTGGGGTTTCTTGCCACCCACACCTGTGCCTGGGGGGGCAGCGGGAACCTGGAGGGCCCTCCCAGACCATCCCAACAGACTATTAGCACCATCCCTGGGGAACATGGGGTACAATGCTGAAATTGGGGGATGGCCCTGGGGCTTGTCGCTACCGCACCTGTGCCTAGGGGAGCAGGAACCTGAAGGAACCTCCCAGATCATCATAACAGACCATGACCACCATCGCCCTGAGGACATGGGGCACAATGCTCAGTTGGAGTCCCTTGGTCCTGAAACCAGCAGGAACGGAGCTCAAAGGACAGAGAGGCGCCTCCAGGAGAATTTCCATCCAGGGAAAAGCGGCCCACTGGAGGGCACAGAAGCAGCAACCCCACCGACCCGCAGGCCATTTGAACAGGATCACCTCCTGCACTTACTTAGCACGTTGTCCGTCTTCGTGTGTGGACCGTGACTGGCCCGCTCAGGGATGGTGCGCTTCCAGAGGAGGGCTAGAAACTTTTCAGTGCTTGCTCGTGGGTCAGAGGACCAAAGCCCAAGGAAGCAGAGGCTATCCTTCTTCCTCTGGGGCTGGGGAAGTCAGCCACCGACCTGGGGCGGGACCGGGCCCAGGAGTGTGTTCTTTCTGAAGCCACTGCCTTCGGTGGGTGTTGCTTTGCCTAAAAAAGGCCCACTCACCCCAGCGTCAGGAGCAGTGACAGGCTGTCTCCAACCCTAGCCCAGGACCACGACCCGAAACCATCCTGCCTTTGGGAGGAGAGGTCTCCTGCAGGAGCCTGGGAGGGGACTGGCCCCTCTCCCACCCCGGGCTCCAGGATGCCCGGGACCTGCAAGAGCTCTTCATCTGAGGAGGAGTCTTGGAGAACAAGTGTATCTCGTCAGCCCAGCAAGTGAAATAACCAAAGCCCAAGGCTCAGGTTCTAACAGAAGCAGAATTTCAAAGTACTGTTTGGGGGAAGCCTCCTCCCCTCTTATGTGGCATTGGGGGTCCCCAAGGAAAGCCTTCTTTCGTCTCCTTCCCTCAGAGAGAGGAGCTGACCCCAAGTCCCGCGGTCCCCACCGTGTCCCAGTGCTGAGGAAGAGCCACACGCAGGGGCCTGGTGTCAGGAGTGTGGTCGGCCACTGCTCCTGGGCTCCCAGCCAGTGGTCTGGCGGCTACGTGGAAGAGCTAAATTGATTTTGGGGGAAGGAGTGCTCACTGCCCACACCGCTCACCATCCCCCTCTGCACTCTGCAATCCAGGCTCGGTGCCCGGCTTACGTCCATCACCAGCACTCCACATGTTTCCCATGGGAGGTATCATTCAGCCTCACCCCATTGCACAGAAGAGGAAAGCGAGGCCCAGCGAGGAGAGGTTAAATGGCTCCAGTCCCAGAGCTGTTCAGCAGAGAACCTGGAAAGCCAGGCCTCCAGAGCCCCTGCTAGACCAGCCAGAGACTCCCTGAGGTGAAAGTGAGCCGTCCCCTGCCTGACCAGGCACGCAATGGCCCCTGACCTTCATGATGGCCTGTTCTTGACCGTGAAGATGAGCTGGCCGACTAGGAGGTGGAGTTCAGCTGGTGGGACAGGCTGTAGCTACAGGACAGAGTGACACATCTGAGCTAGCAGGGGCCACACTCTGGTCTCCCTCCCGGAGCCAGACCAGGAGCTGGAATCTCGGTGCCCGAGGGGCCGGCACACAACAGGGTCTGCACTGACCAGGGATCCATGGCCCCCAGGGAGAGTCCACTCTGCCCTCTCCCCGCTCCTGCCTGGCCTCACCTCTCCTCACTGTGTCGCTGCAGGACCCGGAACCAGGCCCCATAGGGACGGGGGGACAGTCCGGGCTGATGGTCAGGGTTCCCCAAGGGACCCAGGGTGTTGCCAGGGCACTGGGAAAAGACAAGGTCTGGGTTCCGGTGTCCAACACCACCCTGCGAACTTGGGAGTAGTAAGAGATACCCTCCCCCAAGTCCGGAGGGCTATAGCACAAAAGGCCTCAGCTTACTCTGATGTCACTTGGGCTGCAGAGATGTAGTGTCCCAAGGGTGCCACAGTCTTATAGAAGTGCCTCTCGGCCTTGGATATCCATCCCCGACCCCCTGTGATCCCAGTCTTGGGAAAATGTTTTCTAACCCCTCGAGGTCCTTCTCAGCAGAGGACAGACTCGGGGCTTGGGGGCCTTAGGACCTGGCTACGCAGAAGGTGGAAGAGCACAGGGCCACCAGTCTGAAGACCAAGGCCAGGGCCCTACTTGTTTCAGCCTCAGGGTCCCCATGTGGAAGAGAATCCAGAATCACTGCTCCGGTCAGGTTGAGGAGGCCTTAGGAAGGAATGGGGCACCAGGACCGGAGAGGGAAACGGGGACAAGGGAGGCTTCTGCGGTTTCTCACATCGCCCATGGAACCCACGGGTCTGCTCCTGTGAGAGACACAGACACAGAGACAGAGAAGGGGACAGAGAATGAACCCAGGACAGAGGGAACCAGGAGAAGTCACAGACTCCATCAGCTTAGAAATGACATCCCGGCATTTTGTGCCATTCTGTTCCTGACAGGGCCGTCACATTGGCCATCCAACCTGGAGGGCAGGGGTTTCCACACAGATGTGTGACCAGGACTCAGGTGTGCCAGGAGCCACTGTGGGGACGGCCCAGCGCATGGGCACAGACGAGGCCCGTGGACCTGAGCCTAACAGTAATGGGAGCCCCTGGAATTCTGTGTTGGGAGAGGTCAAGGTCAGAATCAGTTCATTACTACCTTCCCGCAGGGGCTGGGACACAGGGAGGTGTGGGGTGGCTTTGCCTGGACCCCAGAGCAGATTCAAGCCCCTCTGAGCTGTGTTCCATGACAAGCGCAGCCCCTGGCTCATCCATGCATTGTCAGCTTGGCACCAGCCTCCTGTGATAGCAGGCACGGAACATTTGTAGAGGTCCCTAACACTAACCTTAAACTGTACCCTAAACCTACCCCGTACCCTAACCCCAACACCTACCAGAACACTAACGCCTATCCCTACCCCTGAACCGAACCCAAACCCTAAAGCGTACCCTAACACTAACCCGTACCCTAAATGGTAGCCTAACCCTAAACCCTACCCTGTACGGTAAACCGTGCCCTAACCCCTACCCTATCTCTAACCCGTACCCTAACCCGTACCCTAACCCATGCCCTAACCAGTACCCTAACTCTAACCCTAACCCTCGGTCAACGAGAGGAAAGAGGAAATCCCCGGAAGTGCGGGGTTCATGAGACATTTGACCGCCAGTCCTGACAGGAAGATGACACTGTGCCAAATGGACCTGCTGATTTCTCAGAACACTGACATCCTGTGAAATGCTACATCACTGACCCACAGGCTGATGTTCCAAACCTTGGGGCCCCTAGATCCATAGCAGAGAAGTGCTGTCAGGTGGGGATAAGTAGGTCCTCCGACCTATGGCCTGCACACCTGCTTCCATTTCTGGGAGAAGGGGAAACACACACTTGTTTTTAAGTAGTCATTATCTTCATTCTAAAGTAGACCCATGACCTTGACCTTTTTGGAAAAGCGAAATGACTCTTCCAAATGAAGACCTCAACTCATCTGTTCCTCATGCAACCTGAGTGCGACCAGGTTTACCCAGGCTCCAAGCCCCACCTGGAGGATCCTCCTGTACCATCTTGACAGCCCATGACCGGCACCAGCACCCCCGGGAGCACAATGCTGAATTTGGGGGAGGGCTCTGGGCCTTTTGGCCACCACACCTGTGCCTGGGGAAGCGGGAACCGGGAGGATCCTCCCAGATGATCCTCATGGAACCTTAGCAACATCCCTGAGGACATGGGGCACAATGCTGAAGCTGGAGGACGGCTCTGGGGATTCTTGCCACCCACACCTGTGCCTGGGGGGGCAGCGGGAACCTGGAGGGCCCTCCCAGACAATCCCAACGGACTATTAGCACCATCCCTGGGGAACATGGGGCACAATGCTGAAATTGGGGGATGGCCCTGCGGCTTGTCGCTACCGCACCTGTGCCTAGGGGAGCAGGAACCTGAAGGAACCTCCCAGATCATCATAACAGACCATGACCACCATCGCCCTGAGGACATGGGGCACAATGCTCAGTTGGAGTCCCTTGGTCCTGAAACCAGCAGGAAAGGAGCTCAAAGGACAGAGAGGCGCCTCCAGGAGAATTTCCATCCAGGGAAAAGCGGCCCACTGGAGGGCACAGAAGCAGCAACCCCACCGACCCGCAGGCCATTTGAACAGGATCACCTCCTGCACTTACTTAGCACGTTGTCCGTCTTCGTGTGTGGACCGTGACTGGCCCGCTCAGGGATGGTGCGCTTCCAGAGGAGGGCTAGAAACTTTTCAGTGCTTGCTCGTGGGTCAGAGGACCAAAGCCCAAGGAAGCAGAGGCTATCCTTCTTCCTCTGGGGCTGGGGAAGTCAGCCACCGACCTGGCGCGGGACCGGGCCCAGGAGTGTGTTCTTTCTGAAGCCACTGCCTTCGGTGGGTGTTGCTTTGCCTAAAAAAGGCCCACTCACCCCAGAGTCAGGAGCAGTGACAGGCTGTCTCCAACCCTAGCCCAGGACCACGACCCGAAACCATCCTGCCTTTGGGAGGACAGCTCTCCTACAGGAGCCTGGGAGGGGACTGGCCCCTCTCCCACCCCGGGCTCCAGGATGCCCGGGACCTGCAAGAGCTCTTCATCTGAGGAGGAGTCTTGGAGAACAAGTGTATCTCGTCAGCCCAGCAAGTGAAATAACCAAAGCCCAAGGCTCAGGTTCTAACAGAAGCAGAATTTCAAAGTACTGTTTGGGGGAAGCCTCCTCCCCTCTTATGTGGCATTGGGGGTCCCCAAGGAAAGCCTTCTTTCGTCTCCTTCCCTCAGAGAGAGGAGCTGACCCCAAGTCCCGCAGTCCCCACCGTGTCCCAGTGCTGAGGAAGAGCCACACGCAGGGGCCTGGTGTCAGGAGTGTGGTCGGCCACTGCTCCTGGGCTCCCAGCCAGTGGTCTGGCGGCTACGTGGAAGAGCTAAATTGATTTTGGGGGAAGGACTGCTCACTGCCCACACCGCTCACCATCCCCCTCTGCACTCTGCAATCCAGGCTCGGTGCCCGGCTTACGTCCATCACCAGCACTCCACATGTTTCCGCCATGGTAGGGATCATTCAGCCTCACCCCATTGCACAGAAGAGGAAAGCGAGGCCCAGCGAGGAGAGGTTAAATGGCTCCAGTCCCAGAGCTGTTCAGCAGAGAACCTGGAAAGCCAGGCCTCCAGAGCCCCTGCTAGACCAGCCAGAGACTCCCTGAGGTGAAAGTGAGCCGTCCCCTGCCTGACCAGGCACGCAATGGCCCCTGACCTTCATGATGGCCTGTTCTTGACCGTGAAGATGAGCTGGCCGACTAGGAGGTGGAGTTCAGCTGGTGGGACAGGCTGTAGCTACAGGACAGAGTGACACATCTGAGCTAGCAGGGGCCACACTCTGGTCTCCCTCCCGGAGCCAGACCAGGAGCTGGAATCTCGGTGCCCGAGGGGCCGGCACACAACAGGGTCTGCACTGACCAGGGATCCATGGCCCCCAGGGAGAGTCCACTCTGCCCTCTCCCCGCTCCTGCCTGGCCTCACCTCTCCTCACTGTGTCGCTGCAGGACCCGGAACCAGGCCCCATAGGGACGGGGGGACAGTCCGGGCTGATGGTCAGGGTTCCCCAAGGGACCCAGGGTGTTGCCAGGGCACTGGGAAAAGACAAGGTCTGGGTTCCGGTGTCCAACACCACCCTGCGAACTTGGGAGTAGTAAGAGATACCCTCCCCCAAGTCCGGAGGGCTATAGCACAAAAGGCCTCAGCTTACTCTGATGTCACTTGGGCTGCAGAGATGTAGTGTCCCAAGGGTGCCACAGTCTTATAGAAGTGCCTCTCGGCCTTGGATATCCATCCCCGACCCCCTGTGATCCCAGTCTTGGGAAAATGTTTTCTAACCCCTCGAGGTCCTTCTCAGCAGAGGACAGACTCGGGGCTTGGGGGCCTTAGGACCTGGCTACGCAGAAGGTGGAAGAGCACAGGGCCACCAGTCTGAAGACCAAGGCCAGGGCCCTACTTGTTTCAGCCTCAGGGTCCCCATGTGGAAGAGAATCCAGAATCACTGCTCCGGTCAGGTTGAGGAGGCCTTAGGAAGGAATGGGGCACCAGGACCGGAGAGGGAAACGGGGACAAGGGAGGCTTCTGCGGTTTCTCACATCGCCCATGGAACCCACGGGTCTGCTCCTGTGAGAGACACAGACACAGAGACAGAGAAGGGGACAGAGAATGAACCCAGGACAGAGGGAACCAGGAGAAGTCACAGACTCCATCAGCTTAGAAATGACATCCCGGCATTTTGTGCCATTCTGTTCCTGACAGGGCCGTCACATTGGCCATCCAACCTGGAGGGCAGGGGTTTCCACACAGATGTGTGACCAGGACTCAGGTGTGCCAGGAGCCACTGTGGGGACGGCCCAGCGCATGGGCACAGACGAGGCCCGTGGACCTGAGCCTAACAGTAATGGGAGCCCCTGGAATTCTGTGTTGGGAGAGGTCAAGGTCAGAATCAGTTCATTACTACCTTCCCGCAGGGGCTGGGACACAGGCAGGTGTGGGGTGGCTTTGCCTGGACCCCAGAGCAGATTCAAGCCCCTCTGAGCTGTGTTCCATGACAAGCGCAGCCCCTGGCTCATCCATGCATTGTCAGCTTGGCACCAGCCTCCTGTGATAGCAGGCACGGAACATTTGTAGAGGTCCCTAACACTAACCTTAAACTGTACCCTAAACCTACCCCGTACCCTAACCCCAACACCTACCAGAACACTAACGCCTATCCCTACCCCTGAACCGAACCCAAACCCTAAAGCGTACCCTAACACTAACCCGTACCCTAAATGGTAGCCTAACCCTAAACCCTACCCTGTACGGTAAACCGTGCCCTAACCCCTACCCTATCTCTAACCCGTACCCTAACCCGTACCCTAACCCATGCCCTAACCAGTACCCTAACTCTAACCCTAACCCTCGGTCAACGAGAGGAAAGAGGAAATCCCCGGAAGTGCGGGGTTCATGAGACATTTGACCGCCAGTCCTGACAGGAAGATGACACTGTGCCAAATGGACCTGCTGATTTCTCAGAACACTGACATCCTGTGAAATGCTACATCACTGACCCACAGGCTGATGTTCCAAACCTTGGGGCCCCTAGATCCATAGCAGAGAAGTGCTGTCAGGTGGGGATAAGTAGGTCCTCCGACCTATGGCCTGCACACCTGCTTCCATTTCTGGGAGAAGGGGAAACACACACTTGTTTTTAAGTAGTCATTATCTTCATTCTAAAGTAGACCCATGACCTTGACCTTTTTGGAAAAGCGAAATGACTCTTCCAAATGAAGACCTCAACTCATCTGTTCCTCATGCAACCTGAGTGCGACCAGGTTTACCCAGGCTCCAAGCCCCACCTGGAGGATCCTCCTGTACCATCTTGACAGCCCATGACCGGCACCAGCACCCCCGGGAGCACAATGCTGAATTTGGGGGAGGGCTCTGGGCCTTTTGGCCACCACACCTGTGCCTGGGGAAGCGGGAACCGGGAGGATCCTCCCAGATGATCCTCATGGAACCTTAGCAACATCCCTGAGGACATGGGGCACAATGCTGAAGCTGGAGGACGGCTCTGGGGATTCTTGCCACCCACACCTGTGCCTGGGGGGGCAGCGGGAACCTGGAGGGCCCTCCCAGACAATCCCAACGGACTATTAGCACCATCCCTGGGGAACATGGGGCACAATGCTGAAATTGGGGGATGGCCCTGCGGCTTGTCGCTACCGCACCTGTGCCTAGGGGAGCAGGAA
Source organism: Eumetopias jubatus (assembly GCF_037043125.1). Lineage (NCBI taxonomy): Eukaryota > Metazoa > Chordata > Mammalia > Carnivora > Otariidae > Eumetopias > Eumetopias jubatus. The sequence continues at coordinate 321,345 of NW_028274856.1, forward strand.
CCTGAAGGAACCTCCCAGATCATCATAACAGACCATGACCACCATCGCCCTGAGGACATGGGGCACAATGCTCAGTTGGAGTCCCTTGGTCCTGAAACCAGCAGGAAAGGAGCTCAAAGGACAGAGAGGCGCCTCCAGGAGAATTTCCATCCAGGGAAAAGCGGCCCACTGGAGGGCACAGAAGCAGCAACCCCACCGACCCGCAGGCCATTTGAACAGGATCACCTCCTGCACTTACTTAGCACGTTGTCCGTCTTCGTGTGTGGACCGTGACTGGCCCGCTCAGGGATGGTGCGCTTCCAGAGGAGGGCTAGAACCTTTTCAGTGCTTGCTCGTGGGTCAGAGGACCAAAGCCCAAGGAAGCAGAGGCTATCCTTCTTCCTCTGGGGCTGGGGAAGTCAGCCACCGACCTGGCGCGGGACCGGGCCCAGGAGTGTGTTCTTTCTGAAGCCACTGCCTTCGGTGGGTGTTGCTTTGCCTAAAAAAGGCCCACTCACCCCAGAGTCAGGAGCAGTGACAGGCTGTCTCCAACCCTAGCCCAGGACCACAACCCGAAACCATCCTGCCTTTGGGAGGACAGCTCTCCTACAGGAGCCTGGGAGGGGACTGGCCCCTCTCCCACCCCGGGCTCCAGGATGCCCGGGACCTGCAAGAGCTCTTCATCTGAGGAGGAGTCTTGGAGAACAAGTGTATCTCGTCAGCCCAGCAAGTGAAATAACCAAAGCCCAAGGCTCAGGTTCTAACAGAAGCAGAATTTCAAAGTACTGTTTGGGGGAAGCCTCCTCCCCTCTTATGTGGCATTGGGGGTCCCCAAGGAAAGCCTTCTTTCGTCTCCTTCCCTCAGAGAGAGGAGCTGACCCCAAGTCCCGCAGTCCCCACCGTGTCCCAGTGCTGAGGAAGAGCCACACGCAGGGGCCTGGTGTCAGGAGTGTGGTCGGCCACTGCTCCTGGGCTCCCAGCCAGTGGTCTGGCGGCTACGTGGAAGAGCTAAATTGATTTTGGGGGAAGGACTGCTCACTGCCCACACCGCTCACCATCCCCCTCTGCACTCTGCAATCCAGGCTCGGTGCCCGGCTTACGTCCATCACCAGCACTCCACATGTTTCCGCCATGGGAGGGATCATTCAGCCTCACCCCATTGCACAGAAGAGGAAAGCGAGGCCCAGCGAGGAGAGGTTAAATGGCTCCAGTCCCAGAGCTGTTCAGCAGAGAACCTGGAAAGCCAGGCCTCCAGAGCCCCTGCTAGACCAGCCAGAGACTCCCTGAGGTGAAAGTGAGCCGTCCCCTGCCTGACCAGGCACGCAATGGCCCCTGACCTTCATGATGGCCTGTTCTTGACCGTGAAGATGAGCTGGCCGACTAGGAGGTGGAGTTCAGCTGGTGGGACAGGCTGTAGCTACAGGACAGAGTGACACATCTGAGCTAGCAGGGGCCACACTCTGGTCTCCCTCCCGGAGCCAGACCAGGAGCTGGAATCTCGGTGCCCGAGGGGCCGGCACACAACAGGGTCTGCACTGACCAGGGATCCATGGCCCCCAGGGAGAGTCCACTCTGCCCTCTCCCCGCTCCTGCCTGGCCTCACCTCTCCTCACTGTGTCGCTGCAGGACCCGGAACCAGGCCCCATAGGGACGGGGGGACAGTCCGGGCTGATGGTCAGGGTTCCCCAAGGGACCCAGGGTGTTGCCAGGGCACTGGGAAAAGACAAGGTCTGGGTTCCGGTGTCCAACACCACCCTGCGAACTTGGGAGTAGTAAGAGATACCCTCCCCCAAGTCCGGAGGGCTATAGCACAAAAGGCCTCAGCTTACTCTGATGTCACTTGGGCTGCAGAGATGTAGTGTCCCAAGGGTGCCACAGTCTTATAGAAGTGCCTCTCGGCCTTGGATATCCATCCCCGACCCCCTGTGATCCCAGTCTTGGGAAAATGTTTTCTAACCCCTCGAGGTCCTTCTCAGCAGAGGACAGACTCGGGGCTTGGGGGCCTTAGGACCTGGCTACGCAGAAGGTGGAAGAGCACAGGGCCACCAGTCTGAAGACCAAGGCCAGGGCCCTACTTGTTTCAGCCTCAGGGTCCCCATGTGGAAGAGAATCCAGAATCACTGCTCCGGTCAGGTTGAGGAGGCCTTAGGAAGGAATGGGGCACCAGGACCGGAGAGGGAAACGGGGACAAGGGAGGCTTCTGCGGTTTCTCACATCGCCCATGGAACCCACGGGTCTGCTCCTGTGAGAGACACAGACACAGAGACAGAGAAGGGGACAGAGAATGAACCCAGGACAGAGGGAACCAGGAGAAGTCACAGACTCCATCAGCTTAGAAATGACATCCCGGCATTTTGTGCCATTCTGTTCCTGACAGGGCCGTCACATTGGCCATCCAACCTGGAGGGCAGGGGTTTCCACACAGATGTGTGACCAGGACTCAGGTGTGCCAGGAGCCACTGTGGGGACGGCCCAGCGCATGGGCACAGACGAGGCCCGTGGACCTGAGCCTAACAGTAATGGGAGCCCCTGGAATTCTGTGTTGGGAGAGGTCAAGGTCAGAATCAGTTCATTACTACCTTCCCGCAGGGGCTGGGACACAGGCAGGTGTGGGGTGGCTTTGCCTGGACCCCAGAGCAGATTCAAGCCCCTCTGAGCTGTGTTCCATGACAAGCGCAGCCCCTGGCTCATCCATGCATTGTCAGCTTGGCACCAGCCTCCTGTGATAGCAGGCACGGAACATTTGTAGAGGTCCCTAACACTAACCTTAAACTGTACCCTAAACCTACCCCGTACCCTAACCCCAACACCTACCAGAACACTAACGCCTATCCCTACCCCTGAACCGAACCCAAACCCTAAAGCGTACCCTAACACTAACCCGTACCCTAAATGGTAGCCTAACCCTAAACCCTACCCTGTACGGTAAACCGTGCCCTAACCCCTACCCTATCTCTAACCCGTACCCTAACCCGTACCCTAACCCATGCCCTAACCAGTACCCTAACTCTAACCCTAACCCTCGGTCAACGAGAGGAAAGAGGAAATCCCCGGAAGTGCGGGGTTCATGAGACATTTGACCGCCAGTCCTGACAGGAAGATGACACTGTGCCAAATGGACCTGCTGATTTCTCAGAACACTGACATCCTGTGAAATGCTACATCACTGACCCACAGGCTGATGTTCCAAACCTTGGGGCCCCTAGATCCATAGCAGAGAAGTGCTGTCAGGTGGGGATAAGTAGGTCCTCCGACCTATGGCCTGCACACCTGCTTCCATTTCTGGGAGAAGGGGAAACACACACTTGTTTTTAAGTAGTCATTATCTTCATTCTAAAGTAGACCCATGACCTTGACCTTTTTGGAAAAGCGAAATGACTCTTCCAAATGAAGACCTCAACTCATCTGTTCCTCATGCAACCTGAGTGCGACCAGGTTTACCCAGGCTCCAAGCCCCACCTGGAGGATCCTCCTGTACCATCTTGACAGCCCATGACCGGCACCAGCACCCCCGGGAGCACAATGCTGAATTTGGGGGAGGGCTCTGGGCCTTTTGGCCACCACACCTGTGCCTGGGGAAGCGGGAACCGGGAGGATCCTCCCAGATGATCCTCATGGAACCTTAGCAACATCCCTGAGGACATGGGGCACAATGCTGAAGCTGGAGGACGGCTCTGGGGATTCTTGCCACCCACACCTGTGCCTGGGGGGGCAGCGGGAACCTGGAGGGCCCTCCCAGACAATCCCAACGGACTATTAGCACCATCCCTGGGGAACATGGGGCACAATGCTGAAATTGGGGGATGGCCCTGCGGCTTGTCGCTACCGCACCTGTGCCTAGGGGAGCAGGAACCTGAAGGAACCTCCCAGATCATCATAACAGACCATGACCACCATCGCCCTGAGGACATGGGGCACAATGCTCAGTTGGAGTCCCTTGGTCCTGAAACCAGCAGGAAAGGAGCTCAAAGGACAGAGAGGCGCCTCCAGGAGAATTTCCATCCAGGGAAAAGCGGCCCACTGGAGGGCACAGAAGCAGCAACCCCACCGACCCGCAGGCCATTTGAACAGGATCACCTCCTGCACTTACTTAGCACGTTGTCCGTCTTCGTGTGTGGACCGTGACTGGCCCGCTCAGGGATGGTGCGCTTCCAGAGGAGGGCTAGAACCTTTTCAGTGCTTGCTCGTGGGTCAGAGGACCAAAGCCCAAGGAAGCAGAGGCTATCCTTCTTCCTCTGGGGCTGGGGAAGTCAGCCACCGACCTGGCGCGGGACCGGGCCCAGGAGTGTGTTCTTTCTGAAGCCACTGCCTTCGGTGGGTGTTGCTTTGCCTAAAAAAGGCCCACTCACCCCAGAGTCAGGAGCAGTGACAGGCTGTCTCCAACCCTAGCCCAGGACCACGACCCGAAACCATCCTGCCTTTGGGAGGACAGCTCTCCTACAGGAGCCTGGGAGGGGACTGGCCCCTCTCCCACCCCGGGCTCCAGGATGCCCGGGACCTGCAAGAGCTCTTCATCTGAGGAGGAGTCTTGGAGAACAAGTGTATCTCGTCAGCCCAGCAAGTGAAATAACCAAAGCCCAAGGCTCAGGTTCTAACAGAAGCAGAATTTCAAAGTACTGTTTGGGGGAAGCCTCCTCCCCTCTTATGTGGCATTGGGGGTCCCCAAGGAAAGCCTTCTTTCGTCTCCTTCCCTCAGAGAGAGGAGCTGACCCCAAGTCCCGCAGTCCCCACCGTGTCCCAGTGCTGAGGAAGAGCCACACGCAGGGGCCTGGTGTCAGGAGTGTGGTCGGCCACTGCTCCTGGGCTCCCAGCCAGTGGTCTGGCGGCTACGTGGAAGAGCTAAATTGATTTTGGGGGAAGGACTGCTCACTGCCCACACCGCTCACCATCCCCCTCTGCACTCTGCAATCCAGGCTCGGTGCCCGGCTTACGTCCATCACCAGCACTCCACATGTTTCCGCCATGGGAGGGATCATTCAGCCTCACCCCATTGCACAGAAGAGGAAAGCGAGGCCCAGCGAGGAGAGGTTAAATGGCTCCAGTCCCAGAGCTGTTCAGCAGAGAACCTGGAAAGCCAGGCCTCCAGAGCCCCTGCTAGACCAGCCAGAGACTCACTGAGGTGAAAGTGAGCCGTCCCCTGCCTGACCAGGCACGCAATGGCCCCTGACCTTCATGATGGCCTGTTCTTGACCGTGAAGATGAGCTGGCCGACTAGGAGGTGGAGTTCAGCTGGTGGGACAGGCTGTAGCTACAGGACAGAGTGACACATCTGAGCTAACAGGGGCCACACTCTGGTCTCACTCCCGGAGCCAGACCAGGAGCTGGAATCTCGGTGCCCGAGGGGCCGGCACACAACAGGGTCTGCACTGACCAGGGATCCATGGCCCCCAGGGAGAGTCCACTCTGCCCTCTCCCCGCTCCTGCCTGGCCTCACATCTCCTCACTGTGTCGCTGCAGGACCCGGAACCAGGCCCCATAGGGACGGGGGGACAGTCCGGGCTGATGGTCAGAGTTCCCCAAGGGACCCAGGGTGTTGCCAGGGGACTGGGAAAAGACAAGGTCTGGGTTCCGGTGTCCAACACCACCCTGCGAACTTGGGAGTAATAAGAGATACCCTCCCCCAAGTCCAGAGGGCTATAGCACAAAAGGCCTCAGCTTACTCTGATGTCACTTGGGCTGCAGAGATGTAGTGTCCCAAGGGTGCCACAGTCTTATAGAAGTGCCTCTCGGCCTTGGATATCCATCCCCGACCCCCTGTGATCCCAGTCGTGGGAAAATGTTTTCTAATCCCTCGAGGTTCTTCTCAACAGAGGACAGACTCGGGGCTTGGGGGCCTTAGGACCTGGCTACGCAGAAGGTGGAAGAGCACAGGGCCACCAGTCTGAAGACCAAGGTCAGGGCCCTACTTGTTTCAGCCTCAGGGTCCCCATGTGGAAGAGAATCCAGAATCACTGCTCCGGTCAGGTTGAGGAGGCCTTAGGAAGGAATGGGGCACCAGGACCGGAGAGGGAAACGGGGACAAGGGAGGCTTCTTCGGTTTCTCACATCGCCCATGGAACCCACGGGTCTGCTCCTGTGAGAGACACAGACACAGAGACAGAGAAGGGGACAGAGAATGAACCCAGGACAGAGGGAACCAGGAGAAGTCACAGACTCCATCAGCTGAGAAATGACATCCCGGCATTTTGTGCCATTCTGTTCCTGACAGGGCCGTCACATTGGCCATCCACCCTGGAGGGAAGGGGTTTCCACAGAGATGTGTGACCAGGACTCAGGTGTGCCAGGAGCCACTGTGGGGACGGCCCAGCGCATGGGCACAGACGAGGCCCGTGGACCTGAGCCTAACAGTAATGGGAGCCCCTGGAATCCTGTGTTGGGAGAGGTCAAGTTCAGAATCAGTTCATTACTACCTTCCCACAGGGGCTGGGACACAGGCAGGTGTGGGGTGGCTTTGCCTGGACCCCAGAGCAGATTCAAGCCCCTCTGAGCTGTGTTCCATGACAAACGCAGCCCCTGGCTCATCCTTGCATTGTCAGCTTGGCACCAGCCTCCTGTGATAGCAGGCACGGAACATTTGGAGAGGTCCCTAACACTAACCTTAAACTGTACCCTAAAACTACCCCGTACCCTAACCCCAACACCTACCAGAACACTAACGCCTAACCCTACCCCTGAACCGAACCCAAACCCTAAAGCGTACCCTAACCCTAACCCGTACCCTAAATGGTAGCCTAACCCTAAACCCTACCCTGTACGGTAAACCGTGCCCTAACCCCTACCCTATCTCTAACCCGTACCCTAACCCGTACCCTAACCCATGCCTTAACCAGTACCCTAACTCTAACCCTAAACCTCGGTCAACGGGAGGAAAGAGGAAATCACCGACAGTGTGGGGTTCATGAGACATTTGACCCCCAGTCCTGACAGGAAGATGACACTGTGCCAAATGGACCTGCTGATTTCTCAGAACACTGACATCCTGTGAAATGCTACATCACTGACCCACAGGCTGATGTTCCAAACCTTGGGTCTCCTAGATCCAGAGCAGAGAAGTGCTGTCAGGTGGGGATAAGTAGGTCCTCCGACCTATGGCCTGCACACCTGCTTCCATTTCTGGGACAAGGGGAAACACACACTTGTTTTTAAGTAGTCATTATCTTCATTCTAAAGTAGACCCATGACCTTGACCTTTTTGGAAAAGCGAAATGACTCTTCCAAATGAAGACCTCAACTCATCTGTTCCTCATGCAACCTGAGTGCGACCAGGTTTACCCAGGCTCCAAGCCCCACCTGGAGGATCCTCCTGTACCATCTTGACAGCCCATGACCGGCACCAGCACCCCCGGGGGCACAATGCTGAATTTGGGGGAGGGCTCTGGGCCTTTTGGCCACCACACCTGTGCCCGGGGAAGCGGGAACCGGGAGGATCCTCCCAGATGATCCTCATGGAACCTTAGCAACATCCCTGAGGACGTGGGGCACAATGCCGAAGCTTGAGGACGGCTCTGGGGTTTCTTGCCACCCACACCTGTGCCTGGGGGGGCAGCGGGAACCTGGAGGGCCCTCCCAGACCATCCCAACGGACTATTAGCACCATCCCTGGGGAACATGGGGCACAATGCTGAAATTGGGGGATGGCCCTGGGGCTTGTCGCTACCGCACCTGTGCCTAGGGGAGCAGGAACCTGAAGGAACCTCCCAGATCATCATAACAGACCATGACCACCATCGCCCTGAGGACATGGGGCACAATGCTCAGTTGGAGTCCCTTGGTCCTGAAACCAGCAGGAACGGAGCTCAAAGGACAGAGAGGCGCCTCCAGGAGAATTTCCATCCAGGGAAAAGCGGCCCACTGGAGGGCACAGAAGCAGCAACCCCACCGAACCGCAGGCCATTTGAACAGGATCACCTCCTGCACTTACTTAGCACGTTGTCCGTCTTCGTGTGTGGACCGTGACTGGCCCGCTCAGGGATGGTGCGCTTCCAGAGGAGGGCTAGAAACTTTTCAGTGCTTGCTCGTGGGTCAGAGGACCAAAGCCCAAGGAAGCAGAGGCTATCCTTCTTCCTCTGGGGCTGGGGAAGTCAGCCACCGACCTGGGGCGGGACCGGGCCCAGGAGTGTGTTCTTTCTGAAGCCACTGCCTTCGGTGGGTGTTGCTTTGCCTAAAAAAGGCCCACTCACCCCAGCGTCAGGAGCAGTGACAGGCTGTCTCCAACCCTAGCCCAGGACCACGACCCGAAACCATCCTGCCTTTGGGAGGACAGGTCTCCTGCAGGAGCCTGGGAGGGGACTGGCCCCTCTCCCACCCCGGGCTCCAGGATGCTCGGGACCTGCAAGAGCTCTTCATCTGAGGAGGAGTCTTGGAGAACAAGTGTATCTCGTCAGCCCAGCAAGTGAAATAACCAAAGCCCAAGGCTCAGGTTCTAACAGAAGAAGAATTTCAAAGTACTGTTTGGGGGAAGCCTCCTCCCCTCTTATGTGGCATTGGGGGTCCCCAAGGAAAGCCTTCTTTCGTCTCCTTCCCTCAGAGAGAGGAGCTGACCCCAAGTCCCGCGGTCCCCACCGTGTCCCAGTGCTGAGGAAGAGCCACACGCAGGGGCCTGGTGTCAGGAGTGTGGTCGGCCACTGCTCCTGGGCTCCCAGCCAGTGGTCTGGCGGCTACGTGGAAGAGCTAAATTGATTTTGGGGGAAGGAGTGCTCACTGCCCACACCGCTCACCATCCCCCTCTGCACTCTGCAATCCAGGCTCGGTGCCCGGCTTACGTCCATCACCAGCACTCCACATGTTTCCGCCATGGGAGGGATCATTCAGCCTCACCCCATTGCACAGAAGAGGAAAGCGAGGCCCAGCGAGGAGAGGTTAAATGGCTCCAGTCCCAGAGCTGTTCAGCAGAGAACCTGGAAAGCCAGGCCTCCAGAGCCCCTGCTAGACCAGCCAGAGACTCCCTGAGGTGAAAGTGAGCCGTCCCCTGCCTGACCAGGCACGCAATGGCCCCTGACCTTCATGATGGCCTGTTCTTGACCGTGAAGATGAGCTGGCCGACTAGGAGGTGGAGTTCAGCTGGTGGGACAGGCTGTAGCTACAGGACAGAGTGACACATCTGAGCTAGCAGGGGCCACACTCTGGTCTCCCTCCCGGACCCAGACCAGGAGCTGGAATCTCGGTGCCCGGGGGGCCGGCACACAACAGGGTCTGCACTGACCAGGGATCCATGGTCCCCAGGGAGAGTCCACTCTGCCCTCTCCCCGCTCCTGCCTGGCCTCACCTCTCCTCACTGTGTCGCTGCAGGACACGGAACCAGGCCCCATAGGGACGGGGGGACAGTCCGGGCTGATGGTCAGGGTTCCCCAAGGGACCCAGGGTGTTGCCAGGGCACTGGGAAAAGACAAGGTCTGGGTTCCGGTGTCCAACACCACCCTGCGAACTTGGGAGTAGTAAGAGATACCCTCCCCCAAGTCCGGAGGGCTATAGCACAAAAGGCCTCAGCTTACTCTGATGTCACTTGGGCTGCAGAGATGTAGTGTCCCAAGGGTGCCACAGTCTTATAGAAGTGCCTCTCGGCCTTGGATATCCATCCCCGACCCCCTGTGATCCCAGTCTTGGGAAAATGTTTTCTAACCCCTCGAGGTCCTTCTCAGCAGAGGACAGACTCGGGGCTTGGGGGCCTTAGGACCTGGCTACGCAGAAGGTGGAAGAGCACAGGGCCACCAGTCTGAAGACCAAGGTCAGGGCCCTACTTGTTTCAGCCTCAGGGTCCCCATGTGGAAGAGAATCCAGAATCACTGCTCCGGTCAGGTTGAGGAGGCCTTAGGAAGGAATGGGGCACCAGGACCGGAGAGGGAAACGGGGACAAGGGAGGCTTCTGCGGTTTCTCACATCGCCCATGGAACCCACGGGTCTGCTCCTGTGAGAGACACAGACACAGAGACAGAGAAGGGGACAGAGAATGAACCCAGGACAGAGGGAACCAGGAGAAGTCACAGACTCCATCAGCTGAGAAATGACATCCCGGCATTTTGTGCCATTCTGTTCCTGACAGGGCCGTCACATTGGCCATCCACCCTGGAGGGAAGGGGTTTCCACAGAGATGTGTGACCAGGACTCAGGTGTGCCAGGAGCCACTGTGGGGACGGCCCAGCGCATGGGCACAGACGAGGCCCGTGGACCTGAGCCTAACAGTAATGGGAGCCCCTGGAATCCTGTGTTGGGAGAGGTCAAGTTCAGAATCAGTTCATTACTACCTTCCCACAGGGGCTGGGACACAGGCAGGTGTGGGGTGGCTTTGCCTGGACCCCAGAGCAGATTCAAGCCCCTCTGAGCTGTGTTCCATGACAAACGCAGCCCCTGGCTCATCCTTGCATTGTCAGCTTGGCACCAGCCTCCTGTGATAGCAGGCACGGAACATTTGTAGAGGTCCCTAACACTAACCTTAAACTGTACCCTAAAACTACCCCGTACCCTAACCCCAACACCTACCAGAACACTAACGCCTAACCCTACCCCTGAACCGAACCCAAACCCTAAAGCGTACCCTAACCCTAACCCGTACCCTAAATGGTAGCCTAACCCTAAACCCTACCCTGTACGGTAAACCGTGCCCTAACCCCTACCCTATCTCTAACCCGTACCCTAACCCGTACCCTAACCCATGCCTTAACCAGTACCCTAACTCTAACCCTAAACCTCGGTCAACGGGAGGAAAGAGGAAATCACCGACAGTGTGGGGTTCATGAGACATTTGACCCCCAGTCCTGACAGGAAGATGACACTGTGCCAAATGGACCTGCTGATTTCTCAGAACACTGACATCCTGTGAAATGCTACATCACTGACCCACAGGCTGATGTTCCAAACCTTGGGTCTCCTAGATCCAGAGCAGAGAAGTGCTGTCAGGTGGGGATCAGTAGGTCCTCCGACCTATGGCCTGCACACCTGCTTCCATTTCTGGGAGAAGGGGAAACACACACTTCTTTTTAAGTAGTCATTATCTTCATTCTAAAGTAGACCCATGACCTTGACCTTTTTGGAAAAGCGAAATGACTCTTCCAAATGAAGACCTCAACTCATCTGTTCCTCATGCAACCTGAGTGCGACCAGGTTTACCCAGGCTCCAAGCCCCACCTGGAGGATCCTCCTGTACCATCTTGACAGCCCATGACCGGCACCAGCACCCCCGGGGGCACAATGCTGAATTTGGGGGAGGGCTCTGGGCCTTTTGGCCACCACACCTGTGCCCGGGGAAGCGGGAACCGGGAGGATCCTCCCAGATGATCCTCATGGAACCTTAGCAACATCCCTGAGGACGTGGGGCACAATGCCGAAGCTTGAGGACGGCTCTGGGGTTTCTTGCCACCCACACCTGTGCCTGGGGGGGCAGCGGGAACCTGGAGGGCCCTCCCAGACCATCCCAACGGACTATTAGCACCATCCCTGGGGAACATGGGGCACAATGCTGAAATTGGGGGATGGCCCTGGGGCTTGTCGCTACCGCACCTGTGCCTAGGGGAGCAGGAACCTGAAGGAACCTCCCAGATCATCATAACAGACCATGACCACCATCGCCCTGAGGACATGGGGCACAATGCTCAGTTGGAGTCCCTTGGTCCTGAAACCAGCAGGAACGGAGCTCAAAGGACAGAGAGGCGCCTCCAGGAGAATTTCCATCCAGGGAAAAGCGGCCCACTGGAGGGCACAGAAGCAGCAACCCCACCGAACCGCAGGCCATTTGAACAGGATCACCTCCTGCACTTACTTAGCACGTTGTCCGTCTTCGTGTGTGGACCGTGACTGGCCCGCTCAGGGATGGTGCGCTTCCAGAGGAGGGCTAGAAACTTTTCAGTGCTTGCTCGTGGGTCAGAGGACCAAAGCCCAAGGAAGCAGAGGCTATCCTTCTTCCTCTGGGGCTGGGGAAGTCAGCCACCGACCTGGGGCGGGACCGGGCCCAGGAGTGTGTTCTTTCTGAAGCCACTGCCTTCGGTGGGTGTTGCTTTGCCTAAAAAAGGCCCACTCACCCCAGCGTCAGGAGCAGTGACAGGCTGTCTCCAACCCTAGCCCAGGACCACGACCCGAAACCATCCTGCCTTTGGGAGGACAGGTCTCCTGCAGGAGCCTGGGAGGGGACTGGCCCCTCTCCCACCCCGGGCTCCAGGATGCCCGGGACCTGCAAGAGCTCTTCATCTGAGGAGGAGTCTTGGAGAACAAGTGTATCTCGTCAGCCCAGCAAGTGAAATAACCAAAGCCCAAGGCTCAGGTTCTAACAGAAGCAGAATTTCAAAGTACTGTTTGGGGGAAGCCTCCTCCCCTCTTATGTGGCATTGGGGGTCCCCAAGGAAAGCCTTCTTTCGTCTCCTTCCCTCAGAGAGAGGAGCTGACCCCAAGTCCCGCGGTCCCCACCGTGTCCCAGTGCTGAGGAAGAGCCACACGCAGGGGCCTGGTGTCAGGAGTGTGGTCGGCCACTGCTCCTGGGCTCCCAGCCAGTGGTCTGGCGGCTACGTGGAAGAGCTAAATTGATTTTGGGGGAAGGAGTGCTCACTGCCCACACCGCTCACCATCCCCCTCTGCACTCTGCAATCCAGGCTCGGTGCCCGGCTTACGTCCATCACCAGCACTCCACATATTTCCCATGGGAGGGATCATTCAGCCTCACCCCATTGCACAGAAGAGGAAAGCGAGGCCCAGCGAGGAGAGGTTAAATGGCTCCAGTCCCAGAGCTGTTCAGCAGAGAACCTGGAAAGCCAGGCCTCCAGAGCCCCTGCTAGACCAGCCAGAGACTCCCTGAGGTGAAAGTGAGCCGTCCCCTGCCTGACCAGGCACGCAATGGCCCCTGACCTTCATGATGGCCTGTTCTTGACCGTGAAGATGAGCTGGCCGACTAGGAGGTGGAGTTCAGCTGGTGGGACAGGCTGTAGCTACAGGACAGAGTGACACATCTGAGCTAGCAGGGGCCACACTCTGGTCTCCCTCCCGGAGCCAGACCAGGAGCTGGAATCTCGGTGCCCGAGGGGCCGGCACACAACAGGGTCTGCACTGACCAGGGATCCATGGCCCCCAGGGAGAGTCCACTCTGCCCTCTCCCCGCTCCTGCCTGGCCTCACCTCTCCTCACTGTGTCGCTGCAGGACCCGGAACCAGGCCCCATAGGGACGGGGGGACAGTCCGGGCTGATGGTCAGGGTTCCCCAAGGGACCCAGGGTGTTGCCAGGGCACTGGGAAAAGACAAGGTCTGGGTTCCGGTGTCCAACACCACCCTGCGAACTTGGGAGTAGTAAGAGATACCCTCCCCCAAGTCCGGAGGGCTATAGCACAAAAGGCCTCAGCTTACTCTGATGTCACTTGGGCTGCAGAGATGTAGTGTCCCAAGGGTGCCACAGTCTTATAGAAGTGCCTCTCGGCCTTGGATATCCATCCCCGACCCCCTGTGATCCCAGTCTTGGGAAAATGTTTTCTAACCCCTCGAGGTCCTTCTCAGCAGAGGACAGACTCGGGGCTTGGGGGCCTTAGGACCTGGCTACGCAGAAGGTGGAAGAGCACAGGGCCACCAGTCTGAAGACCAAGGCCAGGGCCCTACTTGTTTCAGCCTCAGGGTCCCCATGTGGAAGAGAATCCAGAATCACTGCTCCGGTCAGGTTGAGGAGGCCTTAGGAAGGAATGGGGCACCAGGACCGGAGAGGGAAACGGGGACAAGGGAGGCTTCTGCGGTTTCTCACATCGCCCATGGAACCCACGGGTCTGCTCCTGTGAGAGACACAGACACAGAGACAGAGAAGGGGACAGAGAATGAACCCAGGACAGAGGGAACCAGGAGAAGTCACAGACTCCATCAGCTTAGAAATGACATCCCGGCATTTTGTGCCATTCTGTTCCTGACAGGGCCGTCACATTGGCCATCCAACCTGGAGGGCAGGGGTTTCCACACAGATGTGTGACCAGGACTCAGGTGTGCCAGGAGCCACTGTGGGGACGGCCCAGCGCATGGGCACAGACGAGGCCCGTGGACCTGAGCCTAACAGTAATGGGAGCCCCTGGAATTCTGTGTTGGGAGAGGTCAAGGTCAGAATCAGTTCATTACTACCTTCCCGCAGGGGCTGGGACACAGGCAGGTGTGGGGTGGCTTTGCCTGGACCCCAGAGCAGATTCAAGCCCCTCTGAGCTGTGTTCCATGACAAGCGCAGCCCCTGGCTCATCCATGCATTGTCAGCTTGGCACCAGCCTCCTGTGATAGCAGGCACGGAACATTTGTAGAGGTCCCTAACACTAACCTTAAACTGTACCCTAAACCTACCCCGTACCCTAACCCCAACACCTACCAGAACACTAACGCCTATCCCTACCCCTGAACCGAACCCAAACCCTAAAGCGTACCCTAACACTAACCCGTACCCTAAATGGTAGCCTAACCCTAAACCCTACCCTGTACGGTAAACCGTGCCCTAACCCCTACCCTATCTCTAACCCGTACCCTAACCCGTACCCTAACCCATGCCCTAACCAGTACCCTAACTCTAACCCTAACCCTCGGTCAACGAGAGGAAAGAGGAAATCCCCGGAAGTGCGGGGTTCATGAGACATTTGACCGCCAGTCCTGACAGGAAGATGACACTGTGCCAAATGGACCTGCTGATTTCTCAGAACACTGACATCCTGTGAAATGCTACATCACTGACCCACAGGCTGATGTTCCAAACCTTGGGGCCCCTAGATCCATAGCAGAGAAGTGCTGTCAGGTGGGGATAAGTAGGTCCTCCGACCTATGGCCTGCACACCTGCTTCCATTTCTGGGAGAAGGGGAAACACACACTTGTTTTTAAGTAGTCATTATCTTCATTCTAAAGTAGACCCATGACCTTGACCTTTTTGGAAAAGCGAAATGACTCTTCCAAATGAAGACCTCAACTCATCTGTTCCTCATGCAACCTGAGTGCGACCAGGTTTACCCAGGCTCCAAGCCCCACCTGGAGGATCCTCCTGTACCATCTTGACAGCCCATGACCGGCACCAGCACCCCCGGGAGCACAATGCTGAATTTGGGGGAGGGCTCTGGGCCTTTTGGCCACCACACCTGTGCCTGGGGAAGCGGGAACCGGGAGGATCCTCCCAGATGATCCTCATGGAACCTTAGCAACATCCCTGAGGACATGGGGCACAATGCTGAAGCTGGAGGACGGCTCTGGGGATTCTTGCCACCCACACCTGTGCCTGGGGGGGCAGCGGGAACCTGGAGGGCCCTCCCAGACAATCCCAACGGACTATTAGCACCATCCCTGGGGAACATGGGGCACAATGCTGAAATTGGGGGATGGCCCTGCGGCTTGTCGCTACCGCACCTGTGCCTAGGGGAGCAGGAACCTGAAGGAACCTCCCAGATCATCATAACAGACCATGACCACCATCGCCCTGAGGACATGGGGCACAATGCTCAGTTGGAGTCCCTTGGTCCTGAAACCAGCAGGAAAGGAGCTCAAAGGACAGAGAGGCGCCTCCAGGAGAATTTCCATCCAGGGAAAAGCGGCCCACTGGAGGGCACAGAAGCAGCAACCCCACCGACCCGCAGGCCATTTGAACAGGATCACCTCCTGCACTTACTTAGCACGTTGTCCGTCTTCGTGTGTGGACCGTGACTGGCCCGCTCAGGGATGGTGCGCTTCCAGAGGAGGGCTAGAAACTTTTCAGTGCTTGCTCGTGGGTCAGAGGACCAAAGCCCAAGGAAGCAGAGGCTATCCTTCTTCCTCTGGGGCTGGGGAAGTCAGCCACCGACCTGGCGCGGGACCGGGCCCAGGAGTGTGTTCTTTCTGAAGCCACTGCCTTCGGTGGGTGTTGCTTTGCCTAAAAAAGGCCCACTCACCCCAGAGTCAGGAGCAGTGACAGGCTGTCTCCAACCCTAGCCCAGGACCACGACCCGAAACCATCCTGCCTTTGGGAGGACAGCTCTCCTACAGGAGCCTGGGAGGGGACTGGCCCCTCTCCCACCCCGGGCTCCAGGATGCCCGGGACCTGCAAGAGCTCTTCATCTGAGGAGGAGTCTTGGAGAACAAGTGTATCTCGTCAGCCCAGCAAGTGAAATAACCAAAGCCCAAGGCTCAGGTTCTAACAGAAGCAGAATTTCAAAGTACTGTTTGGGGGAAGCCTCCTCCCCTCTTATGTGGCATTGGGGGTCCCCAAGGAAAGCCTTCTTTCGTCTCCTTCCCTCAGAGAGAGGAGCTGACCCCAAGTCCCGCAGTCCCCACCGTGTCCCAGTGCTGAGGAAGAGCCACACGCAGGGGCCTGGTGTCAGGAGTGTGGTCGGCCACTGCTCCTGGGCTCCCAGCCAGTGGTCTGGCGGCTACGTGGAAGAGCTAAATTGATTTTGGGGGAAGGACTGCTCACTGCCCACACCGCTCACCATCCCCCTCTGCACTCTGCAATCCAGGCTCGGTGCCCGGCTTACGTCCATCACCAGCACTCCACATGTTTCCGCCATGGGAGGGATCATTCAGCCTCACCCCATTGCACAGAAGAGGAAAGCGAGGCCCAGCGAGGAGAGGTTAAATGGCTCCAGTCCCAGAGCTGTTCAGCAGAGAACCTGGAAAGCCAGGCCTCCAGAGCCCCTGCTAGACCAGCCAGAGACTCCCTGAGGTGAAAGTGAGCCGTCCCCTGCCTGACCAGGCACGCAATGGCCCCTGACCTTCATGATGGCCTGTTCTTGACCGTGAAGATGAGCTGGCCGACTAGGAGGTGGAGTTCAGCTGGTGGGACAGGCTGTAGCTACAGGACAGAGTGACACATCTGAGCTAGCAGGGGCCACACTCTGGTCTCCCTCCCGGAGCCAGACCAGGAGCTGGAATCTCGGTGCCCGAGGGGCCGGCACACAACAGGGTCTGCACTGACCAGGGATCCATGGCCCCCAGGGAGAGTCCACTCTGCCCTCTCCCCGCTCCTGCCTGGCCTCACCTCTCCTCACTGTGTCGCTGCAGGACCCGGAACCAGGCCCCATAGGGACGGGGGGACAGTCCGGGCTGATGGTCAGGGTTCCCCAAGGGACCCAGGGTGTTGCCAGGGCACTGGGAAAAGACAAGGTCTGGGTTCCGGTGTCCAACACCACCCTGCGAACTTGGGAGTAGTAAGAGATACCCTCCCCCAAGTCCGGAGGGCTATAGCACAAAAGGCCTCAGCTTACTCTGATGTCACTTGGGCTGCAGAGATGTAGTGTCCCAAGGGTGCCACAGTCTTATAGAAGTGCCTCTCGGCCTTGGATATCCATCCCCGACCCCCTGTGATCCCAGTCTTGGGAAAATGTTTTCTAACCCCTCGAGGTCCTTCTCAGCAGAGGACAGACTCGGGGCTTGGGGGCCTTAGGACCTGGCTACGCAGAAGGTGGAAGAGCACAGGGCCACCAGTCTGAAGACCAAGGCCAGGGCCCTACTTGTTTCAGCCTCAGGGTCCCCATGTGGAAGAGAATCCAGAATCACTGCTCCGGTCAGGTTGAGGAGGCCTTAGGAAGGAATGGGGCACCAGGACCGGAGAGGGAAACGGGGACAAGGGAGGCTTCTGCGGTTTCTCACATCGCCCATGGAACCCACGGGTCTGCTCCTGTGAGAGACACAGACACAGAGACAGAGAAGGGGACAGAGAATGAACCCAGGACAGAGGGAACCAGGAGAAGTCACAGACTCCATCAGCTTAGAAATGACATCCCGGCATTTTGTGCCATTCTGTTCCTGACAGGGCCGTCACATTGGCCATCCAACCTGGAGGGCAGGGGTTTCCACACAGATGTGTGACCAGGACTCAGGTGTGCCAGGAGCCACTGTGGGGACGGCCCAGCGCATGGGCACAGACGAGGCCCGTGGACCTGAGCCTAACAGTAATGGGAGCCCCTGGAATTCTGTGTTGGGAGAGGTCAAGGTCAGAATCAGTTCATTACTACCTTCCCGCAGGGGCTGGGACACAGGCAGGTGTGGGGTGGCTTTGCCTGGACCCCAGAGCAGATTCAAGCCCCTCTGAGCTGTGTTCCATGACAAGCGCAGCCCCTGGCTCATCCATGCATTGTCAGCTTGGCACCAGCCTCCTGTGATAGCAGGCACGGAACATTTGTAGAGGTCCCTAACACTAACCTTAAACTGTACCCTAAACCTACCCCGTACCCTAACCCCAACACCTACCAGAACACTAACGCCTATCCCTACCCCTGAACCGAACCCAAACCCTAAAGCGTACCCTAACACTAACCCGTACCCTAAATGGTAGCCTAACCCTAAACCCTACCCTGTACGGTAAACCGTGCCCTAACCCCTACCCTATCTCTAACCCGTACCCTAACCCGTACCCTAACCCATGCCCTAACCAGTACCCTAACTCTAACCCTAACCCTCGGTCAACGAGAGGAAAGAGGAAATCCCCGGAAGTGCGGGGTTCATGAGACATTTGACCGCCAGTCCTGACAGGAAGATGACACTGTGCCAAATGGACCTGCTGATTTCTCAGAACACTGACATCCTGTGAAATGCTACATCACTGACCCACAGGCTGATGTTCCAAACCTTGGGGCCCCTAGATCCATAGCAGAGAAGTGCTGTCAGGTGGGGATAAGTAGGTCCTCCGACCTATGGCCTGCACACCTGCTTCCATTTCTGGGAGAAGGGGAAACACACACTTGTTTTTAAGTAGTCATTATCTTCATTCTAAAGTAGACCCATGACCTTGACCTTTTTGGAAAAGCGAAATGACTCTTCCAAATGAAGACCTCAACTCATCTGTTCCTCATGCAACCTGAGTGCGACCAGGTTTACCCAGGCTCCAAGCCCCACCTGGAGGATCCTCCTGTACCATCTTGACAGCCCATGACCGGCACCAGCACCCCCGGGAGCACAATGCTGAATTTGGGGGAGGGCTCTGGGCCTTTTGGCCACCACACCTGTGCCTGGGGAAGCGGGAACCGGGAGGATCCTCCCAGATGATCCTCATGGAACCTTAGCAACATCCCTGAGGACATGGGGCACAATGCTGAAGCTGGAGGACGGCTCTGGGGATTCTTGCCACCCACACCTGTGCCTGGGGGGGCAGCGGGAACCTGGAGGGCCCTCCCAGACAATCCCAACGGACTATTAGCACCATCCCTGGGGAACATGGGGCACAATGCTGAAATTGGGGGATGGCCCTGCGGCTTGTCGCTACCGCACCTGTGCCTAGGGGAGCAGGAACCTGAAGGAACCTCCCAGATCATCATAACAGACCATGACCACCATCGCCCTGAGGACATGGGGCACAATGCTCAGTTGGAGTCCCTTGGTCCTGAAACCAGCAGGAAAGGAGCTCAAAGGACAGAGAGGCGCCTCCAGGAGAATTTCCATCCAGGGAAAAGCGGCCCACTGGAGGGCACAGAAGCAGCAACCCCACCGACCCGCAGGCCATTTGAACAGGATCACCTCCTGCACTTACTTAGCACGTTGTCCGTCTTCGTGTGTGGACCGTGACTGGCCCGCTCAGGGATGGTGCGCTTCCAGAGGAGGGCTAGAACCTTTTCAGTGCTTGCTCGTGGGTCAGAGGACCAAAGCCCAAGGAAGCAGAGGCTATCCTTCTTCCTCTGGGGCTGGGGAAGTCAGCCACCGACCTGGGGCGGGACCGGGCCCAGGAGTGTGTTCTTTCTGAAGCCACTGCCTTCGGTGGGTGTTGCTTTGCCTAAAAAAGGCCCACTCACCCCAGAGTCAGGAGCAGTGACAGGCTGTCTCCAACCCTAGCCCAGGACCACGACCCGAAACCATCCTGCCTTTGGGAGGACAGCTCTCCTACAGGAGCCTGGGAGGGGACTGGCCCCTCTCCCACCCCGGGCTCCAGGATGCCCGGGACCTGCAAGAGCTCTTCATCTGAGGAGGAGTCTTGGAGAACAAGTGTATCTCGTCAGCCCAGCAAGTGAAATAACCAAAGCCCAAGGCTCAGGTTCTAACAGAAGCAGAATTTCAAAGTACTGTTTGGGGGAAGCCTCCTCCCCTCTTATGTGGCATTGGGGGTCCCCAAGGAAAGCCTTCTTTCGTCTCCTTCCCTCAGAGAGAGGAGCTGACCCCAAGTCCCGCAGTCCCCACCGTGTCCCAGTGCTGAGGAAGAGCCACACGCAGGGGCCTGGTGTCAGGAGTGTGGTCGGCCACTGCTCCTGGGCTCCCAGCCAGTGGTCTGGCGGCTACGTGGAAGAGCTAAATTGATTTTGGGGGAAGGACTGCTCACTGCCCACACCGCTCACCATCCCCCTCTGCACTCTGCAATCCAGGCTCGGTGCCCGGCTTACGTCCATCACCAGCACTCCACATGTTTCCGCCATGGTAGGGATCATTCAGCCTCACCCCATTGCACAGAAGAGGAAAGCGAGGCCCAGCGAGGAGAGGTTAAATGGCTCCAGTCCCAGAGCTGTTCAGCAGAGAACCTGGAAAGCCAGGCCTCCAGAGCCCCTGCTAGACCAGCCAGAGACTCCCTGAGGTGAAAGTGAGCCGTCCCCTGCCTGACCAGGCACGCAATGGCCCCTGACCTTCATGATGGCCTGTTCTTGACCGTGAAGATGAGCTGGCCGACTAGGAGGTGGAGTTCAGCTGGTGGGACAGGCTGTAGCTACAGGACAGAGTGACACATCTGAGCTAGCAGGGGCCACACTCTGGTCTCCCTCCCGGAGCCAGACCAGGAGCTGGAATCTCGGTGCCCGAGGGGCCGGCACACAACAGGGTCTGCACTGACCAGGGATCCATGGCCCCCAGGGAGAGTCCACTCTGCCCTCTCCCCGCTCCTGCCTGGCCTCACCTCTCCTCACTGTGTCGCTGCAGGACCCGGAACCAGGCCCCATAGGGACGGGGGGACAGTCCGGGCTGATGGTCAGGGTTCCCCAAGGGACCCAGGGTGTTGCCAGGGCACTGGGAAAAGACAAGGTCTGGGTTCCGGTG
Organism: Eumetopias jubatus; assembly: GCF_037043125.1. NCBI lineage: Eukaryota > Metazoa > Chordata > Mammalia > Carnivora > Otariidae > Eumetopias > Eumetopias jubatus. The sequence goes on from NW_028274856.1 coordinate 342,220, forward strand.
TCCAACACCACCCTGCGAACTTGGGAGTAGTAAGAGATACCCTCCCCCAAGTCCGGAGGGCTATAGCACAAAAGGCCTCAGCTTACTCTGATGTCACTTGGGCTGCAGAGATGTAGTGTCCCAAGGGTGCCACAGTCTTATAGAAGTGCCTCTCGGCCTTGGATATCCATCCCCGACCCCCTGTGATCCCAGTCTTGGGAAAATGTTTTCTAACCCCTCGAGGTCCTTCTCAGCAGAGGACAGACTCGGGGCTTGGGGGCCTTAGGACCTGGCTACGCAGAAGGTGGAAGAGCACAGGGCCACCAGTCTGAAGACCAAGGCCAGGGCCCTACTTGTTTCAGCCTCAGGGTCGCCATGTGGAAGAGAATCCAGAATCACTGCTCCGGTCAGGTTGAGGAGGCCTTAGGAAGGAATGGGGCACCAGGACCGGAGAGGGAAACGGGGACAAGGGAGGCTTCTGCGGTTTCTCACATCGCCCATGGAACCCACGGGTCTGCTCCTGTGAGAGACACAGACACAGAGACAGAGAAGGGGACAGAGAATGAACCCAGGACAGAGGGAACCAGGAGAAGTCACAGACTCCATCAGCTTAGAAATGACATCCCGGCATTTTGTGCCATTCTGTTCCTGACAGGGCCGTCACATTGGCCATCCAACCTGGAGGGCAGGGGTTTCCACACAGATGTGTGACCAGGACTCAGGTGTGCCAGGAGCCACTGTGGGGACGGCCCAGCGCATGGGCACAGACGAGGCCCGTGGACCTGAGCCTAACAGTAATGGGAGCCCCTGGAATTCTGTGTTGGGAGAGGTCAAGGTCAGAATCAGTTCATTACTACCTTCCCGCATGGGCTGGGACACAGGCAGGTGTGGGGTGGCTTTGCCTGGACCCCAGAGCAGATTCAAACCCCTCTGAGCTGTGTTCCATGACAAGCGCAGCCCCTGGCTCATCCATGCATTGTCAGCTTGGCACCAGCCTCCTGTGATAGCAGGCACGGAACATTTGTAGAGGTCCCTAACACTAACCTTAAACTGTACCCTAAACCTACCCCGTACCCTAACCCCAACACCTACCAGAACACTAACGCCTAACCCTACCCCTGAACCGAACCCAAACCCTAAAGCGTACCCTAACACTAACCCGTACCCTAAATGGTAGCCTAACCCTAAACCCTACCCTGTACGGTAAACCGTGCCCTAACCCCTACCCTATCTCTAACCCGTACCCTAACCCGTACCCTAACCCATGCCCTAACCAGTACCCTAACTCTAACCCTAACCCTCGGTCAACGAGAGGAAAGAGGAAATCCCCGGAAGTGCGGGGTTCATGAGACATTTGACCGCCAGTCCTGACAGGAAGATGACACTGTGCCAAATGGACCTGCTGATTTCTCAGAACACTGACATCCTGTGAAATGCTACATCACTGACCCACAGGCTGATGTTCCAAACCTTGGGTCTCCTAGATCCAGAGCAGAGAAGTGCTGTCAGGTGGGGATAAGTAGGTCCTCCGACCTATGGCCTGCACACCTGCTTCCATTTCTGGGAGAAGGGGAAACACACACTTGTTTTTAAGTAGTCATTATTTTCAATCTAAAGTAGACCCATGACCTTGACCTTTTTGGAAAAGCGAAATGACTCTTCCAAATGAAGACCTCAACTCATCTGTTCCTCATGCAACCTGAGTGCGACCAGGTTTACCCAGGCTCCAAGCCCCACCTGGAGGATCCTCCTGTACCATCTTGACAGCCCATGACCGGCACCAGCACCGCCGGGGGCACAATGCTGAATTTGGGGGAGGGCTCTGGGCCTTTTGGCCACCACACCTGTGCCCGGGGAAGCGGGAACCGGGAGGATCCTCCCAGATGATCCTCATGGAACCTTAGCAACATCCCTGAGGACGTGGGGCACAATGCCGAAGCTTGAGGACGGCTCTGGGGTTTCTTGCCACCCACACCTGTGCCTGGGGGGGCAGCGGGAACCTGGAGGGCCCTCCCAGACAATCCCAACGGACTATTAGCACCATCCCTGGGGAACATGGGGCACAATGCTGAAATTGGGGGATGGCCCTGGGGCTTGTCGCTACCGCACCTGTGCCTAGGGGAGCAGGAACCTGAAGGAACCTCCCAGATCATCATAACAGACCATGACCACCATCGTCCTGAGGACATGGGGCACAATGCTCAGTTGGAGTCCCTTGGTCCTGAAACCAGCAGGAACGGAGCTCAAAGGACAGAGAGGCGCCTCCAGGAGAATTTCCATCCAGGGATAAGCGGCCCACTGGAGGGCACAGAAGCAGCAACCCCACCGACCCGCAGGCCATTTGAACAGGATCACCTCCTGCACTTATTTAGCACGTTGTCCGTCTTCGTGTGTGGACCGTGACTGGCCCGCTCAGGGATGGTGCGCTTCCAGGGGAGGGCTAGAAACTTTTCAGTGCTTGCTCGTGGGTCAGAGGACCAAAGCCCAAGGAAGCAGAGGCTATCCTTCTTCCTCTGGGGCTGGGGAAGTCAGCCACCGACCTGGGGCGGGACCGGGCCCAGGAGTGTGTTCTTTCTGAAGCCACTGCCTTCGGTGGGTGTTGCTTTGCCTAAAAAAGGCCCACTCACCCCAGAGTCAGGAGCAGTGACAGGCTGTCTCCAACCCTAGCCCAGGACCACGACCCGAAACCATCCTGCCTTTGGGAGGACAGGTCTCCTGCAGGAGCCTGGGAGGGGACTGGCCCCTCTCCCACCCCGGGCTCCAGGATGCCCGGGACCTGCAAGAGCTCTTCATCTGAGGAGGAGTCTTGGAGAACAAGTGTATCTCGTCAGCCCAGCAAGTGAAATAACCAAAGCCCAAGGCTCAGGTTCTAACAGAAGCAGAATTTCAAAGTACTGTTTGGGGGAAGCCTCCTCCCCTCTTATGTGGCATTGGGGGTCCCCAAGGAAAGCCTTCTTTCGTCTCCTTCCCTCAGAGAGAGGAGCTGATCCCAAGTCCCGCGGTCCCCACCGTGTCCCAGTGCTGAGGAAGAGCCACACGCAGGGGCCTGGTGTCAGGAGTGTGGTCGGCCACTGCTCCTGGGCTCCCAGCCAGTGGTCTGGCGGCTACGTGGAAGAGCTAAATTGATTTTGGGGGAAGGAGTGCTCACTGCCCACACCGCTCACCATCCCCCTCTGCACTCTGCAATCCAGGCTCGGTGCCCGGCTCACGTCCATCACCAGCACTCCACATGTTTCCGCCATGGGAGGGATCATTCAGCCTCACCCCATTGCACAGAAGAGGAAAGCAAGGCCCAGCGAGGAGAGGTTAAATGGCTCCAGGCCCAGAGCTGTTCAGCAGAGAACCTGGAAAGCCAGGCCTCCAGAGCCCCTGCTAGACCAGCCAGAGACTCCCTGAGGTGAAAGTGAGCCGTCCCCTGCCTGACCAGGCACGCAATGGCCCCTGACCTTCATGATGGCCTGTTCTTGACCGTGAAGATGAGCTGGCCGACTAGGAGGTGGAGTTCAGCTGGTGGGACAGGCTGTAGCTACAGGACAGAGTGACACATCTGAGCTAGCAGGGGCCACACTCTGGTCTCCCTCCCGGAGCCAGACCAGGAGCTGGAATCTCGGTGCCCGAGGGGCCGGCACACAACAGGGTCTGCACTGACCAGGGATCCATGGCCCCCAGGGAGAGTCCACTCTGCCCTCTCCCCGCTCCTGCCTGGCCTCACCTCTCCTCACTGTGTCGCTGCAGGACCCGGAACCAGGCCCCATAGGGACGGGGGGACAGTCCGGGCTGATGGTCAGGGTTCCCCAAGGGACCCAGGGTGTTGCCAGGGCACTGGGAAAAGACAAGGTCTGGGTTCCGGTGTCCAACACCACCCTGCGAACTTGGGAGTAGTAAGAGATACCCTCCCCCAAGTCCGGAGGGCTATAGCACAAAAGGCCTCAGCTTACTCTGATGTCACTTGGGCTGCAGAGATGTAGTGTCCCAAGGGTGCCACAGTCTTATAGAAGTGCCTCTCGGCCTTGGATATCCATCCCCGACCCCCTGTGATCCCAGTCTTGGGAAAATGTTTTCTAACCCCTCGAGGTCCTTCTCAGCAGAGGACAGACTCGGGGCTTGGGGGCTTTAGGACCTGGCTATGCAGAAGGTGGAAGAGCACAGGGCCACCAGTCTGAAGACCAAGGTCAGGGCCCTACTTGTTTCAGCCTCAGGGTCCCCATGTGGAAGAGAATCCAGAATCACTGCTCCGGTCAGGTTGAGGAGGCCTTAGGAATGAATGGGGCACCAGGACCGGAGAGGGAAACGGGGACAAGGGAGGCTTCTGCGGTTTCTCACATCGCCCATGGAACCCACGGTTCTGCTCCTGTGAGAGACACAGACACAGAGACAGAGAAGGGGACAGAGAATGAACCCAGGACAGAGGGAACCAGGAGAAGTCACAGACTCCATCAGCTTAGAAATGACATCCCGGCATTTTGTGCCATTCTGTTCCTGACAGGGCCGTCACATTGGTCATCCAACCTGGAGGGCAGGGGTTTCCACAGAGATGTGTGACCAGGACTCAGGTGTGCCAGGAGCCACTGTGGGGACGGCCCAGCGCATGGGCACAGACGAGCCCCGTGGACCTGAGCCTAACAGTAATGGGAGCCCCTGGAATCCTGTGTTGGGAGAGGTCAAGGTCAGAATCAGTTCATTACTACCTTCCCACAGGGGCTGGGACACAGGCAGGTGTGGGGTGGCTTTGCCTGGACCCCAGAGCAGATTCAAGCCCCTCTGAGCTGTGTTCCATGACAAGCGCAGCCCCTGGCTCATCCTTGCATTGTCAGCTTGGCACCAGCCTCCTGTGATAGCAGGCACGGAACATTTGGAGAGGTCCCTAACACTAAACTTAAACTGTACCCTAAACCTACCCCGTACCCTAACCCCAACACCTACCAGAACACTAACGCCTAACCCTACCCCTGAACCGAACCCAAACCCTAAAGCGTACCCTAACCCTAACCCGTACCCTAAATGGTAGCCTAACCCTAAACCCTACCCTGTACGGTAAACCGTGCCCTAACCCCTACCCTATCTCTAAACCGTACCCTAACCCGTACCCTAACCCATGCCCTAACCAGTACCCTAACTCTAACCCTAACCCTCGGTCAACGGGAGGAAAGAGGAAATCCCCGGAAGTGTGGGGTTCATGAGACATTTGACCGCCAGTCCTGACAGGAAGATGACACTGTGCCAAATGGACCTGCTGATTTCTCAGAACACTGACATCCTGTGAAATGCTACATCACTGACCCACAGGCTGATGTTCCAAACCTTGGGTCTCCTAGATCCAGAGCAGAGAAGTGCTGTCAGGTGGGGATCAGTAGGTCCTCCGAAATATGGCCTGCCCACCTGCTTCCATTTCTGGGAGAAGGGGAAACACACACTTGTTTTTAAGTAGTCATTATCTTCATTCTAAAGTAGACCCATGACCTTGACCTTTTTGGAAAAGCGAAATGACTCTTCCAAATGAAGACCTCAACTCATCTGTTCCTCATGCAACCTGAGTGCGACCAGGTTTACCCAGGCTCCAAGCCCCACCTGGAGGATCCTCCTGTACCATCTTGACAGCCCATGACCGGCACCAGCACCCCCGGGGGCACAACGCTGAATTTGGGGGAGGGCTCTGGGCCTTTTGGCCACCACACCTGTGCCCGGGGAAGCGGGAACCGGGAGGATCCTCCCAGATGATCCTCATGGAACCTTAGCAACATCCCTGAGGACATGGGGCACAATGCTGAAGCTTGAGGACGGCTCTGGTGTTTCTTGCCACCCACACCTGTGCCTGGGGGGGCAGCGGGAACCTGGAGGGCCCTCCCAGACAATCCCAACGGACTATTAGCACCATCCCTGGGGAACATGGGGCACAATGCTGAAATTGGGGGATGGCCCTGGGGCTTGTCGCTACCGCACCTGTGCCTAGGGGAGCAGGAACCTGAAGGAACCTCCCAGATCATCATAACAGACCATGACCACCATCGCCCTGAGGACATGGGGCACAATGCTCCGTTGGAGTCCCTTGGTCCTGAAACCAGCAGGAACGGAGCTCAAAGGACAGAGAGGCGCCTCCAGGAGAATTTCCATCCAGGGAAAAGCGGCCCACTGGAGGGCACAGAAGCAGCAACCCCACCGACCCGCAGGCCATTTGAACAGGATCACCTCCTGCACTTACTTAGCACGTTGTCCGTCTTCGTGTGTGGACCGTGACTGGCCCCCTCAGGGATGGTGCGCTTCCAGAGGAGGGCTAGAAACTTTTCAGTGCTTGCTCGTGGGTCAGAGGACCAAAGCCCAAGGAAGCAGAGGCTATCATTCTTCCTCTGGGGCTGGGGAAGTCAGCCACCGCCCTGGGGCGGGACCGGGCCCAGGAGTGTGTTCTTTCTGAAGCCACTGCCTTCGGTGGGTGTTGCTTTGCCTAAAAAAGGCCCACTCACCCCAGAGTCAGGAGCAGTGACAGGCTGTCTCCAACCCTAGCCCAGGACCACGACCCGAAACCATCCTGCCTTTGGGAGGACAGGTCTCCTGCAGGAGCCTGGGAGGGGACTGGCCCCTCTCCCACCCCGGGCTCCAGGATGCCCGGGACCTGCAAGAGCTCTTCATCTGAGGAGGAGTCTTGGAGAACAAGTGTATCTCGTCAGCCCAGCAAGTGAAATAACCAAAGCCCAAGGCTCAGGTTCTAACAGAAGCAGAATTTCAAAGTACTGTTTGGGGGAAGCCTCCTCCCCTCTTATGTGGCATTGGGGGTCCCCAAGGAAAGCCTTCTTTCGTCTCCTTCCCTCAGAGAGAGGAGCTGACCCCAAGTCCCGCGGTCCCCACCGTGTCCCAGTGCTGAGGAAGAGCCACACGCAGGGGCCTGGTGTCAGGAGTGTGGTCGGCCACTGCTCCTGGGCTCCCAGCCAGTGCTCTGGCGGCTACGTGGAAGAGCTAAATTGATTTTGGGGGAAGGAGTGCTCACTGCCCACACCGCTCACCATCCCCCTCTGCACTCTGCAATCCAGGCTCGGTGCCCGGCTTACGTCCATCACCAGCACTCCACATGTTTCCGCCATGGGAGGGATCATTCAGCCTCACCCCATTGCACAGAAGAGGAAAGCGAGGCCCAGCGAGGAGAGGTTAAATGGCTCCAGTCCCAGAGCTGTTCAGCAGAGAACCTGGAAAGCCAGGCCTCCAGAGCCCCTGCTAGACCAGCCAGAGACTCCCTGAGGTGAAAGTGAGCCGTCCCCTGCCTGACCAGGCACGCAATGGCCCCTGACCTTCATGATGGCCTGTTCTTGACCGTGAAGATGAGCTGGCCGACTAGGAGGTGGAGTTCAGCTGGTGGGACAGGCTGTAGCTACAGGACAGAGTGACACATCTGAGCTAGCAGGGGCCACACTCTGGTCTCCCTCCCGGAGCCAGACCAGGAGCTGGAATCTCGGTGCCCGAGGGGCCGGCACACAACAGGGTCTGCACTGACCAGGGATCCATGGCCCCCAGGGAGAGTCCACTCTGCCCTCTCCCCGCTCCTGCCTGGCCTCACCTCTCCTCACTGTGTCGCTGCAGGACCCGGAACCAGGCCCCATAGGGACGGGGGGACAGTCCGGGCTGATGGTCAGGGTTCCCCAAGGGACCCAGGGTGTTGCCAGGGCACTGGGAAAAGACAAGGTCTGGGTTCCGGTGTCCAACACCACCCTGCGAACTTGGGAGTAGTAAGAGATACCCTCCCCCAAGTCCGGAGGGCTATAGCACAAAAGGCCTCAGCTTACTCTGATGTCACTTGGGCTGCAGAGATGTAGTGTCCCAAGGGTGCCACAGTCTTATAGAAGTGCCTCTCGGCCTTGGATATCCATCCCCGACCCCCTGTGATCCCAGTCTTGGGAAAATGTTTTCTAACCCCTCGAGGTCCTTCTCAGCAGAGGACAGACTCGGGGCTTGGGGGCCTTAGGACCTGGCTACGCAGAAGGTGGAAGAGCACAGGGCCACCAGTCTGAAGACCAAGGTCAGGGCCCTACTTGTTTCAGCCTCAGGGTCCCCATGTGGAAGAGAATCCAGAATCACTGCTCCGGTCTGGTTGAGGAGGCCTTAGGAAGGAATGGGGCACCAGGACCGGAGAGGGAAACGGGGACAAGGGAGGCTTCTGCGGTTTCTCACATCGCCCATGGAACCCACGGGTCTGCTCCTGTGAGAGACACAGACACAGAGACAGAGAAGGGGACAGAGAATGAACCCAGGACAGAGGGAACCAGGAGAAGTCACAGACTCCATCAGCTTAGAAATGACATCCCGGCATTTTGTGCCATTCTGTTCCTGACAGGGCCGTCACATTGGCCATCCAACCTGGAGGGCAGGGGTTTCCACAGAGATGTGTGACCAGGACTCAGGTGTGCCAGGAGCCACTGTGGGGACGGCCCAGCGCATGGGCACAGACGAGGCCCGTGGACCTGAGCCTAACAGTAATGGGAGCCCCTGGAATCCTGTGTTGGGAGAGGTCAAGGTCAGAATCAGTTCATTACTACCTTCCCACAGGGGCTGGGACACAGGCAGGTGTGGGGTGGCTTTGCCTGGACCCCAGAGCAGATTCAAGCCCCTCTGAGCTGTGTTCCATGACAAGCGCAGCCCCTGGCTCATCCATGCATTGTCAGCTTGGCGCCAGCCTCCTGTGATAGCAGGCACGGATCATTTGTAGAGGTCCCTAACACTAACCTTAAACTGTACCCTAAACCTACCCCGTACCCTAACCCCAACACCTACCAGAACACTAACGCCTAACCCTACCCCTGAACCGAACCCAAACCCTAAAGCGTACCCTAACCCTAACCCGTACCCTAAATGGTAGCCTAACCCTAAACCCTACCCTGTACGGTAAACCGTGCCCTAACCCCTACCCTATCTCTAACCCGTACCCTAACCCGTACCCTAACCCATGCCCTAACCAGTACCCTAACTCTAACCCTAACCCTCGGTCAACGAGAGGAAACAGGAAATCCCCGGAAGTGCGGGGTTCAGGAGACATTTGACCGCCAGTCCTGACAGGAAGATGACACTGTGCCAAATGGACCTGCTGATTTCTCAGAACACTGACATCCTGTGAAATGCTACATCACTGACCCACAGGCTGATGTTCCAAACCTTGGGACTCCTAGATCCAGAGCAGAGAAGTGCTGTCAGGTGGGGATAAGTAGGTCCTCCGACCTATGGCCTGCACACCTGCTTCCATTTCTGGGAGAAGGGGAAACACACACTTGTTTTTAAGTAGTCATTATCTTCAATCTAAAGTAGACCCATGATCTTGACCTTTTTGGAAAAGCGAAATGACTCTTCCAAATGAAGACCTCAACTCATCTGTTCCTCATGCAACCTGAGTGCGACCAGGTTTACCCAGGCTCCAAGCCCCACCTGGAGGATCCTCCTGTACCATCTTGACAGCCCATGACCGGCACCAGCACCCCCGGGGGCACAATGCTGAATTTGGGGGAGGTTTCTGGGCCTTTTGGCCACCACAGCTGTGCCTGGGGAAGCGGGAACCGGGAGGATCCTCCCAGATGATCCTCATGGAACCTTAGCAACATCCCTGAGGACATGGGGCACAATGCTGAAGCTTGAGGACGGCTCTGGGGTTTCTTGCCACCCACACCTGTGCCTGGGGGGGCAGCGGGAACCTGGAGGGCCCTCCCAGACAATCCCAACAGACTATTAGCACCATCCCTGGGGAACATGGGGCACAATGCTGAAATTGGGGGATGGCCCTGGGGCTTGTCGCTACCGCACCTGTGCCTAGGGGAGCAGGAACCTGAAGGAACCTCCCAGATCATCATAACAGACCATGACCACCATCGCCCTGAGGACATGGGGCACAATGCTCAGTTGGAGTCCCTTGGTCCTGAAACCAGCAGGAACGGAGCTCAAAGGACAGAGAGGCGCCTCCAGGAGAATTTCCATCCAGGGAAAAGCGGCCCACTGGAGGGCACAGAAGCAGCAACCCCACCGACCCGCAGGCCATTTGAACAGGATCACCTCCTGCACTTACTTAGCACGGTGTCCGTCTTCGTGTGTGGACCGTGACTGGCCCGCTCAGGGATGGTGCGCTTCCAGAGGAGGGCTAGAAACTTTTCAGTGCTTGCTCGTGGGTCAGAGGACCAAAGCCCAAGGAAGCAGAGGCTATCCTTCTTCCTCTGGGGCTGGGGAAGTCAGCCACCGACCTGGGGCGGGACCGGGCCCAGGAGTGTGTTCTTTCTGAAGCCACTGCCTTCGGTGGGTGTTGCTTTGCCTAAAAAAGGCCCACTCACCCCAGAGTCAGGAGCAGTGACAGGCTGACTCCAACCCTAGCCCAGGACCGCGACCCGAAACCATCCTGCCTTTGGGAGGACAGGTCTCCTGCAGGAGCCTGGGAGGGGACTGGCCCCTCTCCCACCCCGGGCTCCAGGATGCCCGGGACCTGCAAGGGCTCTTCATCTGAGGAGGAGTCTTGGAGAACAAGTGTATCTCGTCAGCCCAGCAAGTGAAATAACCAAAGCCCAAGGCTCAGGTTCTAACAGAAGCAGAATTTCAAAGTACTGTTTGGGGGAAGCCTCCTCCCCTCTTATGTGGCATTGGGGGTCCCCAAGGAAAGCCTTCTTTCGTCTCCTTCCCTCAGAGAGAGGAGCTGACCCCAAGTCCCGCGGTCCCCACCGTGTCCCAGTGCTGAGGAAGAGCCACACGCAGGGGCCTGGTGTCAGGAGTGTGGTCGGCCACTGCTCCTGGGCTCCCAGCCAGTGGTCTGGCGGCTACGTGGAAGAGCTAAATTGATTTTGGGGGAAGGAGTGCTCACTGCCCACACCGCTCACCATCCCCCTCTGCACTCTGCAATCCAGGCTCGGTGCCCGGCTTACGTCCATCACCAGCACTCCACATGTTTCCGCCATGGGAGGGATCATTCAGCCTCACCCCATTGCACAGAAGAGGAAAGCGAGGCCCAGCGAGGAGAGGTTAAATGGCTCCAGTCCCAGAGCTGTTCAGCAGAGAACCTGGAAAGCCAGGCCTCCAGAGCCCCTGCTAGACCAGCCAGAGACTCCCTGAGGTGAAAGTGAGCCGTCCCCTGCCTGACCAGGCACGCAATGGCCCCTGACCTTCATGATGGCCTGTTCTTGACCGTGAAGATGAGCTGGCCGACTAGGAGGTGGAGTTCAGCTGGTGGGACAGGCTGTAGCTACAGGACAGTGTGACACATCTGAGCTAGCAGGGGCCACACTCTGGTCTCCCTCCCGGAGCCAGACCAGGAGCTGGAATCTCGGTGACCGAGGGGCCGGCACACAACAGGGTCTGCACTGACCAGGGATCCATGGCCCCCAGGGAGAGTCCACTCTGCCCTCTCCCCGCTCCTGCCTGGCCTCACCTCTCCTCACTGTGTCGCTGCAGGACCCGGAACCAGGCCCCATAGGGACGGGGGGACAGTCCGGGCTGATGGTCAGGGTTCCCCAAGGGACCCAGGGTGTTGCCAGGGCACTGGGAAAAGACAAGGTCTGGGTTCCGGTGTCCAACACCACCCTGCGAACTTGGGAGTAGTAAGAGATACCCTCCCCCAAGTCCGGAGGGCTATAGCACAAAAGGCCTCAGCTTACTCTGATGTCACTTGGGCTGCAGAGATGTAGTGTCCCAAGGGTGCCACAGTCTTATAGAAGTGCCTCTCGGCCTTGGATATCCATCCCCGACCCCCTGTGATCCCAGTCTTGGGAAAATGTTTTCTAACCCCTCGAGGTCCTTCTCAGCAGAGGACAGACTCGGGGCTTGGGGGCCTTAGGACCTGGCTACGCAGAAGGTGGAAGAGCACAGGGCCACCAGTCTGAAGACCAAGGTCAGGGCCCTTCTTGTTTCAGCCTCAGGGTCCCCATGTGGAAGAGAATCCAGAATCACTGCTCCGGTCAGGTTGAGGAGGCCTTAGGAAGGAATGGGGCACCAGGACCGGAGAGGGAAACGGGGACAAGGGAGGCTTCTGCGGTTTCTCACATCGCCCATGGAACCCACGGGTCTGCTCCTGTGAGAGACACAGACACAGAGACAGAGAAGGGGACAGAGAATGAACCCAGGACAGAGGGAACCAGGAGAAGTCACAGACTCCATCAGCTTAGAAATGACATCCCGGCATTTTGTGCCATTCTGTTCCTGACAGGGCCGTCACATTGGCCATCCAACCTGGAGGGCAGGGGTTTCCACAGAGATGTGTGACCAGGACTCAGGTGTGCCAGGAGCCACTGTGGGGACGGCCCAGCGCATGGGCACAGACGAGGCCCGTGGACCTGAGCCTAACAGTAATGGGAGCCCCTGGAATCCTGTGTTGGGAGAGGTCAAGGTCAGAATCAGTTCATTACTACCTTCCCACAGGGGCTGGGACACAGGCAGGTGTGGGGTGGCTTTGCCCGGACCCCAGAGCAGATTCAAGCCCCTCTGAGCTGTGTTCCATGACAAGCGCAGCCCCTGGCTCATCCTTGCATTGTCAGCTTGGCACCAGCCTCCTGTGATAGCAGGCACGGAACATTTGGAGAGGTCCCTAACACTAACCTTAAACTGTACCCTAAACCTACCCCGTACCCTAACCCCAACACCTACCAGAACACTAACGCCTAACCCTACCCCTGAACCGAACCCAAACCCTAAAGCGTACCCTAACCCTAACCCGTACCCTAAATGTTAGCCTAACCCTAAACCCTACCCTGTACGGTAAACCGTGCCCTAACCCCTACCCTATCTCTAACCCGTACCCTAACCCGTACCCTAACCCATGCCCTAACCAGTACCCTAACTCTAACCCTAACCCTCGGTCAACGGGAGGAAAGAGGAAATCCCCGGAAGTGTGGGGTTCATGAGACATTTGCCCGCCAGTCCTGACAGGAAGATGACACTGTGCCAAATGGACCTACTGATTTCTCAGAACACTGACATCCTGTGAAATGCTACATCACTGACCCACAGGCTGATGTTCCAAACCTTGGGTCTCCTACATCCAGAGCAGAGAAGTGCTGTCAGGTGGGGATAAGTAGGTCCTCCGACCTATGGCCTGCACACCTGCTTCCATTTCTGGGAGAAGGGGAAACACACACTTGTTTTTAAGTAGTCATTATCTTCATTCTAAAGTAGACCCATGACCTTGACCTTTTTGGAAAAGCGAAATGACTCTTCCAAATGAAGACCTCAACTCATCTGTTCCTCATGCAACCTGAGTGCGACCAGGTTTACCCAGGCTCCAAGCCCCACCTGGAGGATCCTCCTGTACCATCTTGACAGCCCATGACCGGCACCAGCACCCCCGGGGGCACAATGCTGAATTTGGGGGAGGGCTCTGGGCCTTTTGGCCACCACACCTGTGCCTGGGGAAGCGGGAACCGGGAGGATCCTCCCAGATGATCCTCATGGAACCTTAGCAACATCCCTGAGGACATGGGGCACAATGCTGAAGCTTGAGGACGGCTCTGGGGATTCTTGCCACCCACACCTGTGCCTGGGGGGGCAGCGGGAACCTGGAGGGCCCTCCCAGACAATCCCAACGGACTATTAGCACCATCCCTGGGGAACATGGGGCACAATGCTGAAATTGGGGGATGGCCCTGGGGCTTGTCGCTACCGCACCTGTGCCTAGGGGAGCAGGAACCTGAAGGAACCTCCCAGATCATCATAACAGACCATGACCACCATCGCCCTGAGGACATGGGGCACAATGCTCAGTTGGAGTCCCTTGGTCCTGAAACCAGCAGGAACGGAGCTCAAAGGACAGAGAGGCGCCTCCAGGAGAATTTCCATCCAGGGAAAAGCGGCCCACTGGAGGGCACAGAAGCAGCAACCCCACCGACCCGCAGGCCATTTGAACAGGATCACCTCCTGCACTTACTTAGCACGTTGTCCGTCTTCGTGTGTGGACCGTGACTGGCCCGCTCAGGGATGGTGCGCTTCCAGAGGAGGGCTAGAAACTTTTCAGTGCTTGCTCGTGGGTCAGAGGACCAAAGCCCAAGGAAGCAGAGGCTATCCTTCTTCCTCTGGGGCTGGGGAAGTCAGCCACCGACCTGGGGCGGGACCGGGCCCAGGAGTGTGTTCTTTCTGAAGCCACTGCCTTCGGTGGGTGTTGCTTTGCCTAAAAAAGGCCCACTCACCCCAGAGTCAGGAGCAGTGACAGGCTGTCTCCAACCCTAGCCCAGGACCACGACCCGAAACCATCCTGCCTTTGGGAGGACAGGTCTCCTGCAGGAGCCTGGGAGGGGACTGGCCCCTCTCCCACCCCGGGCTCCAGGATGCCCGGGACCTGCAAGGGCTCTTCATCTGAGGAGGAGTCTTGGACAACAAGTGTATCTCGTCAGCCCAGCAAGTGAAATAACCAAAGCCCAAGGCTCAGGTTCTAACAGAAGCAGAATTTCAATGTACTGTTTGGGGGAAGCCTCCTCCCCTCTTATGTGGCATTGGGGGTCCCCAAGGAAAGCCTTCTTTCGTCTCCTTCCCTCAGAGAGAGGAGCTGACCCCAAGTCCCGCGGTCCCCACCGTGTCCCAGTGCTGAGGAAGAGCCACACGCAGGGGCCTGGTGTCAGGAGTGTGGTCGGCCACTGCTCCTGGGCTCCCAGCCAGTGGTCTGGCGGCTACGTGGAAGAGCTAAATTGATTTTGGGGGAAGGAGTGCTCACTGCCCACACCGCTCACCATCCCCCTCTGCACTCTGCAATCCAGGCTCGGTGCCCGGCTTACGTCCATCACCAGCACTCCACATGTTTCCGCCATGGGAGGGATCATTCAGCCTCACCCCATTGCACAGAAGAGGAAAGCGAGGCCCAGCGAGGAGAGGTTAAATGGCTCCAGTCCCAGAGCTGTTCAGCAGAGAACCTGGAAAGCCAGGCCTCCAGAGCCCCTGCTAGACCAGCCAGAGACTCCCTGAGGTGAAAGTGAGCCGTCCCCTGCCTGACCAGGCACGCAATGGCCCCTGACCTTCATGATGGCCTGTTCTTGACCGTGAAGATGAGCTGGCCGACTAGGAGGTGGAGTTCAGCTGGTGGGACAGGCTGTAGCTACAGGACAGAGTGACACATCTGAGCTAGCAGGGGCCACACTCTGGTCTCCCTCCCGGAGCCAGACCAGGAGCTGGAATCTCGGTGCCCGAGGGGCCGGCACACAACAGGGTCTGCACTGACCAGGGATCCATGGCCCCCAGGGAGAGTCCACTCTGCCCTCTCCCCGCTCCTGCCTGGCCTCACCTCTCCTCACTGTGTCGCTGCAGGACCCGGAACCAGGCCCCATAGGGACGGGGGGACAGTCCGGGCTGATGGTCAGGGTTCCCCAAGGGACCCAGGGTGTTGCCAGGGCACTGGGAAAAGACAAGGTCTGGGTTCCGGTGTCCAACACCACCCTGCGAACTTGGGAGTAATAAGAGATACCCTCCCCCAAGTCCGGAGGGCTATAGCACAAAAGGCCTCAGCTTACTCTGATGTCACTTGGGCTGCAGAGATGTAGTGTCCCAAGGGTGCCACAGTCTTATAGAAGTGCCTCTCGGCCTTGGATATCCATCCCCGACCCCCTGTGATCCCAGTCTTGGGAAAATGTTTTCTAACCCCTCGAGGTCCTTCTCAGCAGAGGACAGACTCGGGGCTTGGGGGCCTTAGGACCTGGCTACGCAGAAGGTGGAAGAGCACAGGGCCACCAGTCTGAAGACCAAGGTCAGGGCCCTTCTTGTTTCAGCCTCAGGGTCCCCATGTGGAAGAGAATCCAGAATCACTGCTCCGGTCAGGTTGAGGAGGCCTTAGGAAGGAATGGTGCACCAGGACCGGAGAGGGAAACGGGGACAAGGGAGGCTTCTGCGGTTTCTCACATCGCCCATGGAACCCACGGGTCTGCTCCTGTGAGAGACACAGACACAGAGACAGAGAAGGGGTCAGAGAATGAACCCAGGACAGAGGGAACCAGGAGAAGTCACAGACTCCATCAGCTTAGAAATGACATCCCGGCATTTTGTGCCATTCTGTTCCTGACAGGGCCGTCACATTGGCCATCCAACCTGGAGGGCAGGGGTTTCCACACAGATGTGTGACCAGGACTCAGGTGTGCCAGGAGCCACTGTGGGGACGGCCCAGCGCATGGGCACAGATGAGGCCCGTGGACCTGAGCCTAACAGTAATGGGAGCCCCTGGAATCCTGTGTTGGGAGAGGTCAAGGTCAGAATCAGTTCATTACTACCTTCCCACAGGGGCTGGGACACAGGCAGGTGTGGGGGGGCTTTCCCTGGACCCCAGAGCAGATTCAAGCCCCTCTGAGCTGTGTTCCATGACAAGCGCAGCCCCTGGCTCATCCTTGCATTGTCAGCTTGGCACCAGCCTCCTGTGATAGCAGACACGGAACATTTCTAGAGGTCCCTAACACTAACCTTAAACTGTACCCTAAACCTACCCCGTACCCTAACCCCAACACCTACCAGAACACTAACGCCTAACCCTACCCCTGAACCGAACCCAAACCCTAAAGCGTACCCTAACCCTAACCCGTACCCTAAATGGTAGCCTAACCCTAAACCCTACCCTGTACGGTAAACCGTGCCCTAAACCCTACCCTATCTCTAACCCGTACCCTAACCCGTACCCTAACCCATGCCCTAACCAGTACCCTAACTCTAACCCTAACCCTCGGTCAACGAGAGGAAAGAGGAAATCCCCGGAAGTGTGGGGTTCATGAGACATTTGACCGCCAGTCCGACAGGAAGATGACACTGTGCCAAATGGACCTGCTGATTTCTCAGAACACTGACATCCTGTGAAATGCTACATCACTGACCCACAGGCTGATGTTCCAAACCTTGGGTCTCCTAGATCCAGAGCAGAGAAGTGCTGTCAGGTGGGGATAAGTAGGTCCTCCGACCTATGGCCTGCACACCTGCTTCCATTTCTGGGAGAAGGGGAAACACACACTTGTTTTTAAGTAGTCATTATCTTCAATCTAAAGTAGACCCATGACCTTGACCTTGTTGGAAAAGCGAAATGACTCTTCCAAATGAAGACCTCAACTCATCTGTTCCTCATGCAACCTGAGTGCGACCAGGTTTACCCAGGCTCCAAGCCCCACCTGGAGGATCCTCCTGTACCATCTTGACAGCCCATGACCGGCACCAGCACCCCCGGGGGCACAATGCTGAATTTGGGGGAGGTTTCTGGGCCTTTTTGCCACCACAGCTGTGCCTGGGGAAGCGGGAACCGGGAGGATCCTCCCAGATGATCCTCATGGAACCTTAGCAACATCCCTGAGGACATGGGGCACAATGCTGAAGCTTGAGGACGGCTCTGGGGTTTCTTGCCACCCACACCTGTGCCTGGGGGGCAGCGGGAACCTGGAGGGCCCTCGCAGACAATCCCAACGGACTATTAGCACCATCCCTGGGGAACATGGGGCACAATGCTGAAATTGGGGGATGGCCCTGGGGCTTGTCGCTACCGCACCTGTGCCTAGGGGAGCAGGAACCTGAAGGAACCTCCCAGATCATCATAACAGACCATGACCACCATCGCCCTGAGGACATGGGGCACAATGCTCAGTTGGAGTCCCTTGGTCCTGAAACCAGCAGGAACGGAGCTCAAAGGACAGAGAGGCGCCTCCAGGAGAATTTCCATCCAGGGAAAAGCGGCCCACTGGAGGGCACAGAAGCAGCAACCCCACCGACCCGCAGGCCATTTGAACAGGATCACCTCCTGCACTTACTTAGCACGTTGTCCGTCTTCGTGTGTGGACCGTGACTGGCCCGCTCAGGGATGGTGCGCTTCCAGAGGAGGGCTAGAAACTTTTCAGTGCTTGCTCGTGGGTCAGAGGACCAAAGCCCAAGGAAGCAGAGGCTATCCTTCTTCCTCTGGGGCTGGGGAAGTCAGCCACCGACCTGGGGCGGGACCGGGCCCAGGAGTGTGTTCTTTCTGAAGCCACTGCCTTCGGTGGGTGTTGCTTTGCCTAAAAAAGGCCCACTCACCCCAGAGTCAGGAGCAGTGACAGGCTGTCTCCAACCCTAGCCCAGGACCGCGACCCGAAACCATCCTGCCTTTGGGAGGACAGGTCTCCTGCAGGAGCCTGGGAGGGGACTGGCCCCTCTCCCACCCCGGGCTCCAGAATGCCCGGGACCTGCAAGGGCTCTTCATCTGAGGAGGAGTCTTGGACAACAAGTGTATCTCGTCAGCCCAGCAAGTGAAATAACCAAAGCCCAAGGCTCAGGTTCTAACAGAAGCAGAATTTCAATGTACTGTTTGGTGGAAGCCTCCTCCCCTCTTATGTGGCATTGGGGGTCCCCAAGGAAAGCCTTCTTTCGTCTCCTTCCCTCAGAGAGAGGAGCTGACCCCAAGTCCCGCGGTCCCCACCGTGTCCCAGTGCTGAGGAAGAGCCACACGCAGGGGCCTGGTGTCAGGAGTGTGGTCGGCCACTGCTCCTGGGCTCCCAGCCAGTGGTCTGGCGGCTACGTGGAAGAGCTAAATTGATTTTGGGGGAAGGAGTGCTCACTGCCCACACCGCTCACCATCCCCCTCTGCACTCTGCAATCCAGGCTCGGTGCCCGGCTTACGTCCATCACCAGCACTCCACATGTTTCCGCCATGGGAGGGATCATTCAGCCTCACCCCATTGCACAGAAGAGGAAAGCGAGGCCCAGCGAGGAGAGGTTAAATGGCTCCAGTCCCAGAGCTGTTCAGCAGAGAACCTGGAAAGCCAGGCCTCCAGAGCCCCTGCTAGACCAGCCAGAGACTCCCTGAGGTGAAAGTGAGCCGTCCCCTGCCTGACCAGGCACGCAATGGCCCCTGACCTTCATGATGGCCTGTTCTTGACCGTGAAGATGAGCTGGCCGACTAGGAGGTGGAGTTCAGCTGGTGGGACAGGCTGTAGCTACAGGACAGTGTGACACATCTGAGCTAGCAGGGGCCACACTCTGGTCTCCCTCCCGGAGCCAGACCAGGAGCTGGAATCTCGGTGCCCGAGGGGCCGGCACACAACAGGGTCTGCACTGACCAGGGATCCATGGCCCCCAGGGAGAGTCCACTCTGCCCTCTCCCCGCTCCTGCCTGGCCTCACCTCTCCTCACTGTGTCGCTGCAGGACCCGGAACCAGGCCCCATAGGGACGGGGGGACAGTCCGGGCTGATGGTCAGGGTTCCCCAAGGGACCCAGGGTGTTGCCAGGGCACTGGGAAAAGACAAGGTCTGGGTTCCGGTGTCCAACACCACCCTGCGAACTTGGGAGTAGTAAGAGATACCCTCCCCCAAGTCCGGAGGGCTATAGCACAAAAGGCCTCAGCTTACTCTGATGTCACTTGGGCTGCAGAGATGTAGTGTCCCAAGGGTGCCACAGTCTTATAGAAGTGCCTCTCGGCCTTGGATATCCATCCCCGACCCCCTGTGATCCCAGTCTTGGGAAAATGTTTTCTAACCCCTCGAGGTCCTTCTCAGCAGAGGACAGACTCGGGGCTTGGGGGCCTTAGGACCTGGCTACGCAGAAGGTGGAAGAGCACAGGGCCACCAGTCTGAAGACCAAGGTCAGGGCCCTTCTTGTTTCAGCCTCAGGGTCCCCATGTGGAAGAGAATCCAGAATCACTGCTCCGGTCAGGTTGAGGAGGCCTTAGGAAGGAATGGGGCACCAGGACCGGAGAGGGAAACGGGGACAAGGGAGGCTTCTGCGGTTTCTCACATCGCCCATGGAACCCACGGGTCTGCTCCTGTGAGAGACACAGACACAGAGACAGAGAAGGGGACAGAGAATGAACCCAGGACAGAGGGAACCAGGAGAAGTCACAGACTCCATCAGCTTAGAAATGACATCCCGGCATTTTGTGCCATTCTGTTCCTGACAGGGCCGTCACATTGGCCATCCAACCTGGAGGGCAGGGGTTTCCACAGAGATGTGTGACCAGGACTCAGGTGTGCCAGGAGCCACTGTGGGGACGGCCCAGCGCATGGGCACAGACGAGGCCCGTGGACCTGAGCCTAACAGTAATGGGAGCCCCTGGAATCCTGTGTTGGGAGAGGTCAAGGTCAGAATCAGTTCATTACTACCTTCCCACAGGGGCTGGGACACAGGCAGGTGTGGGGTGGCTTTGCCCGGACCCCAGAGCAGATTCAAGCCCCTCTGAGCTGTGTTCCATGACAAGCGCAGCCCCTGGCTCATCCTTGCATTGTCAGCTTGGCACCAGCCTCCTGTGATAGCAGGCACGGAACATTTGGAGAGGTCCCTAACACTAACCTTAAACTGTACCCTAAACCTACCCCGTACCCTAACCCCAACACCTACCAGAACACTAACGCCTAACCCTACCCCTGAACCGAACCCAAACCCTAAAGCGTACCCTAACCCTAACCCGTACCCTAAATGGTAGCCTAACCCTAAACCCTACCCTGTACGGTAAACCGTGCCCTAACCCCTACCCTATCTCTAACCCGTACCCTAACCCGTACCCTAACCCATGCCCTAACAAGTACCCTAACTCTAACCCTAACCCTCGGTCAACGGGAGGAAAGAGGAAATCCCCGGAAGTGTGGGGTTCATGAGACATTTGCCCGCCAGTCCTGACAGGAAGATGACACTGTGCCAAATGGACCTACTGATTTCTCAGAACACTGACATCCTGTGAAATGCTACATCACTGACCCACAGGCTGATGTTCCAAACCTTGGGTCTCCTACATCCAGAGCAGAGAAGTGCTGTCAGGTGGGGATAAGTAGGTCCTCCGACCTATGGCCTGCACACCTGCTTCCATTTCTGGGAGAAGGGGAAACACACACTTGTTTTTAAGTAGTCATTATCTTCATTCTAAAGTAGACCCATGACCTTGACCTTTTTGGAAAAGCGAAATGACTCTTCCAAATGAAGACCTCAACTCATCTGTTCCTCATGCAACCTGAGTGCGACCAGGTTTACCCAGGCTCCAAGCCCCACCTGGAGGATCCTCCTGTACCAACTTGACAGCCCATGACCGGCACCAGCACCCCCGGGGGCACAATGCTGAATTTGGGGGAGGGCTCTGGGCCTTTTGGCCACCACACCTGTGCCTGGGGAAGCGGGAACCGGGAGGATCCTCCCAGATGATCCTCATGGAACCTTAGCAACATCCCTGAGGACATGGGGCACAATGCTGAAGCTTGAGGACGGCTCTGGGGATTCTTGCCACCCACACCTGTGCCTGGGGGGGCAGCGGGAACCTGGAGGGCCCTCCCAGACAATCCCAACGGACTATTAGCACCATCCCTGGGGAACATGGGGCACAATGCTGAAATTGGGGGATGGCCCTGGGGCTTGTCGCTACCGCACCTGTGCCTAGGGGAGCAGGAACCTGAAGGAACCTCCCAGATCATCATAACAGACCATGACCACCATCGCCCTGAGGACATGGGGCACAATGCTCAGTTGGAGTCCCTTGGTCCTGAAACCAGCAGGAACGGAGCTCAAAGGACAGAGAGGCGCCTCCAGGAGAATTTCCATCCAGGGAAAAGCGGCCCACTGGAGGGCACAGAAGCAGCAACCCCACCGACCCGCAGGCCATTTGAACAGGATCACCTCCTGCACTTACTTAGCACGTTGTCCGTCTTCGTGTGTGGACCGTGACTGGCCCGCTCAGGGATGGTGCGCTTCCAGAGGAGGGCTAGAAACTTTTCAGTGCTTGCTCGTGGGTCAGAGGACCAAAGCCCAAGGAAGCAGAGGCTATCCTTCTTCCTCTGGGGCTGGGGAAGTCAGCCACCGACCTGGGGCGGGACCGGGCCCAGGAGTGTGTTCTTTCTGAAGCCACTGCCTTCGGTGGGTGTTGCTTTGCCTAAAAAAGGCCCACTCACCCCAGAGTCAGGAGCAGTGACAGGCTGTCTCCAACCCTAGCCCAGGACCACGACCCGAAACCATCCTGCCTTTGGGAGGACAGGTCTCCTGCAGGAGCCTGGGAGGGGACTGGCCCCTCTCCCACCCCGGGCTCCAGGATGCCCGGGACCTGCAAGGGCTCTTCATCTGAGGAGGAGTCTTGGACAACAAGTGTATCTCGTCAGCCCAGCAAGTGAAATAACCAAAGCCCAAGGCTCAGGTTCTAACAGAAGCAGAATTTCAAAGTACTGTTTGGGGGAAGCCTCCTCCCCTCTTATGTGGCATTGGGGGTCCCCAAGGAAAGCCTTCTTTCGTCTCCTTCCCTCAGAGAGAGGAGCTGACCCCAAGTCCCGCGGTCCCCACCGTGTCCCAGTGCTGAGGAAGAGCCACACGCAGGGGCCTGGTGTCAGGAGTGTGGTCGGCCACTGCTCCTGGGCTCCCAGCCAGTGGTCTGGCGGCTACGTGGAAGAGCTAAATTGATTTTGGGGGAAGGAGTGCTCACTGCCCACACCGCTCACCATCCCCCTCTGCACTCTGCAATCCAGGCTCGGTGCCCGGCTTACGTCCATCACCAGCACTCCACATGTTTCCGCCATGGGAGGGATCATTCAGCCTCACCCCATTGCACAGAAGAGGAAAGCGAGGCCCAGCGAGGAGAGGTTAAATGGCTCCAGTCCCAGAGCTGTTCAGCAGAGAACCTGGAAAGCCAGGCCTCCAGAGCCCCTGCTAGACCAGCCAGAGACTCCCTGAGGTGAAAGTGAGCCGTCCCCTGCCTGACCAGGCACGCAATGGCCCCTGACCTACATGATGGCCTGTTCTTGACCGTGAAGATGAGCTGGCCGACTAGGAGGTGGAGTTCAGCTGGTGGGACAGGCTGTAGCTACAGGACAGTGTGACACATCTGAGCTAGCAGGGGCCACACTCTGGTCTCCCTCCCGGAGCCAGACCAGGAGCTGGAATCTCGGTGACCGAGGGGCCGGCACACAACAGGGTCTGCACTGACCAGGGATCCATGGCCCCCAGGGAGAGTCCACTCTGCCCTCTCCCCGCTCCTGCCTGGCCTCACCTCTCCTCACTGTGTCGCTGCAGGACCCGGAACCAGGCCCCATAGGGACGGGGGGACAGTCCGGGCTGATGGTCAGGGTTCCCCAAGGGACCCAGGGTGTTGCCAGGGCACTGGGAAAAGACAAGGTCTGGGTTCCGGTGTCCAACACCACCCTGCGAACTTGGGAGTAGTAAGAGATACCCTCCCCCAAGTCCGGAGGGCTATAGCACAAAAGGCCTCAGCTTACTCTGATGTCACTTGGGCTGCAGAGATGTAGTGTCCCAAGGGTGCCACAGTCTTATAGAAGTGCCTCTCGGCCTTGGATATCCATCCCCGACCCCCTGTGATCCCAGTCTTGGGAAAATGTTTTCTAACCCCTCGAGGTCCTTCTCAGCAGAGGACAGACTCGGGGCTTGGGGGCCTTAGGACCTGGCTACGCAGAAGGTGGAAGAGCACAGGGCCACCAGTCTGAAGACCAAGGTCAGGGCCCTTCTTGTTTCAGCCTCAGGGTCCCCATGTGGAAGAGAATCCAGAATCACTGCTCCGGTCAGGTTGAGGAGGCCTTAGGAAGGAATGGGGCACCAGGACCGGAGAGGGAAACGGGGACAAGGGAGGCTTCTGCGGTTTCTCACATCGCCCATGGAACCCACGGGTCTGCTCCTGTGAGAGACACAGACACAGAGACAGAGAAGGGGACAGAGAATGAACCCAGGACAGAGGGAACCAGGAGAAGTCACAGACTCCATCAGCTTAGAAATGACATCCCGGCATTTTGTGCCATTCTGTTCCTGACAGGGCCGTCACATTGGCCATCCAACCTGGAGGGCAGGGGTTTCCACAGAGATGTGTGACCAGGACTCAGGTGTGCCAGGAGCCACTGTGGGGACGGCCCAGCGCATGGGCACAGACGAGGCCCGTGGACCTGAGCCTAACAGTAATGGGAGCCCCTGGAATCCTGTGTTGGGAGAGGTCAAGGTCAGAATCAGTTCATTACTACCTTCCCACAGGGGCTGGGACACAGGCAGGTGTGGGGTGGCTTTGCCCGGACCCCAGAGCAGATTCAAGCCCCTCTGAGCTGTGTTCCATGACAAGCGCAGCCCCTGGCTCATCCTTGCATTGTCAGCTTGGCACCAGCCTCCTGTGATAGCAGGCACGGAACATTTGGAGAGGTCCCTAACACTAACCTTAAACTGTACCCTAAACCTACCCCGTACCCTAACCCCAACACCTACCAGAACACTAACGCCTAACCCTACCCCTGAACCGAACCCAAACCCTAAAGCGTACCCTAACCCTAACCCGTACCCTAAATGTTAGCCTAACCCTAAACCCTACCCTGTACGGTAAACCGTGCCCTAACCCCTACCCTATCTCTAACCCGTACCCTAACCCGTACCCTAACCCATGCCCTAACCAGTACCCTAACTCTAACCCTAACCCTCGGTCAACGGGAGGAAAGAGGAAATCCCCGGAAGTGTGGGGTTCATGAGACATTTGCCCGCCAGTCCTGACAGGAAGATGACACTGTGCCAAATGGACCTACTGATTTCTCAGAACACTGACATCCTGTGAAATGCTACATCACTGACCCACAGGCTGATGTTCCAAACCTTGGGTCTCCTACATCCAGAGCAGAGAAGTGCTGTCAGGTGGGGATAAGTAGGTCCTCCGACCTATGGCCTGCACACCTGCTTCCATTTCTGGGAGAAGGGGAAACACACACTTGTTTTTAAGTAGTCATTATCTTCATTCTAAAGTAGACCCATGACCTTGACCTTTTTGGAAAAGCGAAATGACTCTTCCAAATGAAGACCTCAACTCATCTGTTCCTCATGCAACCTGAGTGCGACCAGGTTTACCCAGGCTCCAAGCCCCACCTGGAGGATCCTCCTGTACCATCTTGACAGCCCATGACCGGCACCAGCACCCCCGGGGGCACAATGCTGAATTTGGGGGAGGGCTCTGGGCCTTTTGGCCACCACACCTGTGCCTGGGGAAGCGGGAACCGGGAGGATCCTCCCAGATGATCCTCATGGAACCTTAGCAACATCCCTGAGGACATGGGGCACAATGCTGAAGCTTGAGGACGGCTCTGGGGATTCTTGCCACCCACACCTGTGCCTGGGGGGGCAGCGGGAACCTGGAGGGCCCTCCCAGACAATCCCAACGGACTATTAGCACCATCCCTGGGGAACATGGGGCACAATGCTGAAATTGGGGGATGGCCCTGGGGCTTGTCGCTACCGCACCTGTGCCTAGGGGAGCAGGAACCTGAAGGAACCTCCCAGATCATCATAACAGACCATGACCACCATCGCCCTGAGGACATGGGGCACAATGCTCAGTTGGAGTCCCTTGGTCCTGAAACCAGCAGGAACGGAGCTCAAAGGACAGAGAGGCGCCTCCAGGAGAATTTCCATCCAGGGAAAAGCGGCCCACTGGAGGGCACAGAAGCAGCAACCCCACCGACCCGCAGGCCATTTGAACAGGATCACCTCCTGCACTTACTTAGCACGTTGTCCGTCTTCGTGTGTGGACCGTGACTGGCCCGCTCAGGGATGGTGCGCTTCCAGAGGAGGGCTAGAAACTTTTCAGTGCTTGCTCGTGGGTCAGAGGACCAAAGCCCAAGGAAGCAGAGGCTATCCTTCTTCCTCTGGGGCTGGGGAAGTCAGCCACCGACCTGGGGCGGGACCGGGCCCAGGAGTGTGTTCTTTCTGAAGCCACTGCCTTCGGTGGGTGTTGCTTTGCCTAAAAAAGGCCCACTCACCCCAGAGTCAGGAGCAGTGACAGGCTGTCTCCAACCCTAGCCCAGGACCACGACCCGAAACCATCCTGCCTTTGGGAGGACAGGTCTCCTGCAGGAGCCTGGGAGGGGACTGGCCCCTCTCCCACCCCGGGCTCCAGGATGCCCGGGACCTGCAAGGGCTCTTCATCTGAGGAGGAGTCTTGGACAACAAGTGTATCTCGTCAGCCCAGCAAGTGAAATAACCAAAGCCCAAGGCTCAGGTTCTAACAGAAGCAGAATTTCAATGTACTGTTTGGGGGAAGCCTCCTCCCCTCTTATGTGGCATTGGGGGTCCCCAAGGAAAGCCTTCTTTCGTCTCCTTCCCTCAGAGAGAGGAGCTGACCCCAAGTCCCGCGGTCCCCACCGTGTCCCAGTGCTGAGGAAGAGCCACACGCAGGGGCCTGGTGTCAGGAGTGTGGTCGGCCACTGCTCCTGGGCTCCCAGCCAGTGGTCTGGCGGCTACGTGGAAGAGCTAAATTGATTTTGGGGGAAGGAGTGCTCACTGCCCACACCGCTCACCATCCCCCTCTGCACTCTGCAATCCAGGCTCGGTGCCCGGCTTACGTCCATCACCAGCACTCCACATGTTTCCGCCATGGGAGGGATCATTCAGCCTCACCCCATTGCACAGAAGAGGAAAGCGAGGCCCAGCGAGGAGAGGTTAAATGGCTCCAGTCCCAGAGCTGTTCAGCAGAGAACCTGGAAAGCCAGGCCTCCAGAGCCCCTGCTAGACCAGCCAGAGACTCCCTGAGGTGAAAGTGAGCCGTCCCCTGCCTGACCAGGCACGCAATGGCCCCTGACCTTCATGATGGCCTGTTCTTGACCGTGAAGATGAGCTGGCCGACTAGGAGGTGGAGTTCAGCTGGTGGGACAGGCTGTAGCTACAGGACAGAGTGACACATCTGAGCTAGCAGGGGCCACACTCTGGTCTCCCTCCCGGAGCCAGACCAGGAGCTGGAATCTCGGTGCCCGAGGGGCCGGCACACAACAGGGTCTGCACTGACCAGGGATCCATGGCCCCCAGGGAGAGTCCACTCTGCCCTCTCCCCGCTCCTGCCTGGCCTCACCTCTCCTCACTGTGTCGCTGCAGGACCCGGAACCAGGCCCCATAGGGACGGGGGGACAGTCCGGGCTGATGGTCAGGGTTCCCCAAGGGACCCAGGGTGTTGCCAGGGCACTGGGAAAAGACAAGGTCTGGGTTCCGGTGTCCAACACCACCCTGCGAACTTGGGAGTAATAAGAGATACCCTCCCCCAAGTCCGGAGGGCTATAGCACAAAAGGCCTCAGCTTACTCTGATGTCACTTGGGCTGCAGAGATGTAGTGTCCCAAGGGTGCCACAGTCTTATAGAAGTGCCTCTCGGCCTTGGATATCCATCCCCGACCCCCTGTGATCCCAGTCTTGGGAAAATGTTTTCTAACCCCTCGAGGTCCTTCTCAGCAGAGGACAGACTCGGGGCTTGGGGGCCTTAGGACCTGGCTACGCAGAAGGTGGAAGAGCACAGGGCCACCAGTCTGAAGACCAAGGTCAGGGCCCTTCTTGTTTCAGCCTCAGGGTCCCCATGTGGAAGAGAATCCAGAATCACTGCTCCGGTCAGGTTGAGGAGGCCTTAGGAAGGAATGGTGCACCAGGACCGGAGAGGGAAACGGGGACAAGGGAGGCTTCTGCGGTTTCTCACATCGCCCATGGAACCCACGGGTCTGCTCCTGTGAGAGACACAGACACAGAGACAGAGAAGGGGTCAGAGAATGAACCCAGGACAGAGGGAACCAGGAGAAGTCACAGACTCCATCAGCTTAGAAATGACATCCCGGCATTTTGTGCCATTCTGTTCCTGACAGGGCCGTCACATTGGCCATCCAACCTGGAGGGCAGGGGTTTCCACACAGATGTGTGACCAGGACTCAGGTGTGCCAGGAGCCACTGTGGGGACGGCCCAGCGCATGGGCACAGATGAGGCCCGTGGACCTGAGCCTAACAGTAATGGGAGCCCCTGGAATCCTGTGTTGGGAGAGGTCAAGGTCAGAATCAGTTCATTACTACCTTCCCACAGGGGCTGGGACACAGGCAGGTGTGGGGGGGCTTTCCCTGGACCCCAGAGCAGATTCAAGCCCCTCTGAGCTGTGTTCCATGACAAGCGCAGCCCCTGGCTCATCCTTGCATTGTCAGCTTGGCACCAGCCTCCTGTGATAGCAGACACGGAACATTTCTAGAGGTCCCTAACACTAACCTTAAACTGTACCCTAAACCTACCCCGTACCCTAACCCCAACACCTACCAGAACACTAACGCCTAACCCTACCCCTGAACCGAACCCAAACCCTAAAGCGTACCCTAACCCTAACCCGTACCCTAAATGGTAGCCTAACCCTAAACCCTACCCTGTACGGTAAACCGTGCCCTAAACCCTACCCTATCTCTAACCCGTACCCTAACCCGTACCCTAACCCATGCCCTAACCAGTACCCTAACTCTAACCCTAACCCTCGGTCAACGAGAGGAAAGAGGAAATCCCCGGAAGTGTGGGGTTCATGAGACATTTGACCGCCAGTCCGACAGGAAGATGACACTGTGCCAAATGGACCTGCTGATTTCTCAGAACACTGACATCCTGTGAAATGCTACATCACTGACCCACAGGCTGATGTTCCAAACCTTGGGTCTCCTAGATCCAGAGCAGAGAAGTGCTGTCAGGTGGGGATAAGTAGGTCCTCCGACCTATGGCCTGCACACCTGCTTCCATTTCTGGGAGAAGGGGAAACACACACTTGTTTTTAAGTAGTCATTATCTTCAATCTAAAGTAGACCCATGACCTTGACCTTGTTGGAAAAGCGAAATGACTCTTCCAAATGAAGACCTCAACTCATCTGTTCCTCATGCAACCTGAGTGCGACCAGGTTTACCCAGGCTCCAAGCCCCACCTGGAGGATCCTCCTGTACCATCTTGACAGCCCATGACCGGCACCAGCACCCCCGGGGGCACAATGCTGAATTTGGGGGAGGTTTCTGGGCCTTTTTGCCACCACAGCTGTGCCTGGGGAAGCGGGAACCGGGAGGATCCTCCCAGATGATCCTCATGGAACCTTAGCAACATCCCTGAGGACATGGGGCACAATGCTGAAGCTTGAGGACGGCTCTGGGGTTTCTTGCCACCCACACCTGTGCCTGGGGGGCAGCGGGAACCTGGAGGGCCCTCGCAGACAATCCCAACGGACTATTAGCACCATCCCTGGGGAACATGGGGCACAATGCTGAAATTGGGGGATGGCCCTGGGGCTTGTCGCTACCGCACCTGTGCCTAGGGGAGCAGGAACCTGAAGGAACCTCCCAGATCATCATAACAGACCATGACCACCATCGCCCTGAGGACATGGGGCACAATGCTCAGTTGGAGTCCCTTGGTCCTGAAACCAGCAGGAACGGAGCTCAAAGGACAGAGAGGCGCCTCCAGGAGAATTTCCATCCAGGGAAAAGCGGCCCACTGGAGGGCACAGAAGCAGCAACCCCACCGACCCGCAGGCCATTTGAACAGGATCACCTCCTGCACTTACTTAGCACGTTGTCCGTCTTCGTGTGTGGACCGTGACTGGCCCGCTCAGGGATGGTGCGCTTCCAGAGGAGGGCTAGAAACTTTTCAGTGCTTGCTCGTGGGTCAGAGGACCAAAGCCCAAGGAAGCAGAGGCTATCCTTCTTCCTCTGGGGCTGGGGAAGTCAGCCACCGACCTGGGGCGGGACCGGGCCCAGGAGTGTGTTCTTTCTGAAGCCACTGCCTTCGGTGGGTGTTGCTTTGCCTAAAAAAGGCCCACTCACCCCAGAGTCAGGAGCAGTGACAGGCTGTCTCCAACCCTAGCCCAGGACCGCGACCCGAAACCATCCTGCCTTTGGGAGGACAGGTCTCCTGCAGGAGCCTGGGAGGGGACTGGCCCCTCTCCCACCCCGGGCTCCAGAATGCCCGGGACCTGCAAGGGCTCTTCATCTGAGGAGGAGTCTTGGACAACAAGTGTATCTCGTCAGCCCAGCAAGTGAAATAACCAAAGCCCAAGGCTCAGGTTCTAACAGAAGCAGAATTTCAATGTACTGTTTGGTGGAAGCCTCCTCCCCTCTTATGTGGCATTGGGGGTCCCCAAGGAAAGCCTTCTTTCGTCTCCTTCCCTCAGAGAGAGGAGCTGACCCCAAGTCCCGCGGTCCCCACCGTGTCCCAGTGCTGAGGAAGAGCCACACGCAGGGGCCTGGTGTCAGGAGTGTGGTCGGCCACTGCTCCTGGGCTCCCAGCCAGTGGTCTGGCGGCTACGTGGAAGAGCTAAATTGATTTTGGGGGAAGGAGTGCTCACTGCCCACACCGCTCACCATCCCCCTCTGCACTCTGCAATCCAGGCTCGGTGCCCGGCTTACGTCCATCACCAGCACTCCACATGTTTCCGCCATGGGAGGGATCATTCAGCCTCACCCCATTGCACAGAAGAGGAAAGCGAGGCCCAGCGAGGAGAGGTTAAATGGCTCCAGTCCCAGAGCTGTTCAGCAGAGAACCTGGAAAGCCAGGCCTCCAGAGCCCCTGCTAGACCAGCCAGAGACTCCCTGAGGTGAAAGTGAGCCGTCCCCTGCCTGACCAGGCACGCAATGGCCCCTGACCTTCATGATGGCCTGTTCTTGACCGTGAAGATGAGCTGGCCGACTAGGAGGTGGAGTTCAGCTGGTGGGACAGGCTGTAGCTACAGGACAGTGTGACACATCTGAGCTAGCAGGGGCCACACTCTGGTCTCCCTCCCGGAGCCAGACCAGGAGCTGGAATCTCGGTGCCCGAGGGGCCGGCACACAACAGGGTCTGCACTGACCAGGGATCCATGGCCCCCAGGGAGAGTCCACTCTGCCCTCTCCCCGCTCCTGCCTGGCCTCACCTCTCCTCACTGTGTCGCTGCAGGACCCGGAACCAGGCCCCATAGGGACGGGGGGACAGTCCGGGCTGATGGTCAGGGTTCCCCAAGGGACCCAGGGTGTTGCCAGGGCACTGGGAAAAGACAAGGTCTGGGTTCCGGTGTCCAACACCACCCTGCGAACTTGGGAGTAGTAAGAGATACCCTCCCCCAAGTCCGGAGGGCTATAGCACAAAAGGCCTCAGCTTACTCTGATGTCACTTGGGCTGCAGAGATGTAGTGTCCCAAGGGTGCCACAGTCTTATAGAAGTGCCTCTCGGCCTTGGATATCCATCCCCGACCCCCTGTGATCCCAGTCTTGGGAAAATGTTTTCTAACCCCTCGAGGTCCTTCTCAGCAGAGGACAGACTCGGGGCTTGGGGGCCTTAGGACCTGGCTACGCAGAAGGTGGAAGAGCACAGGGCCACCAGTCTGAAGACCAAGGTCAGGGCCCTTCTTGTTTCAGCCTCAGGGTCCCCATGTGGAAGAGAATCCAGAATCACTGCTCCGGTCAGGTTGAGGAGGCCTTAGGAAGGAATGGGGCACCAGGACCGGAGAGGGAAACGGGGACAAGGGAGGCTTCTGCGGTTTCTCACATCGCCCATGGAACCCACGGGTCTGCTCCTGTGAGAGACACAGACACAGAGACAGAGAAGGGGACAGAGAATGAACCCAGGACAGAGGGAACCAGGAGAAGTCACAGACTCCATCAGCTTAGAAATGACATCCCGGCATTTTGTGCCATTCTGTTCCTGACAGGGCCGTCACATTGGCCATCCAACCTGGAGGGCAGGGGTTTCCACAGAGATGTGTGACCAGGACTCAGGTGTGCCAGGAGCCACTGTGGGGACGGCCCAGCGCATGGGCACAGACGAGGCCCGTGGACCTGAGCCTAACAGTAATGGGAGCCCCTGGAATCCTGTGTTGGGAGAGGTCAAGGTCAGAATCAGTTCATTACTACCTTCCCACAGGGGCTGGGACACAGGCAGGTGTGGGGTGGCTTTGCCCGGACCCCAGAGCAGATTCAAGCCCCTCTGAGCTGTGTTCCATGACAAGCGCAGCCCCTGGCTCATCCTTGCATTGTCAGCTTGGCACCAGCCTCCTGTGATAGCAGGCACGGAACATTTGGAGAGGTCCCTAACACTAACCTTAAACTGTACCCTAAACCTACCCCGTACCCTAACCCCAACACCTACCAGAACACTAACGCCTAACCCTACCCCTGAACCGAACCCAAACCCTAAAGCGTACCCTAACCCTAACCCGTACCCTAAATGGTAGCCTAACCCTAAACCCTACCCTGTACGGTAAACCGTGCCCTAACCCCTACCCTATCTCTAACCCGTACCCTAACCCGTACCCTAACCCATGCCCTAACAAGTACCCTAACTCTAACCCTAACCCTCGGTCAACGGGAGGAAAGAGGAAATCCCCGGAAGTGTGGGGTTCATGAGACATTTGCCCGCCAGTCCTGACAGGAAGATGACACTGTGCCAAATGGACCTACTGATTTCTCAGAACACTGACATCCTGTGAAATGCTACATCACTGACCCACAGGCTGATGTTCCAAACCTTGGGTCTCCTACATCCAGAGCAGAGAAGTGCTGTCAGGTGGGGATAAGTAGGTCCTCCGACCTATGGCCTGCACACCTGCTTCCATTTCTGGGAGAAGGGGAAACACACACTTGTTTTTAAGTAGTCATTATCTTCATTCTAAAGTAGACCCATGACCTTGACCTTTTTGGAAAAGCGAAATGACTCTTCCAAATGAAGACCTCAACTCATCTGTTCCTCATGCAACCTGAGTGCGACCAGGTTTACCCAGGCTCCAAGCCCCACCTGGAGGATCCTCCTGTACCAACTTGACAGCCCATGACCGGCACCAGCACCCCCGGGGGCACAATGCTGAATTTGGGGGAGGGCTCTGGGCCTTTTGGCCACCACACCTGTGCCTGGGGAAGCGGGAACCGGGAGGATCCTCCCAGATGATCCTCATGGAACCTTAGCAACATCCCTGAGGACATGGGGCACAATGCTGAAGCTTGAGGACGGCTCTGGGGATTCTTGCCACCCACACCTGTGCCTGGGGGGGCAGCGGGAACCTGGAGGGCCCTCCCAGACAATCCCAACGGACTATTAGCACCATCCCTGGGGAACATGGGGCACAATGCTGAAATTGGGGGATGGCCCTGGGGCTTGTCGCTACCGCACCTGTGCCTAGGGGAGCAGGAACCTGAAGGAACCTCCCAGATCATCATAACAGACCATGACCACCATCGCCCTGAGGACATGGGGCACAATGCTCAGTTGGAGTCCCTTGGTCCTGAAACCAGCAGGAACGGAGCTCAAAGGACAGAGAGGCGCCTCCAGGAGAATTTCCATCCAGGGAAAAGCGGCCCACTGGAGGGCACAGAAGCAGCAACCCCACCGACCCGCAGGCCATTTGAACAGGATCACCTCCTGCACTTACTTAGCACGTTGTCCGTCTTCGTGTGTGGACCGTGACTGGCCCGCTCAGGGATGGTGCGCTTCCAGAGGAGGGCTAGAAACTTTTCAGTGCTTGCTCGTGGGTCAGAGGACCAAAGCCCAAGGAAGCAGAGGCTATCCTTCTTCCTCTGGGGCTGGGGAAGTCAGCCACCGACCTGGGGCGGGACCGGGCCCAGGAGTGTGTTCTTTCTGAAGCCACTGCCTTCGGTGGGTGTTGCTTTGCCTAAAAAAGGCCCACTCACCCCAGAGTCAGGAGCAGTGACAGGCTGTCTCCAACCCTAGCCCAGGACCACGACCCGAAACCATCCTGCCTTTGGGAGGACAGGTCTCCTGCAGGAGCCTGGGAGGGGACTGGCCCCTCTCCCACCCCGGGCTCCAGGATGCCCGGGACCTGCAAGGGCTCTTCATCTGAGGAGGAGTCTTGGACAACAAGTGTATCTCGTCAGCCCAGCAAGTGAAATAACCAAAGCCCAAGGCTCAGGTTCTAACAGAAGCAGAATTTCAAAGTACTGTTTGGGGGAAGCCTCCTCCCCTCTTATGTGGCATTGGGGGTCCCCAAGGAAAGCCTTCTTTCGTCTCCTTCCCTCAGAGAGAGGAGCTGACCCCAAGTCCCGCGGTCCCCACCGTGTCCCAGTGCTGAGGAAGAGCCACACGCAGGGGCCTGGTGTCAGGAGTGTGGTCGGCCACTGCTCCTGGGCTCCCAGCCAGTGGTCTGGCGGCTACGTGGAAGAGCTAAATTGATTTTGGGGGAAGGAGTGCTCACTGCCCACACCGCTCACCATCCCCCTCTGCACTCTGCAATCCAGGCTCGGTGCCCGGCTTACGTCCATCACCAGCACTCCACATGTTTCCGCCATGGGAGGGATCATTCAGCCTCACCCCATTGCACAGAAGAGGAAAGCGAGGCCCAGCGAGGAGAGGTTAAATGGCTCCAGTCCCAGAGCTGTTCAGCAGAGAACCTGGAAAGCCAGGCCTCCAGAGCCCCTGCTAGACCAGCCAGAGACTCCCTGAGGTGAAAGTGAGCCGTCCCCTGCCTGACCAGGCACGCAATGGCCCCTGACCTACATGATGGCCTGTTCTTGACCGTGAAGATGAGCTGGCCGACTAGGAGGTGGAGTTCAGCTGGTGGGACAGGCTGTAGCTACAGGACAGAGTGACACATCTGAGCTAGCAGGGGCCACACTCTGGTCTCCCTCCCGGAGCCAGACCAGGAGCTGGAATCTCGGTGCCCGAGGGGCCGGCACACAACAGGGTCTGCACTGACCAGGGATCCATGGCCCCCAGGGAGAGTCCACTCTGCCCTCTCCCCGCTCCTGCCTGGCCTCACCTCTCCTCACTGTGTCGCTGCAGGACCCGGAACCAGGCCCCATAGGGACGGGGGGACAGTCCGGGCTGATGGTCAGGGTTCCCCAAGGGACCCAGGGTGTTGCCAGGGCACTGGGAAAAGACAAGGTCTGGGTTCCGGTGTCCAACACCACCCTGCGAACTTGGGAGTAGTAAGAGATACCCTCCCCCAAGTCCGGAGGGCTATAGCACAAAAGGCCTCAGCTTACTCTGATGTCACTTGGGCTGCAGAGATGTAGTGTCCCAAGGGTGCCACAGTCTTATAGAAGTGCCTCTCGGCCTTGGATATCCATCCCCGACCCCCTGTGATCCCAGTCTTGGGAAAATGTTTTCTAACCCCTCGAGGTCCTTCTCAGCAGAGGACAGACTCGGGGCTTGGGGGCCTTAGGACCTGGCTACGCAGAAGGTGGAAGAGCACAGGGCCACCAGTGTGAAGACCAAGGTCAGGGCCCTTCTTGTTTCAGCCTCAGGGTCCCCATGTGGAAGAGAATCCAGAATCACTGCTCCGGTCAGGTTGAGGAGGCCTTAGGAAGGAATGGGGCACGAGGACCGGAGAGGGAAACGGGGACAAGGGAGGCTTCTGCGGTTTCTCACATCGCCCATGGAACCCACGGGTCTGCTCCTGTGAGAGACACAGACACAGAGACAGAGAAGGGGACAGAGAATGAACCCAGGACAGAGGGAACCAGGAGAAGTCACAGACTCCATCAGCTTAGAAATGACATCCCGGCATTTTGTGCCATTCTGTTCCTGACAGGGCCGTCACATTGGCCATCCACCCTGGAGGGCAGGGGTTTCCACAGAGATGTGTGACCAGGACTCAGGTGTGCCAGGAGCCACTGTGGGGACGGCCCAGCGCATGGGCACAGACGAGGCCCGTGGACCTGAGCCTAACAGTAATGGGAGCCCCTGGAATCCTGTGTTGGGAGAGGTCAAGGTCAGAATCAGTTCATTACTACCTTCCCACAGGGGCTGGGACACAGGCAGGTG
This sequence comes from Eumetopias jubatus, assembly GCF_037043125.1. Taxonomy (NCBI): domain Eukaryota; kingdom Metazoa; phylum Chordata; class Mammalia; order Carnivora; family Otariidae; genus Eumetopias; species Eumetopias jubatus. The sequence goes on from NW_028274856.1 coordinate 377,562, forward strand.
TGGGGTGGCTTTGCCTGGACCCCAGAGCAGATTCAAGCCCCTCTGAGCTGTGTTCCATGACAAGCGCAGCCCCTGGCTCATCCTTGCATTGTCAGCTTGGCACCAGCCTCCTGTGATAGCAGGCACGGAACATTTGGAGAGGTCCCTAACACTAACCTTAAACTGTACCCTAAACCTACCCCGTACCCTAACCCCAACACCTACCAGAACACTAACGCCTGACCCTACCCCTGAACCGAACCCAAACCCTAAACCGTACCCTAACCCTAACCCGTACCCTAAATGGTAGCCTAACCCTAAACCCTACCCTGTACGGTAAACCGTGCCCTAACCCCTACCCTATCTCTAACCCGTACCCTAACCCGTACCCTAACCCATGCCCTAACCAGTACCCTAACTCTAACCCTAACCCTCGGTCAACGGGAGGAAAGAGGAAATCCCCGGAAGTGTGGGGTTCATGAGACATTTGACCGCCAGTCCTGACAGGAAGATGACACTGTGCCAAATGGACCTGCTGATTTCTCAGAACACTGACATCCTGTGAAATGCTACATCCCTGACCCACAGGCTGATGTTCCAAACCTTGGGTCTCCTAGATCCAGAGCAGAGAAGTGCTGTCAGGTGGGGATAAGTAGGTCCTCCGACCTATGGCCTGCACACCTGCTTCCATTTCTGGGAGAAGGGGAAACACACACTTGTTTTTAAGTAGTCATTATCTTCATTCTAAAGTAGACCCATGACCTTGACCTTTTTGGAAAAGCGAAATGACTCTTCCAAATGAAGACCTCAACTCATCTGTTCCTCATGCAACCTGAGTGCGACCAGGTTGACCCAGGCTCCAAGCCCCACCTGGAGGATCCTCCTGTACCATCTTGACAGCCCATGACCGGCACCAGCACCCCCGGGGGCACAATGCTGAATTTGGGGGAGGGCTCTGGGCCTTTTGGCCACCACACCTGTGCCCGGGGAAGCGGGAACCGGGAGGATCCTCCCAGATGATCCTCATGGAACCTTAGCAACATCCCTGAGGACATGGGGCACAATGCTGAAGCTTGAGGACGGCTCTGGGGTTTCTTGCCACCCACACCTGTGCCTGGGGGGGCAGCGGGAACCTGGAGGGCCCTCCCAGACCATCCCAACGGACTATTAGCACCATCCCTGGGGAACATGGGGCACAATGCTGAAATTGGGGGATGGCCCTGGGGCTTGTCGCTACCGCACCTGTGCCTAGGGGAGCAGGAACCTGAAGGAACCTCCCAGATCATCATAACAGACCATGACCACCATCGCCCTGAGGACATGGGGCACAATGCTCAGTTGGAGTCCCTTGGTCCTGAAACCAGCAGGAACGGAGCTCAAAGGACAGAGAGGCGCCTCCAGGAGAATTTCCATCCAGGGAAAAGCGGCCCACTGGAGGGCACAGAAGCAGCAACCCCACCGACCCGCAGGCCATTTGAACAGGATCACCTCCTGCACTTACTTAGCACGTTGTCCGTCTTCGTGTGTGGACCGTGACTGGCCCGCTCAGGGATGGTGCGCTTCCAGAGGAGGGCTAGAAACTTTTCAGTGCTTGCTCGTGGGTCAGAGGACCAAAGCCCAAGGAAGCAGAGGCTATCCTTCTTCCTCTGGGGCTGGGGAAGTCAGCCACCGACCTGGGGCGGGACCGGGCCCAGGAGTGTGTTCTTTCTGAAGCCACTGCCTTCGGTGGGTGTTGCTTTGCCTAAAAAAGGCCCACTCACCCCAGAGTCAGGAGCAGTGACAGGCTGTCTCCAACCCTAGCCCAGGACCACGACCCGAAACCATCCTGCCTTTGGGAGGACAGGTCTCCTGCAGGAGCCTGGGAGGGGACTGGCCCCTCTCCCACCCCGGGCTCCAGGATGCCCGGGACCTGCAAGGGGTCTTCATCTGAGGAGGAGTCTTGGAGAACAAGTGTATCTCGTCAGCCCAGCAAGTGAAATAACCAAAGCCCAAGGCTCAGGTTCTAACAGAAGCAGAATTTCAAAGTACTGTTTGGGGGAAGCCTCCTCCCCTCTTATGTGGCATTGGGGGTCCCCAAGGAAAGCCTTCTTTCGTCTCCTTCCCTCAGAGAGAGGAGCTGACCCCAAGTCCCGCGGTCCCCACCGTGTCCCAGTGCTGAGGAAGAGCCACACGCAGGGGCCTGGTGTCAGGAGTGTGGTCGGCCACTGCTCCTGGGCTCCCAGCCAGTGGTCTGGCGGCTACGTGGAAGAGCTAAATTGATTTTGGGGGAAGGAGTGCTCACTGCCCACACCGCTCACCATCCCCCTCTGCACTCTGCAATCCAGGCTCGGTGCCCGGCTCACGTCCATCACCAGCACTCCACATGTTTCCGCCATGGGAGGGATCATTCAGCCTCACCCCATTGCACAGAAGAGGAAAGCGAGGCCCAGCGAGGAGAGGTTAAATGGCTCCAGTCCCAGAGCTGTTCAGCAGAGAACCTGGAAAGCCAGGCCTCCAGATCCCCTGCTAGACCAGCCAGAGACTCCCTGAGGTGAAAGTGAGCCGTCCCCTGCCTGACCAGGCACGCAATGGCCCCTGACCTTCATGATGGCCTGTTCTTGACCGTGAAGATGAGCTGGCCGACTAGGAGGTGGAGTTCAGCTGGTGGGACAGGCTGTAGCTACAGGACAGAGTGACACATCTGAGCTAGCAGGGGCCACACTCTGGTCTCCCTCCCGGAGCCAGACCAGGAGCTGGAATCTCGGTGCCCGAGGGGCCGGCACACAACAGGGTCTGCACTGACCAGGGATCCATGGCCCCCAGGGAGAGTCCACTCTGCCCTCTCCCCGCTCCTGCCTGGCCTCACCTCTCCTCACTGTGTCGCTGCAGGACCCGGAACCAGGCCCCATAGGGACGGGGGGACAGTCCGGGCTGATGGTCAGGGTTCCCCAAGGGACCCAGGGTGTTGCCAGGGCACTGGGAAAAGACAAGGTCTGGGTTCCGGTGTCCAACACCACCCTGCGAACTTGGGAGTAGTAAGAGATACCCTCCCCCAAGTCCGGAGGGCTATAGCACAAAAGGCCTCAGCTTACTCTGATGTCACTTGGGCTGCAGAGATGTAGTGTCCCAAGGGTGCCACAGTCTTATAGAAGTGCCTCTCGGCCTTGGATATCCATCCCCGACCCCCTGTGATCCCAGTCTTGGGAAAATGTTTTCTAACCCCTCGAGGTCCTTCTCAGCAGAGGACAGACTCGGGGCTTGGGGGCCTTAGGACCTGGCTACGCAGAAGGTGGAAGAGCACAGGGCCACCAGTCTGAAGGCCAAGGTCAGGGCCCTACTTGTTTCAGCCTCAGGGTCCCCATGTGGAAGAGAATCCAGAATCACTGCTCCGGTCAGGTTGAGGAGGCCTTAGGAAGGAATGGGGCACCAGGACCGGAGAGGGAAACGGGGACAAGGGAGGCTTCTGCGGTTTCTCACATCGCCCATGGAACCCACGGGTCTGCTCCTGTGAGAGACACAGACACAGAGACAGAGAAGGGGACAGAGAATGAACCCAGGACAGAGGGAACCAGGAGAAGTCACAGACTCCATCAGCTGAGAAATGACATCCCGGCATTTTGTGCCATTCTGTTCCTGACAGGGCCGTCACATTGGCCATCCACCCTGGAGGGCAGGGGTTTCCACAGAGATGTGTGACCAGGACTCAGGTGTGCCAGGAGCCACTGTGGGGACGGCCCAGCGCATGGGCACAGACGAGGCCCGTGGACCTGAGCCTAACAGTAATGGGAGCCCCTGGAATCCTGTGTTGGGAGAGGTCAAGGTCAGAATCAGTTCATTACTACCTTCCCACAGGGGCTGGGACACAGGCAGGTGTGGGGTGGCTTTGCCTGGACCCCAGAGCAGATTCAAGCCCCTCTGAGCTGTGTTCCATGACAAGCGCAGCCCCTGGCTCATCCTTGCATTGTCAGCTTGGCACCAGCCTCCTGTGATAGCAGGCACGGAACATTTGGAGAGGTCCCTAACACTAACCTTAAACTGTACCCTAAACCTACCCCGTACCCTAACCCCAACACCTACCAGAACACTAACGCCTGACCCTACCCCTGAACCGAACCCAAACCCTAAACCGTACCCTAACCCTAACCCGTACCCTAAATGGTAGCCTAACCCTAAACCCTACCCTGTACGGTAAACCGTGCCCTAACCCCTACCCTATCTCTAACCCGTACCCTAACCCGTAACCTAACCCATGCCCTAACCAGTACCCTAACTCTAACCCTAACCCTCGGTCAACGGGAGGAAAGAGGAAATCCCCGGAAGTGTGGGGTTCATGAGACATTTGACCGCCAGTCCTGACAGGAAGATGACACTGTGCCAAATGGACCTGCTGATTTCTCAGAACACTGACATCCTGTGAAATGCTACATCCCTGACCCACAGGCTGATGTTCCAAACCTTGGGTCTCCTAGATCCAGAGCAGAGAAGTGCTGTCAGGTGGGGATAAGTAGGTCCTCCGACCTATGGCCTGCACACCTGCTTCCATTTCTGGGAGAAGGGGAAACACACACTTGTTTTTAAGTAGTCATTATCTTCATTCTAAAGTAGACCCATGACCTTGACCTTTTTGGAAAAGCGAAATGACTCTTCCAAATGAAGACCTCAACTCATCTGTTCCTCATGCAACCTGAGTGCGACCAGGTTGACCCAGGCTCCAAGCCCCACCTGGAGGATCCTCCTGTACCATCTTGACAGCCCATGACCGGCACCAGCACCCCCGGGGGCACAATGCTGAATTTGGGGGAGGGCTCTGGGCCTTTTGGCCACCACACCTGTGCCCGGGGAAGCGGGAACCGGGAGGATCCTCCCAGATGATCCTCATGGAACCTTAGCAACATCCCTGAGGACATGGGGCACAATGCTGAAGCTTGAGGACGGCTCTGGGGTTTCTTGCCACCCACACCTGTGCCTGGGGGGGCAGCGGGAACCTGGAGGGCCCTCCCAGACCATCCCAACGGACTATTAGCACCATCCCTGGGGAACATGGGGCACAATGCTGAAATTGGGGGATGGCCCTGGGGCTTGTCGCTACCGCACCTGTGCCTAGGGGAGCAGGAACCTGAAGGAACCTCCCAGATCATCATAACAGACCATGACCACCATCGCCCTGAGGACATGGGGCACAATGCTCAGTTGGAGTCCCTTGGTCCTGAAACCAGCAGGAACGGAGCTCAAAGGACAGAGAGGCGCCTCCAGGAGAATTTCCATCCAGGGAAAAGCGGCCCACTGGAGGGCACAGAAGCAGCAACCCCACCGACCCGCAGGCCATTTGAACAGGATCACCTCCTGCACTTACTTAGCACGTTGTCCGTCTTCGTGTGTGGACCGTGACTGGCCCGCTCAGGGATGGTGCGCTTCCAGAGGAGGGCTAGAAACTTTTCAGTGCTTGCTCGTGGGTCAGAGGACCAAAGCCCAAGGAAGCAGAGGCTATCCTTCTTCCTCTGGGGCTGGGGAAGTCAGCCACCGACCTGGGGCGGGACCGGGCCCAGGAGTGTGTTCTTTCTGAAGCCACTGCCTTCGGTGGGTGTTGCTTTGCCTAAAAAAGGCCCACTCACCCCAGAGTCAGGAGCAGTGACAGGCTGTCTCCAACCCTAGCCCAGGACCACGACCCGAAACCATCCTGCCTTTGGGAGGACAGGTCTCCTGCAGGAGCCTGGGAGGGGACTGGCCCCTCTCCCACCCCGGGCTCCAGGATGCCCGGGACCTGCAAGGGGTCTTCATCTGAGGAGGAGTCTTGGAGAACAAGTGTATCTCGTCAGCCCAGCAAGTGAAATAACCAAAGCCCAAGGCTCAGGTTCTAACAGAAGCAGAATTTCAAAGTACTGTTTGGGGGAAGCCTCCTCCCCTCTTATGTGGCATTGGGGGTCCCCAAGGAAAGCCTTCTTTCGTCTCCTTCCCTCAGAGAGAGGAGCTGACCCCAAGTCCCGCGGTCCCCACCGTGTCCCAGTGCTGAGGAAGAGCCACACGCAGGGGCCTGGTGTCAGGAGTGTGGTCGGCCACTGCTCCTGGGCTCCCAGCCAGTGGTCTGGCGGCTACGTGGAAGAGCTAAATTGATTTTGGGGGAAGGAGTGCTCACTGCCCACACCGCTCACCATCCCCCTCTGCACTCTGCAATCCAGGCTCGGTGCCCGGCTCACGTCCATCACCAACACTCCACATGTTTCCGCCATGGGAGGGATCATTCAGCCTCACCCCATTGCACAGAAGAGGAAAGCGAGGCCCAGCGAGGAGAGGTTAAATGGCTCCAGTCCCAGAGCTGTTCAGCAGAGAACCTGGAAAGCCAGGCCTCCAGATCCCCTGCTAGACCAGCCAGAGACTCCCTGAGGTGAAAGTGAGCCGTCCCCTGCCTGACCAGGCACGCAATGGCCCCTGACCTTCATGATGGCCTGTTCTTGACCGTGAAGATGAGCTGGCCGACTAGGAGGTGGAGTTCAGCTGGTGGGACAGGCTGTAGCTACAGGACAGAGTGACACATCTGAGCTAGCAGGGGCCACACTCTGGTCTCCCTCCCGGAGCCAGACCAGGAGCTGGAATCTCGGTGCCCGAGGGGCCGGCACACAACAGGGTCTGCACTGACCAGGGATCCATGGCCCCCAGGGAGAGTCCACTCTGCCCTCTCCCCGCTCCTGCCTGGCCTCACCTCTCCTCACTGTGTTGCTGCAGGACCCGGAACCAGGCCCCATAGGGACGGGGGGACAGTCCGGGCTGATGGTCAGGGTTCCCCAAGGGACCCAGGGTGTTGCCAGGGCACTGGGAAAAGACAAGGTCTGGGTTCCGGTGTCCAACACCACCCTGCGAACTTGGGAGTAGTAAGAGATACCCTCCCCCAAGTCCGGAGGGCTATAGCACAAAAGGCCTCAGCTTACTCTGATGTCACTTGGGCTGCAGAGATGTAGTGTCCCAAGGGTGCCACAGTCTTATAGAAGTGCCTCTCGGCCTTGGATATCCATCCCCGACCCCCTGTGATCCCAGTCTTGGGAAAATGTTTTCTAACCCCTCGAGGTCCTTCTCAGCAGAGGACAGACTCGGGGCTTGGGGGCCTTAGGACCTGGCTACGCAGAAGGTGGAAGAGCACAGGGCCACCAGTCTGAAGGCCAAGGTCAGGGCCCTACTTGTTTCAGCCTCAGGGTCCCCATGTGGAAGAGAATCCAGAATCACTGCTCTGGTCAGGTTGAGGAGGCCTTAGGAAGGAATGGGGCACCAGGACCGGAGAGGGAAACGGGGACAAGGGAGGCTTCTGCGGTTTCTCACATCGCCCATGGAACCCACGGGTCTGCTCCTGTGAGAGACACAGACACAGAGACAGAGAAGGGGACAGAGAATGAACCCAGGACAGAGGGAACCAGGAGAAGTCACAGACTCCATCAGCTGAGAAATGACATCCCGGCATTTTGTGCCATTCTGTTCCTGACAGGGCCGTCATATTGGCCATCCACCCTGGAGGGCAGGGGTTTCCACAGAGATGTGTGACCAGGACTCAGGTGTGCCAGGAGCCACTGTGGGGACGGCCCAGCGCATGGGCACAGACGAGGCCCGTGGACCTGAGCCTAACAGTAATGGGAGCCCCTGGAATCCTGTGTTGGGAGAGGTCAAGGTCAGAATCAGTTCATTACTACCTTCCCACAGGGGCTGGGACACAGGCAGGTGTGGGGTGGCTTTGCCTGGACCCCAGAGCAGATTCAAGCCCCTCTGAGCTGTGTTCCATGACAAGCGCAGCCCCTGGCTCATCCTTGCATTGTCAGCTTGGCACCAGCCTCCTGTGATAGCAGGCACGGAACATTTGGAGAGGTCCCTAACACTAACCTTAAACTGTACCCTAAACCTACCCCGTACCCTAACCCCAACACCTACCAGAACACTAACGCCTGACCCTACCCCTGAACCGAACCCAAACCCTAAACCGTACCCTAACCCTAACCCGTACCCTAAATGGTAGCCTAACCCTAAACCCTACCCTGTACGGTAAACCGTGCCCTAACCCCTACCCTATCTCTAACCCGTACCCTAACCCGTACCCTAACCCATGCCCTAACCAGTACCCTAACTCTAACCCTAACCCTCGGTCAACGGGAGGAAAGAGGAAATCCCCGGAAGTGTGGGGTTCATGAGACATTTGACCGCCAGTCCTGACAGGAAGATGACACTGTGCCAAATGGACCTGCTGATTTCTCAGAACACTGACATCCTGTGAAATGCTACATCCCTGACCCACAGGCTGATGTTCCAAACCTTGGGTCTCCTAGATCCAGAGCAGAGAAGTGCTGTCAGGTGGGGATAAGTAGGTCCTCCGACCTATGGCCTGCACACCTGCTTCCATTTCTGGGAGAAGGGGAAACACACACTTGTTTTTAAGTAGTCATTATCTTCATTCTAAAGTAGACCCATGACCTTGACCTTTTTGGAAAAGCGAAATGACTCTTCCAAATGAAGACCTCAACTCATCTGTTCCTCATGCAACCTGAGTGCGACCAGGTTTACCCAGGCTCCAAGCCCCACCTGGAGGATCCTCCTGTACCATCTTGACAGCCCATGACCGGCACCAGCACCCCCGGGGGCACAATGCTGAATTTGGGGGAGGGCTCTGGGCCTTTTGGCCACCACACCTGTGCCCGGGGAAGCGGGAACCGGGAGGATCCTCCCAGATGATCCTCATGGAACCTTAGCAACATCCCTGAGGACATGGGGCACAATGCTGAAGCTTGAGGACGGCTCTGGGGTTTCTTGCCACCCACACCTGTGCCTGGGGGGGCAGCGGGAACCTGGAGGGCCCTCCCAGACAATCCCAACGGACTATTAGCACCATCCCTGGGGAACATGGGGCACAATGCTGAAATTGGGGGATGGCCCTGGGGCTTGTCGCTACCGCACCTGTGCCTAGGGGAGCAGGAACCTGAAGGAACCTCCCAGATCATCATAACAGACCATGACCATCATCGCCCTGAGGACATGGGGCACAATGCTCAGTTGGAGTCCCTTGGTCCTGAAACCAGCAGGAACGGAGCTCAAAGGACAGAGAGGCGCCTCCAGGAGAATTTCCATCCAGGGAAAAGCGGCCCACTGGAGGGCACAGAAGCAGCAACCCCACCGACCCGCAGGCCATTTGAACAGGATCACCTCCTGCACTTACTTAGCACGTTGTCCGTCTTCGTGTGTGGACCGTGACTGGCCCGCTCAGGGATGGTGCGCTTCCAGAGGAGGGCTAGAAACTTTTCAGTGCTTGCTCGTGGGTCAGAGGACCAAAGCCCAAGGAAGCAGAGGCTATCCTTCTTCCTCTGGGGCTGGGGAAGTCAGCCACCGACCTGGGGCGGGACCGGGCCCAGGAGTGTGTTCTTTCTGAAGCCACTGCCTTCGGTGGGTGTTGCTTTGCCTAAAAAAGGCCCACTCACCCCAGAGTCAGGAGCAGTGACAGGCTGTCTCCAACCCTAGCCCAGGACCACGACCCGAAACCATCCTGCCTTTGGGAGGACAGGTCTCCTGCAGGAGCCTGGGAGGGGACTGGCCCCTCTCCCACCCCGGGCTCCAGGATGCCCGGGACCTGCAAGGGGTCTTCATCTGAGGAGGAGTCTTGGAGAACAAGTGTATCTCGTCAGCCCAGCAAGTGAAATAACCAAAGCCCAAGGCTCAGGTTCTAACAGAAGCAGAATTTGAAAGTACTGTTTGGGGGAAGCCTCCTCCCCTCTTATGTGGCATTGGGGGTCCCCAAGGAAAGCCTTCTTTCGTCTCCTTCCCTCAGAGAGAGGAGCTGACCCCAAGTCCCGCGGTCCCCACCGTGTCCCAGTGCTGAGGAAGAGCCACACGCAGGGGCCTGGTGTCAGGAGTGTGGTCGGCCACTGCTCCTGGGCTCCCAGCCAGTGGTCTGGCGGCTACGTGGAAGAGCTAAATTGATTTTGGGGGAAGGAGTGCTCACTGCCCACACCGCTCACCATCCCCCTCTGCACTCTGCAATCCAGGCTCGGTGCCCGGCTCACGTCCATCACCAGCACTCCACATGTTTCCGCCATGGGAGGGATCATTCAGGCTCACCCCATTGCACAGAAGAGGAAAGCGAGGCCCAGCGAGGAGAGGTTAAATGGCTCCAGTCCCAGAGCTGTTCAGCAGAGAACCTGGAAAGCCAGGCCTCCAGAGCCCCTGCTAGACCAGCCAGAGACTCCCTGAGGTGAAAGTGAGCCGTCCCCTGCCTGACCAGGCACGCAATGGCCCCTGACCTTCATGATGGCCTGTTCTTGACCGTGAAGATGAGCTGGCCGACTAGGAGGTGGAGTTCAGCTGGTGGGACAGGCTGTAGCTACAGGACAGAGTGACACATCTGAGCTAGCAGGGGCCACACTCTGGTCTCCCTCCCGGAGCCAGACCAGGAGCTGGAATCTCGGTGCCCGAGGGGCCGGCACACAACAGGGTCTGCACTGACCAGGGATCCATGGCCCCCAGGGAGAGTCCACTCTGCCCTCTCCCCGCTCCTGCCTGGCCTCACCTCTCCTCACTGTGTCGCTGCAGGACCCGGAACCAGGCCCCATAGGGACGGGGGGACAGTCCGGGCTGATGGTCAGGGTTCCCCAAGGGACCCAGGGTGTTGCCAGGGCACTGGGAAAAGACAAGGTCTGGGTTCCGGTGTCCAACACCACCCTGCGAACTTGGGAGTAGTAAGAGATACCCTCCCCCAAGTCCGGAGGGCTATAGCACAAAAGGCCTCAGCTTACTCTGATGTCACTTGGGCTGCAGAGATGTAGTGTCCCAAGGGTGCCACAGTCTTATAGAAGTGCCTCTCGGCCTTGGATATCCATCCCCGACCCCCTGTGATCCCAGTCTTGGGAAAATGTTTTCTAACCCCTCGAGGTCCTTCTCAGCAGAGGACAGACTCGGGGCTTGGGGGCCTTAGGACCTGGCTACGCAGAAGGTGGAAGAGCACAGGGCCACCAGTCTGAAGACCAAGGTCAGGGCCCTACTTGTTTCAGCCTCAGGGTCCCCATGTGGAAGAGAATCCAGAATCACTGCTCCGGTCAGGTTGAGGAGGCCTTAGGAAGGAATGGGGCACCAGGACCGGAGAGGGAAACGGGGACAAGGGAGGCTTCTGCGGTTTCTCACATCGCCCATGGAACCCACGGGTCTGCTCCTGTGAGAGACACAGACACAGAGACAGAGAAGGGGACAGAGAATGAACCCAGGACAGAGGGAACCAGGAGAAGTCACAGACTCCATCAGCTTAGAAATGACATCCCGGCATTTTGTGCCATTCTGTTCCTGACAGGGCCGTCACATTGGCCATCCACCCTGGAGGGCAGGGGTTTCCACAGAGATGTGTGACCAGGACTCAGGTGTGCCAGGAGCCACTGTGGGGACGGCCCAGCGCATGGGCACAGACGAGGCCCGTGGACCTGAGCCTAACAGTAATGGGAGCCCCTGGAATCCTGTGTTGGGAGAGGTCAAGGTCAGAATCAGTTCATTACTACCTTCCCACAGGGGCTGGGACACAGGCAGGTGTGGGGTGGCTTTGCCTGGACCCCAGAGCAGATTCAAGCCCCTCTGAGCTGTGTTCCATGACAAGCGCAGCCCCTGGCTCATCCTTGCATTGTCAGCTTGGCACCAGCCTCCTGTGATAGCAGGCACGGAACATTTGGAGAGGTCCCTAACACTAACCTTAAACTGTACCCTAAACCTACCCCGTACCCTAACCCCAACACCTACCAGAACACTAACGCCTGACCCTACCCCTGAACCGAACCCAAACCCTAAACCGTACCCTAACCCTAACCCGTACCCTAAATGGTAGCCTAACCCTAAACCCTACCCTGTACGGTAAACCGTGCCCTAACCCCTACCCTATCTCTAACCCGTACCCTAACCCGTACCCTAACCCATGCCCTAACCAGTACCCTAACTCTAACCCTAACCCTCGGTCAACGGGAGGAAAGAGGAAATCCCCGGAAGTGTGGGGTTCATGAGACATTTGACCGCCAGTCCTGACAGGAAGATGACACTGTGCCAAATGGACCTGCTGATTTCTCAGAACACTGACATCCTGTGAAATGCTACATCCCTGACCCACAGGCTGATGTTCCAAACCTTGGGTCTCCTAGATCCAGAGCAGAGAAGTGCTGTCAGGTGGGGATAAGTAGGTCCTCCGACCTATGGCCTGCACACCTGCTTCCATTTCTGGGAGAAGGGGAAACACACACTTGTTTTTAAGTAGTCATTATCTTCATTCTAAAGTAGACCCATGACCTTGACCTTTTTGGAAAAGCGAAATGACTCTTCCAAATGAAGACCTCAACTCATCTGTTCCTCATGCAACCTGAGTGCGACCAGGTTTACCCAGGCTCCAAGCCCCACCTGGAGGATCCTCCTGTACCATCTTGACAGCCCATGACCGGCACCAGCACCCCCGGGGGCACAATGCTGAATTTGGGGGAGGGCTCTGGGCCTTTTGGCCACCACACCTGTGCCCGGGGAAGCGGGAACCGGGAGGATCCTCCCAGATGATCCTCATGGAACCTTAGCAACATCCCTGAGGACATGGGGCACAATGCTGAAGCTTGAGGACGGCTCTGGGGTTTCTTGCCACACACACCTGTGCCTGGGGGGGCAGCGGGAACCTGGAGGGCCCTCCCAGACCATCCCAACGGACTATTAGCACCATCCCTGGGGAACATGGGGCACAATGCTGAAATTGGGGGATGGCCCTGGGGCTTGTCGCTACCGCACCTGTGCCTAGGGGAGCAGGAACCTGAAGGAACCTCCCAGATCATCATAACAGACCATGACCACCATCGCCCTGAGGACATGGGGCACAATGCTCAGTTGGAGTCCCTTGGTCCTGAAACCAGCAGGAACGGAGCTCAAAGGACAGAGAGGCGCCTCCAGGAGAATTTCCATCCAGGGAAAAGCGGCCCACTGGAGGGCACAGAAGCAGCAACCCCACCGACCCGCAGGCCATTTGAACAGGATCACCTCCTGCACTTACTTAGCACGTTGTCCGTCTTCGTGTGTGGACCGTGACTGGCCCGCTCAGGGATGGTGCGCTTCCAGAGGAGGGCTAGAAACTTTTCAGTGCTTGCTCGTGGGTCAGAGGACCAAAGCCCAAGGAAGCAGAGGCTATCCTTCTTCCTCTGGGGCTGGGGAAGTCAGCCACCGACCTGGGGCGGGACCGGGCCCAGGAGTGTGTTCTTTCTGAAGCCACTGCCTTCGGTGGGTGTTGCTTTGCCTAAAAAAGGCCCACTCACCCCAGAGTCAGGAGCAGTGACAGGCTGTCTCCAACCCTAGCCCAGGACCACGACCCGAAACCATCCTGCCTTTGGGAGGACAGGTCTCCTGCAGGAGCCTGGGAGGGGACTGGCCCCTCTCCCACCCCGGGCTCCAGGATGCCCGGGACCTGCAAGGGGTCTTCATCTGAGGAGGAGTCTTGGAGAACAAGTGTATCTCGTCAGCCCAGCAAGTGAAATAACCAAAGCCCAAGGCTCAGGTTCTAACAGAAGCAGAATTTCAAAGTACTGTTTGGGGGAAGCCTCCTCCCCTCTTATGTGGCATTGGGGGTCCCCAAGGAAAGCCTTCTTTCGTCTCCTTCCCTCAGAGAGAGGAGCTGACCCCAAGTCCCGCGGTCCCCACCGTGTCCCAGTGCTGAGGAAGAGCCACACGCAGGGGCCTGGTGTCAGGAGTGTGGTCGGCCACTGCTCCTGGGCTCCCAGCCAGTGGTCTGGCGGCTACGTGGAAGAGCTAAATTGATTTTGGGGGAAGGAGTGCTCACTGCCCACACCGCTCACCATCCCCCTCTGCACTCTGCAATCCAGGCTCGGTGCCCGGCTCACGTCCATCACCAGCACTCCACATGTTTCCGCCATGGGAGGGATCATTCAGCCTCACCCCATTGCACAGAAGAGGAAAGCGAGGCCCAGCGAGGAGAGGTTAAATGGCTCCAGTCCCAGAGCTGTTCAGCAGAGAACCTGGAAAGCCAGGCCTCCAGAGCCCCTGCTAGACCTGCCAGAGACTCCCTGAGGTGAAAGTGAGCCGTCCCCTGCCTGACCAGGCACGCAATGGCCCCTGACCTTCATGATGGCCTGTTCTTGACCGTGAAGATGAGCTGGCCGACTAGGAGGTGGAGTTCAGCTGGTGGGACAGGCTGTAGCTACAGGACAGAGTGACACATCTGAGCTAGCAGGGGCCACACTCTGGTCTCCCTCCCGGAGCCAGACCAGGAGCTGGAATCTCGGTGCCCGAGGGGCCGGCACACAACAGGGTCTGCACTGACCAGGGATCCATGGCCCCCAGGGAGAGTCCACTCTGCCCTCTCCCCGCTCCTGCCTGGCCTCACCTCTCCTCACTGTGTCGCTGCAGGACCCGGAACCAGGCCCCATAGGGACGGGGGGACAGTCCGGGCTGATGGTCAGGGTTCCCCAAGGGACCCAGGGTGTTGCCAGGGCACTGGGAAAAGACAAGGTCTGGGTTCCGGTGTCCAACACCACCCTGCGAACTTGGGAGTAGTAAGAGATACCCTCCCCCAAGTCCGGAGGGCTATAGCACAAAAGGCCTCAGCTTACTCTGATGTCACTTGGGCTGCAGAGATGTAGTGTCCCAAGGGTGCCACAGTCTTATAGAAGTGCCTCTCGGCCTTGGATATCCATCCCCGACCCCCTGTGATCCCAGTCTTGGGAAAATGTTTTCTAACCCCTCGAGGTCCTTCTCAGCAGAGGACAGACTCGGGGCTTGGGGGCCTTAGGACCTGGCTACGCAGAAGGTGGAAGAGCACAGGGCCACCAGTCTGAAGACCAAGGTCAGGGCCCTACTTGTTTCAGCCTCAGGGTCCCCATGTGGAAGAGAATCCAGAATCACTGCTCCGGTCAGGTTGAGGAGGCCTTAGGAAGGAATGGGGCACCAGGACCGGAGAGGGAAACGGGGACAAGGGAGGCTTCTGCGGTTTCTCACATCGCCCATGGAACCCACGGGTCTGCTCCTGTGAGAGACACAGACACAGAGACAGAGAAGGGGACAGAGAATGAACCCAGGACAGAGGGAACCAGGAGAAGTCACAGACTCCATCAGCTGAGAAATGACATCCCGGCATTTTGTGCCATTCTGTTCCTGACAGGGCCGTCACATTGGCCATCCACCCTGGAGGGCAGGGGTTTCCACAGAGATGTGTGACCAGGACTCAGGTGTGCCAGGAGCCACTGTGGGGACGGCCCAGCGCATGGGCACAGACGAGGCCCGTGGACCTGAGCCTAACAGTAATGGGAGCCCCTGGAATCCTGTGTTGGGAGAGGTCAAGGTCAGAATCAGTTCATTACTACCTTCCCACAGGGGCTGGGACACAGGCAGGTGTGGGGTGGCTTTGCCTGGACCCCAGAGCAGATTCAAGCCCCTCTGAGCTGTGTTCCATGACAAGCGCAGCCCCTGGCTCATCCTTGCATTGTCAGCTTGGCACCAGCCTCCTGTGATAGCAGGCACGGAACATTTGGAGAGGTCCCTAACACTAACCTTAAACTGTACCCTAAACCTACCCCGTACCCTAACCCCAACACCTACCAGAACACTAACGCCTGACCCTACCCCTGAACCGAACCCAAACCCTAAACCGTACCCTAACCCTAACCCGTACCCTAAATGGTAGCCTAACCCTAAACCCTACCCTGTACGGTAAACCGTGCCCTAACCCCTACCCTATCTCTAACCCGTACCCTAACCCGTACCCTAACCCATGCCCTAACCAGTACCCTAACTCTAACCCTAACCCTCGGTCAACGGGAGGAAAGAGGAAATCCCCGGAAGTGTGGGGTTCATGAGACATTTGACCGCCAGTCCTGACAGGAAGATGACACTGTGCCAAATGGACCTGCTGATTTCTCAGAACACTGACATCCTGTGAAATGCTACATCCCTGACCCACAGGCTGATGTTCCAAACCTTGGGTCTCCTAGATCCAGAGCAGAGAAGTGCTGTCAGGTGGGGATAAGTAGGTCCTCCGACCTATGGCCTGCACACCTGCTTCCATTTCTGGGAGAAGGGGAAACACACACTTGTTTTTAAGTAGTCATTATCTTCATTCTAAAGTAGACCCATGACCTTGACCTTTTTGGAAAAGCGAAATGACTCTTCCAAATGAAGACCTCAACTCATCTGTTCCTCATGCAACCTGAGTGCGACCAGGTTTACCCAGGCTCCAAGCCCCACCTGGAGGATCCTCCTGTACCATCTTGACAGCCCATGACCGGCACCAGCACCCCCGGGGGCACAATGCTGAATTTGGGGGAGGGCTCTGGGCCTTTTGGCCACCACACCTGTGCCTGGGGAAGCGGGAACCGGGAGGATCCTCCCAGATGATCCTCATGGAACCTTAGCAACATCCCTGAGGACATGGGGCACAATGCTGAAGCTTGAGGACGGCTCTGGGGTTTCTTGCCACCCACACCTGTGCCTGGGGGGGCAGCGGGAACCTGGAGGGCCCTCCCAGACAATCCCAACGGACTATTAGCACCATCCCTGGGGAACATGGGGCACAATGCTGAAATTGGGGGATGGCCCTGGGGCTTGTCGCTACCGCACCTGTGCCTAGGGGAGCAGGAACCTGAAGGAACCTCCCAGATCATCATAACAGACCATGACCACCATCGCCCTGAGGACATGGGGCACAATGCTCAGTTGGACTCCCTTGGTCCTGAAACCAGCAGGAACGGAGCTCAAAGGACAGAGAGGCGCCTCCAGGAGAATTTCCATCCAGGGAAAAGCGGCCCACTGGAGGGCACAGAAGCAGCAACCCCACCGACCCGCAGGCCATTTGAACAGGATCACCTCCTGCACTTACTTAGCACGTTGTCCGTCTTCGTGTGTGGACCATGACTGGCCCGCTCAGGGATGGTGCGCTTCCAGAGGAGGGCTAGAAACTTTTCAGTGCTTGCTCGTGGGTCAGAGGACCAAAGCCCAAGGAAGCAGAGGCTATCCCTCTTCCTCTGGGGCTGGGGAAGTCAGCCACCGACCTGGGGCGGGACCGGGCCCAGGAGTGTGTTCTTTCTGAAGCCACTGCCTTCGGTGGGTGTTGCTTTGCCTAAAAAAGGCCCACTCACCCCAGAGTCAGGAGCAGTGACAGGCTGTCTCCAACCCTAGCCCAGGACCACGACCCGAAACCATCCTGCCTTTGGGAGGACAGGTCTCCTGCAGGAGCCTGGGAGGGGACTGGCCCCTCTCCCACCCCGGGCTCCAGGATGCCCGGGACCTGCAAGGGCTCTTCATCTGAGGAGGAGTCTTGGAGAACAAGTGTATCTCGTCAGCCCAGCAAGTGAAATAACCAAAGCCCAAGGCTCAGGTTCTAACAGAAGCAGAATTTCAAAGTACTGTTTGGGGGAAGCCTCCTCCCCTCTTATGTGGCATTGGGGGTCCCCAAGGAAAGCCTTCTTTCGTCTCCTTCCCTCAGAGAGAGGAGCTGACCCCAAGTCCCGCGGTCCCCACCGTGTCCCAGTGCTGAGGAAGAGCCACACGCAGGGGCCTGGTGTCAGGAGTGTGGTCGGCCACTGCTCCTGGGCTCCCAGCCAGTGGTCTGGCGGCTACGTGGAAGAGCTAAATTGATTTTGGGGGAAGGAGTGCTCACTGCCCACACCGCTCACCATCCCCCTCTGCACTCTGCAATCCAGGCTCGGTGCCCGGCTCACGTCCATCACCAGCACTCCACATGTTTCCGCCATGGGAGGGATCATTCAGGCTCACCCCATTGCACAGAAGAGGAAAGCGAGGCCCAGCGAGGAGAGGTTAAATGGCTCCAGTCCCAGAGCTGTTCAGCAGAGAACCTGGAAAGCCAGGCCTCCAGAGCCCCTGCTAGACCAGCCAGAGACTCCCTGAGGTGAAAGTGAGCCGTCCCCTGCCTGACCAGGCACGCAATGGCCCCTGACCTTCATGATGGCCTGTTCTTGACCGTGAAGATGAGCTGGCCGACTAGGAGGTGGAGTTCAGCTGGTGGGACAGGCTGTAGCTACAGGACAGAGTGACACATCTGAGCTAGCAGGGGCCACACTCTGGTCTCCCTCCCGGAGCCAGACCAGGAGCTGGAATCTCGGTGCCCGAGGGGCCGGCACACAACAGGGTCTGCACTGACCAGGGATCCATGGCCCCCAGGGAGAGTCCACTCTGCCCTCTCCCCGCTCCTGCCTGGCCTCACCTCTCCTCACTGTGTCGCTGCAGGACCCGGAACCAGGCCCCATAGGGACGGGGGGACAGTCCGGGCTGATGGTCAGGGTTCCCCAAGGGACCCAGGGTGTTGCCAGGGCACTGGGAAAAGACAAGGTCTGGGTTCCGGTGTCCAACACCACCCTGCGAACTTGGGAGTAGTAAGAGATACCCTCCCCCAAGTCCGGAGGGCTATAGCACAAAAGGCCTCAGCTTACTCTGATGTCACTTGGGCTGCAGAGATGTAGTGTCCCAAGGGTGCCACAGTCTTATAGAAGTGCCTCTCGGCCTTGGATATCCATCCCCGACCCCCTGTGATCCCAGTCTTGGGAAAATGTTTTCTAACCCCTCGAGGTCCTTCTCAGCAGAGGACAGACTCGGGGCTTGGGGGCCTTAGGACCTGGCTACGCAGAAGGTGGAAGAGCACAGGGCCACCAGTCTGAAGACCAAGGTCAGGGCCCTACTTGTTTCAGCCTCAGGGTCCCCATGTGGAAGAGAATCCAGAATCACTGCTCCGGTCAGGTTGAGGAGGCCTTAGGAAGGAATGGGGCACCAGGACCGGAGAGGGAAACGGGGACAAGGGAGGCTTCTGCGGTTTCTCACATCGCCCATGGAACCCACGGGTCTGCTCCTGTGAGAGACACAGACACAGAGACAGAGAAGGGGACAGAGAATGAACCCAGGACAGAGGGAACCAGGAGAAGTCACAGACTCCATCAGCTTAGAAATGACATCCCGGCATTTTGTGCCATTCTGTTCCTGACAGGGCCGTCACATTGGCCATCCAACCTGGAGGGCAGGGGTTTCCACAGAGATGTGTGACCAGGACTCAGGTGTGCCAGGAGCCACTGTGGGGACGGCCCAGCGCATGGGCACAGACGTGGCCCGTGGACCTGAGCCTAACGGTAATGGGAGCCCCTGGAATCCTGTGTTGGGAGAGGTCAAGGTCAGAATCAGTTCATTACTACCTTCCCACAGGGGCTGGGACACAGGCAGGTGTGGGGTGGCTTTGCCTGGACCCCAGAGCAGATCCAAGCCCCTCTGAGCTGTGTTCCATGACAAGCGCAGCCCCTGGCTCATCCTTGCATTGTCAGCTTGGCACCAGCCTCCTGTGATAGCAGGCACGGAACATTTGGAGAGGTCCCTAACACTAACCTTAAACTGTACCCTAAACCTACCCCGTACCCTAACCCCAACACCTACCAGAACACTAACGCCTAACCCTACCCCTGAACCGAACCCAAACCCTAAAGCGTACCCTAACCCTAACCCGTACCCTAAATGGTAGCCTAACCCTAAACCCTACCCTGTACGGTAAACCGTGCCCTAACCCCTACCCTATCTCTAACCCGTACCCTAACCCGTACCCTAACCCATGCCCTAACCAGTACCCTAACTCTAACCCTAACCCTCGGTCAACGGGAGGAAAGAGGAAATGCCCGGAAGTGTGGGGTTCATGAGACATTTGACCGCCAGTCCTGACAGGAAGATGACACTGTGCCAAATGGACCTGCTGATTTCTCAGAACACTGACATCCTGTGAAATGCTACATCCCTGACCCACAGGCTGATGTTCCAAACCTTGGGTCTCCTAGATCCAGAGCAGAGAAGTGCTGTCAGGTGGGGATAAGTAGGTCCTCCGACCTATGGCCTGCACACCTGCTTCCATTTCTGGGAGAAGGGGAAACACACACTTGTTTTTAAGTAGTCATTATCTTCATTCTAAAGTAGACCCATGACCTTGACCTTTTTGGAAAAGCGAAATGACTCTTCCAAATGAAGACCTCAACTCATCTGTTCCTCATGAAACCTGAGTGCGACCAGGTTTACCCAGGCTCCAAGCCCCACCTGGAGGATCCTCCTGTACCATCTTGACAGCCCATGACCGGCACCAGCACCCCCGGGGGCACAATGCTGAATTTGGGGGAGGGCTCTGGGCCTTTTG
Source organism: Eumetopias jubatus (assembly GCF_037043125.1). Classification (NCBI taxonomy): domain Eukaryota; kingdom Metazoa; phylum Chordata; class Mammalia; order Carnivora; family Otariidae; genus Eumetopias; species Eumetopias jubatus. The sequence goes on from NW_028274856.1 coordinate 397,663, forward strand.
GCCACCACACCTGTGCCTGGGGAAGCAGGAACCGGGAGGATCCTCCAAGATGATCCTCATGGAACCTTAGCAACATCCCTGAGGACATGGGGCACAATGCTGAAGCTTGAGGACGGCTCTGGGGTTTCTTGCCACCCGCACCTGTGCCTGGGGGGGCAGCGGGAACCTGGAGGGCCCTCCCAGACCATCCCAACGGACTATTAGCACCATCCCTGGGGAACATGGGGCACAATGCTGAAATTGGGGGATGGCCCTGGGGCTTGTCGCTACCGCACCTGTGCCTAGGGGAGCAGGAACCTGAAGGAACCTCCCAGATCATCATAACAGACCATGACCACCATCGCCCTGAGGACATGGGGCACAATGCTCAGTTGGAGTCCCTTGGTCCTGAAACCAGCAGGAACGGAGCTCAAAGGACAGAGAGGCGCCTCCAGGAGAATTTCCATCCAGGGAAAAGCGGCCCACTGGAGGGCACAGAAGCAGCAACCCCACCGACCCGCAGGCCATTTGAACAGGATCACCTCCTGCACTTACTTAGCACGTTGTCCGTCTTCGTGTGTGGACCGTGACTGGCCCGCTCAGGGATGGTGCGCTTCCAGAGGAGGGCTAGAAACTTTTCAGTGCTTGCTCGTGGGTCAGAGGACCAAAGCCCAAGGAAGCAGAGGCTATCCTTCTTCCTCTGGGGCTGGGGAAGTCAGCCACCGACCTGGGGCGGGACCGGGCCCAGGAGTGTGTCCTTTCTGAAGCCACTGCCTTCGGTGGGTGTTGCTTTGCCTAAAAAAGGCCCACTCACCCCAGAGTCAGGAGCAGTGACAGGCTGTCTCCAACCCTAGCCCAGGACCACGACCCGAAACCATCCTGCCTTTGGGAGGACAGGTCTCCTGCAGGAGCCTGGGAGGGGACTGGCCCCTCTCCCACCCCGGGCTCCAGGATGCCCGGGACCTGCAAGAGCTCTTCATCTGAGGAGGAGTCTTGGAGAACAAGTGTATCTCGTCAGCCCAGCAAGTGAAATAACCAAAGCCCAAGGCTCAGGTTCTAACAGAAGCAGAATTTCAAAGTACTGTTTGGGGGAAGCCTCCTCCCCTCTTATGTGGCATTGGGGGTCCCCAAGGAAAGCCTTCTTTCGTCTCCTTCCCTCAGAGAGAGGAGCTGACCCCAAGTCCCGCGGTCCCCACCGTGTCCCAGTGCTGAGGAAGAGCCACACGCAGGGGCCTGGTGTCAGGAGTGTGGTCGGCCACTGCTCCTGGGCTCCCAGCCAGTGGTCTGGCGGCTACGTGGAAGAGCTAAATTGATTTTGGGGGAAGGAGTGCTCACTGCCCACACCGCTCACCATCCCCCTCTGCACTCTGCAATCCAGGCTCGGTGCCCGGCTTACGTCCATCACCAGCACTCCACATGTTTCCGCCATGGGAGGGATCATTCAGCCTCACCCCATTGCACAGAAGAGGAAAGCGAGGCCCAGCGAGGAGAGGTTAAATGGCTCCAGTCCCAGAGCTGTTCAGCAGAGAACCTGGAAAGCCAGGCCTCCAGAGCCCCTGCTAGACCAGCCAGAGACTCCCTGAGGTGAAAGTGAGCCGTCCCCTGCCTGACCAGGCACGCAATGGCCCCTGACCTTCATGATGGCCTGTTCTTGACCGTGAAGATGAGCTGGCCGACTAGGAGGTGGAGTTCAGCTGGTGGGACAGGCTGTAGCTACAGGACAGAGTGACACATCTGAGCTAGCAGGGGCCACACTCTGGTCTCCCTCCCGGACCCAGACCAGGAGCTGGAATCTCGGTGCCCGGGGGGCCGGCACACAACAGGGTCTGCACTGACCAGGGATCCATGGTCCCCAGGGAGAGTCCACTCTGCCCTCTCCCCGCTCCTGCCTGGCCTCACCTCTCCTCACTGTGTCGCTGCAGGACACGGAACCAGGCCCCATAGGGACGGGGGGACAGTCCGGGCTGATGGTCAGGGTTCCCCAAGGGACCCAGGGTGTTGCCAGGGCACTGGGAAAAGACAAGGTCTGGGTTCCGGTGTCCAACACCACCCTGCGAACTTGGGAGTAGTAAGAGATACCCTCCCCCAAGTCCGGAGGGCTATAGCACAAAAGGCCTCAGCTTACTCTGATGTCACTTGGGCTGCAGAGATGTAGTGTCCCAAGGGTGCCACAGTCTTATAGAAGTGCCTCTCGGCCTTGGATATCCATCCCCGACCCCCTGTGATCCCAGTCTTGGGAAAATGTTTTCTAACCCCTCGAGGTCCTTCTCAGCAGAGGACAGACTCGGGGCTTGGGGGCCTTAGGACCTGGCTACGCAGAAGGTGGAAGAGCACAGGGCCACCAGTCTGAAGACCAAGGTCAGGGCCCTACTTGTTTCAGCCTCAGGGTCCCCATGTGGAAGAGAATCCAGAATCACTGCTCCGGTCAGGTTGAGGAGGCCTTAGGAAGGAATGGGGCACCAGGACCGGAGAGGGAAACGGGGACAAGGGAGGCTTCTGCGGTTTCTCACATCGCCCATGGAACCCACGGGTCTGCTCCTGTGAGAGACACAGACACAGAGACAGAGAAGGGGACAGAGAATGAACCCAGGACAGAGGGAACCAGGAGAAGTCACAGACTCCATCAGCTTAGAAATGACATCCCGGCATTTTGTGCCATTCTGTTCCTGACAGGGCCGTCACATTGGCCATCCAACCTGGAGGGCAGGGGTTTCCACAGAGATGTGTGACCAGGACTCAGGTGTGCCAGGAGCCACTGTGGGGACGGCCCAGCGCATGGGCACAGACGAGGCCCGTGGACCTGAGCCTAACAGTAATGGGAGCCCCTGGAATCCTGTGTTGGGAGAGGTCAAGGTCAGAATCAGTTCATTACTACCTTCCCACAGGGGCTGGGACACAGGCAGGTGTGGGGTGGCTTTGCCTGGACCCCAGAGCAGATTCAAGCCCCTCTGAGCTGTGTTCCATGACAAGCGCAGCCCCTGGCTCATCCTTGCATTGTCAGCTTGGCACCAGCCTCCTGTGATAGCAGGCACGGAACATTTGGAGAGGTCCCTAACACTAACCTTAAACTGTACCCTAAACCTACCCCGTACCCTAACCCCAACACCTACCAGAACACTAACGCCTAACCCTACCCCTGAACCGAACCCAAACCCTAAAGCGTACCCTAACCCTAACCCGTATCCTAAATGGTAGCCTAACCCTAAACCCTACCCTGTACGGTAAACCGTGCCCTAACCCCTACCCTATCTCTAACCCGTACCCTAACCCGTACCCTAACCCATGCCCTAACCAGTACCCTAACTCTAACCCTAACCCTCGGTCAACGGGAGGAAAGAGGAAATCCCCGGAAGTGTGGGGTTCATGAGACATTTGACCGCCAGTCCTGACAGGAAGATGACACTGTGCCAAATGGACCTGCTGATTTCTCAGAACACTGACATCCTGTGAAATGCTACATCCCTGACCCACAGGCTGATGTTCCAAACCCTGGGTCTCCTAGATCCAGAGCAGAGAAGTGCTGTCAGGTGGGGATAAGTAGGTCCTCCGACCTATGGCCTGCACACCTGCTTCCATTTCTGGGAGAAGGGGAAACACACACTTGTTTTTAAGTAGTCATTATCTTCATTCTAAAGTAGACCCATGACCTTGACCTTTTTGGAAAAGCGAAATGACTCTTCCAAATGAAGACCTCAACTCATCTGTTCCTCATGCAACCTGAGTGCGACCAGGTTTACCCAGGCTCCAAGCCCCACCTGGAGGATCCTCCTGTACCATCTTGACAGCCCATGACCGGCACCAGCACCCCCGGGGGCACAATGCTGAATTTGGGGGAGGGCTCTGGGCCTTTTGGCCAACACACCTGTGCCTGGGGAAGCGGGAACCGGGAGGATCCTCCCAGATGATCCTCATGGAACCTTAGCAACATCCCTGAGGACATGGGGCACAATGCTGAAGCTTGAGGACGGCTCTGGGGTTTCTTGCCACACACACCTGTGCCTGGGGGGGCAGCGGGAACCTGGAGGGCCCTCCCAGACCATCCCAACGGACTATTAGCACCATCCCTGGGGAACATGGGGCACAATGCTGAAATTGGGGGATGGCCCTGGGGCTTGTCGCTACCGCACCTGTGCCTAGGGGAGCAGGAACCTGAAGGAACCTCCCAGATCATCATAACAGACCATGACCACCATCGCCCTGAGGACATGGGGCACAATGCTCAGTTGGAGTCCCTTGGTCCTGAAACCAGCAGGAACGGAGCTCAAAGGACAGAGAGGCGCCTCCAGGAGAATTTCCATCCAGGGAAAAGCGGCCCACTGGAGGGCACAGAAGCAGCAACCCCACCGACCCGCAGGCCATTTGAACAGGATCACCTCCTGCACTTACTTAGCACGTTGTCCGTCTTCGTGTGTGGACCGTGACTGGCCCGCTCAGGGATGGTGCGCTTCCAGAGGAGGGCTAGAAACTTTTCAGTGCTTGCTCGTGGGTCAGAGGACCAAAGCCCAAGGAAGCAGAGGCTATCCTTCTTCCTCTGGGGCTGGGGAAGTCAGCCACCGACCTGGGGCGGGACCGGGCCCAGGAGTGTGTCCTTTCTGAAGCCACTGCCTTCGGTGGGTGTTGCTTTGCCTAAAAAAGGCCCACTCACCCCAGAGTCAGGAGCAGTGACAGGCTGTCTCCAACCCTAGCCCAGGACCACGACCCGAAACCATCCTGCCTTTGGGAGGACAGGTCTCCTGCAGGAGCCTGGGAGGGGACTGGCCCCTCTCCCACCCCGGGCTCCAGGATGCCCGGGACCTGCAAGAGCTCTTCATCTGAGGAGGAGTCTTGGAGAACAAGTGTATCTCGTCAGCCCAGCAAGTGAAATAACCAAAGCCCAAGGCTCAGGTTCTAACAGAAGCAGAATTTCAAAGTACTGTTTGGGGGAAGCCTCCTCCCCTCTTATGTGGCATTGGGGGTCCCCAAGGAAAGCCTTCTTTCGTCTCCTTCCCTCAGAGAGAGGAGCTGACCCCAAGTCCCGCGGTCCCCACCGTGTCCCAGTGCTGAGGAAGAGCCACACGCAGGGGCCTGGTGTCAGGAGTGTGGTCGGCCACTGCTCCTGGGCTCCCAGCCAGTGGTCTGGCGGCTACGTGGAAGAGCTAAATTGATTTTGGGGGAAGGAGTGCTCACTGCCCACACCGCTCACCATCCCCCTCTGCACTCTGCAATCCAGGCTCGGTGCCCGGCTTACGTCCATCACCAGCACTCCACATGTTTCCGCCATGGGAGGGATCATTCAGCCTCACCCCATTGCACAGAAGAGGAAAGCGAGGCCCAGCGAGGAGAGGTTAAATGGCTCCAGTCCCAGAGCTGTTCAGCAGAGAACCTGGAAAGCCAGGCCTCCAGAGCCCCTGCTAGACCAGCCAGAGACTCCCTGAGGTGAAAGTGAGCCGTCCCCTGCCTGACCAGGCACGCAATGGCCCCTGACCTTCATGATGGCCTGTTCTTGACCGTGAAGATGAGCTGCTCGACTAGGAGGTGGAGTTCAGCTGGTGGGACAGGCTGTAGCTACAGGACAGAGTGACACATCTGAGCTAGCAGGGGCCACACTCTGGTCTCCCTCCCGGAGCCAGACCAGGAGCTGGAATCTCGGTGCCCGAGGGGCCGGCACACAACAGGGTCTGCACTGACCAGGGATCCATGGCCCCCAGGGAGAGTCCACTCTGCCCTCTCCCCGCTCCTGCCTGGCCTCACCTCTCCTCACTGTGTCGCTGCAGGACCCGGAACCAGGCCCCATAGGGACGGGGGGACAGTCCGGGCTGATGGTCAGGGTTCCCCAAGGGACCCAGGGTGTTGCCAGGGCACTGGGAAAAGACAAGGTCTGGGTTCCGGTGTCCAACACCACCCTGCGACCTTGGGAGTAGTAAGAGATACCCTCCCCCAAGTCCGGAGGGCTATAGCACAAAAGGCCTCAGCTTACTCTGATGTCACTTGGGCTGCAGAGATGTAGTGTCCCAAGGGTGCCACAGTCTTATAGAAGTGCCTCTCGGCCTTGGATATCCATCCCCGACCCCCTGTGATCCCAGTCTTGGGAAAATGTTTTCTAACCCCTCGAGGTCCTTCTCAGCAGAGGACAGACTCGGGGCTTGGGGGCCTTAGGACCTGGCTACGCAGAAGGTGGAAGAGCACAGGGCCACCAGTCTGAAGACCAAGGTCAGGGCCCTACTTGTTTCAGCCTCAGGGTCGCCATGTGGAAGAGAATCCAGAATCACTGCTCCGGTCAGGTTGAGGAGGCCTTAGGAAGGAATGGGGCACCAGGACCGGAGAGGGAAACGGGGACAAGGGAGGCTTCTGCGGTTTCTCACATCGCCCATGGAACCCACGGGTCTGCTCCTGTGAGAGACACAGACACAGAGACAGAGAAGGGGACAGAGAATGAACCCAGGACAGAGGGAACCAGGAGAAGTCACAGACTCCATCAGCTGAGAAATGACATCCCGGCATTTTGTGCCATTCTGTTCCTGACAGGGCCGTCACATTGGCCATCCAACCTGGAGGGCAGGGGTTTCCACAGAGATGTGTGACCAGGACTCAGGTGTGCCAGGAGCCACTGTGGGGACGGCCCAGCGCATGGGCACAGACGAGGCCCGTGGACCTGAGCCTAACAGTAATGGGAGCCCCTGGAATCCTGTGTTGGGAGAGGTCAAGGTCAGAATCAGTCATTACTACCTTCCCACAGGGGCTGGGACACAGGCAGGTGTGGGGTGGCTTTGCCTGGACCCCAGAGCAGATTCAAGCCCCTCTGAGCTGTGTTCCATGACAAGCGCAGCCCCTGGCTCATCCTTGCATTGTCAGCTTGGCACCAGCCTCCTGTGATAGCAGGCACGGAACATTTGGAGAGGTCCCTAACACTAACCTTAAACTGTACCCTAAACCTACCCCGTACCCTAACCCCAACACCTACCAGAACACTAACGCCTAACCCTACCCCTGAACCGAACCCAAACCCTAAAGCGTACCCTAACCCTAACCCGTACCCTAAATGGTAGCCTAACCCTAAACCCTACCCTGTACGGTAAACCGTGCCCTAACCCCTACCCTATCTCTACCCCGTACCCTAACCCGTACCCTAACCCATGCCCTAACCAGTACCCTAACTCTAACCCTAACCCTCGGTCAACGGGAGGAAAGAGGAAATCCCCGGAAGTGTGGGGTTCATGAGACATTTGACCGCCAGTCCTGACAGGAAGATGACACTGTGCCAAATGGACCTGCTGATTTCTCAGAACACTGACATCCTGTGAAATGCTACATCCCTGACCCACATGCTGATGTTCCAAACCTTGGGTCTCCTAGATCCAGAGCAGAGAAGTGCTGTCAGGTGGGGATAAGTAGGTCCTCCGACCTATGGCCTGCACACCTGCTTCCATTTCTGGGAGAAGGGGAAACACACACTTGTTTTTAAGTAGTCATTATCTTCATTCTAAAGTAGACCCATGACCTTGACCTTTTTGGAAAAGCGAAATGACTCTTCCAAATGAAGACCTCAACTCATCTGTTCCTCATGCAACCTGAGTGCGACCAGGTTTACCCAGGCTCCAAGCCCCACCTGGAGGATCCTCCTGTACCATCTTGACAGCCCATGACCGGCACCAGCACCCCCGGGGGCACAATGCTGAATTTGGGGGAGGGCTCTGGGCCTTTTGGCCACCACACCTGTGCCTGGGGAAGCGGGAACCGGGAGGATCCTCCCAGATGATCCTCATGGAACCTTAGCAACATCCCTGAGGACATGGGGCACAATGCTGAAGCTTGAGGACCGCTCTGGGGTTTCTTGCCACACACACCTGTGCCTGGGGGGGCAGCGGGAACCTGGAGGGCCCTCCCAGACCAACCCAACGGACTATTAGCACCATCCCTGGGGAACATGGGGTACAATGCTGAAATTGGGGGATGGCCCTGGGGCTTGTCGCTACCGCACCTGTGCCTAGGGGAGCAGGAACCTGAAGGAACCTCCCAGATCATCATAACAGACCATGACCACCATCGCCCTGAGGACATGGGGCACAATGCTCAGTTGGAGTCCCTTGGTCCTGAAACCAGCAGGAACGGAGCTCAAAGGACAGAGAGGCGCCTCCAGGAGAATTTCCATCCAGGGACAAGCGGCCCACTGGAGGGCACAGAAGCAGCAACCCCACCGACCCGCAGGCCATTTGAACAGGATCACCTCCTGCACTTACTTAGCACGTTGTCCGTCTTCGTGTGTGGACCGTGACTGGCCCGCTCAGGGATGGTGCGCTTCCAGAGGAGGGCTAGAAACTTTTCAGTGCTTGCTCGTGTGTCAGAGGACCAAAGCCCAAGGAAGCAGAGGCTATCCTTCTTCCTCTGGGGCTGGGGAAGTCAGCCACCGACCTGGGGCGGGACCGGGCCCAGGAGTGTGTTCTTTCTGAAGCCACTGCCTTCGGTGGGTGTTGCTTTGCCTAAAAAAGGCCCACTCACCCCAGAGTCAGGAGCAGTGACAGGCTGTCTCCAACCCTAGCCCAGGACCACGACCCGAAACCATCCTGCCTTTGGGAGGACAGGTCTCCTGCAGGAGCCTGGGAGGGGACTGGCCCCTCTCCCACCCCGGGCTCCAGGATGCCCGGGACCTGCAAGGGCTCTTCATCTGAGGAGGAGTCTTGGAGAACAAGTGTATCTCGTCAGCCCAGCAAGTGAAATAACCAAAGCCCAAGGCTCAGGTTCTAACAGAAGCAGAATTTCAAAGTACTGTTTGGGGGAAGCCTCCTCCCCTCTTATGTGGCATTGGGGGTCCCCAAGGAAAGCCTTCTTTCGTCTCCTTCCCTCAGAGAGAGGAGCTGACCCCAAGTCCCGCGGTCCCCACCGTGTCCCAGTGCTGAGGAAGAGCCACACGCAGGGGCCTGGTGTCAGGAGTGTGGTCGGCCACTGCTCCTGGGCTCCCAGCCAGTGGTCTGGCGGCTACGTGGAAGAGCTAAATTGATTTTGGGGGAAGGAGTGCTCACTGCCCACACCGCTCACCATCCCCCTCTGCACTCTGCAATCCAGGCTCGGTGCCCGGCTCACGTCCATCACCAGCACTCCACATGTTTCCGCCATGGGAGGGATCATTCAGCCTCACCCCATTGCACAGAAGAGGAAAGCGAGGCCCAGCGAGGAGAGGTTAAATGGCTCCAGTCCCAGAGCTGTTCAGCAGAGAACCTGGAAAGCCAGGCCTCCAGAGCCCCTGCTAGACCAGCCAGAGACTCCCTGAGGTGAAAGTGAGCCGTCCCCTGCCTGACCAGGCACGCAATGGCCCCTGACCTTCATGATGGCCTGTTCTTGACCGTGAAGATGAGCTGGCCGACTAGGAGGTGGAGTTCAGCTGGTGAGACAGGCTGTAGCTACAGGACAGAGTGACACATCTGAGCTAGCAGGGGCCACACTCTGGTCTCCCTCCCGGAGCCAGACCAGGAGCTGGAATCTCGGTGCCCGAGGGGCCGGCACACAACAGGGTCTGCACTGACCAGGGATCCATGGCCCCCAGGGAGAGTCCACTCTGCCCTCTCCCCGCTCCTGCCTGGCCTCACCTCTCCTCACTGTGTCGCTGCAGGACCCGGAACCAAGCCCCATAGGGACGGGGGTACAGTCCGGGCTGATGGTCAGGGTTCCCCAAGGGACCCAGGGTGTTGCCAGGGCACTGGGAAAAGACAAGGTCTGGGTTCCGGTGTCCAACACCACCCTGCGAACTTGGGAGTAGTAAGAGATACCCTCCCCCAAGTCCGGAGGGCTATAGCACAAAAGGCCTCAGCTTACTCTGATGTCACTTGGGCTGCAGAGATGTAGTGTCCCAAGGGTGCCACAGTCTTATAGAAGTGCCTCTCGGCCTTGGATATCCATCCCCGACCCCCTGTGATCCCAGTCTTGGGAAAATGTTTTCTAACCCCTCGAGGTCCTTCTCAGCAGAGGACAGACTCGGGGCTTGGGGGCCTTAGGACCTGGCTACGCAGAAGGTGGAAGAGCACAGGGCCACCAGTCTGAAGACCAAGGTCAGGGCCCTTCTTGTTTCAGCCTCAGGGTCCCCATGTGGAAGAGAATCCAGAATCACTGCTCCGGTCAGGTTGAGGAGGCCTTAGGAAGGAATGGGGCACCAGGACCGGAGAGGGAAACGGGGACAAGGGAGGCTTCTGCGGGTTCTCACATCGCCCATGGAACCCACGGGTCTGCTCCTGTGAGAGACACAGACACAGAGACAGAGAAGGGGACAGAGAATGAACCCAGGACAGAGGGAACCAGGAGAAGTCACAGACTCCATCAGCTGAGAAATGACATCCCGGCATTTTGTGCCATTCTGTTCCTGACAGGGCCGTCACATTGGCCATCCACCCTGGAGGGCAGGGGTTTCCACAGAGATGTGTGACCAGGACTCAGGTGTGCCAGGAGCCACTGTGGGGACGGCCCAGCGCATGGGCACAGACGAGGCCCGTGGACCAGAGCCTAACCGTAATGGGAGCCCCTGGAATCCTGTGTTGGGAGAGGTCAAGTTCAGAATCAGTTCATTACTACCTTCCCACAGGGGCTGGGACACAGGCAGGTGTGGGGTGGCTTTGCCTGGACCCCAGAGCAGATTCAAGCCCCTCTGAGCTGTGTTCCATGACAAACGCAGCCCCTGGCTCATCCTTGCATTGTCAGCTTGGCACCAGCCTCCTGTGATAGCAGGCACGGAACATTTGTAGAGGTCCCTAACACTAACCTTAAACTGTACCCTAAAACTACCCCGTACCCTAACCCCAACACCTACCAGAACACTAACGCCTAACCCTACCCCTGAACCGAACCCAAACCCTAAAGCGTACCCTAACCCTAACCCGTACCCTAAATGGTAGCCTAACCCTAAACCCTACCCTGTACGGTAAACCGTGCCCTAACCCCTACCCTATCTCTAACCCGTACCCTAACCCGTACCCTAACCCATGCCTTAACCAGTACCCTAACTCTAACCCTAAACCTCGGTCAACGGGAGGAAAGAGGAAATCACCGACAGTGTGGGGTTCATGAGACATTTGACCCCCAGTCCTGACAGGAAGATGACACTGTGCCAAATGGACCTGCTGATTTCTCAGAACACTGACATCCTGTGAAATGCTACATCACTGACCCACAGGCTGATGTTCCAAACCTTGGGTCTCCTAGATCCAGAGCAGAGAAGTGCTGTCAGGTGGGGATAAGTAGGTCCTCCGACCTATGGCATGCACACCTGCTTCCATTTCTGGGACAAGGGGAAACACACACTTGTTTTTAAGTAGTCATTATCTTCATTCTAAAGTAGACCCATGACCTTGACCTTTTTGGAAAAGCGAAATGACTCTTCCAAATGAAGACCTCAACTCATCTGTTCCTCATGCAACCTGAGTGCGACCAGGTTTACCCAGGCTCCAAGCCCCACCTGGAGGATCCTCCTGTACCATCTTGACAGCCCATGACCGGCACCAGCACCCCCGGGGGCACAATGCTGAATTTGGGGGAGGGCTCTGGGCCTTTTGGCCACCACACCTGTGCCCGGGGAAGCGGGAACCGGGAGGATCCTCCCAGATGATCCTCATGGAACCTTAGCAACATCCCTGAGGACGTGGGGCACAATGCCGAAGCTTGAGGACGGCTCTGGGGTTTCTTGCCACCCACACCTGTGCCTGGGGGGGCAGCGGGAACCTGGAGGGCCCTCCCAGACCATCCCAACGGACTATTAGCACCATCCCTGGGGAACATGGGGCACAATGCTGAAATTGGGGGATGGCCCTGGGGCTTGTCGCTACCGCACCTGTGCCTAGGGGAGCAGGAACCTGAAGGAACCTCCCAGATCATCATAACAGACCATGACCACCATCGCCCTGAGGACATGGGGCACAATGCTCAGTTGGAGTCCCTTGGTCCTGAAACCAGCAGGAACGGAGCTCAAAGGACAGAGAGGCGCCTCCAGGAGAATTTCCATCCAGGGAAAAGCGGCCCACTGGAGGGCACAGAAGCAGCAACCCCACCGACCCGCAGGCCATTTGAACAGGATCACCTCCTGCACTTACTTAGCACGTTGTCCGTCTTCGTGTGTGGACCGTGACTGGCCCGCTCAGGGATGGTGCGCTTCCAGAGGAGGGCTAGAAACTTTTCAGTGCTTGCTCGTGGGTCAGAGGACCAAAGCCCAAGGAAGCAGAGGCTATCCTTCTTCCTCTGGGGCTGGGGAAGTCAGCCACCGACCTGGGGCGGGACCGAGCCCAGGAGTGTGTTCTTTCTGAAGCCACTGCCTTCGGTGGGTGTTGCTTTGCCTAAAAAAGGCCCACTCACCCCAGCGTCAGGAGCAGTGACAGGCTGTCTCCAACCCTAGCCCAGGACCACGACCCGAAACCATCCTGCCTTTGGGAGGACAGGTCTCCTGCAGGAGCCTGGGAGGGGACTGGCCCCTCTCCCACCCCGGGCTCCAGGATGCTCGGGACCTGCAAGAGCTCTTCATCTGAGGAGGAGTCTTGGAGAACAAGTGTATCTCGTCAGCCCAGCAAGTGAAATAACCAAAGCCCAAGGCTCAGGTTCTAACAGAAGCAGAATTTCAAAGTACTGTTTGGGGGAAGCCTCCTCCCCTCTTATGTGGCATTGGGGGTCCCCAAGGAAAGCCTTCTTTCGTCTCCTTCCCTCAGAGAGAGGAGCTGACCCCAAGTCCCGCGGTCCCCACCGTGTCCCAGTGCTGAGGAAGAGCCACACGCAGGGGCCTGGTGTCAGGAGTGTGGTCGGCCACTGCTCCTGGGCTCCCAGCCAGTGGTCTGGCGGCTACGTGGAAGAGCTAAATTGATTTTGGGGGAAGGAGTGCTCACTGCCCACACCGCTCACCATCCCCCTCTGCACTCTGCAATCCAGGCTCGGTGCCCGGCTTACGTCCATCACCAGCACTCCACATGTTTCCGCCATGGGAGGGATCATTCAGGCTCACCCCATTGCACAGAAGAGGAAAGCGAGGCCCAGCGAGGAGAGGTTAAATGGCTCCAGTCCCAGAGCTGTTCAGCAGAGAACCTGGAAAGCCAGGCCTCCAGAGCCCCTGCTAGACCAGCCAGAGACTCCCTGAGGTGAAAGTGAGCCGTCCCCTGCCTGACCAGGCACGCAATGGCCCCTGACCTTCATGATGGCCTGTTCTTGACCGTGAAGATGAGCTGCTCGACTAGGAGGTGGAGTTCAGCTGGTGGGACAGGCTGTAGCTACAGGACAGAGTGACACATCTGAGCTAGCAGGGGCCACACTCTGGTCTCCCTCCCGGACCCAGACCAGGAGCTGGAATCTCGGTGCCCGGGGGGCCGGCACACAACAGGGTCTGCACTGACCAGGGATCCATGGTCCCCAGGGAGAGTCCACTCTGCCCTCTCCCCGCTCCTGCCTGGCCTCACCTCTCCTCACTGTGTCGCTGCAGGACACGGAACCAGGCCCCATAGGGACGGGGGGACAGTCCGGGCTGATGGTCAGGGTTCCCCAAGGGACCCAGGGTGTTGCCAGGGCACTGGGAAAAGACAAGGTCTGGGTTCCGGTGTCCAACACCACCCTGCGAACTTGGGAGTAGTAAGAGATACCCTCCCCCAAGTCCGGAGGGCTATAGCACAAAAGGCCTCAGCTTACTCTGATGTCACTTGGGCTGCAGAGATGTAGTGTCCCAAGGGTGCCACAGTCTTATAGAAGTGCCTCTCGGCCTTGGATATCCATCCCCGACCCCCTGTGATCCCAGTCTTGGGAAAATGTTTTCTAACCCCTCGAGGTCCTTCTCAGCAGAGGACAGACTCGGGGCTTGGGGGCCTTAGGACCTGGCTACGCAGAAGGTGGAAGAGCACAGGGCCACCAGTCTGAAGACCAAGGTCAGGGCCCTTCTTGTTTCAGCCTCAGGGTCCCCATGTGGAAGAGAATCCAGAATCACTGCTCCGGTCAGGTTGAGGAGGCCTTAGGAAGGAATGGGGCACCAGGACCGGAGAGGGAAACGGGGACAAGGGAGGCTTCTGCGGGTTCTCACATCGCCCATGGAACCCACGGGTCTGCTCCTGTGAGAGACACAGACACAGAGACAGAGAAGGGGACAGAGAATGAACCCAGGACAGAGGGAACCAGGAGAAGTCACAGACTCCATCAGCTGAGAAATGACATCCCGGCATTTTGTGCCATTCTGTTCCTGACAGGGCCGTCACATTGGCCATCCACCCTGGAGGGCAGGGGTTTCCACAGAGATGTGTGACCAGGACTCAGGTGTGCCAGGAGCCACTGTGGGGACGGCCCAGCGCATGGGCACAGACGAGGCCCGTGGACCTGAGCCTAACCGTAATGGGAGCCCCTGGAATCCTGTGTTGGGAGAGGTCAAGGTCAGAATCAGTTCATTACTACCTTCCCACAGGGGCTGGGACACAGGCAGGTGTGGGGTGGCTTTGCCTGGACCCCAGAGCAGATTCAAGCCCCTCTGAGCTGTGTTCCATGACAAGCGCAGCCCCTGGCTCATCCTTGCATTGTCAGCTTGGCACCAGCCTCCTGTGATAGCAGGCACGGAACATTTGGAGAGGTCCCTAACACTAACCTTAAACTGTACCCTAAACCTACCCCGTACCCTAACCCCAACACCTACCAGAACACTAACGCCTAACCCTACCCCTGAACCGAACCCAAACCCTAAAGCGTACCCTAACCCTAACCCGTACCCTAAATGGTAGCCTAACCCTAAACCCTACCCTGTACGGTAAACCGTGCCCTAACCCCTACCCTATCTCTAACCCGTACCCTAACCCGTACCCTAACCCATGCCCTAACCAGTACCCTAACTCTAACCCTAACCCTCGGTCAACGGGAGGAAAGAGGAAATCCCCGGAAGTGTGGGGTTCATGAGACATTTGACCGCCAGTCCTGACAGGAAGATGACACTGTGCCAAATGGACCTGCTGATTTCTCAGAACACTGACATCCTGTGAAATGCTACATCCCTGACCCACAGGCTGATGTTCCAAACCTTGGGTCTCCTAGATCCAGAGCAGAGAAGTGCTGTCAGGTGGGGATTAGTAGGTCCTCCGACCTATGGCCTGCACACCTGCTTCCATTTCTGGGAGAAGGGGAAACACACACTTGTTTTTAAGTAGTCATTATCTTCATTCTAAAGTAGACCCATGACCTTGACCTTTTTGGAAAAGCGAAATGACTCTTCCAAATGAAGACCTCAACTCATCTGTTCCTCATGCAACCTGAGTGCGACCAGGTTGACCCAGGCTCCAAGCCCCACCTGGAGGATCCTCCTGTACCATCTTGACAGCCCATGACCGGCACCAGCACCCCCGGGGGCACAATGCTGAATTTGGGGGAGGGCTCTGGGCCTTTTGGCCACCACACCTGTGCCTGGGGAAGCGGGAACCGGGAGGATCCTCCCAGATGATCCTCATGGAACCTTAGCAACATCCCTGAGGACATGGGGCACAATGCTGAAGCTTGAGGACGGCTCTGGGTTTTCTTGCCACCCACACCTTTGCCTGGGGGGGCAGCGGGAACCTGGAGGGCCCTCCCAGACCATCCCAACGGACTATTAGCACCATCCCTCGGGAACATGGGGCACAATGCTGAAATTGGGGGATGGCCCTGGGGCTTGTCGCTACCGCACCTGTGCCTAGGGGAGCAGGAACCTGAAGGAACCTCCCAGATCATCATAACAGACCATGACCACCATCGCCCTGAGGACATGGGGCACAATGCTCAGTTGGAGTCCCTTGGTCCTGAAACCAGCAGGAACGGAGCTCAAAGGACAGAGAGGCGCCTCCAGGAGAATTTCCATCCAGGGAAAAGCGGCCCACTGGAGGGCACAGAAGCAGCAACCCCACCGACCCGCAGGCCATTTGAACAGGATCACCTCCTGCACTTACTTAGCACGTTGTCCGTCTTCGTGTGTGGACCGTGACTGGCCCGCTCAGGGATGGTGCGCTTCCAGAGGAGGGCTAGAAACTTTTCAGTGCTTGCTCGTGGGTCAGAGGACCAAAGCCCAAGGAAGCAGAGGCTATCCTTCTTCCTCTGGGGCTGGGGAAGTCATCCACCGACCTGGGGCGGGACCGGGCCCAGGAGTGTGTTCTTTCTGAAGCCACTGCCTTCGGTGGGTGTTGCTTTGCCTAAAAAAGGCCCACTCACCCCAGAGTCAGGAGCAGTGACAGGCTGTCTCCAACCCTAGCCCAGGACCACGACCCGAAACCATCCTGCCTTTGGGAGGACAGGTCTCCTGCAGGAGCCTGGGAGGGGACTGGCCCCTCTCCCACCCCGGGCTCCAGGATGCCCGGGACCTGCAAGGGCTCTTCATCTGAGGAGGAGTCTTGGAGAACAAGTGTATCTCGTCAGCCCAGCAAGTGAAATAACCAAAGCCCAAGGCTCAGGTTCTAACAGAAGCAGAATTTCAAAGTACTGTTTGGGGGAAGCCTCCTCCCCTCTTATGTGGCATTGGGGGTCCCCAAGGAAAGCCTTCTTTCGTCTCCTTCCCTCAGAGAGAGGAGCTGACCCCAAGTCCCGCGGTCCCCACCGTGTCCCAGTGCTGAGGAAGAGCCACACGCAGGGGCCTGGTGTCAGGATTGTGGTCGGCCACTGCCCCTGGGCTCCCAGCCAGTGGTCTGGCGGCTACGTGGAAGAGCTAAATTGATTTTGGGGGAAGGAGTGCTCACTGCCCACACCGCTCACCATCCCCCTCTGCACTCTGCAATCCAGGCTCGGTGCCCGGCTCACGTCCATCACCAGCACTCCACATGTTTCCGCCATGGGAGGGATCATTCAGCCTCACCCCATTGCACAGAAGAGGAAAGCGAGGCCCAGCGAGGAGAGGTTAAATGGCTCCAGTCCCAGAGCTGTTCAGCAGAGAACCTGGAAAGCCAGGCCTCCAGAGCCCCTGCTAGACCAGCCAGAGACTCCCTGAGGTGAAAGTGAGCCGTCCCCTGCCTGACCAGGCACGCAATGGCCCCTGACCTTCATGATGGCCTGTTCTTGACCGTGAAGATGAGCTGGCCGACTAGGAGGTGGAGTTCAGCTGGTGAGACAGGCTGTAGCTACAGGACAGAGTGACACATCTGAGCTAGCAGGGGCCACACTCTGGTCTCCCTCCCGGAGCCAGACCAGGAGCTGGAATCTCGGTGCCCGAGGGGCCGGCACACAACAGGGTCTGCACTGACCAGGGATCCATGGCCCCCAGGGAGAGTCCACTCTGCCCTCTCCCCGCTCCTGCCTGGCCTCACCTCTCCTCACTGTGTCGCTGCAGGACCCGGAACCAAGCCCCATAGGGACGGGGGTACAGTCCGGGCTGATGGTCAGGGTTCCCCAAGGGACCCAGGGTGTTGCCAGGGCACTGGGAAAAGACAAGGTCTGGGTTCCGGTGTCCAACACCACCCTGCGAACTTGGGAGTAGTAAGAGATACCCTCCCCCAAGTCCGGAGGGCTATAGCACAAAAGGCCTCAGCTTACTCTGATGTCACTTGGGCTGCAGAGATGTAGTGTCCCAAGGGTGCCACAGTCTTATAGAAGTGCCTCTCGGCCTTGGATATCCATCCCCGACCCCCTGTGATCCCAGTCTTGGGAAAATGTTTTCTAACCCCTCGAGGTCCTTCTCAGCAGAGGACAGACTCGGGGCTTGGGGGCCTTAGGACCTGGCTACGCAGAAGGTGGAAGAGCACAGGGCCACCAGTCTGAAGACCAAGGTCAGGGCCCTTCTTGTTTCAGCCTCAGGGTCCCCATGTGGAAGAGAATCCAGAATCACTGCTCTGGTCAGGTTGAGGAGGCCTTAGGAAGGAATGGGGCACCAGGACCGGAGAGGGAAACGGGGACAAGGGAGGCTTCTGCGGGTTCTCACATCGCCCATGGAACCCACGGGTCTGCTCCTGTGAGAGACACAGACACAGAGACAGAGAAGGGGACAGAGAATGAACCCAGGACAGAGGGAACCAGGAGAAGTCACAGACTCCATCAGCTGAGAAATGACATCCCGGCATTTTGTGCCATTCTGTTCCTGACAGGGCCGTCACATTGGCCATCCACCCTGGAGGGCAGGGGTTTCCACAGAGATGTGTGACCAGGACTCAGGTGTGCCAGGAGCCACTGTGGGGACGGCCCAGCGCATGGGCACAGACGAGGCCCGTGGACCTGAGCCTAACCGTAATGGGAGCCCCTGGAATCCTGTGTTGGGAGAGGTCAAGGTCAGAATCAGTTCATTACTACCTTCCCACAGGGGCTGGGACACAGGCAGGTGTGGGGTGGCTTTGCCTGGACCCCAGAGCAGATTCAAGCCCCTCTGAGCTGTGTTCCATGACAAGCGCAGCCCCTGGCTCATCCTTGCATTGTCAGCTTGGCACCAGCCTCCTGTGATAGCAGGCACGGAACATTTGGAGAGGTCCCTAACACTAACCTTAAACTGTACCCTAAACCTACCCCGTACCCTAACCCCAACACCTACCAGAACACTAACGCCTAACCCTACCCCTGAACCGAACCCAAACCCTAAAGCGTACCCTAACCCTAACCCGTACCCTAAATGGTAGCCTAACCCTAAACCCTACCCTGTACGGTAAACCGTGCCCTAACCCCTACCCTATCTCTACCCCGTACCCTAACCCGTACCCTAACCCATGCCCTAACCAGTACCCTAACTCTAACCCTAACCCTCGGTCAACGGGAGGAAAGAGGAAATCCCCGGAAGTGTGGGGTTCATGAGACATTTGACCGCCAGTCCTGACAGGAAGATGACACTGTGCCAAATGGACCTGCTGATTTCTCAGAACACTGACATCCTGTGAAATGCTACATCCCTGACCCACAGGCTGATGTTCCAAACCTTGGGTCTCCTAGATCCAGAGCAGAGAAGTGCTGTCAGGTGGGGATAAGTAGGTCCTCCGACCTTTGGCCTGCACACCTGCTTCCATTTCTGGGAGAAGGGGAAACACACACTTGTTTTTAAGTAGTCATTATCTTCATTCTAAAGTAGACCCATGACCTTGACCTTTTTGGAAAAGCGAAATGACTCTTCCAAATGAAGACCTCAACTCATCTGTTCCTCATGCAACCTGAGTGCGACCAGGTTGACCCAGGCTCCAAGCCCCACCTGGAGGATCCTCCTGTACCATCTTGACAGCCCATGACCGGCACCAGCACCCCCGGGGGCACAATGCTGAATTTGGGGGAGGGCTCTGGGCCTTTTGGCCACCACACCTGTGCCTGGGGAAGCGGGAACCGGGAGGATCCTCCCAGATGATCCTCATGGAACCTTAGCAACATCCCTGAGGACATGGGGCACAATGCTGAAGCTTGAGGACGGCTCTGGGTTTTCTTGCCACCCACACCTTTGCCTGGGGGGGCAGCGGGAACCTGGAGGGCCCTCCCAGACAATCCCAACGGACTATTAGCACCATCCCTCGGGAACATGGGGCACAATGCTGAAATTGGGGGATGGCCCTGGGGCTTGTCGCTACCGCACCTGTGCCTAGGGGAGCAGGAACCTGAAGGAACCTCCCAGATCATCATAACAGACCATGACCACCATCGCCCTGAGGACATGGGGCACAATGCTCAGTTGGAGTCCCTTGGTCCTGAAACCAGCAGGAACGGAGCTCAAAGGACAGAGAGGCGCCTCCAGGAGAATTTCCATCCAGGGAAAAGCGGCACACTGGAGGGCACAGAAGCAGCAACCCCACCGACCCGCAGGCCATTTGAACAGGATCACCTCCTGCACTTACTTAGCACGTTGTCCGTCTTCGTGTGTGGACCGTGACTGGCCCGCTCAGGGATGGTGCGCTTCCAGAGGAGGGCTAGAAACTTTTCAGTGCTTGCTCGTGGGTCAGAGGACCAAAGCCCAAGGAAGCAGAGGCTATCCTTCTTCCTCTGGGGCTGGGGAAGTCAGCCACCGACCTGGGGCGGGACCGGGCCCAGGAGTGTGTTCTTTCTGAAGCCACTGCCTTCGGTGGGTGTTGCTTTGCCTAAAAAAGGCCCACTCACCCCAGAGTCAGGAGCAGTGACAGGCTGTCTCCAACCCTAGCCCAGGACCACGACCCGAAACCATCCTGCCTTTGGGAGGACAGGTCTCCTGCAGGAGCCTGGGAGGGGACTGGCCCCTCTCCCACCCCGGGCTCCAGGATGCCCGGGACCTGCAAGAGCTCTTCATCTGAGGAGGAGTCTTGGAGAACAAGTGTATCTCGTCAGCCCAGCAAGTGAAATAACCAAAGCCCAAGGCTCAGGTTCTAACAGAAGCAGAATTTCAAAGTACTGTTTGGGGGAAGCCTCCTCCCCTCTTATGTGGCATTGGGGGTCCCCAAGGAAAGCCTTCTTTCGTCTCCTTCCCTCAGAGAGAGGAGCTGACCCCAAGTCCCGCGGTCCCCACCGTGTCCCAGTGCTGAGGAAGAGCCACACGCAGGGGCCTGGTGTCAGGAGTGTGGTCGGCCACTGCTCCTGGGCTCCCAGCCAGTGGTCTGGCGGCTACGTGGAAGAGCTAAATTGATTTTGGGGGAAGGAGTGCTCACTGCCCACACCGCTCACCATCCCCCTCTGCACTCTGCAATCCAGGCTCGGTGCCCGGCTCACGTCCATCACCAGCACTCCACATGTTTCCGCCATGGGAGGGATCATTCAGCCTCACCCCATTGCACAGAAGAGGAAAGCGAGGCCCAGCGAGGAGAGGTTAAATGGCTCCAGTCCCAGAGCTGTTCAGCAGAGAACCTGGAAAGCCAGGCCTCCAGAGCCCCTGCTAGACCAGCCAGAGACTCCCTGAGGTGAAAGTGAGCCGTCCCCTGCCTGACCAGGCACGCAATGGCCCCTGACCTTCATGATGGCCTGTTCTTGACCGTGAAGATGAGCTGGCCGACTAGGAGGTGGAGTTCAGCTGGTGGGACAGGCTGTAGCTACAGGACAGAGTGACACATCTGAGCTAGCTGGGGCCACACTCTGGTCTCCCTCCCGGAGCCAGACCAGGAGCTGGAATCTCGGTGCCCGAGGGGCCGGCACACAACAGGGTCTGCACTGACCAGGGATCCATGGCCCCCAGGGAGAGTCCACTCTGCCCTCTCCCCGCTCCTGCCTGGCCTCACCTCTCCTCACTGTGTCGCTGCAGGACCCGGAACCAGGCCCCATAGGGACGGGGGGACAGTCCGGGCTGATGGTCAGGGTTCCCCAAGGGACCCAGGGTGTTGCCAGGGCACTGGGAAAAGACAAGGTCTGGGTTCCGGTGTCCAACACCACCCTGCGAACTTGGGAGTAGTAAGAGATACCCTCCCCCAAGTCCGGAGGGCTATAGCACAAAAGGCCTCAGCTTACTCTGATGTCACTTGGGCTGCAGAGATGTAGTGTCCCAAGGGTGCCACAGTCTTATAGAAGTGCCTCTCGGCCTTGGATATCCATCCCCGACCCCCTGTGATCCCAGTCTTGGGAAAATGTTTTCTAACCCCTCGAGGTCCTTCTCAGCAGAGGACAGACTCGGGGCTTGGGGGCCTTAGGACCTGGCTACGCAGAAGGTGGAAGAGCACAGGGCCACCAGTCTGAAGACCAAGGTCAGGGCCCTACTTGTTTCAGCCTCAGGGTCCCCATGTGGAAGAGAATCCAGAATCACTGCTCCGGTCAGGTTGAGGAGGCCTTTTAAGGAATGGGGCACCAGGACCGGAGAGGGAAACGGGGACAAGGGAGGCTTCTGCGGTTTCTCACATCGCCCATGGAACCCACGGGTCTGCTCCTGTGAGAGACACAGACACAGAGACAGAGAAGGGGACAGAGAATGAACCCAGGACAGAGGGAACAAGGAGAAGTCACAGACTCCATCAGCTGAGAAATGACATCCCGGCATTTTGTGCCATTCTGTTCCTGACAGGGCCGTCACATTGGCCATCCACCCTGGAGGGCAGGGGTTTCCACAGAGATGTGTGACCAGGACTCAGGTGTGCCAGGAGCCACTGTGGGGACGGCCCAGCGCATGGGCACAGACGAGGCCCGTGGACCTGAGCCTAACAGTAATGGGAGCCCCTTGAATCCTGTGTTGGGAGAGGTCAAGGTCAGAATCAGTTCATTACTACCTTCCCACAGGGGCTGGGACACAGGCAGGTGTGGGGTGGCTTTGCCTGGACCCCAGAGCAGATTCAAGCCCCTCTGAGCTGTGTTCCATGACAAGCGCAGCCCCTGGCTCATCCTTGCATTGTCAGCTTGGCACCAGCCTCCTGTGATAGCAGGCACGGAACATTTGGAGAGGTCCCTAACACTAACCTTAAACTGTACCCTAAACCTACCCCGTACCCTAACCCCAACACCTACCAGAACACTAACGCCTAACCCTACCCCTGAACCGAACCCAAACCCTAAAGCGTACCCTAACCCTAACCCGTACCCTAAATGGTAGCCTAACCCTAAACCCTACCCTGTACGGTAAACCGTGCCCTAACCCCTACCCTATCTCTACCCCGTACCCTAACCCGTACCCTAACCCATGCCCTAACCAGTACCCTAACTCTAACCCTAACCCTCGGTCAACGGGAGGAAAGAGGAAATCCCCGGAAGTGTGGGGTTCATGAGACATTTGACCGCCAGTCCTGACAGGAAGATGACACTGTGCCAAATGGACCTGCTGATTTCTCAGAACACTGACATCCTGTGAAATGCTACATCCCTGACCCACAGGCTGATGTTCCAAACCTTGGGTCTCCTAGATCCAGAGCAGAGAAGTGCTGTCAGGTGGGGATAAGTAGGTCCTCCGACCTATGGCCTGCACACCTGCTTCCATTTCTGGGAGAAGGGGAAACACACACTTGTTTTTAAGTAGTCATTATCTTCATTCTAAAGTAGACCCATGACCTTGACCTTTTTGGAAAAGCGAAATGACTCTTCCAAATGAAGACCTCAACTCATCTGTTCCTCATGCAACCTGAGTGCGACCAGGTTGACCCAGGCTCCAAGCCCCACCTGGAGGATCCTCCTGTACCATCTTGACAGCCCATGACCGGCACCAGCACCCCCGGGGGCACAATGCTGAATTTGGGGGAGGGCTCTGGGCCTTTTGGCCACCACACCTGTGCCTGGGGAAGCGGGAACCGGGAGGATCCTCCCAGATGATCCTCATGGAACCTTAGCAACATCCCTGAGGACATGGGGCACAATGCTGAAGCTTGAGGACGGCTCTGGGGTTTCTTGCCACCCACACCTGTGCCTGGGGGGGCAGCGGGAACCTGGAGGGCCCTCCCAGACCATCCCAACGGACTATTAGCACCATCCCTGGGGAACATGGGGCACAATGCTGAAATTGGGGGATGGCCCTGGGGCTTGTCGCTACCGCACCTGTGCCTAGGGGAGCAGGAACCTGAAGGAACCTCCCAGATCATCATAACAGACCATGACCACCATCGCCCTGAGGACATGGGGCACAATGCTCAGTTGGAGTCCCTTGGTCCTGAAACCAGCAGGAACGGAGCTCAAAGGACAGAGAGGCGCCTCCAGGAGAATTTCCATCCAGGGAAAAGCGGCCCACTGGAGGGCACAGAAGCAGCAACCCCACCGACCCGCAGGCCATTTGAACAGGATCACCTCCTGCACTTACTTAGCACGTTGTCCGTCTTCGTGTGTGGACCGTGACTGGCCCGCTCAGGGATGGTGCGCTTCCAGAGGAGGGCTAGAAACTTTTCAGTGCTTGCTCGTGGGTCAGAGGACCAAAGCCCAAGGAAGCAGAGGCTATCCCTCTTCCTCTGGGGCTGGGGAAGTCAGCCACCGACCTGGGGCGGGACCGGGCCCAGGAGTGTGTTCTTTCTGAAGCCACTGCCTTCGGTGGGTGTTGCTTTGCCTAAAAAAGGCCCACTCACCCCAGAGTCAGGAGCAGTGACAGGCTGTCTCCAACCCTAGCCCAG
Source organism: Eumetopias jubatus (assembly GCF_037043125.1). Taxonomy (NCBI): domain Eukaryota; kingdom Metazoa; phylum Chordata; class Mammalia; order Carnivora; family Otariidae; genus Eumetopias; species Eumetopias jubatus. The sequence continues at coordinate 421,485 of NW_028274856.1, forward strand.
GACCACGACCCGAAACCATCCTGCCTTTGGGAGGACAGGTCTCCTGCAGGAGCCTGGGAGGGGACTGGCCCCTCTCCCACCCCGGGCTCCAGGATGCCCGGGACCTGCAAGAGCTCTTCATCTGAGGAGGAGTCTTGGAGAACAAGTGTATCTCGTCAGCCCAGCAAGTGAAATAACCAAAGCCCAAGGCTCAGGTTCTAACAGAAGCAGAATTTCAAAGTACTGTTTGGGGGAAGCCTCCTCCCCTCTTATGTGGCATTGGGGGTCCCCAAGGAAAGCCTTCTTTCGTCTCCTTCCCTCAGAGAGAGGAGCTGACCCCAAGTCCCGCGGTCCCCACCGTGTCCCAGTGCTGAGGAAGAGCCACACGCAGGGGCCTGGTGTCAGGAGTGTGGTCGGCCACTGCTCCTGGGCTCCCAGCCAGTGGTCTGGCGGCTACGTGGAAGAGCTAAATTGATTTTGGGGGAAGGAGTGCTCACTGCCCACACCGCTCACCATCCCCCTCTGCACTCTGCAATCCAGGCTCGGTGCCCGGCTCACGTCCATCACCAGCACTCCACATGTTTCCGCCATGGGAGGGATCATTCAGCCTCACCCCATTGCACAGAAGAGGAAAGCGAGGCCCAGCGAGGAGAGGTTAAATGGCTCCAGTCCCAGAGCTGTTCAGCCGAGAACCTGGAAAGCCAGGCCTCCAGAGCCCCTGCTAGACCAGCCAGAGACTCCCTGAGGTGAAAGTGAGCCGTCCCCTGCCTGACCAGGCACGCAATGGCCCCTGACCTTCATGATGGCCTGTTCTTGACCGTGAAGATGAGCTGGCCGACTAGGAGGTGGAGTTCAGCTGGTGGGACAGGCTGTAGCTACAGGACAGAGTGACACATCTGAGCTAGCAGGGGCCACACTCTGGTCTCCCTCCCGGAGCCAGACCAGGAGCTGGAATCTCAGTGCCCGAGGGGCCGGCACACAACAGGGTCTGCACTGACCAGGGATCCATGGCCCCCAGGGAGAGTCCACTCTGCCCTCTCCCCGCTCCTGCCTGGCCTCACCTCTCCTCACTGTGTCGCTGCAGGACCCGGAACCAGGCCCCATAGGGACGGGGGGACAGTCCGGGCTGATGGTCAGGGTTCCCCAAGGGACCCAGGGTGTTGCCAGGGCACTGGGAAAAGACAAGGTCTGGGTTCCGGTGTCCAACACCACCCTGCGAACTTGGGAGTAGTAAGAGATACCCTCCCCCAAGTCCGGAGGGCTATAGCACAAAAGGCCTCAGCTTACTCTGATGTCACTTGGGCTGCAGAGATGTAGTGTCCCAAGGGTGCCACAGTCTTATAGAAGTGCCTCTCGGCCTTGGATATCCATCCCCGACCCCCTGTGATCCCAGTCTTGGGAAAATGTTTTCTAACCCCTCGAGGTCCTTCTCAGCAGAGGACAGACTCGGGGCTTGGGGGCCTTAGGACCTGGCTACGCAGAAGGTGGAAGAGCACAGGGCCACCAGTCTGAAGACCAAGGTCAGGGCCCTACTTGTTTCAGCCTCAGGGTCCCCATGTGGAAGAGAATCCAGAATCACTGCTCCGGTCAGGTTGAGGAGGCCTTAGGAAGGAATGGGGCACCAGGACCGGAGAGGGAAACGGGGACAAGGGAGGCTTCTGCGGTTTCTCACATCGCCCATGGAACCCACGGGTCTGCTCCTGTGAGAGACACAGACACAGAGACAGAGAAGGGGACAGAGAATGAACCCAGGACAGAGGGAACCAGGAGAAGTCACAGACTCCATCAGCTGAGAAATGACATCCCGGCATTTTGTGCCATTCTGTTCCTGACAGGGCCGTCACATTGGCCATCCACCCTGGAGGGCAGGGGTTTCCACAGAGATGTGTGACCAGGACTCAGGTGTGCCAGGAGCCACTGTGGGGACGGCCCAGCGCATGGGCACAGACGAGGCCCGTGGACCTGAGCCTAACCGTAATGGGAGCCCCTGGAATCCTGTGTTGGGAGAGGTCAAGGTTAGAATCAGTTCATTACTACCTTCCCACAGGGGCTGGGACACAGGCAGGTGTGGGGTGGCTTTGCCTGGACCCCAGAGCAGATTCAAGCCCCTCTGAGCTGTGTTCCATGACAAGCGCAGCCCCTGGCTCATCCTTGAATTGTCAGCTTGGCACCAGCCTCCTGTGATAGCAGGCACGGAACATTTGGAGAGGTCCCTAACACTAACCTTAAACTGTACCCTAAACCTACCCCGTACCCTAACCCCAACACCTACCAGAACACTAACGCCTAACCCTACCCCTGAACCGAACCCAAACCCTAAAGCGTACCCTAACCCTAACCCGTACCCTAAATGGTTGCCTAACCCTAAACCCTACCCTGTACGGTAAACCGTGCCCTAACCCCTACCCTTTCTCTACCCCGTACCCTAACCCGTACCCTAACCCATGCCCTAACCAGTACCCTAACTCTAACCCTAACCCTCGGTCAACGGGAGGAAAGAGGAAATCCCCGGAAGTGTGGGGTTCATGAGACATTTGACCGCCAGTCCTGACAGGAAGATGACACTGTGCCAAATGGACCTGCTGATTTCTCAGAACACTGACATCCTGTGAAATGCTACATCCCTGACCCACAGGCTGATGTTCCAAACCTTGGGTCTCCTAGATCCAGAGCAGAGAAGTGCTGTCAGGTGGGGATAAGTAGGTCCTCCGACCTATGGCCTGCACACCTGCTTCCATTTCTGGGAGAAGGGGAAACACACACTTGTTTTTAAGTAGTCATTATCTTCATTCTAAAGTAGACCCATGACCTTGACCTTTTTGGAAAAGCGAAATGACTCTTCCAAATGAAGACCTCAACTCATCTCTTCCTCATGCAACCTGAGTGCGACCAGGTTGACCCAGGCTCCAAGCCCCACCTGGAGGATCCTCCTGTACCATCTTGACAGCCCATGACCGGCACCAGCACCCCCGGGGGCACAATGCTGAATTTGGGGGAGGGCTCTGGGCCTTTTGGCCACCACACCTGTGCCTGGGGAAGCGGGAACCGGGAGGATCCTCCCAGATGATCCTCATGGAACCTTAGCAACATCCCTGAGGACATGGGGCACAATGCCGAAGCTTGAGGACGGCTCTGGGGTTTCTTGCCACCCACACCTGTGCCTGGGGGGGCAGCGGGAACCTGGAGGGCCCTCCCAGACCATCCCAACGGACTATTAGCACCATCCCTCGGGAACATGGGGCACAATGCTGAAATTGGGGGATGGCCCTGGGGCTTGTCGCTACCGCACCTGTGCCTAGGGGAGCAGGAACCTGAAGGAACCTCCCAGATCATCATAACAGACCATGACCACCATCGCCCTGAGGACATGGGGCACAATGCTCAGTTGGAGTCCCTTGGTCCTGAAACCAGCAGGAACGGAGCTCAAAGGACAGAGAGGCGCCTCCAGGAGAATTTCCATCCAGGGAAAAGCGGCCCACTGGAGGGCACAGAAGCAGCAACCCCACCGACCCGCAGGCCATTTGAACAGGATCACCTCCTGCACTTACTTAGCACGTTGTCCGTCTTCGTGTGTGGACCGTGACTGGCCCGCTCAGGGATGGTGCGCTTCCAGAGGAGGGCTAGAAACTTTTCAGTGCTTGCTCGTGGGTCAGAGGACCAAAGCCCAAGGAAGCAGAGGCTATCCCTCTTCCTCTGGGGCTGGGGAAGTCAGCCACCGACCTGGGGCGGGACCGGGCCCAGGAGTGTGTTCTTTCTGAAGCCACTGCCTTCGGTGGGTGTTGCTTTGCCTAAAAAAGGCCCACTCACCCCAGAGTCAGGAGCAGTGACAGGCTGTCTCCAACCCTAGCCCAGGACCACGACCCGAAACCATCCTGCCTTTGGGAGGACAGGTCTCCTGCAGGAGCCTGGGAGGGGACTGGCCCCTCTCCCACCCCGGGCTCCAGGATGCCCGGGACCTGCAAGAGCTCTTCATCTGAGGAGGAGTCTTGGAGAACAAGTGTATCTCGTCAGCCCAGCAAGTGAAATAACCAAAGCCCAAGGCTCAGGTTCTAACAGAAGCAGAATTTCAAAGTACTGTTTGGGGGAAGCCTCCTCCCCTCTTATGTGGCATTGGGGGTCCCCAAGGAAAGCCTTCTTTCGTCTCCTTCCCTCAGAGAGAGGAGCTGACCCCAAGTCCCGCGGTCCCCACCGTGTCCCAGTGCTGAGGAAGAGCCACACGCAGGGGCCTGGTGTCAGGAGTGTGGTCGGCCACTGCTCCTGGGCTCCCAGCCAGTGGTCTGGCGGCTACGTGGAAGAGCTAAATTGATTTTGGGGGAAGGAGTGCTCACTGCCCACACCGCTCACCATCCCCCTCTGCACTCTGCAATCCAGGCTCGGTGCCCGGCTCACGTCCATCACCAGCACTCCACATGTTTCCGCCATGGGAGGGATCATTCAGCCTCACCCCATTGCACAGAAGAGGAAAGCGAGGCCCAGCGAGGAGAGGTTAAATGGCTCCAGTCCCAGAGCTATTCAGCAGAGAACCTGGAAAGCCAGGCCTCCAGAGCCCCTGCTACACCAGCCAGAGACTCCCTGAGGTGAAAGTGAGCCGTCCCCTGCCTGACCAGGCACGCAATGGCCCCTGACCTTCATGATGGCCTGTTCTTGACCGTGAAGATGAGCTGGCCGACTAGGAGGTGGAGTTCAGCTGGTGGGACAGGCTGTAGCTACAGGACAGAGTGACACATCTGAGCTAGCAGGGGCCACACTCTGGTCTCCCTCCCGGAGCCAGACCAGGAGCTGGAATCTCGGTGCCCGAGGGGCCGGCACACAACAGGGTCTGCACTGACCAGGGATCCATGGCCCCCAGGGAGAGTCCACTCTGCCCTCTCCCCGCTCCTGCCTGGCCTCACCTCTCCTCACTGTGTCGCTGCAGGACCCGGAACCAGGCCACATAGGGACGGGGGGACAGTCCGGGCTGATGGTCAGGGTTCCCCAAGGGACCCAGGGTGTTGCCAGGGCACTGGGAAAAGACAAGGTCTGGGTTCCGGTGTCCAACACCACCCTGCGAACTTGGGAGTAGTAAGAGATACCCTCCCCCACGTCCGGAGGGCTATAGCACAAAAGGCCTCAGCTTACTCTGATGTCACTTGGGCTGCAGAGATGTAGTGTCCCAAGGGTGCCACAGTCTTATAGAAGTGCCTCTCGGCCTTGGATATCCATCCCCGACCCCCTGTGATCCCAGTCTTGGGAAAATGTTTTCTAACCCCTCGAGGTCCTTCTCAGCAGAGGACAGACTCGGGGCTTGGGGGCCTTAGGACCTGGCTACGCAGAAGGTGGAAGAGCACAGGGCCACCAGTCTGAAGACCAAGGTCAGGGCCCTTCTTGTTTCAGCCTCAGGGTCCCCATGTGGAAGAGAATCCAGAATCACTGCTCCGGTCAGGTTGAGGAGGCCTTAGGAAGGAATGGGGCACCAGGACCGGAGAGGGAAACGGGGACAAGGGAGGCTTCTGCGGTTTCTCACATCGCCCATGGAACCCACGGGTCTGCTCCTGTGAGAGACACAGACACAGAGACAGAGAAGGGGACAGAGAATGAACCCAGGACAGAGGGAACCAGGAGAAGTCACAGACTCCATCAGCTGAGAAATGACATCCCGGCATTTTGTGCCATTCTGTTCCTGACATGGCCGTCACATTGGCCATCCACCCTGGAGGGCAGGGGTTTCCACAGAGATGTGTGACCAGGACTCAGGTGTGCCAGGAGCCACTGTGGGGACGGCCCAGCGCATGGGCACAGACGAGGCCCGTGGACCTGAGCCTAACCGTAATGGGAGCCCCTGGAATCCTGTGTTGGGAGAGGTCAAGGTCAGAATCAGTTCATTACTACCTTCCCACAGGGGCTGGGACACAGGCAGGTGTGGGGTGGCTTTGCCTGGACCCCAGAGCAGATTCAAGCCCCTCTGAGCTGTGTTCCATGACAAGCGCAGCCCCTGGCTCATCCTTGCATTGTCAGCTTGGCACCAGCCTCCTGTGATAGCAGGCACGGAACATTTGGAGAGGTCCCTAACACTAACCTTAAACTGTACCCTAAACCTACCCCGTACCCTAACCCCAACACCTACCAGAACACTAACGCCTAACCCTACCCCTGAACCGAACCCAAACCCTAAAGCGTACCCTAACCCTAACCCGTACCCTAAATGGTAGCCTAACCCTAAACCCTACCCTGTACGGTAAACCGTGCCCTAACCCCTACCCTATCTCTACCCCGTACCCTAACCCGTACCCTAACCCATGCCCTAACCAGTACCCTAACTCTAACCCTAACCCTCGGTCAACGGGAGGAAAGAGGAAATCCCCGGAAGTGTGGGGTTCATGAGACATTTGACCGCCAGTCCTGACAGGAAGATGACACTGTGCCAAATGGACCTGCTGATTTCTCAGAACACTGACATCCTGTGAAATGCTACATCCCTGACCCACAGGCTGATGTTCCAAACCTTGGGTCTCCTAGATCCAGAGCAGAGAAGTGCTGTCAGGTGGGGATAAGTAGGTCCTCCGACCTATGGCCTGCACACCTGCTTCCATTTCTGGGAGAAGGGGAAACACACACTTGTTTTTAAGTAGTCATTATCTTCATTCTAAAGTAGACCCATGACCTTGACCTTTTTGGAAAAGCGAAATGACTCTTCCAAATGAAGACCTCAACTCATCTGTTCCTCATGCAACCTGAGTGCGACCAGGTTGACCCAGGCTCCAAGCCCCACCTGGAGGATCCTCCTGTACCATCTTGACAGCCCATGACCGGCACCAGCACCCCCGGGGGCACAATGCTGAATTTGGGGGAGGGCTCTGGGCCTTTTGGCCACCACACCTGTGCCTGGGGAAGCGGGAACCGGGAGGATCCTCCCAGATGATCCTCATGGAACCTTAGCAACATCCCTGAGGACATGGGGCACAATGCTGAAGCTTGAGGACGGCTCTGGGGTTTCTTGCCACCCACACCTGTGCCTGGGGGGGCAGCGGGAACCTGGAGGGCCCTCCCAGACCATCCCAACGGACTATTAGCACCATCCCTCGGGAACATGGGGCACAATGCTGAAATTGGGGGATGGCCCTGGGGCTTGTCGCTACCGCACCTGTGCCTAGGGGAGCAGGAACCTGAAGGAACCTCCCAGATCATCATAACAGACCATGACCACCATCGCCCTGAGGACATGGGGCACAATGCTCAGTTGGAGTCCCTTGGTCCTGAAACCAGCAGGAACGGAGCTCAAAGGACAGAGAGGCGCCTCCAGGAGAATTTCCATCCAGGGAAAAGCGGCCCACTGGAGGGCACAGAAGCAGCAACCCCACCGACCCGCAGGCCATTTGAACAGGATCACCTCCTGCACTTACTTAGCACGTTGTCCGTCTTCGTGTGTGGACCGTGACTGGCCCGCTCAGGGATGGTGCGCTTCCAGAGGAGGGCTAGAAACTTTTCAGTGCTTGCTCGTGGGTCAGAGGACCAAAGCCCAAGGAAGCAGAGGCTATCCCTCTTCCTCTGGGGCTGGGGAAGTCAGCCACCGACCTGGGGCGGGACCGGGCCCAGGAGTGTGTTCTTTCTGAAGCCACTGCCTTCGGTGGGTGTTGCTTTGCCTAAAAAAGGCCCACTCACCCCAGAGTCAGGAGCAGTGACAGGCTGTCTCCAACCCTAGCCCAGGACCACGACCCGAAACCATCCTGCCTTTGGGAGGACAGGTCTCCTGCAGGAGCCTGGGAGGGGACTGGCCCCTCTCCCACCCCGGGCTCCAGGATGCCCGGGACCTGCAAGAGCTCTTCATCTGAGGAGGAGTCTTGGAGAACAAGTGTATCTCGTCAGCCCAGCAAGTGAAATAACCAAAGCCCAAGGCTCAGGTTCTAACAGAAGCAGAATTTCAAAGTACTGTTTGGGGGAAGCCTCCTCCCCTCTTATGTGGCATTGGGGGTCCCCAAGGAAAGCCTTCTTTCGTCTCCTTCCCTCAGAGAGAGGAGCTGACCCCAAGTCCCGCGGTCCCCACCGTGTCCCAGTGCTGAGGAAGAGCCACACGCAGGGGCCTGGTGTCAGGAGTGTGGTCGGCCACTGCTCCTGGGCTCCCAGCCAGTGGTCTGGCGGCTACGTGGAAGAGCTAAATTGATTTTGGGGGAAGGAGTGCTCACTGCCCACACCGCTCACCATCCCCCTCTGCACTCTGCAATCCAGGCTCGGTGCCCGGCTTACGTCCATCACCAGCACTCCACATGTTTCCGCCATGGGAGGGATCATTCAGCCTCACCCCATTGCACAGAAGAGGAAAGCGAGGCCCAGCGAGGAGAGGTTAAATGGCTCCAGTCCCAGAGCTGTTCAGCAGAGAACCTGGAAAGCCAGGCCTCCAGAGCCCCTGCTAGACCAGCCAGAGACTCCCTGAGGTGAAAGTGAGCCGTCCCCTGCCTGACCAGGCACGCAATGGCCCCTGACCTTCATGATGGCCTGTTCTTGACCGTGAAGATGAGCTGGCCGACTAGGAGGTGGAGTTCAGCTGGTGGGACAGGCTGTAGCTACAGGACAGAGTGACACATCTGAGCTAGCAGGGGCCACACTCTGGTCTCCCTCCCGGAGCCAGACCAGGAGCTGGAATCTCGGTGCCCGAGGGGCCGGCACACAAAAGGGTCTGCACTGACCAGGGATCCATGGCCCCCAGGGAGAGTCCACTCTGCCCTCTCCCCGCTCCTGCCTGGCCTCATCTCTCCTCACTGTGTCGCTGCAGGACCCGGAACCAGGCCCCATAGGGACGGGGGGACAGTCCGGTCTGATGGTCAGGGTTCCCCAAGGGACCCAGGGTGTGGCCAGGGCACTGGGAAAAGACAAGGTCTGGGTTCCGGTGTCCAACACCACCCTGCGAACTTGGGAGTAGTAAGAGATACCCTCCCCCAAGTCCGGAGGGCTATAGCACAAAAGGCCTCAGCTTACTCTGATGTCACTTGGGCTGCAGAGATGTAGTGTCCCAAGGGTGCCACAGTCTTATAGAAGTGCCTCTCGGCCTTGGATATCCATCCCCGAACCCCTGTGATCCCAGTCTTGGGAAAATGTTTTCTAACCCCTCGACGTCCTTCTCAGCAGAGGACAGACTCGGGGCTTGGGGGCCTTAGGACCTGGCTACGCAGAAGGTGGAAGAGCACAGGGCCACCAGTCTGAAGACCAAGGTCAGGGCCCTACTTGTTTCAGCCTCAGGGTCCCCATGTGGAAGAGAATCCAGAATCACTGCTCCGGTCAGGTTGAGGAGGCCTTAGGAAGGAATGGGGCACCAGGACCGGAGAGGGAAACGGGGACAAGGGAGGCTTCTGCGGTTTCTCACATCGCCCATGGAACCCACGGGTCTGCTCCTGTGAGAGACACAGACACAGAGACAGAGAAGGGGACAGAGAATGAACCCAGGACAGAGGGAACCAGGAGAAGTCACAGACTCCATCAGCTTAGAAATGACATCCCGGCATTTTGTGCCATTCTGTTCCTGACAGGGCCGTCACATTGGCCATCCAACCTGGAGGGCAGGGGTTTCCACAGAGATGTGTGACCAGGACTCAGGTGTGCCAGGAGCCACTGTGGGGACGGCCCAGCGCATGGGCACAGACGAGGCCCGTGGACCTGAGCCTAACAGTAATGGGAGCCCCTGGAATCCTGTGTTGGGAGAGGTCAAGATCAGAATCAGTTCATTACTACCTTCCCACAGGGGCTGGGACACAGGCAGGTGTGGGGTGGCTTTGCCTGGACCCCAGAGCAGATTCAAGCCCCTCTGAGCTGTGTTCCATGACAAGCGCAGCCCCTGGCTCATCCTTGCATTCTCAGCTTGGCACCAGCCTCCTGTGATAGCAGGCACGGAACATTTGGAGAGGTCCCTAACACTAAACTTAAACTGTACCCTAAACCTACCCCGTACCCTAACCCCAACACCTACCAGAACACTAACGCCTAACCCTACCCCTGAACCGAACCCAAACCCTAAAGCGTACCCTAACCCTAACCCGTACCCTAAATGGTAGCCTAACCCTAAACCCTACCCTGTACGGTAAACCGTGCCCTAACCCCTACCCTATCTCTAACCCGTACCCTAACCCGTACCCTAACCCATGCCCTAACCAGTACCCTAACTCTAACCCTAACCCTCGGTCAACGGGAGGAAAGAGGAAATCCCCGGAAGTGTGGGGTTCATGAGACATTTGACCGCCAGTCCTGACAGGAAGATGACACTGTGCCAAATGGACCTGCTGATTTCTCAGAACACTGACATCCTGTGAAATGCTACATCACTGACCCACAGGCTGATGTTCCAAACCTTGGGTCTCCTAGATCCAGAGCAGAGAAGTGCTGTCAGGTGGGAATCAGTAGGTCCTCCGACCTATGGCCTGCACACCTGCTTCCATTTCTGGGAGAAGGGGAAACACACACTTGTTTTTAAGTAGTCATTATCTTCATTCTAAAGTAGACCCATGACCTTGACCTTTTTGGAAAAGCGAAATGACTCTTCCAAATGAAGACCTCAACTCATCTGTTCCTCATGCAACCTGAGTGCGACCAGGTTGACCCAGGCTCCAAGCCCCACCTGGAGGATCCTCCTGTACCATCTTGACAGCCCATGACCGGCACCAGCACCCCCGGGGGCACAATGCTGAATTTGGGGGAGGGCTCTGGGCCTTTTGGCCACCACACCTGTGCCCGGGGAAGCGGGAACCGGGAGGATCCTCCCAGATGATCCTCATGGAACCTTAGCAACATCCCTGGGGACGTGGGGCACAATGCCGAAGCTTGAGGACGGCTCTGGGGTTTCTTGCCACCCACACCTGTGCCTGGGGGGGCAGCGGGAACCTGGAGGGCCCTCCCAGACAATCCCAACGGACTATTAGCACCATCCCTGGGGAACATGGGGCACAATGCTGAAATTGGGGGATGGCCCTGGGGCTTGTCGCTACCGCACCTGTGCCTAGGGGAGCAGGAACCTGAAGGAACCTCCCAGATCATCATAACAGACCATGACCACCATCGCCCTGAGGACATGGGGCACAATGCTCAGTTGGAGTCCCTTGGTCCTGAAACCAGCAGGAACGGAGCTCAAAGGACAGAGAGGCGCCTCCAGGAGAATTTCCATCCAGGGAAAAGCGGCCCACTGGAGGGCACAGAAGCAGCAACCCCACCGACCCGCAGGCCATTTGAACAGGATCACCTCCTGCACTTACTTAGCACGTTGTCCGTCTTCGTGTGTGGACCGTGACTGGCCCGCTCAGGGATGGTGCGCTTCCAGAGGAGGGCTAGAAACTTTTCAGTGCTTGCTCGTGGGTCAGAGGACCAAAGCCCAAGGAAGCAGAGGCTATCCTTCTTCCTCTGGGGCTGGGGAAGTCAGCCACCGACCTGGGGCGGGACCGGGCCCAGGAGTGTGTTCTTTCTGAAGCCACTGCCTTCGGTGGGTGTTGCTTTGCCTAAAAAAGGCCCACTCACCCCAGAGTCAGGAGCAGTGACAGGCTGTCTCCAACCCTAGCCCAGGACCACGACCCGAAACCATCCTGCCTTTGGGAGGACAGGTCTCCTGCAGGAGCCTGGGAGGGGACTGGCCCCTCTCCCACCCCGGGCTCCAGGATGCCCGGGACCTGCAAGGGCTCTTCATCTGAGGAGGAGTCTTGGAGAACAAGTGTATCTCGTCAGCCCAGCAAGTGAAATAACCAAAGCCCAAGGCTCAGGTTCTAACAGAAGCAGAATTTCAAAGTACTGTTTGGGGGAAGCCTCCTCCCCTCTTATGTGGCATTGGGGGTCCCCAAGGAAAGCCTTCTTTCGTCTCCTTCCCTCAGAGAGAGGAGCTGACCCCAAGTCCCGCGGTCCCCACCGTGTCCCAGTGCTGAGGAAGAGCCACACGCAGGGGCCTGGTGTCAGGAGTGTGGTCGGCCACTGCTCCTGGGCTCCCAGCCAGTGGTCTGGCGGCTACGTGGAAGAGCTAAATTGATTTTGGGGGAAGGAGTGCTCACTGCCCACACCGCTCACCATCCCCCTCTGCACTCTGCAATCCAGGCTCGGTGCCCGGCTCACGTCCATCACCAGCACTCCACATGTTTCCGCCATGGGAGGGATCATTCAGCCTCACCCCATTGCACAGAAGAGGAAAGCGAGGCCCAGCGAGGAGAGGTTAAATGGCTCCAGTCCCAGAGCTGTTCAGCAGAGAACCTGGAAAGCCAGGCCTCCAGAGCCCCTGCTAGACCAGCCAGAGACTCCCTGAGGTGAAAGTGAGCCGTCCCCTGCCTGACCAGGCACGCAATGGCCCCTGACCTTCATGATGGCCTGTTCTTGACCGTGAAGATGAGCTGGCCGACTAGGAGGTGGAGTTCAGCTGGTGGGACAGGCTGTAGCTACAGGACAGAGTGACACATCTGAGCTAGCAGGGGCCACACTCTGGTCTCCCTCCCGGAGCCAGACCAGGAGCTGGAATCTCGGTGCCCGAGGGGCCGGCACACAACAGGGTCTGCACTGACCAGGGATCCATGGCCCCCAGGGAGAGTCCACTCTGCCCTCTCCCCGCTCCTGCCTGGCCTCACCTCTCCTCACTGTGTCGCTGCAGGACCCGGAACCAGGCCCCATACGGACGGGGGGACAGTCCGGGCTGATGGTCTGGGTTCCCCAAGGGACCCAGGGTGTGGCCAGGGCACTGGGAAAAGACAAGGTCTGGGTTCCGGTGTCCAACACCACCCTGCGAACTTGGGAGTAGTAAGAGATACCCTCCCCCAAGTCCGGAGGGCTATAGCACAAAAGGCCTCAGCTTACTCTGATGTCACTTGGGCTGCAGAGATGTAGTGTCCCAAGGGTGCCACAGTCTTATAGAAGTGCCTCTCGGCCTTGGATATCCATCCCCGACCCCCTGTGATCCCAGTCTTGGGAAAATGTTTTCTAACCCCTCGAGGTCCTTCTCAGCAGAGGACAGACTCGGGGCTTGGGGGCCTTAGGACCTGGCTACGCAGAAGGTGGAAGAGCACAGGGCCACCAGTCTGAAGACCAAGGTCAGGGCCCTACTTGTTTCAGCCTCAGGGTCCCCATGTGGAAGAGAATCCAGAATCACTGCTCCGGTCAGGTTGAGGAGGCCTTTTAAGGAATGGGGCACCAGGACCGGAGAGGGAAACGGGGACAAGGGAGGCTTCTGCGGTTTCTCACATCGCCCATGGAACCCACGGGTCTGCTCCTGTGAGAGACACAGACACAGAGACAGAGAAGGGGACAGAGAATGAACCCAGGACAGAGGGAACCAGGAGAAGTCACAGACTCCATCAGCTTAGAAATGAAATCCCGGCATTTTGTGCCATTCTGTTCCTGACAGGGCCGTCACATTGGCCATCCAACCTGGAGGGCAGGGGTTTCCACAGAAATGTGTGACCAGGACTCAGGTGTGCCAGGAGCCACTGTGGGGACGGCCCAGCGCATGGGCACAGACGAGGCCCGTGGACCTGAGCCTAACAGTAATGGGAGCCCCTGGAATCCTGTGTTGGGAGAGGTCAAGGTCAGAATCAGTTCATTACTACCTTCCCACAGGGGCTGGGACACAGGCAGTTGTGGGGTGGCTTTGCCCGGACCCCAGAGCAGATTCAAGCCCCTCTGAGCTGTGTTCCATGACAAGCGCAGCCCCTGGCTCATCCTTGCATTGTCAGCTTGGCACCAGCCTCCTGTGATAGCAGGCACGGAACATTTGGAGAGGTCCCTAACACTAACCTTAAACTGTACCCTAAACCTACCCCGTACCCTAACCCCAACACCTACCAGAACACTAACGCCTAACCCTACCCCTGAACCGAACCCAAACCCTAAAGCGTACCCTAACCCTAACCCGTACCCTAAATGGTAGCCTAACCCTAAACCCTACCCTGTACGGTAAACCGTGCCCTAACCCCTACCCTATCTCTAACCCGTACCCTAACCCGTACCCTAACCCATGCCCTAACCAGTACCCTAACTCTAACCCTAACCCTCGGTCAACGGGAGGAAAGAGGAAATCCCCGGAAGTGTGGGGTTCATGAGACATTTGACCGCCAGTCCTGACAGGAAGATGACACTGTGCCAAATGGACCTGCTGATTTCTCAGAACACTGACATCCTGTGAAATGCTACATCACTGACCCACAGGCTGATGTTCCAAACCTTGGGTCTCCTAGATCCAGAGCAGAGAAGTGCTGTCAGGTGGGGATAAGTAGGTCCTCCGACCTATGGCCTGCACACCTTCTTCCATTTCTGGGAGAAGGGGAAACACACACTTGTTTTTAAGTAGTCATTATCTTCATTCTAAAGTAGACCCATGACCTTGACCTTTTTGGAAAAGCGAAATGACTCTTCCAAATGAAGACCTCAACTCATCTGTTCCTCATGCAACCTGAGTGCGACCAGGTTGACCCAGGCTCCAAGCCCCACCTGGAGGATCCTCCTGTACCATCTTGACAGCCCATGACCGGCACCAGCACCCCCGGGGGCACAATGCTGAATTTGGGGGAGGGCTCTGGGCCTTTTGGCCACCACACCTGTGCCCGGGGAAGCGGGAACCGGGAGGATCCTCCCAGATGATCCTCATGGAACCTTAGCAACATCCCTGAGGACATGGGGCACAATGCCGAAGCTTGAGGACGGCTCTGGGGATTCTTGCCACCCACACCTGTGCCTGGGGGGGCAGCGGGAACCTGGAGGGCCCTCCCAGACAATCCCAACGGACTATTAGCACCATCCCTGGGGAACATGGGGCACAATGCTGAAATTGGGGGATGGCCCTGGGGCTTGTCGCTACCGCACCTGTGCCTAGGGGAGCAGGAACCTGAAGGAACCTCCCAGATCATCATAACAGACCATGACCACCATCGCCCTGAGGACATGGGGCACAATGCTCAGTTGGAGTCCCTTGGTCCTGAAACCAGCAGGAACGGAGCTCAAAGGACAGAGAGGCGCCTCCAGGAGAATTTCCATCCAGGGAAAAGCGGCCCACTGGAGGGCACAGAAGCAGCAACCCCACCGACCCGCAGGCCATTTGAACAGGATCACCTCCTGCACTTACTTAGCACGTTGTCCGTCTTCGTGTGTGGACCGTGTCTGGCCCGCTCAGGGATGGTGCGCTTCCAGAGGAGGGCTAGAAACTTTTCAGTGCTTGCTCGTGGGTCAGAGGACCAAAGCCCAAGGAAGCAGAGGCTATCCTTCTTCCTCTGGGGCTGGGGAAGTCAGCCACCGACCTGGGGCGGGACCGGGCCCAGGAGTGTGTTCTTTCTGAAGCCACTGCCTTCGGTGGGTGTTGCTTTGCCTAAAAAAGGCCCACTCACCCCAGAGTCAGGAGAAGTGACAGGCTGTCTCCAACCCTAGCCCAGGACCACGACCCGAAACCATCCTGACTTTGGGAGGACAGGTCTCCTGCAGGAGCCTGGGAGGGGACTGGCCCCTCTCCCACCCCGGGCTCCAGGATGCCCGGGACCTGCAAGAGCTCTTCATCTGAGGAGGAGTCTTGGACAACAAGTGTATCTCGTCAGCCCAGCAAGTGAAATAACCAAAGCCCAAGGCTCAGGTTCTAACAGAAGCAGAATTTCAAAGTACTGTTTGGGGGAAGCCTCCTCCCCTCTTATGTGGCATTGGGGGTCCCCAAGGAAAGCCTTCTTTCGTCTCCTTCCCTCAGAGAGAGGAGCTGACCCCAAGTCCCGCGGTCCCCACCGTGTCCCAGTGCTGAGGAAGAGCCACACGCAGGGGCCTGGTGTCAGGAGTGTGGTCGGCCACTGCTCCTGGGCTCCCAGCCAGTGGTCTGGCGGCTACGTGGAAGAGCTAAATTGATTTTGGGGGAAGGAGTGCTCACTGCCCACACCGCTCACCATCCCCCTCTGCACTCTGCAATCCAGGCTCGGTGCCCGGCTTACGTCCATCACCAGCACTCCACATGTTTCCGCCATGGGAGGGATCATTCAGCCTCACCCCATTGCACAGAAGAGGAAAGCGAGGCCCAGCGAGGAGAGGTTAAATGGCTCCAGTCCCAGAGCTGTTCAGCAGAGAACCTGGAAAGCCAGGCCTCCAGAGCCCCTGCTAGACTAGCCAGAGACTCCCTGAGGTGAAAGTGAGCCGTCCCCTGCCTGACCAGGCACGCAATGGCCCCTGACCTTCATGATGGCCTGTTCTTGACCGTGAAGATGAGCTGGCCGACTAGGAGGTGGAGTTCAGCTGGTGGGACAGGCTGTAGCTACAGGACAGAGTGACACATCTGAGCTAGCAGGGGCCACACTCTGGTCTCCCTCCCGGAGCCAGACCAGGAGCTGGAATCTCGGTGCCCGAGGGGCCGGCACACAACAGGGTCTGCACTGACCAGGGATCCATGGCCCCCAGGGAGAGTCCACTCTGCCCTCTCCCCGCTCCTGCCTGGCCTCACCTCTCCTCACTGTGTCGCTGCAGGACCCGGAACCAGGCCCCATAGGGACGGGGGGACAGTCCGGGCTGATGGTCAGGGTTCCCCAAGGGACCCAGGGTGTGGCCAGGGCACTGGGAAAAGACAAGGTCTGGGTTCCGGTGTCCAACACCACCCTGCGAACTTGGGAGTAGTAAGAGATACCCTCCCCCAAGTCCGGAGGGCTATAGCACAAAAGGCCTCAGCTTACTCTGATGTCACTTGGGCTGCAGAGATGTAGTGTCCCAAGGGTGCCACAGTCTTATAGAAGTGCCTCTCGGCCTTGGATATCCATCCCCGACCCCCTGTGATCCCAGTCTTGGGAAAATGTTTTCTAACCCCTCGAGGTCCTTCTCAGCAGAGGACAGACTCGGGGCTTGGGGGCCTTAGGACCTGGCTACGCAGAAGGTGGAAGAGCACAGGGCCACCAGTCTGAAGACCAAGGTCAGGGCCCTACTTGTTTCAGCCTCAGGGTCCCCATGTGGAAGAGAATCCAGAATCACTGCTCCGGTCAGGTTGAGGAGGCCTTAGGAAGGAATGGGGCACCAGGACCGGAGAGGGAAACGGGGACAAGGGAGGCTTCTGCGGTTTCTCACATCGCCCATGGAACCCACGGGTCTGCTCCTGTGAGAGACACAGACACAGAGACCGAGAAGGGGACAGAGAATGAACTCAGGACAGAGGGAACCAGGAGAAGTCACAGACTCCATCAGCTTAGAAATGACATCCCGGCATTTTGTGCCATTCTGTTCCTGACAGGGCCGTCACATTGGCCATCCAACCTGGAGGGCAGGGGTTTCCACAGAGATGTGTGACCAGGACTCAGGTGTGCCAGGAGCCACTGTGGGGACGGCCCAGCGCATGGGCACAGACGAGGCCCGTGGACCTGAGCCTAACAGTAATGGGAGCCCCTGGAATCCTGTGTTGGGAGAGGTCAAGGTCAGAATCAGTTCATTACTACCTTCCCACAGGGGCTGGGACACAGGCAGGTGTGGGGTGGCTTTGCCTGGACCCCAGAGCAGATTCAAGCCCCTCTGAGCTGTGTTCCATGACAAGCGCAGCCCCTGGCTCATCCTTGCATTGTCAGCTTGGCACCAGCCTCCTGTGATAGCAGGCACGGAACATTTGGAGAGGTCCCTAACACTAACCTTAAACTGTACCCTAAACCTACCCCGTACCCTAACCCCAACACCTACCAGAACACTAACGCCTAACCCTACCCCTGAACCGAACCCAAACCCTAAAGCGTACCCTAACCCTAACCCGTACCCTAAATGGTAGCCTAACCCTAAACCCTACCCTGTACGGTAAACCGTGCCCTAACCCCTACCCTATCTCTAACCCGTACCCTAACCCGTACCCTAACCCATGCCCTAACCAGTACCCTAACTCTAACCCTAACCCTCGGTCAACGGGAGGAAAGAGGAAATCCCCGGAAGTGTGGGGTTCATGAGACATTTGACCGCCCGTCCTGACA
The DNA here is from genome assembly GCF_037043125.1 of Eumetopias jubatus. Classification (NCBI taxonomy): domain Eukaryota; kingdom Metazoa; phylum Chordata; class Mammalia; order Carnivora; family Otariidae; genus Eumetopias; species Eumetopias jubatus. Next base: position 439,340 of record NW_028274856.1, read on the forward strand.
GGAAGATGACACTGTGCCAAATGGACCTGCTGATTTCTCAGAACACTGACATCCTGTGAAATGCTACATCACTGACCCACAGGCTGATGTTCCAAACCTTGGGTCTCCTAGATCCAGAGCAGAGAAGTGCTGTCAGGTGGGGATAAGTAGGTCCTCCGACCTATGGCCTGCACACCTGCTTCCATTTCTGGGAGAAGGGGAAACACACACTTGTTTTTAAGTAGTCATTATCTTCATTCTAAAGTAGACCCATGACCTTGACCTTTTTGGAAAAGCGAAATGACTCTTCCAAATGAAGACCTCAACTCATCTGTTCCTCATGCAACCTGAGTGCGACCAGGTTTACCCAGGCTCCAAGCCCCACCTGGAGGATCCTCCTGTACCATCTTGACAGCCCATGACCGGCACCAGCACCCCCGGGGTCACAATGCTGAATTTGGGGGAGGGCTCTGGGCCTTTTGGCCACCACACCTGTGCCTGGGGAAGCGGGAACCGGGAGGATCCTCCCAGATGATCCTCATGGAACCTTAGCAACATCCCTGAGGACATGGGGCACAATGCTGAAGCTTGAGGACGGCTCTGGGGTTTCTTGCCACCCACACCTGTGCCTGGGGGGGCAGCGGGAACCTGGAGGGCCCTCCCAGACCATCCCAACGGACTATTAGCACCATCCCTGGGGAACATGGGGCACAATGCTGAAATTGGGGGATGGCCCTGGGGCTTGTCGCTACCGCACCTGTGCCTAGGGGAGCAGGAACCTGAAGGAACCTCCCAGATCATCATAACAGACCATGACCACCATCGCCCTGAGGACATGGGGCACAATGCTCAGTTGGAGTCCCTTGGTCCTGAAACCAGCAGGAACGGAGCTCAAAGGACAGAGAGGCGCCTCCAGGAGAATTTCCATCCAGGGAAAAGCGGCCCACTGGAGGGCACAGAAGCAGCAACCCCACCGACCCGCAGGCCATTTGAACAGGATCACCTCCTGCACTTACTTAGCACGTTGTCCGTCTTCGTGTGTGGACCGTGACTGGCCCGCTCAGGGATGGTGCGCTTCCAGAGGAGGGCTAGAAACTTTTCAGTGCTTGCTCGTGGGTCAGAGGACCAAAGCCCAAGGAAGCAGAGGCTATCCCTCTTCCTCTGGGGCTGGGGAAGTCAGCCACCGACCTGGGGCGGGACCGGGCCCAGGAGTGTGTTCTTTCTGAAGCCACTGCCTTCGGTGGGTGTTGCTTTGCCTAAAAAAGGCCCACTCACCCCAGAGTCAGGAGAAGTGACAGGCTGTCTCCAACCCTAGCCCAGGACCACGACCCGAAACCATCCTGCCTTTGGGAGGACAGGTCTCCTGCAGGAGCCTGGGAGGGGACTGGCCCCTCTCCCACCCCGGGCTCCAGGATGCCCGGGACCTGCAAGAGCTCTTCATCTGAGGAGGAGTCTTGGACAACAAGTGTATCTCGTCAGCCCAGCAAGTGAAATAACCAAAGCCCAAGGCTCAGGTTCTAACAGAAGCAGAATTTCAAAGTACTGTTTGGGGGAAGCCTCCTCCCCTCTTATGTGGCATTGGGGGTCCCCAAGGAAAGCCTTCTTTCGTCTCCTTCCCTCAGAGAGAGGAGCTGACCCCAAGTCCCGCGGTCCCCACCGTGTCCCAGTGCTGAGGAAGAGCCACACGCAGGGGCCTGGTGTCAGGAGTGTGGTCGGCCACTGCTCCTGGGCTCCCAGCCAGTGGTCTGGCGGCTACGTGGAAGAGCTAAATTGATTTTGGGGGAAGGAGTGCTCACTGCCCACACCGCTCACCATCCCCCTCTGCACTCTGCAATCCAGGCTCGGTGCCCGGCTTACGTCCATCACCAGCACTCCACATGTTTCCGCCATGGGAGGGATCATTCAGCCTCACCCCATTGCACAGAAGAGGAAAGCGAGGCCCAGCGAGGAGAGGTTAAATGGCTCCAGTCCCAGAGCTGTTCAGCAGAGAACCTGGAAAGCCAGGCCTCCAGAGCCCCTGCTAGACCAGCCAGAGACTCCCTGAGGTGAAAGTGAGCCGTCCCCTGCCTGACCAGGCACGCAATGGCCCCTGACCTTCATGATGGCCTGTTCTTGACCGTGAAGATGAGCTGGCCGACTAGGAGGTGGAGTTCAGCTGGTGGGACAGGCTGTAGCTACAGGACAGAGTGACACATCTGAGCTAGCAGGGGCCACACTCTGGTCTCCCTCCCGGAGCCAGACCAGGAGCTGGAATCTCGGTGCCCGAGGGGCCGGCACACAACAGGGTCTGCACTGACCAGGGATCCATGGCCCCCAGGGAGAGTCCACTCTGCCCTCTCCCCGCTCCTGCCTGGCCTCACCTCTCCTCACTGTGTCGCTGCAGGACCCGGAACCAGGCCCCATACGGACGGGGGGACAGTCCGGGCTGATGGTCAGGGTTCCCCAAGGGACCCAGGGTGTGGCCAGGGCACTGGGAAAAGACAAGGTCTGGGTTCCGGTGTCCAACACCACCCTGCGAACTTGGGAGTAGTAAGAGATACCCTCCCCCAAGTCCGGAGGGCTATAGCACAAAAGGCCTCAGCTTACTCTGATGTCACTTGGGCTGCAGAGATGTAGTGTCCCAAGGGTGCCACAGTCTTATAGAAGTGCCTCTCGGCCTTGGATATCCATCCCCGACCCCCTGTGATCCCAGTCTTGGGAAAATGTTTTCTAACCCCTCGAGGTCCTTCTCAGCAGAGGACAGACTCGGGGCTTGGGGGCCTTAGGACCTGGCTACGCAGAAGGTGGAAGAGCACAGGGCCACCAGTCTGAAGACCAAGGTCAGGGCCCTTCTTGTTTCAGCCTCAGGGTCCCCATGTGGAAGAGAATCCAGAATCACTGCTCCGGTCAGGTTGAGGAGGCCTTAGGAAGGAATGGGGCACCAGGACCGGAGAGGGAAACGGGGACAAGGGAGGCTTCTGCGGTTTCTCACATCGCCCATGGAACCCACGGGTCTGCTCCTGTGAGAGACACAGACACAGAGACAGAGAAGGGGACAGAGAATGAACCCAGGACAGAGGGAACCAGGAGAAGTCACAGACTCCATCAGCTTAGAAATGACATCCCGGCATTTTGTGCCATTCTGTTCCTGACAGTGCCGTCACATTGGCCATCCAACCTGGAGGGCAGGGGTTTCCACAGAGATGTGTGACCAGGACTCAGGTGTGCCAGGAGCCACTGTGGGGACGGCCCAGCGCATGGGCACAGACGAGGCCCGTGGACCTGAGCCTAACAGTAATGGGAGCCCCTGGAATCCTGTGTTGGGAGAGGTCAAGGTCAGAATCAGTTCATTACTACCTTCCCACAGGGGCTGGGACACAGGCAGTTGTGGGGTGGCTTTGCCCGGACCCCAGAGCAGATTCAAGCCCCTCTGAGCTGTGTTCCATGACAAGCGCAGCCCCTGGCTCATCCTTGCATTGTCAGCTTGGCACCAGCCTCCTGTGATAGCAGGCACGGAACATTTGGAGAGGTCCCTAACACTAACCTTAAACTGTACCCTAAACCTACCCCGTACCCTAACCCCAACACCTACCAGAACACTAACGCCTAACCCTACCCCTGAACCGAACCCAAACCCTAAAGCGTACCCTAACCCTAACCCGTACCCTAAATGGTAGCCTAACCCTAAACCCTACCCTGTACGGTAAACCGTGCCCTAACCCCTACCCTATCTCTAACCCGTACCCTAACCCGTACCCTAACCCATGCCCTAACCAGTACCCTAACTCTAACCCTAACCCTCGGTCAACGGGAGGAAAGAGGAAATCCCCGGAAGTGTGGGGTTCATGAGACATTTGACCGCCAGTCCTGACAGGAAGATGACACTGTGCCAAATGGACCTGCTGATTTCTCAGAACACTGACATCCTGTGAAATGCTACATCACTGACCCACAGGCTGATGTTCCAAACCTTGGGTCTCCTAGATCCAGAGCAGAGAAGTGCTGTCAGGTGGGGATCAGTAGGTCCTCCGACCTATGGCCTGCACACCTGCTTCCATTTCTGGGAGAAGGGGAAACACACACTTGTTTTTAAGTAGTCATTATCTTCATTCTAAAGTAGACCCATGACCTTGACCTTTTTGGAAAAGCGAAATGACTCTTCCAAATGAAGACCTCAACTCATCTGTTCCTCATGCAACCTGAGTGCGACCAGGTTGACCCAGGCTCCAAACCCCACCTGGAGGATCCTCCTGTACCGTCTTGACAGCCCATGACCGGCACCAGCACCCCCGGGGGCACAATGCTGAATTTGGGGGAGGGCTCTGGGCCTTTTGGCCACCACACCTGTGCCCGGGGAAGCGGGAACCGGGAGGATCCTCCCAGATGATCCTCATGGAACCTTAGCAACATCCCTGAGGACATGGGGCACAATGCCGAAGCTTGAGGACGGCTCTGGGGATTCTTGCCACCCACACCTGTGCCTGGGGGGGCAGCGGGAACCTGGAGGGCCCTCCCAGACAATCCCAACGGACTATTAGCACCATCCCTGGGGAACATGGGGCACAATGCTGAAATTGGGGGATGGCCCTGGGGCTTGTCGCTACCGCACCTGTGCCTAGGGGAGCAGGAACCTGAAGGAAACTCCCAGATCATCATAACAGACCATGACCACCATCGCCCTGAGGACATGGGGCACAATGCTCAGTTGGAGTCCCTTGGTCCTGAAACCAGCAGGAACGGAGCTCAAAGGACAGAGAGGCGCCTCCAGGAGAATTTCCATCCAGGGAAAAGCGGCCCACTGGAGGGCACAGAAGCAGCAACCCCACCGACCCGCAGGCCATTTGAACAGGATCACCTCCTGCACTTACTTAGCACGTTGTCCGTCTTCGTGTGTGGACCGTGACTGGCCCGCTCAGGGATGGTGCGCTTCCAGAGGAGGGCTAGAAACTTTTCAGTGCTTGCTCGTGGGTCAGAGGACCAAAGCCCAAGGAAGCAGAGGCTATCCTTCTTCCTCTGGGGCTGGGGAAGTCAGCCACCGACCTGGGGCGGGACCGGGCCCAGGAGTGTGTTCTTTCTGAAGCCACTGCCTTCGGTGGGTGTTGCTTTGCCTAAAAAAGGCCCACTCACCCCAGAGTCAGGAGCAGTGACAGGCTGTCTCCAACCCTAGCCCAGGACCACGACCCGAAACCATCCTGCCTTTGGGAGGACAGGTCTCCTGCAGGAGCCTGGGAGGGGACTGGCCCCTCTCCCACCCCGGGCTCCAGGATGCCCGGGACCTGCAAGAGCTCTTCATCTGAGGAGGAGTCTTGGAGAACAAGTGTATCTCGTCAGCCCAGCAAGTGAAATAACCAAAGCCCAAGGCTCAGGTTCTAACAGAAGCAGAATTTCAAAGTACTGTTTGGGGGAAGCCTCCTCCCCTCTTATGTGGCATTGGGGGTCCCCAAGGAAAGCCTTCTTTCGTCTCCTTCCCTCAGAGAGAGGAGCTGACCCCAAGTCCCGCGGTCCCCACCGTGTCCCAGTGCTGAGGAAGAGCCACACGCAGGGGCCTGGTGTCAGGAGTGTGGTCGGCCACTGCTCCTGGGCTCCCAGCCAGTGGTCTGGCGGCTACGTGGAAGAGCTAAATTGATTTTGGGGGAAGGAGTGCTCACTGCCCACACCGCTCACCATCCCCCTCTGCACTCTGCAATCCAGGCTCGGTGCCCGGCTTACGTCCATCACCAGCACTCCACATGTTTCCGCCATGGGAGGGATCATTCAGCCTCACCCCATTGCACAGAAGAGGAAAGCGAGGCCCAGCGAGGAGAGGTTAAATGGCTCCAGTCCCAGAGCTGTTCAGCAGAGAACCTGGAAAGCCAGGCCTCCAGAGCCCCTGCTAGACCAGCCAGAGACTCCCTGAGGTGAAAGTGAGCCGTCCCCTGCCTGACCAGGCACGCAATGGCCCCTGACCTTCATGATGGCCTGTTCTTGACCGTGAAGATGAGCTGGCCGACTAGGAGGTGGAGTTCAGCTGGTGGGACAGGCTGTAGCTACAGGACAGAGTGACACATCTGAGCTAGCAGGGGCCACACTCTGGTCTCCCTCCCGGAGCCAGACCAGGAGCTGGAATCTCGGTGCCCGAGGGGCCGGCACACAAAAGGGTCTGCACTGACCAGGGATCCATGGCCCCCAGGGAGAGTCCACTCTGCCCTCTCCCCGCTCCTGCCTGGCCTCACCTCTCCTCACTGTGTCGCTGCAGGACCCGGAACCAGGCCCCATAGGGACGGGGGGACAGTCCGGTCTGATGGTCAGGGTTCCCCAAGGGACCCAGGGTGTGGCCAGGGCACTGGGAAAAGACAAGGTCTGGGTTCCGGTGTCCAACACCACCCTGCGAACTTGGGAGTAGTAAGAGATACCCTCCCCCAAGTCCGGAGGGCTATAGCACAAAAGGCCTCAGCTTACTCTGATGTCACTTGGGCTGCAGAGATGTAGTGTCCCAAGGGTGCCACAGTCTTATAGAAGTGCCTCTCGGCCTTGGATATCCATCCCCGAACCCCTGTGATCCCAGTCTTGGGAAAATGTTTTCTAACCCCTCGAGGTCCTTCTCAGCAGAGGACAGACTCGGGGCTTGGGGGCCTTAGGACCTGGCTACGCAGAAGGTGGAAGAGCACAGGGCCACCAGTCTGAAGACCAAGGTCAGGGCCCTACTTGTTTCAGCCTCAGGGTCCCCATGTGGAAGAGAATCCAGAATCACTGCTCCGGTCAGGTTGAGGAGGCCTTAGGAAGGAATGGGGCACCAGGACCGGAGAGGGAAACGGGGACAAGGGAGGCTTCTGCGGTTTCTCACATCGCCCATGGAACCCACGGGTCTGCTCCTGTGAGAGACACAGACACAGAGACAGAGAAGGGGACAGAGAATGAACCCAGGACAGAGGGAACCAGGAGAAGTCACAGACTCCATCAGCTTAGAAATGACATCCCGGCATTTTGTGCCATTCTGTTCCTGACAGGGCCGTCACATTGGCCATCCAACCTGGAGGGCAGGGGTTTCCACAGAGATGTGTGACCAGGACTCAGGTGTGCCAGGAGCCACTGTGGGGACGGCCCAGCGCATGGGCACAGACGAGGCCCGTGGACCTGAGCCTAACAGTAATGGGAGCCCCTGGAATCCTGTGTTGGGAGAGGTCAAGGTCAGAATCAGTTCATTACTACCTTCCCACAGGGGCTGGGACACAGGCAGGTGTGGGGTGGCTTTGCCTGGACCCCAGAGCAGATTCAAGCCCCTCTGAGCTGTGTTCCATGACAAGCGCAGCCCCTGGCTCATCCTTGCATTCTCAGCTTGGCACCAGCCTCCTGTGATAGCAGGCACGGAACATTTGGAGAGGTCCCTAACACTAAACTTAAACTGTACCCTAAACCTACCCCGTACCCTAACCCCAACACCTACCAGAACACTAACGCCTAACCCTACCCCTGAACCGAACCCAAACCCTAAAGCGTACCCTAACCCTAACCCGTACCCTAAATGGTAGCCTAACCCTAAACCCTACCCTGTACGGTAAACCGTGCCCTAACCCCTACCCTATCTCTAACCCGTACCCTAACCCGTACCCTAACCCATGCCCTAACCAGTACCCTAACTCTAACCCTAACCCTCGGTCAACGGGAGGAAAGAGGAAATCCCCGGAAGTGTGGGGTTCATGAGACATTTGACCGCCAGTCCTGACAGGAAGATGACACTGTGCCAAATGGACCTGCTGATTTCTCAGAACACTGACATCCTGTGAAATGCTACATCACTGACCCACAGGCTGATGTTCCAAACCTTGGGTCTCCTAGATCCAGAGCAGAGAAGTGCTGTCAGGTGGGGATCAGTAGGTCCTCCGACCTATGGCCTGCACACCTGCTTCCATTTCTGGGAGAAGGGGAAACACACACTTGTTTTTAAGTAGTCATTATCTTCATTCTAAAGTAGACCCATGACCTTGACCTTTTTGGAAAAGCGAAATGACTCTTCCAAATGAAGACCTCAACTCATCTGTTCCTCATGCAACCTGAGTGCGACCAGGTTGACCCAGGCTCCAAGCCCCACCTGGAGGATCCTCCTGTACCATCTTGACAGCCCATGACCGGCACCAGCACCCCCGGGGGCACAATGCTGAATTTGGGGGAGGGCTCTGGGCCTTTTGGCCACCACACCTGTGCCCGGGGAAGCGGGAACCGGGAGGATCCTCCCAGATGATCCTCATGGAACCTTAGCAACATCCCTGGGGACGTGGGGCACAATGCCGAAGCTTGAGGACGGCTCTGGGGTTTCTTGCCACCCACACCTGTGCCTGGGGGGGCAGCGGGAACCTGGAGGGCCCTCCCAGACAATCCCAACGGACTATTAGCACCATCCCTGGGGAACATGGGGCACAATGCTGAAATTGGGGGATGGCCCTGGGGCTTGTCGCTACCGCACCTGTGCCTAGGGGAGCAGGAACCTGAAGGAACCTCCCAGATCATCATAACAGACCATGACCACCATCGCCCTGAGGACATGGGGCACAATGCTCAGTTGGAGTCCCTTGGTCCTGAAACCAGCAGGAACGGAGCTCAAAGGACAGAGAGGCGCCTCCAGGAGAATTTCCATCCAGGGAAAAGCGGCCCACTGGAGGGCACAGAAGCAGCAACCCCACCGACCCGCAGGCCATTTGAACAGGATCACCTCCTGCACTTACTTAGCACGTTGTCCGTCTTCGTGTGTGGACCGTGACTGGCCCGCTCAGGGATGGTGCGCTTCCAGAGGAGGGCTAGAAACTTTTCAGTGCTTGCTCGTGGGTCAGAGGACCAAAGCCCAAGGAAGCAGAGGCTATCCTTCTTCCTCTGGGGCTGGGGAAGTCAGCCACCGACCTGGGGCGGGACCGGGCCCAGGAGTGTGTTCTTTCTGAAGCCACTGCCTTCGGTGGGTGTTGCTTTGCCTAAAAAAGGCCCACTCACCCCAGAGTCAGGAGCAGTGACAGGCTGTCTCCAACCCTAGCCCAGGACCACGACCCGAAACCATCCTGCCTTTGGGAGGACAGGTCTCCTGCAGGAGCCTGGGAGGGGACTGGCCCCTCTCCCACCCCGGGCTCCAGGATGCCCGGGACCTGCAAGAGCTCTTCATCTGAGGAGGAGTCTTGGAGAACAAGTGTATCTCGTCAGCCCAGCAAGTGAAATAACCAAAGCCCAAGGCTCAGGTTCTAACAGAAGCAGAATTTCAAAGTACTGTTTGGGGGAAGCCTCCTCCCCTCTTATGTGGCATTGGGGGTCCCCAAGGAAAGCCTTCTTTCGTCTCCTTCCCTCAGAGAGAGGAGCTGACCCCAAGTCCCGCGGTCCCCACCGTGTCCCAGTGCTGAGGAAGAGCCACACGCAGGGGCCTGGTGTCAGGAGTGTGGTCGGCCACTGCTCCTGGGCTCCCAGCCAGTGGTCTGGCGGCTACGTGGAAGAGCTAAATTGATTTTGGGGGAAGGAGTGCTCACTGCCCACACCGCTCACCATCCCCCTCTGCACTCTGCAATCCAGGCTCGGTGCCCGGCTTACGTCCATCACCAGCACTCCACATGTTTCCGCCATGGGAGGGATCATTCAGCCTCACCCCATTGCACAGAAGAGGAAAGCGAGGCCCAGCGAGGAGAGGTTAAATGGCTCCAGTCCCAGAGCTGTTCAGCAGAGAACCTGGAAAGCCAGGCCTCCAGAGCCCCTGCTAGACCAGCCAGAGACTCCCTGAGGTGAAAGTGAGCCGTCCCCTGCCTGACCAGGCACGCAATGGCCCCTGACCTTCATGATGGCCTGTTCTTGACCGTGAAGATGAGCTGGCCGACTAGGAGGTGGAGTTCAGCTGGTGGGACAGGCTGTAGCTACAGGACAGAGTGACACATCTGAGCTAGCAGGGGCCACACTCTGGTCTCCCTCCCGGAGCCAGACCAGGAGCTGGAATCTCGGTGCCCGAGGGGCCGGCACACAACAGGGTCTGCACTGACCAGGGATCCATGGCCCCCAGGGAGAGTCCACTCTGCCCTCTCCCCGCTCCTGCCTGGCCTCACCTCTCCTCACTGTGTCGCTGCAGGACCCGGAACCAGGCCCCATAGGGACGGGGGGACAGTCTGGGCTGATGGTCAGGGTTCCCCAAGGGACCCAGGGTGTTGTCAGGGCACTGGGAAAAGACAAGGTCTGGGTTCCGGTGTCCAACACCACCCTGCGAACTTGGGAGTAGTAAGAGATACCCTCCCCCAAGTCCGGAGGGCTATAGCACAAAAGGCCTCAGCTTACTCTGATGTCACTTGGGCTGCAGAGATGTAGTGTCCCAAGGGTGCCACAGTCTTATAGAAGTGCCTCTCGGCCTTGGATATCCATCCCCGACCCCCTGTGATCCCAGTCTTGGGAAAATGTTTTCTAACCCCTCGAGGTCCTTCTCAGCAGAGGACAGACTCGGGGCTTGGGGGCCTTAGGACCTGGCTACGCAGAAGGTGGAAGAGCACAGGGCCACCAGTCTGAAGACCAAGGTCAGGGCCCTACTTGTTTCAGCCTCAGGGTCCCCATGTGGAAGAGAATCCAGAATCACTGCTCCGGTCAGGTTGAGGAGGCCTTAGGAAGGAATGGGGCACCAGGACCGGAGAGGGAAACGGGGACAAGGGAGGCTTCTGCGGTTTCTCACATCGCCCATGGAACCCACGGGTCTGCTCCTGTGAGAGACACAGACACAGAGACAGAGAAGGGGACAGAGAATGAACTCAGGACAGAGGGAACCAGGAGAAGTCACAGACTCCATCAGCTTAGAAATGACATCCCGGCATTTTGTGCCATTCTGTTCCTGACAGGGCCGTCACATTGGCCATCCAACCTGGAGGGCAGGGGTTTCCACAGAGATGTGTGACCAGGACTCAGGTGTGCCAGGAGCCACTGTGGGGACGGCCCAGCGCATGGGCACAGACGAGCCCCGTGGACCTGAGCCTAACAGTAATGGGAGCCCCTGGAATCCTGTGTTGGGAGAGGTCAAGGTCAGAATCAGTTCATTACTACCTTCCCACAGGGGCTGGGACACAGGCAGGTGTGGGGTGGCTTTGCCTGGACCCCAGAGCAGATTCAAGCCCCTCTGAGCTGTGTTCCATGACAAGCGCAGCCCCTGGCTCATCCTTGCATTGTCAGCTTGGCACCAGCCTCCTGTGATAGCAGGCACGGAACATTTGGAGAGGTCCCTAACACTAACCTTAAACTGTACCCTAAACCTACCCCGTACCCTAACCCCAACACCTACCAGAACACTAACGCCTAACCCTACCCCTGAACCGAACCCAAACCCTAAAGCGTACCCTAACCCTAACCCGTACCCTAAATGGTAGCCTAACCCTAAACCCTACCCTGTACGGTAAACCGTGCCCTAACCCCTACCCTATCTCTAAACCGTACCCTAACCCGTACCCTAACCCATGCCCTAACCAGTACCCTAACTCTAACCCTAACCCTCGGTCAACGGGAGGAAAGAGGAAATCCCCGGAAGTGTGGGGTTCATGAGACATTTGCCCGCCAGTCCTGACAGGAAGATGACACTGTGCCAAATGGACCTGCTGATTTCTCAGAACACTGACATCCTGTGAAATGCTACATCACTGACCCACAGGCTGATGTTCCAAACCTTGGGTCTCCTAGATCCAGAGCAGAGAAGTGCTGTCAGGTGGGGATAAGTAGGTCCTCCGACCTATGGCCTGCACACCTTCTTCCATTTCTGGGAGAAGGGGAAACACACACTTGTTTTTAAGTAGTCATTATCTTCATTCTAAAGTAGACCCATGACCTTGACCTTTTTGGAAAAGCGAAATGACTCTTCCAAATGAAGACCTCAACTCATCTGTTCCTCATGCAACCTGAGTGCGACCAGGTTTACCCAGGCTCCAAGCCCCACCTGGAGGATCCTCCTGTACCATCTTGACAGCCCATGACCGGCACCAGCACCCCCGGGGGCACAATGCTGAATTTGGGGGAGGGCTCTGGGCCTTTTGGCCACCACACCTGTGCCGGGGAAGCGGGAACCGGGAGGATCCTCCCAGATGATCCTCATGGAACCTTAGCAACATCCCTGAGGACATGGGGCACAATGCTGAAGCTTGAGGACGGCTCTGGGGTTTCTTGCCACCCACACCTGTGCCTGGGGGGGCAGCGGGAACCTGGAGGGCCCTCCCAGACAATCCCAACGGACTATTAGCACCATCCCTGGGGAACATGGGGCACAATGCTGAAATTGGGGGATGGCCCTGGGGCTTGTCGCTACCGCACCTGTGCCTAGGGGAGCAGGAACCTGAAGGAACCTCCCAGATCATCATAACAGACCATGACCACCATCGCCCTGAGGACATGGGGCACAATGCTCAGTTGGAGTCCCTTGGTCCTGAAACCAGCAGGAACGGAGCTCAAAGGACAGAGAGGCGCCTCCAGGAGAATTTCCATCCAGGGAAAAGCGGCCCACTGGAGGGCACAGAAGCAGCAACCCCACCGACCCGCAGGCCATTTGAACAGGATCAACTCCTGCACTTACTTAGCACGTTGTCCGTCTTCGTGTGTGGACCGTGACTGGCCCGCTCAGGGATGGTGCGCTTCCAGAGGAGGGCTAGAAACTTTTCAGTGCTTGCTCGTGGGTCAGAGGACCAAAGCCCAAGGAAGCAGAGGCTATCCTTCTTCCTCTGGGGCTGGGGAAGTCAGCCACCGACCTGGGGCGGGACCGGGCCCAGGAGTGTGTTCTTTCTGAAGCCACTGCCTTCGGTGGGTGTTGCTTTGCCTAAAAAAGGCCCACTCACCCCAGAGTCAGGAGCAGTGACAGGCTGTCTCCAACCCTAGCCCAGGACCACGACCCGAAACCATCCTGCCTTTGGGAGGACAGGTCTCCTGCAGGAGCCTGGGAGGGGACTGGCCCCTCTCCCACCCCGGGCTCCAGGATGCCCGGGACCTGCAAGAGCTCTTCATCTGAGGAGGAGTCTTGGAGAACAAGTGTATCTCGTCAGCCCAGCAAGTGAAATAACCAAAGCCCAAGGCTCAGGTTCTAACAGAAGCAGAATTTCAAAGTACTGTTTGGGGGAAGCCTCCTCCCCTCTTATGTGGCATTGGGGGTCCCCAAGGAAAGCCTTCTTTCGTCTCCTTCCCTCAGAGAGAGGAGCTGACCCCAAGTCCCCCGGTCCCCACCGTGTCCCAGTGCTGAGGAAGAGCCACACGCAGGGGCCTGGTGTCAGGAGTGTGGTCGGCCACTGCTCCTGGGCTCCCAGCCAGTGGTCTGGCGGCTACGTGGAAGAGCTAAATTGATTTTGGGGGAAGGAGTGCTCACTGCCTACACCGCTCACCATCCCCCTCTGCACTCTGCAATCCAGGCTCGGTTCCCGGCTTACGTCCATCACCAGCACTCCACATGTTTCCGCCATGGGAGGGATCATTCAGCCTCACCCCATTGCACAGAAGAGGAAAGCGAGGCCCAGCGAGGAGAGGTTAAATGGCTCCAGTCCCAGAGCTGTTCAGCAGAGAACCTGGAAAGCCAGGCCTCCAGAGCCCCTGCTAGACCAGCCAGAGACTCCCTGAGGTGAAAGTGAGCCGTCCCCTGCCTGACCAGGCACGCAATGGCCCCTGACCTTCATGATGGCCTGTTCTTGACCGTGAAGATGAGCTGGCCGACTAGGAGGTGGAGTTCAGCTGGTGGGACAGGCTGTAGCTACAGGACAGAGTGACACATCTGAGCTAGCAGGGGCCACACTCTGGTCTCCCTCCCGGAGCCAGACCAGGAGCTGGAATCTCGGTGCCCGAGGGGCCGGCACACAACAGGGTCTGCACTGACCAGGGATCCATGGCCCCCAGGGAGAGTCCACTCTGCCCTCTCCCCGCTCCTGCCTGGCCTCACCTCTCCTCACTGTGTCGCTGCAGGACCCGGAACCAGGCCCCATAGGGACGGGGGGACAGTCCGGGCTGATGGTCAGGGTTCCCCAAGGGACCCAGGGTGTTGCCAGGGCACTGGGAAAAGACAAGGTCTGGGTTCCGGTGTCCAACACCACCCTGCGAACTTGGGAGTAGTAAGAGATACCCTCCCCCAAGTCCGGAGGGCTATAGCACAAAAGGCCTCAGCTTACTCTGATGTCACTTGGGCTGCAGAGATGTAGTGTCCCAAGGGTGCCACAGTCTTATAGAAGTGCCTCTCGGCCTTGGATATCCATCCCCGACCCCCTGTGATCCCAGTCTTGGGAAAATGTTTTCTAACCCCTCGAGGTCCTTCTCAGCAGAGGACAGACTCGGGGCTTGGGGGCCTTAGGACCTGGCTACGCAGAAGGTGGAAGAGCACAGGGCCACCAGTCTGAAGACCAAGGTCAGGGCCCTTCTTGTTTCAGCCTCAGGGTCCCCATGTGGAAGAGAATCCAGAATCACTGCTCCGGTCAGGTTGAGGAGGCCTTAGGAAGGAATGGGGCACCAGGACCGGAGAGGGAAACGGGGACAAGGGAGGCTTCTGCGGTTTCTCACATCGCCCATGGAACCCACGGGTCTGCTCCTGTGAGAGACACAGACACAGAGACAGAGAAGGGGACAGAGAATGAACCCAGGACAGAGGGAACCAGGAGAAGTCACAGACTCCATCAGCTTAGAAATGACATCCCGGCATTTTGTGCCATTCTGTTCCTGACAGGGCCGTCACATTGGCCATCCAACCTGGAGGGCAGGGGTTTCCACAGAGATGTGTGACCAGGACTCAGGTGTGCCAGGAGCCACTGTGGGGACGGCCCAGCGCATGGGCACAGACGAGGCCCGTGGACCTGAGCCTAACAGTAATGGGAGCCCCTGGAATCCTGTGTTGGGAGAGGTCAAGGTCAGAATCAGTTCATTACTACCTTCCCACAGGGGCTGGGACACAGGCAGGTGTGGGGTGGCTTTGCCCGGACCCCAGAGCAGATTCAAGCCCCTCTGAGCTGTGTTCCATGACAAGCGCAGCCCCTGGCTCATCCTTGCATTGTCAGCTTGGCACCAGCCTCCTGTGATAGCAGGCACGGAACATTTGGAGAGGTCCCTAACACTAACCTTAAACTGTACCCTAAACCTACCCCGTACCCTAACCCCAACACCTACCAGAACACTAACGCCTAACCCTACCCCTGAACCGAACCCAAACCCTAAAGCGTACCCTAACCCTAACCCGTACCCTAAATGGTAGCCTAACCCTAAACCCTACCCTGTACGGTAAACCGTGCCCTAACCCCTACCCTATCTCTAACCCGTACCCTAACCCGTACCCTAACCCATGCCCTAACCAGTACCCTAACTCTAACCCTAACCCTCGGTCAACGGGAGGAAAGAGGAAATCCCCGGAAGTGTGGGGTTCATGAGACATTTGCCCGCCAGTCCTGACAGGAAGATGACACTGTGCCAAATGGACCTACTGATTTCTCAGAACACTGACATCCTGTGAAATGCTACATCACTGACCCACAGGCTGATGTTCCAAACCTTGGGTCTCCTACATCCAGAGCAGAGAAGTGCTGTCAGGTGGGGATAAGTAGGTCCTCCGACCTATGGCCTGCACACCTGCTTCCATTTCTGGGAGAAGGGGAAACACACACTTGTTTTTAAGTAGTCATTATCTTCATTCTAAAGTAGACCCATGACCTTGACCTTTTTGGAAAAGCGAAATGACTCTTCCAAATGAAGACCTCAACTCATCTGTTCCTCATGCAACCTGAGTGCGACCAGGTTTACCCAGGCTCCAAGCCCCACCTGGAGGATCCTCCTGTACCAACTTGACAGCCCATGACCGGCACCAGCACCCCCGGGGGCACAATGCTGAATTTGGGGGAGGGCTCTGGGCATTTTGGCCACCACACCTGTGCCTGGGGAAGCGGGAACCGGGAGGATCCTCCCAGATGATCCTCATGGAACCTTAGCAACATCCCTGAGGACATGGGGCACAATGCTGAAGCTTGAGGACGGCTCTGGGGATTCTTGCCACCCACACCTGTGCCTGGGGGGGCAGCGGGAACCTGGAGGGCCCTCCCAGACAATCCCAACGGACTATTAGCACCATCCCTGGGGAACATGGGGCACAATGCTGAAATTGGGGGATGGCCCTGGGGCTTGTCGCTACCGCACCTGTGCCTAGGGGAGCAGGAACCTGAAGGAACCTCCCAGATCATCATAACAGACCATGACCACCATCGCCCTGAGGACATGGGGCACAATGCTCAGTTGGAGTCCCTTGGTCCTGAAACCAGCAGGAACGGAGCTCAAAGGACAGAGAGGCGCCTCCAGGAGAATTTCCATCCAGGGAAAAGCGGCCCACTGGAGGGCACAGAAGCAGCAACCCCACCGACCCGCAGGCCATTTGAACAGGATCACCTCCTGCACTTACTTAGCACGTTGTCCGTCTTCGTGTGTGGACCGTGACTGGCCCGCTCAGGGATGGTGCGCTTCCAGAGGAGGGCTAGAAACTTTTCAGTGCTTGCTCGTGGGTCAGAGGACCAAAGCCCAAGGAAGCAGAGGCTATCCTTCTTCCTCTGGGGCTGGGGAAGTCAGCCACCGACCTGGGGCGGGACCGGGCCCAGGAGTGTGTTCTTTCTGAAGCCACTGCCTTCGGTGGGTGTTGCTTTGCCTAAAAAAGGCCCACTCACCCCAGAGTCAGGAGCAGTGACAGGCTGTCTCCAACCCTAGCCCAGGACCACGACCCGAAACCATCCTGCCTTTGGGAGGACAGGTCTCCTGCAGGAGCCTGGGAGGGGACTGGCCCCTCTCCCACCCCGGGCTCCAGGATGCCCGGGACCTGCAAGGGGTCTTCATCTGAGGAGGAGTCTTGGACAACAAGTGTATCTCGTCAGCCCAGCAAGTGAAATAACCAAAGCCCAAGGCTCAGGTTCTAACAGAAGCAGAATTTCAATGTACTGTTTGGGGGAAGCCTCCTCCCCTCTTATGTGGCATTGGGGGTCCCCAAGGAAAGCCTTCTTTCGTCTCCTTCCCTCAGAGAGAGGAGCTGACCCCAAGTCCCGCGGTCCCCACCGTGTCCCAGTGCTGAGGAAGAGCCACACGCAGGGGCCTGGTGTCAGGAGTGTGGTCGGCCACTGCTCCTGGGCTCCCAGCCAGTGGTCTGGCGGCTACGTGGAAGAGCTAAATTGATTTTGGGGGAAGGAGTGCTCACTGCCCACACCGCTCACCATCCCCCTCTGCACTCTGCAATCCAGGCTTGGTGCCCGGCTTACGTCCATCACCAGCACTCCACATGTTTCCGCCATGGGAGGGATCATTCAGCCTCACCCCATTGCACAGAAGAGGAAAGCGAGGCCCAGCGAGGAGAGGTTAAATGGCTCCAGTCCCAGAGCTGTTCAGCAGAGAACCTGGAAAGCCAGGCCTCCAGAGCCCCTGCTAGACCAGCCAGAGACTCCCTGAGGTGAAAGTGAGCCGTCCCCTGCCTGACCAGGCACGCAATGGCCCCTGACCTTCATGATGGCCTGTTCTTGACCGTGAAGATGAGCTGGCCGACTAGGAGGTGGAGTTCAGCTGGTGGGACAGGCTGTAGCTACAGGACAGAGTGACACATCTGAGCTAGCAGGGGCCACACTCTGGTCTCCCTCCCGGAGCCAGACCAGGAGCTGGAATCTCGGTGCCCGAGGGGCCGGCACACAACAGGGTCTGCACTGACCAGGGATCCATGGCCCCCAGGGAGAGTCCACTCTGCCCTCTCCCCGCTCCTGCCTGGCCTCACCTCTCCTCACTGTGTCGCTGCAGGACCCGGAACCAGGCCCCATAGGGACGGGGGGACAGTCCGGGCTGATGGTCAGGGTTCCCCAAGGGACCCAGGGTGTTGCCAGGGCACTGGGAAAAGACAAGGTCTGGGTTCCGGTGTCCAACACCACCCTGCGAACTTGGGAGTAGTAAGAGATACCCTCCCCCAAGTCCGGAGGGCTATAGCACAAAAGGCCTCAGCTTACTCTGATGTCACTTGGGCTGCAGAGATGTAGTGTCCCAAGGGTGCCACAGTCTTATAGAAGTGCCTCTCGGCCTTGGATATCCATCCCCGACCCCCTGTGATCCCAGTCTTGGGAAAATGTTTTCTAACCCCTCGAGGTCCTTCTCAGCAGAGGACAGACTCGGGGCTTGGGGGCCTTAGGACCTGGCTACGCAGAAGGTGGAAGAGCACAGGGCCACCAGTCTGAAGACCAAGGTCAGGGCCCTTCTTGTTTCAGCCTCAGGGTCCCCATGTGGAAGAGAATCCAGAATCACTGCTCCGGTCAGGTTGAGGAGGCCTTAGGAAGGAATGGGGCACCAGGACCGGAGAGGGAAACGGGGACAAGGGAGGCTTCTGCGGTTTCTCACATCGCCCATGGAACCCACGGGTCTGCTCCTGTGAGAGACACAGACACAGAGACAGAGAAGGGGACAGAGAATGAACCCAGGACAGAGGGAACCAGGAGAAGTCACAGACTCCATCAGCTTAGAAATGACATCCCGGCATTTTGTGCCATTCTGTTCCTGACAGGGCCGTCACATTGGCCATCCAACCTGGAGGGCAGGGGTTTCCACAGAGATGTGTGACCAGGACTCAGGTGTGCCAGGAGCCACTGTGGGGACGGCCCAGCGCATGGGCACAGACGAGGCCCGTGGACCTGAGCCTAACAGTAATGGGAGCCCCTGGAATCCTGTGTTGGGAGAGGTCAAGGTCAGAATCAGTTCATTACTACCTTCCCACAGGGGCTGGGACACAGGCAGGTGTGGGGTGGCTTTGCCCGGACCCCAGAGCAGATTCAAGCCCCTCTGACCTGTGTTCCATGACAAGCGCAGCCCCTGGCTCATCCTTGCATTGTCAGCTTGGCACCAGCCTCCTGTGATAGCAGGCACGGAACATTTGGAGAGGTCCCTAACACTAACCTTAAACTGTACCCTAAACCTACCCCGTACCCTAACCCCAACACCTACCAGAACACTAACGCCTAACCCTACCCCTGAACCGAACCCAAACCCTAAAGCGTACCCTAACCCTAACCCGTACCCTAAATGGTAGCCTAACCCTAAACCCTACCCTGTACGGTAAACCGTGCCCTAACCCCTACCCTATCTCTAACCCGTACCCTAACCCATACCCTAACCCATGCCCTAACCAGTACCCTAACTCTAACCCTAACCCTCGGTCAACGGGAGGAAAGAGGAAATCCCCGGAAGTGTGGGGTTCATGAGACATTTGCCCGCCAGTCCTGACAGGAAGATGACACTGTGCCAAATGGACCTACTGATTTCTCAGAACACTGACATCCTGTGAAATGCTACATCACTGACCCACAGGCTGATGTTCCAAACCTTGGGTCTCCTACATCCAGAGCAGAGAAGTGCTGTCAGGTGGGGATAAGTAGGTCCTCCGACCTATGGCCTGCACACCTGCTTCCATTTCTGGGAGAAGGGGAAACACACACTTGTTTTTAAGTAGTCATTATCTTCATTCTAAAGTAGACCCATGACCTTGACCTTTTTGGAAAAGCGAAATGACTCTTCCAAATGAAGACCTCAACTCATCTGTTCCTCATGCAACCTGAGTGCGACCAGGTTTACCCAGGCTCCAAGCCCCACCTGGAGGATCCTCCTGTACCAACTTGACAGCCCATGACCGGCACCAGCACCCCCGGGGGCACAATGCTGAATTTGGGGGAGGGCTCTGGGCATTTTGGCCACCACACCTGTGCCTGGGGAAGCGGGAACCGGGAGGATCCTCCCAGATGATCCTCATGGAACCTTAGCAACATCCCTGAGGACATGGGGCACAATGCTGAAGCTTGAGGACGGCTCTGGGGATTCTTGCCACCCACACCTGTGCCTGGGGGGGCAGCGGGAACCTGGAGGGCCCTCCCAGACAATCCCAACGGACTATTAGCACCATCCCTGGGGAACATGGGGCACAATGCTGAAATTGGGGGATGGCCCTGGGGCTTGTCGCTACCGCACCTGTGCCTAGGGGAGCAGGAACCTGAAGGAACCTCCCAGATCATCATAACAGACCATGACCACCATCGCCCTGAGGACATGGGGCACAATGCTCAGTTGGAGTCCCTTGGTCCTGAAACCAGCAGGAACGGAGCTCAAAGGACAGAGAGGCGCCTCCAGGAGAATTTCCATCCAGGGAAAAGCGGCCCACTGGAGGGCACAGAAGCAGCAACCCCACCGACCCGCAGGCCATTTGAACAGGATCACCTCCTGCACTTACTTAGCACGTTGTCCGTCTTCGTGTGTGGACCGTGACTGGCCCGCTCAGGGATGGTGCGCTTCCAGAGGAGGGCTAGAAAGTTTTCAGTGCTTGCTCGTGGGTCAGTGGACCAAAGCCCAAGGAAGCAGAGGCTATCCTTCTTCCTCTGGGGCTGGGGAAGTCAGCCACCGACCTGGGGCGGGACCGGGCCCAGGAGTGTGTTCTTTCTGAAGCCACTGCCTTCGGTGGGTGTTGCTTTGCCTAAAAAAGGCCCACTCACCCCAGAGTCAGGAGCAGTGACAGGCTGTCTCCAACCCTAGCCCAGGACCACGACCCGAAACCATCCTGCCTTTGGGAGGACAGGTCTCCTGCAGGAGCCTGGGAGGGGACTGGCCCCTCTCCCACCCCGGGCTCCAGGATGCCCGGGACCTGCAAGGGCTCTTCATCTGAGGAGGAGTCTTGGACAACAAGTGTATCTCGTCAGCCCAGCAAGTGAAATAACCAAAGCCCAAGGCTCAGGTTCTAACAGAAGCAGAATTTCAAAGTACTGTTTGGGGGAAGCCTCCTCCCCTCTTATGTGGCATTGGGGGTCCCCAAGGAAAGCCTTCTTTCGTCTCCTTCCCTCAGAGAGAGGAGCTGACCCCAAGTCCCGCGGTCCCCACCGTGTCCCAGTGCTGAGGAAGAGCCACACGCAGGGGCCTGGTGTCAGGAGTGTGGTCGGCCACTGCTCCTGGGCTCCCAGCCAGTGGTCTGGCGGCTACGTGGAAGAGCTAAATTGATTTTGGGGGAAGGAGTGCTCACTGCCCACACCGCTCACCATCCCCCTCTGCACTCTGCAATCCAGGCTCGGTGCCCGGCTTACGTCCATCACCAGCACTCCACATGTTTCCGCCATGGGAGGGATCATTCAGCCTCACCCCATTGCACAGAAGAGGAAAGCGAGGCCCAGCGAGGAGAGGTTAAATGGCTCCAGTCCCAGAGCTGTTCAGCAGAGAACCTGGAAAGCCAGGCCTCCAGAGCCCCTGCTAGACCAGCCAGAGACTCCCTGAGGTGAAAGTGAGCCGTCCCCTGCCTGACCAGGCACGCAATGGCCCCTGACCTTCATGATGGCCTGTTCTTGACCGTGAAGATGAGCTGGCCGACTAGGAGGTGGAGTTCAGCTGGTGGGACAGGCTGTAGCTACAGGTCAGAGTGACACATCTGAGCTAGCAGGGGCCACACTCTGGTCTCCCTCCCGGAGCCAGACCAGGAGCTGGAATCTCGGTGCCCGAGGGGCCGGCACACAACAGGGTCTGCACTGACCAGGGATCCATGGCCCCCAGGGAGAGTCCACTCTGCCCTCTCCCCGCTCCTGCCTGGCCTCACCTCTCCTCACTGTGTCGCTGCAGGACCCGGAACCAGGCCCCATAGGGACGGGGGGACAGTCCGGGCTGATGGTCAGGGTTCCCCAAGGGACCCAGGGTGTTGCCAGGGCACTGGGAAAAGACAAGGTCTGGGTTCCGGTGTCCAACACCACCCTGCGAACTTGGGAGTAGTAAGAGATACCCTCCCCCAAGTCCGGAGGGCTATAGCACAAAAGGCCTCAGCTTACTCTGATGTCACTTGGGCTGCAGAGATGTAGTGTCCCAAGGGTGCCACAGTCTTATAGAAGTGCCTCTCGGCCTTGGATATCCATCCCCGACCCCCTGTGATCCCAGTCTTGGGAAAATGTTTTCTAACCCCTCGAGGTCCTTCTCAGCAGAGGACAGACTCGGGGCTTGGGGGCCTTAGGACCTGGCTACGCAGAAGGTGGAAGAGCACAGGGCCACCAGTCTGAAGACCAAGGTCAGGGCCCTTCTTGTTTCAGCCTCAGGGTCCCCATGTGGAAGAGAATCCAGAATCACTGCTCCGGTCAGGTTGAGGAGGCCTTAGGAAGGAATGGGGCACCAGGACCGGAGAGGGAAACGGGGACAAGGGAGGCTTCTGCGGGTTCTCACATCGCCCATGGAACCCACGGGTCTGCTCCTGTGAGAGACACAGACACAGAGACAGAGAAGGGGACAGAGAATGAACCCAGGACAGAGGGAACCAGGAGAAGTCACAGACTCCATCAGCTGAGAAATGACATCCCGGCATTTTGTGCCATTCTGTTCCTGACAGGGCCGTCACATTGGCCATCCACCCTGGAGGGCAGGGGTTTCCACAGAGATGTGTGACCAGGACTCAGGTGTGCCAGGAGCCACTGTGGGGACGGCCCAGCGCATGGGCACAGACGAGGCCCGTGGACCTGAGCCTAACCGTAATGGGAGCCCCTGGAATCCTGTGTTGGGAGAGGTCAAGGTCAGAATCAGTTCATTACTACCTTCCCACAGGGGCTGGGACACAGGCAGGTGTGGGGTGGCTTTGCCTGGACCCCAGAGCAGATTCAAGCCCCTCTGAGCTGTGTTCCATGACAAGCGCAGCCCCTGGCTCATCCTTGCATTGTCAGCTTGGCACCAGCCTCCTGTGATAGCAGGCACGGAACATTTGGAGAGGTCCCTAACACTAACCTTAAACTGTACCCTAAACCTACCCCGTACCCTAACCCCAACACCTACCAGAACACTAACGCCTAACCCTACCCCTGAACCGAACCCAAACCCTAAAGCGTACCCTAACCCTAACCCGTACCCTAAATGGTAGCCTAACCCTAAACCCTACCCTGTACGGTAAACCGTGCCCTAACCCCTACCCTATCTCTAACCCGTACCCTAACCCGTACCCTAACCCATGCCCTAACCAGTACCCTAACTCTAACCCTAACCCTCGGTCAACGGGAGGAAAGAGGAAATCCCCGGAAGTGTGGGGTTCATGAGACATTTGACCGCCAGTCCTGACAGGAAGATGACACTGTGCCAAATGGACCTGCTGATTTCTCAGAACACTGACATCCTGTGAAATGCTACATCCCTGACCCACAGGCTGATGTTCCAAACCTTGGGTCTCCTAGATCCAGAGCAGAGAAGTGCTGTCAGGTGGGGATAAGTAGGTCCTCCGACCTATGGCCTGCACACCTGCTTCCATTTCTGGGAGAAGGGGAAACACACACTTGTTTTTAAGTAGTCATTATCTTCATTCTAAAGTAGACCCATGACCTTGACCTTTTTGGAAAAGCGAAATGACTCTTCCAAATGAAGACCTCAACTCATCTGTTCCTCATGCAACCTGAGTGCGACCAGGTTTACCCAGGCTCCAAGCCCCACCTGGAGGATCCTCCTGTACCATCTTGACAGCCCATGACCGGCACCAGCACCCCCGGGGGCACAATGCTGAATTTGGGGGAGGGCTCTGGGCCTTTTGGCCACCACACCTGTGCCTGGGGAAGCGGGAACCGGGAGGATCCTCCCAGATGATCCTCATGGAACCTTAGCAACATCCCTGAGGACATGGGGCACAATGCTGAAGCTTGAGGACGGCTCTGGGGTTTCTTGCCACCCACACCTGTGCCTGGGGGGGCAGCGGGAACCTGGAGGGCCCTCCCAGACAATCCCAACGGACTATTAGCACCATCCCTGGGGAACATGGGGCACAATGCTGAAATTGGGGGATGGCCCTGGGGCTTGTCGCTACCGCACCTGTGCCTAGGGGAGCAGGAACCTGAAGGAACCTCCCAGATCATCATAACAGACCATGACCACCATCGCCCTGAGGACATGGGGCACAATGCTCAGTTGGAGTCCCTTGGTCCTGAAACCAGCAGGAACGGAGCTCAAAGGACAGAGAGGCGCCTCCAGGAGAATTTCCATCCAGGGAAAAGCGGCCCACTGGAGGGCACAGAAGCAGCAACCCCACCGACCCGCAGGCCATTTGAACAGGATCACCTCCTGCACTTACTTAGCACGTTGTCCGTCTTCGTGTGTGGACCGTGACTGGCCCGCTCAGGGATGGTGCGCTTCCAGAGGAGGGCTAGAAACTTTTCAGTGCTTGCTCGTGGGTCAGAGGACCAAAGCCCAAGGAAGCAGAGGCTATCCTTCTTCCTCTGGGGCTGGGGAAGTCAGCCACCGACCTGGGGCGGGACCGGGCCCAGGAGTGTGTTCTTTCTGAAGCCACTGCCTTCGGTGGGTGTTGCTTTGCCTAAAAAAGGCCCACTCACCCCAGAGTCAGGAGCAGTGACAGGCTGTCTCCAACCCTAGCCCAGGACCACGACCCGAAACCATCCTGCCTTTGGGAGGACAGGTCTCCTGCAGGAGCCTGGGAGGGGACTGGCCCCTCTCCCACCCCGGGCTCCAGGATGCCCGGGACCTGCAAGGGCTCTTCATCTGAGGAGGAGTCTTGGAGAACAAGTGTATCTCGTCAGCCCAGCAAGTGAAATAACCAAAGCCCAAGGCTCAGGTTCTAACAGAAGCAGAATTTCAAAGTACTGTTTGGGGGAAGCCTCCTCCCCTCTTATGTGGCATTGGGGGACCCCAAGGAAAGCCTTCTTTCGTCTCCTTCCCTCAGAGAGAGGAGCTGACCCCAAGTCCCGCGGTCCCCACCGTGTCCCAGTGCTGAGGAAGAGCCACACGCAGGGGCCTGGTGTCAGGAGTGTGGTCGGCCACTGCTCCTGGGCTCCCAGCCAGTGGTCTGGCGGCTACGTGGAAGAGCTAAATTGATTTTGGGGGAAGGAGTGCTCACTGCCCACACCGCTCACCATCCCCCTCTGCACTCTGCAATCCAGGCTCGGTGCCCGGCTTACGTCCATCACCAGCACTCCACATGTTTCCGCCATGGGAGGGATCATTCAGCCTCACCCCATTGCACAGAAGAGGAAAGCGAGGCCCAGCGAGGAGAGGTTAAATGGCTCCAGTCCCAGAGCTGTTCAGCAGAGAACCTGGAAAGCCAGGCCTCCAGAGCCCCTGCTAGACCAGCCAGAGTCTCCCTGAGGTGAAAGTGAGCCGTCCCCTGCCTGACCAGGCACGCAATGGCCCCTGACCTTCATGATGGCCTGTTCTTGACCGTGAAGATGAGCTGGCCGACTAGGAGGTGGAGTTCAGCTGGTGGGACAGGCTGTAGCTACAGGACAGAGTGACACATCTGAGCTAGCAGGGGCCACACTCTGGTCTCCCTCCAGAAGCCAGACCAGGAGCTGGAATCTCGGTGCCCGAGGGGCCGGCACACAACAGGGTCTGCACTGACCAGGGATCCATGGCCCCCAGGGAGAGTCCACTCTGCCCTCTCCCCGCTCCTGCCTGGCCTCACCTCTCCTCACTGTGTCGCTGCAGGCCCCGGAACCAGGCCCCATAGGGACGGGGGGACAGTCCGGGCTGATGGTCAGGGTTCCCCAAGGGACCCAGGGTGTTGCCAGGGCACTGGGAAAAGACAAGGTCTGGGTTCCGGTGTCCAACACCACCCTGCGAACTTGGGAGTAGTAAGAGATACCCTCCCCCAAGTCCGGAGGGCTATAGCACAAAAGGCCTCAGCTTACTCTGATGTCTCTTGGGCTGCAGAGATGTAGTGTCCCAAGGGTGCCACAGTCTTATAGAAGTGCCTCTCGGCCTTGGATATCCATCCCCGACCCCCTGTGATCCCAGTCTTGGGAAAATGTTTTCTAACCCCTCGAGGTCCTTCTCAGCAGAGGACAGACTCGGGGCTTGGGGGCCTTAGGACCTGGCTACGCAGAAGGTGGAAGAGCACAGGGCCACCAGTCTGAAGACCAAGGTCAGGGCCCTTCTTGTTTCAGCCTCAGGGTCCCCATGTGGAAGAGAATCCAGAATCACTGCTCCGGTCAGGTTGAGGAGGCCTTAGGAAGGAATGGGGCACCAGGACCGGAGAGGGAAACGGGGACAAGGGAGGCTTCTGCGGTTTCTCACATCGCCCATGGAACCCACGGGTCTGCTCCTGTGAGAGACACAGACACAGAGACAGAGAAGGGGACAGAGAATGAACCCAGGACAGAGGGAACCAGGAGAAGTCACAGACTCCATCAGCTTAGAAATGACATCCCGGCATTTTGTGCCATTCTGTTCCTGACAGGGCCGTCACATTGGCCATCCACCCTGGAGGGCAGGGGTTTCCACAGAGATGTGTGACCAGGACTCAGGTGTGCCAGGAGCCACTGTGGGGACGGCCCAGCGCATGGGCACAGACGAGGCCCGTGGACCTGAGCCTAACAGTAATGGGAGTCCCTGGAATCCTGTGTTGGGAGAGGTCAAGGTCAGAATCAGTTCATTACTACCTTCCCACAGGGGCTGGGACACAGGCAGGTGTGGGGTGGCTTTGCCTGGACCCCAGAGCAGATTCAAGCCCCTCTGAGCTGTGTTCCATGACAAGCGCAGCCCCTGGCTCATCCTTGCATTGTCAGCTTGGCACCAGCCTCCTGTGATAGCAGGCACGGAACATTTGGAGAGGTCCCTAACACTAACCTTAAACTGTACCCTAAACCTACCCCGTACCCTAACCCCAACACCTACCAGAACACTAACTCCTAAACCTACCCCTGAACCGAACCCAAACCCTAAAGCGTACCCTAACCCTAACCCGTACCCTAAATGGTAGCCTAACCCTAAACCCTACCCTGTACGGTAAACCGTGCCCTAACCCCTACCCTATCTCTAACCCGTACCCTAACCCGTACCCTAACCCATGCCCTAACCAGTACCCTAACTCTAACCCTAACCCTCGGTCAACGGGAGGAAAGAGGAAATCCCCGGAAGTGTGGGGTTCATGAGACATTTGACCGCCAGTCCTGACAGGAAGATGACACTGTGCCAAATGGACCTGCTGATTTCTCAGAACACTGACATCCTGTGAAATGCTACATCCCTGACCCACAGGCTGATGTTCCAAACCTTGGGTCTCCTAGATCCAGAGCAGAGAAGTGCTGTCAGGTGGGGATAAGTAGGTCCTCCGACCTATGGCCTGCACACCTGCTTCCATTTCTGGGAGAAGGGGAAACACACACTTGTTTTTAAGTAGTCATTATCTTCATTCTAAAGTAGATCCATGACCTTGACCTTTTTGGAAAAGCGAAATGACTCTTCCAAATGAAGACCTCAACTCATCTGTTCCTCATGCAACCTGAGTGCGACCAGGTTTACCCAGGCTCCAAGCCCCACCTGGAGGATCCTCCTGTACCATCTTGACAGCCCATGACCGGCACCAGCACCCCCGGGGGCACAATGCTGAATTTGGGGGAGGGCTCTGGGCCTTTTGGCCACCACACCTGTGCCTGGGGAAGCGGGAACCGGGAGGATCCTCCCAGATGATACTCATGGAACCTTAGCAACATCCCTGAGGACATGGGGCACAATGCTGAAGCTTGAGGACGGCTCTGGGGTTTCTTGCCACCCACACCTGTGCCTGGGGGGGCAGCGGGAACCTGGAGGGCCCTCCCAGACAATCCCAACGGACTATTAGCACCATCCCTGGGGAACATGGGGCACAATGCTGAAATTGGGGGATGGCCCTGGGGCTTGTCGCTACCGCACCTGTGCCTAGGGGAGCAGGAACCTGAAGGAACCTCCCAGATCATCATAACAGACCATGACCACCATCGCCCTGAGGACATGGGGCACAATGCTCAGTTGGAGTCCCTTGGTCCTGAAACCAGCAGGAACGGAGCTCAAAGGACAGAGAGGCGCCTCCAGGAGAATTTCCATCCAGGGAAAAGCGGCCCACTGGAGGGCACAGAAGCAGCAACCCCACCGACCCGCAGGCCATTTGAACAGGATCACCTCCTGCACTTACTTAGCACGTTGTCCGTCTTCGTGTGTGGACCGTGACTGGCCCGCTCAGGGATGGTGCGCTTCCAGAGGAGGGCTAGAAACTTTTCAGTGCTTGCTCGTGGGTCAGAGGACCAAAGCCCAAGGAAGCAGAGGCTATCCTTCTTCCTCTGGGGCTGGGGAAGTCAGCCACCGACCTGGGGCGGGACCGGGCCCAGGAGTGTGTTCTTTCTGAAGCCACTGGCTTCGGTGGGTGTTGCTTTGCCTAAAAAAGGCCCACTCACCCCAGAGTCAGGAGCAGTGACAGGCTGTCTCCAACCCTAGCCCAGGACCACGACCCGAAACCATCCTGCCTTTGGGAGGACAGGTCTCCTGCAGGAGCCTGGGAGGGGACTGGCCCCTCTCCCACCCCGGGCTCCAGGATGCCCGGGACCTGCAAGGGCTCTTCATCTGAGGAGGAGTCTTGGACAACAAGTGTATCTCGTCAGCCCAGCAAGTGAAATAACCAAAGCCCAAGGCTCAGGTTCTAACAGAAGCAGAATTTCAAAGTACTGTTTGGGGGAAGCCTCCTCCCCTCTTATGTGGCATTGGGGGTCCCCAAGGAAAGCCTTCTTTCGTCTCCTTCCCTCAGAGAGAGGAGCTGACCCCAAGTCCCGCGGTCCCCACCGTGTCCCAGTGCTGAGGAAGAGCCACACGCAGGGGCCTGGTGTCAGGAGTGTGGTCGGCCACTGCTCCTGGGCTCCCAGCCAGTGGTCTGGCGGCTACGTGGAAGAGCTAAATTGATTTTGGGGGAAGGAGTGCTCACTGCCCACACCGCTCACCATCCCCCTCTGCACTCTGCAATCCAGGCTCGGTGCCCGGCTTACGTCCATCACCAGCACTCCACATGTTTCCGCCATGGGAGGGATCATTCAGCCTCACCCCATTGCACAGAAGAGGAAAGCGAGGCCCAGCGAGGAGAGGTTAAATGGCTCCAGTCCCAGAGCTGTTCAGCAGAGAACCTGGAAAGCCAGGCCTCCAGAGCCCCTGCTAGACCAGCCAGAGACTCCCTGAGGTGAAAGTGAGCCGTCCCCTGCCTGACCAGGCACGCAATGGCCCCTGACCTTCATGATGGCCTGTTCTTGACCGTGAACATGAGCTGGCCGACTAGGAGGTGGAGTTCAGCTGGTGGGACAGGCTGTAGCTACAGGACAGAGTGACACATCTGAGCTAGCAGGGGCCACACTCTGGTCTCCCTCCCGGAGCCAGACCAGGAGCTGGAATCTCGGTGCCCGAGGGGCCGGCACACAACAGGGTCTGCACTGACCAGGGATCCATGGCCCCCAGGGAGAGTCCACTCTGCCCTCTCCCCGCTCCTGCCTGGCCTCACCTCTCCTCACTGTGTCGCTGCAGGACCCGGAACCAGGCCCCATAGGGACGGGGGGACAGTCCGGGCTGATGGTCAGGGTTCCCCAAGGGACCCAGGGTGTTGCCAGGGCACTGGGAAAAGACAAGGTCTGGGTTCCGGTGTCCAACACCACCCTGCGAACTTGGGAGTAGTAAGAGATACCCTCCCCCAAGTCCGGAGGGCTATAGCACAAAAGGCCTCAGCTTACTCTGATGTCACTTGGGCTGCAGAGATGTAGTGTCCCAAGGGTGCCACAGTCTTATAGAAGTGCCTCTCGGCCTTGGATATCCATCCCCGACCCCCTGTGATCCCAGTCTTGGGAAAATGTTTTCTAACCCCTCGAGGTCCTTCTCAGCAGAGGACAGACTCGGGGCTTGGGGGCCTTAGGACCTGGCTACGCAGAAGGTGGAAGAGCACAGGGCCACCACTCTGAAGACCAAGGTCAGGGCCCTTCTTGTTTCAGCCTCAGGGTCCCCATGTGGAAGAGAATCCAGAATCACTGCTCCGGTCAGGTTGAGGAGGCCTTAGGAAGGAATGGGGCACCAGGACCGGAGAGGGAAACGGGGACAAGGGAGGCTTCTGCGGTTTCTCACATCGCCCATGGAACCCACGGGTCTGCTCCTGTGAGAGACACAGACACAGAGACAGAGAAGGGGACAGAGAATGAACCCAGGACAGAGGGAACCAGGAGAAGTCACAGACTCCATCAGCTGAGAAATGACATCCCGGCATTTTGTGCCATTCTGTTCCTGACAGGGCCGTCACATTGGCCATCCACCCTGGAGGGCAGGGGTTTCCACAGAGATGTGTGGCCAGGACTCAGGTGTGCCAGGAGCCACTGTGGGGACGGCCCAGCGCATGGGCACAGACGAGGCCCGTGGACCTGAGCCTAACAGTAATGGGAGTCCCTGGAATCCTGTGTTGGGAGAGGTCAAGGTCAGAATCAGTTCATTACTACCTTCCCACAGGGGCTGGGACACAGGCAGGTGTGGGGTGGCTTTGCCTGGACCCCAGAGCAGATTCAAGCCCCTCTGAGCTGTGTTCCATGACAAGCGCAGCCCCTGGCTCATCCTTGCATTGTCAGCTTGGCACCAGCCTCCTGTGATAGCAGGCACGGAACATTTGGAGAGGTCCCTAACACTAACCTTAAACTCTACCCTAAACCTACCCCGTACCCTAACCCCAACACCTACCAGAACACTAACGCCTAACCCTACCCCTGAACCGAACCCAAACCCTAAAGCGTACCCTAACCCTAACCCGTACCCTAAATGGTAGCCTAACCCTAAACCCTACCCTGTACGGTAAACCGTGCCCTAACCCCTACCCTATCTCTAACCCGTACCCTAACCCGTACCCTAACCCATGCCCTAACCAGTACCCTAACTCTAACCCTAACCCTCGGTCAACGGGAGGAAAGAGGAAATCCCCGGAAGTGTGGGGTTCATGAGACATTTGACCGCCAGTCCTGACAGGAAGATGACACTGTGCCAAATGGACCTGCTGATTTCTCAGAACACTGACATCCTGTGAAATGCTACATCCCTGACCCACAGGCTGATGTTCCAAACCTTGGGTCTCCTAGATCCAGAGCAGAGAAGTGCTGTCAGGTGGGGATAAGTAGGTCCTCCGACCTATGGCCTGCACACCTGCTTCCATTTCTGGGAGAAGGGGAAACACACACTTGTTTTTAAGTAGTCATTATCTTCATTCTAAAGTAGACCCATGACCTTGACCTTTTTGGAAAAGCGAAATGACTCTTCCAAATGAAGACCTCAACTCATCTGTTCCTCATGCAACCTGAGTGCGACCAGGTTTACCCAGGCTCCAAGCCCCACCTGGAGGATCCTCCTGTACCATCTTGACAGCCCATGACCGGCACCAGCACCCCCGGGGGCACAATGCTGAATTTGGGGGAGGGCTCTGGGCCTTTTGGCCACCACACCTGTGCCTGGGGAAGCGGGAACCGGGAGGATCCTCCCAGATGATCCTCATGGAACCTTAGCAACATCCCTGAGGACATGGGGCACAATGCTGAAGCTTGAGGACGGCTCTGGGGTTTCTTGCCACCCACACCTGTGCCTGGGGGGGCAGCGGGAACCTGGAGGGCCCTCCCAGACAATCCCAACGGACTATTAGCACCATCCCTGGGGAACATGGGGCACAATGCTGAAATTGGGGGATGGCCCTGGGGCTTGTCGCTACCGCACCTGTGCCTAGGGGAGCAGGAACCTGAAGGAACCTCCCAGATCATCATAACAGACCATGACCACCATCGCCCTGAGGACATGGGGCACAATGCTCAGTTGGAGTCCCTTGGTCCTGAAACCAGCAGGAACGGAGCTCAAAGGACAGAGAGGCGCCTCCAGGAGAATTTCCATCCAGGGAAAAGCGGCCCACTGGAGGGCACAGAAGCAGCAACCCCACCGACCCGCAGGCCATTTGAACAGGATCACCTCCTGCACTTACTTAGCACGTTGTCCGTCTTCGTGTGTGGACCGTGACTGGCCCGCTCAGGGATGGTGCGCTTCCAGAGGAGGGCTAGAAACTTTTCAGTGCTTGCTCGTGGGTCAGAGGACCAAAGCCCAAGGAAGCAGAGGCTATCCTTCTTCCTCTGGGGCTGGGGAAGTCAGCCACCGACCTGGGGCGGGACCGGGCCCAGGAGTGTGTTCTTTCTGAAGCCACTGCCTTCGGTGGGTGTTGCTTTGCCTAAAAAAGGCCCACTCACCCCAGAGTCAGGAGCAGTGACAGGCTGTCTCCAACCCTAGCCCAGGACCACGACCCGAAACCATCCTGCCTTTGGGAGGACAGGTCTCCTGCAGGAGCCTGGGAGGGGACTGGCCCCTCTCCCACCCCGGGCTCCAAGATGCCCGGGACCTGCAAGGGCTCTTCATCTGAGGAGGAGTCTTGGAGAACAAGTGTATCTCGTCAGCCCAGCAAGTGAAATAACCAAAGCCCAAGGCTCAGGTTCTAACAGAAGCAGAATTTCAAAGTACTGTTTGGGGGAAGCCTCCTCCCCTCTTATGTGGCATTGGGGGACCCCAAGGAAAGCCTTCTTTCGTCTCCTTCCCTCAGAGAGAGGAGCTGACCCCAAGTCCCGCGGTCCCCACCGTGTCCCAGTGCTGAGGAAGAGCCACACGCAGGGGCCTGGTGTCAGGAGTGTGGTCGGCCACTGCTCCTGGGCTCCCAGCCAGTGGTCTGGCGGCTACGTGGAAGAGCTAAATTGATTTTGGGGGAAGGAGTGCTCACTGCCCACACCGCTCACCATCCCCCTCTGCACTCTGCAATCCAGGCTCGGTGCCCGGCTTACGTCCATCACCAGCACTCCACATGTTTCCGCCATGGGAGGGATCATTCAGCCTCACCCCATTGCACAGAAGAGGAAAGCGAGGCCCAGCGAGGAGAGGTTAAATGGCTCCAGTCCCAGAGCTGTTCAGCAGAGAACCTGGAAAGCCAGGCCTCCAGAGCCCCTGCTAGACCAGCCAGAGTCTCCCTGAGGTGAAAGTGAGCCGTCCCCTGCCTGACCAGGCACGCAATGGCCCCTGACCTTCATGATGGCCTGTTCTTGAACGTGAAGATGAGCTGGCCGACTAGGAGGTGGAGTTCAGCTGGTGGGACAGGCTGTAGCTACAGGACAGAGTGACACATCTGAGCTAGCAGGGGCCACACTCTGGTCTCCCTCCAGAAGCCAGACCAGGAGCTGGAATCTCGGTGCCCGAGGGGCCGGCACACAACAGGGTCTGCACTGACCAGGGATCCATGGCCCCCAGGGAGAGTCCACTCTGCCCTCTCCCCGCTCCTGCCTGGCCTCACCTCTCCTCACTGTGTCGCTGCAGGCCCCGGAACCAGGCCCCATAGGGACGGGGGGACAGTCCGGGCTGATGGTCAGGGTTCCCCAAGGGACCCAGGGTGTTGCCAGGGCACTGGGAAAAGACAAGGTCTGGGTTCCGGTGTCCAACACCACCCTGCGAACTTGGGAGTAGTAAGAGATACCCTCCCCCAAGTCCGGAGGGCTATAGCACAAAAGGCCTCAGCTTACTCTGATGTCACTTGGGCTGCAGAGATGTAGTGTCCCAAGGGTGCCACAGTCTTATAGAAGTGCCTCTCGGCCTTGGATATCCATCCCCGACCCCCTGTGATCCCAGTCTTGGGAAAATGTTTTCTAACCCCTCGAGGTCCTTCTCAGCAGAGGACAGACTCGGGGCTTGGGGGCCTTAGGACCTGGCTACGCAGAAGGTGGAAGAGCACAGGGCCACCAGTCTGAAGGCCAAGGTCAGGGCCCTACTTGTTTCAGCCTCAGGGTCCCCATGTGGAAGAGAATCCAGAATCACTGCTCCGGTCAGGTTGAGGAGGCCTTAGGAAGGAATGGGGCACCAGGACCGGAGAGGGAAACGGGGACAAGGGAGGCTTCTGCGGTTTCTCACATCGCCCATGGAACCCACGGGTCTGCTCCTGTGAGAGACACAGACACAGAGACAGAGAAGGGGACAGAGAATGAACCCAGGACAGAGGGAACCAGGAGAAGTCACAGACTCCATCAGCTGAGAAATGACATCCCGGCATTTTGTGCCATTCTGTTCCTGACAGGGCCGTCACATTGGCCATCCACCCTGGAGGGCAGGGGTTTCCACAGAGATGTGTGACCAGGACTCAGGTGTGCCAGGAGCCACTGTGGGGACGGCCCAGCGCATGGGCACAGACGAGGCCCGTGGACCTGAGCCTAACAGTAATGGGAGCCCCTGGAATCCTGTGTTGGGAGAGGTCAAGGTCAGAATCAGTTCATTACTACCTTCCCACAGGGGCTGGGACACAGGCAGGTGTGGGGTGGCTTTGCCTGGACCCCAGAGCAGATTCAAGCCCCTCTGAGCTGTGTTCCATGACAAGCGCAGCCCCTGGCTCATCCTTGCATTGTCAGCTTGGCACCAGCCTCCTGTGATAGCAGGCACGGAACATTTGGAGAGGTCCCTAACACTAACCTTAAACTGTACCCTAAACCTACCCCGTACCCTAACCCCAACACCTACCAGAACACTAACGCCTAACCCTACCCCTGAACCGAACCCAAACCCTAAAGCGTACCCTAACCCTAACCCGTACCCTAAATGGTAGCCTAACCCTAAACCCTACCCTGTACGGTAAACCGTGCCCTAACCCCTACCCTATCTCTAACCCGTACCCTAACCCGTACCCTAACCCATGCCCTAACCAGTACCCTAACTCTAACCCTAACCCTCGGTCAACGGGAGGAAAGAGGAAATGCCCGGAAGTGTGGGGTTCATGAGACATTTGACCGCCAGTCCTGACAGGAAGATGACACTGTGCCAAATGGACCTGCTGATTTCTCAGAACACTGACATCCTGTGAAATGCTACATCCCTGACCCACAGGCTGATGTTCCAAACCTTGGGTCTCCTAGATCCAGAGCAGAGAAGTGCTGTCAGGTGGGGATAAGTAGGTCCTCCGACCTATGGCCTGCACACCTGCTTCCATTTCTGGGAGAAGGGGAAACACACACTTGTTTTTAAGTAGTCATTATCTTCATTCTAAAGTAGACCCATGACCTTGACCTTTTTGGAAAAGCGAAATGACTCTTCCAAATGAAGACCTCAACTCATCTGTTCCTCATGCAACCTGAGTGCGACCAGGTTTACCCAGGCTCCAAGCCCCACCTGGAGGATCCTCCTGTACCATCTTGACAGCCCATGACCGGCACCAGCACCCCCGGGGGCACAATGCTGAATTTGGGGGAGGGCTCTGGGCCTTTTGGCCACCACACCTGTGCCTGGGGAAGCGGGAACCGGGAGGATCCTCCCAGATGATCCTCATGGAACCTTAGCAACATCCCTGAGGACGTGGGGCACAATGCTGAAGCTTGAGGACGGCTCTGGGGTTTCTTGCCACCCACACCTGTGCCTGGGGGGGCAGCGGGAACCTGGAGGGCCCTCCCAGACAATCCCAACGGACTATTAGCACCATCCCTGGGGAACATGGGGCACAATGCTGAAATTGGGGGATGGCCCTGGGGCTTGTCGCTACCGCACCTGTGCCTAGGGGAGCAGGAACCTGAAGGAACCTCCCAGATCATCATAACAGACCATGACCACCATCGCCCTGAGGACATGGGGCACAATGCTCAGTTGGAGTCCCTTGGTCCTGAAACCAGCAGGAACGGAGCTCAAAGGACAGAGAGGCGCCTCCAGGAGAATTTCCATCCAGGGAAAAGCGGCCCACTGGAGGGCACAGAAGCAGCAACCCCACCGACCCGCAGGCCATTTGAACAGGATCACCTCCTGCACTTACTTAGCACGTTGTCCGTCTTCGTGTGTGGACCGTGACTGGCCCGCTCAGGGATGGTGCCCTTCCAGAGGAGGGCTAGAAACTTTTCAGTGCTTGCTCGTGGGTCAGAGGACCAAAGCCCAAGGAAGCAGAGGCTATCCTTCTTCCTCTGGGGCTGGGGAAGTCAGCCACCGACCTGGGGCGGGACCGGGCCCAGGAGTGTGTTCTTTCTGAAGCCACTGCCTTCGGTGGGTGTTGCTTTGCCTAAAAAAGGCCCACTCACCCCAGAGTCAGGAGCAGTGACAGGCTGTCTCCAACCCTAGCCCAGGACCACGACCCGAAACCATCCTGCCTTTGGGAGGACAGGTCTCCTGCAGGAGCCTGGGAGGGGACTGGCCCCTCTCCCACCCCGGGCTCCAGGATGC
Organism: Eumetopias jubatus; assembly: GCF_037043125.1. NCBI lineage: Eukaryota > Metazoa > Chordata > Mammalia > Carnivora > Otariidae > Eumetopias > Eumetopias jubatus. The sequence goes on from NW_028274856.1 coordinate 475,214, forward strand.
CCGGGACCTGCAAGGGCTCTTCATCTGAGGAGGAGTCTTGGACAACAAGTGTATCTCGTCAGCCCAGCAAGTGAAATAACCAAAGCCCAAGGCTCAGGTTCTAACAGAAGCAGAATTTCAAAGTACTGTTTGGGGGAAGCCTCCTCCCCTCTTATGTGGCATTGGGGGTCCCCAAGGAAAGCCTTCTTTCGTCTCCTTCCCTCAGAGAGAGGAGCTGACCCCAAGTCCCGCGGTCCCCACCGTGTCCCAGTGCTGAGGAAGAGCCACACGCAGGGGCCTGGTGTCAGGAGTGTGGTCGGCCACTGCTCCTGGGCTCCCAGCCAGTGGTCTGGCGGCTACGTGGAAGAGCTAAATTGATTTTGGGGGAAGGAGTGCTCACTGCCCACACCGCTCACCATCCCCCTCTGCACTCTGCAATCCAGGCTCGGTGCCCGGCTTACGTCCATCACCAGCACTCCACATGTTTCCGCCATGGGAGGGATCATTCAGCCTCACCCCATTGCACAGAAGAGGAAAGCGAGGCCCAGCGAGGAGAGGTTAAATGGCTCCAGTCCCAGAGCTGTTCAGCAGAGAACCTGGAAAGCCAGGCCTCCAGAGCCCCTGCTAGACCAGCCAGAGACTCCCTGAGGTGAAAGTGAGCCGTCCCCTGCCTGACCAGGCACGCAATGGCCCCTGACCTTCATGATGGCCTGTTCTTGACCGTGAAGATGAGCTGGCCGACTAGGAGGTGGAGTTCAGCTGGTGGGACAGGCTGTAGCTACAGGTCAGAGTGACACATCTGAGCTAGCAGGGGCCACACTCTGGTCTCCCTCCCGGAGCCAGACCAGGAGCTGGAATCTCGGTGCCCGAGGGGCCGGCACACAACAGGGTCTGCACTGACCAGGGATCCATGGCCCCCAGGGAGAGTCCACTCTGCCCTCTCCCCGCTCCTGCCTGGCCTCACCTCTCCTCACTGTGTCGCTGCAGGACCCGGAACCAGGCCCCATAGGGACGGGGGGACAGTCCGGGCTGATGGTCAGGGTTCCCCAAGGGACCCAGGGTGTTGCCAGGGCACTGGGAAAAGACAAGGTCTGGGTTCCGGTGTCCAACACCACCCTGCGAACTTGGGAGTAGTAAGAGATACCCTCCCCCAAGTCCGGAGGGCTATAGCACAAAAGGCCTCAGCTTACTCTGATGTCACTTGGGCTGCAGAGATGTAGTGTCCCAAGGGTGCCACAGTCTTATAGAAGTGCCTCTCGGCCTTGGATATCCATCCCCGACCCCCTGTGATCCCAGTCTTGGGAAAATGTTTTCTAACCCCTCGAGGTCCTTCTCAGCAGAGGACAGACTCGGGGCTTGGGGGCCTTAGGACCTGGCTACGCAGAAGGTGGAAGAGCACAGGGCCACCAGTCTGAAGACCAAGGTCAGGGCCCTTCTTGTTTCAGCCTCAGGGTCCCCATGTGGAAGAGAATCCAGAATCACTGCTCCGGTCAGGTTGAGGAGGCCTTAGGAAGGAATGGGGCACCAGGACCGGAGAGGGAAACGGGGACAAGGGAGGCTTCTGCGGTTTCTCACATCGCCCATGGAACCCACGGGTCTGCTCCTGTGAGAGACACAGACACAGAGACAGAGAAGGGGACAGAGAATGAACCCAGGACAGAGGGAACCAGGAGAAGTCACAGACTCCATCAGCTGAGAAATGACATCCCGGCATTTTGTGCCATTCTGTTCCTGACAGGGCCGTCACATTGGCCATCCACCCTGGAGGGCAGGGGTTTCCACAGAGATGTGTGACCAGGACTCAGGTGTGCCAGGAGCCACTGTGGGGACGGCCCAGCGCATGGGCACAGACGAGGCCCGTGGACCTGAGCCTAACAGTAATGGGAGCCCCTGGAATCCTGTGTTGGGAGAGGTCAAGGTCAGAATCAGTTCATTACTACCTTCCCACAGGGGCTGGGACACAGGCAGGTGTGGGGTGGCTTTGCCTGGACCCCAGAGCAGATTCAAGCCCCTCTGAGCTGTGTTCCATGACAAGCGCAGCCCCTGGCTCATCCTTGCATTGTCAGCTTGGCACCAGCCTCCTGTGATAGCAGGCACGGAACATTTGGAGAGGTCCCTAAAACTAACCTTAAACTGTACCCTAAACCTACCCCGTACCCTAACCCCAACACCTACCAGAACACTAACGCCTAACCCTACCCCTGAACCGAACCCAAACCCTAAAGCGTACCCTAACCCTAACCCGTACCCTAAATGGTAGCCTAACCCTAAACCCTACCCTGTACGGTAAACCGTGCCCTAACCCCTACCCTATCTCTAACCCGTACCCTAACCCGTACCCTAACCCATGCCCTAACCAGTACCCTAACTCTAACCCTAACCCTCGGTCAACGGGAGGAAAGAGGAAATCCCCGGAAGTGTGGGGTTCATGAGACATTTGACCGCCAGTCCTGACAGGAAGATGACACTGTGCCAAATGGACCTGCTGATTTCTCAGAACACTGACATCCTGTGAAATGCTACATCCCTGACCCACAGGCTGATGTTCCAAACCTTGGGTCTCCTAGATCCAGAGCAGAGAAGTGCTGTCAGGTGGGGATAAGTAGGTCCTCCGACCTATGGCCTGCACACCTGCTTCCATTTCTGGGAGAAGGGGAAACACACACTTGTTTTTAAGTAGTCATTATCTTCATTCTAAAGTAGACCCATGACCTTGACCTTTTTGGAAAAGCGAAATGACTCTTCCAAATGAAGACCTCAACTCATCTGTTCCTCATGCAACCTGAGTGCGACCAGGTTTACCCAGGCTCCAAGCCCCACCTGGAGGATCCTCCTGTACCATCTTGACAGCCCATGACCGGCACCAGCACCCCCGGGGGCACAATGCTGAATTTGGGGGAGGGCTCTGGGCCTTTTGGCCACCTCACCTGTGCCTGGGGAAGCGGGAACCGGGAGGATCCTCCCAGATGATCCTCATGGAACCTTAGCAACATCCCTGAGGACATGGGGCACAATGCTGAAGCTTGAGGACGGCTCTGGGGTTTCTTGCCACCCACACCTGTGCCTGGGGGGGCAGCGGGAACCTGGAGGGCCCTCCCAGACAATCCCAACGGACTATTAGCACCATCCCTGGGGAACATGGGGCACAATGCTGAAATTGGGGGATGGCCCTGGGGCTTGTCGCTACCGCACCTGTGCCTAGGGGAGCAGGAACCTGAAGGAACCTCCCAGATCATCATAACAGACCATGACCACCATCGCCCTGAGGACATGGGGCACAATGCTCAGTTGGAGTCCCTTGGTCCTGAAACCAGCAGGAACGGAGCTCAAAGGACAGAGAGGCGCCTCCAGGAGAATTTCCATCCAGGGAAAAGCGGCCCACTGGAGGGCACAGAAGCAGCAACCCCACCGACCCGCAGGCCATTTGAACAGGATCACCTCCTGCACTTACTTAGCACGTTGTCCGTCTTCGTGTGTGGACCGTGACTGGCCCGCTCAGGGATGGTGCGCTTCCAGAGGAGGGCTAGAAACTTTTCAGTGCTTGCTCGTGGGTCAGAGGACCAAAGCCCAAGGAAGCAGAGGCTATCCTTCTTCCTCTGGGGCTGGGGAAGTCAGCCACCGACCTGGGGCGGGACCGGGCCCAGGAGTGTGTTCTTTCTGAAGCCACTGCCTTCGGTGGGTGTTGCTTTGCCTAAAAAAGGCCCACTCACCCCAGAGTCAGGAGCAGTGACAGGCTGTCTCCAACCCTAGCCCAGGACCACGACCCGAAACCATCCTGCCTTTGGGAGGACAGGTCTCCTGCAGGAGCCTGGGAGGGGACTGGCCCCTCTCCCACCCCGGGCTCCAGGATGCCCGGGACCTGCAAGGGCTCTTCATCTGAGGAGGAGTCTTGGAGAACAAGTGTATCTCGTCAGCCCAGCAAGTGAAATAACCAAAGCCCAAGGCTCAGGTTCTAACAGAAGCAGAATTTCAAAGTACTGTTTGGGGGAAGCCTCCTCCCCTCTTATGTGGCATTGGGGGACCCCAAGGAAAGCCTTCTTTCGTCTCCTTCCCTCAGAGAGAGGAGCTGACCCCAAGTCCCGCGGTCCCCACCGTGTCCCAGTGCTGAGGAAGAGCCACACGCAGGGGCCTGGTGTCAGGAGTGTGGTCGGCCACTGCTCCTGGGCTCCCAGCCAGTGGTCTGGCGGCTACGTGGAAGAGCTAAATTGATTTTGGGGGAAGGAGTGCTCACTGCCCACACCGCTCACCATCCCCCTCTGCACTCTGCAATCCAGGCTCGGTGCCCGGCTTACGTCCATCACCAGCACTCCACATGTTTCCGCCATGGGAGGGATCATTCAGCCTCACCCCATTGCACAGAAGAGGAAAGCGAGGCCCAGCGAGGAGAGGTTAAATGGCTCCAGTCCCAGTGCTGTTCAGCAGGGAACCTGGAAAGCCAGGCCTCCAGAGCCCCTGCTAGACCAGCCAGAGACTCCCTGAGGTGAAAGTGAGCCGTCCCCTGCCTGACCAGGCACGCAATGGCCCCTGACCTTCATGATGGCCTGTTCTTGACCGTGAAGATGAGCTGGCCGACTAGGAGGTGGAGTTCAGCTGGTGGGACAGGCTGTAGCTACAGGTCAGAGTGACACATCTGAGCTAGCAGGGGCCACACTCTGGTCTCCCTCCCGGAGCCAGACCAGGAGCTGGAATCTCGGTGCCCGAGGGGCCGGCACACAACAGGGTCTGCACTGACCAGGGATCCATGGCCCCCAGGGAGAGTCCACTCTGCCCTCTCCCCGCTCCTGCCTGGCCTCACCTCTCCTCACTGTGTCGCTGCAGGACCCGGAACCAGGCCCCATAGGGACGGGGGGACAGTCCGGGCTGATGGTCAGGGTTCCCCAAGGGACCCAGGGTGTTGCCAGGCCCCTGGGAAAAGACAAGGTCTGGGTTCCGGTGTCCAACACCACCCTGCGAACTTGGGAGTAGTAAGAGATACCCTCCCCCAAGTCCGGAGGGCTATAGCACAAAAGGCCTCAGCTTACTCTGATGTCACTTGGGCTGCAGAGATGTAGTGTCCCAAGGGTGCCACAGTCTTATAGAAGTGCCTCTCGGCCTTGGATATCCATCCCCGACCCCCTGTGATCCCAGTCTTGGGAAAATGTTTTCTAACCCCTCGAGGTCCTTCTCAGCAGAGGACAGACTCGGGGCTTGGGGGCCTTAGGACCTGGCTACGCAGAAGGTGGAAGAGCACAGGGCCACCAGTCTGAAGACCAAGGTCAGGGCCCTTCTTGTTTCAGCCTCAGGGTCCCCATGTGGAAGAGAATCCAGAATCACTGCTCCGGTCAGGTTGAGGAGGCCTTAGGAAGGAATGGGGCACCAGGACCGGAGAGGGAAACGGGGACAAGGGAGGCTTCTGCGGTTTCTCACATCGCCCATGGAACCCACGGGTCTGCTCCTGTGAGAGACACAGACACAGAGACAGAGAAGGGGACAGAGAATGAACCCAGGACAGAGGGAACCAGGAGAAGTCACAGACTCCATCAGCTGAGAAATGACATCCCGGCATTTTGTGCCATTCTGTTCCTGACAGGGCCGTCACATTGGCCATCCACCCTGGAGGGCAGGGGTTTCCACAGAGATGTGTGACCAGGACTCAGGTGTGCCAGGAGCCACTGTGGGGACGGCCCAGCGCATGGGCACAGACGAGGCCCGTGGACCTGAGCCTAACAGTAATGGGAGCCCCTGGAATCCTGTGTTGGGAGAGGTCAAGGTCAGAATCAGTTCATTACTACCTTCCCACAGGGGCTGGGACACAGGCAGGTGTGGGGTGGCTTTGCCTGGACCCCAGAGCAGATTCAAGCCCCTCTGAGCTGTGTTCCATGACAAGCGCAGCCCCTGGCTCATCCTTGCATTGTCAGCTTGGCACCAGCCTCCTGTGATAGCAGGCACGGAACATTTGGAGAGGTCCCTAAAACTAACCTTAAACTGTACCCTAAACCTACCCCGTACCCTAACCCCAACACCTACCAGAACACTAACGCCTAACCCTACCCCTGAACCGAACCCAAACCCTAAAGCGTACCCTAACCCTAACCCGTACCCTAAATGGTAGCCTAACCCTAAACCCTACCCTGTACGGTAAACCGTGCCCTAACCCCTACCCTATCTCTAACCCGTACCCTAACCCGTACCCTAACCCATGCCCTAACCAGTACCCTAACTCTAACCCTAACCCTCGGTCAACGGGAGGAAAGAGGAAATCCCCGGAAGTGTGGGGTTCATGAGACATTTGACCGCCAGTCCTGACAGGAAGATGACACTGTGCCAAATGGACCTGCTGATTTCTCAGAACACTGACATCCTGTGAAATGCTACATCCCTGACCCACAGGCTGATGTTCCAAACCTTGGGTCTCCTAGATCCAGAGCAGAGAAGTGCTGTCAGGTGGGGATAAGTAGGTCCTCCGACCTATGGCCTGCACACCTGCTTCCATTTCTGGGAGAAGGGGAAACACACACTTGTTTTTAAGTAGTCATTATCTTCATTCTAAAGTAGACCCATGACCTTGACCTTTTTGGAAAAGCGAAATGACTCTTCCAAATGAAGACCTCAACTCATCTGTTCCTCATGCAACCTGAGTGCGACCAGGTTTACCCAGGCTCCAAGCCCCACCTGGAGGATCCTCCTGTACCATCTTGACAGCCCATGACCGGCACCAGCACCCCCGGGGGCACAATGCTGAATTTGGGGGAGGGCTCTGGGCCTTTTGGCCACCTCACCTGTGCCTGGGGAAGCGGGAACCGGGAGGATCCTCCCAGATGATCCTCATGGAACCTTAGCAACATCCCTGAGGACATGGGGCACAATGCTGAAGCTTGAGGACGGCTCTGGGGTTTCTTGCCACCCACACCTGTGCCTGGGGGGGCAGCGGGAACCTGGAGGGCCCTCCCAGACAATCCCAACGGACTATTAGCACCATCCCTGGGGAACATGGGGCACAATGCTGAAATTGGGGGATGGCCCTGGGGCTTGTCGCTACCGCACCTGTGCCTAGGGGAGCAGGAACCTGAAGGAACCTCCCAGATCATCATAACAGACCATGACCACCATCGCCCTGAGGACATGGGGCACAATGCTCAGTTGGAGTCCCTTGGTCCTGAAACCAGCAGGAACGGAGCTCAAAGGACAGAGAGGCGCCTCCAGGAGAATTTCCATCCAGGGAAAAGCGGCCCACTGGAGGGCACAGAAGCAGCAACCCCACCGACCCGCAGGCCATTTGAACAGGATCACCTCCTGCACTTACTTAGCACGTTGTCCGTCTTCGTGTGTGGACCGTGACTGGCCCGCTCAGGGATGGTGCGCTTCCAGAGGAGGGCTAGAAACTTTTCAGTGCTTGCTCGTGGGTCAGAGGACCAAAGCCCAAGGAAGCAGAGGCTATCCTTCTTCCTCTGGGGCTGGGGAAGTCAGCCACCGACCTGGGGCGGGACCGGGCCCAGGAGTGTGTTCTTTCTGAAGCCACTGCCTTCGGTGGGTGTTGCTTTGCCTAAAAAAGGCCCACTCACCCCAGAGTCAGGAGCAGTGACAGGCTGTCTCCAACCCTAGCCCAGGACCACGACCCGAAACCATCCTGCCTTTGGGAGGACAGGTCTCCTGCAGGAGCCTGGGAGGGGACTGGCCCCTCTCCCACCCCGGGCTCCAGGATGCCCGGGACCTGCAAGGGCTCTTCATCTGAGGAGGAGTCTTGGAGAACAAGTGTATCTCGTCAGCCCAGCAAGTGAAATAACCAAAGCCCAAGGCTCAGGTTCTAACAGAAGCAGAATTTCAAAGTACTGTTTGGGGGAAGCCTCCTCCCCTCTTATGTGGCATTGGGGGACCCCAAGGAAAGCCTTCTTTCGTCTCCTTCCCTCAGAGAGAGGAGCTGACCCCAAGTCCCGCGGTCCCCACCGTGTCCCAGTGCTGAGGAAGAGCCACACGCAGGGGCCTGGTGTCAGGAGTGTGGTCGGCCACTGCTCCTGGGCTCCCAGCCAGTGGTCTGGCGGCTACGTGGAAGAGCTAAATTGATTTTGGGGGAAGGAGTGCTCACTGCCCACACCGCTCACCATCCCCCTCTGCACTCTGCAATCCAGGCTCGGTGCCCGGCTTACGTCCATCACCAGCACTCCACATGTTTCCGCCATGGGAGGGATCATTCAGCCTCACCCCATTGCACAGAAGAGGAAAGCGAGGCCCAGCGAGGAGAGGTTAAATGGCTCCAGTCCCAGAGCTGTTCAGCAGAGAACCTGGAAAGCCAGGCCTCCAGAGCCCCTGCTAGACCAGCCAGAGACTCCCTGAGGTGAAAGTGAGCCGTCCCCTGCCTGACCAGGCACGCAATGGCCCCTGACCTTCATGATGGCCTGTTCTTGACCGTGAAGATGAGCTGGCCGACTAGGAGGTGGAGTTCAGCTGGTGGGACAGGCTGTAGCTACAGGTCAGAGTGACACATCTGAGCTAGCAGGGGCCACACTCTGGTCTCCCTCCCGGAGCCAGACCAGGAGCTGGAATCTCGGTGCCCGAGGGGCCGGCACACAACAGGGTCTGCACTGACCAGGGATCCATGGCCCCCAGGGAGAGTCCACTCTGCCCTCTCCCCGCTCCTGCCTGGCCTCACCTCTCCTCACTGTGTCGCTGCAGGACCCGGAACCAGGCCCCATAGGGACGGGGGGACAGTCCGGGCTGATGGTCAGGGTTCCCCAAGGGACCCAGGGTGTTGCCAGGGCACTGGGAAAAGACAAGGTCTGGGTTCCGGTGTCCAACACCACCCTGCGAACTTGGGAGTAGTAAGAGATACCCTCCCCCAAGTCCGGAGGGCTATAGCACAAAAGGCCTCAGCTTACTCTGATGTCACTTGGGCTGCAGAGATGTAGTGTCCCAAGGGTGCCACAGTCTTATAGAAGTGCCTCTCGGCCTTGGATATCCATCCCCGACCCCCTGTGATCCCAGTCTTGGGAAAATGTTTTCTAACCCCTCGAGGTCCTTCTCAGCAGAGGACAGACTCGGGGCTTGGGGGCCTTAGGACCTGGCTACGCAGAAGGTGGAAGAGCACAGGGCCACCAGTCTGAAGACCAAGGTCAGGGCCCTTCTTGTTTCAGCCTCAGGGTCCCCATGTGGAAGAGAATCCAGAATCACTGCTCCGGTCAGGTTGAGGAGGCCTTAGGAAGGAATGGGGCACCAGGACCGGAGAGGGAAACGGGGACAAGGGAGGCTTCTGCGGTTTCTCACATCGCCCATGGAACCCACGGGTCTGCTCCTGTGAGAGACACAGACACAGAGACAGAGAAGGGGACAGAGAATGAACCCAGGACAGAGGGAACCAGGAGAAGTCACAGACTCCATCAGCTGAGAAATGACATCCCGGCATTTTGTGCCATTCTGTTCCTGACAGGGCCGTCACATTGGCCATCCACCCTGGAGGGCAGGGGTTTCCACAGAGATGTGTGACCAGGACTCAGGTGTGCCAGGAGCCACTGTGGGGACGGCCCAGCGCATGGGCACAGACGAGGCCCGTGGACCTGAGCCTAACAGTAATGGGAGCCCCTGGAATCCTGTGTTGGGAGAGGTCAAGGTCAGAATCAGTTCATTACTACCTTCCCACAGGGGCTGGGACACAGGCAGGTGTGGGGTGGCTTTGCCTGGACCCCAGAGCAGATTCAAGCCCCTCTGAGCTGTGTTCCATGACAAGCGCAGCCCCTGGCTCATCCTTGCATTGTCAGCTTGGCACCAGCCTCCTGTGATAGCAGGCACGGAACATTTGGAGAGGTCCCTAAAACTAACCTTAAACTGTACCCTAAACCTACCCCGTACCCTAACCCCAACACCTACCAGAACACTAACGCCTAACCCTACCCCTGAACCGAACCCAAACCCTAAAGCGTACCCTAACCCTAACCCGTACCCTAAATGGTAGCCTAACCCTAAACCCTACCCTGTACGGTAAACCGTGCCCTAACCCCTACCCTATCTCTAACCCGTACCCTAACCCGTACCCTAACCCATGCCCTAACCAGTACCCTAACTCTAACCCTAACCCTCGGTCAACGGGAGGAAAGAGGAAATCCCCGGAAGTGTGGGGTTCATGAGACATTTGACCGCCAGTCCTGACAGGAAGATGACACTGTGCCAAATGGACCTGCTGATTTCTCAGAACCCTGACATCCTGTGAAATGCTACATCCCTGACCCACAGGCTGATGTTCCAAACCTTGGGTCTCCTAGATCCAGAGCAGAGAAGTGCTGTCAGGTGGGGATAAGTAGGTCCTCCGACCTATGGCCTGCACACCTGCTTCCATTTCTGGGAGAAGGGGAAACACACACTTGTTTTTAAGTAGTCATTATCTTCATTCTAAAGTAGACCCATGACCTTGACCTTTTTGGAAAAGCGAAATGACTCTTCCAAATGAAGACCTCAACTCATCTGTTCCTCATGCAACCTGAGTGCGACCAGGTTTACCCAGGCTCCAAGCCCCACCTGGAGGATCCTCCTGTACCATCTTGACAGCCCATGACCGGCACCAGCACCCCCGGGGGCACAATGCTGAATTTGGGGGAGGGCTCTGGGCCTTTTGGCCACCTCACCTGTGCCTGGGGAAGCGGGAACCGGGAGGATCCTCCCAGATGATCCTCATGGAACCTTAGCAACATCCCTGAGGACATGGGGCACAATGCTGAAGCTTGAGGACGGCTCTGGGGTTTCTTGCCACCCACACCTGTGCCTGGGGGGGCAGCGGGAACCTGGAGGGCCCTCCCAGACCATCCCAACGGACTATTAGCACCATCCCTGGGGAACATGGGGCACAATGCTGAAATTGGGGGATGGCCCTGGGGCTTGTCGCTACCGCACCTGTGCCTAGGGGAGCAGGAACCTGAAGGAACCTCCCAGATCATCATAACAGACCATGACCACCATCGCCCTGAGGACATGGGGCACAATGCTCAGTTGGAGTCCCTTGGTCCTGAAACCAGCAGGAACGGAGCTCAAAGGACAGAGAGGCGCCTCCAGGAGAATTTCCATCCAGGGAAAAGCGGCCCACTGGAGGGCACAGAAGCAGCAACCCCACCGACCCGCAGGCCATTTGAACAGGATCACCTCCTGCACTTACTTAGCACGTTGTCCGTCTTCGTGTGTGGACCGTGACTGGCCCGCTCAGGGATGGTGCGCTTCCAGAGGAGGGCTAGAAACTTTTCAGTGCTTGCTCGTGGGTCAGAGGACCAAAGCCCAAGGAAGCAGCGGCTATCCTTCTTCCTCTGGGGCTGGGGAAGTCAGCCACCGACCTGGGGCGGGACCGGGCCCAGGAGTGTGTTCTTTCTGAAGCCACTGCCTTCGGTGGGTGTTGCTTTGCCTAAAAAAGGCCCACTCACCCCAGAGTCAGGAGCAGTGACAGGCTGTCTCCAACCCTAGCCCAGGACCACGACCCGAAACCATCCTGCCTTTGGGAGGACAGGTCTCCTGCAGGAGCCTGGGAGGGGACTGGCCCCTCTCCCACCCCGGGCTCCAGGATGCCCGGGACCTGCAAGGGCTCTTCATCTGAGGAGGAGTCTTGGAGAACAAGTGTATCTCGTCAGCCCAGCAAGTGAAATAACCAAAGCCCAAGGCTCAGGTTCTAACAGAAGCAGAATTTCAAAGTACTGTTTGGGGGAAGCCTCCTCCCCTCTTATGTGGCATTGGGGGACCCCAAGGAAAGCCTTCTTTCGTCTCCTTCCCTCAGAGAGAGGAGCTGACCCCAAGTCCCGCGGTCCCCACCGTGTCCCAGTGCTGAGGAAGAGCCACACGCAGGGGCCTGGTGTCAGGAGTGTGGTCGGCCACTGCTCCTGGGCTCCCAGCCAGTGGTCTGGCGGCTACGTGGAAGAGCTAAATTGATTTTGGGGGAAGGAGTGCTCACTGCCCACACCGCTCACCATCCCCCTCTGCACTCTGCAATCCAGGCTCGGTGCCCGGCTTACGTCCATCACCAGCACTCCACATGTTTCCGCCATGGGAGGGATCATTCAGCCTCACCCCATTGCACAGAAGAGGAAAGCGAGGCCCAGCGAGGAGAGGTTAAATGGCTCCAGTCCCAGAGCTGTTCAGCAGAGAACCTGGAAAGCCAGGCCTCCAGAGCCCCTGCTAGACCAGCCAGAGTCTCCCTGAGGTGAAAGTGAGCCGTCCCCTGCCTGACCAGGCACGCAATGGCCCCTGACCTTCATGATGGCCTGTTCTTGACCGTGAAGATGAGCTGGCCGACTAGGAGGTGGAGTTCAGCTGGTGGGACAGGCTGTAGCTACAGGACAGAGTGACACATCTGAGCTAGCAGGGGCCACACTCTGGTCTCCCTCCAGAAGCCAGACCAGGAGCTGGAATCTCGGTGCCCGAGGGGCCGGCACACAACAGGGTCTGCACTGACCAGGGATCCATGGCCCCCAGGGAGAGTCCACTCTGCCCTCTCCCCGCTCCTGCCTGGCCTCACCTCTCCTCACTGTGTCGCTGCAGGCCCCGGAACCAGGCCCCATAGGGACGGGGGGACAGTCCGGGCTGATGGTCAGGGTTCCCCAAGGGACCCAGGGTGTTGCCAGGGCACTGGGAAAAGACAAGGTCTGGGTTCCGGTGTCCAACACCACCCTGCGAACTTGGGAGTAGTAAGAGATACCCTCCCCCAAGTCCGGAGGGCTATAGCACAAAAGGCCTCAGCTTACTCTGATGTCTCTTGGGCTGCAGAGATGTAGTGTCCCAAGGGTGCCACAGTCTTATAGAAGTGCCTCTCGGCCTTGGATATCCATCCCCGACCCCCTGTGATCCCAGTCTTGGGAAAATGTTTTCTAACCCCTCGAGGTCCTTCTCAGAAGAGGACAGACTCGGGGCTTGGGGGCCTTAGGACCTGGCTACGCAGAAGGTGGAAGAGCACAGGGCCACCAGTCTGAAGACCAAGGTCAGGGCCCTTCTTGTTTCAGCCTCAGGGTCCCCATGTGGAAGAGAATCCAGAATCACTGCTCCGGTCAGGTTGAGGAGGCCTTAGGAAGGAATGGGGCACCAGGACCGGAGAGGGAAACGGGGACAAGGGAGGCTTCTGCGGTTTCTCACATCGCCCATGGAACCCACGGGTCTGCTCCTGTGAGAGACACAGACACAGAGACAGAGAAGGGGACAGAGAATGAACCCAGGACAGAGGGAACCAGGAGAAGTCACAGACTCCATCAGCTGAGAAATGACATCCCGGCATTTTGTGCCATTCTGTTCCTGACAGGGCCGTCACATTGGCCATCCACCCTGGAGGGCAGGGGTTTCCACAGAGATGTGTGACCAGGACTCAGGTGTGCCAGGAGCCACTGTGGGGACGGCCCAGCGCATGGGCACAGACGAGGCCCGTGGACCTGAGCCTAACAGTAATGGGAGCCCCTGGAATCCTGTGTTGGGAGAGGTCAAGGTCAGAATCAGTTCATTACTACCTTCCCACAGGGGCTGGGACACAGGCAGGTGTGGGGTGGCTTTGCCTGGACCCCAGAGCAGATTCAAGCCCCTCTGAGCTGTGTTCCATGACAAGCGCAGCCCCTGGCTCATCCTTGCATTGTCAGCTTGGCACCAGCCTCCTGTGATAGCAGGCACGGAACATTTGGAGAGGTCCCTAAAACTAACCTTAAACTGTACCCTAAACCTACCCCGTACCCTAACCCCAACACCTACCAGAACACTAACGCCTAACCCTACCCCTGAACCGAACCCAAACCCTAAAGCGTACCCTAACCCTAACCCGTACCCTAAATGGTAGCCTAACCCTAAACCCTACCCTGTACGGTAAACCGTGCCCTAACCCCTACCCTATCTCTAACCCGTACCCTAACCCGTACCCTAACCCATGCCCTAACCAGTACCCTAACTCTAACCCTAACCCTCGGTCAACGGGAGGAAAGAGGAAATCCCCGGAAGTGTGGGGTTCATGAGACATTTGACCGCCAGTCCTGACAGGAAGATGACACTGTGCCAAATGGACCTGCTGATTTCTCAGAACACTGACATCCTGTGAAATGCTACATCCCTGACCCACAGGCTGATGTTCCAAACCTTGGGTCTCCTAGATCCAGAGCAGAGAAGTGCTGTCAGGTGGGGATAAGTAGGTCCTCCGACCTATGGCCTGCACACCTGCTTCCATTTCTGGGAGAAGGGGAAACACACACTTGTTTTTAAGTAGTCATTATCTTCATTCTAAAGTAGACCCATGACCTTGACCTTTTTGGAAAAGCGAAATGACTCTTCCAAATGAAGACCTCAACTCATCTGTTCCTCATGCAACCTGAGTGCGACCAGGTTTACCCAGGCTCCAAGCCCCACTTGGAGGATCCTCCTGTACCATCTTGACAGCCCATGACCGGCACCAGCACCCCCGGGGGCACAATGCTGAATTTGGGGGAGGGCTCTGGGCCTTTTGGCCACCTCACCTGTGCCTGGGGAAGCGGGAACCGGGAGGATCCTCCCAGATGATCCTCATGGAACCTTAGCAACATCCCTGAGGACATGGGGCACAATGCTGAAGCTTGAGGACGGCTCTGGGGTTTCTTGCCACCCACACCTGTGCCTGGGGGGGCAGCGGGAACCTGGAGGGCCCTCCCAGACAATCCCAACGGACTATTAGCACCATCCCTGGGGAACATGGGGCACAATGCTGAAATTGGGGGATGGCCCTGGGGCTTGTCGCTACCGCACCTGTGCCTAGGGGAGCAGGAACCTGAAGGAACCTCCCAGATCATCATAACAGACCATGACCACCATCGCCCTGAGGACATGGGGCACAATGCTCAGTTGGAGTCCCTTGGTCCTGAAACCAGCAGGAACGGAGCTCAAAGGACAGAGAGGCGCCTCCAGGAGAATTTCCATCCAGGGAAAAGCGGCCCACTGGAGGGCACAGAAGCAGCAACCCCACCGACCCGCAGGCCATTTGAACAGGATCACCTCCTGCACTTACTTAGCACGTTGTCCGTCTTCGTGTGTGGACCGTGACTGGCCCGCTCAGGGATGGTGCGCTTCCAGAGGAGGGCTAGAAACTTTTCAGTGCTTGCTCGTGGGTCAGAGGACCAAAGCCCAAGGAAGCAGAGGCTATCCTTCTTCCTCTGGGGCTGGGGAAGTCAGCCACCGACCTGGGGCGGGACCGGGCCCAGGAGTGTGTTCTTTCTGAAGCCACTGCCTTCGGTGGGTGTTGCTTTGCCTAAAAAAGGCCCACTCACCCCAGAGTCAGGAGCAGTGACAGGCTGTCTCCAACCCTAGCCCAGGACCACGACCCGAAACCATCCTGCCTTTGGGAGGACAGGTCTCCTGCAGGAGCCTGGGAGGGGACTGGCCCCTCTCCCACCCCGGGCTCCAGGATGCCCGGGACCTGCAAGGGCTCTTCATCTGAGGAGGAGTCTTGGAGAACAAGTGTATCTCGTCAGCCCAGCAAGTGAAATAACCAAAGCCCAAGGCTCAGGTTCTAACAGAAGCAGAATTTCAAAGTACTGTTTGGGGGAAGCCTCCTCCCCTCTTATGTGGCATTGGGGGACCCCAAGGAAAGCCTTCTTTCGTCTCCTTCCCTCAGAGAGAGGAGCTGACCCCAAGTCCCGCGGTCCCCACCGTGTCCCAGTGCTGAGGAAGAGCCACACGCAGGGGCCTGGTGTCAGGAGTGTGGTCGGCCACTGCTCCTGGGCTCCCAGCCAGTGGTCTGGCGGCTACGTGGAAGAGCTAAATTGATTTTGGGGGAAGGAGTGCTCACTGCCCACACCGCTCACCATCCCCCTCTGCACTCTGCAATCCAGGCTCGGTGCCCGGCTTACGTCCATCACCAGCACTCCACATGTTTCCGCCATGGGAGGGATCATTCAGCCTCACCCCATTGCACAGAAGAGGAAAGCGAGGCCCAGCGAGGAGAGGTTAAATGGCTCCAGTCCCAGAGCTGTTCAGCAGAGAACCTGGAAAGCCAGGCCTCCAGAGCCCCTGCTAGACCAGCCAGAGTCTCCCTGAGGTGAAAGTGAGCCGTCCCCTGCCTGACCAGGCACGCAATGGCCCCTGACCTTCATGATGGCCTGTTCTTGACCGTGAAGATGAGCTGGCCGACTAGGAGGTGGAGTTCAGCTGGTGGGACAGGCTGTAGCTACAGGACAGAGTGACACATCTGAGCTAGCAGGGGCCACACTCTGGTCTCCCTCCAGAAGCCAGACCAGGAGCTGGAATCTCGGTGCCCGAGGGGCCGGCACACAACAGGGTCTGCACTGACCAGGGATCCATGGCCCCCAGGGAGAGTCCACTCTGCCCTCTCCCCGCTCCTGCCTGGCCTCACCTCTCCTCACTGTGTCGCTGCAGGCCCCGGAACCAGGCCCCATAGGGACGGGGGGACAGTCCGGGCTGATGGTCAGGGTTCCCCAAGGGACCCAGGGTGTTGCCAGGGCACTGGGAAAAGACAAGGTCTGGGTTCCGGTGTCCAACACCACCCTGCGAACTTGGGAGTAGTAAGAGATACCCTCCCCCAAGTCCGGAGGGCTATAGCACAAAAGGCCTCAGCTTACTCTGATGTCTCTTGGGCTGCAGAGATGTAGTGTCCCAAGGGTGCCACAGTCTTATAGAAGTGCCTCTCGGCCTTGGATATCCATCCCCGACCCCCTGTGATCCCAGTCTTGGGAAAATGTTTTCTAACCCCTCGAGGTCCTTCTCAGCAGAGGACAGACTCGGGGCTTGGGGGCCTTAGGACCTGGCTACGCAGAAGGTGGAAGAGCACAGGGCCACCAGTCTGAAGACCAAGGTCAGGGCCCTTCTTGTTTCAGCCTCAGGGTCCCCATGTGGAAGAGAATCCAGAATCACTGCTCCGGTCAGGTTGAGGAGGCCTTAGGAAGGAATGGGGCACCAGGACCGGAGAGGGAAACGGGGACAAGGGAGGCTTCTGCGGTTTCTCACATCGCCCATGGAACCCACGGGTCTGCTCCTGTGAGAGACACAGACACAGAGACAGAGAAGGGGACAGAGAATGAACCCAGGACAGAGGGAACCAGGAGAAGTCACAGACTCCATCAGCTTAGAAATGACATCCCGGCATTTTGTGCCATTCTGTTCCTGACAGGGCCGTCACATTGGCCATCCACCCTGGAGGGCAGGGGTTTCCACAGAGATGTGTGACCAGGACTCAGGTGTGCCAGGAGCCACTGTGGGGACGGCCCAGCGCATGGGCACAGACGAGGCCCGTGGACCTGAGCCTAACAGTAATGGGAGTCCCTGGAATCCTGTGTTGGGAGAGGTCAAGGTCAGAATCAGTTCATTACTACCTTCCCACAGGGGCTGGGACACAGGCAGGTGTGGGGTGGCTTTGCCTGGACCCCAGAGCAGATTCAAGCCCCTCTGAGCTGTGTTCCATGACAAGCGCAGCCCCTGGCTCATCCTTGCATTGTCAGCTTGGCACCAGCCTCCTGTGATAGCAGGCACGGAACATTTGGAGAGGTCCCTAACACTAACCTTAAACTGTACCCTAAACCTACCCCGTACCCTAACCCCAACACCTACCAGAACACTAACTCCTAAACCTACCCCTGAACCGAACCCAAACCCTAAAGCGTACCCTAACCCTAACCCGTACCCTAAATGGTAGCCTAACCCTAAACCCTACCCTGTACGGTAAACCGTGCCCTAACCCCTACCCTATCTCTAACCCGTACCCTAACCCGTACCCTAACCCATGCCCTAACCAGTACCCTAACTCTAACCCTAACCCTCGGTCAACGGGAGGAAAGAGGAAATCCCCGGAAGTGTGGGGTTCATGAGACATTTGACCGCCAGTCCTGACAGGAAGATGACACTGTGCCAAATGGACCTGCTGATTTCTCAGAACACTGACATCCTGTGAAATGCTACATCCCTGACCCACAGGCTGATGTTCCAAACCTTGGGTCTCCTAGATCCAGAGCAGAGAAGTGCTGTCAGGTGGGGATAAGTAGGTCCTCCGACCTATGGCCTGCACACCTGCTTCCATTTCTGGGAGAAGGGGAAACACACACTTGTTTTTAAGTAGTCATTATCTTCATTCTAAAGTAGACCCATGACCTTGACCTTTTTGGAAAAGCGAAATGACTCTTCCAAATGAAGACCTCAACTCATCTGTTCCTCATGCAACCTGAGTGCGACCAGGTTTACCCAGGCTCCAAGCCCCACCTGGAGGATCCTCCTGTACCATCTTGACAGCCCATGACCGGCACCAGCACCCCCGGGGGCACAATGCTGAATTTGGGGGAGGGCTCTGGGCCTTTTGGCCACCACACCTGTGCCTGGGGAAGCGGGAACCGGGAGGATCCTCCCAGATGATACTCATGGAACCTTAGCAACATCCCTGAGGACATGGGGCACAATGCTGAAGCTTGAGGACGGCTCTGGGGTTTCTTGCCACCCACACCTGTGCCTGGGGGGGCAGCGGGAACCTGGAGGGCCCTCCCAGACCATCCCAACGGACTATTAGCACCATCCCTGGGGAACATGGGGCACAATGCTGAAATTGGGGGATGGCCCTGGGGCTTGTCGCTACCGCACCTGTGCCTAGGGGAGCAGGAACCTGAAGGAACCTCCCAGATCATCATAACAGACCATGACCACCATCGCCCTGAGGACATGGGGCACAATGCTCAGTTGGAGTCCCTTGGTCCTGAAACCAGCAGGAACGGAGCTCAAAGGACAGAGAGGCGCCTCCAGGAGAATTTCCATCCAGGGAAAAGCGGCCCACTGGAGGGCACAGAAGCAGCAACCCCACCGACCCGCAGGCCATTTGAACAGGATCACCTCCTGCACTTACTTAGCACGTTGTCCGTCTTCGTGTGTGGACCGTGACTGGCCCGCTCAGGGATGGTGCGCTTCCAGAGGAGGGCTAGAAACTTTTCAGTGCTTGCTCGTGGGTCAGAGGACCAAAGCCCAAGGAAGCAGAGGCTATCCTTCTTCCTCTGGGGCTGGGGAAGTCAGCCACCGACCTGGGGCGGGACCGGGCCCAGGAGTGTGTTCTTTCTGAAGCCACTGCCTTCGGTGGGTGTTGCTTTGCCTAAAAAAGGCCCACTCACCCCAGAGTCAGGAGCAGTGACAGGCTGTCTCCAACCCTAGCCCAGGACCACGACCCGAAACCATCCTGCCTTTGGGAGGACAGGTCTCCTGCAGGAGCCTGGGAGGGGACTGGCCCCTCTCCCACCCCGGGCTCCAGGATGCCCGGGACCTGCAAGGGCTCTTCATCTGAGGAGGAGTCTTGGACAACAAGTGTATCTCGTCAGCCCAGCAAGTGAAATAACCAAAGCCCAAGGCTCAGGTTCTAACAGAAGCAGAATTTCAAAGTACTGTTTGGGGGAAGCCTCCTCCCCTCTTATGTGGCATTGGGGGTCCCCAAGGAAAGCCTTCTTTCGTCTCCTTCCCTCAGAGAGAGGAGCTGACCCCAAGTCCCGCGGTCCCCACCGTGTCCCAGTGCTGAGGAAGAGCCACACGCAGGGGCCTGGTGTCAGGAGTGTGGTCGGCCACTGCTCCTGGGCTCCCAGCCAGTCGTCTGGCGGCTACGTGGAAGAGCTAAATTGATTTTGGGGGAAGGAGTGCTCACTGCCCACACCGCTCACCATCCCCCTCTGCACTCTGCAATCCAGGCTCGGTGCCCGGCTTACGTCCATCACCAGCACTCCACATGTTTCCGCCATGGGAGGGATCATTCAGCCTCACCCCATTGCACAGAAGAGGAAAGCGAGGCCCAGCGAGGAGAGGTTAAATGGCTCCAGTCCCAGAGCTGTTCAGCAGAGAACCTGGAAAGCCAGGCCTCCAGAGCCCCTGCTAGACCAGCCAGAGACTCCCTGAGGTGAAAGTGAGCCGTCCCCTGCCTGACCAGGCACGCAATGGCCCCTGACCTTCATGATGGCCTGTTCTTGACCGTGAACATGAGCTGGCCGACTAGGAGGTGGAGTTCAGCTGGTGGGACAGGCTGTAGCTACAGGACAGAGTGACACATCTGAGCTAGCAGGGGCCACACTCTGGTCTCCCTCCCGGAGCCAGACCAGGAGCTGGAATCTCGGTGCCCGAGGGGCCGGCACACAACAGGGTCTGCACTGACCAGGGATCCATGGCCCCCAGGGAGAGTCCACTCTGCCCTCTCCCCGCTCCTGCCTGGCCTCACCTCTCCTCACTGTGTCGCTGCAGGACCCGGAACCAGGCCCCATAGGGACGGGGGGACAGTCCGGGCTGATGGTCAGGGTTCCCCAAGGGACCCAGGGTGTTGCCAGGGCACTGGGAAAAGACAAGGTCTGGGTTCCGGTGTCCAACACCACCCTGCGAACTTGGGAGTAGTAAGAGATACCCTCCCCCAAGTCCGGAGGGCTATAGCACAAAAGGCCTCAGCTTACTCTGATGTCACTTGGGCTGCAGAGATGTAGTGTCCCAAGGGTGCCACAGTCTTATAGAAGTGCCTCTCGGCCTTGGATATCCATCCCCGACCCCCTGTGATCCCAGTCTTGGGAAAATGTTTTCTAACCCCTCGAGGTCCTTCTCAGCAGAGGACAGACTCGGGGCTTGGGGGCCTTAGGACCTGGCTACGCAGAAGGTGGAAGAGCACAGGGCCACCAGTCTGAAGACCAAGGTCAGGGCCCTTCTTGTTTCAGCCTCAGGGTCCCCATGTGGAAGAGAATCCAGAATCACTGCTCCGGTCAGGTTGAGGAGGCCTTAGGAAGGAATGGGGCACCAGGACCGGAGAGGGAAACGGGGACAAGGGAGGCTTCTGCGGTTTCTCACATCGCCCATGGAACCCACGGGTCTGCTCCTGTGAGAGACACAGACACAGAGACAGAGAAGGGGACAGAGAATGAACCCAGGACAGAGGGAACCAGGAGAAGTCACAGACTCCATCAGCTGAGAAATGACATCCCGGCATTTTGTGCCATTCTGTTCCTGACAGGGCCGTCACATTGGCCATCCAACCTGGAGGGCAGGGGTTTCCACAGAGATGTGTGGCCAGGACTCAGGTGTGCCAGGAGCCACTGTGGGGACGGCCCAGCGCATGGGCACAGACGAGGCCCGTGGACCTGAGCCTAACAGTAATGGGAGTCCCTGGAATCCTGTGTTGGGAGAGGTCAAGGTCAGAATCAGTTCATTACTACCTTCCCACAGGGGCTGGGACACAGGCAGGTGTGGGGTGGCTTTGCCTGGACCCCAGAGCAGATTCAAGCCCCTCTGAGCTGTGTTCCATGACAAGCGCAGCCCCTGGCTCATCCTTGCATTGTCAGCTTGGCACCAGCCTCCTGTGATAGCAGGCACGGAACATTTGGAGAGGTCCCTAACACTAACCTTAAACTCTACCCTAAACCTACCCCGTACCCTAACCCCAACACCTACCAGAACACTAACGCCTAACCCTACCCCTGAACCGAACCCAAACCCTAAAGCGTACCCTAACCCTAACCCGTACCCTAAATGGTAGCCTAACCCTAAACCCTACCCTGTACGGTAAACCGTGCCCTAACCCCTACCCTATCTCTAACCCGTACCCTAACCCGTACCCTAACCCATGCCCTAACCAGTACCCTAACTCTAACCCTAACCCTCGGTCAACGGGAGGAAAGAGGAAATCCCCGGAAGTGTGGGGTTCATGAGACATTTGACCGCCAGTCCTGACAGGAAGATGACACTGTGCCAAATGGACCTGCTGATTTCTCAGAACACTGACATCCTGTGAAATGCTACATCACTGACCCACAGGCTGATGTTCCAAACCTTGGGTCTCCTAGATCCAGAGCAGAGAAGTGCTGTCAGGTGGGGATAAGTAGGTCCTCCGACCTATGGCCTGCACACCTGCTTCCATTTCTGGGAGAAGGGGAAACACACACTTGTTTTTAAGTAGTCATTATCTTCATTCTAAAGTAGACCCATGACCTTGACCTTTTTGGAAAAGCGAAATGACTCTTCCAAATGAAGACCTCAACTCATCTGTTCCTCATGCAACCTGAGTGCGACCAGGTTTACCCAGGCTCCAAGCCCCACCTGGAGGATCCTCCTGTACCATCTTGACAGCCCATGACCGGCACCAGCACCCCCGGGGGCACAATGCTGAATTTGGGGGAGGGCTCTGGGCCTTTTGGCCACCACACCTGTGCCTGGGGAAGCGGGAACCGGGAGGATCCTCCCAGATGATCCTCATGGAACCTTAGCAACATCCCTGAGGACGTGGGGCACAATGCTGAAGCTTGAGGACGGCTCTGGGGTTTCTTGCCACCCACACCTGTGCCTGGGGGGGCAGCGGGAACCTGGAGGGCCCTCCCAGACAATCCCAACGGACTATTAGCACCATCCCTCGGGAACATGGGGCACAATGCTGAAATTGGGGGATGGCCCTGGGGCTTGTCGCTACCGCACCTGTGCCTAGGGGAGCAGGAACCTGAAGGAACCTCCCAGATCATCATAACAGACCATGACCACCATCGCCCTGAGGACATGGGGCACAATGCTCAGTTGGAGTCCCTTGGTCCTGAAACCAGCAGGAACGGAGCTCAAAGGACAGAGAGGCGCCTCCAGGAGAATTTCCATCCAGGGAAAAGCGGCCCACTGGAGGGCACAGAAGCAGCAACCCCACCGACCCGCAGGCCATTTGAACAGGATCACCTCCTGCACTTACTTAGCACGTTGTCCGTCTTCGTGTGTGGACCGTGACTGGCCCGCTCAGGGATGGTGCGCTTCCAGAGGAGGGCTAGAAACTTTTCAGTGCTTGCTCGTGGGTCAGAGGACCAAAGCCCAAGGAAGCAGAGGCTATCCCTCTTCCTCTGGGGCTGGGGAAGTCAGCCACCGACCTGGGGCGGGACCGGGCCCAGGAGTGTGTTCTTTCTGAAGCCACTGCCTTCGGTGGGTGTTGCTTTGCCTAAAAAAGGCCCACTCACCCCAGAGTCAGGAGCAGTGACAGGCTGTCTCCAACCCTAGCCCAGGACCACGACCCGAAACCATCCTGCCTTTGGGAGGACAGGTCTCCTGCAGGAGCCTGGGAGGGGACTGGCCCCTCTCCCACCCCGGGCTCCAGGATGCCCGGGACCTGCAAGAGCTCTTCATCTGAGGAGGAGTCTTGGAGAACAAGTGTATCTCGTCAGCCCAGCAAGTGAAATAACCAAAGCCCAAGGCTCAGGTTCTAACAGAAGCAGAATTTCAAAGTACTGTTTGGGGGAAGCCTCCTCCCCTCTTATGTGGCATTGGGGGTCCCCAAGGAAAGCCTTCTTTCGTCTCCTTCCCTCAGAGAGAGGAGCTGACCCCAAGTCCCGCGGTCCCCACCGTGTCCCAGTGCTGAGGAAGAGCCACACGCAGGGGCCTGGTGTCAGGAGTGTGGTCGGCCACTGCTCCTGGGCTCCCAGCCAGTGGTCTGGCGGCTACGTGGAAGAGCTAAATTGATTTTGGGGGAAGGAGTGCTCACTGCCCACACCGCTCACCATCCCCCTCTGCACTCTGCAATCCAGGCTCGGTGCCCGGCTCACGTCCATCACCAGCACTCCACATGTTTCCGCCATGGGAGGGATCATTCAGCCTCACCCCATTGCACAGAAGAGGAAAGCGAGGCCCAGCGAGGAGAGGTTAAATGGCTCCAGTCCCAGAGCTGTTCAGCAGAGAACCTGGAAAGCCAGGCCTCCAGAGCCCCTGCTAGACCAGCCAGAGACTCCCTGAGGTGAAAGTGAGCCGTCCCCTGCCTGACCAGGCACGCAATGGCCCCTGACCTTCATGATGGCCTGTTCTTGACCGTGAAGATGAGCTGGCCGACTAGGAGGTGGAGTTCAGCTGGTGGGACAGGCTGTAGCTACAGGACAGAGTGACACATCTGAGGTAGCAGGGGCCACACTCTGGTCTCCCTCCCGGAGCCAGACCAGGAGCTGGAATCTCGGTGCCCGAGGGGCCGGCACACAACAGGGTCTGCACTGACCAGGGATCCATGGCCCCCAGGGAGAGTCCACTCTGCCCTCTCCCCGCTCCTGCCTGGCCTCACCTCTCCTCACTGTGTCGCTGCAGGACCCGGAACCAGGCCCCATAGGGACGGGGGGACAGTCCGGGCTGATGGTCAGGGTTCCCCAAGGGACCCAGGGTGTTGCCAGGGCACTGGGAAAAGACAAGGTCTGGGTTCCGGTGTCCAACACCACCCTGCGAACTTGGGAGTAGTAAGAGATACCCTCCCCCAAGTCCGGAGGGCTATAGCACAAAAGGCCTCAGCTTACTCTGATGTCACTTGGGCTGCAGAGATGTAGTGTCCCAAGGGTGCCACAGTCTTATAGAAGTGCCTCTCGGCCTTGGATATCCATCCCCGACCCCCTGTGATCCCAGTCTTGGGAAAATGTTTTCTAACCCCTCGAGGTCCTTCTCAGCAGAGGACAGACTCGGGGCTTGGGGGCCTTAGGACCTGGCTACGCAGAAGGTGGAAGAGCACAGGGCCACCAGTCTGAAGGCCAAGGTCAGGGCCCTACTTGTTTAAGCCTCAGGGTCCCCATGTGGAAGAGAATCCAGAATCACTGCTCCGGTCAGGTTGAGGAGGCCTTAGGAAGGAATGGGGCACCAGGACCGGAGAGGGAAACGGGGACAAGGGAGGCTTCTGCGGTTTCTCATATCGCCCATGGAACCCACGGGTCTGCTCCTGTGAGAGACACAGACACAGAGACAGAGAAGGGGACAGAGAATGAACCCAGGACAGAGGGAACCAGGAGAAGTCACAGACTCCATCAGCTGAGAAATGACATCCCGGCATTTTGTGCCATTCTGTTCCTGACAGGGCCGTCACATTGGCCATCCAACCTGGAGGGCAGGGGTTTCCACAGAGATGTGTGACCAGGACTCAGGTGTGCCAGGAGCCACTGTGGGGACGGCCCAGCGCATGGGCACAGACGAGGCCCGTGGACCTGAGCCTAACCGTAATGGGAGCCCCTGGAATCCTGTGTTGGGAGAGGTCAAGGTCAGAATCAGTTCATTACTACCTTCCCACAGGGGCTGGGACACAGGCAGGTGTGGGGTGGCTTTGCCTGGACCCCAGAGCAGATTCAAGCCCCTCTGAGCTGTGTTCCATGACAAGCGCAGCCCCTGGCTCATCCTTGCATTGTCAGCTTGGCACCAGCCTCCTGTGATAGCAGGCACGGAACATTTGGAGAGGTCCCTAACACTAACCTTAAACTGTACCCTAAACCTACCCCGTACCCTAACCCCAACACCTACCAGAACACTAACGCATAACCCTACCCCTGAACCGAACCCAAACCCTAAAGCGTACCCTAACTCTAACCCGTACCCTAAATGGTAGCCTAACCCTAAACCCTACCCTGTACGGTAAACCGTGCCCTAACCCCTACCCTATCTCTAACCCGTACCCTAACCCGTACCCTAACCCATGCCCTAACCAGTACCCTAACTCTAACCCTAACCCTCGGTCAACGGGAGGAAAGAGGAAATCCCCGGAAGTGTGGGGTTCATGAGACATTTGACCGCCAGTCCTGACAGGAAGATGACACTGTGCCAAATGGACCTGCTGATTTCTCAGAACACTGACATCCTGTGAAATGCTACATCCCTGACCCACAGGCTGATGTTCCAAACCTTGGGTCTCCTAGATCCAGAGCAGAGAAGTGCTGTCAGGTGGGGATAAGTAGGTCCTCCGACCTATGGCCTGCACACCTGCTTCCATTTCTGGGAGAAGGGGAAACACACACTTGTTTTTAAGTAGTCATTATCTTCATTCTAAAGTAGACCCATGACCTTGACCTTTTTGGAAAAGCGAAATGACTCTTCCAAATGAAGACCTCAACTCATCTGTTCCTCATGCAACCTGAGTGCGACCAGGTTTACCCAGGCTCCAAGCCCCACCTGGAGGATCCTCCTGTACCATCTTGACAGCCCATGACCGGCACCAGCACCCCCGGGGGCACAATGCTGAATTTGGGGGAGGGCTCTGGGCCTTTTGGCCACCACACCTGTGCCTGGGGAAGCGGGAACCGGGAGGATCCTCCCAGATGATCCTCATGGAACCTTAGCAA
Organism: Eumetopias jubatus; assembly: GCF_037043125.1. Lineage (NCBI taxonomy): Eukaryota > Metazoa > Chordata > Mammalia > Carnivora > Otariidae > Eumetopias > Eumetopias jubatus. The sequence continues at coordinate 501,169 of NW_028274856.1, forward strand.
CATCCCTGAGGACATGGGGCACAATGCTGAAGCTTGAGGACGGCTCTGGGGTTTCTTGCCACCCACACCTGTGCCTGGGGGGGCAGCGGGAACCTGGAGGGCCCTCCCAGACAATCCCAACGGACTATTAGCACCATCCCTCGGGAACATGGGGCACAATGCTGAAATTGGGGGATGGCCCTGGGGCTTGTCGCTACCGCACCTGTGCCTAGGGGAGCAGGAACCTGAAGGAACCTCCCAGATCATCATAACAGACCATGACCACCATCGCCCTGAGGACATGGGGCACAATGCTCAGTTGGAGTCCCTTGGTCCTGAAACCAGCAGGAACGGAGCTCAAAGGACAGAGAGGCGCCTCCAGGAGAATTTCCATCCAGGGAAAAGCGGCCCACTGGAGGGCACAGAAGCAGCAACCCCACCGACCCGCAGGCCATTTGAACAGGATCACCTCCTGCACTTACTTAGCACGTTGTCCGTCTTCGTGTGTGGACCGTGACTGGCCCGCTCAGGGATGGTGCGCTTCCAGAGGAGGGCTAGAAACTTTTCAGTGCTTGCTCGTGGGTCAGAGGACCAAAGCCCAAGGAAGCAGAGGCTATCCCTCTTCCTCTGGGGCTGGGGAAGTCAGCCACCGACCTGGGGCGGGACCGGGCCCAGGAGTGTGTTCTTTCTGAAGCCACTGCCTTCGGTGGGTGTTGCTTTGCCTAAAAAAGGCCCACTCACCCCAGAGTCAGGAGCAGTGACAGGCTGTCTCCAACCCTAGCCCAGGACCACGACCCGAAACCATCCTGCCTTTGGGAGGACAGGTCTCCTGCAGGAGCCTGGGAGGGGACTGGCCCCTCTCCCACCCCGGGCTCCAGGATGCCCGGGACCTGCAAGAGCTCTTCATCTGAGGAGGAGTCTTGGAGAACAAGTGTATCTCGTCAGCCCAGCAAGTGAAATAACCAAAGCCCAAGGCTCAGGTTCTAACAGAAGCAGAATTTCAAAGTACTGTTTGGGGGAAGCCTCCTCCCCTCTTATGTGGCATTGGGGGTCCCCAAGGAAAGCCTTCTTTCGTCTCCTTCCCTCAGAGAGAGGAGCTGACCCCAAGTCCCGCGGTCCCCACCGTGTCCCAGTGCTGAGGAAGAGCCACACGCAGGGGCCTGGTGTCAGGAGTGTGGTCGGCCACTGCTCCTGGGCTCCCAGCCAGTGGTCTGGCGGCTACGTGGAAGAGCTAAATTGATTTTGGGGGAAGGAGTGCTCACTGCCCACACCGCTCACCATCCCCCTCTGCACTCTGCAATCCAGGCTCGGTGCCCGGCTCACGTCCATCACCAGCACTCCACATGTTTCCGCCATGGGAGGGATCATTCAGCCTCACCCCATTGCACAGAAGAGGAAAGCGAGGCCCAGCGAGGAGAGGTTAAATGGCTCCAGTCCCAGAGCTGTTCAGCAGAGAACCTGGAAAGCCAGGCCTCCAGAGCCCCTGCTAGACCAGCCAGAGACTCCCTGAGGTGAAAGTGAGCCGTCCCCTGCCTGACCAGGCACGCAATGGCCCCTGACCTTCATGATGGCCTGTTCTTGACCGTGAAGATGAGCTGGCCGACTAGGAGGTGGAGTTCAGCTGGTGGGACAGGCTGTAGCTACAGGACAGAGTGACACATCTGAGCTAGCAGGGGCCACACTCTGGTCTCCCTCCCGGAGCCAGACCAGGAGCTGGAATCTCGGTGCCCGAGGGGCCGGCACACAACAGGGTCTGCACTGACCAGGGATCCATGGCCCCCAGGGAGAGTCCACTCTGCCCTCTCCCCGCTCCTGCCTGGCCTCACCTCTCCTCACTGTGTCGCTGCAGGACCCGGAACCAGGCCCCATAGGGACGGGGGGACAGTCCGGGCTGATGGTCAGGGTTCCCCAAGGGACCCAGGGTGTTGCCAGGGCACTGGGAAAAGACAAGGTCTGGGTTCCGGTGTCCAACACCACCCTGCGAACTTGGGAGTAGTAAGAGATACCCTCCCCCAAGTCCGGAGGGCTATAGCACAAAAGGCCTCAGCTTACTCTGATGTCACTTGGGCTGCAGAGATGTAGTGTCCCAAGGGTGCCACAGTCTTATAGAAGTGCCTCTCGGCCTTGGATATCCATCCCCGACCCCCTGTGATCCCAGTCTTGGGAAAATGTTTTCTAACCCCTCGAGGTCCTTCTCAGCAGAGGACAGACTCGGGGCTTGGGGGCCTTAGGACCTGGCTACGCAGAAGGTGGAAGAGCACAGGGCCACCAGTCTGAAGACCAAGGTCAGGGCCCTACTTGTTTCAGCCTCAGGGTCCCCATGTGGAAGAGAATCCAGAATCACTGCTCCGGTCAGGTTGAGGAGGCCTTAGGAAGGAATGGGGCACCAGGACCGGAGAGGGAAACGGGGACAAGGGAGGCTTCTGCGGTTTCTCACATCGCCCATGGAACCCACGGGTCTGCTCCTGTGAGAGACACAGACACAGAGACAGAGAAGGGGACAGAGAATGAACCCAGGACAGAGGGAACCAGGAGAAGTCACAGACTCCATCAGCTGAGAAATGACATCCCGGCATTTTGTGCCATTCTGTTCCTGACAGGGCCGTCACATTGGCCATCCACCCTGGAGGGCAGGGGTTTCCACAGAGATGTGTGACCAGGACTCAGGTGTGCCAGGAGCCACTGTGGGGACGGCCCAGCGCATGGGCACAGACGAGGCCCGTGGACCTGAGCCTAACCGTAATGGGAGCCCCTGGAATCCTGTGTTGGGAGAGGTCAAGGTCAGAATCAGTTCATTACTACCTTCCCACAGGGGCTGGGACACAGGCAGGTGTGGGGTGGCTTTGCCTGGACCCCAGAGCAGATTCAAGCCCCTCTGAGCTGTGTTCAATGACAAGCGCAGCCCCTGGCTCATCCTTGCATTGTCAGCTTGGCACCAGCCTCCTGTGATAGCAGGCACGGAACATTTGGAGAGGTCCCTAACACTAACCTTAAACTGTACCCTAAACCTACCCCGTACCCTAACCCCAACACCTACCAGAACACTAACGCCTAAACCTACCCCTGAACCGAACCCAAACCCTAAAGCGTACCCTAACCCTAACCCGTACCCTAAATGGTAGCCTAACCCTAAACCCTACCCTGTACGGTAAACCGTGCCCTAACCCCTACCCTATCTCTAACCCGTACCCTAACCCGTACCCTAACCCATGCCCTAACCAGTACCCTAACTCTAACCCTAACCCTCGGTCAACGGGAGGAAAGAGGAAATCCCCGGAAGTGTGGGGTTCATGAGACATTTGACCGCCAGTCCTGACAGGAAGATGACACTGTGCCAAATGGACCTGCTGATTTCTCAGAACACTGACATCCTGTGAAATGCTACATCCCTGACCCACAGGCTGATGTTCCAAACCTTGGGTCTCCTAGATCCAGAGCAGAGAAGTGCTGTCAGGTGGGGATAAGTAGGTCCTCCGACCTATGGCCTGCACACCTGCTTCCATTTCTGGGAGAAGGGGAAACACACACTTGTTTTTAAGTAGTCATTATCTTCATTCTAAAGTAGACCCATGACCTTGACCTTTTTGGAAAAGCGAAATGACTCTTCCAAATGAAGACCTCAACTCATCTGTTCCTCATGCAACCTGAGTGCGACCAGGTTTACCCAGGCTCCAAGCCCCACCTGGAGGATCCTCCTGTACCATCTTGACAGCCCATGACCGGCACCAGCACCCCCGGGGGCACAATGCTGAATTTGGGGGAGGGCTCTGGGCCTTTTGGCCACCACACCTGTGCCTGGGGAAGCGGGAACCGGGAGGATCCTCCCAGATGATCCTCATGGAACCTTAGCAACATCCCTGAGGACATGGGGCACAATGCTGAAGCTTGAGGACGGCTCTGGGGTTTCTTGCCACCCACACCTGTGCCTGGGGGGGCAGCGGGAACCTGGAGGGCCCTCCCAGACCATCCCAACGGACTATTAGCACCATCCCTGGGGAACATGGGGCACAATGCTGAAATTGGTGGATGGCCCTGGGGCTTGTCGCTACCGCACCTGTGCCTAGGGGAGCAGGAACCTGAAGGAACCTCCCAGATCATCATAACAGACCATGACCACCATCGCCCTGAGGACATGGGGCACAATGCTCAGTTGGAGTCCCTTGGTCCTGAAACCAGCAGGAACGGAGCTCAAAGGACAGAGAGGCGCCTCCAGGAGAATTTCCATCCAGGGAAAAGCGGCCCACTGGAGGGCACAGAAGAAGCAACCCCACCGACCCGCAGGCCATTTGAACAGGATCACCTCCTGCACTTACTTAGCACGTTGTCCGTCTTCGTGTGTGGACCGTGACTGGCCCGCTCAGGGATGGTGCGCTTCCAGAGGAGGGCTAGAAACTTTTCAGTGCTTGCTCGTGGGTCAGAGGACCAAAGCCCAAGGAAGCAGAGGCTATCCCTCTTCCTCTGGGGCTGGGGAAGTCAGCCACCGACCTGGGGCGGGACCGGGCCCAGGAGTGTGTTCTTTCTGAAGCCACTGCCTTCGGTGGGTGTTGCTTTGCCTAAAAAAGGCCCACTCACCCCAGAGTCAGGAGCAGTGACAGGCTGTCTCCAACCCTAGCCCAGGACCACGACCCGAAACCATCCTGCCTTTGGGAGGACAGGTCTCCTGCAGGAGCCTGGGAGGGGACTGGCCCCTCTCCCACCCCGGGCTCCAGGATGCCCGGGACCTGCAAGAGCTCTTCATCTGAGGAGGAGTCTTGGACAACAAGTGTATCTCGTCAGCCCAGCAAGTGAAATAACCAAAGCCCAAGGCTCAGGTTTTAACAGAAGCAGAATTTCAAAGTACTGTTTGGGGGAAGCCTCCTCCCCTCTTATGTGGCATTGGGGGTCCCCAAGGAAAGCCTTCTTTCGTCTCCTTCCCTCAGAGAGAGGAGCTGACCCCAAGTCCCGCGGTCCCCACCGTGTCCCAGTGCTGAGGAAGAGCCACACGCAGGGGCCTGGTGTCAGGAGTGTGGTCGGCCACTGCTCCTGGGCTCCCAGCCAGTGGTCTGGCGGCTACGTGGAAGAGCTAAATTGATTTTGGGGGAAGGAGTGCTCACTGCCCACACCGCTCACCATCCCCCTCTGCACTCTGCAATCCAGGCTCGGTGCCCGGCTCACGTCCATCACCAGCACTCCACATGTTTCCGCCATGGGAGGGATCATTCAGCCTCACCCCATTGCACAGAAGAGGAAAGCGAGGCCCAGCGAGGAGAGGTTAAATGGCTCCAGTCCCAGAGCTGTTCAGCAGAGAACCTGGAAAGCCAGGCCTCCAGAGCCCCTGCTAGACCAGCCAGAGACTCCCTGAGGTGAAAGTGAGCCGTCCCCTGCCTGACCAGGCACGCAATGGCCCCTGACCTTCATGATGGCCTGTTCTTGACCGTGAAGATGAGCTGGCCGACTAGGAGGTGGAGTTCAGCTGGTGGGACAGGCTGTAGCTACAGGACAGAGTGACACATCTGAGCTAGCTGGGGCCACACTCTGGTCTCCCTCCCGGAGCCAGACCAGGAGCTGGAATCTCGGTGCCCGAGGGGCCGGCAGACAACAGGGTCTGCACTGACCAGGGATCCATGGCCCCCAGGGAGAGTCCACTCTGCCCTCTCCCCGCTCCTGCCTGGCCTCACCTCTCCTCACTGTGTCGCTGCAGGACCCGGAACCAGGCCCCATAGGGACGGGGGGACAGTCCGGGCTGATGGTCAGGGTTCCCCAAGGGACCCAGGGTGTTGCCAGGGCACTTGGAAAAGACAAGGTCTGGGTTCCGGTGTCCAACACCACCCTGCGAACTTGGGAGTAGTAAGAGATACCCTCCCCCAAGTCCGGAGGGCTATAGCACAAAAGGCCTCAGCTTACTCTGATGTCACTTGGGCTGCAGAGATGTAGTGTCCCAAGGGTGCCACAGTCTTATAGAAGTGCCTCTCGGCCTTGGATATCCATCCCCGACCCCCTGTGATCCCAGTCTTGGGAAAATGTTTTCTAACCCCTCGAGGTCCTTCTCAGCAGAGGACAGACTCGGGGCTTGGGGGCCTTAGGACCTGGCTACGCAGAAGGTGGAAGAGCACAGGGCCACCAGTCTGAAGACCAAGGTCAGGGCCCTACTTGTTTCAGCCTCAGGGTCCCCATGTGGAAGAGAATCCAGAATCACTGCTCCGGTCAGGTTGAGGAGGCCTTTTAAGGAATGGGGCACCAGGACCGGAGAGGGAAACGGGGACAAGGGAGGCTTCTGCGGTTTCTCACATCGCCCATGGAACCCACGGGTCTGCTCCTGTGAGAGACACAGACACAGAGACAGAGAAGGGGACAGAGAATGAACCCAGGACAGAGGGAACCAGGAGAAGTCACAGACTCCATCAGCTGAGAAATGACATCCCGGCATTTTGTGCCATTCTGTTCCTGACAGGGCCGTCACATTGGCCATCCACCCTGGAGGGCAGGGGTTTCCACAGAGATGTGTGACCAGGACTCAGGTGTGCCAGGAGCCACTGTGGGGACGGCCCAGCGCATGGGCACAGACGAGGCCCGTGGACCTGAGCCTAACAGTAATGGGAGCCCCTGGAATCCTGTGTTGGGAGAGGTCAAGGTCAGAATCAGTTCATTACTACCTTCCCACAGGGGCTGGGACACAGGCAGGTGTGGGGTGGCTTTGCCTGGACCCCAGAGCAGATTCAAGCCCCTCTGAGCTGTGTTCCATGACAAGCGCAGCCCCTGGCTCATCCCTGCATTGTCAGCTTGGCACCAGCCTCCTGTGATAGCAGGCACGGAACATTTGGAGAGGTCCCTAACACTAACCTTAAACTGTACCCTAAACCTACCCCGTACCCTAACCCCAACACCTACCAGAACACTAACGCCTAACCCTACCCCTGAACCGAACCCAAACCCTAAAGCGTACCCTAACCCTAACCCGTACCCTAAATGGTAGCCTAACCCTAAACCCTACCCTGTACGGTAAACCGTGCCCTAACCCCTACCCTATCTCTAACCCGTACCCTAACCCGTACCCTAACCCATGCCCTAACCAGTACCCTAACTCTAACCCTAACCCTCGGTCAACGGGAGGAAAGAGGAAATCCCCGGAAGTGTGGGGTTCATGAGACATTTGACCGCCAGTCCTGACAGGAAGATGACACTGTGCCAAATGGACCTGCTGATTTCTCAGAACACTGACATCCTGTGAAATGCTACATCACTGACCCACAGGCTGATGTTCCAAACCTTGGGTCTCCTAGATCCAGAGCAGAGAAGTGCTGTCAGGTGGGGATCAGTAGGTCCTCCGACCTATGGCCTGCACACCTGCTTCCATTTCTGGGAGAAGGGGAAACACACACTTGTTTTTAAGTAGTCATTATCTTCATTCTAAAGTAGACCCATGACCTTGACCTTTTTGGAAAAGCGAAATGACTCTTCCAAATGAAGACCTCAACTCATCTGTTCCTCATGCAACCTGAGTGCGACCAGGTTGACCCAGGCTCCAAGCCCCACCTGGAGGATCCTCCTGTACCATCTTGACAGCCCATGACCGGCACCAGCACCCCCGGGGGCACAATGCTGAATTTGGGGGAGGGCTCTGGGCCTTTTGGCCACCACACCTGTGCCCGGGGAAGCGGGAACCGGGAGGATCCTCCCAGATGATCCTCATGGAACCTTAGCAACATCCCTGAGGACATGGGGCACAATGCTGAAGCTTGAGGACGGCTCTGGGGATTCTTGCCACCCACACCTGTGCCTGGGGGGGCAGCGGGAACCTGGAGGGCCCTCCCAGACAATCCCAACGGACTATTAGCACCATCCCTGGGGAACATGGGGCACAATGCTGAAATTGGGGGATGGCCCTGGGGCTTGTCGCTACCGCACCTGTGCCTAGGGGTGCAGGAACCTGAAGGAACCTCCCAGATCATCATAACAGACCATGACCACCATCGCCCTGAGGACATGGGGCACAATGCTCAGTTGGAGTCCCTTGGTCCTGAAACCAGCAGGAACGGAGCTCAAAGGACAGAGAGGCGCCTCCAGGAGAATTTCCATCCAGGGAAAAGCGGCCCACTGGAGGGCACAGAAGCAGCAACCCCACCGACCCGCAGGCAATTTGAACAGGATCACCTCCTGCACTTACTTAGCACGTTGTCCGTCTTCGTGTGTGGACCGTGACTGGCCCGCTCAGGGATGGTGCGCTTCCAGAGGAGGGCTAGAAACTTTTCAGTGCTTGCTCGTGGGTCAGAGGACCAAAGCCCAAGGAAGCAGAGGCTATCCTTCTTCCTCTGGGGCTGGGGAAGTCAGCCACCGACCTGGGGCGGGACCGGGCCCAGGAGTGTGTTCTTTCTGAAGCCACTGCCTTCGGTGGGTGTGGCTTTGCCTAAAAAAGGCCCACTCACCCCAGAGTCAGGAGCAGTGACAGGCTGTCTCCAACCCTAGCCCAGGACCACGACCCGAAAACATCCTGCCTTTGGGAGGACAGGTCTCCTGCAGGAGCCTGGGAGGGGACTGGCCCCTCTCCCACCCCGGGCTCCAGGATGCCCGGGACCTGCAAGAGCTCTTCATCTGAGGAGGAGTCTTGGAGAACAAGTGTATCTCGTCAGCCCAGCAAGTGAAATAACCAAAGCCCAAGGCTCAGGTTCTAACAGAAGCAGAATTTCAAAGTACTGTTTGAGGGAAGCCTCCTCCCCTCTTATGTGGCATTGGGGGTCCCCAAGGAAAGCCTTCTTTCGTCTCCTTCCCTCAGAGAGAGGAGCTGACCCCAAGTCCCGCGGTCCCCACCGTGTCCCAGTGCTGAGGAAGAGCCACACGCAGGGGCCTGGTGTCAGGAGTGTGGTCGGCCACTGCTCCTGGGCTCCCAGCCAGTGGTCTGGCGGCTACGTGGAAGAGCTAAATTGATTTTGGGGGAAGGAGTGCTCACTGCCCACACCGCTCACCATCCCCCTCTGCACTCTGCAATCCAGGCTCGGTGCCCGGCTCACGTCCATCACCAGCACTCCACATGTTTCGGCCATGGGAGGGATCATTCAGCCTCACCCCATTGCACAGAAGAGGAAAGCGAGGCCCAGCGAGGAGAGGTTAAATGGCTCCAGTCCCAGAGCTGTTCAGCAGAGAACCTGGAAAGCCAGGCCTCCAGAGCCCCTGCTAGACCAGCCAGAGACTCCCTGAAGTGAAAGTGAGCCGTCCCCTGCCTGACCAGGCATGGAATGGCCCCTGACCTTCATGATGGCCTGTTCTTGACCGTGAAGATGAGCTGGCCGACTAGGAGGTGGAGTTCAGCTGGTGGGACAGGCTGTAGCTACAGGACAGAGTGACACATCTGAGCTAGCAGGGGCCACACTCTGGTCTCACTCCCGGAGCCAGACCAGGAGCTGGAATCTCGGTGCCCGAGGGGCCGGCACACAACAGGGTCTGCACTGACCAGGGATCCATGGCCCCCAGGGAGAGTCCACTCTGCCCTCTCCCCGCTCCTGCCTGGCCTCACCTCTCCTCACTGTGTCGCTGCAGGACCCGGAACCAGGCCCCATAGGGACGGGGGGACAGTCCGGGCTGATGGTCAGGGTTCCCCAAGGGACCCAGGGTGTGGCCAGGGCACTGGGAAAAGACAAGGTCTGGGTTCCGGTGTCCAACACCACCCTGCGAACTTGGGAGTAGTAAGAGATACCCTCCCCCAAGTCCGGAGGGCTATAGCACAAAAGGCCTCAGCTTACTCTGATGTCACTTGGGCTGCAGAGATGTAGTGTCCCAAGGGTGCCACAGTCTTATAGAAGTGCCTCTCGGCCTTGGATATCCATCCCCGACCCCCTGTGATCCCAGTCTTGGGAAAATGTTTTCTAACCCCTCGAGGTCCTTCTCAGCAGAGGACAGACTCGGGGCTTGGGGGCCTTAGGACCTGGCTACGCTTCTGCGGAAGAAGAAGAGCGGTGGAAGAGCACAGGGCCACCAGTCTGAAGACCAAGGTCAGGGCCCTTCTTGTTTCAGCCTCAGGGTCCCCATGTGGAAGAGAAATCAGAATCACTGCTCCGGTCAGGTTGAGGAGGCCTTAGGAAGGAATGGGGCACCAGGACCGGAGAGGGAAACGGGGACAAGGGAGGCTTCTGCGGTTTCTCACATCGCCCATGGAACCCACGGGTCTGCTCCTGTGAGAGACACAGACACAGAGACAGAGAAGGGGACAGAGAATGAACCCAGGACAGAGGGAACCAGGAGAAGTCACAGACTCCATCAGCTTAGAAATGACATCCCGGCATTTTGTGCCATTCTGTTCCTGACAGGGCCGTCACATTGGCCATCCACCCTGGAGGGCAGGGGTTTCCACAGAGATGTGTGACCAGGACTCAGGTGTGCCAGGAGCCACTGTGGGGACGGCCCAGCGCATGGGCACAGACGAGGCCCGTGGACCTGAGCCTAACAGTAATGGGAGCCCCTGGAATCCTGTGTTGGGAGAGGTCAAGGTCAGAATCAGTTCATTACTACCTTCCCACAGGGGCTGGGACACAGGCAGGTGTGGGGTGGCTTTGCCTGGACCCCAGAGCAGATTCAAGCCCCTCTGAGCTGTGTTCCATGACAAGCGCAGCCCCTGGCTCATCCTTGCATTGTCAGCTTGGCACCAGCCTCCTGTGGTAGCAGGCACGGAACATTTGGAGAGGTCCCTAACACTAACCTTAAACTGTACCCTAAACCTACCCCGTACCCTAACCCCAACACCTACCAGAACACTAACGCCTAACCCTACCCCTGAACCGAACCCAAACCCTAAAGCGTACCCTAACCCTAACCCGTACCCTAAATGGTAGCCTAACCCTAAACCCTACCCTGTACGGTAAACCGTGCCCTAACCCCTACCCTATCTCTAACCCGTACCCTAACCCGTACCCTAACCCATGCCCTAACCAGTACCCTAACTCTAACCCTAACCCTCGGTCAACGGGAGGAAAGAGGAAATCCCCGGAATTGTGGGGTTCATGAGACATTTGACCGCCAGTCCTGACAGGAAGATGACACTGTGCCAAATGGACCTGCTGATTTCTCAGAACACTGACATCCTGTGAAATGCTACATCACTGACCCACAGGCTGATGTTCCAAACCTTGGGTCTCCTAGATCCAGAGCAGAGAAGTGCTGTCAGGTGGGGATAAGTAGGTCCTCCGACCTATGGCCTGCACACCTGCTTCCATTTCTGGGAGAAGGGGAAACACACACTTGTTTTTAAGTAGTCATTATCTTCATTCTAAAGTAGACCCATGACCTTGACCTTTTTGGAAAAGCGAAATGACTCTTCCAAATGAAGACCTCAACTCATCTGTTCCTCATGCAACCTGAGTGCGACCAGGTTGACCCAGGCTCCAAGCCCCACCTGGAGGATCCTCCTGTACCATCTTGACAGCCCATGACCGGCACCAGCACCCCCGGGGGCACAATGCTGAATTTGGGGGAGGGCTCTGGGCCTTTTGGCCACCACACCTGTGCCCGGGGAAGCGGGAACCGGGAGGATCCTCCCAGATGATCCTCATGGAACCTTAGCAACATCCCTGAGGACATGGGGCACAATGCTGAAGCTTGAGGACGGCTCTGGGGATTCTTGCCACCCACACCTGTGCCTGGGGGGGCAGCGGGAACCTGGAGGGCCCTCCCAGACAATCCCAACGGACTATTAGCACCATCCCTGGGGAACATGGGGCACAATGCTGAAATTGGGGGATGGCCCTGGGGCTTGTCGCTACCGCACCTGTGCCTAGGGGAGCAGGAACCTGAAGGAACCTCCCAGATCATCATAACAGACCATGACCATCATCGCCCTGAGGACATGGGGCACAATGCTCAGTTGGAGTCCCTTGGTCCTGAAACCAGCAGGAACGGAGCTCAAAGGACAGAGAGGCGCCTCCAGGAGAATTTCCATCCAGGGAAAAGCGGCCCACTGGAGGGCACAGAAGCAGCAACCCCACCGACCCGCAGGCCATTTGAACAGGATCACCTCCTGCACTTACTTAGCACGTTGTCCGTCTTCGTGTGTGGACCGTGACTGGCCCGCTCAGGGATGGTGCGCTTCCAGAGGAGGGCTAGAAAATTTTCAGTGCTTGCTCGTGGGTCAGAGGACCAAAGCCCAAGGAAGCAGAGGCTATCCTTCTTCCTCTGGGGCTGGGGAAGTCAGCCACCGACCTGGGGCGGGACCGGGCCCAGGAGTGTGTTCTTTCTGAAGCCACTGCCTTCGGTGGGTGTGGCTTTGCCTAAAAAAGGCCCACTCACCCCAGAGTCAGGAGCAGTGACAGGCTGTCTCCAACCCTAGCCCAGGACCACGACCCGAAACCATCCTGCCTTTGGGAGGACAGGTCTCCTGCAGGAGCCTGGGAGGGGACTGGCCCCTCTCCCACCCCGGGCTCCAGGATGCCCGGGACCTGCAAGAGCTCTTCATCTGAGGAGGAGTCTTGGAGAACAAGTGTATCTCGTCAGCCCAGCAAGTGAAATAACCAAAGCCCAAGGCTCAGGTTCTAACAGAAGCAGAATTTCAAAGTACTGTTTGGGGGAAGCCTCCTCCCCTCTTATGTGGCATTGGGGGTCCCCAAGGAAAGACTTCTTTCGTCTCCTTCCCTCAGAGAGAGGAGCTGACCCCAAGTCCCGCGGTCCCCACCGTGTCCCAGTGCTGAGGAAGAGCCACACGCAGGGGCCTGGTGTCAGGAGTGTGGTCGGCCACTGCTCCTGGGCTCCCAGCCAGTGGTCTGGCGGCTACGTGGAAGAGCTAAATTGATTTTGGGGGAAGGAGTGCTCACTGCCCACACCGCTCACCATCCCCCTCTGCACTCTGCAATCCAGGCTCGGTGCCCGGCTCACGTCCATCACCAGCACTCCACATGTTTCCGCCATGGGAGGGATCATTCAGCCTCACCCCATTGCACAGAAGAGGAAAGCGAGGCCCAGCGAGGAGAGGTTAAATGGCTCCAGTCCCAGAGCTGTTCAGCAGAGAACCTGGAAAGCCAGGCCTCCAGAGCCCCTGCTAGACCAGCCAGAGACTCCCTGAGGTGAAAGTGAGCCGTCCCCTGCCTGACCAGGCACGCAATGGCCCCTGACCTTCATGATGGCCTGTTCTTGACCGTGAAGATGAGCTGGCCGACTAGGAGGTGGAGTTCAGCTGGTGGGACAGGCTGTAGCTACAGGACAGAGTGACACATCTGAGCTAGCAGGGGCCACACTCTGGTCTCCCTCCCGGAGCCAGACCAGGAGCTGGAATCTCGGTGCCCGAGGGGCCGGCACACAACAGGGTCTGCACTGACCAGGGATCCATGGCCCCCAGGGAGAGTCCACTCTGCCCTCTCCCCGCTCCTGCCTGGCCTCACCTCTCCTCACTGTGTCGCTGCAGGACCCGGAACCAGGCCCCATACGGACGGGGGGACAGTCCGGGCTGATGGTCAGGGTTCCCCAAGGGACCCAGGGTGTTGCCAGGGCACTGGGAAAAGACAAGGTCTGGGTTCCGGTGTCCAACACCACCCTGCGAACGTGGGAGTAGTAAGAGATACCCTCCCCCAAGTCCGGAGGGCTATAGCACAAAAGGCCTCAGCTTACTCTGATGTCACTTGGGCTGCAGAGATGTAGTGTCCCAAGGGTGCCACAGTCTTATAGAAGTGCCTCTCGGCCTTGGATATCCATCCCCGACCCCCTGTGATCCCAGTCTTGGGAAAATGTTTTCTAACCCCTCGAGGTCCTTCTCAGAAGAGGACAGACTCGGGGCTTGGGGGCCTTAGGACCTGGCTACGCAGAAGGTGGAAGAGCACAGGGCCACCAGTCTGAAGACCAAGGTCAGGGCCCTACTTGTTTCAGCCTCAGGGTCCCCATGTGGAAGAGAATCCAGAATCACTGCTCCGGTCAGGTTGAGGAGGCCTTAGGAAGGAATGGGGCACCAGGACCGGAGAGGGAAACGGGGACAAGGGAGGCTTCTGCGGTTTCTCACATCGCCCATGGAACCCACGGGTCTGCTCCTGTGAGAGACACAGACACAGAGACAGAGAAGGGGACAGAGAATGAACCCAGGACAGAGGGAACCAGGAGAAGTCACAGACTCCATCAGCTTAGAAATGACATCCCGGCATTTTGTGCCATTCTGTTCCTGACAGGGCCGTCACATTGGCCATCCACCCTGGAGGGCAGGGGTTTCCACAGAGATGTGTGACCAGGACTCAGGTGTGCCAGGAGCCACTGTGGGGACGGCCCAGCGCATGGGCACAGACGAGGCCCGTGGACCTGAGCCTAACAGTAATGGGAGCCCCTGGAATCCTGTGTTGGGAGAGGTCAAGGTCAGAATCAGTTCATTACTACCTTCCCACAGGGGCTGGGACACAGGCAGGTGTGGGGTGGCTTTGCCCGGACCCCAGAGCAGATTCAAGCCCCTCTGAGCTGTGTTCCATGACAAGCGCAGCCCCTGGCTCATCCTTGCATTGTCAGCTTGGCACCAGCCTCCTGTGATAGCAGGCACGGAACATTTGGAGAGGTCCCTAACACTAACCTTAAACTGTACCCTAAACCTACCCCGTACCCTAACCCCAACACCTACCAGAACACTAACGCCTAACCCTACCCCTGAACCGAACCCAAACCCTAAAGCGTACCCTAACCCTAACCCGTACCCTAAATGGTAGCCTAACCCTAAACCCTACCCTGTACGGTAAACCGTGCCCTAACCCCTACCCTATCTCTAACCCGTACCCTAACCCGTACCCTAACCCATGCCCTAACCAGTACCCTAACTCTAACCCTAACCCTCGGTCAACGGGAAGAAAGAGGAAATCCCCGGAATTGTGGGGTTCATGAGACATTTGACCGCCAGTCCTGACAGGAAGATGACACTGTGCCAAATGGACCTGCTGATTTCTCAGAACACTGACATCCTGTGAAATGCTACATCACTGACCCACAGGCTGATGTTCCAAACCTTGGGTCTCCTAGATCCAGAGCAGAGAAGTGCTGTCAGGTGGGGATCAGTAGGTCCTCCGACCTATGGCCTGCACACCTGCTTCCATTTCTGGGAGAAGGGGAAACACACACTTGTTTTTAAGTAGTCATTATCTTCATTCTAAAGTAGACCCATGACCTTGACCTTTTTGGAAAAGCGAAATGACTCTTCCAAATGAAGACCTCAACTCATCTGTTCCTCATGCAACCTGAGTGCGACCAGGTTGACCCAGGCTCCAAGCCCCACCTGGAGGATCCTCCTGTACCATCTTGACAGCCCATGACCGGCACCAGCACCCCCGGGGGCACAATGCTGAATTTGGGGGAGGGCTCTGGGCCTTTTGGCCACCACACCTGTGCCCGGGGAAGCGGGAACCGGGAGGATCCTCCCAGATGATCCTCATGGAACCTTAGCAACATCCCTGAGGACATGGGGCACAATGCTGAAGCTTGAGGACGGCTCTGGGGATTCTTGCCACCCACACCTGTGCCTGGGGGGGCAGCGGGAACCTGGAGGGCCCTCCCAGACAATCCCAACGGACTATTAGCACCATCCCTGGGGAACATGGGGCACAATGCTGAAATTGGGGGATGGCCCTGGGGCTTGTCGCTACCGCACCTGTGCCTAGGGGAGCAGGAACCTGAAGGAACCTCCCAGATCATCATAACAGACCATGACCACCATCGCCCTGAGGACATGGGGCAGAATGCTCAGTTGGAGTCCCTTGGTCCTGAAACCAGCAGGAACGGAGCTCAAAGGACAGAGAGGCGCCTCCAGGAGAATTTCCATCCAGGGAAAAGCGGCCCACTGGAGGGCACAGAAGCAGCAACCCCACCGACCCGCAGGCCATTTGAACAGGATCACCTCCTGCACTTACTTAGCACGTTGTCCGTCTTCGTGTGTGGACCGTGACTGGCCCGCTCAGGGATGGTGCGCTTCCAGAGGAGGGCTAGAAACTTTTCAGTGCTTGCTCGTGGGTCAGAGGACCAAAGCCCAAGGAAGCAGAGGCTATCCTTCTTCCTCTGGGGCTGGGGAAGTCAGCCACCGACCTGGGGCGGGACCGGGCCCAGGAGTGTGTTCTTTCTGAAGCCACTGCCTTCGGTGGGTGTGGCTTTGCCTAAAAAAGGCCCACTCACCCCAGAGTCAGGAGCAGTGACAGGCTGTCTCCAACCCTAGCCCAGGACCACGACCCGAAAACATCCTGCCTTTGGGAGGACAGGTCTCCTGCAGGAGCCTGGGAGGGGACTGGCCCCTCTCCCACCCCGGGCTCCAGGATGCCCGGGACCTGCAAGAGCTCTTCATCTGAGGAGGAGTCTTGGACAACAAGTGTATCTCGTCAGCCCAGCAAGTGAAATAACCAAAGCCCAAGGCTCAGGTTCTAACAGAAGCAGAATTTCAAAGTACTGTTTGAGGGAAGCCTCCTCCCCTCTTATGTGGCATTGGGGGTCCCCAAGGAAAGCCTTCTTTCGTCTCCTTCCCTCAGAGAGAGGAGCTGACCCTAAGTCCCGCGGTCCCCACCGTGTCCCAGTGCTGAGGAAGAGCCACACGCAGGGGCCTGGTGTCAGGAGTGTGGTCGGCCACTGCTCCTGGGCTCCCAGCCAGTGGTCTGGCGGCTACGTGGAAGAGCTAAATTGATTTTGGGGGAAGGAGTGCTCACTGCCCACACCGCTCACCATCCCCCTCTGCACTCTGCAATCCAGGCTCGGTGCCCGGCTCACGTCCATCACCAGCACTCCACATGTTTCGGCCATGGGAGGGATCATTCAGCCTCACCCCATTGCACAGAAGAGGAAAGCGAGGCCCAGCGAGGAGAGGTTAAATGGCTCCAGTCCCAGAGCTGTTCAGCAGAGAACCTGGAAAGCCAGGCCTCCAGAGCCCCTGCTAGACCAGCCAGAGACTCCCTGAGGTGAAAGTGAGCCGTCCCCTGCCTGACCAGGCATGGAATGGCCCCTGACCTTCATGATGGCCTGTTCTTGACCGTGAAGATGAGCTGGCCGACTAGGAGGTGGAGTTCAGCTGGTGGGACAGGCTGTAGCTACAGGACAGAGTGACACATCTGAGCTAGCAGGGGCCACACTCTGGTCTCCCTCCCGGAGCCAGACCAGGAGCTGGAATCTCGGTGCCCGAGGGGCCGGCACACAACAGGGTCTGCACTGACCAGGGATCCATGGCCCCCAGGGAGAGTCCACTCTGCCCTCTCCGCGCTCCTGCCTGGCCTCACCTCTCCTCACTGTGTCGCTGCAGGACCCGGAACCAGGCCCCATACGGACGGGGGGACAGTCCGGGCTGATGGTTAGGGTTCCCCAAGGGACCCAGGGTGTGGCCAGGGCACTGGGAAAAGACAAGGTCTGGGTTCCGGTGTCCAACACCACCCTGCGAACTTGGGAGTAGTAAGAGATACCCTCCCCCAAGTCCGGAGGGCTATAGCACAAAAGGCCTCAGCTTACTCTGATGTCACTTGGGCTGCAGAGATGTAGTGTCCCAAGGGTGCCACAGTCTTATAGAAGTGCCTCTCGGCCTTGGATATCCATCCCCGACCCCCTGTGATCCCAGTCTTGGGAAAATGTTTTCTAACCCCTCGAGGTCCTTCTCAGCAGAGGACAGACTCGGGGCTTGGGGGCCTTAGGACCTGGCTACGCAGAAGGTGGAAGAGCACAGGGCCACCAGTCTGAAGACCAAGGTCAGGGCCCTTCTTGTTTCAGCCTCAGGGTCCCCATGTGGAAGAGAATCCAGAATCACTGCTCCGGTCAGGTTGAGGAGGCCTTAGGAAGGAATGGGGCACCAGGACCGGAGAGGGAAACGGGGACAAGGGAGGCTTCTGCGGTTTCTCACATCGCCCATGGAACCCACGGGTCTGCTCCTGTGAGAGACACAGACACAGAGACAGAGAAGGGGACAGAGAATGAACCCAGGACAGAGGGAACCAGGAGAAGTCACAGACTCCATCAGCTTAGAAATGAAATCCCGGCATTTTGTGCCATTCTGTTCCTGACAGGGCCGTCACATTGGCCATCCAACCTGGAGGGCAGGGGTTTCCACAGAGATGTGTGACCAGGACTCAGGTGTGCCAGGAGCCACTGTGGGGACGGCCCAGCGCATGGGCACAGACGAGGCCCGTGGACCTGAGCCTAACAGTAATGGGAGCCCCTGGAATCCTGTGTTGGGAGAGGTCAAGGTCAGAATCAGTTCATTACTACCTTCCCACAGGGGCTGGGACACAGGCAGTTGTGGGGTGGCTTTGCCCGGACCCCAGAGCAGATTCAAGCCCCTCTGAGCTGTGTTCCATGACAAGCGCAGCCCCTGGCTCATCCTTGCATTGTCAGCTTGGCACCAGCCTCCTGTGATAGCAGGCACGGAATATTTGGAGAGGTCCCTAACACTAACCTTAAACTGTACCCTAAACCTACCCCGTACCCTAACCCCAACACCTACCAGAACACTAACGCCTAACCCTACCCCTGAACCGAACCCAAACCCTAAAGCGTACCCTAACCCTAACCCGTACCCTAAATGGTAGCCTAACCCTAAACCCTACCCTGTACGGTAAACCGTGCCCTAACCCCTACCCTATCTCTAACCCGTACCCTAACCCGTACCCTAACCCATGCCCTAACCAGTACCCTAACTCTAACCCTAACCCTCGGTCAACGGGAGGAAAGAGGAAATCCCCGGAAGTGTGGGGTTCATGAGACATTTGACCGCCAGTCCTGACAGGAAGATGACACTGTGCCAAATGGACCTGCTGATTTCTCAGAACACTGACATCCTGTGAAATGCTACATCACTGACCCACAGGCTGATGTTCCAAACCTTGGGTCTCCTAGATCCAGAGCAGAGAAGTGCTGTCAGGTGGGGATCAGTAGGTCCTCCGACCTATGGCCTGCACACCTGCTTCCATTTCTGGGAGAAGGGGAAACACACACTTGTTTTTAAGTAGTCATTATCTTCATTCTAAAGTAGACCCATGACCTTGACCTTTTTGGAAAAGCGAAATGACTCTTCCAAATGAAGACCTCAACTCATCTGTTCCTCATGCAACCTGAGTGCGACCAGGTTGACCCAGGCTCCAAGCCCCACCTGGAGGATCCTCCTGTACCATCTTGACAGCCCATGACCGGCACCAGCACCCCCGGGGGCACAATGCTGAATTTGGGGGAGGGCTCTGGGCCTTTTGGCCACCACACCTGTGCCCGGGGAAGCGGGAACCGGGAGGATCCTCCCAGATGATCCTCATGGAACCTTAGCAACATCCCTGAGGACATGGGGCACAATGCCGAAGCTTGAGGACGGCTCTGGGGATTCTTGCCACCCACACCTGTGCCTGGGGGGGCAGCGGGAACCTGGAGGGCCCTCCCAGACAATCCCAACGGACTATTAGCACCATCCCTGGGGAACATGGGGCACAATGCTGAAATTGGGGGATGGCCCTGGGGCTTGTCGCTACCGCACCTGTGCCTAGGGGAGCAGGAACCTGAAGGAACCTCCCAGATCATCATAACAGACCATGACCACCATCGCCCTGAGGACATGGGGCACAATGCTCAGTTGGAGTCCCTTGGTCCTGAAACCAGCAGGAACGGAGCTCAAAGGACAGAGAGGCGCCTCCAGGAGAATTTCCATCCAGGGAAAAGCGGCCCACTGGAGGGCACAGAAGCAGCAACCCCACCGACCCGCAGGCCATTTGAACAGGATCACCTCCTGCACTTACTTAGCACGTTGTCCGTCTTCGTGTGTGGACCGTGACTGGCCCGCTCAGGGATGGTGCGCTTCCAGAGGAGGGCTAGAAACTTTTCAGTGCTTGCTCGTGGGTCAGAGGACCAAAGCCCAAGGAAGCAGAGGCTATCCTTCTTCCTCTGGGGCTGGGGAAGTCAGCCACCGACCTGGGGCGGGACCGGGCCCAGGAGTGTGTTCTTTCTGAAGCCACTGCCTTCGGTGGGTGTGGCTTTGCCTAAAAAAGGCCCACTCACCCCAGAGTCAGGAGCAGTGACAGGCTGTCTCCAACCCTAGCCCAGGACCACGACCCGAAAACATCCTGCCTTTGGGAGGACAGGTCTCCTGCAGGAGCCTGGGAGGGGACTGGCCCCTCTCCCACCCCGGGCTCCAGGATGCCCGGGACCTGCAAGAGCTCTTCATCTGAGGAGGAGTCTTGGACAACAAGTGTATCTCGTCAGCCCAGCAAGTGAAATAACCAAAGCCCAAGGCTCAGGTTCTAACAGAAGCAGAATTTCAAAGTACTGTTTGAGGGAAGCCTCCTCCCCTCTTATGTGGCATTGGGGGTCCCCAAGGAAAGCCTTCTTTCGTCTCCTTCCCTCAGAGAGAGGAGCTGACCCTAAGTCCCGCGGTCCCCACCGTGTCCCAGTGCTGAGGAAGAGCCACACGCAGGGGCCTGGTGTCAGGAGTGTGGTCGGCCACTGCTCCTGGGCTCCCAGCCAGTGGTCTGGCGGCTACGTGGAAGAGCTAAATTGATTTTGGGGGAAGGAGTGCTCACTGCCCACACCGCTCACCATCCCCCTCTGCACTCTGCAATCCAGGCTCGGTGCCCGGCTCACGTCCATCACCAGCACTCCACATGTTTCGGCCATGGGAGGGATCATTCAGCCTCACCCCATTGCACAGAAGAGGAAAGCGAGGCCCAGCGAGGAGAGGTTAAATGGCTCCAGTCCCAGAGCTGTTCAGCAGAGAACCTGGAAAGCCAGGCCTCCAGAGCCCCTGCTAGACCAGCCAGAGACTCCCTGAGGTGAAAGTGAGCCGTCCCCTGCCTGACCAGGCATGGAATGGCCCCTGACCTTCATGATGGCCTGTTCTTGACCGTGAAGATGAGCTGGCCGACTAGGAGGTGGAGTTCAGCTGGTGGGACAGGCTGTAGCTACAGGACAGAGTGACACATCTGAGCTAGCAGGGGCCACACTCTGGTCTCCCTCCCGGAGCCAGACCAGGAGCTGGAATCTCGGTGCCCGAGGGGCCGGCACACAACAGGGTCTGCACTGACCAGGGATCCATGGCCCCCAGGGAGAGTCCACTCTGCCCTCTCCGCGCTCCTGCCTGGCCTCACCTCTCCTCACTGTGTCGCTGCAGGACCCGGAACCAGGCCCCATACGGACGGGGGGACAGTCCGGGCTGATGGTTAGGGTTCCCCAAGGGACCCAGGGTGTGGCCAGGGCACTGGGAAAAGACAAGGTCTGGGTTCCGGTGTCCAACACCACCCTGCGAACTTGGGAGTAGTAAGAGATACCCTCCCCCAAGTCCGGAGGGCTATAGCACAAAAGGCCTCAGCTTACTCTGATGTCACTTGGGCTGCAGAGATGTAGTGTCCCAAGGGTGCCACAGTCTTATAGAAGTGCCTCTCGGCCTTGGATATCCATCCCCGACCCCCTGTGATCCCAGTCTTGGGAAAATGTTTTCTAACCCCTCGAGGTCCTTCTCAGCAGAGGACAGACTCGGGGCTTGGGGGCCTTAGGACCTGGCTACGCAGAAGGTGGAAGAGCACAGGGCCACCAGTCTGAAGACCAAGGTCAGGGCCCTTCTTGTTTCAGCCTCAGGGTCCCCATGTGGAAGAGAATCCAGAATCACTGCTCCGGTCAGGTTGAGGAGGCCTTAGGAAGGAATGGGGCACCAGGACCGGAGAGGGAAACGGGGACAAGGGAGGCTTCTGCGGTTTCTCACATCGCCCATGGAACCCACGGGTCTGCTCCTGTGAGAGACACAGACACAGAGACAGAGAAGGGGACAGAGAATGAACCCAGGACAGAGGGAACCAGGAGAAGTCACAGACTCCATCAGCTTAGAAATGAAATCCCGGCATTTTGTGCCATTCTGTTCCTGACAGGGCCGTCACATTGGCCATCCAACCTGGAGGGCAGGGGTTTCCACAGAGATGTGTGACCAGGACTCAGGTGTGCCAGGAGCCACTGTGGGGACGGCCCAGCGCATGGGCACAGACGAGGCCCGTGGACCTGAGCCTAACAGTAATGGGAGCCCCTGGAATCCTGTGTTGGGAGAGGTCAAGGTCAGAATCAGTTCATTACTACCTTCCCACAGGGGCTGGGACACAGGCAGTTGTGGGGTGGCTTTGCCCGGACCCCAGAGCAGATTCAAGCCCCTCTGAGCTGTGTTCCATGACAAGCGCAGCCCCTGGCTCATCCTTGCATTGTCAGCTTGGCACCAGCCTCCTGTGATAGCAGGCACGGAATATTTGGAGAGGTCCCTAACACTAACCTTAAACTGTACCCTAAACCTACCCCGTACCCTAACCCCAACACCTACCAGAACACTAACGCCTAACCCTACCCCTGAACCGAACCCAAACCCTAAAGCGTACCCTAACCCTAACCCGTACCCTAAATGGTAGCCTAACCCTAAACCCTACCCTGTACGGTAAACCGTGCCCTAACCCCTACCCTATCTCTAACCCGTACCCTAACCCGTACCCTAACCCATGCCCTAACCAGTACCCTAACTCTAACCCTAACCCTCGGTCAACGGGAGGAAAGAGGAAATCCCCGGAAGTGTGGGGTTCATGAGACATTTGACCGCCAGTCCTGACAGGAAGATGACACTGTGCCAAATGGACCTGCTGATTTCTCAGAACACTGACATCCTGTGAAATGCTACATCACTGACCCACAGGCTGATGTTCCAAACCTTGGGTCTCCTAGATCCAGAGCAGAGAAGTGCTGTCAGGTGGGGATCAGTAGGTCCTCCGACCTATGGCCTGCACACCTGCTTCCATTTCTGGGAGAAGGGGAAACACACACTTGTTTTTAAGTAGTCATTATCTTCATTCTAAAGTAGACCCATGACCTTGACCTTTTTGGAAAAGCGAAATGACTCTTCCAAATGAAGACCTCAACTCATCTGTTCCTCATGCAACCTGAGTGCGACCAGGTTGACCCAGGCTCCAAGCCCCACCTGGAGGATCCTCCTGTACCATCTTGACAGCCCATGACCGGCACCAGCACCCCCGGGGGCACAATGCTGAATTTGGGGGAGGGCTCTGGGCCTTTTGGCCACCACACCTGTGCCCGGGGAAGCGGGAACCGGGAGGATCCTCCCAGATGATCCTCATGGAACCTTAGCAACATCCCTGAGGACATGGGGCACAATGCCGAAGCTTGAGGACGGCTCTGGGGATTCTTGCCACCCACACCTGTGCCTGGGGGGGCAGCGGGAACCTGGAGGGCCCTCCCAGACAATCCCAACGGACTATTAGCACCATCCCTGGGGAACATGGGGCACAATGCTGAAATTGGGGGATGGCCCTGGGGCTTGTCGCTACCGCACCTGTGCCTAGGGGAGCAGGAACCTGAAGGAACCTCCCAGATCATCATAACAGACCATGACCACCATCGCCCTGAGGACATGGGGCACAATGCTCAGTTGGAGTCCCTTGGTCCTGAAACCAGCAGGAACGGAGCTCAAAGGACAGAGAGGCGCCTCCAGGAGAATTTCCATCCAGGGAAAAGCGGCCCACTGGAGGGCACAGAAGCAGCAACCCCACCGACCCGCAGGCCATTTGAACAGGATCACCTCCTGCACTTACTTAGCACGTTGTCCGTCTTCGTGTGTGGACCGTGACTGGCCCGCTCAGGGATGGTGCGCTTCCAGAGGAGGGCTAGAAACTTTTCAGTGCTTGCTCGTGGGTCAGAGGACCAAAGCCCAAGGAAGCAGAGGCTATCCTTCTTCCTCTGGGGCTGGGGAAGTCAGCCACCGACCTGGGGCGGGACCGGGCCCAGGAGTGTGTTCTTTCTGAAGCCACTGCCTTCGGTGGGTGTTGCTTTGCCTAAAAAAGGCCCACTCACCCCAGAGTCAGGAGCAGTGACAGGCTGTCTCCAACCCTAGCCCAGGACCACGACCCGAAACCATCCTGCCTTTGGGAGGACAGGTCTCCTGCAGGAGCCTGGGAGGGGACTGGCCCCTCTCCCACCCCGGGCTCCAGGATGCCCGGGACCTGCAAGAGCTCTTCATCTGAGGAGGAGTCTTGGAGAACAAGTGTATCTCGTCAGCCCAGCAAGTGAAATAACCAAAGCCCAAGGCTCAGGTTCTAACAGAAGCAGAATTTCAAAGTACTGTTTGGGGGAAGCCTCCTCCCCTCTTATGTGGCATTGGGGGTCCCCAAGGAAAGCCTTCTTTCGTCTCCTTCCCTCAGAGAGAGGAGCTGACCCCAAGTCCCGCGGTCCCCACCGTGTCCCAGTGCTGAGGAAGAGCCACACGCAGGGGCCTGGTGTCAGGAGTGTGGTCGGCCACTGCTCCTGGGCTCCCAGCCAGTGGTCTGGCGGCTACGTGGAAGAGCTAAATTGATTTTGGGGGAAGGAGTGCTCACTGCCCACACCGCTCACCATCCCCCTCTGCACTCTGCAATCCAGGCTCGGTGCCCGGCTTACGTCCATCACCAGCACTCCACATGTTTCCGCCATGGGAGGGATCATTCAGCCTCACCCCATTGCACAGAAGAGGAAAGCGAGGCCCAGCGAGGAGAGGTTAAATGGCTCCAGTCCCAGAGCTGTTCAGCAGAGAACCTGGAAAGCCAGGCCTCCAGAGCCCCTGCTAGACCAGCCAGAGACTCCCTGAGGTGAAAGTGAGCCGTCCCCTGCCTGACCAGGCATGCAATGGCCCCTGACCTTCATGATGGCCTGTTCTTGACCGTGAAGATGAGCTGGCCGACTAGGAGGTGGAGTTCAGCTGGTGGGACAGGCTGTAGCTACAGGACAGAGTGACACATCTGAGCTAGCAGGGGCCACACTCTGGTCTCCCTCCCGGAGCCAGACCAGGAGCTGGAATCTCGGTGCCCGAGGGGCCGGCACACAACAGGGTCTGCACTGACCAGGGATCCATGGCCCCCAGGGAGAGTCCACTCTGCCCTCTCCCCGCTCCTGCCTGGCCTCACCTCTCCTCACTGTGTCGCTGCAGGACCCGGAACCAGGCCCCATACGGACGGGGGGACAGTCCGGGCTGATGGTCAGGGTTCCCCAAGGGACCCAGGGTGTTGCCAGGGCACTGGGAAAAGACAAGGTCTGGGTTCCGGTGTCCAACACCACCCTGCGAACTTGGGAGTAGTAAGAGATACCCTCCCCCAAGTCCGGAGGGCTATAGCACAAAAGGCCTCAGCTTACTCTGATGTCACTTGGGCTGCAGAGATGTAGTGTCCCAAGGGTGCCACAGTCTTATAGAAGTGCCTCTCGGCCTTGGATATCCATCCCCGACCCCCTGTGATCCCAGTCTTGGGAAAATGTTTTCTAACCCCTCGAGGTCCTTCTCAGAAGAGGACAGACTCGGGGCTTGGGGGCCTTAGGACCTGGCTACGCAGAAGGTGGAAGAGCACAGGGCCACCAGTCTGAAGACCAAGGTCAGGGCCCTACTTGTTTCAGCCTCAGGGTCCCCATGTGGAAGAGAATCCAGAATCACTGCTCCGGTCAGGTTGAGGAGGCCTTAGGAAGGAATGGGGCACCAGGACCGGAGAGGGAAACGGGGACAAGGGAGGCTTCTGCGGTTTCTCACATCGCCCATGGAACCCACGGGTCTGCTCCTTTGAGAGACACAGACACAGAGACAGAGAAGGGGACAGAGAATGAACCCAGGACAGAGGGAACCAGGAGAAGTCACAGACTCCATCAGCTTAGAAATGACATCCCGGCATTTTGTGCCATTCTGTTCCTGACAGGGCCGTCACATTGGCCATCCACCCTGGAGGGCAGGGGTTTCCACAGAGATGTGTGACCAGGACTCAGGTGTGCCAGGAGCCACTGTGGGGACGGCCCAGCGCATGGGCACAGACGAGGCCCGTGGACCTGAGCCTAACAGTAATGGGAGCCCCTGGAATCCTGTGTTGGGAGAGGTCAAGGTCAGAATCAGTTCATTACTACCTTCCCACAGGGGCTGGGACACAGGCAGGTGTGGGGTGGCTTTGCCCGGACCCCAGAGCAGATTCAAGCCCCTCTGAGCTGTGTTCCATGACAAGCGCAGCCCCTGGCTCATCCTTGCATTGTCAGCTTGGCACCAGCCTCCTGTGATAGCAGGCACGGAACATTTGGAGAGGTCCCTAACACTAACCTTAAACTGTACCCTAAACCTACCCCGTACCCTAACCCCAACACCTACCAGAACACTAACGCCTAACCCTACCCCTGAACCGAACCCAAACCCTAAAGCGTACCCTAACCCTAACCCGTACCCTAAATGGTAGCCTAACCCTAAACCCTACCCTGTACGGTAAACCGTGCCCTAACCCCTACCCTATCTCTAACCCGTACCCTAACCCGTACCCTAACCCATGCCCTAACCAGTACCCTAACTCTAACCCTAACCCTCGGTCAACGGGAGGAAAGAGGAAATCCCCGGAATTGTGGGGTTCATGAGACATTTGACCGCCAGTCCTGACAGGAAGATGACACTGTGCCAAATGGACCTGCTGATTTCTCAGAACACTGACATCCTGTGAAATGCTACATCACTGACCCACAGGCTGATGTTCCAAACCTTGGGTCTCCTAGATCCAGAGCAGAGAAGTGCTGTCAGGTGGGGATCAGTAGGTCCTCCGACCTATGGCCTGCACACCTGCTTCCATTTCTGGGAGAAGGGGAAACACACACTTGTTTTTAAGTAGTCATTATCTTCATTCTAAAGTAGACCCATGACCTTGACCTTTTTGGAAAAGCGAAATGACTCTTCCAAATGAAGACCTCAACTCATCTGTTCCTCATGCAACCTGAGTGCGACCAGGTTGACCCAGGCTCCAAGCCCCACCTGGAGGATCCTCCTGTACCATCTTGACAGCCCATGACCGGCACCAGCACCCCCGGGGGCACAATGCTGAATTTGGGGGAGGGCTCTGGGCCTTTTGGCCACCACACCTGTGCCCGGGGAAGCGGGAACCGGGAGGATCCTCCCAGATGATCCTCATGGAACCTTAGCAACATCCCTGAGGACATGGGGCACAATGCTGAAGCTTGAGGACGGCTCTGGGGATTCTTGCCACCCACACCTGTGCCTGGGGGGGCAGCGGGAACCTGGAGGGCCCTCCCAGACAATCCCAACGGACTATTAGCACCATCCCTGGGGAACATGGGGCACAATGCTGAAATTGGGGGATGGCCCTGGGGCTTGTCGCTACCGCACCTGTGCCTAGGGGAGCAGGAACCTGAAGGAACCTCCCAGATCATCATAACAGACCATGACCACCATCGCCCTGAGGACATGGGGCACAATGCTCAGTTGGAGTCCCTTGGTCCTGAAACCAGCAGGAACGGAGCTCAAAGGACAGAGAGGCGCCTCCAGGAGAATTTCCATCCAGGGAAAAGCGGCCCACTGGAGGGCACAGAAGCAGCAACCCCACCGACCCGCAGGCCATTTGAACAGGATCACCTCCTGCACTTACTTAGCACGTTGTCCGTCTTCGTGTGTGGACCGTGACTGGCCCGCTCAGGGATGGTGCGCTTCCAGAGGAGGGCTAGAAACTTTTCAGTGCTTGCTCGTGGGTCAGAGGACCAAAGCCCAAGGAAGCAGAGGCTATCCTTCTTCCTCTGGGGCTGGGGAAGTCAGCCACCGACCTGGGGCGGGACCGGGCCCAGGAGTGTGTTCTTTCTGAAGCCACTGCCTTCGGTGGGTGTTGCTTTGCCTAAAAAAGGCCCACTCACCCCAGAGTCAGGAGCAGTGACAGGCTGTCTCCAACCCTAGCCCAGGACCACGACCCGAAACCATCCTGCCTTTGGGAGGACAGGTCTCCTGCAGGAGCCTGGGAGGGGACTGGCCCCTCTCCCACCCCGGGCTCCAGGATGCCCGGGACCTGCAAGAGCTCTTCATCTGAGGAGGAGTCTTGGAGAACAAGTGTATCTCGTCAGCCCAGCAAGTGAAATAACCAAAGCCCAAGGCTCAGGTTCTAACAGAAGCAGAATTTCAAAGTACTGTTTGGGGGGAGCCTCCTCCCCTCTTATGTGGCATTGGGGGTCCCCAAGGAAAGACTTCTTTCGTCTCCTTCCCTCAGAGAGAGGAGCTGACCCCAAGTCCCGCGGTCCCCACCGTGTCCCAGTGCTGAGGAAGAGCCACACGCAGGGGCCTGGTGTCAGGAGTGTGGTCGGCCACTGCTCCTGGGCTCCCAGCCAGTGGTCTGGCGGCTACGTGGAAGAGCTAAATTGATTTTGGGGGAAGGAGTGCTCACTGCCCACACCGCTCACCATCCCCCTCTGCACTCTGCAATCCAGGCTCGGTGCCCGGCTCACGTCCATCACCAGCACTCCACATGTTTCCGCCATGGGAGGGATCATTCAGCCTCACCCCATTGCACAGAAGAGGAAAGCGAGGCCCAGCGAGGAGAGGTTAAATGGCTCCAGTCCCAGAGCTGTTCAGCAGAGATCCTGGAAAGCCAGGCCTCCAGAGCCCCTGCTAGACCAGCCAGAGACTCCCTGAGGTGAAAGTGAGCCGTCCCCTGCCTGACCAGGCACGCAATGGCCCCTGACCTTCATGATGGCCTGTTCTTGACCGTGAAGATGAGCTGGCCGACTAGGAGGTGGAGTTCAGCTGGTGGGACAGGCTGTAGCTACAGGACAGAGTGACACATCTGAGCTAGCAGGGGCCACACTCTGGTCTCCCTCCCGGAGCCAGACCAGGAGCTGGAATCTCGGTGCCCGAGGGGCCGGCACACAACAGGGTCTGCACTGACCAGGGATCCATGGCCCCCAGGGAGAGTCCACTCTGCCCTCTCCCCGCTCCTGCCTGGCCTCACCTCTCCTCACTGTGTCGCTGCAGGACCCGGAACCAGGCCCCATACGGACGGGGGGACAGTCCGGGCTGATGGTCAGGGTTCCCCAAGGGACCCAGGGTGTGGCCAGGGCACTGGGAAAAGACAAGGTCTGGGTTCCGGTGTCCAACACCACCCTGCGAACTTGGGAGTAGTAAGAGATACCCTCCCCCAAGTCCGGAGGGCTATAGCACAAAAGGCCTGAGCTTAATCTGATGTCACTTGGGCTGCAGAGATGTAGTGTCCCAAGGGTGCCACAGTCTTATAGAAGTGCCTCTCGGCCTTGGATATCCATCCCCGACCCCCTGTGATCCCAGTCTTGGGAAAATGTTTTCTAACCCCTCGAGGTCCTTCTCAGCAGAGGACAGACTCGGGGCTTGGGGGCCTTAGGACCTGGCTACGCAGAAGGTGGAAGAGCACAGGGCCACCAGTCTGAAGGCCAAGGTCAGGGCCCTTCTTGTTTCAGCCTCAGGGTCCCCATGTGGAAGAGAATCCAGAATCACTGCTCCGGTCAGGTTGAGGAGGCCTTAGGAAGGAATGGGGCACCAGGACCGGAGAGGGAAACGGGGACAAGGGAGGCTTCTGCGGTTTCTCACATCGCCCATGGAACCCACGGGTCTGCTCCTGTGAGAGACACAGACACAGAGACAGAGAAGGGGACAGAGAATGAACCCAGGACAGAGGGAACCAGGAGAAGTCACAGACTCCATCAGCTTAGAAATGAAATCCCGGCATTTTGTGCCATTCTGTTCCTGACAGGGCCGTCACATTGGCCATCCAACCTGGAGGGCAGGGGTTTCCACAGAGATGTGTGACCAGGACTCAGGTGTGCCAGGAGCCACTGTGGGGACGGCCCAGCGCATGGGCACAGACGAGGCCCGTGGACCTGAGCCTAACAGTAATGGGAGCCCCTGGAATCCTGTGTTGGGAGAGGTCAAGGTCAGAATCAGTTCATTATTACCTTCCCACAGGGGCTGGGACACAGGCAGTTGTGGGGTGGCTTTGCCCGGACCCCAGAGCAGATTCAAGCCCCTCTGAGCTGTGTTCCATGACAAGCGCAGCCCCTGGCTCATCCTTGCATTGTCAGCTTGGCACCAGCCTCCTGTGATAGCAGGCACGGAACATTTGGAGAGGTCCCTAACACTAACCTTAAACTGTACCCTAAACCTACCCCGTACCCTAACCCCAACACCTACCAGAACACTAACGCCTAACCCTACCCCTGAACCGAACCCAAACCCTAAAGCGTACCCTAACCCTAACCCGTACCCTAAATGGTAGCCTAACCCTAAACCCTACCCTGTACGGTAAACCGTGCCCTAACCCCTACCCTATCTCTATCCCGTACCCTAACCCGTACCCTAACCCATGCCCTAACCAGTACCCTAACTCTAACCCTAACCCTCGGTCAACGGGAGGAAAGAGGAAATCCCCGGAAGTGTGGGGTTCATGAGACATTTGACCGCCAGTCCTGACAGGAAGATGACACTGTGCCAAATGGACCTGCTGATTTCTCAGAACACTGACATCCTGTGAAATGCTACATCACTGACCCACAGGCTGATGTTCCAAACCTTGGGTCTCCTAGATCCAGAGCAGAGAAGTGCTGTCAGGTGGGGATCAGTAGGTCCTCCGACCTATGGCCTGCACACCTGCTTCCATTTCTGGGAGAAGGGGAAACACACACTTGTTTTTAAGTAGTCATTATCTTCATTCTAAAGTAGACCCATGACCTTGACCTTTTTGGAAAAGCGAAATGACTCTTCCAAATGAAGACCTCAACTCATCTGTTCCTCATGCAACCTGAGTGCGACCAGGTTGACCCAGGCTCCAAGCCCCACCTGGAGGATCCTCCTGTACCATCTTGACAGCCCATGACCGGCACCAGCACCCCCGGGGGCACGATGCTGAATTTGGGGGAGGGCTCTGGGCCTTTTGGCCACCACACCTGTGCCCGGGGAAGCGGGAACCGGGAGGATCCTCCCAGATGATCCTCATGGAACCTTAGCAACATCCCTGAGGACATGGGGCACAATGCCGAAGCTTGAGGACGGCTCTGGGGATTCTTGCCACCCACACCTGTGCCTGGGGGGGCAGCGGGAACCTGGAGGGCCCTCCCAGACAATCCCAACGGACTATTAGCACCATCCCTGGGGAACATGGGGCACAATGCTGAAATTGGGGGATGGCCCTGGGGCTTGTCGCTACCGCACCTGTGCCTAGGGGAGCAGGAACCTGAAGGAACCTCCCAGATCATCATAACAGACCATGACCACCATCGCCCTGAGGACATGGGGCACAATACTCAGTTGGAGTCCCTTGGTCCTGAAACCAGCAGGAACGGAGCTCAAAGGACAGAGAGGCGCCTCCAGGAGAATTTCCATCCAGGGAAAAGCGGCCCACTGGAGGGCACAGAAGCAGCAACCCCACCGACCCGCAGGCCATTTGAACAGGATCACCTCCTGCACTTACTTAGCACGTTGTCCGTCTTCGTGTGTGGACCGTGACTGGCCCGCTCAGGGATGGTGCGCTTCCAGAGGAGGGCTAGAAACTTTTCAGTGCTTGCTCGTGGGTCAGAGGACCAAAGCCCAAGGAAGCAGAGGCTATCCTTCTTCCTCTGGGGCTGGGGAAGTCAGCCACCGACCTGGGGCGGGACCGGGCCCAGGAGTGTGTTCTTTCTGAAGCCACTGCCTTCGGTGGGTGTTGCTTTGCCTAAAATGGCCCACTCACCCCAGAGTCAGGAGCAGTGACAGGCTGTCTCCAACCCTAGCCCAGGACCACGACCCGAAACCATCCTGCCTTTGGGAGGACAGGTCTCCTGCAGGAGCCTGGGAGGGGACTGGCCCCTCTCCCACCCCGGGCTCCAGGATGCCCGGGACCTGCAAGGGCTCTTCATCTGAGGAGGAGTCTTGGACAACAAGTGTATCTCGTCAGCCCAGCAAGTGAAATAACCAAAGCCCAAGGCTCAGGTTCTAACAGAAGCAGAATTTCAAAGTACTGTTTGGGGGAAGCCTCCTCCCCTCTTATGTGGCATTGGGGGTCCCCAAGGAAAGCCTTCTTTCGTCTCCTTCCCTCAGAGAGAGGAGCTGACCCCAAGTCCCGCGGTCCCCACCGTGTCCCAGTGCTGAGGAAGAGCCACATGCAGGGGCCTGGTGTCAGGAGTGTGGTCGGCCACTGCTCCTGGGCTCCCAGCCAGTGGTCTGGCGGCTACGTGGAAGAGCTAAATTGATTTTGGGGGAAGGAGTGCTCACTGCCCACACCGCTCACCATCCCCCTCTGCACTCTGCAATCCAGGCTCGGTGCCCGGCTTACGTCCATCACCAGCACTCCACATGTTTCCGCCATGGGAGGGATCATTCAGCCTCACCCCATTGCACAGAAGAGGAAAGCGAGGCCCAGCGAGGAGAGGTTAAATGGCTCCAGTCCCAGAGCTGTTCAGCAGAGAACCTGGAAAGCCAGGCCTCCAGAGCCCCTGCTAGACCAGCCAGAGACTCCCTGAGGTGAAAGTGAGCCGTCCCCTGCCTGACCAGGCACGCAATGGCCCCTGACCTTCATGATGGCCTGTTCTTGACCGTGAAGATGAGCTGGCCGACTAGGAGGTGGAGTTCAGCTGGTGGGACAGGCTGTAGCTACAGGACAGAGTGACACATCTGAGCTAGCAGGGGCCACACTCTGGTCTCCCTCCCGGAGCCAGACCAGGAGCTGGAATCTCGGTGCCCGAGGGGCCGGCACACAACAGGGTCTGCACTGACCAGGGATCCATGGCCCCCAGGGAGAGTCCACTCTGCCCTCTCCCCGCTCCTGCGTGGCCTCACCTCTCCTCACTGTGTCGCTGCAGGACCCGGAACCAGGCCCCATACGGACGGGGGGACAGTCCGGGCTGATGGTCAGGGTTCCCCAAGGGACCCAGGGTGTTGCCAGGGCACTGGGAAAAGACAAGGTCTGGGTTCCGGTGTCCAACACCACCCTGCGAACTTGGGAGTAGTAAGAGATACCCTCCCCCAAGTCCGGAGGGCTATAGCACAAAAGGCCTCAGCTTACTCTGATGTCACTTGGGCTGCAGAGATGTAGTGTCCCAAGGGTGCCACAGTCTTATAGAAGTGCCTCTCGGCCTTGGATATCCATCCCCGACCCCCTGTGATCCCAGTCTTGGGAAAATGTTTTCTAACCCCTCGAGGTCCTTCTCAGCAGAGGACAGACTCGGGGCTTGGGGGCCTTAGGACCTGGCTACGCAGAAGGTGGAAGAGCACAGGGCCACCAGTCTGAAGACCAAGGTCAGGGCCCTACTTGTTTCAGCCTCAGGGTCCCCATGTGGAAGAGAATCCAGAATCACTGCTCCGGTCAGGTTGAGGAGGCCTTAGGAAGGAATGGGGCACCAGGACCGGAGAGGGAAACGGGGACAAGGGAGGCTTCTGCGGTTTCTCACATCGCCCATGGAACCCACGGGTCTGCTCCTATGAGAGACACAGACACAGAGACAGAGAAGGGGACAGAGAATGAACCCAGGACAGAGGGAACCAGGAGAAGTCACAGACTCCATCAGCTGAGAAATGACATCCCGGCATTTTGTGCCATTCTGTTCCTGACAGGGCCGTCACATTGGCCATCCAACCTGGAGGGCAGGGGTTTCCACAGAGATGTGTGACCAGGACTCAGGTGTGCCAGGAGCCACTGTGGGGACGGCCCAGCGCATGGGCACAGACGAGGCCCGTGGACCTGAGCCTAACAGTAATGGGAGCCCCTGGAATCCTGTGTTGGGAGAGGTCAAGGTCAGAATCAGTTCATTACTACCTTCCCACAGGGGCTGGGACACAGGCAGGTGTGGGGTGGCTTTGCCTGGACCCCAGAGCAGATTCAAGCCCCTCTGAGCTGTGTTCCATGACAAGCGCAGCCCCTGGCTCATCCTTGCATTGTCAGCTTGGCACCAGCCTCCTGTGATAGCAGGCACGGAACATTTGGAGAGGTCCCTAACACTAACCTTAAACTGTACCCTAAACCTACCCCGTACCCTAACCCCAACACCTACCAGAACACTAACGCCTAACCCTACCCCTGAACCGAACCCAAACCCTAAAGCGTACCCTAACCCTAACCCGTACCCTAAATGGTAGCCTAACCCTAAACCCTACCCTGTACGGTAAACCGTGCCCTAACCCCTACCCTATCTCTAACCCGTACCCTAACCCGTACCCTAACCCATGCCCTAACCAGTACCCTAACTCTAACCCTAACCCTCGGTCAACGGGAGGAAAGAGGAAATCCCCGGAAGTGTGGGGTTCATGAGACATTTGACCGCCAGTCCTGACAGGAAGATGACACTGTGCCAAATGGACCTGCTGATTTCTCAGAACACTGACATCCTGTGAAATGCTACATCACTGACCCACAGGCTGATGTTCCAAACCTTGGGTCTCCTAGATCCAGAGCAGAGAAGTGCTGTCAGGTGGGGATCAGTAGGTCCTCCGACCTATGGCCTGCACACCTGCTTCCATTTCTGGGAGAAGGGGAAACACACACTTGTTTTTAAGTAGTCATTATCTTCATTCTAAAGTAGACCCATGACCTTGACCTTTTTGGAAAAGCGAAATGACTCTTCCAAATGAAGACCTCAACTCATCTGTTCCTCATGCAACCTGAGTGCGACCAGGTTGACCCAGGCTCCAAGCCCCACCTGGAGGATCCTCCTGTACCATCTTGACAGCCCATGACCGGCACCAGCACCCCCGGGGGCACAATGCTGAATTTGGGGGAGGGCTCTGGGCCTTTTGGCCACCACACCTGTGCCCGGGGAAGCGGGAACCGGGAGGATCCTCCCAGATGATCCTCATGGAACCTTAGCAACATCCCTGAGGACATGGGGCACAATGCCGAAGCTTGAGGACGGCTCTGGGGATTCTTGCCACCCACACCTGTGCCTGGGGGGGCAGCGGGAACCTGGAGGGCCCTCCCAGACAATCCCAACGGACTATTAGCACCATCCCTGGGGAACATGGGGCACAATGCTGAAATTGGGGGATGGCCCTGGGGCTTGTCGCTACCGCACCTGTGCCTAGGGGAGCAGGAACCTGAAGGAACCTCCCAGATCATCATAACAGACCATGACCACCATCGCCCTGAGGACATGGGGCACAATACTCAGTTGGAGTCCCTTGGTCCTGAAACCAGCAGGAACGGAGCTCAAAGGACAGAGAGGCGCCTCCAGGAGAATTTCCATCCAGGGAAAAGCGGCCCACTGGAGGGCACAGAAGCAGCAACCCCACCGACCCGCAGGCCATTTGAACAGGATCACCTCCTGCACTTACTTAGCACGTTGTCCGTCTTCGTGTGTGGACCGTGACTGGCCCGCTCAGGGATGGTGCGCTTCCAGAGGAGGGCTAGAAACTTTTCAGTGCTTGCTCGTGGGTCAGAGGACCAAAGCCCAAGGAAGCAGAGGCTATCCTTCTTCCTCTGGGGCTGGGGAAGTCAGCCACCGACCTGGGGCGGGACCGGGCCCAGGAGTGTGTTCTTTCTGAAGCCACTGCCTTCGGTGGGTGTTGCTTTGCCTAAAAAAGGCCCACTCACCCCAGAGTCAGGAGCAGTGACAGGCTGTCTCCAACCCTAGCCCAGGACCACGACCCGAAACCATCCTGCCTTTGGGAGGACAGGTCTCCTGCAGGAGCCTGGGAGGGGACTGGCCCCTCTCCCACCCCGGGCTCCAGGATGCCCGGGACCTGCAAGGGCTCTTCATCTGAGGAGGAGTCTTGGACAACAAGTGTATCTCGTCAGCCCAGCAAGTGAAATAACCAAAGCCCAAGGCTCAGGTTCTAACAGAAGCAGAATTTCAAAGTACTGTTTGGGGGAAGCCTCCTCCCCTCTTATGTGGCATTGGGGGTCCCCAAGGAAAGCCTTCTTTCGTCTCCTTCCCTCAGAGAGAGGAGCTGACCCCAAGTCCCGCGGTCCCCACCGTGTCCCAGTGCTGAGGAAGAGCCACACGCAGGGGCCTGGTGTCAGGAGTGTGGTCGGCCACTGCTCCTGGGCTCCCAGCCAGTGGTCTGGCGGCTACGTGGAAGAGCTAAATTGATTTTGGGGGAAGGAGTGCTCACTGCCCACACCGCTCACCATCCCCCTCTGCACTCTGCAATCCAGGCTCGGTGCCCGGCTCACGTCCATCACCAGCACTCCACATGTTTCCGCCATGGGAGGGATCATTCAGCCTCACCCCATTGCACAGAAGAGGAAAGCGAGGCCCAGCGAGGAGAGGTTAAATGGCTCCAGTCCCAGAGCTGTTCAGCAGAGAACCTGGAAAGCCAGGCCTCCAGAGCCCCTGCTAGACCAGCCAGAGACTCCCTGAGGTGAAAGTGAGCCGTCCCCTGCCTGACCAGGCACGCAATGGCCCCTGACCTTCATGATGGCCTGTTCTTGACCGTGAAGATGAGCTGGCTGACTAGGAGGTGGAGTTCAGCTGGTGGGACAGGCTGTAGCTACAGGACAGAGTGACACATCTCAGCTAGCAGGGGCCACACTCTGGTCTCCCTCCCGGAGCCAGACCAGGAGCTGGAATCTCGGTGCCCGAGGGGCCGGCACACAACAGGGTCTGCACTGACCAGGGATCCATGGCCCCCAGGGAGAGTCCACTCTGCCCTCTCCCCGCTCCTGCCTGGCCTCACCTCTCCTCACTGTGTCGCTGCAGGACCCGGAACCAGGCCCCATACGGACGGGGGGACAGTCCGGGCTGATGGTCAGGGTTCCCCAAGGGACCCAGGGTGTGGCCAGGGCACTGGGAAAAGACAAGGTCTGGGTTCCGGTGTCCAACACCACCCTGCGAACTTGGGAGTAGTAAGAGATACCCTCCCCCAAGTCCGGAGGGCTATAGCACAAAAGGCCTGAGCTTAATCTGATGTCACTTGGGCTGCAGAGATGTAGTGTCCCAAGGGTGCCACAGTCTTATACAAGTGCCTCTCGGCCTTGGATATCCATCCCCGACCCCCTGTGATCCCAGTCTTGGGAAAATGTTTTCTAACCCCTCGAGGTCCTTCTCAGCAGAGGACAGACTCGGGGCTTGGGGGCCTTAGGACCTGGCTACGCAGAAGGTGGAAGAGCACAGGGCCACCAGTCTGAAGACCAAGGTCAGGGCCCTTCTTGTTTCAGCCTCAGGGTCCCCATGTGGAAGAGAATCCAGAATCACTGCTCCGGTCAGGTTGAGGAGGCCTTAGGAAGGAATGGGGCACCAGGACCGGAGAGGGAAACGGGGACAAGGGAGGCTTCTGCGGTTTCTCACATCGCCCATGGAACCCACGGGTCTGCTCCTGTGAGAGACACAGACACAGAGACAGAGAAGGGGACAGAGAATGAACCCAGGACAGAGGGAACCAGGAGAAGTCACAGACTCCATCAGCTTAGAAATGAAATCCCGGCATTTTGTGCCATTCTGTTCCTGACAGGGCCGTCACATTGGCCATCCAAC
The DNA here is from genome assembly GCF_037043125.1 of Eumetopias jubatus. Classification (NCBI taxonomy): domain Eukaryota; kingdom Metazoa; phylum Chordata; class Mammalia; order Carnivora; family Otariidae; genus Eumetopias; species Eumetopias jubatus. The sequence goes on from NW_028274856.1 coordinate 538,264, forward strand.
CTGGAGGGCAGGGGTTTCCACAGAGATGTGTGACCAGGACTCAGGTGTGCCAGGAGCCACTGTGGGGACGGCCCAGCGCATGGGCACAGACGAGGCCCGTGGACCTGAGCCTAACACTAATGGGAGCCCCTGGAATCCTGTGTTGGGAGAGGTCAAGGTCAGAATCAGTTCATTACTACCTTCCCACAGGGGCTGGGACACAGGCAGATGTGGGGTGGCTTTGCCCGGACCCCAGAGCAGATTCAAGCCCCTCTGAGCTGTGTTCCATGACAAGCGCAGCCCCTGGCTCATCCTTGCATTGTCAGCTTGGCACCAGCCTCCTGTGATAGCAGGCACGGAACATTTGGAGAGGTCCCTAACACTAACCTTAAACTGTACCCTAAACCTACCCCGTACCCTAACCCCAACACCTACCAGAACACTAACGCCTAAACCTACCCCTGAACCGAACCCAAACCCTAAAGCGTACCCTAACCCTAACCCGTACCCTAAATGGTAGCCTAACCCTAAACCCTACCCTGTACGGTAAACCGTGCCCTAACCCCTACCCTATCTCTAACCCGTACCCTAACCCGTACCCTAACCCATGCCCTAACCAGTACCCTAACTCTAACCCTAACCCTCGGTCAACGGGAGTAAAGAGGAAATCCCCGGAAGTGTGGGGTTCATGAGACATTTGACCGCCAGTCCTGACAGGAAGATGACACTGTGCCAAATGGACCTGCTGATTTCTCAGAACACTGACATCCTGTGAAATGCTACATCACTGACCCACAGGCTGATGTTCCAAACCTTGGGTCTCCTAGATCCAGAGCAGAGAAGTGCTGTCAGGTGGGGATAAGTAGGTCCTCCGACCTATGGCCTGCACACCTGCTTCCATTTCTGGGAGAAGGGGAAACACACACTTGTTTTTAAGTAGTCATTATCTTCATTCTAAAGTAGACCCATGACCTTGACCTTTTTGGAAAAGCGAAATGACTCTTCCAAATGAAGACCTCAACTCATCTGTTCCTCATGCAACCTGAGTGCGACCAGGTTGACCCAGGCTCCAAGCCCCACCTGGAGGATCCTCCTGTACCATCTTGACAGCCCATGACCGGCACCAGCACCCCCGGGGGCACAATGCTGAATTTGGGGGAGGGCTCTGGGCCTTTTGGCCACCACACCTGTGCCCGGGGAAGCGGGAACCGGGAGGATCCTCCCAGATGATCCTCATGGAACCTTAGCAACATCCCTGAGGACATGGGGCACAATGCCGAAGCTTGAGGACGGCTCTGGGGATTCTTGCCACCCACACCTGTGCCTGGGGGGGCAGCGGGAACCTGGAGGGCCCTCCCAGACAATCCCAACGGACTATTAGCACCATCCCTGGGGAACATGGGGCACAATGCTGAAATTGGGGGATGGCCCTGGGGCTTGTCGCTACCGCACCTGTGCCTAGGGGAGCAGGAACGTGAAGGAACCTCCCAGATCATCATAACAGACCATGACCACCATCGCCCTGAGGACATGGGGCACAATGCTCAGTTGGAGTCCCTTGGTCCTGAAACCAGCAGGAACGGAGCTCAAAGGACAGAGAGGCGCCTCCAGGAGAATTTCCATCCAGGGAAAAGCGGCCCACTGGAGGGCACAGAAGCAGCAACCCCACCGACCTGCAGGCCATTTGAACAGGATCACCTCCTGCACTTACTTAGCACGTTGTCCGTCTTCGTGTGTGGACCGTGACTGGCCCGCTCAGGGATGGTGCGCTTCCAGAGGAGTGCTAGAAACTTTTCAGTTTTTGCTCGTGGGTCAGAGGACCAAAGCCCAAGGAAGCAGAGGCTATCCTTCTTCCTCTGGGGCTGGGGAAGTCAGCCACCGACCTGGGGCGGGACCGGGCCCAGGAGTGTGTTCTTTCTGAAGCCACTGCCTTCGGTGGGTGTTGCTTTGCCTAAAAAAGGCCCACTCACCCCAGAGTCAGGAGCAGTGACAGGCTGTCTCCAACCCTAGCCCAGGACCACGACCCGAAACCATCCTGCCTTTGGGAGGACAGGTCTCCTGCAGGAGCCTGGGAGGGGACTGGCCCCTCTCCCACCCCGGGCTCCAGGATGCCCGGGACCTGCAAGGGCTCTTCATCTGAGGAGGAGTCTTGGACAACAAGTGTATCTCGTCAGCCCAGCAAGTGAAATAACCAAAGCCCAAGGCTCAGGTTCTAACAGAAGCAGAATTTCAAAGTACTGTTTGGGGGAAGCCTCCTCCCCTCTTATGTGGCATTGGGGGTCCCCAAGGAAAGCCTTCTTTCGTCTCCTTCCCTCAGAGAGAGGAGCTGACCCCAAGTCCCGCGGTCCCCACCGTGTCCCAGTGCTGAGGAAGAGCCACACGCAGGGGCCTGGTGTCAGGAGTGTGGTCGGCCACTGCTCCTGGGCTCCCAGCCAGTGGTCTGGCGGCTACGTGGAAGAGCTAAATTGATTTTGGGGGAAGGAGTGCTCACTGCCCACACCGCTCACCATCCCCCTCTGCACTCTGCAATCCAGGCTCGGTGCCCGGCTTACGTCCATCACCAGCACTCCACATGTTTCCGCCATGGGAGGGATCATTCAGCCTCACCCCATTGCACAGAAGAGGAAAGCGAGGCCCAGCGAGGAGAGGTTAAATGGCTCCAGTCCCAGAGCTGTTCAGCAGAGAACCTGGAAAGCCAGGCCTCCGGAGCCCCTGCTAGACCAGCCAGAGACTCCCTGAGGTGAAAGTGAGCCGTCCCCTGCCTGACCAGGCACGCAATGGCCCCTGACCTTCATGATGGCCTGTTCTTGACCGTGAAGATGAGCTGGCCGACTAGGAGGTGGAGTTCAGCTGGTGGGACAGGCTGTAGCTACAGGACAGAGTGACACATCTGAGCTAGCAGGGGCCACACTCTGGTCTCCCTCCCGGAGCCAGACCAGGAGCTGGAATCTCGGTGCCCGAGGGGCCGGCACACAACAGGGTCTGCACTGACCAGGGATCCATGGCCCCCAGGGAGAGTCCACTCTGCCCTCTCCCCGCTCCTGCCTGGCCTCACCTCTCCTCACTGTGTCGCTGCAGGACCCGGAACCAGGCCCCATACGGACGGGGGGACAGTCCGGGCTGATGGTCAGGGTTCCCCAAGGGACCCAGGGTGTTGCCAGGGCACTGGGAAAAGACAAGGTCTGGGTTCCGGTGTCCAACACCACCCTGCGAACTTGGGAGTAGTAAGAGATACCCTCCCCCAAGTCCGGAGGGCTATAGCACAAAAGGCCTCAGCTTACTCTGATGTCACTTGGGCTGCAGAGATGTAGTGTCCCAAGGGTGCCACAGTCTTATAGAAGTGCCTCTCGGCCTTGGATATCCATCCCCGACCCCCTGTGATCCCAGTCTTGGGAAAATGTTTTCTAACCCCTCGAGGTCCTTCTCAGCAGAGGACAGACTCGGGGCTTGGGGGCCTTAGGACCTGGCTACGCAGAAGGTGGAAGAGCACAGGGCCACCAGTCTGAAGACCAAGGTCAGGGCCCTACTTGTTTCAGCCTCAGGGTCCCCATGTGGAAGAGAATCCAGAATCACTGCTCCGGTCAGGTTGAGGAGGCCTTAGGAAGGAATGGGGCACCAGGACCGGAGAGGGAAACGGGGACAAGGGAGGCTTCTGCGGTTTCTCACATCGCCCATGGAACCCACGGGTCTGCTCCTATGAGAGACACAGACACAGAGACAGAGAAGGGGACAGAGAATGAACCCAGGACAGAGGGAACCAGGAGAAGTCACAGACTCCATCAGCTGAGAAATGACATCCCGGCATTTTGTGCCATTCTGTTCCTGACAGGGCCGTCACATTGGCCATCCAACCTGGAGGGCAGGGGTTTCCACAGAGATGTGTGACCAGGACTCAGGTGTGCCAGGAGCCACTGTGGGGACGGCCCAGCGCATGGGCACAGACGAGGCCCGTGGACCTGAGCCTAACAGTAATGGGAGCCCCTGGAATCCTGTGTTGGGAGAGGTCAAGTTCAGAATCAGTTCATTACTACCTTCCCACAGGGGCTGGGACACAGGCAGGTGTGGGGTGGCTTTGCCTGGACCCCAGAGCAGATTCAAGCCCCTCTGAGCTGTGTTCCATGACAAGCGCAGCCCCTGGCTCATCCTTGCCTTGTCAGCTTGGCACCAGCCTCCTGTGATAGCAGGCACGGAACATTTGGAGAGGTCCCTAACACTAACCTTAAACTCTACCCTAAACCTACCCCGTACCCTAACCCCAACACCTACCAGAACACTAACGCCTAACCCTACCCCTGAACCGAACCCAAACCCTAAAGCGTACCCTAACCCTAACCCGTACCCTAAATGGTAGCCTAACCCTAAACCCTACCCTGTACGGTAAACCGTGCCCTAACCCCTACCCTATCTCTAACCCGTACCCTAACCCGTACCCTAACCCATGCCCTAACCAGTACCCTAACTCTAACCCTAACCCTCGGTCAACGGGAGGAAAGAGGAAATCCCCGGAAGTGTGGGGTTCATGAGACATTTGACCGCCAGTCCTGACAGGAAGATGACACTGTGCCAAATGGCCCTGCTGATTTCTCAGAACACTGACATCCTGTGAAATGCTACATCACTGACCCACAGGCTGATGTTCCAAACCTTGGGTCTCCTAGATCCAGAGCAGAGAAGTGCTGTCAGGTGGGGATAAGTAGGTCCTCCGACCTATGGCCTGCACACCTGCTTCCATTTCTGGGAGAAGGGGAAACACACACTTGTTTTTAAGTAGTCATTATCTTCATTCTAAAGTAGACCCATGACCTTGACCTTTTTGGAAAAGCGAAATGACTCTTCCAAATGAAGACCTCAACTCATCTGTTCCTCATGCAACCTGAGTGCGACCAGGTTTACCCAGGCTCCAAGCCCCACCTGGAGGATCCTCCTGTACCATCTTGACAGCCCATGACCGGCACCAGCACCCCCGGGGGCACAATGCTGAATTTGGGGGAGGGCTCTGGGCCTTTTGGCCACCACACCTGTGCCTGGGGAAGCGGGAACCGGGAGGATCCTCCCAGATGATCCTCATGGAACCTTAGCAACATCCCTGAGGACATGGGGCACAATGCTGAAGCTTGAGGACGGCTCTGGGGATTCTTGCCACCCACACCTGTGCCTGGGGGGGCAGCGGGAACCTGGAGGGCCCTCCCAGACAATCCCAACGGACTATTAGCACCATCCCTGGGGAACATGGGGCACAAAGCTGAAATTGGGGGATGGCCCTGGGGCTTGTCGCTACCGCACCTGTGCCTAGGGGAGCAGGAACCTGAAGGAACCTCCCAGATCATCATAACAGACCATGACCACCATCGCCCTGAGGACATGGGGCACAATGCTCAGTTGGAGTCCCTTGGTCCTGAAACCAGCAGGAACGGAGCTCAAAGGACAGAGAGGCGCCTCCCGGAGAATTTCCATCCAGGGAAAAGCGGCCCACTGGAGGGCACAGAAGCAGCAACCCCACCGACCCGCAGGCCATTTGAACAGGATCACCTCCTGCACTTACTTAGCACGTTGTCCGTCTTCGTGTGTGGACCGTGACTGGCCCGCTCAGGGATGGTGCGCTTCCAGAGGAGGGCTAGAAACTTTTCAGTGCTTGCTCGTGGGTCAGAGGACCAAAGCCCAAGGAAGCAGAGGCTATCCTTCTTCCTCTGGGGCTGGGGAAGTCAGCCACCGCCCTGGGGCGGGACCGGGCCCAGGAGTGTGTTCTTTCTGAAGCCACTGCCTTCGGTGGGTGTTGCTTTGCCTAAAAAAGGCCCACTCACCCCAGAGTCAGGAGCAGTGACAGGCTGTCTCCAACCCTAGCCCAGGACCACGACCCGAAACCATCCTGCCTTTGGGAGGACAGGTCTCCTGCAGGAGCCTGGGAGGGGACTGGCCCCTCTCCCACCCCGGGCTCCAGGATGCCCGGGACCTGCAAGAGCTCTTCATCTGAGGAGGAGTCTTGGAGAACAAGTGTATCTCGTCAGCCCAGCAAGTGAAATAACCAAAGCCCAAGGCTCAGGTTCTAACAGAAGCAGAATTTCAAAGTACTGTTTGGGGGAAGCCTCCTCCCCTCTTATGTGGCATTGGGGGTCCCCAAGGAAAGCCTTCTTTCGTCTCCTTCCCTCAGAGAGAGGAGCTGACCCCAAGTCCCGCGGTCCCCACCGTGTCCCAGTGCTGAGGAAGAGCCACACGCAGGGGCCTGGTGTCAGGAGTGTGGTCGGCCACTGCTCCTGGGCTCCCAGCCAGTGGTCTGGCGGCTACGTGGAAGAGCTAAATTGATTTTGGGGGAAGGAGTGCTCACTGCCCACACCGCTCACCATCCCCCTCTGCACTCTGCAATCCAGGCTCGGTGCCCGGCTTACGTCCATCACCAGCACTCCACATGTTTCCGCCATGGGAGGGATCATTTAGCCTCACCCCATTGCACAGAAGAGGAAAGCGAGGCCCAGCGAGGAGAGGTTAAATGGCTCCAGTCCCAGAGCTGTTCAGCAGAGAACTTGGAAAGCCAGGCCTCCAGAGCCCCTGCTAGACCAGCCAGAGACTCCCTGAGGTGAAAGTGAGCCGTCCCCTGCCTGACCAGGCACGCAATGGCCCCTGACCTTCATGATGGCCTGTTCTTGACCGTGAAGATGAGCTGGCCAACTAGGAGGTGGAGTTCAGCTGGTGGGACAGGCTGTAGCTACAGGACAGAGTGACACATCTGAGCTAGCAGGGGCCACACTCTGGTCTCCCTCCCGGAGCCAGACCAGGAGCTGGAATCTCGGTGCCCGAGGGGCCGGCACACAACAGGGTCTGCACTGACCAGGGATCCATGGCCCCCAGGGAGAGTCCACTCTGCCCTCTCCCCGCTCCTGCCTGGCCTCACCTCTCCTCACTGTGTCGCTGCAGGACCCGGAACCAGGCCCCATAGGGTCGGGGGGACAGTCCGGGCTGATGGTCAGGGTTCCCCAAGGGACCCAGTGTGTTGCCAGGGCACTGGGAAAAGACAAGGTCTGGGTTCCGGTGTCCAACACCACCCTGCGAACTTGGGAGTAGTAAGAGATACCCTCCCCCAAGTCCGGAGGGCTATAGCACAAAAGGCCTCAGCTTACTCTGATGTCACTTGGGCTGCAGAGATGTAGTGTCCCAAGGGTGCCACAGTCTTATAGAAGTGCCTCTCGGCCTTGGATATCCATCCCCGACCCCCTGTGATCCCAGTCTTGGGAAAATGTTTTCTAACCCCTCCAGGTCCTTCTCAGCAGAGGACAGACTCGGGGCTTGGGGGCCTTAGGAACTGGCTACGCAGAAGGTGGAAGAGCACAGGGCCACCAGTCTGAAGACCAAGGTCAGGGCCCTACTTGTTTCAGCCTCAGGGTCCCCATGTGGAAGAGAATCCAGAATCACTGCTCCGGTCAGGTTGAGGAGGCCTTAGGAAGGAATGGGGCACCAGGACCGGAGAGGGAAACGGGGACAAGGGAGGCTTCTGCGGTTTCTCACATCGCCCATGGAACCCACGGGTCTGCTCCTGTGAGAGACACAGACACAGAGACAGAGAAGGGGACAGAGAATGAACCCAGGACAGAGGGAACCAGGAGAAGTCACAGACTCCATCAGCATAGAAATGACATCCCGGCATTTTGTGCCATTCTGTTCCTGACAGGGCCGTCACATTGGCCATCCAACCTGGAGGGCAGGGGTTTCCACAGAGATGTGTGACCAGGACTCAGGTGTGCCAGGAGCCACTGTGGGGACGGCCCAGCGCATGGGCACAGACGAGGCCCGTGGACCTGAGCCTAACAGTAATGGGAGCCCCTGGAATCCTGTGTTGGGAGAGGTCAAGTTCAGAATCAGTTCATTACTACCTTCCCACAGGGGCTGGGACACAGGCAGGTGTGGGGTGGCTTTGCCTGGACCCCAGAGCAGATTCAAGCCCCTCTGAGCTGTGTTCCATGACAAGCGCAGCCCCTGGCTCATCCTTGCATTGTCAGCTTGGCACCAGCCTCCTGTGATAGCAGGCACGGAACATTTGGAGAGGTCCCTAACACTAACCTTAAACTGTACCCTAAACCTACCCCGTACCCTAACCCCAACACCTACCAGAACACTAACGCCTAACCATACCCCTGAACCGAACCCAAACCCTAAAGCGTACCCTAACCCTAAACCGTACCCTAAATGGTAGCCTAACCCTAAACCCTACCCTGTACGGTAAACCGTGTCCTAACCCCTACCCTATCTCTAACCCGTACCCTAACCCGTACCCTAACCCATGCCCTAACCAGGACCATAACTCTAACCCTAACCCTCGGTCAACGGGAGGAAAGAGGAAATCCCCGGAAGTGTGGGGTTCATGAGACATTTGACTGCCAGTCCTGACAGGAAGATGACACTGTGCCAAATGGACCTGCTGATTTCTCAGAACACTGACATCCTGTGAAATGCTACATCACTGACCCACAGGCTGATGTTCCAAACCTTGGGTCTCCTAGATCCAGAGCAGAGAAGTGCTGTCAGGTGGGGATAAGTAGGTCCTCCGACCTATGGCCTGCACACCTGCTTCCATTTCTGGGAGAAGGGGAAACACACACTTGTTTTTAAGTAGTCATTATCTTCATTCTAAAGTAGACCCATGACCTTGACCTTTTTGGAAAAGCGAAATGACTCTTCCAAATGAAGACCTCAACTCATCTGTTCCTCATGCAACCTGAGTGCGACCAGGTTTACCCAGGCTCCAAGCCCCACCTGGAGGATCCTCCTGTACCATCTTGACAGCCCATGACCGGCACCAGCATCCCCGGGGGCACAATGCTGAATTTGGGGGAGGGCTCTGGGCCTTTTGGCCACCACACCTGTGCCTGGGGAAGCGGGAACCGGGAGGATCCTCCCAGATGATCCTCATGGAACCTTAGCAACATCCCTGAGGACATGGGGCACAATGCTGAAGCTTGAGGACGGCTCTGGGGATTCTTGCCACCCACACCTGTGCCTGGGGGGGCAGCGGGAACCTGGAGGGCCCTCCCAGACAATCCCAACGGACTATTAGCACCATCCCTGGGGAACATGGGGCACAATGCTGAAATTGGGGAATGGCCCTGGGGCTTGTCGCTACCGCACCTGTGCCTAGGGGAGCAGGAACCTGAAGGAACCTCCCAGATCATCATAACAGACCATGACCACCATCGCCCTGAGGACATGGGGCAAAATGCTCAGTTGGAGTCCCTTGGTCCTGAAACCAGCAGGAACGGAGCTCAAAGGACAGAGAGGCGCCTCCAGGAGAATTTCCATCCAGGGAAAAGCGGCCCACTGGAGGGCACAGAAGCAGCAACCCCACCGACCCGCAGGCCATTTGAACAGGATCACCTCCTGCACTTACTTAGCACGTTGTCCGTCTTCGTGTGTGGACCGTGACTGGCCCGCTCAGGGATGGTGCGCTTCCAGAGGAGGGCTAGAAACTTTTCAGTGCTTGCTCGTGGGTCAGAGGACCAAAGCCCAAGGAAGCAGAGGCTATCCTTCTTCCTCTGGGGCTGGGGAAGTCAGCCACCGCCCTGGGGCGGGACCGGGCCCAGGAGTGTGTTCTTTCTGAAGCCACTGCCTTCGGTGGGTGTTGCTTTGCCTAAAAAAGGCCCACTCACCCCAGAGTCAGGAGCAGTGACAGGCTGTCTCCAACCCTAGCCCAGGACCACGACCCGAAACCATCCTGCCTTTGGGAGGACAGGTCTCCTGCAGGAGCCTGGGAGGGGACTGGCCCCTCTCCCACCCCGGGCTCCAGAATGCCCGGGACCTGCAAGAGCTCTTCATCTGAGGAGGAGTCTTGGAGAACAAGTGTATCTCGTCAGCCCAGCAAGTGAAATAACCAAAGCCCAAGGCTCAGGTTCTAACAGAAGCAGAATTTCAAAGTACTGTTTGGGGGAAGCCTCCTCCCCTCTTATGTGGCATTGGGGGTCCCCAAGGAAAGCCTTCTTTCGTCTCCTTCCCTCAGAGAGAGGAGCTGACCCCAAGTCCCGCGGTCCCCACCGTGTCCCAGTGCTGAGGAAGAGCCACACGCAGGGGCCTGGTGTCAGGAGTGTGGTCGGCCACTGCTCCTGGGCTCCCAGCCAGTGGTCTGGCGGCTACGTGGAAGAGCTAAATTGATTTTGGGGGAAGGAGTGCTCACTGCCCACACCGCTCACCATCCCCCTCTGCACTCTGCAATCCAGGCTCGGTGCCCGGCTCACGTCCATCACCAGCACTCCACATGTTTCCGCCATGGGAGGGATCATTCAGCCTCACCCCATTGCACAGAAGAGGAAAGAGAGGCCCAGCGAGGAGAGGTTAAATGGCTCCAGTCCCAGAGCTGTTCAGCAGAGAACCTGGAAAGCCAGGCCTCCAGAGCCCCTGCTAGACCAGCCAGAGACTCCCTGAGGTGAAAGTGAGCCGTCCCCTGCCTGACCAGGCACGCAATGGCCCCTGACCTTCATGATGGCCTGTTCTTGACCGTGAAGATGAGCTGGCCGACTAGGAAGTGGAGTTCAGCTGGTGGGACAGGCTGTAGCTACAGGACAGAGTGACACATCTGAGCTAGCAGGGGCCACACTCTGGTCTCCCTCCCGGAGCCAGACCAGGAGCTGGAATCTCGGTGCCCGAGGGGCCGGCACACAACAGGGTCTGCACTGACCAGGGATCCATGGCCCCCAGGGAGAGTCCACTTTGCCCTCTCCCCGCTCCTGCCTGGCCTCACCTCTCCTCACTGTGTCGCTGCAGGACCCGGAACCAGGCCCCATAGGGACGGGGGGACAGTCCGGGCTGATGGTCAGGGTTCCCCAAGGGACCCAGGGTGTTGCCAGGGCACTGGGAAAAGACAAGGTCTGGGTTCCGGTGTCCAACACCACCCTGCGAACTTGGGAGTAGTAAGAGATACCCTCCCCCAAGTCCGGAGGGCTATAGCACAAAAGGCCTCAGCTTACTCTGATGTCACTTGGGCTGCAGAGATGTAGTGTCCCAAGGGTGCCACAGTCTTATAGAAGTGCCTCTCGGCCTTGGATATCCATCCCCGACCCCCTGTGATCCCAGTCTTGGGAAAATGTTTTCTAACCCCTCGAGGTCCTTCTCAGCAGAGGACAGACTCGGGGCTTGGGGGCCTTAGGACCTGGCTACGCAGAAGGTGGAAGAGCACAGGGCCACCAGTCTGAAGACCAAGGTCAGGGCCCTTCTTGTTTCAGCCTCAGGGTCCCCATGTGGAAGAGAATCCAGAATCACTGCTCCGGTCAGGTTGAGGAGGCCTTAGGAAGGAATGGGGCAGCAGGACCGGAGAGGGAAACGGGGACCAGGGAGGCTTCTGCGGTTTCTCACATCGCCCATGGAACCCACGGGTCTGCTCCTGTGAGAGACACAGACACAGAGACAGAGAAGGGGACAGAGAATGAACCCAGGACAGAGGGAACCAGGAGAAGTCACAGACTCCATCAGCTGAGAAATGACATCCCGGCATTTTGTGCCATTCTGTTCCTGACAGGGCCGTCACATTGGCCATCCAACCTGGAGGGCAGGGGTTTCCACAGAGATGTGTGACCAGGACTCAGGTGTGCCAGGAGCCACTGTGGGGACGGCCCAGCGCATGGGCACAGACGAGTCCCGTGGACCTGAGCCTAACAGTAATGGGAGCCCCTGGAATCCTGTGTTGGGAGAGGTCAAGTTCAGAATCAGTTCATTACTACCTTCCCACAGGGGCTGGGACACAGGCAGGTGTGGGGTGGCTTTGCCTGGACCCCAGAGCAGATTCAAGCCCCTCTGAGCTGTGTTCCATGACAAGCGCAGCCCCTGGCTCATCCTTGCATTGTCAGCTTGGCACCAGCCTCCTGTGATAGCAGGCACGGAACATTTGGAGAGGTCCCTAACACTAACCTTAAACTCTACCCTAAACCTACCCCGTACCCTAACCCCAACACCTACCAGAACACTAACGCCTAACCCTACCCCTGAACCGAACCCAAACCCTAAAGCGTACCCTAACCCTAACCCGTACCCTAAATGGTAGCCTAACCCTAAACCCTACCCTGTACGGTAAACCGTGCCCTAACCCCTACCCTATCTCTAACCCGTACCCTAACCCGTACCCTAACCCATGCCCTAACCAGTACCCTAACTCTAACCCTAACCCTCGGTCAACGGGAGGAAAGAGGAAATCCCCGGAAGTGTGGGGTTCATGAGACATTTGACCGCCAGTCCTGACAGGAAGATGACACTGTGCCAAATGGCCCTGCTGATTTCTCAGAACACTGACATCCTGTGAAATGCTACATCACTGACCCACAGGCTGATGTTCCAAACCTTGGGTCTCCTAGATCCAGAGCAGAGAAGTGCTGTCAGGTGGGGATAAGTAGGTCCTCCGACCTATGGCCTGCACACCTGCTTCCATTTCTGGGAGAAGGGGAAACACACACTTGTTTTTAAGTAGTCATTATCTTCATTCTAAAGTAGACCCATGACCTTGACCTTTTTGGAAAAGCGAAATGACTCTTCCAAATGAAGACCTCAACTCATCTGTTCCTCATGCAACCTGAGTGCGACCAGGTTTACCCAGGCTCCAAGCCCCACCTGGAGGATCCTCCTGTACCATCTTGACAGCCCATGACCGGCACCAGCACCCCCGGGGGCACAATGCTGAATTTGGGGGAGGGCTCTGGGCCTTTTGGCCACCACACCTGTGCCTGGGGAAGCGGGAACCGGGAGGATCCTCCCAGATGATCCTCATGGAACCTTAGCAACATCCCTGAGGACATGGGGCACAATGCTGAAGCTTGAGGACGGCTCTGGGGTTTCTTGCCACCCACACCTGTGCCTGGGGGGGCAGCGGGAACCTGGAGGGCCCTCCCAGACAATCCCAACGGACTATTAGCACCATCCCTGGGGAACATGGGGCACAATGCTGAAATTGGGGGATGGCCCTGGGGCTTGTCGCTACCGCACCTGTGCCTAGGGGAGCAGGAACCTGAAGGAACCTCCCAGATCATCATAACAGACCATGACCACCATCGCCCTGAGGACATGGGGCACAATGCTCAGTTGGAGTCCCTTGGTCCTGAAACCAGCAGGAACGGAGCTCAAAGGACAGAGAGGCGCCTCCAGGAGAATTTCCATCCAGGGAAAAGCGGCCCACTGGAGGGCACAGAAGCAGCAACCCCACCGCCCCGCAGGCCATTTGAACAGGATCACCTCCTGCACTTACTTAGCACGTTGTCCGTCTTCGTGTGTGGACCGTGACTGGCCCGCTCAGGGATGGTGCGCTTCCAGAGGAGGGCTAGAAACTTTTCAGTGCTTGCTCGTGGGTCAGAGGACCAAAGCCCAAGGAAGCAGAGGCTATCCTTCTTCCTCTGGGGCTGGGGAAGTCAGCCACCGCCCTAGGGCGGGACCGGGCTCAGGAGTGTGTTCTTTCTGAAGCCACTGCCTTCGGTGGGTGTTGCTTTGCCTAAAAAAGGCCCACTCACCCCAGAGTCAGGAGCAGTGACAGGCTGTCTCCAACCCTAGCCCAGGACCACGACCCGAAACCATCCTGCCTTTGGGAGGACAGGTCTCCTGCAGGAGCCTGGGAGGGGACTGGCCCCTCTCCCACCCCGGGCTCCAGGATGCCCGGGACCTGCAAGAGCTCTTCATCTGAGGAGGAGTCTTGGACAACAAGTGTATCTCGTCAGCCCAGCAAGTGAAATAACCAAAGCCCAAGGCTCAGGTTCTAACAGAAGCAGAATTTCAAAGTACTGTTTGGGGGAAGCCTCCTCCCCTCTTATGTGGCATTGGGGGTCCCCAAGGAAAGCCTTCTTTCGTCTCCTTCCCTCAGAGAGAGGAGCTGACCCCAAGTCCCGCGGTCCCCACCGTGTCCCAGTGCTGAGGAAGAGCCACACGCAGGGGCCTGGTGTCAGGAGTGTGGTCGGCCACTGCTCCTGGGCTCCCAGCCAGTGGTCTGGCGGCTACGTGGAAGAGCTAAATTGATTTTGGGGGAAGGAGTGCTCACTGCCCACACCGCTCACCATCCCCCTCTGCACTCTGCAATCCAGGCTCGGTGCCCGGCTTACGTCCATCACCAGCACTCCACATGTTTCCGCCATGGGAGGGATCATTCAGCCTCACCCCATTGCACAGAAGAGGAAAGCGAGGCCCAGCGAGGAGAGGTTAAATGGCTCCAGTCCCAGAGCTGTTCAGCAGAGAACCTGGAAAGCCAGGCCTCCAGAGCCCCTGCTAGACCAGCCAGAGACTCCCTGAGGTGAAAGTGAGCCGTCCCCTGCCTGACCAGGCACGCAATGGCCCCTGACCTTCATGATGGCCTGTTCTTGACCGTGAAGATGAGCTGGCCGACTAGGAGGTGGAGTTCAGCTGGTGGGACAGGCTGTAGCTACAGGACAGAGTGACACATCTGAGCTAGCAGGGGCCACACTCTGGTCTCCCTCCCGGAGCCAGACCAGGAGCTGGAATCTCGGTGCCCGAGGGGCCGGCACACAACAGGGTCTGCACTGACCAGGGATCCATGGCCCCCAGGGAGAGTCCACTCTGCCCTCTCCCCGCTCCTTCCTGGCCTCACCTCTCCTCACTGTGTCGCTGCAGGACCCGGAACCAGGCCCCATAGGGACGGGGGGACAGTCCGGGCTGATGGTCAGGGTTCCCCAAGGGACCCAGGGTGTTGCCAGGGCACTGGGAAAAGACAAGGTCTGGGTTCCGGTGTCCAACACCACCCTGCGAACTTGGGAGTAGTAAGAGATACCCTCCCCCAAGTCCGGAGGGCTATAGCACAAAAGGCCTCAGCTTACTCTGATGTCACTTGGGCTGCAGAGATGTACTGTCCCAAGGGTGCCACAGTCTTATAGAAGTGCCTCTCGGCCTTGGATATCCATCCCCGACCCCCTGTGATCCCAGTCTTGGGAAAATGTTTTCTAACCCCTCGAGGTCCTTCTCAGCAGAGGACAGACTCGGGGCTTGGGGGCCTTAGGACCTGGCTACGCAGAAGGTGGAAGAGCACAGGGCCACCAGTCTGAAGACCAAGGTCAGGGCCCTACTTGTTTCAGCCTCAGGGTCCCCATGTGGAAGAGAATCCAGAATCACTGCTCCGGTCAGGTTGAGGAGGCCTTAGGAAGGAATGGGGCACCAGGACCGGAGAGGGAAACGGGGACAAGGGAGGCTTCTGCGGTTTCTCACATCGCCCATGGAACCCACGGGTCTGCTCCTATGAGAGACACAGACACAGAGACAGAGAAGGGGACAGAGAATGAACCCAGGACAGAGGGAACCAGGAGAAGTCACAGACTCCATCAGCTGAGAAATGACATCCCGGCATTTTGTGCCATTCTGTTCCTGACAGGGCCGTCACATTGGCCATCCAACCTGGAGGGCAGGGGTTTCCACAGAGATGTGTGACCAGGACTCAGGTGTGCCAGGAGCCACTGTGGGGACGGCCCAGCGCATGGGCACAGACGAGGCCCGTGGACCTGAGCCTAACAGTAATGGGAGCCCCTGGAATCCTGTGTTGGGAGAGGTCAAGGTCAGAATCAGTTCATTACTACCTTCCCACAGGGGCTGGGACACAGGCAGGTGTGGGGTGGCTTTGCCTGGACCCCAGAGCAGATTCAAGCCCCTCTGAGCTGTGTTCCATGACAAGCGCAGCCCCTGGCTCATCCTTGCATTGTCAGCTTGGCACCAGCCTCCTGTGATAGCAGGCACGGAACATTTGGAGAGGTCCCTAACACTAACCTTAAACTGTACCCTAAACCTACCCCGTACCCTAACCCCAACACCTACCAGAACACTAACGCCTAACCCTACCCCTGAACCGAACCCAAACCCTAAAGCGTACCCTAACCCTAACCCGTACCCTAAATGGTAGCCTAACCCTAAACCCTACCCTGTACGGTAAACCGTGCCCTAACCCCTACCCTATCTCTAACCCGTACCCTAACCCGTACCCTAACCCATGCCCTAACCAGTACCCTAACTCTAACCCTAACCCTCGGTCAACGGGAGGAAAGAGGAAATTCCCGGAAGTGTGGGGTTCATGAGACATTTGACCGCCAGTCCTGACAGGAAGATGACACTGTGCCAAATGGACCTGCTGATTTCTCAGAACACTGACATCCTGTGAAATGCTACATCACTGACCCACAGGCTGATGTTCCAAACCTTGGGTCTCCTAGATCCAGAGCAGAGAAGTGCTGTCAGGTGGGGATAAGTAGGTCCTCCGACCTATGGCCTGCACACCTGCTTCCATTTCTGGGAGAAGGGGAAACACACACTTGTTTTTAAGTAGTCATTATCTTCATTCTAAAGTAGACCCATGACCTTGACCTTTTTGGAAAAGCGAAATGACTCTTCCAAATGAAGACCTCAACTCATCTGTTCCTCATGCAACCTGAGTGCGACCAGGTTTACCCAGGCTCCAAGCCCCACCTGGAGGATCCTCCTGTACCATCTTGACAGCCCATGACCGGCACCAGCACCCCCGGGGGCACAATGCTGAATTTGGGGGAGGGCTCTGGGCCTTTTGGCCACCACACCTGTGCCTGGGGAAGCGGGAACCGGGAGGATCCTCCCAGATGATCCTCATGGAACCTTAGCAACATCCCTGAGGACATGGGGCACAATGCTGAAGCTTGAGGACCGCTCTGGGGTTTCTTGCCACCCACACCTGTGCCTGGGGGGGCAGCGGGAACCTGGAGGGCCCTCCCAGACAATCCCAACGGACTATTAGCACCATCCCTGGGGAACATGGGGCACAATGCTGAAATTGGGGGATGGCCCTGGGGCTTGTCGCTACCGCACCTGTGCCTAGGGGAGCAGGAACCTGAAGGAACCTCCCAGATCATCATAACAGACCATGACCACCATCGCCCTGAGGACATGGGGCACAATGCTCAGTTGGAGTCCCTTGGTCCTGAAACCAGCAGGAACGGAGCTCAAAGGACAGAGAGGCGCCTCCAGGAGAATTTCCATCCAGGGAAAAGCGGCCCACTGGAGGGCACAGAAGCAGCAACCCCACCGCCCCGCAGGCCATTTGAACAGGATCACCTCCTGCACTTACTTAGCACGTTGTCCGTCTTCGTGTGTGGACCGTGACTGGCCCGCTCAGGGATGGTGCGCTTCCAGAGGAGGGCTAGAAACTTTTCAGTGCTTGCTCGTGGGTCAGAGGACCAAAGCCCAAGGAAGCAGAGGCTATCCTTCTTCCTCTGGGGCTGGGGAAGTCAGCCACCGCCCTGGGGCGGGACCGGGCCCAGGAGTGTGTTCTTTCTGAAGCCACTGCCTTCGGTGGGTGTTGCTTTGCCTAAAAAAGGCCCACTCACCCCAGAGTCAGGAGCAGTGACAGGCTGTCTCCAACCCTAGCCCAGGACCACGACCCGAAACCATCCTGCCTTTGGGAGGACAGGTCTCCTGCAGGAGCCTGGGAGGGGACTGGCCCCTCTCCCACCCCGGGCTCCAGGATGCCCGGGACCTGCAAGAGCTCTTCATCTGAGGAGGAGTCTTGGACAACAAGTGTATCTCGTCAGCCCAGCAAGTGAAATAACCAAAGCCCAAGGCTCAGGTTCTAACAGAAGCAGAATTTCAAAGTACTGTTTGGGGGAAGCCTCCTCCCCTCTTATGTGGCATTGGGGGTCCCCAAGGAAAGCCTTCTTTCGTCTCCTTCCCTCAGAGAGAGGAGCTGACCCCAAGTCCCGCGGTCCCCACCGTGTCCCAGTGCTGAGGAAGAGCCACACGCAGGGGCCTGGTGTCAGGAGTGTGGTCGGCCACTGCTCCTGGGCTCCCAGCCAGTGGTCTGGCGGCTACGTGGAAGAGCTAAATTGATTTTGGGGGAAGGAGTGCTCACTGCCCACACCGCTCACCATCCCCCTCTGCACTCTGCAATCCAGGCTCGGTGCCCGGCTCACGTCCATCACCAGCACTCCACATGTTTCCGCCATGGGAGGGATCATTCAGCCTCACCCCATTGCACAGAAGAGGAAAGCGAGGCCCAGCGAGGAGAGGTTAAATGGCTCCAGTCCCAGAGCTGTTCAGCAGAGAACCTGGAAAGCCAGGCCTCCAGAGCCCCTGCTAGACCAGCCAGAGACTCCCTGAGGTGAAAGTGAGCCGTCCCCTGCCTGACCAGGCACGCAATGGCCCCTGACCTTCATGATGGCCTGTTCTTGACCGTGAAGATGAGCTGGCCGACTAGGAGGTGGAGTTCAGCTGGTGGGACAGGCTGTAGCTACAGGACAGAGTGACACATCTGAGCTAGCAGGGGCCACACTCTGGTCTCCCTCCCGGAGCCAGACCAGGAGCTGGAATCTCGGTGCCCGAGGGGCCGGCACACAACAGGGTCTGCACTGACCAGGGATCCATGGCCCCCAGGGAGAGTCCACTCTGCCCTCTCCCCGCTCCTGCCTGGCCTCACCTCTCCTCACTGTGTCGCTGCAGGACCCGGAACCAGGCCCCATAGGGACGGGGGGACAGTCCGGGCTGATGGTCAGGGTTCCCCAAGGGACCCAGGGTGTTGCCAGGGCACTGGGAAAAGACAAGGTCTGGGTTCCGGTGTCCAACACCACCCTGCGAACTTGGGAGTGGTAAGAGATACCCTCCCCCAAGTCCGGAGGGCTATAGCACAAAAGGCCTCAGCTTACTCTGATGTCACTTGGGCTGCAGAGATGTAGTGTCCCAAGGGTGCCACAGTCTTATAGAAGTGCCTCTCGGCCTTGGATATCCATCCCCGACCCCCTGTGATCCCAGTCTTGGGAAAATGTTTTCTAACCCCTCCAGGTCCTTCTCAGCAGAGGACAGACTCGGGGCTGGGGGCCTTAGGAACTGGCTACGCAGAAGGTGGAAGAGCACAGGGCCACCAGTCTGAAGACCAAGGTCAGGGCCCTACTTGTTTCAGCCTCAGGGTCCCCATGTGGAAGAGAATCCAGAATCACTGCTCCGGTCAGGTTGAGGAGGCCTTAGGAAGGAATGGGGCACCAGGACCGGAGAGGGAAACGGGGACAAGGGAGGCTTCTGCGGTTTCTCACATCGCCCATGGAACCCACGGGTCTGCTCCTGTGAGAGACACAGATACAGAGACAGAGAAGGGGACAGAGAATGAACCCAGGACAGAGGGAACCAGGAGAAGTCACAGACTCCATCAGCTTAGAAATGACATCCCGGCATTTTGTGCCATTCTGTTCCTGACAGGGCCGTCACATTGGCCATCCAACCTGGAGGGCAGGGGTTTCCACAGAGATGTGTGACCAGGACTCAGGTGTGCCAGGAGCCACTGTGGGGACGGCCCAGCGCATGGGCACAGACGAGGCCCGTGGACCTGAGCCTAACAGTAATGGGAGCCCCTGGAATCCTGTGTTGGGAGAGGTCAAGTTCAGAATCAGTTCATTACTACCTTCCCACAGGGGCTGGGACACAGGCAGGTGTGGGGTGGCTTTGCCTGGACCCCAGAGCAGATTCAAACCCCTCTGAGCTGTGTTCCATGACAAGCGCAGCCCCTGGCTCATCCTTGCATTGTCAGCTTGGCACCAGCCTCCTGTGATAGCAGGCACGGAACATTTGGAGAGGTCCCTAACACTAACCTTAAACTGTACCCTAAACCTACCCCGTACCCTAACCCCAACACCTACCAGAACACTAACGCCTAACCCTACCCCTGAACCGAACCCAAACCCTAAAGCGTACCCTAACCCTAACCCGTACCCTAAATGGTAGCCTAACCCTAAACCCTACCCTGTACGGTAAACCGTGCCCTAACCCCTACCCTATCTCTAACCCGTACCCTAACCCGTACCCTAACCCATGCCCTAACCAGTACCCTAACTCTAAACCTAACCCTCGGTCAACGGGAGGAAAGAGGAAATCCCCGGAAGTGTGGGGTTCATGAGACATTTGACCGCCAGTCCTGACAGGAAGATGACACTGTGCCAAATGGACCTGCTGATTTCTCAGAACACTGACATCCTGTGAAATGCTACATCACTGACCCACAGGCTGATGTTCCAAACCTTGGGTCTCCTAGATCCAGAGCAGAGAAGTGCTGTCAGGTGGGGATCAGTAGGTCCTCCGACCTATGGCCTGCACACCTGCTTCCATTTCTGGGAGAAGGGGAAACACACACTTGTTTTTAAGTAGTCATTATCTTCATTCTAAAGTAGACCCATGACCTTGACCTTTTTGGAAAAGCGAAATGACTCTTCCAAATGAAGACCTCAACTCATCTGTTCCTCATGCAACCTGAGTGCGACCAGGTTTACCCAGGCTCCAAGCCCCACCTGGAGGATCCTCCTGTACCATCTTGACAGCCCATGACCGGCACCAGCACCCCCGGGGGCACAATGCTGAATTTGGGGGAGGGCTCTGGGCGTTTTGGCCACCACACCTGTGCCTGGGGAAGCGGGAACCGGGAGGATCCTCCCAGATGATCCTCATGGAACCTTAGCAACATCCCTGAGGACATGGGGCACAATGCTGAAGCTTGAGGACGGCTCTGGGGATTCTTGCCACCCACACCTGTGCCTGGGGGGGCAGCGGGAACCTGGAGGGCCCTCCCAGACAATCCCAACGGACTATTAGCACCATCCCTGGG
The DNA here is from genome assembly GCF_037043125.1 of Eumetopias jubatus. Taxonomy (NCBI): domain Eukaryota; kingdom Metazoa; phylum Chordata; class Mammalia; order Carnivora; family Otariidae; genus Eumetopias; species Eumetopias jubatus. The sequence goes on from NW_028274856.1 coordinate 558,791, forward strand.
GAACATGGGGCACAATGCTGAAATTGGGGGATGGCCCTGGGGCTTGTCGCTACCGCACCTGTGCCTAGGGGAGCAGGAACCTGAAGGAAACTCCCAGATCATCATAACAGACCATGACCACCATCGCCCTGAGGACATGGGGCACAATGCTCAGTTGGAGTCCCTTGGTCCTGAAACCAGCAGGAACGGAGCTCAAAGGACAGAGAGGCGCCTCCAGGAGAATTTCCATCCAGGGAAAAGCGGCCCACTGGAGGGCACAGAAGCAGCAACCCCACCGACCCGCAGGCCATTTGAACAGGATCACCTCCTGCACTTACTTAGCACGTTGTCCGTCTTCGTGTGTGGACCGTGACTGGCCCGCTCAGGGATGGTGCGCTTCCAGAGGAGGGCTAGAAACTTTTCAGTGCTTGCTCGTGGGTCAGAGGACCAAAGCCCAAGGAAGCAGAGGCTATCCTTCTTCCTCTGGGGCTGAGGACGTCAGCCACCGACCTGGGGCGGGACCGGGCCCAGGAGTGTGTTCTTTCTGAAGCCACTGCCTTCGGTGGGTGTTGCTTTGCCTAAAAAAGGCCCACTCACCCCAGAGTCAGGAGCAGTGAAAGGCTGTCTCCAACCCTAGCCCAGGACCACGACCCGAAACCATCCTGCCTTTGGGAGGACAGGTCTCCTGCAGGAGCCTGGGAGGGGACTGGCCCCTCTCCCACCCCGGGCTCCAGGATGCCCGGGACCTGCAAGGGCTCTTCATCTGAGGAGGAGTCTTGGAGAACAAGTGTATCTCGTCAGCCCAGCAAGTGAAATAACCAAAGCCCAAGGCTCAGGTTCTAACAGAAGCAGAATTTCAAAGTACTGTTTGGGGGAAGCCTCCTCCCCTCTTATGTGGCATTGGGGGTCCCCAAGGAAAGCCTTCTTTCGTCTCCTTCCCTCAGAGAGAGGAGCTGACCCCAAGTCCCGCGGTCCCCACCGTGTCCCAGTGCTGAGGAAGAGCCACACGCAGGGGCCTGGTGTCAGGAGTGTGGTCGGCCACTGCTCCTGGGCTCCCAGCCAGTGGTCTGGCGGCTACGTGGAAGAGCTAAATTGATTTTGGGGGAAGGAGTGCTCACTGCCCACACCGCTCACCATCCCCCTCTGCACTCTGCAATCCAGGCTCGGTGCCCGGCTCACGTCCATCACCAGCACTCCACATGTTTCCGCCATGGGAGGGATCATTCAGCCTCACCCCATTGCACAGAAGAGGAAAGCGAGGCCCAGCGAGGAGAGGTTAAATGGCTCCAGTCCCAGAGCTGTTCAGCAGAGAACCTGGAAAGCCAGGCCTCCAGAGCCCCTGCTAGACCAGCCAGAGACTCCCTGAGGTGAAAGTGAGCCGTCCCCTGCCTGACCAGGCACGCAATGGCCCCTGACCTTCATGATGGCCTGTTCTTGACCGTGAAGATGAGCTGGCCGACTAGGAGGTGGAGTTCAGCTGGTGGGACAGGCTGTAGCTACAGGACAGAGTGACACATCTGAGCTAGCAGGGGCCACACTCTGGTCTCCCTCCCGGAGCCAGACCAGGAGCTGGAATCTCGGTGCCCGAGGGGCCGGCAGACAACAGGGTCTGCACTGACCAGGGATCCATGGCCCCCAGGGAGAGTCCACTCTGCCCTCTCCCCGCTCCTGCCTGGCCTCACCTCTCCTCACTGTGTCGCTGCAGGACCCGGAACCAGGCCCCATAGGGACGGGGGGACAGTCCGGGCTGATGGTCAGGGTTCCCCAAGGGACCCAGGGTGTTGCCAGGGCACTGGGAAAAGACAAGGTCTGGGTTCCGGTGTCCAACACCACCCTGCGAACTTGGGAGTAGTAAGAGATACCCTCCCCCAAGTCCGGAGGGCTATAGCACAAAAGGCCTCAGCTTACTCTGATGTCACTTGGGCTGCAGAGATGTACTGTCCCAAGGGTGCCACAGTCTTATAGAAGTGCCTCTCGGCCTTGGATATCCATCCCCGACCCCCTGTGATCCCAGTCTTGGGAAAATGTTTTCTAACCCCTCGAGGTCCTTCTCAGCAGAGGACAGACTCGGGGCTTGGGGGCCTTAGGACCTGGCTACGCAGAAGGTGGAAGAGCACAGGGCCACCAGTCTGAAGACCAAGGTCAGGGCCCTACTTGTTTCAGCCTCAGGGTCCCCATGTGGAAGAGAATCCAGAATCACTGCTCCGGTCAGGTTGAGGAGGCCTTAGGAAGGAATGGGGCACCAGGACCGGAGAGGGAAACGGGGACAAGGGAGGCTTCTGCGGTTTCTCACATCGCCCATGGAACCCACGGGTCTGCTCCTATGAGAGACACAGACACAGAGACAGAGAAGGGGACAGAGAATGAACCCAGGACAGAGGGAACCAGGAGAAGTCACAGACTCCATCAGCTGAGAAATGACATCCCGGCATTTTGTGCCATTCTGTTCCTGACAGGGCCGTCACATTGGCCATCCAACCTGGAGGGCAGGGGTTTCCACAGAGATGTGTGACCAGGACTCAGGTGTGCCAGGAGCCACTGTGGGGACGGCCCAGCGCATGGGCACAGACGAGGCCCGTGGACCTGAGCCTAACAGTAATGGGAGCCCCTGGAATCCTGTGTTGGGAGAGGTCAAGGTCAGAATCAGTTCATTACTACCTTCCCACAGGGGCTGGGACACAGGCAGGTGTGGGGTGGCTTTGCCTGGACCCCAGAGCAGATTCAAGCCCCTCTGAGCTGTGTTCCATGACAAGCGCAGCCCCTGGCTCATCCTTGCATTGTCAGCTTGGCACCAGCCTCCTGTGATAGCAGGCACGGAACATTTGGAGAGGTCCCTAACACTAACCTTAAACTGTACCCTAAACCTACCCCGTACCCTAACCCCAACACCTACCAGAACACTAACGCCTAACCCTACCCCTGAACCGAACCCAAAACCTAAAGCGTACCCTAACCCTAACCCGTACCCTAAATGGTAGCCTAACCCTAAACCCTACCCTGTACGGTAAACCGTGCCCTAACCCCTACCCTATCTCTAACCCGTACCCTAACCCGTACCCTAACCCATGCCCTAACCAGTACCCTAACTCTAACCCTAACCCTCGGTCAACGGGAGGAAAGAGGAAATCCCCGGAAGTGTGGGGTTCATGAGACATTTGACCGCCAGTCCTGACAGGAAGATGACACTGTGCCAAATGGACCTGCTGATTTCTCAGAACACTGACATCCTGTGAAATGCTACATCACTGACCCACAGGCTGATGTTCCAAACCTTGGGTCTCCTAGATCCAGAGCAGAGAAGTGCTGTCAGGTGGGGATAAGTAGGTCCTCCGACCTATGGCCTGCACACCTGCTTCCATTTCTGGGAGAAGGGGAAACACACACTTGTTTTTAAGTAGTCATTATCTTCATTCTAAAGTAGACCCATGACCTTGACCTTTTTGGAAAAGCGAAATGACTCTTCCAAATGAAGACCTCAACTCATCTGTTCCTCATGCAACCTGAGTGCGACCAGGTTTACCCAGGCTCCAAGCCCCACCTGGAGGATCCTCCTGTACCATCTTGACAGCCCATGACCGGCACCAGCACCCCCGGGGGCACAATGCTGAATTTGGGGGAGGGCTCTGGGCCTTTTGGCCACCACACCTGTGCCTGGGGAAGCGGGAACCGGGAGGATCCTCCCAGATGATCCTCATGGAACCTTAGCAACATCCCTGAGGACATGGGGCACAATGCTGAAGCTTGAGGACGGCTCTGGGGTTTCTTGCCACCCACACCTGTGCCTGGGGGGGCAGCGGGAACCTGGAGGGCCCTCCCAGACAATCCCAACGGACTATTAGCACCATCCCTGGGGAACATGGGGCACAATGCTGAAATTGGGGGATGGCCCTGGGGCTTGTCGCTACCGCACCTGTGCCTAGGGGAGCAGGAACCTGAAGGAACCTCCCAGATCATCATAACAGACCATGACCACCATCGCCCTGAGGACATGGGGCACAATGCTCAGTTGGAGTCCCTTGGTCCTGAAACCAGCAGGAACGGAGCTCAAAGGACAGAGAGGCGCCTCCAGGAGAATTTCCATCCAGGGAAAAGCGGCCCACTGGAGGGCACAGAAGCAGCAACCCCACCGCCCCGCAGGCCATTTGAACAGGATCACCTCCTGCACTTACTTAGCACGTTGTCCGTCTTCGTGTGTGGACCGTGACTGGCCCGCTCAGGGATGGTGCGCTTCCAGAGGAGGGCTAGAAACTTTTCAGTGCTTGCTCGTGGGTCAGAGGACCAAAGCCCAAGGAAGCAGAGGCTATCCTTCTTCCTCTGGGGCTGGGGAAGTCAGCCACCGACCTGGGGCGGGACCGGGCCCAGGAGTGTGTTCTTTCTGAAGCCACTGCCTTCGGTGGGTGTTGCTTTGCCTAAAAAAGGCCCACTCACCCCAGAGTCAGGAGCAGTGACAGGCTGTCTCCAACCCTAGCCCAGGACCACGACCCGAAACCATCCTGCCTTTGGGAGGACAGGTCTCCTGCAGGAGCCTGGGAGGGGACTGGCCCCTCTCCCACCCCGGGCTCCAGGATGCCCGGGACCTGCAAGGGCTCTTCATCTGAGGAGGAGTCTTGGAGAACAAGTGTATCTCGTCAGCCCAGCAAGTGAAATAACCAAAGCCCAAGGCTCAGGTTCTAACAGAAGCAGAATTTCAAAGTACTGTTTGGGGGAAGCCTCCTCCCCTCTTATGTGGCATTGGGGGTCCCCAAGGAAAGCCTTCTTTCGTCTCCTTCCCTCAGAGAGAGGAGCTGACCCCAAGTCCCGCGGTCCCCACCGTGTCCCAGTGCTGAGGAAGAGCCACACGCAGGGGCCTGGTGTCAGGAGTGTGGTCGGCCACTGCTCCTGGGCTCCCAGCCAGTGGTCTGGCGGCTACGTGGAAGAGCTAAATTGATTTTGGGGGAAGGAGTGCTCACTGCCCACACCGCTCACCATCCCCCTCTGCACTCTGCAATCCAGGCTCGGTGCCCGGCTTACGTCCATCACCAGCACTCCACATGTTTCCGCCATGGGAGGGATCATTCAGCCTCACCCCATTGCACAGAAGAGGAAAGCGAGGCCCAGCGAGGAGAGGTTAAATGGCTCCAGTCCCAGAGCTGTTCAGCAGAGAACCTGGAAAGCCAGGCCTCCAGAGCCCCTGCTAGACCAGCCAGAGACTCCCTGAGGTGAAAGTGAGCCGTCCCCTGCCTGACCAGGCACGCAATGGCCCCTGACCTTCATGATGGCCTGTTCTTGACCGTGAAGATGAGCTGGCCGACTAGGAGGTGGAGTTCAGCTGGTGGGACAGGCTGTAGCTACAGGTCAGAGTGACACATCTGAGCTAGCAGGGGCCACACTCTGGTCTCCCTCCCGGAGCCAGACCAGGAGCTGGAATCTCGGTGCCCGAGGGGCCGGCACACAACAGGGTCTGCACTGACCAGGGATCCATGGCCCCCAGGGAGAGTCCACTCTGCCCTCTCCCCGCTCCTGCCTGGCCTCACCTCTCCTCACTGTGTCGCTGCAGGACCCGGAACCAGGCCCCATAGGGACGGGGGGACAGTCCGGGCTGATGGTCAGGGTTCCCCAAGGGACCCAGGGTGTTGCCAGGGCACTGGGAAAAGACAAGGTCTGGGTTCCGGTGTCCAACACCACCCTGCGATCTTGGGAGTAGTAAGAGATACCCTCCCCCAAGTCCGGAGGGCTATAGCACAAAAGGCCTCAGCTTACTCTGATGTCACTTGGGCTGCAGAGATGTAGTGTCCCAAGGGTGCCACAGTCTTATAGAAGTGCCTCTCGGCCTTGGATATCCATCCCCGACCCCCTGTGATCCCAGTCTTGGGAAAATGTTTTCTAACCCCTCGAGGTCCTTCTCAGAAGAGGACAGACTCGGGGCTTGGGGGCCTTAGGACCTGGCTACGCAGAAGGTGGAAGAGCACAGGGCCACCAGTCTGAAGACCAAGGTCAGGGCCCTTCTTGTTTCAGCCTCAGGGTCCCCATGTGGAAGAGAATCCAGAATCACTGCTCCGGTCAGGTTGAGGAGGCCTTAGGAAGGAATGGGGCACCAGGACCGGAGAGGGAAACGGGGACAAGGGAGGCTTCTGCGGTTTCTCACATCGCCCATGGAACCCACGGGTCTGCTCCTGTGAGAGACACAGACACAGAGACAGAGAAGGGGACAGAGAATGAACCCAGGACAGAGGGAACCAGGAGAAGTCACAGACTCCATCAGCTGAGAAATGACATCCCGGCATTTTGTGCCATTCTGTTCCTGACAGGGCCGTCACATTGGCCATCCACCCTGGAGGGCAGGGGTTTCCACAGAGATGTGTGACCAGGACTCAGGTGTGCCAGGAGCCACTGTGGGGACGGCCCAGCGCATGGGCACAGACGAGGCCCGTGGACCTGAGCCTAACAGTAATGGGAGCCCCTGGAATCCTGTGTTGGGAGAGGTCAAGGTCAGAATCAGTTCATTACTACCTTCCCACAGGGGCTGGGACACAGGCAGGTGTGGGGTGGCTTTGCCTGGACCCCAGAGCAGATTCAAGCCCCTCTGAGCTGTGTTCCATGACAAGCGCAGCCCCTTGCTCATCCTTGCATTGTCAGCTTGGCACCAGCCTCCTGTGATAGCAGGCACGGAACATTTGGAGAGGTCCCTAAAACTAACCTTAAACTGTACCCTAAACCTACCCCGTACGCTAACCCCAACACCTACCAGAACACTAACGCCTAACCCTACCCCTGAACCGAACCCAAACCCTAAAGCGTACCCTAACCCTAACCCGTACCCTAAATGGTAGCCTAACCCTAAACCCTACCCTGTACGGTAAACCGTGCCCTAACCCCTACCCTATCTCTAACCCGTACCCTAACCCGTACCCTAACCCATGCCCTAACCAGTACCCTAACTCTAACCCTAACCCTCGGTCAACGGGAGGAAAGAGGAAATCCCCGGAAGTGTGGGGTTCATGAGACATTTGACCGCCAGTCCTGACAGGAAGATGACACTGTGCCAAATGGACCTGCTGATTTCTCAGAACCCTGACATCCTGTGAAATGCTACATCCCTGACCCACAGGCTGATGTTCCAAACCTTGGGTCTCCTAGATCCAGAGCAGAGAAGTGCTGTCAGGTGGGGATAAGTAGGTCCTCCGACCTATGGCCTGCACACCTGCTTCCATTTCTGGGAGAAGGGGAAACACACACTTGTTTTTAAGTAGTCATTATCTTCATTCTAAAGTAGACCCATGACCTTGACCTTTTTGGAAAAGCGAAATGACTCTTCCAAATGAAGACCTCAACTCATCTGTTCCTCATGCAACCTGAGTGCGACCAGGTTTACCCAGGCTCCAAGCCCCACCTGGAGGATCCTCCTGTACCATCTTGACAGCCCATGACCGGCACCAGCACCCCCGGGGGCACAATGCTGAATTTGGGGGAGGGCTCTGGGCCTTTTGGCCACCTCACCTGTGCCTGGGGAAGCGGGAACCGGGAGGATCCTCCCAGATGATCCTCATGGAACCTTAGCAACATCCCTGAGGACATGGGGCACAATGCTGAAGCTTGAGGACGGCTCTGGGGTTTCTTGCCACCCACACCTGTGCCTGGGGGGGCAGCGGGAACCTGGAGGGCCCTCCCAGACCATCCCAACGGACTATTAGCACCATCCCTGGGGAACATGGGGCACAATGCTGAAATTGGGGGATGGCCCTGGGGCTTGTCGCTACCGCACCTGTGCCTAGGGGAGCAGGAACCTGAAGGAACCTCCCAGATCATCATAACAGACCATGACCACCATCGCCCTGAGGACATGGGGCACAATGCTCAGTTGGAGTCCCTTGGTCCTGAAACCAGCAGGAACGGAGCTCAAAGGACAGAGAGGCGCCTCCAGGAGAATTTCCATCCAGGGAAAAGCGGCCCACTGGAGGGCACAGAAGCAGCAACCCCACCGACCCGCAGGCCATTTGAACAGGATCACCTCCTGCACTTACTTAGCACGTTGTCCGTCTTCGTGTGTGGACCGTGACTGGCCCGCTCAGGGATGGTGCGCTTCCAGAGGAGGGCTAGAAACTTTTCAGTGCTTGCTCGTGGGTCAGAGGACCAAAGCCCAAGGAAGCAGAGGCTATCCTTCTTCCTCTGGGGCTGGGGAAGTCAGCCACCGACCTGGGGCGGGACCGGGCCCAGGAGTGTGTTCTTTCTGAAGCCACTGCCTTCGGTGGGTGTTGCTTTGCCTAAAAAAGGCCCACTCACCCCAGAGTCAGGAGCAGTGACAGGCTGTCTCCAACCCTAGCCCAGGACCGCGACCCGAAACCATCCTGCCTTTGGGAGGACAGGTCTCCTGCAGGAGCCTGGGAGGGGACTGGCCCCTCTCCCACCCCGGGCTCCAGAATGCCCGGGACCTGCAAGGGCTCTTCATCTGAGGAGGAGTCTTGGACAACAAGTGTATCTCGTCAGCCCAGCAAGTGAAATAACCAAAGCCCAAGGCTCAGGTTCTAACAGAAGCAGAATTTCAATGTACTGTTTGGTGGAAGCCTCCTCCCCTCTTATGTGGCATTGGGGGTCCCCAAGGAAAGCCTTCTTTCGTCTCCTTCCCTCAGAGAGAGGAGCTGACCCCAAGTCCCGCGGTCCCCACCGTGTCCCAGTGCTGAGGAAGAGCCACACGCAGGGGCCTGGTGTCAGGAGTGTGGTCGGCCACTGCTCCTGGGCTCCCAGCCAGTGGTCTGGCGGCTACGTGGAAGAGCTAAATTGATTTTGGGGGAAGGAGTGCTCACTGCCCACACCGCTCACCATCCCCCTCTGCACTCTGCAATCCAGGCTCGGTGCCCGGCTTACGTCCATCACCAGCACTCCACATGTTTCCGCCATGGGAGGGATCATTCAGCCTCACCCCATTGCACAGAAGAGGAAAGCGAGGCCCAGCGAGTAGAGGTTAAATGGCTCCAGTCCCAGAGCTGTTCAGCAGAGAACCTGGAAAGCCAGGCCTCCAGAGCCCCTGCTAGACCAGCCAGAGACTCCCTGAGGTGAAAGTGAGCCGTCCCCTGCCTGACCAGGCACGCAATGGCCCCTGACCTTCATGATGGCCTGTTCTTGACCGTGAAGATGAGCTGGCCGACTAGGAGGTGGAGTTCAGCTGGTGGGACAGGCTGTAGCTACAGGACAGTGTGACACATCTGAGCTAGCAGGGGCCACACTCTGGTCTCCCTCCCGGAGCCAGACCAGGAGCTGGAATCTCGGTGCCCGAGGGGCCGGCACACAACAGGGTCTGCACTGACCAGGGATCCATGGCCCCCAGGGAGAGTCCACTCTGCCCTCTCCCCGCTCCTGCCTGGCCTCACCTCTCCTCACTGTGTCGCTGCAGGACCCGGAACCAGGCCCCATAGGGACGGGGGGACAGTCCGGGCTGATGGTCAGGGTTCCCCAAGGGACCCAGGGTGTTGCCAGGGCACTGGGAAAAGACAAGGTCTGGGTTCCGGTGTCCAACACCACCCTGCGAACTTGGGAGTAGTAAGAGATACCCTCCCCCAAGTCCGGAGGGCTATAGCACAAAAGGCCTCAGCTTACTCTGATGTCTCTTGGGCTGCAGAGATGTAGTGTCCCAAGGGTGCCACAGTCTTATAGAAGTGCCTCTCGGCCTTGGATATCCATCCCCGACCCCCTGTGATCCCAGTCTTGGGAAAATGTTTTCTAACCCCTCGAGGTCCTTCTCAGAAGAGGACAGACTCGGGGCTTGGGGGCCTTAGGACCTGGCTACGCAGAAGGTGGAAGAGCACAGGGCCACCAGTCTGAAGACCAAGGTCAGGGCCCTTCTTGTTTCAGCCTCAGGGTCCCCATGTGGAAGAAAATCCAGAATCACTGCTCCGGTCAGGTTGAGGAGGCCTTAGGAAGGAATGGGGCACCAGGACCGGAGAGGGAAACGGGGACAAGGGAGGCTTCTGCGGTTTCTCACATCGCCCATGGAACCCACGGGTCTGCTCCTGTGAGAGACACAGACACAGAGACAGAGAAGGGGACAGAGAATGAACCCAGGACAGAGGGAACCAGGAGAAGTCACAGACTCCATCAGCTGAGAAATGACATCCCGGCATTTTGTGCCATTCTGTTCCTGACAGGGCCGTCACATTGGCCATCCACCCTGGAGGGCAGGGGTTTCCACAGAGATGTGTGACCAGGACTCAGGTGTGCCAGGAGCCACTGTGGGGACGGCCCAGCGCATGGGCACAGACGAGGCCCGTGGACCTGAGCCTAACAGTAATGGGAGCCCCTGGAATCCTGTGTTGGGAGAGGTCAAGGTCAGAATCAGTTCATTACTACCTTCCCACAGGGGCTGGGACACAGGCAGGTGTGGGGTGGCTTTGCCTGGACCCCAGAGCAGATTCAAGCCCCTCTGAGCTGTGTTCCATGACAAGCGCAGCCCCTGGCTCATCCTTGCATTGTCAGCTTGGCACCAGCCTCCTGTGATAGCAGGCACGGAACATTTGGAGAGGTCCCTAAAACTAACCTTAAACTGTACCCTAAACCTACCCCGTACCCTAACCCCAACACCTACCAGAACACTAACGCCTAACCCTACCCCTGAACCGAACCCAAACCCTAAAGCGTACCCTAACCCTAACCCGTACCCTAAATGGTAGCCTAACCCTAAACCCTACCCTGTACGGTAAACCGTGCCCTAACCCCTACCCTATCTCTAACCCGTACCCTAACCCGTACCCTAACCCATGCCCTAACCAGTACCCTAACTCTAACCCTAACCCTCGGTCAACGGGAGGAAAGAGGAAATCCCCGGAAGTGTGGGGTTCATGAGACATTTGACCGCCAGTCCTGACAGGAAGATGACACTGTGCCAAATGGACCTGCTGATTTCTCAGAACACTGACATCCTGTGAAATGCTACATCCCTGACCCACAGGCTGATGTTCCAAACCTTGGGTCTCCTAGATCCAGAGCAGAGAAGTGCTGTCAGGTGGGGATAAGTAGGTCCTCCGACCTATGGCCTGCACACCTGCTTCCATTTCTGGGAGAAGGGGAAACACACACTTGTTTTTAAGTAGTCATTATCTTCATTCTAAAGTAGACCCATGACCTTGACCTTTTTGGAAAAGCGAAATGACTCTTCCAAATGAAGACCTCAACTCATCTGTTCCTCATGCAACCTGAGTGCGACCAGGTTTACCCAGGCTCCAAGCCCCACTTGGAGGATCCTCCTGTACCATCTTGACAGCCCATGACCGGCACCAGCACCCCCGGGGGCACAATGCTGAATTTGGGGGAGGGCTCTGGGCCTTTTGGCCACCTCACCTGTGCCTGGGGAAGCGGGAACCGGGAGGATCCTCCCAGATGATCCTCATGGAACCTTAGCAACATCCCTGAGGACATGGGGCACAATGCTGAAGCTTGAGGACGGCTCTGGGGTTTCTTGCCACCCACACCTGTGCCTGGGGGGGCAGCGGGAACCTGGAGGGCCCTCCCAGACAATCCCAACGGACTATTAGCACCATCCCTGGGGAACATGGGGCACAATGCTGAAATTGGGGGATGGCCCTGGGGCTTGTCGCTACCGCACCTGTGCCTAGGGGAGCAGGAACCTGAAGGAACCTCCCAGATCATCATAACAGACCATGACCACCATCGCCCTGAGGACATGGGGCACAATGCTCAGTTGGAGTCCCTTGGTCCTGAAACCAGCAGGAACGGAGCTCAAAGGACAGAGAGGCGCCTCCAGGAGAATTTCCATCCAGGGAAAAGCGGCCCACTGGAGGGCACAGAAGCAGCAACCCCACCGACCCGCAGGCCATTTGAACAGGATCACCTCCTGCACTTACTTAGCACGTTGTCCGTCTTCGTGTGTGGACCGTGACTGGTCCGCTCAGGGATGGTGCGCTTCCAGAGGAGGGCTAGAAACTTTTCAGTGCTTGCTCGTGGGTCAGAGGACCAAAGCCCAAGGAAGCAGAGGCTATCCTTCTTCCTCTGGGGCTGGGGAAGTCAGCCACCGACCTGGGGCGGGACCGGGCCCAGGAGTGTGTTCTTTCTGAAGCCACTGCCTTCGGTGGGTGTTGCTTTGCCTAAAAAAGGCCCACTCACCCCAGAGTCAGGAGCAGTGACAGGCTGTCTCCAACCCTAGCCCAGGACCACGACCCGAAACCATCCTGCCTTTGGGAGGACAGGTCTCCTGCAGGAGCCTGGGAGGGGACTGGCCCCTCTCCCACCCCGGGCTCCAGGATGCCCGGGACCTGCAAGGGCTCTTCATCTGAGGAGGAGTCTTGGAGAACAAGTGTATCTCGTCAGCCCAGCAAGTGAAATAACCAAAGCCCAAGGCTCAGGTTCTAACAGAAGCAGAATTTCAAAGTACTGTTTGGGGGAAGCCTCCTCCCCTCTTATGTGGCATTGGGGGACCCCAAGGAAAGCCTTCTTTCGTCTCCTTCCCTCAGAGAGAGGAGCTGACCCCAAGTCCCGCGGTCCCCACCGTGTCCCAGTGCTGAGGAAGAGCCACACGCAGGGGCCTGGTGTCAGGAGTGTGGTCGGCCACTGCTCCTGGGCTCCCAGCCAGTGGTCTGGCGGCTACGTGGAAGAGCTAAATTGATTTTGGGGGAAGGAGTGCTCACTGCCCACACCGCTCACCATCCCCCTCTGCACTCTGCAATCCAGGCTCGGTGCCCGGCTTACGTCCATCACCAGCACTCCACATTTTTCCGCCATGGGAGGGATCATTCAGCCTCACCCCATTGCACAGAAGAGGAAAGCGAGGCCCAGCGAGGAGAGGTTAAATGGCTCCAGTCCCAGAGCTGTTCAGCAGAGAACCTGGAAAGCCAGGCCTCCAGAGCCCCTGCTAGACCAGCCAGAGTCTCCCTGAGGTGAAAGTGAGCCGTCCCCTGCCTGACCAGGCACGCAATGGCCCCTGACCTTCATGATGGCCTGTTCTTGACCGTGAAGATGAGCTGGCCGACTAGGAGGTGGAGTTCAGCTGGTGGGACAGGCTGTAGCTACAGGACAGAGTGACACATCTGAGCTAGCAGGGGCCACACTCTGGTCTCCCTCCAGAAGCCAGACCAGGAGCTGGAATCTCGGTGCCCGAGGGGCCGGCACACAACAGGGTCTGCACTGACCAGGGATCCATGGCCCCCAGGGAGAGTCCACTCTGCCCTCTCCCCGCTCCTGCCTGGCCTCACCTCTCCTCACTGTGTCGCTGCAGGCCCCGGAACCAGGCCCCATAGGGACGGGGGGACAGTCCGGGCTGATGGTCAGGGTTCCCCAAGGGACCCAGGGTGTTGCCAGGGCACTGGGAAAAGACAAGGTCTGGGTTCCGGTGTCCAACACCACCCTGCGAACTTGGGAGTAGTAAGAGATACCCTCCCCCAAGTCCGGAGGGCTATAGCACAAAAGGCCTCAGCTTACTCTGATGTCTCTTGGGCTGCAGAGATGTAGTGTCCCAAGGGTGCCACAGTCTTATAGAAGTGCCTCTCGGCCTTGGATATCCATCCCCGACCCCCTGTGATCCCAGTCTTGGGAAAATGTTTTCTAACCCCTCGAGGTCCTTCTCAGCAGAGGACAGACTCGGGGCTTGGGGGCCTTAGGACCTGGCTACGCAGAAGGTGGAAGAGCACAGGGCCACCAGTCTGAAGACCAAGGTCAGGGCCCTTCTTGTTTCAGCCTCAGGGTCCCCATGTGGAAGAGAATCCAGAATCACTGCTCCGGTCAGGTTGAGGAGGCCTTAGGAAGGAATGGGGCACCAGGACCGGAGAGGGAAACGGGGACAAGGGAGGCTTCTGCGGTTTCTCACATCGCCCATGGAACCCACGGGTCTGCTCCTGTGAGAGACACAGACACAGAGACAGAGAAGGGGACAGAGAATGAACCCAGGACAGAGGGAACCAGGAGAAGTCACAGACTCCATCAGCTTAGAAATGACATCCCGGCATTTTGTGCCATTCTGTTCCTGACAGGGCCGTCACATTGGCCATCCACCCTGGAGGGCAGGGGTTTCCACAGAGATGTGTGACCAGGACTCAGGTGTGCCAGGAGCCACTGTGGGGACGGCCCAGCGCATGGGCACAGACGAGGCCCGTGGACCTGAGCCTAACAGTAATGGGAGTCCCTGGAATCCTGTGTTGGGAGAGGTCAAGGTCAGAATCAGTTCATTACTACCTTCCCACAGGGGCTGGGACACAGGCAGGTGTGGGGTGGCTTTGCCTGGACCCCAGAGCAGATTCAAGCCCCTCTGAGCTGTGTTCCATGACAAGCGCAGCCCCTGGCTCATCCTTGCATTGTCAGCTTGGCACCAGCCTCCTGTGATAGCAGGCACGGAACATTTGGAGAGGTCCCTAACACTAACCTTAAACTGTACCCTAAACCTACCCCGTACCCTAACCCCAACACCTACCAGAACACTAACTCCTAAACCTACCCCTGAACCGAACCCAAACCCTAAAGCGTACCCTAACCCTAACCCGTACCCTAAATGGTAGCCTAACCCTAAACCCTACCCTGTACGGTAAACCGTGCCCTAACCCCTACCCTATCTCTAACCCGTACCCTAACCCGTACCCTAACCCATGCCCTAACCAGTACCCTAACTCTAACCCTAACCCTCGGTCAACGGGAGGAAAGAGGAAATCCCCGGAAGTGTGGGGTTCATGAGACATTTGACCGCCAGTCCTGACAGGAAGATGACACTGTGCCAAATGGACCTGCTGATTTCTCAGAACACTGACATCCTGTGAAATGCTACATCCCTGACCCACAGGCTGATGTTCCAAACCTTGGGTCTCCTAGATCCAGAGCAGAGAAGTGCTGTCAGGTGGGGATAAGTAGGTCCTCCGACCTATGGCCTGCACACCTGCTTCCATTTCTGGGAGAAGGGGAAACACACACTTGTTTTTAAGTAGTCATTATCTTCATTCTAAAGTAGACCCATGACCTTGACCTTTTTGGAAAAGCGAAATGACTCTTCCAAATGAAGACCTCAACTCATCTGTTCCTCATGCAACCTGAGTGCGACCAGGTTTACCCAGGCTCCAAGCCCCACCTGGAGGATCCTCCTGTACCATCTTGACAGCCCATGACCGGCACCAGCACCCCCGGGGGCACAATGCTGAATTTGGGGGAGGGCTCTGGGCCTTTTGGCCACCACACCTGTGCCTGGGGAAGCGGGAACCGGGAGGATCCTCCCAGATGATACTCATGGAACCTTAGCAACATCCCTGAGGACATGGGGCACAATGCTGAAGCTTGAGGACGGCTCTGGGGTTTCTTGCCACCCACACCTGTGCCTGGGGGGGCAGCGGGAACCTGGAGGGCCCTCCCAGACCATCCCAACGGACTATTAGCACCATCCCTGGGGAACATGGGGCACAATGCTGAAATTGGGGGATGGCCCTGGGGCTTGTCGCTACCGCACCTCTGCCTAGGGGAGCAGGAACCTGAAGGAACCTCCCAGATCATCATAACAGACCATGACCACCATCGCCCTGAGGACATGGGGCACAATGCTCAGTTGGAGTCCCTTGGTCCTGAAACCAGCAGGAACGGAGCTCAAAGGACAGAGAGGCGCCTCCAGGAGAATTTCCATCCAGGGAAAAGCGGCCCACTGGAGGGCACAGAAGCAGCAACCCCACCGACCCGCAGGCCATTTGAACAAGATCACCTCCTGCACTTACTTAGCACGTTGTCCGTCTTCGTGTGTGGACCGTGACTGGCCCGCTCAGGGATGGTGCGCTTCCAGAGGAGGGCTAGAAACTTTTCAGTGCTTGCTCGTGGGTCAGAGGACCAAAGCCCAAGGAAGCAGAGGCTATCCTTCTTCCTCTGGGGCTGGGGAAGTCAGCCACCGACCTGGGGCGGGACCGGGCCCAGGAGTGTGTTCTTTCTGAAGCCACTGCCTTCGGTGGGTGTTGCTTTGCCTAAAAAAGGCCCACTCACCCCAGAGTCAGGAGCAGTGACAGGCTGTCTCCAACCCTAGCCCAGGACCACGACCCGAAACCATCCTGCCTTTGGGAGGACAGGTCTCCTGCAGGAGCCTGGGAGGGGACTGGCCCCTCTCCCACCCCGGGCTCCAGGATGCCCGGGACCTGCAAGGGCTCTTCATCTGAGGAGGAGTCTTGGACAACAAGTGTATCTCGTCAGCCCAGCAAGTGAAATAACCAAAGCCCAAGGCTCAGGTTCTAACAGAAGCAGAATTTCAAAGTACTGTTTGGGGGAAGCCTCCTCCCCTCTTATGTGGCATTGGGGGTCCCCAAGGAAAGCCTTCTTTCGTCTCCTTCCCTCAGAGAGAGGAGCTGACCCCAAGTCCCGCGGTCCCCACCGTGTCCCAGTGCTGAGGAAGAGCCACACGCAGGGGCCTGGTGTCAGGAGTGTGGTCGGCCACTGCTCCTGGGCTCCCAGCCAGTCGTCTGGCGGCTACGTGGAAGAGCTAAATTGATTTTGGGGGAAGGAGTGCTCACTGCCCACACCGCTCACCATCCCCCTCTGCACTCTGCAATCCAGGCTCGGTGCCCGGCTTACGTCCATCACCAGCACTCCACATGTTTCCGCCATGGGAGGGATCATTCAGCCTCACCCCATTGCACAGAAGAGGAAAGCGAGGCCCAGCGAGGAGAGGTTAAATGGCTCCAGTCCCAGAGCTGTTCAGCAGAGAACCTGGAAAGCCAGGCCTCCAGAGCCCCTGCTAGACCAGCCAGAGACTCCCTGAGGTGAAAGTGAGCCGTCCCCTGCCTGACCAGGCACGCAATGGCCCCTGACCTTCATGATGGCCTGTTCTTGACCGTGAACATGAGCTGGCCGACTAGGAGGTGGAGTTCAGCTGGTGGGACAGGCTGTAGCTACAGGACAGAGTGACACATCTGAGCTAGCAGGGGCCACACTCTGGTCTCCCTCCCGGAGCCAGACCAGGAGCTGGAATCTCGGTGCCCGAGGGGCCGGCACACAACAGGGTCTGCACTGACCAGGGATCCATGGCCCCCAGGGAGAGTCCACTCTGCCCTCTCCCCGCTCCTGCCTGGCCTCACCTCTCCTCACTGTGTCGCTGCAGGACCCGGAACCAGGCCCCATAGGGACGGGGGGACAGTCCGGGCTGATGGTCAGGGTTCCCCAAGGGACCCAGGGTGTTGCCAGGGCACTGGGAAAAGACAAGGTCTGGGTTCCGGTGTCCAACACCACCCTGCGAACTTGGGAGTAGTAAGAGATACCCTCCCCCAAGTCCGGAGGGCTATAGCACAAAAGGCCTCAGCTTACTCTGATGTCACTTGGGCTGCAGAGATGTAGTGTCCCAAGGGTGCCACAGTCTTATAGAAGTGCCTCTCGGCCTTGGATATCCATCCCCGACCCCCTGTGATCCCAGTCTTGGGAAAATGTTTTCTAACCCCTCGAGGTCCTTCTCAGCAGAGGACAGACTCGGGGCTTGGGGGCCTTAGGACCTGGCTACGCAGAAGGTGGAAGAGCACAGGGCCACCAGTCTGAAGACCAAGGTCAGGGCCCTTCTTGTTTCAGCCTCAGGGTCCCCATGTGGAAGAGAATCCAGAATCACTGCTCCGGTCAGGTTGAGGAGGCCTTAGGAAGGAATGGGGCACCAGGACCGGAGAGGGAAACGGGGACAAGGGAGGCTTCTGCGGTTTCTCACATCGCCCATGGAACCCACGGGTCTGCTCCTGTGAGAGACACAGACACAGAGACAGAGAAGGGGACAGAGAATGAACCCAGGACAGAGGGAACCAGGAGAAGTCACAGACTCCATCAGCTGAGAAATGACATCCCGGCATTTTGTGCCATTCTGTTCCTGACAGGGCCGTCACATTGGCCATCCAACCTGGAGGGCAGGGGTTTCCACAGAGATGTGTGGCCAGGACTCAGGTGTGCCAGGAGCCACTGTGGGGACGGCCCAGCGCATGGGCACAGACGAGGCCCGTGGACCTGAGCCTAACAGTAATGGGAGTCCCTGGAATCCTGTGTTGGGAGAGGTCAAGGTCAGAATCAGTTCATTACTACCTTCCCACAGGGGCTGGGACACAGGCAGGTGTGGGGTGGCTTTGCCTGGACCCCAGAGCAGATTCAAGCCCCTCTGAGCTGTGTTCCATGACAAGCGCAGCCCCTGGCTCATCCTTGCATTGTCAGCTTGGCACCAGCCTCCTGTGATAGCAGGCACGGAACATTTGGAGAGGTCCCTAACACTAACCTTAAACTCTACCCTAAACCTACCCCGTACCCTAACCCCAACACCTACCAGAACACTAACGCCTAACCCTACCCCTGAACCGAACCCAAACCCTAAAGCGTACCCTAACCCTAACCCGTACCCTAAATGGTAGCCTAACCCTAAACCCTACCCTGTACGGTAAACCGTGCCCTAACCCCTACCCTATCTCTAACCCGTACCCTAACCCGTACCCTAACCCATGCCCTAACCAGTACCCTAACTCTAACCCTAACCCTCGGTCAACGGGAGGAAAGAGGAAATCCCCGGAAGTGTGGGGTTCATGAGACATTTGACCGCCAGTCCTGACAGGAAGATGACACTGTGCCAAATGGACCTGCTGATTTCTCAGAACACTGACATCCTGTGAAATGCTACATCACTGACCCACAGGCTGATGTTCCAAACCTTGGGTCTCCTAGATCCAGAGCAGAGAAGTGCTGTCAGGTGGGGATAAGTAGGTCCTCCGACCTATGGCCTGCACACCTGCTTCCATTTCTGGGAGAAGGGGAAACACACACTTGTTTTTAAGTAGTCATTATCTTCATTCTAAAGTAGACCCATGACCTTGACCTTTTTGGAAAAGCGAAATGACTCTTCCAAATGAAGACCTCAACTCATCTGTTCCTCATGCAACCTGAGTGCGACCAGGTTTACCCAGGCTCCAAGCCCCACCTGGAGGATCCTCCTGTACCATCTTGACAGCCCATGACCGGCACCAGCACCCCCGGGGGCACAATGCTGAATTTGGGGGAGGGCTCTGGGCCTTTTGGCCACCACACCTGTGCCTGGGGAAGCGGGAACCGGGAGGATCCTCCCAGATGATCCTCATGGAACCTTAGCAACATCCCTGAGGACATGGGGCACAATGCTGAAGCTTGAGGACGGCTCTGGGGTTTCTTGCCACCCACACCTGTGCCTGGGGGGGCAGCGGGAACCTGGAGGGCCCTCCCAGACAATCCCAACGGACTATTAACACCATCCCTGGGGAACATGGGGCACAATGCTGAAATTGGGGGATGGCCCTGGGGCTTGTCGCTACCGCACCTGTGCCTAGGGGAGCAGGAACCTGAAGGAACCTCCCAGATCATCATAACAGACCATGACCACCATCGCCCTGAGGACATGGGGCACAATGCTCAGTTGGAGTCCCTTGGTCCTGAAACCAGCAGGAACGGAGCTCAAAGGACAGAGAGGCGCCTCCAGGAGAATTTCCATCCAGGGAAAAGCGGCCCACTGGAGGGCACAGAAGCAGCAACCCCACCGACCCGCAGGCCATTTGAACAGGATCACCTCCTGCACTTACTTAGCACGTTGTCCGTCTTCGTGTGTGGACCGTGACTGGCCCGCTCAGGGATGGTGCGCTTCCAGAGGAGGGCTAGAAACTTTTCAGTGCTTGCTCGTGGGTCAGAGGACCAAAGCCCAAGGAAGCAGAGGCTATCCTTCTTCCTCTGGGGCTGGGGAAGTCAGCCACCGACCTGGGGCGGGACCGGGCCCAGGAGTGTGTTCTTTCTGAAGCCACTGCCTTCGGTGGGTGTTGCTTTGCCTAAAAAAGGCCCACTCACCCCAGAGTGAGGAGCAGTGACAGGCTGTCTCCAACCCTAGCCCAGGACCACGACCCGAAACCATCCTGCCTTTGGGAGGACAGGTCTCCTGCAGGAGCCTGGGAGGGGACTGGCCCCTCTCCCACCCCGGGCTCCAGGATGCCCGGGACCTGCAAGGGCTCTTCATCTGAGGAGGAGTCTTGGACAACAAGTGTATCTCGTCAGCCCAGCAAGTGAAATAACCAAAGCCCAAGGCTCAGGTTCTAACAGAAGCAGAATTTCAAAGTACTGTTTGGGGGAAGCCTCCTCCCCTCTTATGTGGCATTGGGGGTCCCCAAGGAAAGCCTTCTTTCGTCTCCTTCCCTCAGAGAGAGGAGCTGACCCCAAGTCCCGCGGTCCCCACCGTGTCCCAGTGCTGAGGAAGAGCCACACGCAGGGGCCTGGTGTCAGGAGTGTGGTCGGCCACTGCTCCTGGGCTCCCAGCCAGTGGTCTGGCGGCTACGTGGAAGAGCTAAATTGATTTTGGGGGAAGGAGTGCTCACTGCCCACACCGCTCACCATCCCCCTCTGCACTCTGCAATCCAGGCTCGGTGCCCGGCTTACGTCCATCACCAGCACTCCACATGTTTCCGCCATGGGAGGGATCATTCAGCCTCACCCCATTGCACAGAAGAGGAAAGCGAGGCCCAGCGAGGAGAGGTTAAATGGCTCCAGTCCCAGAGCTGTTCAGCAGAGAACCTGGAAAGCCAGGCCTCCAGAGCCCCTGCTAGACCAGCCAGAGACTCCCTGAGGTGAAAGTGAGCCGTCCCCTGCCTGACCAGGCACGCAATGGCCCCTGACCTTCATGATGGCCTGTTTTTGACCGTGAAGATGAGCTGGCCGACTAGGAGGTGGAGTTCAGCTGGTGGGACAGGCTGTAGCTACAGGACAGAGTGACACAACTGAGCTAGCAGGGGCCACACTCTGGTCTCCCTCCCGGAGCCAGACCAGGAGCTGGAATCTCGGTGCCCGAGGGGCCGGCACACAACAGGGTCTGCACTGACCAGGGATCCATGGCCCCCAGGGAGAGTCCACTCTGCCCTCTCCCCGCTCCTGCCTGGCCTCACCTCTCCTCACTGTGTCGCTGCAGGACCCGGAACCAGGCCCCATAGGGACGGGGGGACAGTCCGGGCTGATGGTCAGGGTTCCCCAAGGGACCCAGGGTGTTGCCAGGGCACTGGGAAAAGACAAGGTCTGGGTTCCGGTGTCCAACACCACCCTGCGAACTTGGGAGTAGTAAGAGATACCCTCCCCCAAGTCCGGAGGGCTATAGCACAAAAGGCCTCAGCTTACTCTGATGTCACTTGGGCTGCAGAGATGTAGTGTCCCAAGGGTGCCACAGTCTTATAGAAGTGCCTCTCGGCCTTGGATATCCATCCCCGACCCCCTGTGATCCCAGTCTTGGGAAAATGTTTTCTAACCCCTCGAGGTCCTTCTCAGCAGAGGACAGACTCGGGGCTTGGGGGCCTTAGGACCTGGCTACGCAGAAGGTGGAAGAGCACAGGGCCACCAGTCTGAAGACCAAGGTCAGGGCCCTTCTTGTTTCAGCCTCAGGGTCCCCATGTGGAAGAGAATCCAGAATCACTGCTCCGGTCAGGTTGAGGAGGCCTTAGGAAGGAATGGGGCACGAGGACCGGAGAGGGAAACGGGGACAAGGGAGGCTTCTGCGGTTTCTCACATCGCCCATGGAACCCACGGGTCTGCTCCTGTGAGAGACACAGACACAGAGACAGAGAAGGGGACAGAGAATGAACCCAGGACAGAGGGAACCAGGAGAAGTCACAGACTCCATCAGCTGAGAAATGACATCCCGGCATTTTGTGCCATTCTGTTCCTGACAGGGCCGTCACATTGGCCATCCAACCTGGAGGGCAGGGGTTTCCACAGAGATGTGTGACCAGGACTCAGGTGTGCCAGGAGCCACTGTGGGGACGGCCCAGCGCATGGGCACAGACGAGGCCCGTGGACCTGAGCCTAACAGTAATGGGAGCCCCTGGAATCCTGTGTTGGGAGAGGTCAAGGTCAGAATCAGTTCATTACTACCTTCCCACAGGGGCTGGGACACAGGCAGGTGTGGGGTGGCTTTGCCTGGACCCCAGAGCAGATTCAAGCCCCTCTGAGCTGTGTTCCATGACAAGCGCAGCCCCTGGCTCATCCTTGCATTGTCAGCTTGGCACCAGCCTCCTGTGATAGCAGGCACGGAACATTTGGAGAGGTCCCTAACACTAACCTTAAACTGTACCCTAAACCTACCCCGTACCCTAACCCCAACACCTACCAGAACACTAACGCCTAACCCTACCCCTGAACCGAACCCAAACCCTAAAGCGTACCCTAACCCTAACCCGTACCCTAAATGGTAGCCTAACCCTAAACCCTACCCTGTACGGTAAACCGTGCCCTAACCCCTACCCTATCTCTAACCCGTACCCTAACCCGTACCCTAACCCATGCCCTAACCAGTACCCTAACTCTAACCCTAACCCTCGGTCAACGGGAGGAAAGAGGAAATCCCCGGAAGTGTGGGGTTCATGAGACATTTGACCGCCAGTCCTGACAGGAAGATGACACTGTGCCAAATGGACCTGCTGATTTCTCAGAACACTGACATCCTGTGAAATGCTACGTCCCTGACCCACAGGCTGATGTTCCAAACCTTGGGTCTCCTAGATCCAGAGCAGAGAAGTGCTGTCAGGTGGGGATAAGTAGGTCCTCCGTCCTATGGCCTGCACACCTGCTTCCATTTCTGGGAGAAGGGGAAACACACACTTGTTTTTAAGTAGTCATTATCTTCATTCTAAAGTAGACCCATGACCTTGACCTTTTTGGAAAAGCGAAATGATTCTTCCAAATGAAGACCTCAACTCATCTGTTCCTCATGCAACCTGAGTGCGACCAGG
Organism: Eumetopias jubatus; assembly: GCF_037043125.1. Classification (NCBI taxonomy): domain Eukaryota; kingdom Metazoa; phylum Chordata; class Mammalia; order Carnivora; family Otariidae; genus Eumetopias; species Eumetopias jubatus. Next base: position 581,440 of record NW_028274856.1, read on the forward strand.
TTTACCCAGGCTCCAAGCCCCACCTGGAGGATCCTCCTGTACCATCTTGACAGCCCATGACCGGCACCAGCACCCCCGGGGGCACAATGCTGAATTTGGGGGAGGGCTCTGGGCCTTTTGGCCACCACACCTGTGCCTGGGGAAGCGGGAACCGGGAGGATCCTCCCAGATGATCCTCATGGAACCTTAGCAACATCCCTGAGGACATGGGGCACAATGCTGAAGCTTGAGGACGGCTCTGGGGTTTCTTGCCACCCGCACCTGTGCCTGGGGGGGCAGCGGGAACCTGGAGGGCCCTCCCAGACCATCCCAACGGACTATTAGCACCATCCCTGGGGAACATGGGGCACAATGCTGAAATTGGGGGATGGCCCTGGGGCTTGTCGCTACCGCACCTGTGCCTAGGGGAGCAGGAACCTGAAGGAACCTCCCAGATCATCATAACAGACCATGACCACCATCGCCCTGAGGACATGGGGCACAATGCTCAGTTGGAGTCCCTTGGTCCTGAAACCAGCAGGAACGGAGCTCAAGGGACAGAGAGGCGCCTCCAGGAGAATTTCCATCCAGGGAAAAGCGGCCCACTGGAGGGCACAGAAGCAGCAACCCCACCGACCCGCAGGCCATTTGAACAGGATCACCTCCTGCACTTACTTAGCACGTTGTCCGTCTTCGTGTGTGGACCGTGACTGGCCCGCTCAGGGATGGTGCGCTTCCAGAGGAGGGCTAGAAACTTTTCAGTGCTTGCTCGTGGGTCAGAGGACCAAAGCCCAAGGAAGCAGAGGCTATCCCTCTTCCTCTGGGGCTGGGGAAGTCAGCCACCGACCTGGGGCGGGACCGGGCCCAGGAGTGTGTTCTTTCTGAAGCCACTGCCTTCGGTGGGTGTTGCTTTGCCTAAAAAAGGCCCACTCACCCCAGAGTCAGGAGCAGTGACAGGCTGTCTCCAACCCTAGCCCAGGACCACGACCCGAAACCATCCTGCCTTTGGGAGGACAGGTCTCCTGCAGGAGCCTGGGAGGGGACTGGCCCCTCTCCCACCCCGGGCTCCAGGATGCCCGGGACCTGCAAGGGGTCTTCATCTGAGGAGGAGTCTTGGAGAACAAGTGTATCTCGTCAGCCCAGCAAGTGAAATAACCAAAGCCCAAGGCTCAGGTTCTAACAGAAGCAGAATTTCAAAGTACTGTTTGGGGGAAGCCTCCTCCCCTCTTATGTGGCATTGGGGGTCCCCAAGGAAAGCCTTCTTTCGTCTCCTTCCCTCAGAGAGAGGAGCTGACCCCAAGTCCCGCGGTCCCCACCGTGTCCCAGTGCTGAGGAAGAGCCACACGCAGGGGCCTGGTGTCAGGAGTGTGGTCGGCCACTGCTCCTGGGCTCCCAGCCAGTGGTCTGGCGGCTACGTGGAAGAGCTAAATTGATTTTGGGGGAAGGAGTGCTCACTGCCCACACCGCTCACCATCCCCCTCTGCACTCTGCAATCCAGGCTCGGTGCCCGGCTCACGTCCATCACCAGCACTCCACATGTTTCCGCCATGGGAGGGATCATTCAGCCTCACCCCATTGCACAGAAGAGGAAAGCGAGGCCCAGCGAGGAGAGGTTAAATGGCTCCAGTCCCAGAGCTGTTCAGCAGAGAACCTGGAAAGCCAGGCCTCCAGAGCCCCTGCTAGACCAGCCAGAGACTCCCTGAGGTGAAAGTGAGCCGTCCCCTGCCTGACCAGGCACGCAATGGCCCCTGACCTTCATGATGGCCTGTTCTTGACCGTGAAGATGAGCTGGCCGACTAGGAGGTGGAGTTCAGCTGGTGGGACAGGCTGTAGCTACAGGACAGAGTGACACATCTGAGCTAGCAGGGGCCACACTCTGGTCTCCCTCCCGGAGCCAGACCAGGAGCTGGAATCTCGGTGCCCGAGGGGCCGGCACACAACAGGGTCTGCACTGACCAGGGATCCATGGCCCCCAGGGAGAGTCCACTCTGCCCTCTCCCCGCTCCTGCCTGGCCTCACCTCTCCTCACTGTGTCGCTGCAGGACCCGGAACCAGGCCCCATAGGGACGGGGGGACAGTCCGGGCTGATGGTCAGGGTTCCCCAAGGGACCCAGGGTGTTGCCAGGGCACTGGGAAAAGACAAGGTCTGGGTTCCGGTGTCCAACACCACCCTGCGAACTTGGGAGTAGTAAGAGATACCCTCCCCCAAGTCCGGAGGGCTATAGCACAAAAGGCCTCAGCTTACTCTGATGTCACTTGGGCTGCAGAGATGTAGTGTCCCAAGGGTGCCACAGTCTTATAGAAGTGCCTCTCGGCCTTGGATATCCATCCCCGACCCCCTGTGATCCCAGTCTTGGGAAAATGTTTTCTAACCCCTCGAGGTCCTTCTCAGCAGAGGACAGACTCGGGGCTTGGGGGCCTTAGGACCTGGCTACGCAGAAGGTGGAAGAGCACAGGGCCACCAGTCTGAAGACCAAGGTCAGGGCCCTACTTGTTTCAGCCTCAGGGTCCCCATGTGGAAGAGAATCCAGAATCACTGCTCCGGTCAGGTTGAGGAGGCCTTAGGAAGGAATGGGGCACCAGGACCGGAGAGGGAAACGGGGACAAGGGAGGCTTCTGCGGTTTCTCACATCGCCCATGGAACCCACGGGTCTGCTCCTGTGAGAGACACAGACACAGAGACAGAGAAGGGGACAGAGAATGAACCCAGGACAGAGGGAACCAGGAGAAGTCACAGACTCCATCAGCTGAGAAATGACATCCCGGCATTTTGTGCCATTCTGTTCCTGACAGGGCCGTCACATTGGCCATCCACCCTGGAGGGCAGGGGTTTCCACAGAGATGTGTGACCAGGACTCAGGTGTGCCAGGAGCCACTGTGGGGACGGCCCAGCGCATGGGCACAGACGAGGCCCGTGGACCTGAGCCTAACAGTAATGGGAGCCCCTGGAATCCTGTGTTGGGAGAGGTCAAGGTCAGAATCAGTTCATTACTACCTTCCCACAGGGGCTGGGACACAGGCAGGTGTGGGGTGGCTTTGCCTGGACCCCAGAGCAGATTCAAGCCCCTCTGAGCTGTGTTCCATGACAAGCGCAGCCCCTGGCTCATCCCTGCATTGTCAGCTTGGCACCAGCCTCCTGTGATAGCAGGCACGGAACATTTGGAGAGGTCCCTAACACTAACCTTAAACTGTACCCTAAACCTACCCCGTACCCTAACCCCAACACCTACCAGAACACTAACGCCTAACCCTACCCCTGAACCGAACCCAAACCCTAAAGCGTACCCTAACCCTAACCCGTACCCTAAATGGTAGCCTAACCCTAAACCCTACCCTGTACGGTAAACCGTGCCCTAACCCCTACCCTATCTCTAACCCGTACCCTAACCCGTACCCTAACCCATGCCCTAACCAGTACCCTAACTCTAACCCTAACCCTCGGTCAACGGGAGGAAAGAGGAAATCCCCGGAAGTGTGGGGTTCATGAGACATTTGACCGCCAGTCCTGACAGGAAGATGACACTGTGCCAAATGGACCTGCTGATTTCTCAGAACACTGACATCCTGTGAAATGCTACATCACTGACCCACAGGCTGATGTTCCAAACCTTGGGTCTCCTAGATCCAGAGCAGAGAAGTGCTGTCAGGTGGGGATCAGTAGGTCCTCCGACCTATGGCCTGCACACCTGCTTCCATTTCTGGGAGAAGGGGAAACACACACTTGTTTTTAAGTAGTCATTATCTTCATTCTAAAGTAGACCCATGACCTTGACCTTTTTGGAAAAGCGAAATGACTCTTCCAAATGAAGACCTCAACTCATCTGTTCCTCATGCAACCTGAGTGCGACCAGGTTGACCCAGGCTCCAAGCCCCACCTGGAGGATCCTCCTGTACCATCTTGACAGCCCATGACCGGCACCAGCACCCCCGGGGGCACAATGCTGAATTTGGGGGAGGGCTCTGGGCCTTTTGGCCACCACACCTGTGCCCGGGGAAGCGGGAACCGGGAGGATCCTCCCAGATGATCCTCATGGAACCTTAGCAACATCCCTGAGGACATGGGGCACAATGCTGAAGCTTGAGGACGGCTCTGGGGATTCTTGCCACCCACACCTGTGCCTGGGGGGGCAGCGGGAACCTGGAGGGCCCTCCCAGACAATCCCAACGGACTATTAGCACCATCCCTGGGGAACATGGGGCACAATGCTGAAATTGGGGGATGGCCCTGGGGCTTGTCGCTACCGCACCTGTGCCTAGGGGTGCAGGAACCTGAAGGAACCTCCCAGATCATCATAACAGACCATGACCACCATCGCCCTGAGGACATGGGGCACAATGCTCAGTTGGAGTCCCTTGGTCCTGAAACCAGCAGGAACGGAGCTCAAAGGACAGAGAGGCGCCTCCAGGAGAATTTCCATCCAGGGAAAAGCGGCCCACTGGAGGGCACAGAAGCAGCAACCCCACCGACCCGCAGGCAATTTGAACAGGATCACCTCCTGCACTTACTTAGCACGTTGTCCGTCTTCGTGTGTGGACCGTGACTGGCCCGCTCAGGGATGGTGCGCTTCCAGAGGAGGGCTAGAAACTTTTCAGTGCTTGCTCGTGGGTCAGAGGACCAAAGCCCAAGGAAGCAGAGGCTATCCTTCTTCCTCTGGGGCTGGGGAAGTCAGCCACCGACCTGGGGCGGGACCGGGCCCAGGAGTGTGTTCTTTCTGAAGCCACTGCCTTCGGTGGGTGTGGCTTTGCCTAAAAAAGGCCCACTCACCCCAGAGTCAGGAGCAGTGACAGGCTGTCTCCAACCCTAGCCCAGGACCACGACCCGAAAACATCCTGCCTTTGGGAGGACAGGTCTCCTGCAGGAGCCTGGGAGGGGACTGGCCCCTCTCCCACCCCGGGCTCCAGGATGCCCGGGACCTGCAAGAGCTCTTCATCTGAGGAGGAGTCTTGGAGAACAAGTGTATCTCGTCAGCCCAGCAAGTGAAATAACCAAAGCCCAAGGCTCAGGTTCTAACAGAAGCAGAATTTCAAAGTACTGTTTGAGGGAAGCCTCCTCCCCTCTTATGTGGCATTGGGGGTCCCCAAGGAAAGCCTTCTTTCGTCTCCTTCCCTCAGAGAGAGGAGCTGACCCCAAGTCCCGCGGTCCCCACCGTGTCCCAGTGCTGAGGAAGAGCCACACGCAGGGGCCTGGTGTCAGGAGTGTGGTCGGCCACTGCTCCTGGGCTCCCAGCCAGTGGTCTGGCGGCTACGTGGAAGAGCTAAATTGATTTTGGGGGAAGGAGTGCTCACTGCCCACACCGCTCACCATCCCCCTCTGCACTCTGCAATCCAGGCTCGGTGCCCGGCTCACGTCCATCACCAGCACTCCACATGTTTCGGCCATGGGAGGGATCATTCAGCCTCACCCCATTGCACAGAAGAGGAAAGCGAGGCCCAGCGAGGAGAGGTTAAATGGCTCCAGTCCCAGAGCTGTTCAGCAGAGAACCTGGAAAGCCAGGCCTCCAGAGCCCCTGCTAGACCAGCCAGAGACTCCCTGAGGTGAAAGTGAGCCGTCCCCTGCCTGACCAGGCATGGAATGGCCCCTGACCTTCATGATGGCCTGTTCTTGACCGTGAAGATGAGCTGGCCGACTAGGAGGTGGAGTTCAGCTGGTGGGACAGGCTGTAGCTACAGGACAGAGTGACACATCTGAGCTAGCAGGGGCCACACTCTGGTCTCCCTCCCGGAGCCAGACCAGGAGCTGGAATCTCGGTGCCCGAGGGGCCGGCACACAACAGGGTCTGCACTGACCAGGGATCCATGGCCCCCAGGGAGAGTCCACTCTGCCCTCTCCCCGCTCCTGCCTGGCCTCACCTCTCCTCACTGTGTCGCTGCAGGACCCGGAACCAGGCCCCATACGGACGGGGGGACAGTCCGGGCTGATGGTCAGGGTTCCCCAAGGGACCCAGGGTGTGGCCAGGGCACTGGGAAAAGACAAGGTCTGGGTTCCGGTGTCCAACACCACCCTGCGAACTTGGGAGTAGTAAGAGATACCCTCCCCCAAGTCCGGAGGGCTATAGCACAAAAGGCCTCAGCTTACTCTGATGTCACTTGGGCTGCAGAGATGTAGTGTCCCAAGGGTGCCACAGTCTTATAGAAGTGCCTCTCGGCCTTGGATATCCATCCCCGACCCCCTGTGATCCCAGTCTTGGGAAAATGTTTTCTAACCCCTCGAGGTCCTTCTCAGCAGAGGACAGACTCGGGGCTTGGGGGCCTTAGGACCTGGCTACGCAGAAGGTGGAAGAGCACAGGGCCACCAGTCTGAAGACCAAGGTCAGGGCCCTTCTTGTTTCAGCCTCAGGGTCCCCATGTGGAAGAGAATCCAGAATCACTGCTCCGGTCAGGTTGAGGAGGCCTTAGGAAGGAATGGGGCACCAGGACCGGAGAGGGAAACGGGGACAAGGGAGGCTTCTGCGGTTTCTCACATCGCCCATGGAACCCACGGGTCTGCTCCTGTGAGAGACACAGACACAGAGACAGAGAAGGGGACAGAGAATGAACCCAGGACAGAGGGAACCAGGAGAAGTCACAGACTCCATCAGCTGAGAAATGACATCCCGGCATTTTGTGCCATTCTGTTCCTGACAGGGCCGTCACATTGGCCATCCAACCTGGAGGGCAGGGGTTTCCACAGAGATGTGTGACCAGGACTCAGGTGTGCCAGGAGCCACTGTGGGGACGGCCCAGCGCATGGGCACAGACGAGGCCCGTGGACCTGAGCCTAACAGTAATGGGAGCCCCTGGAATCCTGTGTTGGGAGAGGTCAAGGTCAGAATCAGTTCATTACTACCTTCCCACAGGGGCTGGGACACAGGCAGTTGTGGGGTGGCTTTGCCCGGACCCCAGAGCAGATTCAAGCCCCTCTGAGCTGTGTTCCATGACAAGCGCAGCCCCTGGCTCATCCTTGCATTGTCAGCTTGGCACCAGCCTCCTGTGATAGCAGGCACGGAACATTTGGAGAGGTCCCTAACACTAACCTTAAACTGTACCCTAAACCTACCCCGTACCCTAACCCCAACACCTACCAGAACACTAACGCCTAACCCTACCCCTGAACCGAACCCAAACCCTAAAGCGTACCCTAACCCTAACCCGTACCCTAAATGGTAGCCTAACCCTAAACCCTACCCTGTACGGTAAACCGTGCCCTAACCCCTACCCTATCTCTAACCCGTACCCTAACCCGTACCCTAACCCATGCCCTAACCAGTACCCTAACTCTAACCCTAACCCTCGGTCAACGGGAGGAAAGAGGAAATCCCCGGAAGTGTGGGGTTCATGAGACATTTGACCGCCAGTCCTGACAGGAAGATGACACTGTGCCAAATGGACCTGCTGATTTCTCAGAACACTGACATCCTGTGAAATGCTACATCACTGACCCACAGGCTGATGTTCCAAACCTTGGGTCTCCTAGATCCAGAGCAGAGAAGTGCTGTCAGGTGGGGATAAGTAGGTCCTCCGACCTATGGCCTGCACACCTGCTTCCATTTCTGGGAGAAGGGGAAACACACACTTGTTTTTAAGTAGTCATTATCTTCATTCTAAAGTAGACCCATGACCTTGACCTTTTTGGAAAAGCGAAATGACTCTTCCAAATGAAGACCTCAACTCATCTGTTCCTCATGCAACCTGAGTGCGACCAGGTTGACCCAGGCTCCAAGCCCCACCTGGAGGATCCTCCTGTACCATCTTGACAGCCCATGACCGGCACCAGCACCCCCGGGGGCACAATGCTGAATTTGGGGGAGGGCTCTGGGCCTTTTGGCCACCACACCTGTGCCCGGGGAAGCGGGAAGCGGGAGGATCCTCCCAGATGATCCTCATGGAACCTTAGCAACATCCCTGAGGACATGGGGCACAATGCTGAAGCTTGAGGACGGCTCTGGGGATTCTTGCCACCCACACCTGTGCCTGGGGGGGCAGCGGGAACCTGGAGGGCCCTCCCAGACAATCCCAACGGACTATTAGCACCATCCCTGGGGAACATGGGGCACAATGCTGAAATTGGGGGATGGCCCTGGGGCTTGTCGCTACCGCACCTGTGCCTAGGGGAGCAGGAACCTGAAGGAACCTCCCAGATCATCATAACAGACCATGACCACCATCGCCCTGAGGACATGGGGCACAATGCTCAGTTGGAGTCCCTTGGTCCTGAAACCAGCAGGAACGGAGCTCAAAGGACAGAGAGGCGCCTCCAGGAGAATTTCCATCCAGGGAAAAGCGGCCCACTGGAGGGCACAGAAGCAGCAACCCCACCGACCCGCAGGCCATTTGAACAGGATCACCTCCTGCACTTACTTAGCACGTTGTCCGTCTTCGTGTGTGGACCGTGACTGGCCCGCTCAGGGATGGTGCGCTTCCAGAGGAGGGCTAGAAACTTTTCAGTGCTTGCTCGTGGGTCAGAGGACCAAAGACCAAGGAAGCAGAGGCTATCCTTCTTCCTCTGGGGCTGGGGAAGTCAGCCACCGACCTGGGGCGGGACCGGGCCCAGGAGTGTGTTCTTTCTGAAGCCACTGCCTTCGGTGGGTGTTGCTTTGCCTAAAAAAGGCCCACTCACCCCAGAGTCAGGAGCAGTGACAGGCTGTCTCCAACCCTAGCCCAGGACCACGACCCGAAACCATCCTGCCTTTGGGAGGACAGGTCTCCTGCAGGAGCCTGGGAGGGGACTGGCCCCTCTCCCACCCCGGGCTCCAGGATGCCCGGGACCTGCAAGAGCTCTTCATATGAGGAGGAGTCTTGGAGAACAAGTGTATCTCGTCAGCCCAGCAAGTGAAATAACCAAAGCCCAAGGCTCAGGTTCTAACAGAAGCAGAATTTCAAAGTACTGTTTGGGGGAAGCCTCCTCCCCTCTTATGTGGCATTGGGGGTCCCCAAGGAAAGCCTTCTTTCGTCTCCTTCCCTCAGAGAGAGGAGCTGACCCCAAGTCCCGCGGTCCCCACCGTGTCCCAGTGCTGAGGAAGAGCCACACGCAGGGGCCTGGTGTCAGGAGTGTGGTCGGCCACTGCTCCTGGGCTCCCAGCCAGTGGTCTGGCGGCTACGTGGAAGAGCTAAATTGATTTTGGGGGAAGGAGTGCTCACTGCCCACACCGCTCACCATCCCCCTCTGCACTCTGCAATCCAGGCTCGGTGCCCGGCTTACGTCCATCACCAGCACTCCACATGTTTCCGCCATGGGAGGGATCATTCAGCCTCACCCCATTGCACAGAAGAGGAAAGCGAGGCCCAGCGAGGAGAGGTTAAATGGCTCCAGTCCCAGAGCTGTTCAGCAGAGAACCTGGAAAGCCAGGCCTCCAGAGCCCCTGCTAGACCAGCCAGAGACTCCCTGAGGTGAAAGTGAGCCGTCCCCTGCCTGACCAGGCACGCAATGGCCCCTGACCTTCATGATGGCCTGTTCTTGACCGTGAAGATGAGCTGGCCGACTAGGAGGTGGAGTTCAGCTGGTGGGACAGGCTGTAGCTACAGGACAGAGTGACACATCTGAGCTAGCAGGGGCCACACTCTGGTCTCCCTCCCGGAGCCAGACCAGGAGCTGGAATCTCGGTGCCCGAGGGGCCGGCACACAACAGGGTCTGCACTGACCAGGGATCCATGGCCCCCAGGGAGAGTCCACTCTGCCCTCTCCCCGCTCCTGCCTGGCCTCACCTCTCCTCACTGTGTCGCTGCAGGACCCGGAACCAGGCCCCATACGGACGGGGGGACAGTCCGGGCTGATGGTCAGGGTTCCCCAAGGGACCCAGGGTGTGGCCAGGGCACTGGGAAAAGACAAGGTCTGGGTTCCGGTGTCCAACACCACCCTGCGAACTTGGGAGTAGTAAGAGATACCCTCCCCCAAGTCCGGAGGGCTATAGCACAAAAGGCCTCAGCTTACTCTGATGTCACTTGGGCTGCAGAGATGTAGTGTCCCAAGGGTGCCACAGTCTTATAGAAGTGCCTCTCGGCCTTGGATATCCATCCCCGACCCCCTGTGATCCCAGTCTTGGGAAAATGTTTTCTAACCCCTCGAGGTCCTTCTCAGCAGAGGACAGACTCGGGGCTTGGGGGCCTTAGGACCTGGCTACGCTTCTGCGGAAGAAGAAGAGTGGTGGAAGAGCACAGGGCCACCAGTCTGAAGACCAAGGTCAGGGCCCTTCTTGTTTCAGCCTCAGGGTCCCCATGTGGAAGAGAAATCAGAATCACTGCTCCGGTCAGGTTGAGGAGGCCTTAGGAAGGAATGGGGCACCAGGACCGGAGAGGGAAACGGGGACAAGGGAGGCTTCTGCGGTTTCTCACATCGCCCATGGAACCCACGGGTCTGCTCCTGTGAGAGACACAGACACAGAGACAGAGAAGGGGACAGAGAATGAACCCAGGACAGAGGGAACCAGGAGAAGTCACAGACTCCATCAGCTTAGAAATGACATCCCGGCATTTTGTGCCATTCTGTTCCTGACAGGGCCGTCACATTGGCCATCCACCCTGGAGGGCAGGGGTTTCCACAGAGATGTGTGACCAGGACTCAGGTGTGCCAGGAGCCACTGTGGGGACGGCCCAGCGCATGGGCACAGACGAGGCCCGTGGACCTGAGCCTAACAGTAATGGGAGCCCCTGGAATCCTGTGTTGGGAGAGGTCAAGGTCAGAATCAGTTCATTACTACCTTCCCACAGGGGCTGGGACACAGGCAGGTGTGGGGTGGCTTTGCCTGGACCCCAGAGCAGATTCAAGCCCCTCTGAGCTGTGTTCCATGACAAGCGCAGCCCCTGGCTCATCCTTGCATTGTCAGCTTGGCACCAGCCTCCTGTGGTAGCAGGCACGGAACATTTGGAGAGGTCCCTAACACTAACCTTAAACTGTACCCTAAACCTACCCCGTACCCTAACCCCAACACCTACCAGAACACTAACGCCTAACCCTACCCCTGAACCGAACCCAAACCCTAAAGCGTACCCTAACCCTAACCCGTACCCTAAATGGTAGCCTAACCCTAAACCCTACCCTGTACGGTAAACCGTGCCCTAACCCCTACCCTATCTCTAACCCGTACCCTAACCCGTACCCTAACCCATGCCCTAACCAGTACCCTAACTCTAACCCTAACCCTCGGTCAACGGGAGGAAAGAGGAAATCCCCGGAATTGTGGGGTTCATGAGACATTTGACCGCCAGTCCTGACAGGAAGATGACACTGTGCCAAATGGACCTGCTGATTTCTCAGAACACTGACATCCTGTGAAATGCTACATCACTGACCCACAGGCTGATGTTCCAAACCTTGGGTCTCCTAGATCCAGAGCAGAGAAGTGCTGTCAGGTGGGGATAAGTAGGTCCTCCGACCTATGGCCTGCACACCTGCTTCCATTTCTGGGAGAAGGGGAAACACACACTTGTTTTTAAGTAGTCATTATCTTCATTCTAAAGTAGACCCATGACCTTGACCTTTTTGGAAAAGCGAAATGACTCTTCCAAATGAAGACCTCAACTCATCTGTTCCTCATGCAACCTGAGTGCGACCAGGTTGACCCAGGCTCCAAGCCCCACCTGGAGGATCCTCCTGTACCATCTTGACAGCCCATGACCGGCACCAGCACCCCCGGGGGCACAATGCTGAATTTGGGGGAGGGCCCTGGGCCTTTTGGCCACCACACCTGTGCCCGGGGAAGCGGGAACCGGGAGGATCCTCCCAGATGATCCTCATGGAACCTTAGCAACATCCCTGAGGACATGGGGCACAATGCTGAAGCTTGAGGACGGCTCTGGGGATTCTTGCCACCCACACCTGTGCCTGGGGGGGCAGCGGGAACCTGGAGGGCCCTCCCAGACAATCCCAACGGACTATTAGCACCATCCCTGGGGAACATGGGGCACAATGCTGAAATTGGGGGATGGCCCTGGGGCTTGTCGCTACCGCACCTGTGCCTAGGGGAGCAGGAACCTGAAGGAACCTCCCAGATCATCATAACAGACCATGACCATCATCGCCCTGAGGACATGGGGCACAATGCTCAGTTGGAGTCCCTTGGTCCTGAAACCAGCAGGAACGGAGCTCAAAGGACAGAGAGGCGCCTCCAGGAGAATTTCCATCCAGGGAAAAGCGGCCCACTGGAGGGCACAGAAGCAGCAACCCCACCGACCCGCAGGCCATTTGAACAGGATCACCTCCTGCACTTACTTAGCACGTTGTCCGTCTTCGTGTGTGGACCGTGACTGGCCCGCTCAGGGATGGTGCGCTTCCAGAGGAGGGCTAGAAACTTTTCAGTGCTTGCTCGTGGGTCAGAGGACCAAAGCCCAAGGAAGCAGAGGCTATCCTTCTTCCTCTGGGGCTGGGGAAGTCAGCCACCGACCTGGGGCGGGACCGGGCCCAGGAGTGTGTTCTTTCTGAAGCCACTGCCTTCGGTGGGTGTGGCTTTGCCTAAAAAAGGCCCACTCACCCCAGAGTCAGGAGCAGTGACAGGCTGTCTCCAACCCTAGCCCAGGACCACGACCCGAAACCATCCTGCCTTTGGGAGGACAGGTCTCCTGCAGGAGCCTGGGAGGGGACTGGCCCCTCTCCCACCCCGGGCTCCAGGATGCCCGGGACCTGCAAGAGCTCTTCATCTGAGGAGGAGTCTTGGAGAACAAGTGTATCTCGTCAGCCCAGCAAGTGAAATAACCAAAGCCCAAGGCTCAGGTTCTAACAGAAGCAGAATTTCAAAGTACTGTTTGGGGGAAGCCTCCTCCCCTCTTATGTGGCATTGGGGGTCCCCAAGGAAAGACTTCTTTCGTCTCCTTCCCTCAGAGAGAGGAGCTGACCCCAAGTCCCGCGGTCCCCACCGTGTCCCAGTGCTGAGGAAGAGCCACACGCAGGGGCCTGGTGTCAGGAGTGTGGTCGGCCACTGCTCCTGGGCTCCCAGCCAGTGGTCTGGCGGCTACGTGGAAGAGCTAAATTGATTTTGGGGGAAGGAGTGCTCACTGCCCACACCGCTCACCATCCCCCTCTGCACTCTGCAATCCAGGCTCGGTGCCCGGCTCACGTCCATCACCAGCACTCCACATGTTTCCGCCATGGGAGGGATCATTCAGCCTCACCCCATTGCACAGAAGAGGAAAGCGAGGCCCAGCGAGGAGAGGTTAAATGGCTCCAGTCCCAGAGCTGTTCAGCAGAGAACCTGGAAAGCCAGGCCTCCAGAGCCCCTGCTAGACCAGCCAGAGACTCCCTGAGGTGAAAGTGAGCCGTCCCCTGCCTGACCAGGCACGCAATGGCCCCTGACCTTCATGATGGCCTGTTCTTGACCGTGAAGATGAGCTGGCCGACTAGGAGGTGGAGTTCAGCTGGTGGGACAGGCTGTAGCTACAGGACAGAGTGACACATCTGAGCTAGCAGGGGCCACACTCTGGTCTCCCTCCCGGAGCCAGACCAGGAGCTGGAATTTCGGTGCCCGAGGGGCCGGCACACAACAGGGTCTGCACTGACCAGGGATCCATGGCCCCCAGGGAGAGTCCACTCTGCCCTCTCCCCGCTCCTGCCTGGCCTCACCTCTCCTCACTGTGTCGCTGCAGGACCCGGAACCAGGCCCCATACGGACGGGGGGACAGTCCGGGCTGATGGTCAGGGTTCCCCAAGGGACCCAGGGTGTTGCCAGGGCACTGGGAAAAGACAAGGTCTGGGTTCCGGTGTCCAACACCACCCTGCGAACGTGGGAGTAGTAAGAGATACCCTCCCCCAAGTCCGGAGGGCTATAGCACAAAAGGCCTCAGCTTACTCTGATGTCACTTGGGCTGCAGAGATGTAGTGTCTCAAGGGTGCCACAGTCTTATAGAAGTGCCTCTCGGCCTTGGATATCCATCCCCGACCCCCTGTGATCCCAGTCTTGGGAAAATGTTTTCTAACCCCTCGAGGTCCTTCTCAGAAGAGGACAGACTCGGGGCTTGGGGGCCTTAGGACCTGGCTACGCAGAAGGTGGAAGAGCACAGGGCCACCAGTCTGAAGACCAAGGTCAGGGCCCTACTTGTTTCAGCCTCAGGGTCCCCATGTGGAAGAGAATCCAGAATCACTGCTCCGGTCAGGTTGAGGAGGCCTTAGGAAGGAATGGGGCACCAGGACCGGAGAGGGAAACGGGGACAAGGGAGGCTTCTGCGGTTTCTCACATCGCCCATGGAACCCACGGGTCTGCTCCTGTGAGAGACACAGACACAGAGACAGAGAAGGGGACAGAGAATGAACCCAGGACAGAGGGAACCAGGAGAAGTCACAGACTCCATCAGCTTAGAAATGACATCCCGGCATTTTGTGCCATTCTGTTCCTGACAGGGCCGTCACATTGGCCATCCACCCTGGAGGGCAGGGGTTTCCACAGAGATGTGTGACCAGGACTCAGGTGTGCCAGGAGCCACTGTGGGGACGGCCCAGCGCATGGGCACAGACGAGGCCCGTGGACCTGAGCCTAACAGTAATGGGAGCCCCTGGAATCCTGTGTTGGGAGAGGTCAAGGTCAGAATCAGTTCATTACTACCTTCCCACAGGGGCTGGGACACAGGCAGGTGTGGGGTGGCTTTGCCCGGACCCCAGAGCAGATTCAAGCCCCTCTGAGCTGTGTTCCATGACAAGCGCAGCCCCTGGCTCATCCTTGCATTGTCAGCTTGGCACCAGCCTCCTGTGATAGCAGGCACGGAACATTTGGAGAGGTCCCTAACACTAACCTTAAACTGTACCCTAAACCTACCCCGTACCCTAACCCCAACACCTACCAGAACACTAACGCCTAACCCTACCCCTGAACCGAACCCAAACCCTAAAGCGTACCCTAACCCTAACCCGTACCCTAAATGGTAGCCTAACCCTAAACCCTACCCTGTACGGTAAACCGTGCCCTAACCCCTACCCTATCTCTAACCCGTACCCTAACCCGTACCCTAACCCATGCCCTAACCAGTACCCTAACTCTAACCCTAACCCTCGGTCAACGGGAAGAAAGAGGAAATCCCCGGAATTGTGGGGTTCATGAGACATTTGACCGCCAGTCCTGACAGGAAGATGACACTGTGCCAAATGGACCTGCTGATTTCTCAGAACACTGACATCCTGTGAAATGCTACATCACTGACCCACAGGCTGATGTTCCAAACCTTGGGTCTCCTAGATCCAGAGCAGAGAAGTGCTGTCAGGTGGGGATCAGTAGGTCCTCCGACCTATGGCCTGCACACCTGCTTCCATTTCTGGGAGAAGGGGAAACACACACTTGTTTTTAAGTAGTCATTATCTTCATTCTAAAGTAGACCCATGACCTTGACCTTTTTGGAAAAGCGAAATGACTCTTCCAAATGAAGACCTCAACTCATCTGTTCCTCATGCAACCTGAGTGCGACCAGGTTGACCCAGGCTCCAAGCCCCACCTGGAGGATCCTCCTGTACCATCTTGACAGCCCATGACCGGCACCAGCACCCCCGGGGGCACAATGCTGAATTTGGGGGAGGGCTCTGGGCCTTTTGGCCACCACACCTGTGCCCGGGGAAGCGGGAACCGGGAGGATCCTCCCAGATGATCCTCATGGAACCTTAGCAACATCCCTGAGGACATGGGGCACAATGCTGAAGCTTGAGGACGGCTCTGGGGATTCTTGCCACCCACACCTGTGCCTGGGGGGGCAGCGGGAACCTGGAGGGCCCTCCCAGACAATCCCAACGGACTATTAGCACCATCCCTGGGGAACATGGGGCACAATGCTGAAATTGGGGGATGGCCCTGGGGCTTGTCGCTACCGCACCTGTGCCTAGGGGAGCAGGAACCTGAAGGAACCTCCCAGATCATCATAACAGACCATGACCACCATCGCCCTGAGGACATGGGGCAGAATGCTCAGTTGGAGTCCCTTGGTCCTGAAACCAGCAGGAACGGAGCTCAAAGGACAGAGAGGCGCCTCCAGGAGAATTTCCATCCAGGGAAAAGCGGCCCACTGGAGGGCACAGAAGCAGCAACCCCACCGACCCGCAGGCCATTTGAACAGGATCACCTCCTGCACTTACTTAGCACGTTGTCCGTCTTCGTGTGTGGACCGTGACTGGCCCGCTCAGGGATGGTGCGCTTCCAGAGGAGGGCTAGAAACTTTTCAGTGCTTGCTCGTGGGTCAGAGGACCAAATCCCAAGGAAGCAGAGGCTATCCTTCTTCCTCTGGGGCTGGGGAAGTCAGCCACCGACCTGGGGCGGGACCGGGCCCAGGAGTGTGTTCTTTCTGAAGCCACTGCCTTCGGTGGGTGTGGCTTTGCCTAAAAAAGGCCCACTCACCCCAGAGTCAGGAGCAGTGACAGGCTGTCTCCAACCCTAGCCCAGGACCACGACCCGAAAACATCCTGCCTTTGGGAGGACAGGTCTCCTGCAGGAGCCTGGGAGGGGACTGGCCCCTCTCCCACCCCGGGCTCCAGGATGCCCGGGACCTGCAAGAGCTCTTCATCTGAGGAGGAGTCTTGGACAACAAGTGTATCTCGTCAGCCCAGCAAGTGAAATAACCAAAGCCCAAGGCTCAGGTTCTAACAGAAGCAGAATTTCAAAGTACTGTTTGAGGGAAGCCTCCTCCCCTCTTATGTGGCATTGGGGGTCCCCAAGGAAAGCCTTCTTTCGTCTCCTTCCCTCAGAGAGAGGAGCTGACCCTAAGTCCCGCGGTCCCCACCGTGTCCCAGTGCTGAGGAAGAGCCACACGCATGGGCCTGGTGTCAGGAGTGTGGTCGGCCACTGCTCCTGGGCTCCCAGCCAGTGGTCTGGCGGCTACGTGGAAGAGCTAAATTGATTTTGGGGGAAGGAGTGCTCACTGCCCACACCGCTCACCATCCCCCTCTGCACTCTGCAATCCAGGCTCGGTGCCCGGCTCACGTCCATCACCAGCACTCCACATGTTTCGGCCATGGGAGGGATCATTCAGCCTCACCCCATTGCACAGAAGAGGAAAGCGAGGCCCAGCGAGGAGAGGTTAAATGGCTCCAGTCCCAGAGCTGTTCAGCAGAGAACCTGGAAAGCCAGGCCTCCAGAGCCCCTGCTAGACCAGCCAGAGACTCCCTGAGGTGAAAGTGAGCCGTCCCCTGCCTGACCAGGCATGGAATGGCCCCTGACCTTCATGATGGCCTGTTCTTGACCGTGAAGATGAGCTGGCCGACTAGGAGGTGGAGTTCAGCTGGTGGGACAGGCTGTAGCTACAGGACAGAGTGACACATCTGAGCTAGCAGGGGCCACACTCTGGTCTCCCTCCCGGAGCCAGACCAGGAGCTGGAATCTCGGTGCCCGAGGGGCCGGCACACAACAGGGTCTGCACTGACCAGGGATCCATGGCCCCCAGGGAGAGTCCACTCTGCCCTCTCCGCGCTCCTGCCTGGCCTCACCTCTCCTCACTGTGTCGCTGCAGGACCCGGAACCAGGCCCCATACGGACGGGGGGACAGTCCGGGCTGATGGTCAGGGTTCCCCAAGGGACCCAGGGTGTGGCCAGGGCACTGGGAAAAGACAAGGTCTGGGTTCCGGTGTCCAACACCACCCTGCGAACTTGGGAGTAGTAAGAGATACCCTCCCCCAAGTCCGGAGGGCTATAGCACAAAAGGCCTCAGCTTACTCTGATGTCACTTGGGCTGCAGAGATGTAGTGTCCCAAGGGTGCCACAGTCTTATAGAAGTGCCTCTCGGCCTTGGATATCCATCCCCGACCCCCTGTGATCCCAGTCTTGGGAAAATGTTTTCTAACCCCTCGAGGTCCTTCTCAGCAGAGGACAGACTCGGGGCTTGGGGGCCTTAGGACCTGGCTACGCAGAAGGTGGAAGAGCACAGGGCCACCAGTCTGAAGACCAAGGTCAGGGCCCTTCTTGTTTCAGCCTCAGGGTCCCCATGTGGAAGAGAATCCAGAATCACTGCTCCGGTCAGGTTGAGGAGGCCTTAGGAAGGAATGGGGCACCAGGACCGGAGAGGGAAACGGGGACAAGGGAGGCTTCTGCGGTTTCTCACATCGCCCATGGAACCCACGGGTCTGCTCCTGTGAGAGACACAGACACAGAGACAGAGAAGGGGACAGAGAATGAACCCAGGACAGAGGGAACCAGGAGAAGTCACAGACTCCATCAGCTTAGAAATGACATCCCGGCATTTTGTGCCATTCTGTTCCTGACAGGGCCGTCACATTGGCCATCCAACCTGGAGGGCAGGGGTTTCCACAGAGATGTGTGACCAGGACTCAGGTGTGCCAGGAGCCACTGTGGGGACGGCCCAGCGCATGGGCACAGACGAGGCCCGTGGACCTGAGCCTAACAGTAATGGGAGCCCCTGGAATCCTGTGTTGGGAGAGGTCAAGGTCAGAATCAGTTCATTACTACCTTCCCACAGGGGCTGGGACACAGGCAGTTGTGGGGTGGCTTTGCCCGGACCCCAGAGCAGATTCAAGCCCCTCTGAGCTGTGTTCCATGACAAGCGCAGCCCCTGGCTCATCCTTGCATTGTCAGCTTGGCACCAGCCTCCTGTGATAGCAGGCACGGAACATTTGGAGAGGTCCCTAACACTAACCTTAAACTGTACCCTAAACCTACCCCGTACCCTAACCCCAACACCTACCAGAACACTAACGCCTAACCCTACCCCTGAACCGAACCCAAACCCTAAAGCGTACCCTAACCCTAACCCGTACCCTAAATGGTAGCCTAACCCTAAACCCTACCCTGTACGGTAAACCGTGCCCTAACCCCTACCCTATCTCTAACCCGTACCCTAACCCGTACCCTAACCCATGCCCTAACCAGTACCCTAACTCTAACCCTAACCCTCGGTCAACGGGAGGAAAGAGGAAATCCCCGGAAGTGTGGGGTTCATGAGACATTTGACCGCCAGTCCTGACAGGAAGATGACACTGTGCCAAATGGACCTGCTGATTTCTCAGAACACTGACATCCTGTGAAATGCTACATCACTGACCCACAGGCTGATGTTCCAAACCTTGGGTCTCCTAGATCCAGAGCAGAGAAGTGCTGTCAGGTGGGGATAAGTAGGTCCTCCGACCTATGGCCTGCACACCTGCTTCCATTTCTGGGAGAAGGGGAAACACACACTTGTTTTTAAGTAGTCATTATCTTCATTCTAAAGTAGACCCATGACCTTGACCTTTTTGGAAAAGCGAAATGACTCTTCCAAATGAAGACCTCAACTCATCTGTTCCTCATGCAACCTGAGTGCGACCAGGTTGACCCAGGCTCCAAGCCCCACCTGGAGGATCCTCCTGTACCATCTTGACAGCCCATGACCGGCACCAGCACCCCCGGGGGCACAATGCTGAATTTGGGGGAGGGCTCTGGGCCTTTTGGCCACCACACCTGTGCCCGGGGAAGCGGGAACCGGGAGGATCCTCCCAGATGATCCTCATGGAACCTTAGCAACATCCCTGAGGACATGGGGCACAATGCTGAAGCTTGAGGACGGCTCTGGGGATTCTTGCCACCCACACCTGTGCCTGGGGGGGCAGCGGGAACCTGGAGGGCCCTCCCAGACAATCCCAACGGACTATTAGCACCATCCCTGGGGAACATGGGGCACAATGCTGAAATTGGGGGATGGCCCTGGGGCTTGTCGCTACCGCACCTGTGCCTAGGGGAGCAGGAACCTGAAGGAACCTCCCAGATCATCATAACAGACCATGACCACCATCGCCCTGAGGACATGGGGCACAATGCTCAGTTGGAGTCCCTTGGTCCTGAAACCAGCAGGAACGGAGCTCAAAGGACAGAGAGGCGCCTCCAGGAGAATTTCCATCCAGGGAAAAGCGGCCCACTGGAGGGCACAGAAGCAGCAACCCCACCGACCCGCAGGCCATTTGAACAGGATCACCTCCTGCACTTACTTAGCACGTTGTCCGTCTTCGTGTGTGGACCGTGACTGGCCCGCTCAGGGATGGTGCGCTTCCAGAGGAGGGCTAGAAACTTTTCAGTGCTTGCTCGTGGTTCAGAGGACCAAAGACCAAGGAAGCAGAGGCTATCCTTCTTCCTCTGGGGCTGGGGAAGTCAGCCACCGACCTGGGGCGGGACCGGGCCCAGGAGTGTGTTCTTTCTGAAGCCACTGCCTTCGGTGGGTGTTGCTTTGCCTAAAAAAGGCCCACTCACCCCAGAGTCAGGAGCAGTGACAGGCTGTCTCCAACCCTAGCCCAGGACCACGACCCGAAACCATCCTGCCTTTGGGAGGACAGGTCTCCTGCAGGAGCCTGGGAGGGGACTGGCCCCTCTCCCACCCCGGGCTCCAGGATGCCCGGGACCTGCAAGAGCTCTTCATCTGAGGAGGAGTCTTGGACAACAAGTGTATCTCGTCAGCCCAGCAAGTGAAATAACCAAAGCCCAAGGCTCAGGTTCTAACAGAAGCAGAATTTCAAAGTACTGTTTGGGGGAAGCCTCCTCCCCTCTTATGTGGCATTGGGGGTCCCCAAGGAAAGCCTTCTTTCGTCTCCTTCCCTCAGAGAGAGGAGCTGACCCCAAGTCCCGCGGTCCCCACCGTGTCCCAGTGCTGAGGAAGAGCCACACGCAGGGGCCTGGTGTCAGGAGTGTGGTCGGCCACTGCTCCTGGGCTCCCAGCCAGTGGTCTGGCGGCTACGTGGAAGAGCTAAATTGATTTTGGGGGAAGGAGTGCTCACTGCCCACACCGCTCACCATCCCCCTCTGCACTCTGCAATCCAGGCTCGGTGCCCGGCTTACGTCCATCACCAGCACTCCACATGTTTCCGCCATGGGAGGGATCATTCAGCCTCACCCCATTGCACAGAAGAGGAAAGCGAGGCCCAGCGAGGAGAGGTTAAATGGCTCCAGTCCCAGAGCTGTTCAGCAGAGAACCTGGAAAGCCAGGCCTCCAGAGCCCCTGCTAGACCAGCCAGAGACTCCCTGAGGTGAAAGTGAGCCGTCCCCTGCCTGACCAGGCACGCAATGGCCCCTGACCTTCATGATGGCCTGTTCTTGACCGTGAAGATGAGCTGGCCGACTAGGAGGTGGAGTTCAGCTGGTGGGACAGGCTGTAGCTACAGGACAGAGTGACACATCTGAGCTAGCAGGGGCCACACTCTGGTCTCCCTCCCGGAGCCAGACCAGGAGCTGGAATCTCGGTGCCCGAGGGGCCGGCACACAACAGGGTCTGCACTGACCAGGGATCCATGGCCCCCAGGGAGAGTCCACTCTGCCCTCTCCCCGCTCCTGCCTGGCCTCACCTCTCCTCACTGTGTCGCTGCAGGACCCGGAACCAGGCCCCATAGGGACGGGGGGACAGTCCGGGCTGATGGTCAGGGTTCCCCAAGGGACCCAGGGTGTTGCCAGGGCACTGGGAAAAGACAAGGTCTGGGTTCCGGTGTCCAACACCACCCTGCGAACTTGGGAGTAGTAAGAGATACCCTCCCCCAAGTCCGGAGGGCTATAGCACAAAAGGCCTCAGCTTACTCTGATGTCACTTGGGCTGCAGAGATGTAGTGTCCCAAGGGTGCCACAGTCTTATAGAAGTGCCTCTCGGCCTTGGATATCCATCCCCGACCCCCTGTGATCCCAGTCTTGGGAAAATGTTTTCTAACCCCTCGAGGTCCTTCTCAGCAGAGGACAGACTCGGGGCTTGGGGGCCTTAGGACCTGGCTACGCTTCTGCGGAAGAAGAAGAGCGGTGGAAGAGCACAGGGCCACCAGTCTGAAGACCAAGGTCAGGGCCCTTCTTGTTTCAGCCTCAGGGTCCCCATGTGGAAGAGAAATCAGAATCACTGCTCCGGTCAGGTTGAGGAGGCCTTAGGAAGGAATGGGGCACCAGGACCGGAGAGGGAAACGGGGACAAGGGAGGCTTCTGCGGTTTCTCACATCGCCCATGGAAACCACGGGTCTGCTCCTGTGAGAGACACAGACACAGAGACAGAGAAGGGGACAGAGAATGAACCCAGGACAGAGGGAACCAGGAGAAGTCACAGACTCCATCAGCTTAGAAATGAAATCCCGGCATTTTGTGCCATTCTGTTCCTGACAGGGCCGTCACATTGGCCATCCAACCTGGAGGGCAGGGGTTTCCACAGAGATGTGTGACCAGGACTCAGGTGTGCCAGGAGCCACTGTGGGGACGGCCCAGCGCATGGGCACAGACGAGGCCCGTGGACCTGAGCCTAACAGTAATGGGAGACCCTGGAATCCTGTGTTGGGAGAGGTCAAGGTCAGAATCAGTTCATTACTACCTTCCCACAGGGGCTGGGACACAGGCAGTTGTGGGGTGGCTTTGCCCGGACCCCAGAGCAGATTCAAGCCCCTCTGAGCTGTGTTCCATGACAAGCGCAGCCCCTGGCTCATCCTTGCATTGTCAGCTTGGCACCAGCCTCCTGTGATAGCAGGCACGGAACATTTGGAGAGGTCCCTAACACTAACCTTAAACTGTACCCTAAACCTACCCCGTACCCTAACCCCAACACCTACCAGAACACTAACGCCTAACCCTACCCCTGTACCGAACCCAAACCCTAAAGCGTACCCTAACCCTAACCCGTACCCTAAATGGTAGCCTAACCCTAAACCCTACCCTGTACGGTAAACCGTGCCCTAACCCCTACCCTATCTCTAACCCGTACCCTAACCCGTACCCTAACCCATGCCCTAACCAGTACCCTAACTCTAACCCTAACCCTCGGTCAACGGGAGGAAAGAGGAAATCCCCGGAAGTGTGGGGTTCATGAGACATTTGACCGCCAGTCCTGACAGGAAGATGACACTGTGCCAAATGGACCTGTTGATTTCTCAGAACACTGACATCCTGTGAAATGCTACATCACTGACCCACAGGCTGATGTTCCAAACCTTGGGTCTCCTAGATCCAGAGCAGAGAAGTGCTGTCAGGTGGGGATCAGTAGGTCCTCCGACCTATGGCCTGCACACCTGCTTCCATTTCTGGGAGAAGGGGAAACACACACTTGTTTTTAAGTAGTCATTATCTTCATTCTAAAGTAGACCCATGACCTTGACCTTTTTGGAAAAGCGAAATGACTCTTCCAAATGAAGACCTCAACTCATCTGTTCCTCATGCAACCTGAGTGCGACCAGGTTGACCCAGGCTCCAAGCCCCACCTGGAGGATCCTCCTGTACCATCTTGACAGCCCATGACCGGCACCAGCACCCCCGGGGGCACAATGCTGAATTTGGGGGAGGGCTCTGGGCCTTTTGGCCACCACACCTGTGCCCGGGGAAGCGGGAACCGGGAGGATCCTCCCAGATGATCCTCATGGAACCTTAGCAACATCCCTGAGGACATGGGGCACAATGCTGAAGCTTGAGGACGGCTCTGGGGATTCTTGCCACCCACACCTGTGCCTGGGGGGGCAGCGGGAACCTGGAGGGCCCTCCCAGACAATCCCAACGGACTTTTAGCACCATCCCTGGGGAACATGGGGCACAATGCTGAAATTGGGGGATGGCCCTGGGGCTTGTCGCTACCGCACCTGTGCCTAGGGGAGCAGGAACCTGAAGGAACCTCCCAGATCATCATAACAGACCATGACCACCATCGCCCTGAGGACATGGGGCACAATGCTCAGTTGGAGTCCCTTGGTCCTGAAACCAGCAGGAACGGAGCTCAAAGGACAGAGAGGCGCCTCCAGGAGAATTTCCATCCAGGGAAAAGCGGCCCACTGGAGGGCACAGAAGCAGCAACCCCACCGACCCGCAGGCCATTTGAACAGGATCACCTCCTGCACTTACTTAGCACGTTGTCCGTCTTCGTGTGTGGACCGTGACTGGCCCGCTCAGGGATGGTGCGCTTCCAGAGGAGGGCTAGAAACTTTTCAGTGCTTGCTCGTGGGTCAGAGGACCAAAGCCCAAGGAAGCAGAGGCTATCCTTCTTCCTCTGGGGCTGGGGAAGTCAGCCACCGACCTGGGGCGGGACCGGGCCCAGGAGTGTGTTCTTTCTGAAGCCACTGCCTTCGGTGGGTGTTGCTTTGCCTAAAAAAGGCCCACTCACCCCAGAGTCAGGAGCAGTGACAGGCTGTCTCCAACCCTAGCCCAGGACCACGACCCGAAACCATCCTGCCTTTGGGAGGACAGGTCTCCTGCAGGAGCCTGGGAGGGGACTGGCCCCTCTCCCACCCCGGGCTCCAGGATGCCCGGGACCTGCAAGAGCTCTTCATCTGAGGAGGAGTCTTGGAGAACAAGTGTATCTCGTCAGCCCAGCAAGTGAAATAACCAAAGCCCAAGGCTCAGGTTCTAACAGAAGCAGAATTTCAAAGTACTGTTTGGGGGAAGCCTCCTCCCCTCTTATGTGGCATTGGGGGTCCCCAAGGAAAGCCTTCTTTCGTCTCCTTCCCTCAGAGAGAGGAGCTGACCCCAAGTCCCGCGGTCCCCACCGTGTCCCAGTGCTGAGGAAGAGCCACACGCAGGGGCCTGGTGTCAGGAGTGTGGTCGGCCACTGCTCCTGGGCTCCCAGCCAGTGGTCTGGCGGCTACGTGGAAGAGCTAAATTGATTTTGGGGGAAGGAGTGCTCACTGCCCACACCGCTCACCATCCCCCTCTGCACTCTGCAATCCAGGCTCGGTGCCCGGCTTACGTCCATCACCAGCACTCCACATGTTTCCGCCATGGGAGGGATCATTCAGCCTCACCCCATTGCACAGAAGAGGAAAGCGAGGCCCAGCGAGGAGAGGTTAAATGGCTCCAGTCCCAGAGCTGTTCAGCAGAGAACCTGGAAAGCCAGGCCTCCAGAGCCCCTGCTAGACCAGCCAGAGACTCCCTGAGGTGAAAGTGAGCCGTCCCCTGCCTGACCAGGCATGCAATGGCCCCTGACCTTCATGATGGCCTGTTCTTGACCGTGAAGATGAGCTGGCCGACTAGGAGGTGGAGTTCAGCTGGTGGGACAGGCTGTAGCTACAGGACAGAGTGACACATCTGAGCTAGCAGGGGCCACACTCTGGTCTCCCTCCCGGAGCCAGACCAGGAGCTGGAATCTCGGTGCCCGAGGGGCCGGCACACAACAGGGTCTGCACTGACCAGGGATCCATGGCCCCCAGGGAGAGTCCACTCTGCCCTCTCCCCGCTCCTGCCTGGCCTCACCTCTCCTCACTGTGTCGCTGCAGGACCCGGAACCAGGCCCCATACGGACGGGGGGACAGTCCGGGCTGATGGTCAGGGTTCCCCAAGGGACCCAGGGTGTTGCCAGGGCACTGGGAAAAGACAAGGTCTGGGTTCCGGTGTCCAACACCACCCTGCGAACTTGGGAGTAGTAAGAGATACCCTCCCCCAAGTCCGGAGGGCTATAGCACAAAAGGCCTCAGCTTACTCTGATGTCACTTGGGCTGCAGAGATGTAGTGTCCCAAGGGTGCCACAGTCTTATAGAAGTGCCTCTCGGCCTTGGATATCCATCCCCGACCCCCTGTGATCCCAGTCTTGGGAAAATGTTTTCTAACCCCTCGAGGTCCTTCTCAGAAGAGGACAGACTCGGGGCTTGGGGGCCTTAGGACCTGGCTACGCAGAAGGTGGAAGAGCACAGGGCCACCAGTCTGAAGACCAAGGTCAGGGCCCTACTTGTTTCAGCCTCAGGGTCCCCATGTGGAAGAGAATCCAGAATCACTGCTCCGGTCAGGTTGAGGAGGCCTTAGGAAGGAATGGGGCACCAGGACCGGAGAGGGAAACGGGGACAAGGGAGGCTTCTGCGGTTTCTCACATCGCCCATGGAACCCACGGGTCTGCTCCTTTGAGAGACACAGACACAGAGACAGAGAAGGGGACAGAGAATGAACCCAGGACAGAGGGAACCAGGAGAAGTCACAGACTCCATCAGCTTAGAAATGACATCCCGGCATTTTGTGCCATTCTGTTCCTGACAGGGCCGTCACATTGGCCATCCACCCTGGAGGGCAGGGGTTTCCACAGAGATGTGTGACCAGGACTCAGGTGTGCCAGGAGCCACTGTGGGGACGGCCCAGCGCATGGGCACAGACGAGGCCCGTGGACCTGAGCCTAACAGTAATGGGAGCCCCTGGAATCCTGTGTTGGGAGAGGTCAAGGTCAGAATCAGTTCATTACTACCTTCCCACAGGGGCTGGGACACAGGCAGGTGTGGGGTGGCTTTGCCCGGACCCCAGAGCAGATTCAAGCCCCTCTGAGCTGTGTTCCATGACAAGCGCAGCCCCTGGCTCATCCTTGCATTGTCAGCTTGGCACCAGCCTCCTGTGATAGCAGGCACGGAACATTTGGAGAGGTCCCTAACACTAACCTTAAACTGTACCCTAAACCTACCCCGTACCCTAACCCCAACACCTACCAGAACACTAACGCCTAACCCTACCCCTGAACCGAACCCAAACCCTAAAGCGTACCCTAACCCTAACCCGTACCCTAAATGGTAGCCTAACCCTAAACCCTACCCTGTACGGTAAACCGTGCCCTAACCCCTACCCTATCTCTAACCCGTACCCTAACCCGTACCCTAACCCATGCCCTAACCAGTACCCTAACTCTAACCCTAACCCTCGGTCAACGGGAGGAAAGAGGAAATCCCCGGAATTGTGGGGTTCATGAGACATTTGACCGCCAGTCCTGACAGGAAGATGACACTGTGCCAAATGGACCTGCTGATTTCTCAGAACACTGACATCCTGTGAAATGCTACATCACTGACCCACAGGCTGATGTTCCAAACCTTGGGTCTCCTAGATCCAGAGCAGAGAAGTGCTGTCAGGTGGGGATAAGTAGGTCCTCCGACCTATGGCCTGCACACCTGCTTCCATTTCTGGGAGAAGGGGAAACACACACTTGTTTTTAAGTAGTCATTATCTTCATTCTAAAGTAGACCCATGACCTTGACCTTTTTGGAAAAGCGAAATGACTCTTCCAAATGAAGACCTCAACTCATCTGTTCCTCATGCAACCTGAGTGCGACCAGGTTGACCCAGGCTCCAAGCCCCACCTGGAGGATCCTCCTGTACCATCTTGACAGCCCATGACCGGCACCAGCACCCCCGGGGGCACAATGCTGAATTTGGGGGAGGGCTCTGGGCCTTTTGGCCACCACACCTGTGCCCGGGGAAGCGGGAACCGGGAGGATCCTCCCAGATGATCCTCATGGAACCTTAGCAACATCCCTGAGGACATGGGGCACAATGCTGAAGCTTGAGGACGGCTCTGGGGATTCTTGCCACCCACACCTGTGCCTGGGGGGGCAGCGGGAACCTGGAGGGCCCTCCCAGACAATCCCAACGGACTATTAGCACCATCCCTGGGGAACATGGGGCACAATGCTGAAATTGGGGGATGGCCCTGGGGCTTGTCGCTACCGCACCTGTGCCTAGGGGAGCAGGAACCTGAAGGAACCTCCCAGATCATCATAACAGACCATGACCACCATCGCCCTGAGGACATGGGGCACAATGCTCAGTTGGAGTCCCTTGGTCCTGAAACCAGCAGGAACGGAGCTCAAAGGACAGAGAGGCGCCTCCAGGAGAATTTCCACCCAGGGAAAAGCGGCCCACTGGAGGGCACAGAAGCAGCAACCCCACCGACCCGCAGGCCATTTGAACAGGATCACCTCCTGCACTTACTTAGCACGTTGTCCGTCTTCGTGTGTGGACCGTGACTGGCCCGCTCAGGGATGGTGCGCTTCCAGAGGAGGGCTAGAAACTTTTCAGTGCTTGCTCGTGGGTCAGAGGACCAAAGCCCAAGGAAGCAGAGGCTATCCTTCTTCCTCTGGGGCTGGGGAAGTCAGCCACCGACCTGGGGCGCGACCGGGCCCAGGAGTGTGTTCTTTCTGAAGCCACTGCCTTCGGTGGGTGTTGCTTTGCCTAAAAAAGGCCCACTCACCCCAGAGTCAGGAGCAGTGACAGGCTGTCTCCAACCCTAGCCCAGGACCACGACCCGAAACCATCCTGCCTTTGGGAGGACAGGTCTCCTGCAGGAGCCTGGGAGGGGACTGGCCCCTCTCCCACCCCGGGCTCCAGGATGCCCGGGACCTGCAAGAGCTCTTCATCTGAGGAGGAGTCTTGGAGAACAAGTGTATCTCGTCAGCCCAGCAAGTGAAATAACCAAAGCCCTAGGCTCAGGTTCTAACAGAAGCAGAATTTCAAAGTACTGTTTGGGGGAAGCCTCCTCCCCTCTTATGTGGCATTGGGGGTCCCCAAGGAAAGACTTCTTTCGTCTCCTTCCCTCAGAGAGAGGAGCTGACCCCAAGTCCCGCGGTCCCCACCGTGTCCCAGTGCTGAGGAAGAGCCACACGCAGGGGCCTGGTGTCAGGAGTGTGGTCGGCCACTGCTCCTGGGCTCCCAGCCAGTGGTCTGGCGGCTACGTGGAAGAGCTAAATTGATTTTGGGGGAAGGAGTGCTCACTGCCCACACCGCTCACCATCCCCCTCTGCACTCTGCAATCCAGGCTCGGTGCCCGGCTCACGTCCATCACCAGCACTCCACATGTTTCCGCCATGGGAGGGATCATTCAGCCTCACCCCATTGCACAGAAGAGGAAAGCGAGGCCCAGCGAGGAGAGGTTAAATGGCTCCAGTCCCAGAGCTGTTCAGCAGAGATCCTGGAAAGCCAGGCCTCCAGAGCCCCTGCTAGACCAGCCAGAGACTCCCTGAGGTGAAAGTGAGCCGTCCCCTGCCTGACCAGGCACGCAATGGCCCCTGACCTTCATGATGGCCTGTTCTTGACCGTGAAGATGAGCTGGCCGACTAGGAGGTGGAGTTCAGCTGGTGGGACAGGCTGTAGCTACAGGACAGAGTGACACATCTGAGCTAGCAGGGGCCACACTCTGGTCTCCCTCCCGGAGCCAGACCAGGAGCTGGAATCTCGGTGCCCGAGGGGCCGGCACACAACAGGGTCTGCACTGACCAGGGATCCATGGCCCCCAGGGAGAGTCCACTCTGCCCTCTCCCCGCTCCTGCCTGGCCTCACCTCTCCTCACTGTGTCGCTGCAGGACCCGGAACCAGGCCCCATACGGACGGGGGGACAGTCCGGGCTGATGGTCAGGGTTCCCCAAGGGACCCAGGGTGTGGCCAGGGCACTGGGAAAAGACAAGGTCTGGGTTCCGGTGTCCAACACCACCCTGCGAACTTGGGAGTAGTAAGAGATACCCTCCCCCAAGTCCGGAGGGCTATAGCACAAAAGGCCTGAGCTTAATCTGATGTCACTTGGGCTGCAGAGATGTAGTGTCCCAAGGGTGCCACAGTCTTATAGAAGTGCCTCTCGGCCTTGGATATCCATCCCCGACCCCCTGTGATCCCAGTCTTGGGAAAATGTTTTCTAACCCCTCGAGGTCCTTCTCAGCAGAGGACAGACTCGGGGCTTGGGGGCCTTAGGACCTGGCTACGCAGAAGGTGGAAGAGCACAGGGCCACCAGTCTGAAGGCCAAGGTCAGGGCCCTTCTTGTTTCAGCCTCAGGGTCCCCATGTAGAAGAGAATCCAGAATCACTGCTCCGGTCAGGTTGAGGAGGCCTTAGGAAGGAATGGGGCACCAGGACCGGAGAGGGAAACGGGGACAAGGGAGGCTTCTGCGGTTTCTCACATCGCCCATGGAACCCACGGGTCTGCTCCTGTGAGAGACACAGACACAGAGACAGAGAAGGGGACAGAGAATGAACCCAGGACAGAGGGAACCAGGAGAAGTCACAGACTCCATCAGCTTAGAAATGAAATCCCGGCATTTTGTGCCATTCTGTTCCTGACAGGGCCGTCACATTGGCCATCCAACCTGGAGGGCAGGGGTTTCCACAGAGATGTGTGACCAGGACTCAGGTGTGCCAGGAGCCACTGTGGGGACGGCCCAGCGCATGGGCACAGACGAGGCCCGTGGACCTGAGCCTAACAGTAATGGGAGCCCCTGGAATCCTGTGTTGGGAGAGGTCAAGGTCAGAATCAGTTCATTACTACCTTCCCACAGGGGCTGGGACACAGGCAGTTGTGGGGTGGCTTTGCCCGGACCCCAGAGCAGATTCAAGCCCCTCTGAGCTGTGTTCCATGACAAGCGCAGCCCCTGGCTCATCCTTGCATTGTCAGCTTGGCACCAGCCTCCTGTGATAGCAGGCACGGAACATTTGGAGAGGTCCCTAACACTAACCTTAAACTGTACCCTAAACCTACCCCGTACCCTAACCCCAACACCTACCAGAACACTAACGCCTAACCCTACCCCTGAACCGAACCCAAACCCTAAAGCGTACCCTAACCCTAACCCGTACCCTAAATGGTAGCCTAACCCTAAACCCTACCCTGTACGGTAAACCGTGCCCTAACCCCTACCCTATCTCTATCCCGTACCCTAACCCGTACCCTAACCCATGCCCTAACCAGTACCCTAACTCTAACCCTAACCCTCGGTCAACGGGAGGAAAGAGGAAATCCCCGGAAGTGTGGGGTTCATGAGACATTTGACCGCCAGTCCTGACAGGAAGATGACACTGTGCCAAATGGACCTGCTGATTTCTCAGAACACTGACATCCTGTGAAATGCTACATCACTGACCCACAGGCTGATGTTCCAAACCTTGGGTCTCCTAGATCCAGAGCAGAGAAGTGCTGTCAGGTGGGGATCAGTAGGTCCTCCGACCTATGGCCTGCACACCTGCTTCCATTTCTGGGAGAAGGGGAAACACACACTTGTTTTTAAGTAGTCATTATCTTCATTCTAAAGTAGACCCATGACCTTGACCTTTTTGGAAAAGCGAAATGACTCTTCCAAATGAAGACCTCAACTCATCTGTTCCTCATGCAACCTGAGTGCGACCAGGTTGACCCAGGCTCCAAGCCCCACCTGGAGGATCCTCCTGTACCATCTTGACAGCCCATGACCGGCACCAGCACCCCCGGGGGCACAATGCTGAATTTGGGGGAGGGCTCTGGGCCTTTTGGCCACCACACCTGTGCCCGGGGAAGCGGGAACCGGGAGGATCCTCCCAGATGATCCTCATGGAACCTTAGCAACATCCCTGAGGACATGGGGCACAATGCCGAAGCTTGAGGACGGCTCTGGGGATTCTTGCCACCCACACCTGTGCCTGGGGGGGCAGCGGGAACCTGGAGGGCCCTCCCAGACAATCCCAACGGACTATTAGCACCATCCCTGGGGAACATGGGGCACAATGCTGAAATTGGGGGATGGCCCTGGGGCTTGTCGCTACCGCACCTGTGCCTAGGGGAGCAGGAACCTGAAGGAACCTCCCAGATCATCATAACAGACCATGACCACCATCGCCCTGAGGACATGGGGCACAATACTCAGTTGGAGTCCCTTGGTCCTGAAACCAGCAGGAACGGAGCTCAAAGGACAGAGAGGCGCCTCCAGGAGAATTTCCATCCAGGGAAAAGCGGCCCACTGGAGGGCACAGAAGCAGCAACCCCACCGACCCGCAGGCCATTTGAACAGGATCACCTCCTGCACTTACTTAGCACGTTGTCCGTCTTCGTGTGTGGACCGTGACTGGCCCGCTCAGGGATGGTGCGCTTCCAGAGGAGGGCTAGAAACTTTTCAGTGCTTGCTCGTGGGTCAGAGGACCAAAGCCCAAGGAAGCAGAGGCTATCCTTCTTCCTCTGGGGCTGGGGAAGTCAGCCACCGACCTGGGGCGGGACCGGGCCCAGGAGTGTGTTCTTTCTGAAGCCACTGCCTTCGGTGGGTGTTGCTTTGCCTAAAAAAGGCCCACTCACCCCAGAGTCAGGAGCAGTGACAGGCTGTCTCCAACCCTAGCCCAGGACCACGACCCGAAACCATCCTGCCTTTGGGAGGACAGGTCTCCTGCAGGAGCCTGGGAGGGGACTGGCCCCTCTCCCACCCCGGGCTCCAGGATGCCCGGGACCTGCAAGGGCTCTTCATCTGAGGAGGAGTCTTGGACAACAAGTGTATCTCGTCAGCCCAGCAAGTGAAATAACCAAAGCCCAAGGCTCAGGTTCTAACAGAAGCAGAATTTCAAAGTACTGTTTGGGGGAAGCCTCCTCCCCTCTTATGTGGCATTGGGGGTCCCCAAGGAAAGCCTTCTTTCGTCTCCTTCCCTCAGAGAGAGGAGCTGACCCCAAGTCCCGCGGTCCCCACCGTGTCCCAGTGCTGAGGAAGAGCCACACGCAGGGGCCTGGTGTCAGGAGTGTGGTCGGCCACTGCTCCTGGGCTCCCAGCCAGTGGTCTGGCGGCTACGTGGAAGAGCTAAATTGATTTTGGGGGAAGGAGTGCTCACTGCCCACACCGCTCACCATCCCCCTCTGCACTCTGCAATCCAGGCTCGGTGCCCGGCTTACGTCCATCACCAGCACTCCACATGTTTCCGCCATGGGAGGGATCATTCAGCCTCACCCCATTGCACAGAAGAGGAAAGCGAGGCCCAGCGAGGAGAGGTTAAATGGCTCCAGTCCCAGAGCTGTTCAGCAGAGAACCTGGAAAGCCAGGCCTCCAGAGCCCCTGCTAGACCAGACAGAGACTCCCTGAGGTGAAAGTGAGCCGTCCCCTGCCTGACCAGGCACGCAATGGCCCCTGACCTTCATGATGGCCTGTTCTTGACCGTGAAGATGAGCTGGCCGACTAGGAGGTGGAGTTCAGCTGGTGGGACAGGCTGTAGCTACAGGACAGAGTGACACATCTGAGCTAGCAGGGGCCACACTCTGGTCTCCCTCCCGGAGCCAGACCAGGAGCTGGAATCTCGGTGCCCGAGGGGCCGGCACACAACAGGGTCTGCACTGACCAGGGATCCATGGCCCCCAGGGAGAGTCCACTCTGCCCTCTCCCCGCTCCTGCGTGGCCTCACCTCTCCTCACTGTGTCGCTGCAGGACCCGGAACCAGGCCCCATACGGACGGGGGGACAGTCCGGGCTGATGGTCAGGGTTCCCCAAGGGACCCAGGGTGTTGCCAGGGCACTGGGAAAAGACAAGGTCTGGGTTCCGGTGTCCAACACCACCCTGCGAACTTGGGAGTAGTAAGAGATACCCTCCCCCAAGTCCGGAGGGCTATAGCACAAAAGGCCTCAGCTTACTCTGATGTCACTTGGGCTGCAGAGATGTAGTGTCCCAAGGGTGCCACAGTCTTATAGAAGTGCCTCTCGGCCTTGGATATCCATCCCCGACCCCCTGTGATCCCAGTCTTGGGAAAATGTTTTCTAACCCCTCGAGGTCCTTCTCAGCAGAGGACAGACTCGGGGCTTGGGGGCCTTAGGACCTGGCTACGCAGAAGGTGGAAGAGCACAGGGCCACCAGTCTGAAGACCAAGGTCAGGGCCCTACTTGTTTCAGCCTCAGGGTCCCCATGTGGAAGAGAATCCAGAATCACTGCTCCGGTCAGGTTGAGGAGGCCTTAGGAAGGAATGGGGCACCAGGACCGGAGAGGGAAACGGGGACAAGGGAGGCTTCTGCGGTTTCTCACATCGCCCATGGAACCCACGGGTCTGCTCCTATGAGAGACACAGACACAGAGACAGAGAAGGGGACAGAGAATGAACCCAGGACAGAGGGAACCAGGAGAAGTCACAGACTCCATCAGCTGAGAAATGACATCCCGGCATTTTGTGCCATTCTGTTCCTGACAGGGCCGTCACATTGGCCATCCAACCTGGAGGGCAGGGGTTTCCACAGAGATGTGTGACCAGGACTCAGGTGTGCCAGGAGCCACTGTGGGGACGGCCCAGCGCATGGGCACAGACGAGGCCCGTGGACCTGAGCCTAACAGTAATGGGAGCCCCTGGAATCCTGTGTTGGGAGAGGTCAAGGTCAGAATCAGTTCATTACTACCTTCCCACAGGGGCTGGGACACAGGCAGGTGTGGGGTGGCTTTGCCTGGACCCCAGAGCAGATTCAAGCCCCTCTGAGCTGTGTTCCATGACAAGCGCAGCCCCTGGCTCATCCTTGCATTGTCAGCTTGGCACCAGCCTCCTGTGATAGCAGGCACGGAACATTTGGAGAGGTCCCTAACACTAACCTTAAACTGTACCCTAAACCTACCCCGTACCCTAACCCCAACACCTACCAGAACACTAACGCCTAACCCTACCCCTGAACCGAACCCAAACCCTAAAGCGTACCCTAACCCTAACCCGTACCCTAAATGGTAGCCTAACCCTAAACCCTACCCTGTACGGTAAACCGTGCCCTAACCCCTACCCTATCTCTAACCCGTACCCTAACCCGTACCCTAACCCATGCCCTAACCAGTACCCTAACTCTAACCCTAACCCTCGGTCAACGGGAGGAAAGAGGAAATCCCCGGAAGTGTGGGGTTCATGAGACATTTGACCGCCAGTCCTGACAGGAAGTTGACACTGTGCCAAATGGACCTGCTGATTTCTCAGAACACTGACATCCTGTGAAATGCTACATCACTGACCCACAGGCTGATGTTCCAAACCTTGGGTCTCCTAGATCCAGAGCAGAGAAGTGCTGTCAGGTGGGGATCAGTAGGTCCTCCGACCTATGGCCTGCACACCTGCTTCCATTTCTGGGAGAAGGGGAAACACACACTTGTTTTTAAGTAGTCATTATCTTCATTCTAAAGTAGACCCATGACCTTGACCTTTTTGGAAAAGCGAAATGACTCTTCCAAATGAAGACCTCAACTCATCTGTTCCTCATGCAACCTGAGTGCGACCAGGTTGACCCAGGCTCCAAGCCCCACCTGGAGGATCCTCCTGTACCATCTTGACAGCCCATGACCGGCACCAGCACCCCCGGGGGCACAATGCTGAATTTGGGGGAGGGCTCTGGGCCTTTTGGCCACCACACCTGTGCCCGGGGAAGCGGGAACCGGGAGGATCCTCCCAGATGATCCTCATGGAACCTTAGCAACATCCCTGAGGACATGGGGCACAATGCCGAAGCTTGAGGACGGCTCTGGGGATTCTTGCCACCCACACCTGTGCCTGGGGGGGCAGCGGGAACCTGGAGGGCCCTCCCAGACAATCCCAACGGACTATTAGCACCATCCCTGGGGAACATGGGGCACAATGCTGAAATTGGGGGATGGCCCTGGGGCTTGTCGCTACCGCACCTGTGCCTAGGGGAGCAGGAACCTGAAGGAACCTCCCAGATCATCATAACAGACCATGACCACCATCGCCCTGAGGACATGGGGCACAATACTCAGTTGGAGTCCCTTGGTCCTGAAACCAGCAGGAACGGAGCTCAAAGGACAGAGAGGCGCCTCCAGGAGAATTTCCATCCAGGGAAAAGCGGCCCACTGGAGGGCACAGAAGCAGCAACCCCACCGACCCGCAGGCCATTTGAACAGGATCACCTCCTGCACTTACTTAGCACGTTGTCCGTCTTCGTGTGTGGACCGTGACTGGCCCGCTCAGGGATGGTGCGCTTCCAGAGGAGGGCTAGAAACTTTTCAGTGCTTGCTCGTGGGTCAGAGGACCAAAGCCCAAGGAAGCAGAGGCTATCCTTCTTCCTCTGGGGCTGGGGAAGTCAGCCACCGACCTGGGGCGGGACCGGGCCCAGGAGTGTGTTCTTTCTGAAGCCACTGCCTTCGGTGGGTGTTGCTTTGCCTAAAAAAGGCCCACTCACCCCAGAGTCAGGAGCAGTGACAGGCTGTCTCCAACCCTAGCCCAGGACCACGACCCGAAACCATCCTGCCTTTGGGAGGACAGGTCTCCTGCAGGAGCCTGGGAGGGGACTGGCCCCTCTCCCACCCCGGGCTCCAGGATGCCCGGGACCTGCAAGGGCTCTTCATCTGAGGAGGAGTCTTGGACAACAAGTGTATCTCGTCAGCCCAGCAAGTGAAATAACCAAAGCCCAAGGCTCAGGTTCTAACAGAAGCAGAATTTCAAAGTACTGTTTGGGGGAAGCCT
Source organism: Eumetopias jubatus (assembly GCF_037043125.1). Lineage (NCBI taxonomy): Eukaryota > Metazoa > Chordata > Mammalia > Carnivora > Otariidae > Eumetopias > Eumetopias jubatus. Next base: position 617,148 of record NW_028274856.1, read on the forward strand.
CCTCCCCTCTTATGTGGCATTGGGGGTCCCCAAGGAAAGCCTTCTTTCGTCTCCTTCCCTCAGAGAGAGGAGCTGACCCCAAGTCCCGCGGTCCCCACCGTGTCCCAGTGCTGAGGAAGAGCCACACGCAGGGGCCTGGTGTCAGGAGTGTGGTCGGCCACTGCTCCTGGGCTCCCAGCCAGTGGTCTGGCGGCTACGTGGAAGAGCTAAATTGATTTTGGGGGAAGGAGTGCTCACTGCCCACACCGCTCACCATCCCCCTCTGCACTCTGCAATCCAGGCTCGGTGCCCGGCTCACGTCCATCACCAGCACTCCACATGTTTCCGCCATGGGAGGGATCATTCAGCCTCACCCCATTGCACAGAAGAGGAAAGCGAGGCCCAGCGAGGAGAGGTTAAATGGCTCCAGTCCCAGAGCTGTTCAGCAGAGAACCTGGAAAGCCAGGCCTCCAGAGCCCCTGCTAGACCAGCCAGAGACTCCCTGAGGTGAAAGTGAGCCGTCCCCTGCCTGACCAGCCACGCAATGGCCCCTGACCTTCATGATGGCCTGTTCTTGACCGTGAAGATGAGCTGGCTGACTAGGAGGTGGAGTTCAGCTGGTGGGACAGGCTGTAGCTACAGGACAGAGTGACACATCTCAGCTAGCAGGGGCCACACTCTGGTCTCCCTCCCGGAGCCAGACCAGGAGCTGGAATCTCGGTGCCCGAGGGGCCGGCACACAACAGGGTCTGCACTGACCAGGGATCCATGGCCCCCAGGGAGAGTCCACTCTGCCCTCTCCCCGCTCCTGCCTGGCCTCACCTCTCCTCACTGTGTCGCTGCAGGACCCGGAACCAGGCCCCATACGGACGGGGGGACAGTCCGGGCTGATGGTCAGGGTTCCCCAAGGGACCCAGGGTGTGGCCAGGGCACTGGGAAAAGACAAGGTCTGGGTTCCGGTGTCCAACACCACCCTGCGAACTTGGGAGTAGTAAGAGATACCCTCCCCCAAGTCCGGAGGGCTATAGCACAAAAGGCCTGAGCTTAATCTGATGTCACTTGGGCTGCAGAGATGTAGTGTCCCAAGGGTGCCACAGTCTTATACAAGTGCCTCTCGGCCTTGGATATCCATCCCCGACCCCCTGTGATCCCAGTCTTGGGAAAATGTTTTCTAACCCCTCGAGGTCCTTCTCAGCAGAGGACAGACTCGGGGCTTGGGGGCCTTAGGACCTGGCTACGCAGAAGGTGGAAGAGCACAGGGCCACCAGTCTGAAGACCAAGGTCAGGGCCCTTCTTGTTTCAGCCTCAGGGTCCCCATGTGGAAGAGAATCCAGAATCACTGCTCCGGTCAGGTTGAGGAGGCCTTAGGAAGGAATGGGGCACCAGGACCGGAGAGGGAAACGGGGACAAGGGAGGCTTCTGCGGTTTCTCACATCGCCCATGGAACCCACGGGTCTGCTCCTGTGAGAGACACAGACACAGAGACAGAGAAGGGGACAGAGAATGAACCCAGGACAGAGGGAACCAGGAGAAGTCACAGACTCCATCAGCTTAGAAATGAAATCCCGGCATTTTGTGCCATTCTGTTCCTGACAGGGCCGTCACATTGGCCATCCAACCTGGAGGGCAGGGGTTTCCACAGAGATGTGTGACCAGGACTCAGGTGTGCCAGGAGCCACTGTGGGGACGGCCCAGCGCATGGGCACAGACGAGGCCCGTGGACCTGAGCCTAACAGTAATGGGAGCCCCTGGAATCCTGTGTTGGGAGAGGTCAAGGTCAGAATCAGTTCATTACTACCTTCCCACAGGGGCTGGGACACAGGCAGATGTGGGGTGGCTTTGCCCGGACCCCAGAGCAGATTCAAGCCCCTCTGAGCTGTGTTCCATGACAAGCGCAGCCCCTGGCTCATCCTTGCATTGTCAGCTTGGCACCAGCCTCCTGTGATAGCAGGCACGGAACATTTGGAGAGGTCCCTAACACTAACCTTAAACTGTACCCTAAACCTACCCCGTACCCTAACCCCAACACCTACCAGAACACTAACGCCTAACCCTACCCCTGAACCGAACCCAAACCCTAAAGCGTACCCTAACCCTAACCCGTACCCTAAATGGTAGCCTAACCCTAAACCCTACCCTGTACGGTAAACCGTGCCCTAACCCCTACCCTATCTCTAACCCGTACCCTAACCCGTACCCTAACCCATGCCCTAACCAGTACCCTAACTCTAACCCTAACCCTCGGTCAACGGGAGTAAAGAGGAAATCCCCGGAAGTGTGGGGTTCATGAGACATTTGACCGCCAGTCCTGACAGGAAGATGACACTGTGCCAAATGGACCTGCTGATTTCTCAGAACACTGACATCCTGTGAAATGCTACATCACTGACCCACAGGCTGATGTTCCAAACCTTGGGTCTCCTAGATCCAGAGCAGAGAAGTGCTGTCAGGTGGGGATAAGTAGGTCCTCCGACCTATGGCCTGCACACCTGCTTCCATTTCTGGGAGAAGGGGAAACACACACTTGTTTTTAAGTAGTCATTATCTTCATTCTAAAGTAGACCCATGACCTTGACCTTTTTGGAAAAGCGAAATGACTCTTCCAAATGAAGACCTCAACTCATCTGTTCCTCATGCAACCTGAGTGCGACCAGGTTGACCCAGGCTCCAAGCCCCACCTGGAGGATCCTCCTGTACCATCTTGACAGCCCATGACCGGCACCAGCACCCCCGGGGGCACAATGCTGAATTTGGGGGAGGGCTCTGGGCCTTTTGGCCACCACACCTGTGCCCGGGGAAGCGGGAACCGGGAGGATCCTCCCAGATGATCCTCATGAAACCTTAGCAACATCCCTGAGGACATGGGGCACAATGCCGAAGCTTGAGGACGGCTCTGGGGATTCTTGCCACCCACACCTGTGCCTGGGGGGGCAGCGGGAACCTGGAGGGCCCTCCCAGACAATCCCAACGGACTATTAGCACCATCCCTGGGGAACATGGGGCACAATGCTGAAATTGGGGGATGGCCCTGGGGCTTGTCGCTACCGCACCTGTGCCTAGGGGAGCAGGAACTTGAAGGAACCTCCCAGATCATCATAACAGACCATGACCACCATCGCCCTGAGGACATGGGGCACAATGCTCAGTTGGAGTCCCTTGGTCCTGAAACCAGCAGGAACGGAGCTCAAAGGACAGAGAGGCGCCTCCAGGAGAATTTCCATCCAGGGAAAAGCGGCCCACTGGAGGGCACAGAAGCAGCAACCCCACCGACCCGCAGGCCATTTGAACAGGATCACCTCCTGCACTTACTTAGCACGTTGTCCGTCTTCGTGTGTGGACCGTGACTGGCCCGCTCAGGGATGGTGCGCTTCCAGAGGAGGGCTAGAAACTTTTCAGTGCTTGCTCGTGGGTCAGAGGACCAAAGCCCAAGGAAGCAGAGGCTATCCTTCTTCCTCTGGGGCTGGGGAAGTCAGCCACCGACCTGGGGCGGGACCGGGCCCAGGAGTGTGTTCTTTCTGAAGCCACTGCCTTCGGTGGGTGTTGCTTTGCCTAAAAAAGGCCCACTCACCCCAGAGTCAGGAGCAGTGACAGGCTGTCTCCAACCCTAGCCCAGGACCACGACCCGAAACCATCCTGCCTTTGGGAGGACAGGTCTCCTGCAGGAGCCTGGGAGGGGACTGGCCCCTCTCCCACCCCGGGCTCCAGGATGCCCGGGACCTGCAAGGGCTCTTCATCTGAGGAGGAGTCTTGGACAACAAGTGTATCTCGTCAGCCCAGCAAGTGAAATAACCAAAGCCCAAGGCTCAGGTTCTAACAGAAGCAGAATTTCAAAGTACTGTTTGGGGGAAGCCTCCTCCCCTCTTATGTGGCATTGGGGGTCCCCAAGGAAAGCCTTCTTTCGTCTCCTTCCCTCAGAGAGAGGAGCTGACCCCAAGTCCCGCGGTCCCCACCGTGTCCCAGTGCTGAGGAAGAGCCACACGCAGGGGCCTGGTGTCAGGAGTGTGGTCGGCCACTGCTCCTGGGCTCCCAGCCAGTGGTCTGGCGGCTACGTGGAAGAGCTAAATTGATTTTGGGGGAAGGAGTGCTCACTGCCCACACCGCTCACCATCCCCCTCTGCACTCTGCAATCCAGGCTCGGTGCCCGGCTCACGTCCATCACCAGCACTCCACATGTTTCCGCCATGGGAGGGATCATTCAGCCTCACCCCATTGCACAGAAGAGGAAAGCGAGGCCCAGCGAGGAGAGGTTAAATGGCTCCAGTCCCAGAGCTGTTCAGCAGAGAACCTGGAAAGCCAGGCCTCCAGAGCCCCTGCTAGACCAGCCAGAGACTCCCTGAGGTGAAAGTGAGCCGTCCCCTGCCTGACCAGCCACGCAATGGCCCCTGACCTTCATGATGGCCTGTTCTTGACCGTGAAGATGAGCTGGCTGACTAGGAGGTGGAGTTCAGCTGGTGGGACAGGCTGTAGCTACAGGACAGAGTGACACATCTCAGCTAGCAGGGGCCACACTCTGGTCTCCCTCCCGGAGCCAGACCAGGAGCTGGAATCTCGGTGCCCGAGGGGCCGGCACACAACAGGGTCTGCACTGACCAGGGATCCATGGCCCCCAGGGAGAGTCCACTCTGCCCTCTCCCCGCTCCTGCCTGGCCTCACCTCTCCTCACTGTGTCGCTGCAGGACCCGGAACCAGGCCCCATACGGACGGGGGGACAGTCCGGGCTGATGGTCAGGGTTCCCCAAGGGACCCAGGGTGTGGCCAGGGCACTGGGAAAAGACAAGGTCTGGGTTCCGGTGTCCAACACCACCCTGCGAACTTGGGAGTAGTAAGAGATACCCTCCCCCAAGTCCGGAGGGCTATAGCACAAAAGGCCTGAGCTTAATCTGATGTCACTTGGGCTGCAGAGATGTAGTGTCCCAAGGGTGCCACAGTCTTATACAAGTGCCTCTCGGCCTTGGATATCCATCCCCGACCCCCTGTGATCCCAGTCTTGGGAAAATGTTTTCTAACCCCTCGAGGTCCTTCTCAGCAGAGGACAGACTCGGGGCTTGGGGGCCTTAGGACCTGGCTACGCAGAAGGTGGAAGAGCACAGGGCCACCAGTCTGAAGACCAAGGTCAGGGCCCTTCTTGTTTCAGCCTCAGGGTCCCCATGTGGAAGAGAATCCAGAATCACTGCTCCGGTCAGGTTGAGGAGGCCTTAGGAAGGAATGGGGCACCAGGACCGGAGAGGGAAACGGGGACAAGGGAGGCTTCTGCGGTTTCTCACATCGCCCATGGAACCCACGGGTCTGCTCCTGTGAGAGACACAGACACAGAGACAGAGAAGGGGACAGAGAATGAACCCAGGACAGAGGGAACCAGGAGAAGTCACAGACTCCATCAGCTTAGAAATGAAATCCCGGCATTTTGTGCCATTCTGTTCCTGACAGGGCCGTCACATTGGCCATCCAACCTGGAGGGCAGGGGTTTCCACAGAGATGTGTGACCAGGACTCAGGTGTGCCAGGAGCCACTGTGGGGACGGCCCAGCGCATGGGCACAGACGAGGCCCGTGGACCTGAGCCTAACAGTAATGGGAGCCCCTGGAATCCTGTGTTGGGAGAGGTCAAGGTCAGAATCAGTTCATTACTACCTTCCCACAGGGGCTGGGACACAGGCAGATGTGGGGTGGCTTTGCCCGGACCCCAGAGCAGATTCAAGCCCCTCTGAGCTGTGTTCCATGACAAGCGCAGCCCCTGGCTCATCCTTGCATTGTCAGCTTGGCACCAGCCTCCTGTGATAGCAGGCACGGAACATTTGGAGAGGTCCCTAACACTAACCTTAAACTGTACCCTAAACCTACCCCGTACCCTAACCCCAACACCTACCAGAACACTAACGCCTAACCCTACCCCTGAACCGAACCCAAACCCTAAAGCGTACCCTAACCCTAACCCGTACCCTAAATGGTAGCCTAACCCTAAACCCTACCCTGTACGGTAAACCGTGCCCTAACCCCTACCCTATCTCTAACCCGTACCCTAACCCGTACCCTAACCCATGCCCTAACCAGTACCCTAACTCTAACCCTAACCCTCGGTCAACGGGAGTAAAGAGGAAATCCCCGGAAGTGTGGGGTTCATGAGACATTTGACCGCCAGTCCTGACAGGAAGATGACACTGTGCCAAATGGACCTGCTGATTTCTCAGAACACTGACATCCTGTGAAATGCTACATCACTGACCCACAGGCTGATGTTCCAAACCTTGGGTCTCCTAGATCCAGAGCAGAGAAGTGCTGTCAGGTGGGGATAAGTAGGTCCTCCGACCTATGGCCTGCACACCTGCTTCCATTTCTGGGAGAAGGGGAAACACACACTTGTTTTTAAGTAGTCATTATCTTCATTCTAAAGTAGACCCATGACCTTGACCTTTTTGGAAAAGCGAAATGACTCTTCCAAATGAAGACCTCAACTCATCTGTTCCTCATGCAACCTGAGTGCGACCAGGTTGACCCAGGCTCCAAGCCCCACCTGGAGGATCCTCCTGTACCATCTTGACAGCCCATGACCGGCACCAGCACCCCCGGGGGCACAATGCTGAATTTGGGGGAGGGCTCTGGGCCTTTTGGCCACCACACCTGTGCCCGGGGAAGCGGGAACCGGGAGGATCCTCCCAGATGATCCTCATGGAACCTTAGCAACATCCCTGAGGACATGGGGCACAATGCCGAAGCTTGAGGACGGCTCTGGGGATTCTTGCCACCCACACCTGTGCCTGGGGGGGCAGCGGGAACCTGGAGGGCCCTCCCAGACAATCCCAACGGACTATTAGCACCATCCCTGGGGAACATGGGGCACAATGCTGAAATTGGGGGATGGCCCTGGGGCTTGTCGCTACCGCACCTGTGCCTAGGGGAGCAGGAACTTGAAGGAACCTCCCAGATCATCATAACAGACCATGACCACCATCGCCCTGAGGACATGGGGCACAATGCTCAGTTGGAGTCCCTTGGTCCTGAAACCAGCAGGAACGGAGCTCAAAGGACAGAGAGGCGCCTCCAGGAGAATTTCCATCCAGGGAAAAGCGGCCCACTGGAGGGCACAGAAGCAGCAACCCCACCGACCTGCAGGCCATTTGAACAGGATCACCTCCTGCACTTACTTAGCACGTTGTCCGTCTTCGTGTGTGGACCGTGACTGGCCCGCTCAGGGATGGTGCGCTTCCAGAGGAGTGCTAGAAACTTTTCAGTGCTTGCTCGTGGGTCAGAGGACCAAAGCCCAAGGAAGCAGAGGCTATCCTTCTTCCTCTGGGGCTGGGGAAGTCAGCCACCGACCTGGGGCGGGACCGGGCCCAGGAGTGTGTTCTTTCTGAAGCCACTGCCTTCGGTGGGTGTTGCTTTGCCTAAAAAAGGCCCACTCACCCCAGAGTCAGGAGCAGTGACAGGCTGTCTCCAACCCTAGCCCAGGACCACGACCCGAAACCATCCTGCCTTTGGGAGGACAGGTCTCCTGCAGGAGCCTGGGAGGGGACTGGCCCCTCTCCCACCCCGGGCTCCAGGATGCCCGGGACCTGCAAGGGCTCTTCATCTGAGGAGGAGTCTTGGACAACAAGTGTATCTCGTCAGCCCAGCAAGTGAAATAACCAAAGCCCAAGGCTCAGGTTCTAACAGAAGCAGAATTTCAAAGTACTGTTTGGGGGAAGCCTCCTCCCCTCTTATGTGGCATTGGGGGTCCCCAAGGAAAGCCTTCTTTCGTCTCCTTCCCTCAGAGAGAGGAGCTGACCCCAAGTCCCGCGGTCCCCACCGTGTCCCAGTGCTGAGGAAGAGCCACACGCAGGGGCCTGGTGTCAGGAGTGTGGTCGGCCACTGCTCCTGGGCTCCCAGCCAGTGGTCTGGCGGCTACGTGGAAGAGCTAAATTGATTTTGGGGGAAGGAGTGCTCACTGCCCACACCGCTCACCATCCCCCTCTGCACTCTGCAATCCAGGCTCGGTGCCCGGCTTACGTCCATCACCAGCACTCCACATGTTTCCGCCATGGGAGGGATCATTCAGCCTCACCCCATTGCACAGAAGAGGAAAGCGAGGCCCAGCGAGGAGAGGTTAAATGGCTCCAGTCCCAGAGCTGTTCAGCAGAGAACCTGGAAAGCCAGGCCTCCGGAGCCCCTGCTAGACCAGCCAGAGACTCCCTGAGGTGAAAGTGAGCCGTCCCCTGCCTGACCAGGCACGCAATGGCCCCTGACCTTCATGATGGCCTGTTCTTGACCGTGAAGATGAGCTGGCCGACTAGGAGGTGGAGTTCAGCTGGTGGGACAGGCTGTAGCTACAGGACAGAGTGACACATCTGAGCTAGCAGGGGCCACACTCTGGTCTCCCTCCCGGAGCCAGACCAGGAGCTGGAATCTCGGTGCCCGAGGGGCCGGCACACAACAGGGTCTGCACTGACCAGGGATCCATGGCCCCCAGGGAGAGTCCACTCTGCCCTCTCCCCGCTCCTGCCTGGCCTCACCTCTCCTCACTGTGTCGCTGCAGGACCCGGAACCAGGCCCCATACGGACGGGGGGACAGTCCGGGCTGATGGTCAGGGTTCCCCAAGGGACCCAGGGTGTTGCCAGGGCACTGGGAAAAGACAAGGTCTGGGTTCCGGTGTCCAACACCACCCTGCGAACTTGGGAGTAGTAAGAGATACCCTCCCCCAAGTCCGGAGGGCTATAGCACAAAAGGCCTCAGCTTACTCTGATGTCACTTGGGCTGCAGAGATGTAGTGTCCCAAGGGTGCCACAGTCTTATAGAAGTGCCTCTCGGCCTTGGATATCCATCCCCGACCCCCTGTGATCCCAGTCTTGGGAAAATGTTTTCTAACCCCTCGAGGTCCTTCTCAGCAGAGGACAGACTCGGGGCTTGGGGGCCTTAGGACCTGGCTACGCAGAAGGTGGAAGAGCACAGGGCCACCAGTCTGAAGACCAAGGTCAGGGCCCTACTTGTTTCAGCCTCAGGGTCCCCATGTGGAAGAGAATCCAGAATCACTGCTCCGGTCAGGTTGAGGAGGCCTTAGGAAGGAATGGGGCACCAGGACCGGAGAGGGAAACGGGGACAAGGGAGGCTTCTGCGGTTTCTCACATCGCCCATGGAACCCACGGGTCTGCTCCTATGAGAGACACAGACACAGAGACAGAGAAGGGGACAGAGAATGAACCCAGGACAGAGGGAACCAGGAGAAGTCACAGACTCCATCAGCTGAGAAATGACATCCCGGCATTTTGTGCCATTCTGTTCCTGACAGGGCCGTCACATTGGCCATCCAACCTGGAGGGCAGGGGTTTCCACAGAGATGTGTGACCAGGACTCAGGTGTGCCAGGAGCCACTGTGGGGACGGCCCAGCGCATGGGCACAGACGAGGCCCGTGGACCTGAGCCTAACAGTAATGGGAGCCCCTGGAATCCTGTGTTGGGAGAGGTCAAGTTCAGAATCAGTTCATTACTACCTTCCCACAGGGGCTGGGACACAGGCAGGTGTGGGGTGGCTTTGCCTGGACCCCAGAGCAGATTCAAGCCCCTCTGAGCTGTGTTCCATGACAAGCGCAGCCCCTGGCTCATCCTTGCCTTGTCAGCTTGGCACCAGCCTCCTGTGATAGCAGGCACGGAACATTTGGAGAGGTCCCTAAAACTAACCTTAAACTGTACCCTAAACCTACCCCGTACGCTAACCCCAACACCTACCAGAACACTAACGCCTAACCCTACCCCTGAACCGAACCCAAACCCTAAAGCGTACCCTAACCCTAACCCGTACCCTAAATGGTAGCCTAACCCTAAACCCTACCCTGTACGGTAAACCGTGCCCTAACCCCTACCCTATCTCTAACCCGTACCCTAACCCGTACCCTAACCCATGCCCTAACCAGTACCCTAACTCTAACCCTAACCCTCGGTCAACGGGAGGAAAGAGGAAATCCCCGGAAGTGTGGGGTTCATGAGACATTTGACCGCCAGTCCTGACAGGAAGATGACACTGTGCCAAATGGACCTGCTGATTTCTCAGAACCCTGACATCCTGTGAAATGCTACATCCCTGACCCACAGGCTGATGTTCCAAACCTTGGGTCTCCTAGATCCAGAGCAGAGAAGTGCTGTCAGGTGGGGATAAGTAGGTCCTCCGACCTATGGCCTGCACACCTGCTTCCATTTCTGGGAGAAGGGGAAACACACACTTGTTTTTAAGTAGTCATTATCTTCATTCTAAAGTAGACCCATGACCTTGACCTTTTTGGAAAAGCGAAATGACTCTTCCAAATGAAGACCTCAACTCATCTGTTCCTCATGCAACCTGAGTGCGACCAGGTTTACCCAGGCTCCAAGCCCCACCTGGAGGATCCTCCTGTACCATCTTGACAGCCCATGACCGGCACCAGCACCCCCGGGGGCACAATGCTGAATTTGGGGGAGGGCTCTGGGCCTTTTGGCCACCTCACCTGTGCCTGGGGAAGCGGGAACCGGGAGGATCCTCCCAGATGATCCTCATGGAACCTTAGCAACATCCCTGAGGACATGGGGCACAATGCTGAAGCTTGAGGACGGCTCTGGGGTTTCTTGCCACCCACACCTGTGCCTGGGGGGGCAGCGGGAACCTGGAGGGCCCTCCCAGACCATCCCAACGGACTATTAGCACCATCCCTGGGGAACATGGGGCACAATGCTGAAATTGGGGGATGGCCCTGGGGCTTGTCGCTACCGCACCTGTGCCTAGGGGAGCAGGAACCTGAAGGAACCTCCCAGATCATCATAACAGACCATGACCACCATCGCCCTGAGGACATGGGGCACAATGCTCAGTTGGAGTCCCTTGGTCCTGAAACCAGCAGGAACGGAGCTCAAAGGACAGAGAGGCGCCTCCAGGAGAATTTCCATCCAGGGAAAAGCGGCCCACTGGAGGGCACAGAAGCAGCAACCCCACCGACCCGCAGGCCATTTGAACAGGATCACCTCCTGCACTTACTTAGCACGTTGTCCGTCTTCGTGTGTGGACCGTGACTGGCCCGCTCAGGGATGGTGCGCTTCCAGAGGAGGGCTAGAAACTTTTCAGTGCTTGCTCGTGGGTCAGAGGACCAAAGCCCAAGGAAGCAGAGGCTATCCTTCTTCCTCTGGGGCTGGGGAAGTCAGCCACCGACCTGGGGCGGGACCGGGCCCAGGAGTGTGTTCTTTCTGAAGCCACTGCCTTCGGTGGGTGTTGCTTTGCCTAAAAAAGGCCCACTCACCCCAGAGTCAGGAGCAGTGACAGGCTGTCTCCAACCCTAGCCCAGGACCACGACCCGAAACCATCCTGCCTTTGGGAGGACAGGTCTCCTGCAGGAGCCTGGGAGGGGACTGGCCCCTCTCCCACCCCGGGCTCCAGGATGCCCGGGACCTGCAAGGGCTCTTCATCTGAGGAGGAGTCTTGGAGAACAAGTGTATCTCGTCAGCCCAGCAAGTGAAATAACCAAAGCCCAAGGCTCAGGTTCTAACAGAAGCAGAATTTCAAAGTACTGTTTGGGGGAAGCCTCCTCCCCTCTTATGTGGCATTGGGGGACCCCAAGGAAAGCCTTCTTTCGTCTCCTTCCCTCAGAGAGAGGAGCTGACCCCAAGTCCCGCGGTCCCCACCGTGTCCCAGTGCTGAGGAAGAGCCACACGCAGGGGCCTGGTGTCAGGAGTGTGGTCGGCCACTGCTCCTGGGCTCCCAGCCAGTGGTCTGGCGGCTACGTGGAAGAGCTAAATTGATTTTGGGGGAAGGAGTGCTCACTGCCCACACCGCTCACCATCCCCCTCTGCACTCTGCAATCCAGGCTCGGTGCCCGGCTTACGTCCATCACCAGCACTCCACATGTTTCCGCCATGGGAGGGATCATTCAGCCTCACCCCATTGCACAGAAGAGGAAAGCGAGGCCCAGCGAGGAGAGGTTAAATGGCTCCAGTCCCAGAGCTGTTCAGCAGAGAACCTGGAAAGCCAGGCCTCCAGAGCCCCTGCTAGACCAGCCAGAGTCTCCCTGAGGTGAAAGTGAGCCGTCCCCTGCCTGACCAGGCACGCAATGGCCCCTGACCTTCATGATGGCCTGTTCTTGACCGTGAAGATGAGCTGGCCGACTAGGAGGTGGAGTTCAGCTGGTGGGACAGGCTGTAGCTACAGGACAGAGTGACACATCTGAGCTAGCAGGGGCCACACTCTGGTCTCCCTCCAGAAGCCAGACCAGGAGCTGGAATCTCGGTGCCCGAGGGGCCGGCACACAACAGGGTCTGCACTGACCAGGGATCCATGGCCCCCAGGGAGAGTCCACTCTGCCCTCTCCCCGCTCCTGCCTGGCCTCACCTCTCCTCACTGTGTCGCTGCAGGCCCCGGAACCAGGCCCCATAGGGACGGGGGGACAGTCCGGGCTGATGGTCAGGGTTCCCCAAGGGACCCAGGGTGTTGCCAGGGCACTGGGAAAAGACAAGGTCTGGGTTCCGGTGTCCAACACCACCCTGCGAACTTGGGAGTAGTAAGAGATACCCTCCCCCAAGTCCGGAGGGCTATAGCACAAAAGGCCTCAGCTTACTCTGATGTCTCTTGGGCTGCAGAGATGTAGTGTCCCAAGGGTGCCACAGTCTTATAGAAGTGCCTCTCGGCCTTGGATATCCATCCCCGACCCCCTGTGATCCCAGTCTTGGGAAAATGTTTTCTAACCCCTCGAGGTCCTTCTCAGCAGAGGACAGACTCGGGGCTTGGGGGCCTTAGGACCTGGCTACGCAGAAGGTGGAAGAGCACAGGGCCACCAGTCTGAAGACCAAGGTCAGGGCCCTTCTTGTTTCAGCCTCAGGGTCCCCATGTGGAAGAGAATCCAGAATCACTGCTCCGGTCAGGTTGAGGAGGCCTTAGGAAGGAATGGGGCACCAGGACCGGAGAGGGAAACGGGGACAAGGGAGGCTTCTGCGGTTTCTCACATCGCCCATGGAACCCACGGGTCTGCTCCTGTGAGAGACACAGACACAGAGACAGAGAAGGGGACAGAGAATGAACCCAGGACAGAGGGAACCAGGAGAAGTCACAGACTCCATCAGCTTAGAAATGACATCCCGGCATTTTGTGCCATTCTGTTCCTGACAGGGCCGTCACATTGGCCATCCACCCTGGAGGGCAGGGGTTTCCACAGAGATGTGTGACCAGGACTCAGGTGTGCCAGGAGCCACTGTGGGGACGGCCCAGCGCATGGGCACAGACGAGGCCCGTGGACCTGAGCCTAACAGTAATGGGAGTCCCTGGAATCCTGTGTTGGGAGAGGTCAAGGTCAGAATCAGTTCATTACTACCTTCCCACAGGGGCTGGGACACAGGCAGGTGTGGGGTGGCTTTGCCTGGACCCCAGAGCAGATTCAAGCCCCTCTGAGCTGTGTTCCATGACAAGCGCAGCCCCTGGCTCATCCTTGCATTGTCAGCTTGGCACCAGCCTCCTGTGATAGCAGGCACGGAACATTTGGAGAGGTCCCTAACACTAACCTTAAACTGTACCCTAAACCTACCCCGTACCCTAACCCCAACACCTACCAGAACACTAACTCCTAAACCTACCCCTGAACCGAACCCAAACCCTAAAGCGTACCCTAACCCTAACCCGTACCCTAAATGGTAGCCTAACCCTAAACCCTACCCTGTACGGTAAACCGTGCCCTAACCCCTACCCTATCTCTAACCCGTACCCTAACCCGTACCCTAACCCATGCCCTAACCAGTACCCTAACTCTAACCCTAACCCTCGGTCAACGGGAGGAAAGAGGAAATCCCCGGAAGTGTGGGGTTCATGAGACATTTGACCGCCAGTCCTGACAGGAAGATGACACTGTGCCAAATGGACCTGCTGATTTCTCAGAACACTGACATCCTGTGAAATGCTACATCCCTGACCCACAGGCTGATGTTCCAAACCTTGGGTCTCCTAGATCCAGAGCAGAGAAGTGCTGTCAGGTGGGGATAAGTAGGTCCTCCGACCTATGGCCTGCACACCTGCTTCCATTTCTGGGAGAAGGGGAAACACACACTTGTTTTTAAGTAGTCATTATCTTCATTCTAAAGTAGACCCATGACCTTGACCTTTTTGGAAAAGCGAAATGACTCTTCCAAATGAAGACCTCAACTCATCTGTTCCTCATGCAACCTGAGTGCGACCAGGTTTACCCAGGCTCCAAGCCCCACCTGGAGGATCCTCCTGTACCATCTTGACAGCCCATGACCGGCACCAGCACCCCCGGGGGCACAATGCTGAATTTGGGGGAGGGCTCTGGGCCTTTTGGCCACCACACCTGTGCCTGGGGAAGCGGGAACCGGGAGGATCCTCCCAGATGATACTCATGGAACCTTAGCAACATCCCTGAGGACATGGGGCACAATGCTGAAGCTTGAGGACGGCTCTGGGGTTTCTTGCCACCCACACCTGTGCCTGGGGGGGCAGCGGGAACCTGGAGGGCCCTCCCAGACCATCCCAACGGACTATTAGCACCATCCCTGGGGAACATGGGGCACAATGCTGAAATTGGGGGATGGCCCTGGGGCTTGTCGCTACCGCACCTCTGCCTAGGGGAGCAGGAACCTGAAGGAACCTCCCAGATCATCATAACAGACCATGACCACCATCGCCCTGAGGACATGGGGCACAATGCTCAGTTGGAGTCCCTTGGTCCTGAAACCAGCAGGAACGGAGCTCAAAGGACAGAGAGGCGCCTCCAGGAGAATTTCCATCCAGGGAAAAGCGGCCCACTGGAGGGCACAGAAGCAGCAACCCCACCGACCCGCAGGCCATTTGAACAAGATCACCTCCTGCACTTACTTAGCACGTTGTCCGTCTTCGTGTGTGGACCGTGACTGGCCCGCTCAGGGATGGTGCGCTTCCAGAGGAGGGCTAGAAACTTTTCAGTGCTTGCTCGTGGGTCAGAGGACCAAAGCCCAAGGAAGCAGAGGCTATCCTTCTTCCTCTGGGGCTGGGGAAGTCAGCCACCGACCTGGGGCGGGACCGGGCCCAGGAGTGTGTTCTTTCTGAAGCCACTGCCTTCGGTGGGTGTTGCTTTGCCTAAAAAAGGCCCACTCACCCCAGAGTCAGGAGCAGTGACAGGCTGTCTCCAACCCTAGCCCAGGACCACGACCCGAAACCATCCTGCCTTTGGGAGGACAGGTCTCCTGCAGGAGCCTGGGAGGGGACTGGCCCCTCTCCCACCCCGGGCTCCAGGATGCCCGGGACCTGCAAGGGCTCTTCATCTGAGGAGGAGTCTTGGACAACAAGTGTATCTCGTCAGCCCAGCAAGTGAAATAACCAAAGCCCAAGGCTCAGGTTCTAACAGAAGCAGAATTTCAAAGTACTGTTTGGGGGAAGCCTCCTCCCCTCTTATGTGGCATTGGGGGTCCCCAAGGAAAGCCTTCTTTCGTCTCCTTCCCTCAGAGAGAGGAGCTGACCCCAAGTCCCGCGGTCCCCACCGTGTCCCAGTGCTGAGGAAGAGCCACACGCAGGGGCCTGGTGTCAGGAGTGTGGTCGGCCACTGCTCCTGGGCTCCCAGCCAGTCGTCTGGCGGCTACGTGGAAGAGCTAAATTGATTTTGGGGGAAGGAGTGCTCACTGCCCACACCGCTCACCATCCCCCTCTGCACTCTGCAATCCAGGCTCGGTGCCCGGCTTACGTCCATCACCAGCACTCCACATGTTTCCGCCATGGGAGGGATCATTCAGCCTCACCCCATTGCACAGAAGAGGAAAGCGAGGCCCAGCGAGGAGAGGTTAAATGGCTCCAGTCCCAGAGCTGTTCAGCAGAGAACCTGGAAAGCCAGGCCTCCAGAGCCCCTGCTAGACCAGCCAGAGACTCCCTGAGGTGAAAGTGAGCCGTCCCCTGCCTGACCAGGCACGCAATGGCCCCTGACCTTCATGATGGCCTGTTCTTGACCGTGAACATGAGCTGGCCGACTAGGAGGTGGAGTTCAGCTGGTGGGACAGGCTGTAGCTACAGGACAGAGTGACACATCTGAGCTAGCAGGGGCCACACTCTGGTCTCCCTCCCGGAGCCAGACCAGGAGCTGGAATCTCGGTGCCCGAGGGGCCGGCACACAACAGGGTCTGCACTGACCAGGGATCCATGGCCCCCAGGGAGAGTCCACTCTGCCCTCTCCCCGCTCCTGCCTGGCCTCACCTCTCCTCACTGTGTCGCTGCAGGACCCGGAACCAGGCCCCATAGGGACGGGGGGACAGTCCGGGCTGATGGTCAGGGTTCCCCAAGGGACCCAGGGTGTTGCCAGGGCACTGGGAAAAGACAAGGTCTGGGTTCCGGTGTCCAACACCACCCTGCGAACTTGGGAGTTGTAAGAGATACCCTCCCCCAAGTCCGGAGGGCTATAGCACAAAAGGCCTCAGCTTACTCTGATGTCACTTGGGCTGCAGAGATGTAGTGTCCCAAGGGTGCCACAGTCTTATAGAAGTGCCTCTCGGCCTTGGATATCCATCCCCGACCCCCTGTGATCCCAGTCTTGGGAAAATGTTTTCTAACCCCTCGAGGTCCTTCTCAGCAGAGGACAGACTCGGGGCTTGGGGGCCTTAGGACCTGGCTACGCAGAAGGTGGAAGAGCACAGGGCCACCAGTCTGAAGACCAAGGTCAGGGCCCTTCTTGTTTCAGCCTCAGGGTCCCCATGTGGAAGAGAATCCAGAATCACTGCTCCGGTCAGGTTGAGGAGGCCTTAGGAAGGAATGGGGCAACAGGACCGGAGAGGGAAACGGGGACAAGGGAGGCTTCTGCGGTTTCTCACATCGCCCATGGAACCCACGGGTCTGCTCCTGTGAGAGACACAGACACAGAGACAGAGAAGGGGACAGAGAATGAACCCAGGACAGAGGGAACCAGGAGAAGTCACAGACTCCATCAGCTGAGAAATGACATCCCGGCATTTTGTGCCATTCTGTTCCTGACAGGGCCGTCACATTGGCCATCCAACCTGGAGGGCAGGGGTTTCCACAGAGATGTGTGGCCAGGACTCAGGTGTGCCAGGAGCCACTGTGGGGACGGCCCAGCGCATGGGCACAGACGAGGCCCGTGGACCTGAGCCTAACAATAATGGGAGTCCCTGGAATCCTGTGTTGGGAGAGGTCAAGGTCAGAATCAGTTCATTACTACCTTCCCACAGGGGCTGGGACACAGGCAGGTGTGGGGTGGCTTTGCCTGGACCCCAGAGCAGATTCAAGCCCCTCTGAGCTGTGTTCCATGACAAGCGCAGCCCCTGGCTCATCCTTGCATTGTCAGCTTGGCACCAGCCTCCTGTGATAGCAGGCACGGAACATTTGGAGAGGTCCCTAACACTAACCTTAAACTCTACCCTAAACCTACCCCGTACCCTAACCCCAACACCTACCAGAACACTAACGCCTAACCCTACCCCTGAACCGAACCCAAACCCTAAAGCGTACCCTAACCCTAACCCGTACCCTAAATGGTAGCCTAACCCTAAACCCTACCCTGTACGGTAAACCGTGCCCTAACCCCTACCCTATCTCTAACCCGTACCCTAACCCGTACCCTAACCCATGCCCTAACCAGTACCCTAACTCTAACCCTAACCCTCGGTCAACGGGAGGAAAGAGGAAATCCCCGGAAGTGTGGGGTTCATGAGACATTTGACCGCCAGTCCTGACAGGAAGATGACACTGTGCCAAATGGACCTGCTGATTTCTCAGAACACTGACATCCTGTGAAATGCTACATCACTGACCCACAGGCTGATGTTCCAAACCTTGGGTCTCCTAGATCCAGAGCAGAGAAGTGCTGTCAGGTGGGGATAAGTAGGTCCTCCGACCTATGGCCTGCACACCTGCTTCCATTTCTGGGAGAAGGGGAAACACACACTTGTTTTTAAGTAGTCATTATCTTCATTCTAAAGTAGACCCATGACCTTGACCTTTTTGGAAAAGCGAAATGACTCTTCCAAATGAAGACCTCAACTCATCTGTTCCTCATGCAACCTGAGTGCGACCAGGTTTACCCAGGCTCCAAGCCCCACCTGGAGGATCCTCCTGTACCATCTTGACAGCCCATGACCGGCACCAGCACCCCCGGGGGCACAATGCTGAATTTGGGGGAGGGCTCTGGGCCTTTTGGCCACCACACCTGTGCCTGGGGAAGCGGGAACCGGGAGGATCCTCCCAGATGATCCTCATGGAACCTTAGCAACATCCCTGAGGACATGGGGCACAATGCTGAAGCTTGAGGACGGCTCTGGGGTTTCTTGCCACCCACACCTGTGCCTGGGGGGGCAGCGGGAACCTGGAGGGCCCTCCCAGACAATCCCAACGGACTATTAACACCATCCCTGGGGAACATGGGGCACAATGCTGAAATTGGGGGATGGCCCTGGGGCTTGTCGCTACCGCACCTGTGCCTAGGGGAGCAGGAACCTGAAGGAACCTCCCAGATCATCATAACAGACCATGACCACCATCGCCCTGAGGACATGGGGCACAATGCTCAGTTGGAGTCCCTTGGTCCTGAAACCAGCAGGAACGGAGCTCAAAGGACAGAGAGGCGCCTCCAGGAGAATTTCCATCCAGGGAAAAGCGGCCCACTGGAGGGCACAGAAGCAGCAACCCCACCGACCCGCAGGCCATTTGAACAGGATCACCTCCTGCACTTACTTAGCACGTTGTCCGTCTTCGTGTGTGGACCGTGACTGGCCCGCTCAGGGATGGTGCGCTTCCAGAGGAGGGCTAGAAACTTTTCAGTGCTTGCTCGTGGGTCAGAGGACCAAAGCCCAAGGAAGCAGAGGCTATCCTTCTTCCTCTGGGGCTGGGGAAGTCAGCCACCGACCTGGGGCGGGACCGGGCCCAGGAGTGTGTTCTTTCTGAAGCCACTGCCTTCGGTGGGTGTTGCTTTGCCTAAAAAAGGCCCACTCACCCCAGAGTGAGGAGCAGTGACAGGCTGTCTCCAACCCTAGCCCAGGACCACGACCCGAAACCATCCTGCCTTTGGGAGGACAGGTCTCCTGCAGGAGCCTGGGAGGGGACTGGCCCCTCTCCCACCCCGGGCTCCAGGATGCCCGGGACCTGCAAGGGCTCTTCATCTGAGGAGGAGTCTTGGACAACAAGTGTATCTCGTCAGCCCAGCAAGTGAAATAACCAAAGCCCAAGGCTCAGGTTCTAACAGAAGCAGAATTTCAAAGTACTGTTTGGGGGAAGCCTCCTCCCCTCTTATGTGGCATTGGGGGTCCCCAAGGAAAGCCTTCTTTCGTCTCCTTCCCTCAGAGAGAGGAGCTGACCCCAAGTCCCGCGGTCCCCACCGTGTCCCAGTGCTGAGGAAGAGCCACACGCAGGGGCCTGGTGTCAGGAGTGTGGTCGGCCACTGCTCCTGGGCTCCCAGCCAGTGGTCTGGCGGCTACGTGGAAGAGCTAAATTGATTTTGGGGGAAGGAGTGCTCACTGCCCACACCGCTCACCATCCCCCTCTGCACTCTGCAATCCAGGCTCGGTGCCCGGCTTACGTCCATCACCAGCACTCCACATGTTTCCGCCATGGGAGGGATCATTCAGCCTCACCCCATTGCACAGAAGAGGAAAGCGAGGCCCAGCGAGGAGAGGTTAAATGGCTCCAGTCCCAGAGCTGTTCAGCAGAGAACCTGGAAAGCCAGGCCTCCAGAGCCCCTGCTAGACCAGCCAGAGACTCCCTGAGGTGAAAGTGAGCCGTCCCCTGCCTGACCAGGCACGCAATGGCCCCTGACCTTCATGATGGCCTGTTTTTGACCGTGAAGATGAGCTGGCCGACTAGGAGGTGGAGTTCAGCTGGTGGGACAGGCTGTAGCTACAGGACAGAGTGACACAACTGAGCTAGCAGGGGCCACACTCTGGTCTCCCTCCCGGAGCCAGACCAGGAGCTGGAATCTCGGTGCCCGAGGGGCCGGCACACAACAGGGTCTGCACTGACCAGGGATCCATGGCCCCCAGGGAGAGTCCACTCTGCCCTCTCCCCGCTCCTGCCTGGCCTCACCTCTCCTCACTGTGTCGCTGCAGGACCCGGAACCAGGCCCCATAGGGACGGGGGGACAGTCCGGGCTGATGGTCAGGGTTCCCCAAGGGACCCAGGGTGTTGCCAGGGCACTGGGAAAAGACAAGGTCTGGGTTCCGGTGTCCAACACCACCCTGCGAACTTGGGAGTAGTAAGAGATACCCTCCCCCAAGTCCGGAGGGCTATAGCACAAAAGGCCTCAGCTTACTCTGATGTCACTTGGGCTGCAGAGATGTAGTGTCCCAAGGGTGCCACAGTCTTATAGAAGTGCCTCTCGGCCTTGGATATCCATCCCCGACCCCCTGTGATCCCAGTCTTGGGAAAATGTTTTCTAACCCCTCGAGGTCCTTCTCAGCAGAGGACAGACTCGGGGCTTGGGGGCCTTAGGACCTGGCTACGCAGAAGGTGGAAGAGCACAGGGCCACCAGTCTGAAGACCAAGGTCAGGGCCCTTCTTGTTTCAGCCTCAGGGTCCCCATGTGGAAGAGAATCCAGAATCACTGCTCCGGTCAGGTTGAGGAGGCCTTAGGAAGGAATGGGGCACGAGGACCGGAGAGGGAAACGGGGACAAGGGAGGCTTCTGCGGTTTCTCACATCGCCCATGGAACCCACGGGTCTGCTCCTGTGAGAGACACAGACACAGAGACAGAGAAGGGGACAGAGAATGAACCCAGGACAGAGGGAACCAGGAGAAGTCACAGACTCCATCAGCTGAGAAATGACATCCCGGCATTTTGTGCCATTCTGTTCCTGACAGGGCCGTCACATTGGCCATCCAACCTGGAGGGCAGGGGTTTCCACAGAGATGTGTGACCAGGACTCAGGTGTGCCAGGAGCCACTGTGGGGACGGCCCAGCGCATGGGCACAGACGAGGCCCGTGGACCTGAGCCTAACAGTAATGGGAGCCCCTGGAATCCTGTGTTGGGAGAGGTCAAGGTCAGAATCAGTTCATTACTACCTTCCCACAGGGGCTGGGACACAGGCAGGTGTGGGGTGGCTTTGCCTGGACCCCAGAGCAGATTCAAGCCCCTCTGAGCTGTGTTCCATGACAAGCGCAGCCCCTGGCTCATCCTTGCATTGTCAGCTTGGCACCAGCCTCCTGTGATAGCAGGCACGGAACATTTGGAGAGGTCCCTAACACTAACCTTAAACTGTACCCTAAACCTACCCCGTACCCTAACCCCAACACCTACCAGAACACTAACGCCTAACCCTACCCCTGAACCGAACCCAAACCCTAAAGCGTACCCTAACCCTAACCCGTACCCTAAATGGTAGCCTAACCCTAAACCCTACCCTGTACGGTAAACCGTGCCCTAACCCCTACCCTATCTCTAACCCGTACCCTAACCCGTACCCTAACCCATGCCCTAACCAGTACCCTAACTCTAACCCTAACCCTCGGTCAACGGGAGGAAAGAGGAAATCCCCGGAAGTGTGGGGTTCATGAGACATTTGACCGCCAGTCCTGACAGGAAGATGACACTGTGCCAAATGGACCTGCTGATTTCTCAGAACACTGACATCCTGTGAAATGCTACGTCCCTGACCCACAGGCTGATGTTCCAAACCTTGGGTCTCCTAGATCCAGAGCAGAGAAGTGCTGTCAGGTGGGGATAAGTAGGTCCTCCGTCCTATGGCCTGCACACCTGCTTCCATTTCTGGGAGAAGGGGAAACACACACTTGTTTTTAAGTAGTCATTATCTTCATTCTAAAGTAGACCCATGACCTTGACCTTTTTGGAAAAGCGAAATGATTCTTCCAAATGAAGACCTCAACTCATCTGTTCCTCATGCAACCTGAGTGCGACCAGGTTTACCCAGGCTCCAAGCCCCACCTGGAGGATCCTCCTGTACCATCTTGACAGCCCATGACCGGCACCAGCACCCCCGGGGGCACAATGCTGAATTTGGGGGAGGGCTCTGGGCCTTTTGGCCACCACACCTGTGCCTGGGGAAGCGGGAACCGGGAGGATCCTCCCAGATGATCCTCATGGAACCTTAGCAACATCCCTGAGGACATGGGGCACAATGCTGAAGCTTGAGGACGGCTCTGGGGTTTCTTGCCACCCGCACCTGTGCCTGGGGGGGCAGCGGGAACCTGGAGGGCCCTCCCAGACCATCCCAACGGACTATTAGCACCATCCCTGGGGAACATGGGGCACAATGCTGAAATTGGGGGATGGCCCTGGGGCTTGTCGCTACCGCACCTGTGCCTAGGGGAGCAGGAACCTGAAGGAACCTCCCAGATCATCATAACAGACCATGACCACCATCGCCCTGAGGACATGGGGCACAATGCTCAGTTGGAGTCCCTTGGTCCTGAAACCAGCAGGAACGGAGCTCAAGGGACAGAGAGGCGCCTCCAGGAGAATTTCCATCCAGGGAAAAGCGGCCCACTGGAGGGCACAGAAGCAGCAACCCCACCGACCCGCAGGCCATTTGAACAGGATCACCTCCTGCACTTACTTAGCACGTTGTCCGTCTTCGTGTGTGGACCGTGACTGGCCCGCTCAGGGATGGTGCGCTTCCAGAGGAGGGCTAGAAACTTTTCAGTGCTTGCTCGTGGGTCAGAGGACCAAAGCCCAAGGAAGCAGAGGCTATCCCTCTTCCTCTGGGGCTGGGGAAGTCAGCCACCGACCTGGGGCGGGACCGGGCCCAGGAGTGTGTTCTTTCTGAAGCCACTGCCTTCGGTGGGTGTTGCTTTGCCTAAAAAAGGCCCACTCACCCCAGAGTCAGGAGCAGTGACAGGCTGTCTCCAACCCTAGCCCAGGACCACGACCCGAAACCATCCTGCCTTTGGGAGGACAGGTCTCCTGCAGGAGCCTGGGAGGGGACTGGCCCCTCTCCCACCCCGGGCTCCAGGATGCCCGGGACCTGCAAGGGGTCTTCATCTGAGGAGGAGTCTTGGAGAACAAGTGTATCTCGTCAGCCCAGCAAGTGAAATAACCAAAGCCCAAGGCTCAGGTTCTAACAGAAGCAGAATTTCAAAGTACTGTTTGGGGGAAGCCTCCTCCCCTCTTATGTGGCATTGGGGGTCCCCAAGGAAAGCCTTCTTTCGTCTCCTTCCCTCAGAGAGAGGAGCTGACCCCAAGTCCCGCGGTCCCCACCGTGTCCCAGTGCTGAGGAAGAGCCACACGCAGGGGCCTGGTGTCAGGAGTGTGGTCGGCCACTGCTCCTGGGCTCCCAGCCAGTGGTCTGGCGGCTACGTGGAAGAGCTAAATTGATTTTGGGGGAAGGAGTGCTCACTGCCCACACCGCTCACCATCCCCCTCTGCACTCTGCAATCCAGGCTCGGTGCCCGGCTCACGTCCATCACCAGCACTCCACATGTTTCCGCCATGGGAGGGATCATTCAGCCTCACCCCATTGCACAGAAGAGGAAAGCGAGGCCCAGCGAGGAGAGGTTAAATGGCTCCAGTCCCAGAGCTGTTCAGCAGAGAACCTGGAAAGCCAGGCCTCCAGAGCCCCTGCTAGACCAGCCAGAGACTCCCTGAGGTGAAAGTGAGCCGTCCCCTGCCTGACCAGGCACGCAATGGCCCCTGACCTTCATGATGGCCTGTTCTTGACCGTGAAGATGAGCTGGCCGACTAGGAGGTGGAGTTCAGCTGGTGGGACAGGCTGTAGCTACAGGACAGAGTGACACATCTGAGCTAGCAGGGGCCACACTCTGGTCTCCCTCCCGGAGCCAGACCAGGAGCTGGAATCTCGGTGCCCGAGGGGCCGGCACACAACAGGGTCTGCACTGACCAGGGATCCATGGCCCCCAGGGAGAGTCCACTCTGCCCTCTCCCCGCTCCTGCCTGGCCTCACCTCTCCTCACTGTGTCGCTGCAGGACCCGGAACCAGGCCCCATACGGACGGGGGGACAGTCCGGGCTGATGGTCAGGGTTCCCCAAGGGACCCAGGGTGTTGCCAGGGCACTGGGAAAAGACAAGGTCTGGGTTCCGGTGTCCAACACCACCCTGCGAACTTGGGAGTAGTAAGAGATACCCTCCCCCAAGTCCGGAGGGCTATAGCACAAAAGGCCTCAGCTTACTCTGATGTCACTTGGGCTGCAGAGATGTAGTGTCCCAAGGGTGCCACAGTCTTATAGAAGTGCCTCTCGGCCTTGGATATCCATCCCCGACCCCCTGTGATCCCAGTCTTGGGAAAATGTTTTCTAACCCCTCGAGGTCCTTCTCAGCAGAGGACAGACTCGGGGCTTGGGGGCCTTAGGACCTGGCTACGCAGAAGGTGGAAGAGCACAGGGCCACCAGTCTGAAGACCAAGGTCAGGGCCCTACTTGTTTCAGCCTCAGGGTCCCCATGTGGAAGAGAATCCAGAATCACTGCTCCGGTCAGGTTGAGGAGGCCTTAGGAAGGAATGGGGCACCAGGACCGGAGAGGGAAACGGGGACAAGGGAGGCTTCTGCGGTTTCTCACATCGCCCATGGAACCCACGGGTCTGCTCCTGTGAGAGACACAGACACAGAGACAGAGAAGGGGACAGAGAATGAACCCAGGACAGAGGGAACCAGGAGAAGTCACAGACTCCATCAGCTGAGAAATGACATCCCGGCATTTTGTGCCATTCTGTTCCTGACAGGGCCGTCACATTGGCCATCCACCCTGGAGGGCAGGGGTTTCCACAGAGATGTGTGACCAGGACTCAGGTGTGCCAGGAGCCACTGTGGGGACGGCCCAGCGCATGGGCACAGACGAGGCCCGTGGACCTGAGCCTAACAGTAATGGGAGCCCCTGGAATCCTGTGTTGGGAGAGGTCAAGGTCAGAATCAGTTCATTACTACCTTCCCACAGGGGCTGGGACACAGGCAGGTGTGGGGTGGCTTTGCCTGGACCCCAGAGCAGATTCAAGCCCCTCTGAGCTGTGTTCCATGACAAGCGCAGCCCCTGGCTCATCCCTGCATTGTCAGCTTGGCACCAGCCTCCTGTGATAGCAGGCACGGAACATTTGGAGAGGTCCCTAACACTAACCTTAAACTGTACCCTAAACCTACCCCGTACCCTAACCCCAACACCTACCAGAACACTAACGCCTAACCCTACCCCTGAACCGAACCCAAACCCTAAAGCGTACCCTAACCCTAACCCGTACCCTAAATGGTAGCCTAACCCTAAACCCTACCCTGTACGGTAAACCGTGCCCTAACCCCTACCCTATCTCTAACCCGTACCCTAACCCGTACCCTAACCCATGCCCTAACCAGTACCCTAACTCTAACCCTAACCCTCGGTCAACGGGAGGAAAGAGGAAATCCCCGGAAGTGTGGGGTTCATGAGACATTTGACCGCCAGTCCTGACAGGAAGATGACACTGTGCCAAATGGACCTGCTGATTTCTCAGAACACTGACATCCTGTGAAATGCTACATCACTGACCCACAGGCTGATGTTCCAAACCTTGGGTCTCCTAGATCCAGAGCAGAGAAGTGCTGTCAGGTGGGGATCAGTAGGTCCTCCGACCTATGGCCTGCACACCTGCTTCCATTTCTGGGAGAAGGGGAAACACACACTTGTTTTTAAGTAGTCATTATCTTCATTCTAAAGTAGACCCATGACCTTGACCTTTTTGGAAAAGCGAAATGACTCTTCCAAATGAAGACCTCAACTCATCTGTTCCTCATGCAACCTGAGTGCGACCAGGTTGACCCAGGCTCCAAGCCCCACCTGGAGGATCCTCCTGTACCATCTTGACAGCCCATGACCGGCACCAGCACCCCCGGGGGCACAATGCTGAATTTGGGGGAGGGCTCTGGGCCTTTTGGCCACCACACCTGTGCCCGGGGAAGCGGGAACCGGGAGGATCCTCCCAGATGATCCTCATGGAACCTTAGCAACATCCCTGAGGACATGGGGCACAATGCTGAAGCTTGAGGACGGCTCTGGGGATTCTTGCCACCCACACCTGTGCCTGGGGGGGCAGCGGGAACCTGGAGGGCCCTCCCAGACAATCCCAACGGACTATTAGCACCATCCCTGGGGAACATGGGGCACAATGCTGAAATTGGGGGATGGCCCTGGGGCTTGTCGCTACCGCACCTGTGCCTAGGGGTGCAGGAACCTGAAGGAACCTCCCAGATCATCATAACAGACCATGACCACCATCGCCCTGAGGACATGGGGCACAATGCTCAGTTGGAGTCCCTTGGTCCTGAAACCAGCAGGAACGGAGCTCAAAGGACAGAGAGGCGCCTCCAGGAGAATTTCCATCCAGGGAAAAGCGGCCCACTGGAGGGCACAGAAGCAGCAACCCCACCGACCCGCAGGCCATTTGAACAGGATCACCTCCTGCACTTACTTAGCACGTTGTCCGTCTTCGTGTGTGGACCGTGACTGGCCCGCTCAGGGATGGTGCGCTTCCAGAGGAGGGCTAGAAACTTTTCAGTGCTTGCTCGTGGGTCAGAGGACCAAAGCCCAAGGAAGCAGAGGCTATCCTTCTTCCTCTGGGGCTGGGGAAGTCAGCCACCGACCTGGGGCGGGACCGGGCCCAGGAGTGTGTTCTTTCTGAAGCCACTGCCTTCGGTGGGTGTGGCTTTGCCTAAAAAAGGCCCACTCACCCCAGAGTCAGGAGCAGTGACAGGCTGTCTCCAACCCTAGCCCAGGACCACGACCCGAAAACATCCTGCCTTTGGGAGGACAGGTCTCCTGCAGGAGCCTGGGAGGGGACTGGCCCCTCTCCCACCCCGGGCTCCAGGATGCCCGGGACCTGCAAGAGCTCTTCATCTGAGGAGGAGTCTTGGAGAACAAGTGTATCTCGTCAGCCCAGCAAGTGAAATAACCAAAGCCCAAGGCTCAGGTTCTAACAGAAGCAGAATTTCAAAGTACTGTTTGAGGGAAGCCTCCTCCCCTCTTATGTGGCATTGGGGGTCCCCAAGGAAAGCCTTCTTTCGTCTCCTTCCCTCAGAGAGAGGAGCTGACCCCAAGTCCCGCGGTCCCCACCGTGTCCCAGTGCTGAGGAAGAGCCACACGCAGGGGCCTGGTGTCAGGAGTGTGGTCGGCCACTGCTCCTGGGCTCCCAGCCAGTGGTCTGGCGGCTACGTGGAAGAGCTAAATTGATTTTGGGGGAAGGAGTGCTCACTGCCCACACCGCTCACCATCCCCCTCTGCACTCTGCAATCCAGGCTCGGTGCCCGGCTCACGTCCATCACCAGCACTCCACATGTTTCGGCCATGGGAGGGATCATTCAGCCTCACCCCATTGCACAGAAGAGGAAAGCGAGGCCCAGCGAGGAGAGGTTAAATGGCTCCAGTCCCAGAGCTGTTCAGCAGAGAACCTGGAAAGCCAGGCCTCCAGAGCCCCTGCTAGACCAGCCAGAGACTCCCTGAGGTGAAAGTGAGCCGTCCCCTGCCTGACCAGGCATGGAATGGCCCCTGACCTTCATGATGGCCTGTTCTTGACCGTGAAGATGAGCTGGCCGACTAGGAGGTGGAGTTCAGCTGGTGGGACAGGCTGTAGCTACAGGACAGAGTGACACATCTGAGCTAGCAGGGGCCACACTCTGGTCTCCCTCCCGGAGCCAGACCAGGAGCTGGAATCTCGGTGCCCGAGGGGCCGGCACACAACAGGGTCTGCACTGACCAGGGATCCATGGCCCCCAGGGAGAGTCCACTCTGCCCTCTCCCCGCTCCTGCCTGGCCTCACCTCTCCTCACTGTGTCGCTGCAGGACCCGGAACCAGGCCCCATACGGACGGGGGGACAGTCCGGGCTGATGGTCAGGGTTCCCCAAGGGACCCAGGGTGTGGCCAGGGCACTGGGAAAAGACAAGGTCTGGGTTCCGGTGTCCAACACCACCCTGCGAACTTGGGAGTAGTAAGAGATACCCTCCCCCAAGTCCGGAGGGCTATAGCACAAAAGGCCTCAGCTTACTCTGATGTCACTTGGGCTGCAGAGATGTAGTGTCCCAAGGGTGCCACAGTCTTATAGAAGTGCCTCTCGGCCTTGGATATCCATCCCCGACCCCCTGTGATCCCAGTCTTGGGAAAATGTTTTCTAACCCCTCGAGGTCCTTCTCAGCAGAGGACAGACTCGGGGCTTGGGGGCCTTAGGACCTGGCTACGCAGAAGGTGGAAGAGCACAGGGCCACCAGTCTGAAGACCAAGGTCAGGGCCCTTCTTGTTTCAGCCTCAGGGTCCCCATGTGGAAGAGAATCCAGAATCACTGCTCCGGTCAGGTTGAGGAGGCCTTAGGAAGGAATGGGGCACCAGGACCGGAGAGGGAAACGGGGACAAGGGAGGCTTCTGCGGTTTCTCACATCGCCCATGGAACCCACGGGTCTGCTCCTGTGAGAGACACAGACACAGAGACAGAGAAGGGGACAGAGAATGAACCCAGGACAGAGGGAACCAGGAGAAGTCACAGACTCCATCAGCTGAGAAATGACATCCCGGCATTTTGTGCCATTCTGTTCCTGACAGGGCCGTCACATTGGCCATCCAACCTGGAGGGCAGGGGTTTCCACAGAGATGTGTGACCAGGACTCAGGTGTGCCAGGAGCCACTGTGGGGACGGCCCAGCGCATGGGCACAGACGAGGCCCGTGGACCTGAGCCTAACAGTAATGGGAGCCCCTGGAATCCTGTGTTGGGAGAGGTCAAGGTCAGAATCAGTTCATTACTACCTTCCCACAGGGGCTGGGACACAGGCAGTTGTGGGGTGGCTTTGCCCGGACCCCAGAGCAGATTCAAGCCCCTCTGAGCTGTGTTCCATGACAAGCGCAGCCCCTGGCTCATCCTTGCATTGTCAGCTTGGCACCAGCCTCCTGTGATAGCAGGCACGGAACATTTGGAGAGGTCCCTAACACTAACCTTAAACTGTACCCTAAACCTACCCCGTACCCTAACCCCAACACCTACCAGAACACTAACGCCTAACCCTACCCCTGAACCGAACCCAAACCCTAAAGCGTACCCTAACCCTAACCCGTACCCTAAATGGTAGCCTAACCCTAAACCCTACCCTGTACGGTAAACCGTGCCCTAACCCCTACCCTATCTCTAACCCGTACCCTAACCCGTACCCTAACCCATGCCCTAACCAGTACCCTAACTCTAACCCTAACCCTCGGTCAACGGGAGGAAAGAGGAAATCCCCGGAAGTGTGGGGTTCATGAGACATTTGACCGCCAGTCCTGACAGGAAGATGACACTGTGCCAAATGGACCTGCTGATTTCTCAGAACACTGACATCCTGTGAAATGCTACATCACTGACCCACAGGCTGATGTTCCAAACCTTGGGTCTCCTAGATCCAGAGCAGAGAAGTGCTGTCAGGTGGGGATAAGTAGGTCCTCCGACCTATGGCCTGCACACCTGCTTCCATTTCTGGGAGAAGGGGAAACACACACTTGTTTTTAAGTAGTCATTATCTTCATTCTAAAGTAGACCCATGACCTTGACCTTTTTGGAAAAGCGAAATGACTCTTCCAAATGAAGACCTCAACTCATCTGTTCCTCATGCAACCTGAGTGCGACCAGGTTGACCCAGGCTCCAAGCCCCACCTGGAGGATCCTCCTGTACCATCTTGACAGCCCATGACCGGCACCAGCACCCCCGGGGGCACAATGCTGAATTTGGGGGAGGGCTCTGGGCCTTTTGGCCACCACACCTGTGCCCGGGGAAGCGGGAAGCGGGAGGATCCTCCCAGATGATCCTCATGGAACCTTAGCAACATCCCTGAGGACATGGGGCACAATGCTGAAGCTTGAGGACGGCTCTGGGGATTCTTGCCACCCACACCTGTGCCTGGGGGGGCAGCGGGAACCTGGAGGGCCCTCCCAGACAATCCCAACGGACTATTAGCACCATCCCTGGGGAACATGGGGCACAATGCTGAAATTGGGGGATGGCCCTGGGGCTTGTCGCTACCGCACCTGTGCCTAGGGGAGCAGGAACCTGAAGGAACCTCCCAGATCATCATAACAGACCATGACCACCATCGCCCTGAGGACATGGGGCACAATGCTCAGTTGGAGTCCCTTGGTCCTGAAACCAGCAGGAACGGAGCTCAAAGGACAGAGAGGCGCCTCCAGGAGAATTTCCATCCAGGGAAAAGCGGCCCACTGGAGGGCACAGAAGCAGCAACCCCACCGACCCGCAGGCCATTTGAACAGGATCACCTCCTGCACTTACTTAGCACGTTGTCCGTCTTCGTGTGTGGACCGTGACTGGCCCGCTCAGGGATGGTGCGCTTCCAGAGGAGGGCTAGAAACTTTTCAGTGCTTGCTCGTGGGTCAGAGGACCAAAGACCAAGGAAGCAGAGGCTATCCTTCTTCCTCTGGGGCTGGGGAAGTCAGCCACCGACCTGGGGCGGGACCGGGCCCAGGAGTGTGTTCTTTCTGAAGCCACTGCCTTCGGTGGGTGTTGCTTTGCCTAAAAAAGGCCCACTCACCCCAGAGTCAGGAGCAGTGACAGGCTGTCTCCAACCCTAGCCCAGGACCACGACCCGAAACCATCCTGCCTTTGGGAGGACAGGTCTCCTGCAGGAGCCTGGGAGGGGACTGGCCCCTCTCCCACCCCGGGCTCCAGGATGCCCGGGACCTGCAAGAGCTCTTCATATGAGGAGGAGTCTTGGAGAACAAGTGTATCTCGTCAGCCCAGCAAGTGAAATAACCAAAGCCCAAGGCTCAGGTTCTAACAGAAGCAGAATTTCAAAGTACTGTTTGGGGGAAGCCTCCTCCCCTCTTATGTGGCATTGGGGGTCCCCAAGGAAAGCCTTCTTTCGTCTCCTTCCCTCAGAGAGAGGAGCTGACCCCAAGTCCCGCGGTCCCCACCGTGTCCCAGTGCTGAGGAAGAGCCACACGCAGGGGCCTGGTGTCAGGAGTGTGGTCGGCCACTGCTCCTGGGCTCCCAGCCAGTGGTCTGGCGGCTACGTGGAAGAGCTAAATTGATTTTGGGGGAAGGAGTGCTCACTGCCCACACCGCTCACCATCCCCCTCTGCACTCTGCAATCCAGGCTCGGTGCCCGGCTTACGTCCATCACCAGCACTCCACATGTTTCCGCCATGGGAGGGATCATTCAGCCTCACCCCATTGCACAGAAGAGGAAAGCGAGGCCCAGCGAGGAGAGGTTAAATGGCTCCAGTCCCAGAGCTGTTCAGCAGAGAACCTGGAAAGCCAGGCCTCCAGAGCCCCTGCTAGACCAGCCAGAGACTCCCTGAGGTGAAAGTGAGCCGTCCCCTGCCTGACCAGGCACGCAATGGCCCCTGACCTTCATGATGGCCTGTTCTTGACCGTGAAGATGAGCTGGCCGACTAGGAGGTGGAGTTCAGCTGGTGGGACAGGCTGTAGCTACAGGACAGAGTGACACATCTGAGCTAGCAGGGGCCACACTCTGGTCTCCCTCCCGGAGCCAGACCAGGAGCTGGAATCTCGGTGCCCGAGGGGCCGGCACACAACAGGGTCTGCACTGACCAGGGATCCATGGCCCCCAGGGAGAGTCCACTCTGCCCTCTCCCCGCTCCTGCCTGGCCTCACCTCTCCTCACTGTGTCGCTGCAGGACCCGGAACCAGGCCCCATACGGACGGGGGGACAGTCCGGGCTGATGGTCAGGGTTCCCCAAGGGACCCAGGGTGTGGCCAGGGCACTGGGAAAAGACAAGGTCTGGGTTCCGGTGTCCAACACCACCCTGCGAACTTGGGAGTAGTAAGAGATACCCTCCCCCAAGTCCGGAGGGCTATAGCACAAAAGGCCTCAGCTTACTCTGATGTCACTTGGGCTGCAGAGATGTAGTGTCCCAAGGGTGCCACAGTCTTATAGAAGTGCCTCTCGGCCTTGGATATCCATCCCCGACCCCCTGTGATCCCAGTCTTGGGAAAATGTTTTCTAACCCCTCGAGGTCCTTCTCAGCAGAGGACAGACTCGGGGCTTGGGGGCCTTAGGACCTGGCTACGCTTCTGCGGAAGAAGAAGAGCGGTGGAAGAGCACAGGGCCACCAGTCTGAAGACCAAGGTCAGGGCCCTTCTTGTTTCAGCCTCAGGGTCCCCATGTGGAAGAGAAATCAGAATCACTGCTCCGGTCAGGTTGAGGAGGCCTTAGGAAGGAATGGGGCACCAGGACCGGAGAGGGAAACGGGGACAAGGGAGGCTTCTGCGGTTTCTCACATCGCCCATGGAACCCACGGGTCTGCTCCTGTGAGAGACACAGACACAGAGACAGAGAAGGGGACAGAGAATGAACCCAGGACAGAGGGAACCAGGAGAAGTCACAGACTCCATCAGCTTAGAAATGACATCCCGGCATTTTGTGCCATTCTGTTCCTGACAGGGCCGTCACATTGGCCATCCACCCTGGAGGGCAGGGGTTTCCACAGAGATGTGTGACCAGGACTCAGGTGTGCCAGGAGCCACTGTGGGGACGGCCCAGCGCATGGGCACAGACGAGGCCCGTGGACCTGAGCCTAACAGTAATGGGAGCCCCTGGAATCCTGTGTTGGGAGAGGTCAAGGTCAGAATCAGTTCATTACTACCTTCCCACAGGGGCTGGGACACAGGCAGGTGTGGGGTGGCTTTGCCTGGACCCCAGAGCAGATTCAAGCCCCTCTGAGCTGTGTTCCATGACAAGCGCAGCCCCTGGCTCATCCTTGCATTGTCAGCTTGGCACCAGCCTCCTGTGGTAGCAGGCACGGAACATTTGGAGAGGTCCCTAACACTAACCTTAAACTGTACCCTAAACCTACCCCGTACCCTAACCCCAACACCTACCAGAACACTAACGCCTAACCCTACCCCTGAACCGAACCCAAACCCTAAAGCGTACCCTAACCCTAACCCGTACCCTAAATGGTAGCCTAACCCTAAACCCTACCCTGTACGGTAAACCGTGCCCTAACCCCTACCCTATCTCTAACCCGTACCCTAACCCGTACCCTAACCCATGCCCTAACCAGTACCCTAACTCTAACCCTAACCCTCGGTCAACGGGAGGAAAGAGGAAATCCCCGGAATTGTGGGGTTCATGAGACATTTGACCGCCAGTCCTGACAGGAAGATGACACTGTGCCAAATGGACCTGCTGATTTCTCAGAACACTGACATCCTGTGAAATGCTACATCACTGACCCACAGGCTGATGTTCCAAACCTTGGGTCTCCTAGATCCAGAGCAGAGAAGTGCTGTCAGGTGGGGATAAGTAGGTCCTCCGACCTATGGCCTGCACACCTGCTTCCATTTCTGGGAGAAGGGGAAACACACACTTGTTTTTAAGTAGTCATTATCTTCATTCTAAAGTAGACCCATGACCTTGACCTTTTTGGAAAAGCGAAATGACTCTTCCAAATGAAGACCTCAACTCATCTGTTCCTCATGCAACCTGAGTGCGACCAGGTTGACCCAGGCTCCAAGCCCCACCTGGAGGATCCTCCTGTACCATCTTGACAGCCCATGACCGGCACCAGCACCCCCGGGGGCACAATGCTGAATTTGGGGGAGGGCCCTGGGCCTTTTGGCCACCACACCTGTGCCCGGGGAAGCGGGAACCGGGAGGATCCTCCCAGATGATCCTCATGGAACCTTAGCAACATCCCTGAGGACATGGGGCACAATGCTGAAGCTTGAGGACGGCTCTGGGGATTCTTGCCACCCACACCTGTGCCTGGGGGGGCAGCGGGAACCTGGAGGGCCCTCCCAGACAATCCCAACGGACTATTAGCACCATCCCTGGGGAACATGGGGCACAATGCTGAAATTGGGGGATGGCCCTGGGGCTTGTCGCTACCGCACCTGTGCCTAGGGGAGCAGGAACCTGAAGGAACCTCCCAGATCATCATAACAGACCATGACCATCATCGCCCTGAGGACATGGGGCACAATGCTCAGTTGGAGTCCCTTGGTCCTGAAACCAGCAGGAACGGAGCTCAAAGGACAGAGAGGCGCCTCCAGGAGAATTTCCATCCAGGGAAAAGCGGCCCACTGGAGGGCACAGAAGCAGCAACCCCACCGACCCGCAGGCCATTTGAACAGGATCACCTCCTGCACTTACTTAGCACGTTGTCCGTCTTCGTGTGTGGACCGTGACTGGCCCGCTCAGGGATGGTGCGCTTCCAGAGGAGGGCTAGAAACTTTTCAGTGCTTGCTCGTGGGTCAGAGGACCAAAGCCCAAGGAAGCAGAGGCTATCCTTCTTCCTCTGGGGCTGGGGAAGTCAGCCACCGACCTGGGGCGGGACCGGGCCCAGGAGTGTGTTCTTTCTGAAGCCACTGCCTTCGGTGGGTGTGGCTTTGCCTAAAAAAGGCCCACTCACCCCAGAGTCAGGAGCAGTGACAGGCTGTCTCCAACCCTAGCCCAGGACCACGACCCGAAACCATCCTGCCTTTGGGAGGACAGGTCTCCTGCAGGAGCCTGGGAGGGGACTGGCCCCTCTCCCACCCCGGGCTCCAGGATGCCCGGGACCTGCAAGAGCTCTTCATCTGAGGAGGAGTCTTGGAGAACAAGTGTATCTCGTCAGCCCAGCAAGTGAAATAACCAAAGCCCAAGGCTCAGGTTCTAACAGAAGCAGAATTTCAAAGTACTGTTTGGGGGAAGCCTCCTCCCCTCTTATGTGGCATTGGGGGTCCCCAAGGAAAGACTTCTTTCGTCTCCTTCCCTCAGAGAGAGGAGCTGACCCCAAGTCCCGCGGTCCCCACCGTGTCCCAGTGCTGAGGAAGAGCCACACGCAGGGGCCTGGTGTCAGGAGTGTGGTCGGCCACTGCTCCTGGGCTCCCAGCCAGTGGTCTGGCGGCTACGTGGAAGAGCTAAATTGATTTTGGGGGAAGGAGTGCTCACTGCCCACACCGCTCACCATCCCCCTCTGCACTCTGCAATCCAGGCTCGGTGCCCGGCTCACGTCCATCACCAGCACTCCACATGTTTCCGCCATGGGAGGGATCATTCAGCCTCACCCCATTGCACAGAAGAGGAAAGCGAGGCCCAGCGAGGAGAGGTTAAATGGCTCCAGTCCCAGAGCTGTTCAGCAGAGAACCTGGAAAGCCAGGCCTCCAGAGCCCCTGCTAGACCAGCCAGAGACTCCCTGAGGTGAAAGTGAGCCGTCCCCTGCCTGACCAGGCACGCAATGGCCCCTGACCTTCATGATGGCCTGTTCTTGACCGTGAAGATGAGCTGGCCGACTAGGAGGTGGAGTTCAGCTGGTGGGACAGGCTGTAGCTACAGGACAGAGTGACACATCTGAGCTAGCAGGGGCCACACTCTGGTCTCCCTCCCGGAGCCAGACCAGGAGCTGGAATTTCGGTGCCCGAGGGGCCGGCACACAACAGGGTCTGCACTGACCAGGGATCCATGGCCCCCAGGGAGAGTCCACTCTGCCCTCTCCCCGCTCCTGCCTGGCCTCACCTCTCCTCACTGTGTCGCTGCAGGACCCGGAACCAGGCCCCATACGGACGGGGGGACAGTCCGGGCTGATGGTCAGGGTTCCCCAAGGGACCCAGGGTGTTGCCAGGGCACTGGGAAAAGACAAGGTCTGGGTTCCGGTGTCCAACACCACCCTGCGAACGTGGGAGTAGTAAGAGATACCCTCCCCCAAGTCCGGAGGGCTATAGCACAAAAGGCCTCAGCTTACTCTGATGTCACTTGGGCTGCAGAGATGTAGTGTCTCAAGGGTGCCACAGTCTTATAGAAGTGCCTCTCGGCCTTGGATATCCATCCCCGACCCCCTGTGATCCCAGTCTTGGGAAAATGTTTTCTAACCCCTCGAGGTCCTTCTCAGAAGAGGACAGACTCGGGGCTTGGGGGCCTTAGGACCTGGCTACGCAGAAGGTGGAAGAGCACAGGGCCACCAGTCTGAAGACCAAGGTCAGGGCCCTACTTGTTTCAGCCTCAGGGTCCCCATGTGGAAGAGAATCCAGAATCACTGCTCCGGTCAGGTTGAGGAGGCCTTAGGAAGGAATGGGGCACCAGGACCGGAGAGGGAAACGGGGACAAGGGAGGCTTCTGCGGTTTCTCACATCGCCCATGGAACCCACGGGTCTGCTCCTGTGAGAGACACAGACACAGAGACAGAGAAGGGGACAGAGAATGAACCCAGGACAGAGGGAACCAGGAGAAGTCACAGACTCCATCAGCTTAGAAATGACATCCCGGCATTTTGTGCCATTCTGTTCCTGACAGGGCCGTCACATTGGCCATCCACCCTGGAGGGCAGGGGTTTCCACAGAGATGTGTGACCAGGACTCAGGTGTGCCAGGAGCCACTGTGGGGACGGCCCAGCGCATGGGCACAGACGAGGCCCGTGGACCTGAGCCTAACAGTAATGGGAGCCCCTGGAATCCTGTGTTGGGAGAGGTCAAGGTCAGAATCAGTTCATTACTACCTTCCCACAGGGGCTGGGACACAGGCAGGTGTGGGGTGGCTTTGCCCGGACCCCAGAGCAGATTCAAGCCCCTCTGAGCTGTGTTCCATGACAAGCGCAGCCCCTGGCTCATCCTTGCATTGTCAGCTTGGCACCAGCCTCCTGTGATAGCAGGCACGGAACATTTGGAGAGGTCCCTAACACTAACCTTAAACTGTACCCTAAACCTACCCCGTACCCTAACCCCAACACCTACCAGAACACTAACGCCTAACCCTACCCCTGAACCGAACCCAAACCCTAAAGCGTACCCTAACCCTAACCCGTACCCTAAATGGTAGCCTAACCCTAAACCCTACCCTGTACGGTAAACCGTGCCCTAACCCCTACCCTATCTCTAACCCGTACCCTAACCCGTACCCTAACCCATGCCCTAACCAGTACCCTAACTCTAACCCTAACCCTCGGTCAACGGGAAGAAAGAGGAAATCCCCGGAATTGTGGGGTTCATGAGACATTTGACCGCCAGTCCTGACAGGAAGATGACACTGTGCCAAATGGACCTGCTGATTTCTCAGAACACTGACATCCTGTGAAATGCTACATCACTGACCCACAGGCTGATGTTCCAAACCTTGGGTCTCCTAGATCCAGAGCAGAGAAGTGCTGTCAGGTGGGGATCAGTAGGTCCTCCGACCTATGGCCTGCACACCTGCTTCCATTTCTGGGAGAAGGGGAAACACACACTTGTTTTTAAGTAGTCATTATCTTCATTCTAAAGTAGACCCATGACCTTGACCTTTTTGGAAAAGCGAAATGACTCTTCCAAATGAAGACCTCAACTCATCTGTTCCTCATGCAACCTGAGTGCGACCAGGTTGACCCAGGCTCCAAGCCCCACCTGGAGGATCCTCCTGTACCATCTTGACAGCCCATGACCGGCACCAGCACCCCCGGGGGCACAATGCTGAATTTGGGGGAGGGCTCTGGGCCTTTTGGCCACCACACCTGTGCCCGGGGAAGCGGGAACCGGGAGGATCCTCCCAGATGATCCTCATGGAACCTTAGCAACATCCCTGAGGACATGGGGCACAATGCTGAAGCTTGAGGACGGCTCTGGGGATTCTTGCCACCCACACCTGTGCCTGGGGGGGCAGCGGGAACCTGGAGGGCCCTCCCAGACAATCCCAACGGACTATTAGCACCATCCCTGGGGAACATGGGGCACAATGCTGAAATTGGGGGATGGCCCTGGGGCTTGTCGCTACCGCACCTGTGCCTAGGGGAGCAGGAACCTGAAGGAACCTCCCAGATCATCATAACAGACCATGACCACCATCGCCCTGAGGACATGGGGCAGAATGCTCAGTTGGAGTCCCTTGGTCCTGAAACCAGCAGGAACGGAGCTCAAAGGACAGAGAGGCGCCTCCAGGAGAATTTCCATCCAGGGAAAAGCGGCCCACTGGAGGGCACAGAAGCAGCAACCCCACCGACCCGCAGGCCATTTGAACAGGATCACCTCCTGCACTTACTTAGCACGTTGTCCGTCTTCGTGTGTGGACCGTGACTGGCCCGCTCAGGGATGGTGCGCTTCCAGAGGAGGGCTAGAAACTTTTCAGTGCTTGCTCGTGGGTCAGAGGACCAAATCCCAAGGAAGCAGAGGCTATCCTTCTTCCTCTGGGGCTGGGGAAGTCAGCCACCGACCTGGGGCGGGACCGGGCCCAGGAGTGTGTTCTTTCTGAAGCCACTGCCTTCGGTGGGTGTGGCTTTGCCTAAAAAAGGCCCACTCACCCCAGAGTCAGGAGCAGTGACAGGCTGTCTCCAACCCTAGCCCAGGACCACGACCCGAAAACATCCTGCCTTTGGGAGGACAGGTCTCCTGCAGGAGCCTGGGAGGGGACTGGCCCCTCTCCCACCCCGGGCTCCAGGATGCCCGGGACCTGCAAGAGCTCTTCATCTGAGGAGGAGTCTTGGACAACAAGTGTATCTCGTCAGCCCAGCAAGTGAAATAACCAAAGCCCAAGGCTCAGGTTCTAACAGAAGCAGAATTTCAAAGTACTGTTTGAGGGAAGCCTCCTCCCCTCTTATGTGGCATTGGGGGTCCCCAAGGAAAGCCTTCTTTCGTCTCCTTCCCTCAGAGAGAGGAGCTGACCCTAAGTCCCGCGGTCCCCACCGTGTCCCAGTGCTGAGGAAGAGCCACACGCAGGGGCCTGGTGTCAGGAGTGTGGTCGGCCACTGCTCCTGGGCTCCCAGCCAGTGGTCTGGCGGCTACGTGGAAGAGCTAAATTGATTTTGGGGGAAGGAGTGCTCACTGCCCACACCGCTCACCATCCCCCTCTGCACTCTGCAATCCAGGCTCGGTGCCCGGCTCACGTCCATCACCAGCACTCCACATGTTTCGGCCATGGGAGGGATCATTCAGCCTCACCCCATTGCACAGAAGAGGAAAGCGAGGCCCAGCGAGGAGAGGTTAAATGGCTCCAGTCCCAGAGCTGTTCAGCAGAGAACCTGGAAAGCCAGGCCTCCAGAGCCCCTGCTAGACCAGCCAGAGACTCCCTGAGGTGAAAGTGAGCCGTCCCCTGCCTGACCAGGCATGGAATGGCCCCTGACCTTCATGATGGCCTGTTCTTGACCGTGAAGATGAGCTGGCCGACTAGGAGGTGGAGTTCAGCTGGTGGGACAGGCTGTAGCTACAGGACAGAGTGACACATCTGAGCTAGCAGGGGCCACACTCTGGTCTCCCTCCCGGAGCCAGACCAGGAGCTGGAATCTCGGTGCCCGAGGGGCCGGCACACAACAGGGTCTGCACTGACCAGGGATCCATGGCCCCCAGGGAGAGTCCACTCTGCCCTCTCCGCGCTCCTGCCTGGCCTCACCTCTCCTCACTGTGTCGCTGCAGGACCCGGAACCAGGCCCCATACGGACGGGGGGACAGTCCGGGCTGATGGTCAGGGTTCCCCAAGGGACCCAGGGTGTGGCCAGGGCACTGGGAAAAGACAAGGTCTGGGTTCCGGTGTCCAACACCACCCTGCGAACTTGGGAGTAGTAAGAGATACCCTCCCCCAAGTCCGGAGGGCTATAGCACAAAAGGCCTCAGCTTACTCTGATGTCACTTGGGCTGCAGAGATGTAGTGTCCCAAGGGTGCCACAGTCTTATAGAAGTGCCTCTCGGCCTTGGATATCCATCCCCGACCCCCTGTGATCCCAGTCTTGGGAAAATGTTTTCTAACCCCTCGAGGTCCTTCTCAGCAGAGGACAGACTCGGGGCTTGGGGGCCTTAGGACCTGGCTACGCAGAAGGTGGAAGAGCACAGGGCCACCAGTCTGAAGACCAAGGTCAGGGCCCTTCTTGTTTCAGCCTCAGGGTCCCCATGTGGAAGAGAATCCAGAATCACTGCTCCGGTCAGGTTGAGGAGGCCTTAGGAAGGAATGGGGCACCAGGACCGGAGAGGGAAACGGGGACAAGGGAGGCTTCTGCGGTTTCTCACATCGCCCATGGAACCCACGGGTCTGCTCCTGTGAGAGACACAGACACAGAGACAGAGAAGGGGACAGAGAATGAACCCAGGACAGAGGGAACCAGGAGAAGTCACAGACTCCATCAGCTTAGAAATGACATCCCGGCATTTTGTGCCATTCTGTTCCTGACAGGGCCGTCACATTGGCCATCCAACCTGGAGGGCAGGGGTTTCCACAGAGATGTGTGACCAGGACTCAGGTGTGCCAGGAGCCACTGTGGGGACGGCCCAGCGCATGGGCACAGACGAGGCCCGTGGACCTGAGCCTAACAGTAATGGGAGCCCCTGGAATCCTGTGTTGGGAGAGGTCAAGGTCAGAATCAGTTCATTACTACCTTCCCACAGGGGCTGGGACACAGGCAGTTGTGGGGTGGCTTTGCCCGGACCCCAGAGCAGATTCAAGCCCCTCTGAGCTGTGTTCCATGACAAGCGCAGCCCCTGGCTCATCCTTGCATTGTCAGCTTGGCACCAGCCTCCTGTGATAGCAGGCACGGAACATTTGGAGAGGTCCCTAACACTAACCTTAAACTGTACCCTAAACCTACCCCGTACCCTAACCCCAACACCTACCAGAACACTAACGCCTAACCCTACCCCTGAACCGAACCCAAACCCTAAAGCGTACCCTAACCCTAACCCGTACCCTAAATGGTAGCCTAACCCTAAACCCTACCCTGTACGGTAAACCGTGCCCTAACCCCTACCCTATCTCTAACCCGTACCCTAACCCGTACCCTAACCCATGCCCTAACCAGTACCCTAACTCTAACCCTAACCCTCGGTCAACGGGAGGAAAGAGGAAATCCCCGGAAGTGTGGGGTTCATGAGACATTTGACCGCCAGTCCTGACAGGAAGATGACACTGTGCCAAATGGACCTGCTGATTTCTCAGAACACTGACATCCTGTGAAATGCTACATCACTGACCCACAGGCTGATGTTCCAAACCTTGGGTCTCCTAGATCCAGAGCAGAGAAGTGCTGTCAGGTGGGGATAAGTAGGTCCTCCGACCTATGGCCTGCACACCTGCTTCCATTTCTGGGAGAAGGGGAAACACACACTTGTTTTTAAGTAGTCATTATCTTCATTCTAAAGTAGACCCATGACCTTGACCTTTTTGGAAAAGCGAAATGACTCTTCCAAATGAAGACCTCAACTCATCTGTTCCTCATGCAACCTGAGTGCGACCAGGTTGACCCAGGCTCCAAGCCCCACCTGGAGGATCCTCCTGTACCATCTTGACAGCCCATGACCGGCACCAGCACCCCCGGGGGCACAATGCTGAATTTGGGGGAGGGCTCTGGGCCTTTTGGCCACCACACCTGTGCCCGGGGAAGCGGGAACCGGGAGGATCCTCCCAGATGATCCTCATGGAACCTTAGCAACATCCCTGAGGACATGGGGCACAATGCTGAAGCTTGAGGACGGCTCTGGGGATTCTTGCCACCCACACCTGTGCCTGGGGGGGCAGCGGGAACCTGGAGGGCCCTCCCAGACAATCCCAACGGACTATTAGCACCATCCCTGGGGAACATGGGGCACAATGCTGAAATTGGGGGATGGCCCTGGGGCTTGTCGCTACCGCACCTGTGCCTAGGGGAGCAGGAACCTGAAGGAACCTCCCAGATCATCATAACAGACCATGACCACCATCGCCCTGAGGACATGGGGCACAATGCTCAGTTGGAGTCCCTTGGTCCTGAAACCAGCAGGAACGGAGCTCAAAGGACAGAGAGGCGCCTCCAGGAGAATTTCCATCCAGGGAAAAGCGGCCCACTGGAGGGCACAGAAGCAGCAACCCCACCGACCCGCAGGCCATTTGAACAGGATCACCTCCTGCACTTACTTAGCACGTTGTCCGTCTTCGTGTGTGGACCGTGACTGGCCCGCTCAGGGATGGTGCGCTTCCAGAGGAGGGCTAGAAACTTTTCAGTGCTTGCTCGTGGTTCAGAGGACCAAAGACCAAGGAAGCAGAGGCTATCCTTCTTCCTCTGGGGCTGGGGAAGTCAGCCACCGACCTGGGGCGGGACCGGGCCCAGGAGTGTGTTCTTTCTGAAGCCACTGCCTTCGGTGGGTGTTGCTTTGCCTAAAAAAGGCCCACTCACCCCAGAGTCAGGAGCAGTGACAGGCTGTCTCCAACCCTAGCCCAGGACCACGACCCGAAACCATCCTGCCTTTGGGAGGACAGGTCTCCTGCAGGAGCCTGGG
The DNA here is from genome assembly GCF_037043125.1 of Eumetopias jubatus. Lineage (NCBI taxonomy): Eukaryota > Metazoa > Chordata > Mammalia > Carnivora > Otariidae > Eumetopias > Eumetopias jubatus. The sequence goes on from NW_028274856.1 coordinate 659,124, forward strand.
AGGGGACTGGCCCCTCTCCCACCCCGGGCTCCAGGATGCCCGGGACCTGCAAGAGCTCTTCATCTGAGGAGGAGTCTTGGACAACAAGTGTATCTCGTCAGCCCAGCAAGTGAAATAACCAAAGCCCAAGGCTCAGGTTCTAACAGAAGCAGAATTTCAAAGTACTGTTTGGGGGAAGCCTCCTCCCCTCTTATGTGGCATTGGGGGTCCCCAAGGAAAGCCTTCTTTCGTCTCCTTCCCTCAGAGAGAGGAGCTGACCCCAAGTCCCGCGGTCCCCACCGTGTCCCAGTGCTGAGGAAGAGCCACACGCAGGGGCCTGGTGTCAGGAGTGTGGTCGGCCACTGCTCCTGGGCTCCCAGCCAGTGGTCTGGCGGCTACGTGGAAGAGCTAAATTGATTTTGGGGGAAGGAGTGCTCACTGCCCACACCGCTCACCATCCCCCTCTGCACTCTGCAATCCAGGCTCGGTGCCCGGCTTACGTCCATCACCAGCACTCCACATGTTTCCGCCATGGGAGGGATCATTCAGCCTCACCCCATTGCACAGAAGAGGAAAGCGAGGCCCAGCGAGGAGAGGTTAAATGGCTCCAGTCCCAGAGCTGTTCAGCAGAGAACCTGGAAAGCCAGGCCTCCAGAGCCCCTGCTAGACCAGCCAGAGACTCCCTGAGGTGAAAGTGAGCCGTCCCCTGCCTGACCAGGCACGCAATGGCCCCTGACCTTCATGATGGCCTGTTCTTGACCGTGAAGATGAGCTGGCCGACTAGGAGGTGGAGTTCAGCTGGTGGGACAGGCTGTAGCTACAGGACAGAGTGACACATCTGAGCTAGCAGGGGCCACACTCTGGTCTCCCTCCCGGAGCCAGACCAGGAGCTGGAATCTCGGTGCCCGAGGGGCCGGCACACAACAGGGTCTGCACTGACCAGGGATCCATGGCCCCCAGGGAGAGTCCACTCTGCCCTCTCCCCGCTCCTGCCTGGCCTCACCTCTCCTCACTGTGTCGCTGCAGGACCCGGAACCAGGCCCCATACGGACGGGGGGACAGTCCGGGCTGATGGTCAGGGTTCCCCAAGGGACCCAGGGTGTTGCCAGGGCACTGGGAAAAGACAAGGTCTGGGTTCCGGTGTCCAACACCACCCTGCGAACTTGGGAGTAGTAAGAGATACCCTCCCCCAAGTCCGGAGGGCTATAGCACAAAAGGCCTCAGCTTACTCTGATGTCACTTGGGCTGCAGAGATGTAGTGTCCCAAGGGTGCCACAGTCTTATAGAAGTGCCTCTCGGCCTTGGATATCCATCCCCGACCCCCTGTGATCCCAGTCTTGGGAAAATGTTTTCTAACCCCTCGAGGTCCTTCTCAGCAGAGGACAGACTCGGGGCTTGGGGGCCTTAGGACCTGGCTACGCTTCTGCGGAAGAAGAAGAGCGGTGGAAGAGCACAGGGCCACCAGTCTGAAGACCAAGGTCAGGGCCCTTCTTGTTTCAGCCTCAGGGTCCCCATGTGGAAGAGAAATCAGAATCACTGCTCCGGTCAGGTTGAGGAGGCCTTAGGAAGGAATGGGGCACCAGGACCGGAGAGGGAAACGGGGACAAGGGAGGCTTCTGCGGTTTCTCACATCGCCCATGGAAACCACGGGTCTGCTCCTGTGAGAGACACAGACACAGAGACAGAGAAGGGGACAGAGAATGAACCCAGGACAGAGGGAACCAGGAGAAGTCACAGACTCCATCAGCTTAGAAATGAAATCCCGGCATTTTGTGCCATTCTGTTCCTGACAGGGCCGTCACATTGGCCATCCAACCTGGAGGGCAGGGGTTTCCACAGAGATGTGTGACCAGGACTCAGGTGTGCCAGGAGCCACTGTGGGGACGGCCCAGCGCATGGGCACAGACGAGGCCCGTGGACCTGAGCCTAACAGTAATGGGAGACCCTGGAATCCTGTGTTGGGAGAGGTCAAGGTCAGAATCAGTTCATTACTACCTTCCCACAGGGGCTGGGACACAGGCAGTTGTGGGGTGGCTTTGCCCGGACCCCAGAGCAGATTCAAGCCCCTCTGAGCTGTGTTCCATGACAAGCGCAGCCCCTGGCTCATCCTTGCATTGTCAGCTTGGCACCAGCCTCCTGTGATAGCAGGCACGGAACATTTGGAGAGGTCCCTAACACTAACCTTAAACTGTACCCTAAACCTACCCCGTACCCTAACCCCAACACCTACCAGAACACTAACGCCTAACCCTACCCCTGTACCGAACCCAAACCCTAAAGCGTACCCTAACCCTAACCCGTACCCTAAATGGTAGCCTAACCCTAAACCCTACCCTGTACGGTAAACCGTGCCCTAACCCCTACCCTATCTCTAACCCGTACCCTAACCCGTACCCTAACCCATGCCCTAACCAGTACCCTAACTCTAACCCTAACCCTCGGTCAACGGGAGGAAAGAGGAAATCCCCGGAAGTGTGGGGTTCATGAGACATTTGACCGCCAGTCCTGACAGGAAGATGACACTGTGCCAAATGGACCTGTTGATTTCTCAGAACACTGACATCCTGTGAAATGCTACATCACTGACCCACAGGCTGATGTTCCAAACCTTGGGTCTCCTAGATCCAGAGCAGAGAAGTGCTGTCAGGTGGGGATCAGTAGGTCCTCCGACCTATGGCCTGCACACCTGCTTCCATTTCTGGGAGAAGGGGAAACACACACTTGTTTTTAAGTAGTCATTATCTTCATTCTAAAGTAGACCCATGACCTTGACCTTTTTGGAAAAGCGAAATGACTCTTCCAAATGAAGACCTCAACTCATCTGTTCCTCATGCAACCTGAGTGCGACCAGGTTGACCCAGGCTCCAAGCCCCACCTGGAGGATCCTCCTGTACCATCTTGACAGCCCATGACCGGCACCAGCACCCCCGGGGGCACAATGCTGAATTTGGGGGAGGGCTCTGGGCCTTTTGGCCACCACACCTGTGCCCGGGGAAGCGGGAACCGGGAGGATCCTCCCAGATGATCCTCATGGAACCTTAGCAACATCCCTGAGGACATGGGGCACAATGCTGAAGCTTGAGGACGGCTCTGGGGATTCTTGCCACCCACACCTGTGCCTGGGGGGGCAGCGGGAACCTGGAGGGCCCTCCCAGACAATCCCAACGGACTTTTAGCACCATCCCTGGGGAACATGGGGCACAATGCTGAAATTGGGGGATGGCCCTGGGGCTTGTCGCTACCGCACCTGTGCCTAGGGGAGCAGGAACCTGAAGGAACCTCCCAGATCATCATAACAGACCATGACCACCATCGCCCTGAGGACATGGGGCACAATGCTCAGTTGGAGTCCCTTGGTCCTGAAACCAGCAGGAACGGAGCTCAAAGGACAGAGAGGCGCCTCCAGGAGAATTTCCATCCAGGGAAAAGCGGCCCACTGGAGGGCACAGAAGCAGCAACCCCACCGACCCGCAGGCCATTTGAACAGGATCACCTCCTGCACTTACTTAGCACGTTGTCCGTCTTCGTGTGTGGACCGTGACTGGCCCGCTCAGGGATGGTGCGCTTCCAGAGGAGGGCTAGAAACTTTTCAGTGCTTGCTCGTGGGTCAGAGGACCAAAGCCCAAGGAAGCAGAGGCTATCCTTCTTCCTCTGGGGCTGGGGAAGTCAGCCACCGACCTGGGGCGGGACCGGGCCCAGGAGTGTGTTCTTTCTGAAGCCACTGCCTTCGGTGGGTGTTGCTTTGCCTAAAAAAGGCCCACTCACCCCAGAGTCAGGAGCAGTGACAGGCTGTCTCCAACCCTAGCCCAGGACCACGACCCGAAACCATCCTGCCTTTGGGAGGACAGGTCTCCTGCAGGAGCCTGGGAGGGGACTGGCCCCTCTCCCACCCCGGGCTCCAGGATGCCCGGGACCTGCAAGAGCTCTTCATCTGAGGAGGAGTCTTGGAGAACAAGTGTATCTCGTCAGCCCAGCAAGTGAAATAACCAAAGCCCAAGGCTCAGGTTCTAACAGAAGCAGAATTTCAAAGTACTGTTTGGGGGAAGCCTCCTCCCCTCTTATGTGGCATTGGGGGTCCCCAAGGAAAGCCTTCTTTCGTCTCCTTCCCTCAGAGAGAGGAGCTGACCCCAAGTCCCGCGGTCCCCACCGTGTCCCAGTGCTGAGGAAGAGCCACACGCAGGGGCCTGGTGTCAGGAGTGTGGTCGGCCACTGCTCCTGGGCTCCCAGCCAGTGGTCTGGCGGCTACGTGGAAGAGCTAAATTGATTTTGGGGGAAGGAGTGCTCACTGCCCACACCGCTCACCATCCCCCTCTGCACTCTGCAATCCAGGCTCGGTGCCCGGCTTACGTCCATCACCAGCACTCCACATGTTTCCGCCATGGGAGGGATCATTCAGCCTCACCCCATTGCACAGAAGAGGAAAGCGAGGCCCAGCGAGGAGAGGTTAAATGGCTCCAGTCCCAGAGCTGTTCAGCAGAGAACCTGGAAAGCCAGGCCTCCAGAGCCCCTGCTAGACCAGCCAGAGACTCCCTGAGGTGAAAGTGAGCCGTCCCCTGCCTGACCAGGCATGCAATGGCCCCTGACCTTCATGATGGCCTGTTCTTGACCGTGAAGATGAGCTGGCCGACTAGGAGGTGGAGTTCAGCTGGTGGGACAGGCTGTAGCTACAGGACAGAGTGACACATCTGAGCTAGCAGGGGCCACACTCTGGTCTCCCTCCCGGAGCCAGACCAGGAGCTGGAATCTCGGTGCCCGAGGGGCCGGCACACAACAGGGTCTGCACTGACCAGGGATCCATGGCCCCCAGGGAGAGTCCACTCTGCCCTCTCCCCGCTCCTGCCTGGCCTCACCTCTCCTCACTGTGTCGCTGCAGGACCCGGAACCAGGCCCCATACGGACGGGGGGACAGTCCGGGCTGATGGTCAGGGTTCCCCAAGGGACCCAGGGTGTTGCCAGGGCACTGGGAAAAGACAAGGTCTGGGTTCCGGTGTCCAACACCACCCTGCGAACTTGGGAGTAGTAAGAGATACCCTCCCCCAAGTCCGGAGGGCTATAGCACAAAAGGCCTCAGCTTACTCTGATGTCACTTGGGCTGCAGAGATGTAGTGTCCCAAGGGTGCCACAGTCTTATAGAAGTGCCTCTCGGCCTTGGATATCCATCCCCGACCCCCTGTGATCCCAGTCTTGGGAAAATGTTTTCTAACCCCTCGAGGTCCTTCTCAGAAGAGGACAGACTCGGGGCTTGGGGGCCTTAGGACCTGGCTACGCAGAAGGTGGAAGAGCACAGGGCCACCAGTCTGAAGACCAAGGTCAGGGCCCTACTTGTTTCAGCCTCAGGGTCCCCATGTGGAAGAGAATCCAGAATCACTGCTCCGGTCAGGTTGAGGAGGCCTTAGGAAGGAATGGGGCACCAGGACCGGAGAGGGAAACGGGGACAAGGGAGGCTTCTGCGGTTTCTCACATCGCCCATGGAACCCACGGGTCTGCTCCTTTGAGAGACACAGACACAGAGACAGAGAAGGGGACAGAGAATGAACCCAGGACAGAGGGAACCAGGAGAAGTCACAGACTCCATCAGCTTAGAAATGACATCCCGGCATTTTGTGCCATTCTGTTCCTGACAGGGCCGTCACATTGGCCATCCACCCTGGAGGGCAGGGGTTTCCACAGAGATGTGTGACCAGGACTCAGGTGTGCCAGGAGCCACTGTGGGGACGGCCCAGCGCATGGGCACAGACGAGGCCCGTGGACCTGAGCCTAACAGTAATGGGAGCCCCTGGAATCCTGTGTTGGGAGAGGTCAAGGTCAGAATCAGTTCATTACTACCTTCCCACAGGGGCTGGGACACAGGCAGGTGTGGGGTGGCTTTGCCCGGACCCCAGAGCAGATTCAAGCCCCTCTGAGCTGTGTTCCATGACAAGCGCAGCCCCTGGCTCATCCTTGCATTGTCAGCTTGGCACCAGCCTCCTGTGATAGCAGGCACGGAACATTTGGAGAGGTCCCTAACACTAACCTTAAACTGTACCCTAAACCTACCCCGTACCCTAACCCCAACACCTACCAGAACACTAACGCCTAACCCTACCCCTGAACCGAACCCAAACCCTAAAGCGTACCCTAACCCTAACCCGTACCCTAAATGGTAGCCTAACCCTAAACCCTACCCTGTACGGTAAACCGTGCCCTAACCCCTACCCTATCTCTAACCCGTACCCTAACCCGTACCCTAACCCATGCCCTAACCAGTACCCTAACTCTAACCCTAACCCTCGGTCAACGGGAGGAAAGAGGAAATCCCCGGAATTGTGGGGTTCATGAGACATTTGACCGCCAGTCCTGACAGGAAGATGACACTGTGCCAAATGGACCTGCTGATTTCTCAGAACACTGACATCCTGTGAAATGCTACATCACTGACCCACAGGCTGATGTTCCAAACCTTGGGTCTCCTAGATCCAGAGCAGAGAAGTGCTGTCAGGTGGGGATAAGTAGGTCCTCCGACCTATGGCCTGCACACCTGCTTCCATTTCTGGGAGAAGGGGAAACACACACTTGTTTTTAAGTAGTCATTATCTTCATTCTAAAGTAGACCCATGACCTTGACCTTTTTGGAAAAGCGAAATGACTCTTCCAAATGAAGACCTCAACTCATCTGTTCCTCATGCAACCTGAGTGCGACCAGGTTGACCCAGGCTCCAAGCCCCACCTGGAGGATCCTCCTGTACCATCTTGACAGCCCATGACCGGCACCAGCACCCCCGGGGGCACAATGCTGAATTTGGGGGAGGGCTCTGGGCCTTTTGGCCACCACACCTGTGCCCGGGGAAGCGGGAACCGGGAGGATCCTCCCAGATGATCCTCATGGAACCTTAGCAACATCCCTGAGGACATGGGGCACAATGCTGAAGCTTGAGGACGGCTCTGGGGATTCTTGCCACCCACACCTGTGCCTGGGGGGGCAGCGGGAACCTGGAGGGCCCTCCCAGACAATCCCAACGGACTATTAGCACCATCCCTGGGGAACATGGGGCACAATGCTGAAATTGGGGGATGGCCCTGGGGCTTGTCGCTACCGCACCTGTGCCTAGGGGAGCAGGAACCTGAAGGAACCTCCCAGATCATCATAACAGACCATGACCACCATCGCCCTGAGGACATGGGGCACAATGCTCAGTTGGAGTCCCTTGGTCCTGAAACCAGCAGGAACGGAGCTCAAAGGACAGAGAGGCGCCTCCAGGAGAATTTCCACCCAGGGAAAAGCGGCCCACTGGAGGGCACAGAAGCAGCAACCCCACCGACCCGCAGGCCATTTGAACAGGATCACCTCCTGCACTTACTTAGCACGTTGTCCGTCTTCGTGTGTGGACCGTGACTGGCCCGCTCAGGGATGGTGCGCTTCCAGAGGAGGGCTAGAAACTTTTCAGTGCTTGCTCGTGGGTCAGAGGACCAAAGCCCAAGGAAGCAGAGGCTATCCTTCTTCCTCTGGGGCTGGGGAAGTCAGCCACCGACCTGGGGCGCGACCGGGCCCAGGAGTGTGTTCTTTCTGAAGCCACTGCCTTCGGTGGGTGTTGCTTTGCCTAAAAAAGGCCCACTCACCCCAGAGTCAGGAGCAGTGACAGGCTGTCTCCAACCCTAGCCCAGGACCACGACCCGAAACCATCCTGCCTTTGGGAGGACAGGTCTCCTGCAGGAGCCTGGGAGGGGACTGGCCCCTCTCCCACCCCGGGCTCCAGGATGCCCGGGACCTGCAAGAGCTCTTCATCTGAGGAGGAGTCTTGGAGAACAAGTGTATCTCGTCAGCCCAGCAAGTGAAATAACCAAAGCCCAAGGCTCAGGTTCTAACAGAAGCAGAATTTCAAAGTACTGTTTGGGGGAAGCCTCCTCCCCTCTTATGTGGCATTGGGGGTCCCCAAGGAAAGACTTCTTTCGTCTCCTTCCCTCAGAGAGAGGAGCTGACCCCAAGTCCCGCGGTCCCCACCGTGTCCCAGTGCTGAGGAAGAGCCACACGCAGGGGCCTGGTGTCAGGAGTGTGGTCGGCCACTGCTCCTGGGCTCCCAGCCAGTGGTCTGGCGGCTACGTGGAAGAGCTAAATTGATTTTGGGGGAAGGAGTGCTCACTGCCCACACCGCTCACCATCCCCCTCTGCACTCTGCAATCCAGGCTCGGTGCCCGGCTCACGTCCATCACCAGCACTCCACATGTTTCCGCCATGGGAGGGATCATTCAGCCTCACCCCATTGCACAGAAGAGGAAAGCGAGGCCCAGCGAGGAGAGGTTAAATGGCTCCAGTCCCAGAGCTGTTCAGCAGAGATCCTGGAAAGCCAGGCCTCCAGAGCCCCTGCTAGACCAGCCAGAGACTCCCTGAGGTGAAAGTGAGCCGTCCCCTGCCTGACCAGGCACGCAATGGCCCCTGACCTTCATGATGGCCTGTTCTTGACCGTGAAGATGAGCTGGCCGACTAGGAGGTGGAGTTCAGCTGGTGGGACAGGCTGTAGCTACAGGACAGAGTGACACATCTGAGCTAGCAGGGGCCACACTCTGGTCTCCCTCCCGGAGCCAGACCAGGAGCTGGAATCTCGGTGCCCGAGGGGCCGGCACACAACAGGGTCTGCACTGACCAGGGATCCATGGCCCCCAGGGAGAGTCCACTCTGCCCTCTCCCCGCTCCTGCCTGGCCTCACCTCTCCTCACTGTGTCGCTGCAGGACCCGGAACCAGGCCCCATACGGACGGGGGGACAGTCCGGGCTGATGGTCAGGGTTCCCCAAGGGACCCAGGGTGTGGCCAGGGCACTGGGAAAAGACAAGGTCTGGGTTCCGGTGTCCAACACCACCCTGCGAACTTGGGAGTAGTAAGAGATACCCTCCCCCAAGTCCGGAGGGCTATAGCACAAAAGGCCTGAGCTTAATCTGATGTCACTTGGGCTGCAGAGATGTAGTGTCCCAAGGGTGCCACAGTCTTATAGAAGTGCCTCTCGGCCTTGGATATCCATCCCCGACCCCCTGTGATCCCAGTCTTGGGAAAATGTTTTCTAACCCCTCGAGGTCCTTCTCAGCAGAGGACAGACTCGGGGCTTGGGGGCCTTAGGACCTGGCTACGCAGAAGGTGGAAGAGCACAGGGCCACCAGTCTGAAGGCCAAGGTCAGGGCCCTTCTTGTTTCAGCCTCAGGGTCCCCATGTGGAAGAGAATCCAGAATCACTGCTCCGGTCAGGTTGAGGAGGCCTTAGGAAGGAATGGGGCACCAGGACCGGAGAGGGAAACGGGGACAAGGGAGGCTTCTGCGGTTTCTCACATCGCCCATGGAACCCACGGGTCTGCTCCTGTGAGAGACACAGACACAGAGACAGAGAAGGGGACAGAGAATGAACCCAGGACAGAGGGAACCAGGAGAAGTCACAGACTCCATCAGCTTAGAAATGAAATCCCGGCATTTTGTGCCATTCTGTTCCTGACAGGGCCGTCACATTGGCCATCCAACCTGGAGGGCAGGGGTTTCCACAGAGATGTGTGACCAGGACTCAGGTGTGCCAGGAGCCACTGTGGGGACGGCCCAGCGCATGGGCACAGACGAGGCCCGTGGACCTGAGCCTAACAGTAATGGGAGCCCCTGGAATCCTGTGTTGGGAGAGGTCAAGGTCAGAATCAGTTCATTACTACCTTCCCACAGGGGCTGGGACACAGGCAGTTGTGGGGTGGCTTTGCCCGGACCCCAGAGCAGATTCAAGCCCCTCTGAGCTGTGTTCCATGACAAGCGCAGCCCCTGGCTCATCCTTGCATTGTCAGCTTGGCACCAGCCTCCTGTGATAGCAGGCACGGAACATTTGGAGAGGTCCCTAACACTAACCTTAAACTGTACCCTAAACCTACCCCGTACCCTAACCCCAACACCTACCAGAACACTAACGCCTAACCCTACCCCTGAACCGAACCCAAACCCTAAAGCGTACCCTAACCCTAACCCGTACCCTAAATGGTAGCCTAACCCTAAACCCTACCCTGTACGGTAAACCGTGCCCTAACCCCTACCCTATCTCTATCCCGTACCCTAACCCGTACCCTAACCCATGCCCTAACCAGTACCCTAACTCTAACCCTAACCCTCGGTCAACGGGAGGAAAGAGGAAATCCCCGGAAGTGTGGGGTTCATGAGACATTTGACCGCCAGTCCTGACAGGAAGATGACACTGTGCCAAATGGACCTGCTGATTTCTCAGAACACTGACATCCTGTGAAATGCTACATCACTGACCCACAGGCTGATGTTCCAAACCTTGGGTCTCCTAGATCCAGAGCAGAGAAGTGCTGTCAGGTGGGGATCAGTAGGTCCTCCGACCTATGGCCTGCACACCTGCTTCCATTTCTGGGAGAAGGGGAAACACACACTTGTTTTTAAGTAGTCATTATCTTCATTCTAAAGTAGACCCATGACCTTGACCTTTTTGGAAAAGCGAAATGACTCTTCCAAATGAAGACCTCAACTCATCTGTTCCTCATGCAACCTGAGTGCGACCAGGTTGACCCAGGCTCCAAGCCCCACCTGGAGGATCCTCCTGTACCATCTTGACAGCCCATGACCGGCACCAGCACCCCCGGGGGCACAATGCTGAATTTGGGGGAGGGCTCTGGGCCTTTTGGCCACCACACCTGTGCCCGGGGAAGCGGGAACCGGGAGGATCCTCCCAGATGATCCTCATGGAACCTTAGCAACATCCCTGAGGACATGGGGCACAATGCCGAAGCTTGAGGACGGCTCTGGGGATTCTTGCCACCCACACCTGTGCCTGGGGGGGCAGCGGGAACCTGGAGGGCCCTCCCAGACAATCCCAACGGACTATTAGCACCATCCCTGGGGAACATGGGGCACAATGCTGAAATTGGGGGATGGCCCTGGGGCTTGTCGCTACCGCACCTGTGCCTAGGGGAGCAGGAACCTGAAGGAACCTCCCAGATCATCATAACAGACCATGACCACCATCGCCCTGAGGACATGGGGCACAATACTCAGTTGGAGTCCCTTGGTCCTGAAACCAGCAGGAACGGAGCTCAAAGGACAGAGAGGCGCCTCCAGGAGAATTTCCATCCAGGGAAAAGCGGCCCACTGGAGGGCACAGAAGCAGCAACCCCACCGACCCGCAGGCCATTTGAACAGGATCACCTCCTGCACTTACTTAGCACGTTGTCCGTCTTCGTGTGTGGACCGTGACTGGCCCGCTCAGGGATGGTGCGCTTCCAGAGGAGGGCTAGAAACTTTTCAGTGCTTGCTCGTGGGTCAGAGGACCAAAGCCCAAGGAAGCAGAGGCTATCCTTCTTCCTCTGGGGCTGGGGAAGTCAGCCACCGACCTGGGGCGGGACCGGGCCCAGGAGTGTGTTCTTTCTGAAGCCACTGCCTTCGGTGGGTGTTGCTTTGCCTAAAAAAGGCCCACTCACCCCAGAGTCAGGAGCAGTGACAGGCTGTCTCCAACCCTAGCCCAGGACCACGACCCGAAACCATCCTGCCTTTGGGAGGACAGGTCTCCTGCAGGAGCCTGGGAGGGGACTGGCCCCTCTCCCACCCCGGGCTCCAGGATGCCCGGGACCTGCAAGGGCTCTTCATCTGAGGAGGAGTCTTGGACAACAAGTGTATCTCGTCAGCCCAGCAAGTGAAATAACCAAAGCCCAAGGCTCAGGTTCTAACAGAAGCAGAATTTCAAAGTACTGTTTGGGGGAAGCCTCCTCCCCTCTTATGTGGCATTGGGGGTCCCCAAGGAAAGCCTTCTTTCGTCTCCTTCCCTCAGAGAGAGGAGCTGACCCCAAGTCCCGCGGTCCCCACCGTGTCCCAGTGCTGAGGAAGAGCCACACGCAGGGGCCTGGTGTCAGGAGTGTGGTCGGCCACTGCTCCTGGGCTCCCAGCCAGTGGTCTGGCGGCTACGTGGAAGAGCTAAATTGATTTTGGGGGAAGGAGTGCTCACTGCCCACACCGCTCACCATCCCCCTCTGCACTCTGCAATCCAGGCTCGGTGCCCGGCTTACGTCCATCACCAGCACTCCACATGTTTCCGCCATGGGAGGGATCATTCAGCCTCACCCCATTGCACAGAAGAGGAAAGCGAGGCCCAGCGAGGAGAGGTTAAATGGCTCCAGTCCCAGAGCTGTTCAGCAGAGAACCTGGAAAGCCAGGCCTCCAGAGCCCCTGCTAGACCAGACAGAGACTCCCTGAGGTGAAAGTGAGCCGTCCCCTGCCTGACCAGGCACGCAATGGCCCCTGACCTTCATGATGGCCTGTTCTTGACCGTGAAGATGAGCTGGCCGACTAGGAGGTGGAGTTCAGCTGGTGGGACAGGCTGTAGCTACAGGACAGAGTGACACATCTGAGCTAGCAGGGGCCACACTCTGGTCTCCCTCCCGGAGCCAGACCAGGAGCTGGAATCTCGGTGCCCGAGGGGCCGGCACACAACAGGGTCTGCACTGACCAGGGATCCATGGCCCCCAGGGAGAGTCCACTCTGCCCTCTCCCCGCTCCTGCGTGGCCTCACCTCTCCTCACTGTGTCGCTGCAGGACCCGGAACCAGGCCCCATACGGACGGGGGGACAGTCCGGGCTGATGGTCAGGGTTCCCCAAGGGACCCAGGGTGTTGCCAGGGCACTGGGAAAAGACAAGGTCTGGGTTCCGGTGTCCAACACCACCCTGCGAACTTGGGAGTAGTAAGAGATACCCTCCCCCAAGTCCGGAGGGCTATAGCACAAAAGGCCTCAGCTTACTCTGATGTCACTTGGGCTGCAGAGATGTAGTGTCCCAAGGGTGCCACAGTCTTATAGAAGTGCCTCTCGGCCTTGGATATCCATCCCCGACCCCCTGTGATCCCAGTCTTGGGAAAATGTTTTCTAACCCCTCGAGGTCCTTCTCAGCAGAGGACAGACTCGGGGCTTGGGGGCCTTAGGACCTGGCTACGCAGAAGGTGGAAGAGCACAGGGCCACCAGTCTGAAGACCAAGGTCAGGGCCCTACTTGTTTCAGCCTCAGGGTCCCCATGTGGAAGAGAATCCAGAATCACTGCTCCGGTCAGGTTGAGGAGGCCTTAGGAAGGAATGGGGCACCAGGACCGGAGAGGGAAACGGGGACAAGGGAGGCTTCTGCGGTTTCTCACATCGCCCATGGAACCCACGGGTCTGCTCCTATGAGAGACACAGACACAGAGACAGAGAAGGGGACAGAGAATGAACCCAGGACAGAGGGAACCAGGAGAAGTCACAGACTCCATCAGCTGAGAAATGACATCCCGGCATTTTGTGCCATTCTGTTCCTGACAGGGCCGTCACATTGGCCATCCAACCTGGAGGGCAGGGGTTTCCACAGAGATGTGTGACCAGGACTCAGGTGTGCCAGGAGCCACTGTGGGGACGGCCCAGCGCATGGGCACAGACGAGGCCCGTGGACCTGAGCCTAACAGTAATGGGAGCCCCTGGAATCCTGTGTTGGGAGAGGTCAAGGTCAGAATCAGTTCATTACTACCTTCCCACAGGGGCTGGGACACAGGCAGGTGTGGGGTGGCTTTGCCTGGACCCCAGAGCAGATTCAAGCCCCTCTGAGCTGTGTTCCATGACAAGCGCAGCCCCTGGCTCATCCTTGCATTGTCAGCTTGGCACCAGCCTCCTGTGATAGCAGGCACGGAACATTTGGAGAGGTCCCTAACACTAACCTTAAACTGTACCCTAAACCTACCCCGTACCCTAACCCCAACACCTACCAGAACACTAACGCCTAACCCTACCCCTGAACCGAACCCAAACCCTAAAGCGTACCCTAACCCTAACCCGTACCCTAAATGGTAGCCTAACCCTAAACCCTACCCTGTACGGTAAACCGTGCCCTAACCCCTACCCTATCTCTAACCCGTACCCTAACCCGTACCCTAACCCATGCCCTAACCAGTACCCTAACTCTAACCCTAACCCTCGGTCAACGGGAGGAAAGAGGAAATCCCCGGAAGTGTGGGGTTCATGAGACATTTGACCGCCAGTCCTGACAGGAAGTTGACACTGTGCCAAATGGACCTGCTGATTTCTCAGAACACTGACATCCTGTGAAATGCTACATCACTGACCCACAGGCTGATGTTCCAAACCTTGGGTCTCCTAGATCCAGAGCAGAGAAGTGCTGTCAGGTGGGGATCAGTAGGTCCTCCGACCTATGGCCTGCACACCTGCTTCCATTTCTGGGAGAAGGGGAAACACACACTTGTTTTTAAGTAGTCATTATCTTCATTCTAAAGTAGACCCATGACCTTGACCTTTTTGGAAAAGCGAAATGACTCTTCCAAATGAAGACCTCAACTCATCTGTTCCTCATGCAACCTGAGTGCGACCAGGTTGACCCAGGCTCCAAGCCCCACCTGGAGGATCCTCCTGTACCATCTTGACAGCCCATGACCGGCACCAGCACCCCCGGGGGCACAATGCTGAATTTGGGGGAGGGCTCTGGGCCTTTTGGCCACCACACCTGTGCCCGGGGAAGCGGGAACCGGGAGGATCCTCCCAGATGATCCTCATGGAACCTTAGCAACATCCCTGAGGACATGGGGCACAATGCCGAAGCTTGAGGACGGCTCTGGGGATTCTTGCCACCCACACCTGTGCCTGGGGGGGCAGCGGGAACCTGGAGGGCCCTCCCAGACAATCCCAACGGACTATTAGCACCATCCCTGGGGAACATGGGGCACAATGCTGAAATTGGGGGATGGCCCTGGGGCTTGTCGCTACCGCACCTGTGCCTAGGGGAGCAGGAACCTGAAGGAACCTCCCAGATCATCATAACAGACCATGACCACCATCGCCCTGAGGACATGGGGCACAATACTCAGTTGGAGTCCCTTGGTCCTGAAACCAGCAGGAACGGAGCTCAAAGGACAGAGAGGCGCCTCCAGGAGAATTTCCATCCAGGGAAAAGCGGCCCACTGGAGGGCACAGAAGCAGCAACCCCACCGACCCGCAGGCCATTTGAACAGGATCACCTCCTGCACTTACTTAGCACGTTGTCCGTCTTCGTGTGTGGACCGTGACTGGCCCGCTCAGGGATGGTGCGCTTCCAGAGGAGGGCTAGAAACTTTTCAGTGCTTGCTCGTGGGTCAGAGGACCAAAGCCCAAGGAAGCAGAGGCTATCCTTCTTCCTCTGGGGCTGGGGAAGTCAGCCACCGACCTGGGGCGGGACCGGGCCCAGGAGTGTGTTCTTTCTGAAGCCACTGCCTTCGGTGGGTGTTGCTTTGCCTAAAAAAGGCCCACTCACCCCAGAGTCAGGAGCAGTGACAGGCTGTCTCCAACCCTAGCCCAGGACCACGACCCGAAACCATCCTGCCTTTGGGAGGACAGGTCTCCTGCAGGAGCCTGGGAGGGGACTGGCCCCTCTCCCACCCCGGGCTCCAGGATGCCCGGGACCTGCAAGGGCTCTTCATCTGAGGAGGAGTCTTGGACAACAAGTGTATCTCGTCAGCCCAGCAAGTGAAATAACCAAAGCCCAAGGCTCAGGTTCTAACAGAAGCAGAATTTCAAAGTACTGTTTGGGGGAAGCCTCCTCCCCTCTTATGTGGCATTGGGGGTCCCCAAGGAAAGCCTTCTTTCGTCTCCTTCCCTCAGAGAGAGGAGCTGACCCCAAGTCCCGCGGTCCCCACCGTGTCCCAGTGCTGAGGAAGAGCCACACGCAGGGGCCTGGTGTCAGGAGTGTGGTCGGCCACTGCTCCTGGGCTCCCAGCCAGTGGTCTGGCGGCTACGTGGAAGAGCTAAATTGATTTTGGGGGAAGGAGTGCTCACTGCCCACACCGCTCACCATCCCCCTCTGCACTCTGCAATCCAGGCTCGGTGCCCGGCTCACGTCCATCACCAGCACTCCACATGTTTCCGCCATGGGAGGGATCATTCAGCCTCACCCCATTGCACAGAAGAGGAAAGCGAGGCCCAGCGAGGAGAGGTTAAATGGCTCCAGTCCCAGAGCTGTTCAGCAGAGAACCTGGAAAGCCAGGCCTCCAGAGCCCCTGCTAGACCAGCCAGAGACTCCCTGAGGTGAAAGTGAGCCGTCCCCTGCCTGACCAGCCACGCAATGGCCCCTGACCTTCATGATGGCCTGTTCTTGACCGTGAAGATGAGCTGGCTGACTAGGAGGTGGAGTTCAGCTGGTGGGACAGGCTGTAGCTACAGGACAGAGTGACACATCTCAGCTAGCAGGGGCCACACTCTGGTCTCCCTCCCGGAGCCAGACCAGGAGCTGGAATCTCGGTGCCCGAGGGGCCGGCACACAACAGGGTCTGCACTGACCAGGGATCCATGGCCCCCAGGGAGAGTCCACTCTGCCCTCTCCCCGCTCCTGCCTGGCCTCACCTCTCCTCACTGTGTCGCTGCAGGACCCGGAACCAGGCCCCATACGGACGGGGGGACAGTCCGGGCTGATGGTCAGGGTTCCCCAAGGGACCCAGGGTGTGGCCAGGGCACTGGGAAAAGACAAGGTCTGGGTTCCGGTGTCCAACACCACCCTGCGAACTTGGGAGTAGTAAGAGATACCCTCCCCCAAGTCCGGAGGGCTATAGCACAAAAGGCCTGAGCTTAATCTGATGTCACTTGGGCTGCAGAGATGTAGTGTCCCAAGGGTGCCACAGTCTTATACAAGTGCCTCTCGGCCTTGGATATCCATCCCCGACCCCCTGTGATCCCAGTCTTGGGAAAATGTTTTCTAACCCCTCGAGGTCCTTCTCAGCAGAGGACAGACTCGGGGCTTGGGGGCCTTAGGACCTGGCTACGCAGAAGGTGGAAGAGCACAGGGCCACCAGTCTGAAGACCAAGGTCAGGGCCCTTCTTGTTTCAGCCTCAGGGTCCCCATGTGGAAGAGAATCCAGAATCACTGCTCCGGTCAGGTTGAGGAGGCCTTAGGAAGGAATGGGGCACCAGGACCGGAGAGGGAAACGGGGACAAGGGAGGCTTCTGCGGTTTCTCACATCGCCCATGGAACCCACGGGTCTGCTCCTGTGAGAGACACAGACACAGAGACAGAGAAGGGGACAGAGAATGAACCCAGGACAGAGGGAACCAGGAGAAGTCACAGACTCCATCAGCTTAGAAATGAAATCCCGGCATTTTGTGCCATTCTGTTCCTGACAGGGCCGTCACATTGGCCATCCAACCTGGAGGGCAGGGGTTTCCACAGAGATGTGTGACCAGGACTCAGGTGTGCCAGGAGCCACTGTGGGGACGGCCCAGCGCATGGGCACAGACGAGGCCCGTGGACCTGAGCCTAACAGTAATGGGAGCCCCTGGAATCCTGTGTTGGGAGAGGTCAAGGTCAGAATCAGTTCATTACTACCTTCCCACAGGGGCTGGGACACAGGCAGATGTGGGGTGGCTTTGCCCGGACCCCAGAGCAGATTCAAGCCCCTCTGAGCTGTGTTCCATGACAAGCGCAGCCCCTGGCTCATCCTTGCATTGTCAGCTTGGCACCAGCCTCCTGTGATAGCAGGCACGGAACATTTGGAGAGGTCCCTAACACTAACCTTAAACTGTACCCTAAACCTACCCCGTACCCTAACCCCAACACCTACCAGAACACTAACGCCTAACCCTACCCCTGAACCGAACCCAAACCCTAAAGCGTACCCTAACCCTAACCCGTACCCTAAATGGTAGCCTAACCCTAAACCCTACCCTGTACGGTAAACCGTGCCCTAACCCCTACCCTATCTCTAACCCGTACCCTAACCCGTACCCTAACCCATGCCCTAACCAGTACCCTAACTCTAACCCTAACCCTCGGTCAACGGGAGTAAAGAGGAAATCCCCGGAAGTGTGGGGTTCATGAGACATTTGACCGCCAGTCCTGACAGGAAGATGACACTGTGCCAAATGGACCTGCTGATTTCTCAGAACACTGACATCCTGTGAAATGCTACATCACTGACCCACAGGCTGATGTTCCAAACCTTGGGTCTCCTAGATCCAGAGCAGAGAAGTGCTGTCAGGTGGGGATAAGTAGGTCCTCCGACCTATGGCCTGCACACCTGCTTCCATTTCTGGGAGAAGGGGAAACACACACTTGTTTTTAAGTAGTCATTATCTTCATTCTAAAGTAGACCCATGACCTTGACCTTTTTGGAAAAGCGAAATGACTCTTCCAAATGAAGACCTCAACTCATCTGTTCCTCATGCAACCTGAGTGCGACCAGGTTGACCCAGGCTCCAAGCCCCACCTGGAGGATCCTCCTGTACCATCTTGACAGCCCATGACCGGCACCAGCACCCCCGGGGGCACAATGCTGAATTTGGGGGAGGGCTCTGGGCCTTTTGGCCACCACACCTGTGCCCGGGGAAGCGGGAACCGGGAGGATCCTCCCAGATGATCCTCATGAAACCTTAGCAACATCCCTGAGGACATGGGGCACAATGCCGAAGCTTGAGGACGGCTCTGGGGATTCTTGCCACCCACACCTGTGCCTGGGGGGGCAGCGGGAACCTGGAGGGCCCTCCCAGACAATCCCAACGGACTATTAGCACCATCCCTGGGGAACATGGGGCACAATGCTGAAATTGGGGGATGGCCCTGGGGCTTGTCGCTACCGCACCTGTGCCTAGGGGAGCAGGAACTTGAAGGAACCTCCCAGATCATCATAACAGACCATGACCACCATCGCCCTGAGGACATGGGGCACAATGCTCAGTTGGAGTCCCTTGGTCCTGAAACCAGCAGGAACGGAGCTCAAAGGACAGAGAGGCGCCTCCAGGAGAATTTCCATCCAGGGAAAAGCGGCCCACTGGAGGGCACAGAAGCAGCAACCCCACCGACCCGCAGGCCATTTGAACAGGATCACCTCCTGCACTTACTTAGCACGTTGTCCGTCTTCGTGTGTGGACCGTGACTGGCCCGCTCAGGGATGGTGCGCTTCCAGAGGAGGGCTAGAAACTTTTCAGTGCTTGCTCGTGGGTCAGAGGACCAAAGCCCAAGGAAGCAGAGGCTATCCTTCTTCCTCTGGGGCTGGGGAAGTCAGCCACCGACCTGGGGCGGGACCGGGCCCAGGAGTGTGTTCTTTCTGAAGCCACTGCCTTCGGTGGGTGTTGCTTTGCCTAAAAAAGGCCCACTCACCCCAGAGTCAGGAGCAGTGACAGGCTGTCTCCAACCCTAGCCCAGGACCACGACCCGAAACCATCCTGCCTTTGGGAGGACAGGTCTCCTGCAGGAGCCTGGGAGGGGACTGGCCCCTCTCCCACCCCGGGCTCCAGGATGCCCGGGACCTGCAAGGGCTCTTCATCTGAGGAGGAGTCTTGGACAACAAGTGTATCTCGTCAGCCCAGCAAGTGAAATAACCAAAGCCCAAGGCTCAGGTTCTAACAGAAGCAGAATTTCAAAGTACTGTTTGGGGGAAGCCTCCTCCCCTCTTATGTGGCATTGGGGGTCCCCAAGGAAAGCCTTCTTTCGTCTCCTTCCCTCAGAGAGAGGAGCTGACCCCAAGTCCCGCGGTCCCCACCGTGTCCCAGTGCTGAGGAAGAGCCACACGCAGGGGCCTGGTGTCAGGAGTGTGGTCGGCCACTGCTCCTGGGCTCCCAGCCAGTGGTCTGGCGGCTACGTGGAAGAGCTAAATTGATTTTGGGGGAAGGAGTGCTCACTGCCCACACCGCTCACCATCCCCCTCTGCACTCTGCAATCCAGGCTCGGTGCCCGGCTCACGTCCATCACCAGCACTCCACATGTTTCCGCCATGGGAGGGATCATTCAGCCTCACCCCATTGCACAGAAGAGGAAAGCGAGGCCCAGCGAGGAGAGGTTAAATGGCTCCAGTCCCAGAGCTGTTCAGCAGAGAACCTGGAAAGCCAGGCCTCCAGAGCCCCTGCTAGACCAGCCAGAGACTCCCTGAGGTGAAAGTGAGCCGTCCCCTGCCTGACCAGCCACGCAATGGCCCCTGACCTTCATGATGGCCTGTTCTTGACCGTGAAGATGAGCTGGCTGACTAGGAGGTGGAGTTCAGCTGGTGGGACAGGCTGTAGCTACAGGACAGAGTGACACATCTCAGCTAGCAGGGGCCACACTCTGGTCTCCCTCCCGGAGCCAGACCAGGAGCTGGAATCTCGGTGCCCGAGGGGCCGGCACACAACAGGGTCTGCACTGACCAGGGATCCATGGCCCCCAGGGAGAGTCCACTCTGCCCTCTCCCCGCTCCTGCCTGGCCTCACCTCTCCTCACTGTGTCGCTGCAGGACCCGGAACCAGGCCCCATACGGACGGGGGGACAGTCCGGGCTGATGGTCAGGGTTCCCCAAGGGACCCAGGGTGTGGCCAGGGCACTGGGAAAAGACAAGGTCTGGGTTCCGGTGTCCAACACCACCCTGCGAACTTGGGAGTAGTAAGAGATACCCTCCCCCAAGTCCGGAGGGCTATAGCACAAAAGGCCTGAGCTTAATCTGATGTCACTTGGGCTGCAGAGATGTAGTGTCCCAAGGGTGCCACAGTCTTATACAAGTGCCTCTCGGCCTTGGATATCCATCCCCGACCCCCTGTGATCCCAGTCTTGGGAAAATGTTTTCTAACCCCTCGAGGTCCTTCTCAGCAGAGGACAGACTCGGGGCTTGGGGGCCTTAGGACCTGGCTACGCAGAAGGTGGAAGAGCACAGGGCCACCAGTCTGAAGACCAAGGTCAGGGCCCTTCTTGTTTCAGCCTCAGGGTCCCCATGTGGAAGAGAATCCAGAATCACTGCTCCGGTCAGGTTGAGGAGGCCTTAGGAAGGAATGGGGCACCAGGACCGGAGAGGGAAACGGGGACAAGGGAGGCTTCTGCGGTTTCTCACATCGCCCATGGAACCCACGGGTCTGCTCCTGTGAGAGACACAGACACAGAGACAGAGAAGGGGACAGAGAATGAACCCAGGACAGAGGGAACCAGGAGAAGTCACAGACTCCATCAGCTTAGAAATGAAATCCCGGCATTTTGTGCCATTCTGTTCCTGACAGGGCCGTCACATTGGCCATCCAACCTGGAGGGCAGGGGTTTCCACAGAGATGTGTGACCAGGACTCAGGTGTGCCAGGAGCCACTGTGGGGACGGCCCAGCGCATGGGCACAGACGAGGCCCGTGGACCTGAGCCTAACAGTAATGGGAGCCCCTGGAATCCTGTGTTGGGAGAGGTCAAGGTCAGAATCAGTTCATTACTACCTTCCCACAGGGGCTGGGACACAGGCAGATGTGGGGTGGCTTTGCCCGGACCCCAGAGCAGATTCAAGCCCCTCTGAGCTGTGTTCCATGACAAGCGCAGCCCCTGGCTCATCCTTGCATTGTCAGCTTGGCACCAGCCTCCTGTGATAGCAGGCACGGAACATTTGGAGAGGTCCCTAACACTAACCTTAAACTGTACCCTAAACCTACCCCGTACCCTAACCCCAACACCTACCAGAACACTAACGCCTAACCCTACCCCTGAACCGAACCCAAACCCTAAAGCGTACCCTAACCCTAACCCGTACCCTAAATGGTAGCCTAACCCTAAACCCTACCCTGTACGGTAAACCGTGCCCTAACCCCTACCCTATCTCTAACCCGTACCCTAACCCGTACCCTAACCCATGCCCTAACCAGTACCCTAACTCTAACCCTAACCCTCGGTCAACGGGAGTAAAGAGGAAATCCCCGGAAGTGTGGGGTTCATGAGACATTTGACCGCCAGTCCTGACAGGAAGATGACACTGTGCCAAATGGACCTGCTGATTTCTCAGAACACTGACATCCTGTGAAATGCTACATCACTGACCCACAGGCTGATGTTCCAAACCTTGGGTCTCCTAGATCCAGAGCAGAGAAGTGCTGTCAGGTGGGGATAAGTAGGTCCTCCGACCTATGGCCTGCACACCTGCTTCCATTTCTGGGAGAAGGGGAAACACACACTTGTTTTTAAGTAGTCATTATCTTCATTCTAAAGTAGACCCATGACCTTGACCTTTTTGGAAAAGCGAAATGACTCTTCCAAATGAAGACCTCAACTCATCTGTTCCTCATGCAACCTGAGTGCGACCAGGTTGACCCAGGCTCCAAGCCCCACCTGGAGGATCCTCCTGTACCATCTTGACAGCCCATGACCGGCACCAGCACCCCCGGGGGCACAATGCTGAATTTGGGGGAGGGCTCTGGGCCTTTTGGCCACCACACCTGTGCCCGGGGAAGCGGGAACCGGGAGGATCCTCCCAGATGATCCTCATGGAACCTTAGCAACATCCCTGAGGACATGGGGCACAATGCCGAAGCTTGAGGACGGCTCTGGGGATTCTTGCCACCCACACCTGTGCCTGGGGGGGCAGCGGGAACCTGGAGGGCCCTCCCAGACAATCCCAACGGACTATTAGCACCATCCCTGGGGAACATGGGGCACAATGCTGAAATTGGGGGATGGCCCTGGGGCTTGTCGCTACCGCACCTGTGCCTAGGGGAGCAGGAACTTGAAGGAACCTCCCAGATCATCATAACAGACCATGACCACCATCGCCCTGAGGACATGGGGCACAATGCTCAGTTGGAGTCCCTTGGTCCTGAAACCAGCAGGAACGGAGCTCAAAGGACAGAGAGGCGCCTCCAGGAGAATTTCCATCCAGGGAAAAGCGGCCCACTGGAGGGCACAGAAGCAGCAACCCCACCGACCTGCAGGCCATTTGAACAGGATCACCTCCTGCACTTACTTAGCACGTTGTCCGTCTTCGTGTGTGGACCGTGACTGGCCCGCTCAGGGATGGTGCGCTTCCAGAGGAGTGCTAGAAACTTTTCAGTGCTTGCTCGTGGGTCAGAGGACCAAAGCCCAAGGAAGCAGAGGCTATCCTTCTTCCTCTGGGGCTGGGGAAGTCAGCCACCGACCTGGGGCGGGACCGGGCCCAGGAGTGTGTTCTTTCTGAAGCCACTGCCTTCGGTGGGTGTTGCTTTGCCTAAAAAAGGCCCACTCACCCCAGAGTCAGGAGCAGTGACAGGCTGTCTCCAACCCTAGCCCAGGACCACGACCCGAAACCATCCTGCCTTTGGGAGGACAGGTCTCCTGCAGGAGCCTGGGAGGGGACTGGCCCCTCTCCCACCCCGGGCTCCAGGATGCCCGGGACCTGCAAGGGCTCTTCATCTGAGGAGGAGTCTTGGACAACAAGTGTATCTCGTCAGCCCAGCAAGTGAAATAACCAAAGCCCAAGGCTCAGGTTCTAACAGAAGCAGAATTTCAAAGTACTGTTTGGGGGAAGCCTCCTCCCCTCTTATGTGGCATTGGGGGTCCCCAAGGAAAGCCTTCTTTCGTCTCCTTCCCTCAGAGAGAGGAGCTGACCCCAAGTCCCGCGGTCCCCACCGTGTCCCAGTGCTGAGGAAGAGCCACACGCAGGGGCCTGGTGTCAGGAGTGTGGTCGGCCACTGCTCCTGGGCTCCCAGCCAGTGGTCTGGCGGCTACGTGGAAGAGCTAAATTGATTTTGGGGGAAGGAGTGCTCACTGCCCACACCGCTCACCATCCCCCTCTGCACTCTGCAATCCAGGCTCGGTGCCCGGCTTACGTCCATCACCAGCACTCCACATGTTTCCGCCATGGGAGGGATCATTCAGCCTCACCCCATTGCACAGAAGAGGAAAGCGAGGCCCAGCGAGGAGAGGTTAAATGGCTCCAGTCCCAGAGCTGTTCAGCAGAGAACCTGGAAAGCCAGGCCTCCGGAGCCCCTGCTAGACCAGCCAGAGACTCCCTGAGGTGAAAGTGAGCCGTCCCCTGCCTGACCAGGCACGCAATGGCCCCTGACCTTCATGATGGCCTGTTCTTGACCGTGAAGATGAGCTGGCCGACTAGGAGGTGGAGTTCAGCTGGTGGGACAGGCTGTAGCTACAGGACAGAGTGACACATCTGAGCTAGCAGGGGCCACACTCTGGTCTCCCTCCCGGAGCCAGACCAGGAGCTGGAATCTCGGTGCCCGAGGGGCCGGCACACAACAGGGTCTGCACTGACCAGGGATCCATGGCCCCCAGGGAGAGTCCACTCTGCCCTCTCCCCGCTCCTGCCTGGCCTCACCTCTCCTCACTGTGTCGCTGCAGGACCCGGAACCAGGCCCCATACGGACGGGGGGACAGTCCGGGCTGATGGTCAGGGTTCCCCAAGGGACCCAGGGTGTTGCCAGGGCACTGGGAAAAGACAAGGTCTGGGTTCCGGTGTCCAACACCACCCTGCGAACTTGGGAGTAGTAAGAGATACCCTCCCCCAAGTCCGGAGGGCTATAGCACAAAAGGCCTCAGCTTACTCTGATGTCACTTGGGCTGCAGAGATGTAGTGTCCCAAGGGTGCCACAGTCTTATAGAAGTGCCTCTCGGCCTTGGATATCCATCCCCGACCCCCTGTGATCCCAGTCTTGGGAAAATGTTTTCTAACCCCTCGAGGTCCTTCTCAGCAGAGGACAGACTCGGGGCTTGGGGGCCTTAGGACCTGGCTACGCAGAAGGTGGAAGAGCACAGGGCCACCAGTCTGAAGACCAAGGTCAGGGCCCTACTTGTTTCAGCCTCAGGGTCCCCATGTGGAAGAGAATCCAGAATCACTGCTCCGGTCAGGTTGAGGAGGCCTTAGGAAGGAATGGGGCACCAGGACCGGAGAGGGAAACGGGGACAAGGGAGGCTTCTGCGGTTTCTCACATCGCCCATGGAACCCACGGGTCTGCTCCTATGAGAGACACAGACACAGAGACAGAGAAGGGGACAGAGAATGAACCCAGGACAGAGGGAACCAGGAGAAGTCACAGACTCCATCAGCTGAGAAATGACATCCCGGCATTTTGTGCCATTCTGTTCCTGACAGGGCCGTCACATTGGCCATCCAACCTGGAGGGCAGGGGTTTCCACAGAGATGTGTGACCAGGACTCAGGTGTGCCAGGAGCCACTGTGGGGACGGCCCAGCGCATGGGCACAGACGAGGCCCGTGGACCTGAGCCTAACAGTAATGGGAGCCCCTGGAATCCTGTGTTGGGAGAGGTCAAGTTCAGAATCAGTTCATTACTACCTTCCCACAGGGGCTGGGACACAGGCAGGTGTGGGGTGGCTTTGCCTGGACCCCAGAGCAGATTCAAGCCCCTCTGAGCTGTGTTCCATGACAAGCGCAGCCCCTGGCTCATCCTTGCCTTGTCAGCTTGGCACCAGCCTCCTGTGATAGCAGGCACGGAACATTTGGAGAGGTCCCTAACACTAACCTTAAACTCTACCCTAAACCTACCCCGTACCCTAACCCCAACACCTACCAGAACACTAACGCCTAACCCTACCCCTGAACCGAACCCAAACCCTAAAGCGTACCCTAACCCTAACCCGTACCCTAAATGGTAGCCTAACCCTAAACCCTACCCTGTACGGTAAACCGTGCCCTAACCCCTACCCTATCTCTAACCCGTACCCTAACCCGTACCCTAACCCATGCCCTAACCAGTACCCTAACTCTAACCCTAACCCTCGGTCAACGGGAGGAAAGAGGAAATCCCCGGAAGTGTGGGGTTCATGAGACATTTGACCGCCAGTCCTGACAGGAAGATGACACTGTGCCAAATGGACCTGCTGATTTCTCAGAACACTGACATCCTGTGAAATGCTACATCACTGACCCACAGGCTGATGTTCCAAACCTTGGGTCTCCTAGATCCAGAGCAGAGAAGTGCTGTCAGGTGGGGATAAGTAGGTCCTCCGACCTATGGCCTGCACACCTGCTTCCATTTCTGGGAGAAGGGGAAACACACACTTGTTTTTAAGTAGTCATTATCTTCATTCTAAAGTAGACCCATGACCTTGACCTTTTTGGAAAAGCGAAATGACTCTTCCAAATGAAGACCTCAACTCATCTGTTCCTCATGCAACCTGAGTGCGACCAGGTTTACCCAGGCTCCAAGCCCCACCTGGAGGATCCTCCTGTACCATCTTGACAGCCCATGACCGGCACCAGCACCCCCGGGGGCACAATGCTGAATTTGGGGGAGGGCTCTGGGCCTTTTGGCCACCACACCTGTGCCTGGGGAAGCGGGAACCGGGAGGATCCTCCCAGATGATCCTCATGGAACCTTAGCAACATCCCTGAGGACATGGGGCACAATGCTGAAGCTTGAGGACGGCTCTGGGGATTCTTGCCACCCACACCTGTGCCTGGGGGGGCAGCGGGAACCTGGAGGGCCCTCCCAGACAATCCCAACGGACTATTAGCACCATCCCTGGGGAACATGGGGCACAAAGCTGAAATTGGGGGATGGCCCTGGGGCTTGTCGCTCCCGCACCTGTGCCTAGGGGAGCAGGAACCTGAAGGAACCTCCCAGATCATCATAACAGACCATGACCACCATCGCCCTGAGGACATGGGGCACAATGCTCAGTTGGAGTCCCTTGGTCCTGAAACCAGCAGGAACGGAGCTCAAAGGACAGAGAGGCGCCTCCCGGAGAATTTCCATCCAGGGAAAAGCGGCCCACTGGAGGGCACAGAAGCAGCAACCCCACCGACCCGCAGGCCATTTGAACAGGATCACCTCCTGCACTTACTTAGCACGTTGTCCGTCTTCGTGTGTGGACCGTGACTGGCCCGCTCAGGGATGGTGCGCTTCCAGAGGAGGGCTAGAAACTTTTCAGTGCTTGCTCGTGGGTCAGAGGACCAAAGCCCAAGGAAGCAGAGGCTATCCTTCTTCCTCTGGGGCTGGGGAAGTCAGCCACCGCCCTGGGGCGGGACCGGGCCCAGGAGTGTGTTCTTTCTGAAGCCACTGCCTTCGGTGGGTGTTGCTTTGCCTAAAAAAGGCCCACTCACCCCAGAGTCAGGAGCAGTGACAGGCTGTCTCCAACCCTAGCCCAGGACCACGACCCGAAACCATCCTGCCTTTGGGAGGACAGGTCTCCTGCAGGAGCCTGGGAGGGGACTGGCCCCTCTCCCACCCCGGGCTCCAGGATGCCCGGGACCTGCAAGAGCTCTTCATCTGAGGAGGAGTCTTGGAGAACAAGTGTATCTCGTCAGCCCAGCAAGTGAAATAACCAAAGCCCAAGGCTCAGGTTCTAACAGAAGCAGAATTTCAAAGTACTGTTTGGGGGAAGCCTCCTCCCCTCTTATGTGGCATTGGGGGTCCCCAAGGAAAGCCTTCTTTCGTCTCCTTCCCTCAGAGAGAGGAGCTGACCCCAAGTCCCGCGGTCCCCACCGTGTCCCAGTGCTGAGGAAGAGCCACACGCAGGGGCCTGGTGTCAGGAGTGTGGTCGGCCACTGCTCCTGGGCTCCCAGCCAGTGGTCTGGCGGCTACGTGGAAGAGCTAAATTGATTTTGGGGGAAGGAGTGCTCACTGCCCACACCGCTCACCATCCCCCTCTGCACTCTGCAATCCAGGCTCGGTGCCCGGCTTACGTCCATCACCAGCACTCCACATGTTTCCGCCATGGGAGGGATCATTTAGCCTCACCCCATTGCACAGAAGAGGAAAGCGAGGCCCAGCGAGGAGAGGTTAAATGGCTCCAGTCCCAGAGCTGTTCAGCAGAGAACTTGGAAAGCCAGGCCTCCAGAGCCCCTGCTAGACCAGCCAGAGACTCCCTGAGGTGAAAGTGAGCCGTCCCCTGCCTGACCAGGCACGCAATGGCCCCTGACCTTCATGATGGCCTGTTCTTGACCGTGAAGATGAGCTGGCCAACTAGGAGGTGGAGTTCAGCTGGTGGGACAGGCTGTAGCTACAGGACAGAGTGACACATCTGAGCTAGCAGGGGCCACACTCTGGTCTCCCTCCCGGAGCCAGACCAGGAGCTGGAATCTCGGTGCCCGAGGGGCCGGCACACAACAGGGTCTGCACTGACCAGGGATCCATGGCCCCCAGGGAGAGTCCACTCTGCCCTCTCCCCGCTCCTGCCTGGCCTCACCTCTCCTCACTGTGTCGCTGCAGGACCCGGAACCAGGCCCCATAGGGTCGGGGGGACAGTCCGGGCTGATGGTCAGGGTTCCCCAAGGGACCCAGGGTGTTGCCAGGGCACTGGGAAAAGACAAGGTCTGGGTTCCGGTGTCCAACACCACCCTGCGAACTTGGGAGTAGTAAGAGATACCCTCCCCCAAGTCCGGAGGGCTATAGCACAAAAGGCCTCAGCTTACTCTGATGTCACTTGGGCTGCAGAGATGTAGTGTCCCAAGGGTGCCACAGTCTTATAGAAGTGCCTCTCGGCCTTGGATATCCATCCCCGACCCCCTGTGATCCCAGTCTTGGGAAAATGTTTTCTAACCCCTCCAGGTCCTTCTCAGCAGAGGACAGACTCGGGGCTTGGGGGCCTTAGGAACTGGCTACGCAGAAGGTGGAAGAGCACAGGGCCACCAGTCTGAAGACCAAGGTCAGGGCCCTACTTGTTTCAGCCTCAGGGTCACCATGTGGAAGAGAATCCAGAATCACTGCTCCGGTCAGGTTGAGGAGGCCTTAGGAAGGAATGGGGCACCAGGACCGGAGAGGGAAACGGGGACAAGGGAGGCTTCTGCGGTTTCTCACATCGCCCATGGAACCCACGGGTCTGCTCCTGTGAGAGACACAGACACAGAGACAGAGAAGGGGACAGAGAATGAACCCAGGACAGAGGGAACCAGGAGAAGTCACAGACTCCATCAGCATAGAAATGACATCCCGGCATTTTGTGCCATTCTGTTCCTGACAGGGCCGTCACATTGGCCATCCAACCTGGAGGGCAGGGGTTTCCACAGAGATGTGTGACCAGGACTCAGGTGTGCCAGGAGCCACTGTGGGGACGGCCCAGCGCATGGGCACAGACGAGGCCCGTGGACCTGAGCCTAACAGTAATGGGAGCCCCTGGAATCCTGTGTTGGGAGAGGTCAAGTTCAGAATCAGTTCATTACTACCTTCCCACAGGGGCTGGGACACAGGCAGGTGTGGGGTGGCTTTGCCTGGACCCCAGAGCAGATTCAAGCCCCTCTGAGCTGTGTTCCATGACAAGCGCAGCCCCTGGCTCATCCTTGCATTGTCAGCTTGGCACCAGCCTCCTGTGATAGCAGGCACGGAACATTTGGAGAGGTCCCTAACAGTAACCTTAAACTGTACCCTAAACCTACCCCGTACCCTAACCCCAACACCTACCAGAACACTAACGCCTAACCATACCCCTGAACCGAACCCAAACCCTAAAGCGTACCCTAACCCTAACCCGTACACTAAATGGTAGCCTAACCCTAAACCCTACCCTGTACGGTAAACCGTGCCCTAACCCCTACCCTATCTCTAACCCGTACCCTAACCCGTACCCTAACCCATGCCCTAACCAGTACCCTAACTCTAAACCTAACCCTCGGTCAACGGGAGGAAAGAGGAAATCCCCGGAAGTGTGGGGTTCATGAGACATTTGACCGCCAGTCCTGACAGGAAGATGACACTGTGCCAAATGGACCTGCTGATTTCTCAGAACACTGACATCCTGTGAAATGCTACATCACTGACCCACAGGCTGATGTTCCAAACCTTGGGTCTCCTAGATCCAGAGCAGAGAAGTGCTGTCAGGTGGGGATCAGTAGGTCCTCCGACCTATGGCCTGCACACCTGCTTCCATTTCTGGGAGAAGGGGAAACACACACTTGTTTTTAAGTAGTCATTATCTTCATTCTAAAGTAGACCCATGACCTTGACCTTTTTGGAAAAGCGAAATGACTCTTCCAAATGAAGACCTCAACTCATCTGTTCCTCATGCAACCTGAGTGCGACCAGGTTTACCCAGGCTCCAAGCCCCACCTGGAGGATCCTCCTGTACCATCTTGACAGCCCATGACCGGCACCAGCACCCCCGGGGGCACAATGCTGAATTTGGGGGAGGGCTCTGGGCCTTTTGGCCACCACACCTGTGCCTGGGGAAGCGGGAACCGGGAGGATCCTCCCAGATGATCCTCATGGAACCTTAGCAACATCCCTGAGGACATGGGGCACAATGCTGAAGCTTGAGGACGGCTCTGGGGATTCTTGCCACCCACACCTGTGCCTGGGGGGGCAGCGGGAACCTGGAGGGCCCTCCCAGACAATCCCAACGGACTATTAGCACCATCCCTGGGGAACATGGGGCACAATGCTGAAATTCGGGGATGGCCCTGGGGCTTGTCGCTACCGCACCTGTGCCTAGGGGTGCAGGAACCTGAAGGAAACTCCCAGATCATCATAACAGACCATGACCACCATCGCCCTGAGGACATGGGGCACAATGCTCAGTTGGAGTCCCTTGGTCCTGAAACCAGCAGGAACGGAGCTCAAAGGACAGAGAGGCGCCTCCAGGAGAATTTCCATCCAGGGAAAAGCGGCCCACTGGAGGGCACAGAAGCAGCAACCCCACCGACCCGCAGGCCATTTGAACAGGATCACCTCCTGCACTTACTTAGCACGTTGTCCGTCTTCGTGTGTGGACCGTGACTGGCCCGCTCAGGGATGGTGCGCTTCCAGAGGAGGGCTAGAAACTTTTCAGTGCTTGCTCGTGGGTCAGAGGACCAAAGCCCAAGGAAGCAGAGGCTATCCTTCTTCCTCTGGGGCTGAGGACGTCAGCCACCGACCTGGGGCGGGACCGGGCCCAGGAGTGTGTTCTTTCTGAAGCCACTGCCTTCGGTGGGTGTTGCTTTGCCTAAAAAAGGCCCACTCACCCCAGAGTCAGGAGCAGTGAAAGGCTGTCTCCAACCCTAGCCCAGGACCACGACCCGAAACCATCCTGCCTTTGGGAGGACAGGTCTCCTGCAGGAGCCTGGGAGGGGACTGGCCCCTCTCCCACCCCGGGCTCCAGGATGCCCGGGACCTGCAAGGGCTCTTCATCTGAGGAGGAGTCTTGGAGAACAAGTGTATCTCGTCAGCCCAGCAAGTGAAATAACCAAAGCCCAAGGCTCAGGTTCTAACAGAAGCAGAATTTCAAAGTACTGTTTGGGGGAAGCCTCCTCCCCTCTTATGTGGCATTGGGGGTCCCCAAGGAAAGCCTTCTTTCGTCTCCTTCCCTCAGAGAGAGGAGCTGACCCCAAGTCCCGCGGTCCCCACCGTGTCCCAGTGCTGAGGAAGAGCCACACGCAGGGGCCTGGTGTCAGGAGTGTGGTCGGCCACTGCTCCTGGGCTCCCAGCCAGTGGTCTGGCGGCTACGTGGAAGAGCTAAATTGATTTTGGGGGAAGGAGTGCTCACTGCCCACACCGCTCACCATCCCCCTCTGCACTCTGCAATCCAGGCTCGGTGCCCGGCTCACGTCCATCACCAGCACTCCACATGTTTCCGCCATGGGAGGGATCATTCAGCCTCACCCCATTGCACAGAAGAGGAAAGCGAGGCCCAGCGAGGAGAGGTTAAATGGCTCCAGTCCCAGAGCTGTTCAGCAGAGAACCTGGAAAGCCAGGCCTCCAGAGCCCCTGCTAGACCAGCCAGAGACTCCCTGAGGTGAAAGTGAGCCGTCCCCTGCCTGACCAGGCACGCAATGGCCCCTGACCTTCATGATGGCCTGTTCTTGACCGTGAAGATGAGCTGGCCGACTAGGAGGTGGAGTTCAGCTGGTGGGACAGGCTGTAGCTACAGGACAGAGTGACACATCTGAGCTAGCAGGGGCCACACTCTGGTCTCCCTCCCGGAGCCAGACCAGGAGCTGGAATCTCGGTGCCCGAGGGGCCGGCACACAACAGGGTCTGCACTGACCAGGGATCCATGGCCCCCAGGGAGAGTCCACTCTGCCCTCTCCCCGCTCCTGCCTGGCCTCACCTCTCCTCACTGTGTCGCTGCAGGACCCGGAACCAGGCCCCATAGGGACGGGGGGACAGTCCGGGCTGATGGTCAGGGTTCCCCAAGGGACCCAGGGTGTTGCCAGGGCACTGGGAAAAGACAAGGTCTGGGTTCCGGTGTCCAACACCACCCTGCGAACTTGGGAGTGGTAAGAGATACCCTCCCCCAAGTCCGGAGGGCTATAGCACAAAAGGCCTCAGCTTACTCTGATGTCACTTGGGCTGCAGAGATGTAGTGTCCCAAGGGTGCCACAGTCTTATAGAAGTGCCTCTCGGCCTTGGATATCCATCCCCGACCCCCTGTGATCCCAGTCTTGGGAAAATGTTTTCTAACCCCTCCAGGTCCTTCTCAGCAGAGGACAGACTCGGGGCTGGGGGCCTTAGGAACTGGCTACGCAGAAGGTGGAAGAGCACAGGGCCACCAGTCTGAAGACCAAGGTCAGGGCCCTACTTGTTTCAGCCTCAGGGTCCCCATGTGGAAGAGAATCCAGAATCACTGCTCCGGTCAGGTTGAGGAGGCCTTAGGAAGGAATGGGGCACCAGGACCGGAGAGGGAAACGGGGACAAGGGAGGCTTCTGCGGTTTCTCACATCGCCCATGGAACCCACGGGTCTGCTCCTGTGAGAGACACAGATACAGAGACAGAGAAGGGGACAGAGAATGAACCCAGGACAGAGGGAACCAGGAGAAGTCACAGACTCCATCAGCTTAGAAATGACATCCCGGCATTTTGTGCCATTCTGTTCCTGACAGGGCCGTCACATTGGCCATCCAACCTGGAGGGCAGGGGTTTCCACAGAGATGTGTGACCAGGACTCAGGTGTGCCAGGAGCCACTGTGGGGACGGCCCAGCGCATGGGCACAGACGAGGCCCGTGGACCTGAGCCTAACAGTAATGGGAGCCCCTGGAATCCTGTGTTGGGAGAGGTCAAGTTCAGAATCAGTTCATTACTACCTTCCCACAGGGGCTGGGACACAGGCAGGTGTGGGGTGGCTTTGCCTGGACCCCAGAGCAGATTCAAACCCCTCTGAGCTGTGTTCCATGACAAGCGCAGCCCCTGGCTCATCCTTGCATTGTCAGCTTGGCACCAGCCTCCTGTGATAGCAGGCACGGAACATTTGGAGAGGTCCCTAACACTAACCTTAAACTGTACCCTAAACCTACCCCGTACCCTAACCCCAACACCTACCAGAACACTAACGCCTAACCCTACCCCTGAACCGAACCCAAACCCTAAAGCGTACCCTAACCCTAACCCGTACCCTAAATGGTAGCCTAACCCTAAACCCTACCCTGTACGGTAAACCGTGCCCTAACCCCTACCCTATCTCTAACCCGTACCCTAACCCGTACCCTAACCCATGCCCTAACCAGTACCCTAACTCTAAACCTAACCCTCGGTCAACGGGAGGAAAGAGGAAATCCCCGGAAGTGTGGGGTTCATGAGACATTTGACCGCCAGTCCTGACAGGAAGATGACACTGTGCCAAATGGACCTGCTGATTTCTCAGAACACTGACATCCTGTGAAATGCTACATCACTGACCCACAGGCTGATGTTCCAAACCTTGGGTCTCCTAGATCCAGAGCAGAGAAGTGCTGTCAGGTGGGGATCAGTAGGTCCTCCGACCTCTGGCCTGCACACCTGCTTCCATTTCTGGGAGAAGGGGAAACACACACTTGTTTTTAAGTAGTCATTATCTTCATTCTAAAGTAGACCCATGACCTTGACCTTTTTGGAAAAGCGAAATGACTCTTCCAAATGAAGACCTCAACTCATCTGTTCCTCATGCAACCTGAGTGCGACCAGGTTTACCCAGGCTCCAAGCCCCACCTGGAGGATCCTCCTGTACCATCTTGACAGCCCATGACCGGCACCAGCACCCCCGGGGGCACAATGCTGAATTTGGGGGAGGGCTCTGGGCCTTTTGGCCACCACACCTGTGCCTGGGGAAGCGGGAACCGGGAGGATCCTCCCAGATGATCCTCATGGAACCTTAGCAACATCCCTGAGGACATGGGGCACAATGCTGAAGCTTGAGGACGGCTCTGGGGATTCTTGCCACCCACACCTGTGCCTGGGGGGGCAGCGGGAACCTGGAGGGCCCTCCCAGACAATCCCAACGGACTATTAGCACCATCCCTGGGGAACATGGGGCACAATGCTGAAATTCGGGGATGGCCCTGGGGCTTGTCGCTACCGCACCTGTGCCTAGGGGTGCAGGAACCTGAAGGAAACTCCCAGATCATCATAACAGACCATGACCACCATCGCCCTGAGGACATGGGGCACAATGCTCAGTTGGAGTCCCTTGGTCCTGAAACCAGCAGGAACGGAGCTCAAAGGACAGAGAGGCGCCTCCAGGAGAATTTCCATCCAGGGAAAAGCGGCCCACTGGAGGGCACAGAAGCAGCAACCCCACCGACCCGCAGGCCATTTGAACAGGATCACCTCCTGCACTTACTTAGCACGTTGTCCGTCTTCGTGTGTGGACCGTGACTGGCCCGCTCAGGGATGGTGCGCTTCCAGAGGAGGGCTAGAAACTTTTCAGTGCTTGCTCGTGGGTCAGAGGACCAAAGCCCAAGGAAGCAGAGGCTATCCTTCTTCCTCTGGGGCTGAGGACGTCAGCCACCGACCTGGGGCGGGACCGGGCCCAGGAGTGTGTTCTTTCTGAAGCCACTGCCTTCGGTGGGTGTTGCTTTGCCTAAAAAAGGCCCACTCACCCCAGAGTCAGGAGCAGTGAAAGGCTGTCTCCAACCCTAGCCCAGGACCACGACCCGAAACCATCCTGCCTTTGGGAGGACAGGTCTCCTGCAGGAGCCTGGGAGGGGACTGGCCCCTCTCCCACCCCGGGCTCCAGGATGCCCGGGACCTGCAAGGGCTCTTCATCTGAGGAGGAGTCTTGGAGAACAAGTGTATCTCGTCAGCCCAGCAAGTGAAATAACCAAAGCCCAAGGCTCAGGTTCTAACAGAAGCAGAATTTCAAAGTACTGTTTGGGGGAAGCCTCCTCCCCTCTTATGTGGCATTGGGGGTCCCCAAGGAAAGCCTTCTTTCGTCTCCTTCCCTCAGAGAGAGGAGCTGACCCCAAGTCCCGCGGTCCCCACCGTGTCCCAGTGCTGAGGAAGAGCCACACGCAGGGGCCTGGTGTCAGGAGTGTGGTCGGCCACTGCTCCTGGGCTCCCAGCCAGTGGTCTGGCGGCTACGTGGAAGAGCTAAATTGATTTTGGGGGAAGGAGTGCTCACTGCCCACACCGCTCACCATCCCCCTCTGCACTCTGCAATCCAGGCTCGGTGCCCGGCTCACGTCCATCACCAGCACTCCACATGTTTCCGCCATGGGAGGGATCATTCAGCCTCACCCCATTGCACAGAAGAGGAAAGCGAGGCCCAGCGAGGAGAGGTTAAATGGCTCCAGTCCCAGAGCTGTTCAGCAGAGAACCTGGAAAGCCAGGCCTCCAGAGCCCCTGCTAGACCAGCCAGAGACTCCCTGAGGTGAAAGTGAGCCGTCCCCTGCCTGACCAGGCACGCAATGGCCCCTGACCTTCATGATGGCCTGTTCTTGACCGTGAAGATGAGCTGGCCGACTAGGAGGTGGAGTTCAGCTGGTGGGACAGGCTGTAGCTACAGGACAGAGTGACACATCTGAGCTAGCAGGGGCCACACTCTGGTCTCCCTCCCGGAGCCAGACCAGGAGCTGGAATCTCGGTGCCCGAGGGGCCGGCACACAACAGGGTCTGCACTGACCAGGGATCCATGGCCCCCAGGGAGAGTCCACTCTGCCCTCTCCCCGCTCCTGCCTGGCCTCACCTCTCCTCACTGTGTCGCTGCAGGACCCGGAACCAGGCCCCATAGGGACGGGGGGACAGTCCGGGCTGATGGTCAGGGTTCCCCAAGGGACCCAGGGTGTTGCCAGGGCACTGGGAAAAGACAAGGTCTGGGTTCCGGTGTCCAACACCACCCTGCGAACTTGGGAGTGGTAAGAGATACCCTCCCCCAAGTCCGGAGGGCTATAGCACAAAAGGCCTCAGCTTACTCTGATGTCACTTGGGCTGCAGAGATGTAGTGTCCCAAGGGTGCCACAGTCTTATAGAAGTGCCTCTCGGCCTTGGATATCCATCCCCGACCCCCTGTGATCCCAGTCTTGGGAAAATGTTTTCTAACCCCTCCAGGTCCTTCTCAGCAGAGGACAGACTCGGGGCTGGGGGCCTTAGGAACTGGCTACGCAGAAGGTGGAAGAGCACAGGGCCACCAGTCTGAAGACCAAGGTCAGGGCCCTACTTGTTTCAGCCTCAGGGTCCCCATGTGGAAGAGAATCCAGAATCACTGCTCCGGTCAGGTTGAGGAGGCCTTAGGAAGGAATGGGGCACCAGGACCGGAGAGGGAAACGGGGACAAGGGAGGCTTCTGCGGTTTCTCACATCGCCCATGGAACCCACGGGTCTGCTCCTGTGAGAGACACAGATACAGAGACAGAGAAGGGGACAGAGAATGAACCCAGGACAGAGGGAACCAGGAGAAGTCACAGACTCCATCAGCTTAGAAATGACATCCCGGCATTTTGTGCCATTCTGTTCCTGACAGGGCCGTCACATTGGCCATCCAACCTGGAGGGCAGGGGTTTCCACAGAGATGTGTGACCAGGACTCAGGTGTGCCAGGAGCCACTGTGGGGACGGCCCAGCGCATGGGCACAGACGAGGCCCGTGGACCTGAGCCTAACAGTAATGGGAGCCCCTGGAATCCTGTGTTGGGAGAGGTCAAGTTCAGAATCAGTTCATTACTACCTTCCCACAGGGGCTGGGACACAGGCAGGTGTGGGGTGGCTTTGCCTGGACCCCAGAGCAGATTCAAACCCCTCTGAGCTGTGTTCCATGACAAGCGCAGCCCCTGGCTCATCCTTGCATTGTCAGCTTGGCACCAGCCTCCTGTGATAGCAGGCACGGAACATTTGGAGAGGTCCCTAACACTAACCTTAAACTGTACCCTAAACCTACCCCGTACCCTAACCCCAACACCTACCAGAACACTAACGCCTAACCCTACCCCTGAACCGAACCCAAACCCTAAAGCGTACCCTAACCCTAACCCGTACCCTAAATGGTAGCCTAACCCTAAACCCTACCCTGTACGGTAAACCGTGCCCTAACCCCTACCCTATCTCTAACCCGTACCCTAACCCGTACCCTAACCCATGCCCTAACCAGTACCCTAACTCTAAACCTAACCCTCGGTCAACGGGAGGAAAGAGGAAATCCCCGGAAGTGTGGGGTTCATGAGACATTTGACCGCCAGTCCTGACAGGAAGATGACACTGTGCCAAATGGACCTGCTGATTTCTCAGAACACTGACATCCTGTGAAATGCTACATCACTGACCCACAGGCTGATGTTCCAAACCTTGGGTCTCCTAGATCCAGAGCAGAGAAGTGCTGTCAGGTGGGGATCAGTAGGTCCTCCGACCTATGGCCTGCACACCTGCTTCCATTTCTGGGAGAAGGGGAAACACACACTTGTTTTTAAGTAGTCATTATCTTCATTCTAAAGTAGACCCATGACCTTGACCTTTTTGGAAAAGCGAAATGACTCTTCCAAATGAAGACCTCAACTCATCTGTTCCTCATGCAACCTGAGTGCGACCAGGTTTACCCAGGCTCCAAGCCCCACCTGGAGGATCCTCCTGTACCATCTTGACAGCCCATGACCGGCACCAGCACCCCCGGGGGCACAATGCTGAATTTGGGGGAGGGCTCTGGGCCTTTTGGCCACCACACCTGTGCCTGGGGAAGCGGGAACCGGGAGGATCCTCCCAGATGATCCTCATGGAACCTTAGCAACATCCCTGAGGACATGGGGCACAATGCTGAAGCTTGAGGACGGCTCTGGGGATTCTTGCCACCCACACCTGTGCCTGGGGGGGCAGCGGGAACCTGGAGGGCCCTCCCAGACAATCCCAACGGACTATTAGCACCATCCCTGGGGAACATGGGGCACAATGCTGAAATTGGGGGATGGCCCTGGGGCTTGTCGCTACCGCACCTGTGCCTAGGGGTGCAGGAACCTGAAGGAAACTCCCAGATCATCATAACAGACCATGACCACCATCGCCCTGAGGACATGGGGCACAATGCTCAGTTGGAGTCCCTTGGTCCTGAAACCAGCAGGAACGGAGCTCAAAGGACAGAGAGGCGCCTCCAGGAGAATTTCCATCCAGGGAAAAGCGGCCCACTGGAGGGCACAGAAGCAGCAACCCCACCGCCCCGCAGGCCATTTGAACAGGATCACCTCCTGCACTTACTTAGCACGTTGTCCGTCTTCGTGTGTGGACCGTGACTGGCCCGCTCAGGGATGGTGCGCTTCCAGAGGAGGGCTAGAAACTTTTCAGTGCTTGCTCGTGGGTCAGAGGACCAAAGCCCAAGGAAGCAGAGGCTATCCTTCTTCCTCTGGGGCTGAGGACGTCAGCCACCGACCTGGGGCGGGACCGGGCCCAGGAGTGTGTTCTTTCTGAAGCCACTGCCTTCGGTGGGTGTTGCTTTGCCTAAAAAAGGCCCACTCACCCCAGAGTCAGGAGCAGTGAAAGGCTGTCTCCAACCCTAGCCCAGGACCACGACCCGAAACCATCCTGCCTTTGGGAGGACAGGTCTCCTGCAGGAGCCTGGGAGGGGACTGGCCCCTCTCCCACCCCGGGCTCCAGGATGCCCGGGACCTGCAAGGGCTCTTCATCTGAGGAGGAGTCTTGGAGAACAAGTGTATCTCGTCAGCCCAGCAAGTGAAATAACCAAAGCCCAAGGCTCAGGTTCTAACAGAAGCAGAATTTCAAAGTACTGTTTGGGGGAAGCCTCCTCCCCTCTTATGTGGCATTGGGGGTCCCCAAGGAAAGCCTTCTTTCGTCTCCTTCCCTCAGAGAGAGGAGCTGACCCCAAGTCCCGCGGTCCCCACCGTGTCCCAGTGCTGAGGAAGAGCCACACGCAGGGGCCTGGTGTCAGGAGTGTGGTCGGCCACTGCTCCTGGGCTTCCAGCCAGTGGTCTGGCGGCTACGTGGAAGAGCTAAATTGATTTTGGGGGAAGGAGTGCTCACTGCCCACACCGCTCACCATCCCCCTCTGCACTCTGCAATCCAGGCTCGGTGCCCGGCTCACGTCCATCACCAGCACTCCACATGTTTCCGCCATGGGAGGGATCATTCAGCCTCACCCCATTGCACAGAAGAGGAAAGCGAGGCCCAGCGAGGAGAGGTTAAATGGCTCCAGTCCCAGAGCTGTTCAGCAGAGAACCTGGAAAGCCAGGCCTCCAGAGCCCCTGCTAGACCAGCCAGAGACTCCCTGAGGTGAAAGTGAGCCGTCCCCTGCCTGACCAGGCACGCAATGGCCCCTGACCTTCATGATGGCCTGTTCTTGACCGTGAAGATGAGCTGGCCGACTAGGAGGTGGAGTTCAGCTGGTGGGACAGGCTGTAGCTACAGGACAGAGTGACACATCTGAGCTAGCAGGGGCCACACTCTGGTCTCCCTCCCGGAGCCAGACCAGGAGCTGGAATCTCGGTGCCCGAGGGGCCGGCAGACAACAGGGTCTGCACTGACCAGGGATCCATGGCCCCCAGGGAGAGTCCACTCTGCCCTCTCCCCGCTCCTGCCTGGCCTCACCTCTCCTCACTGTGTCGCTGCAGGACCCGGAACCAGGCCCCATAGGGACGGGGGGACAGTCCGGGCTGATGGTCAGGGTTCCCCAAGGGACCCAGGGTGTTGCCAGGGCACTGGGAAAAGACAAGGTCTGGGTTCCGGTGTCCAACACCACCCTGCGAACTTGGGAGTAGTAAGAGATACCCTCCCCCAAGTCCGGAGGGCTATAGCACAAAAGGCCTCAGCTTACTCTGATGTCACTTGGGCTGCAGAGATGTACTGTCCCAAGGGTGCCACAGTCTTATAGAAGTGCCTCTCGGCCTTGGATATCCATCCCCGACCCCCTGTGATCCCAGTCTTGGGAAAATGTTTTCTAACCCCTCGAGGTCCTTCTCAGCAGAGGACAGACTCGGGGCTTGGGGGCCTTAGGACCTGGCTACGCAGAAGGTGGAAGAGCACAGGGCCACCAGTCTGAAGACCAAGGTCAGGGCCCTACTTGTTTCAGCCTCAGGGTCCCCATGT
The DNA here is from genome assembly GCF_037043125.1 of Eumetopias jubatus. Taxonomy (NCBI): domain Eukaryota; kingdom Metazoa; phylum Chordata; class Mammalia; order Carnivora; family Otariidae; genus Eumetopias; species Eumetopias jubatus. The sequence goes on from NW_028274856.1 coordinate 698,928, forward strand.
GGAAGAGAATCCAGAATCACTGCTCCGGTCAGGTTGAGGAGGCCTTAGGAAGGAATGGGGCACCAGGACCGGAGAGGGAAACGGGGACAAGGGAGGCTTCTGCGGTTTCTCACATCGCCCATGGAACCCACGGGTCTGCTCCTATGAGAGACACAGACACAGAGACAGAGAAGGGGACAGAGAATGAACCCAGGACAGAGGGAACCAGGAGAAGTCACAGACTCCATCAGCTGAGAAATGACATCCCGGCATTTTGTGCCATTCTGTTCCTGACAGGGCCGTCACATTGGCCATCCAACCTGGAGGGCAGGGGTTTCCACAGAGATGTGTGACCAGGACTCAGGTGTGCCAGGAGCCACTGTGGGGACGGCCCAGCGCATGGGCACAGACGAGGCCCGTGGACCTGAGCCTAACAGTAATGGGAGCCCCTGGAATCCTGTGTTGGGAGAGGTCAAGGTCAGAATCAGTTCATTACTACCTTCCCACAGGGGCTGGGACACAGGCAGGTGTGGGGTGGCTTTGCCTGGACCCCAGAGCAGATTCAAGCCCCTCTGAGCTGTGTTCCATGACAAGCGCAGCCCCTGGCTCATCCTTGCATTGTCAGCTTGGCACCAGCCTCCTGTGATAGCAGGCACGGAACATTTGGAGAGGTCCCTAACACTAACCTTAAACTGTACCCTAAACCTACCCCGTACCCTAACCCCAACACCTACCAGAACACTAACGCCTAACCCTACCCCTGAACCGAACCCAAACCCTAAAGCGTACCCTAACCCTAACCCGTACCCTAAATGGTAGCCTAACCCTAAACCCTACCCTGTACGGTAAACCGTGCCCTAACCCCTACCCTATCTCTAACCCGTACCCTAACCCGTACCCTAACCCATGCCCTAACCAGTACCCTAACTCTAAACCTAACCCTCGGTCAACGGGAGGAAAGAGGAAATCCCCGGAAGTGTGGGGTTCATGAGACATTTGACCGCCAGTCCTGACAGGAAGATGACACTGTGCCAAATGGACCTGCTGATTTCTCAGAACACTGACATCCTGTGAAATGCTACATCACTGACCCACAGGCTGATGTTCCAAACCTTGGGTCTCCTAGATCCAGAGCAGAGAAGTGCTGTCAGGTGGGGATCAGTAGGTCCTCCGACCTATGGCCTGCACACCTGCTTCCATTTCTGGGAGAAGGGGAAACACACACTTGTTTTTAAGTAGTCATTATCTTCATTCTAAAGTAGACCCATGACCTTGACCTTTTTGGAAAAGCGAAATGACTCTTCCAAATGAAGACCTCAACTCATCTGTTCCTCATGCAACCTGAGTGCGACCAGGTTTACCCAGGCTCCAAGCCCCACCTGGAGGATCCTCCTGTACCATCTTGACAGCCCATGACCGGCACCAGCACCCCCGGGGTCACAATGCTGAATTTGGGGGAGGGCTCTGGGCCTTTTGGCCACCACACCTGTGCCTGGGAAACGGGAACCGGGAGGATCCTCCCAGATGATCCTCATGGAACCTTAGCAACATCCCTGAGGACATGGGGCACAATGCTCAAGCTTGAGGACGGCTCTGGGGATTCTTGCCACCCACACCTGTGCCTGGGGGGGCAGCGGGAACCTGGAGGGCCCTCCCAGACAATCCCAACGGACTATTAGCACCATCCCTGGGGAACATGGGGCACAATGCTGAAATTCGGGGATGGCCCTGGGGCTTGTCGCTACCGCACCTGTGCCTAGGGGTGCAGGAACCTGAAGGAAACTCCCAGATCATCATAACAGACCATGACCACCATCGCCCTGAGGACATGGGGCACAATGCTCAGTTGGAGTCCCTTGGTCCTGAAACCAGCAGGAACGGAGCTCAAAGGACAGAGAGGCGCCTCCAGGAGAATTTCCATCCAGGGAAAAGCGGCCCACTGGAGGGCACAGAAGCAGCAACCCCACCGACCCGCAGGCCATTTGAACAGGATCACCTCCTGCACTTACTTAGCACGTTGTCCGTCTTCGTGTGTGGACCGTGACTGGCCCGCTCAGGGATGGTGCGCTTCCAGAGGAGGGCTAGAAACTTTTCAGTGCTTGCTCGTGGGTCAGAGGACCAAAGCCCAAGGAAGCAGAGGCTATCCTTCTTCCTCTGGGGCTGAGGAAGTCAGCCACCGACCTGGGGCGGGACCGGGCCCAGGAGTGTGTTCTTTCTGAAGCCACTGCCTTCGGTGGGTGTTGCTTTGCCTAAAAAAGGCCCACTCACCCCAGAGTCAGGAGCAGTGAAAGGCTGTCTCCAACCCTAGCCCAGGACCACGACCCGAAACCATCCTGCCTTTGGGAGGACAGGTCTCCTGCAGGAGCCTGGGAGGGGACTGGCCCCTCTCCCACCCCGGGCTCCAGGATGCCCGGGACCTGCAAGGGCTCTTCATCTGAGGAGGAGTCTTGGAGAACAAGTGTATCTCGTCAGCCCAGCAAGTGAAATAACCAAAGCCCAAGGCTCAGGTTCTAACAGAAGCAGAATTTCAAAGTACTGTTTGGGGGAAGCCTCCTCCCCTCTTATGTGGCATTGGGGGTCCCCAAGGAAAGCCTTCTTTCGTCTCCTTCCCTCAGAGAGAGGAGCTGACCCCAAGTCCCGCGGTCCCCACCGTGTCCCAGTGCTGAGGAAGAGCCACACGCAGGGGCCTGGTGTCAGGAGTGTGGTCGGCCACTGCTCCTGGGCTCCCAGCCAGTGGTCTGGCGGCTACGTGGAAGAGCTAAATTGATTTTGGGGGAAGGAGTGCTCACTGCCCACACCGCTCACCATCCCCCTCTGCACTCTGCAATCCAGGCTCGGTGCCCGGCTCACGTCCATCACCAGCACTCCACATGTTTCCGCCATGGGAGGGATCATTCAGCCTCACCCCATTGCACAGAAGAGGAAAGCGAGGCCCAGCGAGGAGAGGTTAAATGGCTCCAGTCCCAGAGCTGTTCAGCAGAGAACCTGGAAAGCCAGGCCTCCAGAGCCCCTGCTAGACCAGCCAGAGACTCCCTGAGGTGAAAGTGAGCCGTCCCCTGCCTGACCAGGCACGCAATGGCCCCTGACCTTCATGATGGCCTGTTCTTGACCGTGAAGATGAGCTGGCCGACTAGGAGGTGGAGTTCAGCTGGTGGGACAGGCTGTAGCTACAGGACAGAGTGACACATCTGAGCTAGCAGGGGCCACACTCTGGTCTCCCTCCCGGAGCCAGACCAGGAGCTGGAATCTCGGTGCCCGAGGGGCCGGCACACAACAGGGTCTGCACTGACCAGGGATCCATGGCCCCCAGGGAGAGTCCACTCTGCCCTCTCCCCGCTCCTGCCTGGCCTCACCTCTCCTCACTGTGTCGCTGCAGGACCCGGAACCAGGCCCCATAGGGACGGGGGGACAGTCCGGGCTGATGGTCAGGGTTCCCCAAGGGACCCAGGGTGTTGCCAGGGCACTGGGAAAAGACAAGGTCTGGGTTCCGGTGTCCAACACCACCCTGCGAACTTGGGAGTAGTAAGAGATACCCTCCCCCAAGTCCGGAGGGCTATAGCACAAAAGGCCTCAGCTTACTCTGATGTCACTTGGGCTGCAGAGATGTAGTGTCCCAAGGGTGCCACAGTCTTATAGAAGTGCCTCTCGGCCTTGGATATCCATCCCCGACCCCCTGTGATCCCAGTCTTGGGAAAATGTTTTCTAACCCCTCGAGGTCCTTCTCAGCAGAGGACAGACTCGGGGCTTGGGGGCCTTAGGACCTGGCTACGCAGAAGGTGGAAGAGCACAGGGCCACCAGTCTGAAGACCAAGGTCAGGGCCCTTCTTGTTTCAGCCTCAGGGTCCCCATGTGGAAGAGAATCCAGAATCACTGCTCCGGTCAGGTTGAGGGGGCCTTAGGAAGGAATGGGGCACCAGGACCGGAGAGGGAAACGGGGACCAGGGAGGCTTCTGCGGTTTCTCACATCGCCCATGGAACCCACGGGTCTGCTCCTGTGAGAGACACAGACACAGAGACAGAGAAGGGGACAGAGAATGAACCCAGGACAGAGGGAACCAGGAGAAGTCACAGACTCCATCAGCTGAGAAATGACATCCCGGCATTTTGTGCCATTCTGTTCCTGACAGGGCCGTCACATTGGCCATCCAACCTGGAGGGCAGGGGTTTCCACAGAGATGTGTGACCAGGACTCAGGTGTGCCAGGAGCCACTGTGGGGACGGCCCAGCGCATGGGCACAGACGAGGCCCGTGGACCTGAGCCTAACAGTAATGGGAGCCCCTGGAATCCTGTGTTGGGAGAGGTCAAGGTCAGAATCAGTTCATTACTACCTTCCCACAGGGGCTGGGACACAGGCAGGTGTGGGGTGGCTTTGCCTGGACCCCAGAGCAGATTCAAGCCCCTCTGAGCTGTGTTCCATGACAAGCGCAGCCCCTGGATCATCCTTGCATTGTCAGCTTGGCACCAGCCTCCTGTGATAGCAGGCACGGAACATTTGGAGAGGTCCCTAACACTAACCTTAAACTCTACCCTAAACCTACCCCGTACCCTAACCCCAACACCTACCAGAACACTAACGCCTAACCCTACCCCTGAACCGAACCCAAACCCTAAAGCGTACCCTAACCCTCACCCGTACCCTAAATGGTAGCCTAACCCTAAACCCTACCCTGTACGGTAAACCGTGCCCTAACCCCTACCCTATCTCTAACCCGTACCCTAACCCGTACCCTAACCCATGCCCTAACCAGTACCCTAACTCTAACCCTAACCCTCGGTCAACGGGAGGAAAGAGGAAATCCCCGGAAGTGTGGCGTTCATGAGACATTTGACCGCCAGTCCTGACAGGAAGATGACACTGTGCCAAATGGCCCTGCTGATTTCTCAGAACACTGACATCCTGTGAAATGCTACATCACTGACCCACATGCTGATGTTCCAAACCTTGGGTCTCCTAGATCCAGAGCAGAGAAGTGCTGTCAGGTGGGGATAAGTAGGTCCTCCGACCTATGGCCTGCACACCTGCTTCCATTTCTGGGAGAAGGGGAAACACACACTTGTTTTTAAGTAGTCATTATCTTCATTCTAAAGTAGACCCATGACCTTGACCTTTTTGGAAAAGCGAAATGACTCTTCCAAATGAAGACCTCAACTCATCTGTTCCTCATGCAACCTGAGTGCGACCAGGTTTACCCAGGCTCCAAGCCCCACCTGGAGGATCCTCCTGTACCATCTTGACAGCCCATGACCGGCACCAGCACCACCGGGGGCACAATGCTGAATTTGGGGGAGGGCTCTGGGCCTTTTGGCCACCACACCTGTGCCTGGGGAAGCAGGAACCGGGAGGATCCTCCCAGATGATCCTCATGGAACCTTAGCAACATCCCTGAGGACATGGGGCACAATGCTGAAGCTTGAGGACGGCTCTGGGGATTCTTGCCACCCACACCTGTGCCTGGGGGGGCAGCAGGAACCTGGAGGGCCCTCCCAGACAATCCCAACGGACTATTAGCACCATCCCTGGGGAACATGGGGCACAATGCTGAAATTGGGGGATGGCCCTGGGGCTTGTCGCTACCGCACCTGTGCCTAGGGGAGCAGGAACCTGAAGGAACCTCCCAGATCATCATAACAGACCATGACCACCATCGCCCTGAGGACATGGGGCACAATGCTCAGTTGGAGTCCCTTGGTCCTGAAACCAGCAGGAACGGAGCTCAAAGGACAGAGAGGCGCCTCCAGGAGAATTTCCATCCAGGGAAAAGCGGCCCACTGGAGGGCACAGAAGCAGCAACCCCACCGCCCCGCAGGCCATTTGAACAGGATCACCTCCTGCACTTACTTAGCACGTTGTCCGTCTTCGTGTGTGGACCGTGACTGGCCCGCTCAGGGATGGTGCGCTTCCAGAGGAGGGCTAGAAACTTTTCAGTGCTTGCTCGTGGGTCAGAGGACCAAAGCCCAAGGAAGCAGAGGCTATCCTTCTTCCTCTGGGGCTGGGGAAGTCAGCCACCGCCCTGGGGCGGGACCGGGCCCAGGAGTGTGTTCTTTCTGAAGCCACTGCCTTCGGTGGGTGTTGCTTTGCCTAAAAAAGGCCCACTCACCCCAGAGTCAGGAGCAGTGACAGGCTGTCTCCAACCCTAGCCCAGGACCACGACCCGAAACCATCCTGCCTTTGGGAGGACAGGTCTCCTGCAGGAGCCTGGGAGGGGACTGGCCCCTCTCCCACCCCGGGCTCCAGGATGCCCGGGACCTGCAAGAGCTCTTCATCTGAGGAGGAGTCTTGGACAACAAGTGTATCTCGTCAGCCCAGCAAGTGAAATAACCAAAGCCCAAGGCTCAGGTTCTAACAGAAGCAGAATTTCAAAGTACTGTTTGGGGGAAGCCTCCTCCCCTCTTATGTGGCATTGGGGGTCCCCAAGGAAAGCCTTCTTTCGTCTCCTTCCCTCAGAGAGAGGAGCTGACCCCAAGTCCCGCGGTCCCCACCGTGTCCCAGTGCTGAGGAAGAGCCACACGCAGGGGCCTGGTGTCAGGAGTGTGGTCGGCCACTGCTCCTGGGCTCCCAGCCAGTGGTCTGGCGGCTACGTGGAAGAGCTAAATTGATTTTGGGGGAAGGAGTGCTCACTGCCCACACCGCTCACCATCCCCCTCTGCACTCTGCAATCCAGGCTCGGTGCCCGGCTTACGTCCATCACCAGCACTCCACATGTTTCCGCCATGGGAGGGATCATTCAGCCTCACCCCATTGCACAGAAGAGGAAAGCGAGGCCCAGCGAGGAGAGGTTAAATGGCTCCAGTCCCAGAGCTGTTCAGCAGAGAACCTGGAAAGCCAGGCCTCCAGAGCCCCTGCTAGACCAGCCAGAGACTCCCTGAGGTGAAAGTGAGCCGTCCCCTGCCTGACCAGGCACGCAATGGCCCCTGACCTTCATGATGGCCTGTTCTTGACCGTGAAGATGAGCTGGCCGACTAGGAGGTGGAGTTCAGCTGGTGGGACAGGCTGTAGCTACAGGACAGAGTGACACATCTGAGCTAGCAGGGGCCACACTCTGGTCTCCCTCCCGGAGCCAGACCAGGAGCTGGAATCTCGGTGCCCGAGGGGCCGGCACACAACAGGGTCTGCACTGACCAGGGATCCATGGCCCCCAGGGAGAGTCCACTCTGCCCTCTCCCCGCTCCTGCCTGGCCTCACCTCTCCTCACTGTGTCGCTGCAGGACCCGGAACCAGGCCCCATAGGGACGGGGGGACAGTCCGGGCTAATGGTCAGGGTTCCCCAAGGGACCCAGGGTGTTGCCAGGGCACTGGGAAAAGACAAGGTCTGGGTTCCGGTGTCCAACACCACCCTGCGAACTTGGGAGTAGTAAGAGATACCCTCCCCCAAGTCCGGAGGGCTATAGCACAAAAGGCCTCAGCTTACTCTGATGTCACTTGGGCTGCAGAGATGTAGTGTCCCAAGGGTGCCACAGTCTTATAGAAGTGCCTCTCGGCCTTGGATATCCATCCCCGACCCCCTGTGATCCCAGTCTTGGGAAAATGTTTTCTAACCCCTCGAGGTCCTTCTCAGCAGAGGACAGACTCGGGGCTTGGGGGCCTTAGGACCTGGCTACGCAGAAGGTGGAAGAGCACAGGGCCACCAGTCTGAAGACCAAGGTCAGGGCCCTACTTGTTTCAGCCTCAGGGTCCCCATGTGGAAGAGAATCCAGAATCACTGCTCCGGTCAGGTTGAGGAGGCCTTAGGAAGGAATGGGGCACCAGGACCGGAGAGGGAAACGGGGACAAGGGAGGCTTCTGCGGTTTCTCACATCGCCCATGGAACCCACGGGTCTGCTCCTATGAGAGACACAGACACAGAGACAGAGAAGGGGACAGAGAATGAACCCAGGACAGAGGGAACCAGGAGAAGTCACAGACTCCATCAGCTGAGAAATGACATCCCGGCATTTTGTGCCATTCTGTTCCTGACAGGGCCGTCACATTGGCCATCCAACCTGGAGGGCAGGGGTTTCCACAGAGATGTGTGACCAGGACTCAGGTGTGCCAGGAGCCACTGTGGGGACGGCCCAGCGCATGGGCACAGACGAGCCCCGTGGACCTGAGCCTAACAGTAATGGGAGCCCCTGGAATCCTGTGTTGGGAGAGGTCAAGGTCAGAATCAGTTCATTACTACCTTCCCACAGGGGCTGGGACACAGGCAGGTGTGGGGTGGCTTTGCCTGGACCCCAGAGCAGATTCAAGCCCCTCTGAGCTGTGTTCCATGACAAGCGCAGCCCCTGGCTCATCCTTGCATTGTCAGCTTGGCACCAGCCTCCTGTGATAGCAGGCACGGAACATTTGGAGAGGTCCCTAACACTAACCTTAAACTGTACCCTAAACCTACCCCGTACCCTAACCCCAACACCTACCAGAACACTAACGCCTAACCCTACCCCTGAACCGAACCCAAACCCTAAAGCGTACCCTAACCCTAACCCGTACCCTAAATGGTAGCCTAACCCTAAACCCTACCCTGTACGGTAAACCGTGCCCTAACCCCTACCCTATCTCTAAACCGTACCCTAACCCGTACCCTAACCCATGCCCTAACCAGTACCCTAACTCTAACCCTAACCCTCGGTCAACGGGAGGAAAGAGGAAATCCCCGGAAGTGTGGGGTTCATGAGACATTTGACCGCCAGTCCTGACAGGAAGATGACACTGTGCCAAATGGACCTGCTGATTTCTCAGAACACTGACATCCTGTGAAATGCTACATCACTGACCCACAGGCTGATGTTCCAAACCTTGGGTCTCCTAGATCCAGAGCAGAGAAGTGCTGTCAGGTGGGGATCAGTAGGTCCTCCGAAATATGGCCTGCCCACCTGCTTCCATTTCTGGGAGAAGGGGAAACACACACTTGTTTTTAAGTAGTCATTATCTTCATTCTAAAGTAGACCCATGACCTTGACCTTTTTGGAAAAGCGAAATGACTCTTCCAAATGAAGACCTCAACTCATCTGTTCCTCATGCAACCTGAGTGCGACCAGGTTTACCCAGGCTCCAAGCCCCACCTGGAGGATCCTCCTGTACCATCTTGACAGCCCATGACCGGCACCAGCACCCCCGGGGGCACAACGCTGAATTTGGGGGAGGGCTCTGGGCCTTTTGGCCACCACACCTGTGCCCGGGGAAGCGGGAACCGGGAGGATCCTCCCAGATGATCCTCATGGAACCTTAGCAACATCCCTGAGGACATGGGGCACAATGCTGAAGTTTGAGGACGGCTCTGGTGTTTCTTGCCACCCACACCTGTGCCTGGGGGGGCAGCGGGAACCTGGAGGGCCCTCCCAGACAATCCCAACGGACTATTAGCACCATCCCTGGGGAACATGGGGCACAATGCTGAAATTGGGGGATGGCCCTGGGGCTTGTCGCTACCGCACCTGTGCCTAGGGGAGCAGGAACCTGAAGGAACCTCCCAGATCATCATAACAGACCATGACCACCATCGCCCTGAGGACATGGGGCACAATGCTCCGTTGGAGTCCCTTGGTCCTGAAACCAGCAGGAACGGAGCTCAAAGGACAGAGAGGCGCCTCCAGGAGAATTTCCATCCAGGGAAAAGCGGCCCACTGGAGGGCACAGAAGCAGCAACCCCACCGACCCGCAGGCCATTTGAACAGGATCACCTCCTGCACTTACTTAGCACGTTGTCCGTCTTCGTGTGTGGACCGTGACTGGCCCCCTCAGGGATGGTGCGCTTCCAGAGGAGGGCTAGAAACTTTTCAGTGCTTGCTCGTGGGTCAGAGGACCAAAGCCCAAGGAAGCAGAGGCTATCATTTTTCCTCTGGGGCTGGGGAAGTCAGCCACCGCCCTGGGGCGGGACCGGGCCCAGGAGTGTGTTCTTTCTGAAGCCACTGCCTTCGGTGCGTGTTGCTTTGCCTAAAAAAGGCCCACTCACCCCAGAGTCAGGAGCAGTGACAGGCTGTCTCCAACCCTAGCCCAGGACCACGACCCGAAACCATCCTGCCTTTGGGAGGACAGGTCTCCTGCAGGAGCCTGGGAGGGGACTGGCCCCTCTCCCACCCCGGGCTCCAGGATGCCCGGGACCTGCAAGAGCTCTTCATCTGAGGAGGAGTCTTGGACAACAAGTGTATCTCGTCAGCCCAGCAAGTGAAATAACCAAAGCCCAAGGCTCAGGTTCTAACAGAAGCAGAATTTCAAAGTACTGTTTGGGGGAAGCCTCCTCCCCTCTTATGTGGCATTGGGGGTCCCCAAGGAAAGCCTTCTTTCGTCTCCTTCCCTCAGAGAGAGGAGCTGACCCCAAGTCCCGCGGTCCCCACCGTGTCCCAGTGCTGAGGAAGAGCCACACGCAGGGGCCTGGTGTCAGGAGTGTGGTCGGCCACTGCTCCTGGGCTCCCAGCCAGTGGTCTGGCGGCTACGTGGAAGAGCTAAATTGATTTTGGGGGAAGGAGTGCTCACTGCCCACACCGCTCACCATCCCCCTCTGCACTCTGCAATCCAGGCTCGGTGCCCGGCTTACGTCCATCACCAGCACTCCACATGTTTCCGCCATGGGAGGGATCATTCAGCCTCACCCCATTGCACAGAAGAGGAAAGCGAGGCCCAGCGAGGAGAGGTTAAATGGCTCCAGTCCCAGAGCTGTTCAGCAGAGAACCTGGAAAGCCAGGCCTCCAGAGCCCCTGCTAGACCAGCCAGAGACTCCCTGAGGTGAAAGTGAGCCGTCCCCTGCCTGACCAGGCACGCAATGGCCCCTGACCTACATGATGGCCTGTTCTTGACCGTGAAGATGAGCTGGCCGACTAGGAGGTGGAGTTCAGCTGGTGGGACAGGCTGTAGCTACAGGACAGAGTGACATATCTGAGCTAGCAGGGGCCACACTCTGGTCTCCCTCCCGGAGCCAGACCAGGAGCTGGAATCTCGGTGCCCGAGGGGCCGGCACACAACAGGGTCTGCACTGACCAGGGATCCATGGCCCCCAGGGAGAGTCCACTCTGCCCTCTCCCCGCTCCTGCCTGGCCTCACCTCTCCTCACTGTGTCGCTGCAGGACCCGGAACCAGGCCCCATAGGGACGGGGGGACAGTCCGGGCTGATGGTCAGGGTTCCCCAAGGGACCCAGGGTGTTGCCAGGGCACTGGGAAAAGACAAGGTCTGGGTTCCGGTGTCCAACACCACCCTGCGAACTTGGGAGTAGTAAGAGATACCCTCCCCCAAGTCCGGAGGGCTATAGCACAAAAGGCCTCAGCTTACTCTGATGTCACTTGGGCTGCAGAGATGTAGTGTCCCAAGGGTGCCACAGTCTTATAGAAGTGCCTCTCGGCCTTGGATATCCATCCCCGACCCCCTGTGATCCCAGTCTTGGGAAAATGTTTTCTAACCCCTCGAGGTCCTTCTCAGCAGAGGACAGACTCGGGGCTTGGGGGCCTTAGGACCTGGCTACGCAGAAGGTGGAAGAGCACAGGGCCACCAGTCTGAAGACCAAGGTCAGGGCCCTACTTGTTTCAGCCTCAGGGTCCCCATGTGGAAGAGAATCCAGAATCACTGCTCCGGTCAGGTTGAGGAGGCCTTAGGAAGGAATGGGGCACCAGGACCGGAGAGGGAAACGGGGACAAGGGAGGCTTCTGCGGTTTCTCACATCGCCCATGGAACCCACGGGTCTGCTCCTGTGAGAGACACAGACACAGAGACAGAGAAGGGGACAGAGAATGAACCCAGGACAGAGGGAACCAGGAGAAGTCACAGACTCCATCAGCTTAGAAATGACATCCCGGCATTTTGTGCCATTCTGTTCCTGACAGGGCCGTCACATTGGCCATCCAACCTGGAGGGCAGGGGTTTCCACAGAGATGTGTGACCAGGACTCAGGTGTGCCAGGAGCCACTGTGGGGACGGCCCAGCGCATGGGCACAGACGAGCCCCGTGGACCTGAGCCTAACAGTAATGGGAGCCCCTGGAATCCTGTGTTGGGAGAGGTCAAGGTCAGAATCAGTTCATTACTACCTTCCCACAGGGGCTGGGACACAGGCAGGTGTGGGGTGGCTTTGCCTGGACCCCAGAGCAGATTCAAGCCCCTCTGAGCTGTGTTCCATGACAAGCGCAGCCCCTGGCTCATCCTTGCATTGTCAGCTTGGCACCAGCCTCCTGTGATAGCAGGCACGGAACATTTGGAGAGGTCCCTAACACTAACCTTAAACTGTACCCTAAACCTACCCCGTACCCTAACCCCAACACCTACCAGAACACTAACGCCTAACCCTACCCCTGAACCGAACCCAAACCCTAAAGCGTACCCTAACCCTAACCCGTACCCTAAATGGTAGCCTAACCCTAAACCCTACCCTGTACGGTAAACCGTGCCCTAACCCCTACCCTATCTCTAAACCGTACCCTAACCCGTACCCTAACCCATGCCCTAACCAGTACCCTAACTCTAACCCTAACCCTCGGTCAACGGGAGGAAAGAGGAAATCCCCGGAAGTGTGGGGTTCATGAGACATTTGACCGCCAGTCCTGACAGGAAGATGACACTGTGCCAAATGGACCTGCTGATTTCTCAGAACACTGACATCCTGTGAAATGCTACATCACTGACCCACAGGCTGATGTTCCAAACCTTGGGTCTCCTAGATCCAGAGCAGAGAAGTGCTGTCAGGTGGGGATCAGTAGGTCCTCCGAAATATGGCCTGCCCACCTGCTTCCATTTCTGGGAGAAGGGGAAACACACACTTGTTTTTAAGTAGTCATTATCTTCATTCTAAAGTAGACCCATGACCTTGACCTTTTTGGAAAAGCGAAATGACTCTTCCAAATGAAGACCTCAACTCATCTGTTCCTCATGCAACCTGAGTGCGACCAGGTTTACCCAGGCTCCAAGCCCCACCTGGAGGATCCTCCTGTACCATCTTGACAGCCCATGACCGGCACCAGCACCCCCGGGGGCACAACGCTGAATTTGGGGGAGGGCTCTGGGCCTTTTGGCCACCACACCTGTGCCCGGGGAAGCGGGAACCGGGAGGATCCTCCCAGATGATCCTCATGGAACCTTAGCAACATCCCTGAGGACATGGGGCACAATGCTGAAGCTTGAGGACGGCTCTGGTGTTTCTTGCCACCCACACCTGTGCCTGGGGGGGCAGCGGGAACCTGGAGGGCCCTCCCAGACAATCCCAACGGACTATTAGCACCATCCCTGGGGAACATGGGGCACAATGCTGAAATTGGGGGATGGCCCTGGGGCTTGTCGCTACCGCACCTGTGCCTAGGGGAGCAGGAACCTGAAGGAACCTCCCAGATCATCATAACAGACCATGACCACCATCGCCCTGAGGACATGGGGCACAATGCTCCGTTGGAGTCCCTTGGTCCTGAAACCAGCAGGAACGGAGCTCAAAGGACAGAGAGGCGCCTCCAGGAGAATTTCCATCCAGGGAAAAGCGGCCCACTGGAGGGCACAGAAGCAGCAACCCCACCGACCCGCAGGCCATTTGAACAGGATCACCTCCTGCACTTACTTAGCACGTTGTCCGTCTTCGTGTGTGGACCGTGACTGGCCCCCTCAGGGATGGTGCGCTTCCAGAGGAGGGCTAGAAACTTTTCAGTGCTTGCTCGTGGGTCAGAGGACCAAAGCCCAAGGAAGCAGAGGCTATCATTCTTCCTCTGGGGCTGGGGAAGTCAGCCACCGCCCTGGGGCGGGACCGGGCCCAGGAGTGTGTTCTTTCTGAAGCCACTGCCTTCGGTGGGTGTTGCTTTGCCTAAAAAAGGCCCACTCACCCCAGAGTCAGGAGCAGTGACAGGCTGTCTCCAACCCTAGCCCAGGACCACGACCCGAAACCATCCTGCCTTTGGGAGGACAGGTCTCCTGCAGGAGCCTGGGAGGGGACTGGCCCCTCTCCCACCCCGGGCTCCAGGATGCCCGGGACCTGCAAGAGCTCTTCATCTGAGGAGGAGTCTTGGAGAACAAGTGTATCTCGTCAGCCCAGCAAGTGAAATAACCAAAGCCCAAGGCTCAGGTTCTAACAGAAGCAGAATTTCAAAGTACTGTTTGGGGGAAGCCTCCTCCCCTCTTATGTGGCATTGGGGGTCCCCAAGGAAAGCCTTCTTTCGTCTCCTTCCCTCAGAGAGAGGAGCTGACCCCAAGTCCCGCGGTCCCCACCGTGTCCCAGTGCTGAGGAAGAGCCACACGCAGGGGCCTGGTGTCAGGAGTGTGGTCGGCCACTGCTCCTGGGCTCCCAGCCAGTGGTCTGGCGGCTACGTGGAGGAGCTAAATTGATTTTGGGGGAAGGAGTGCTCACTGCCCACACCGCTCACCATCCCCCTCTGCACTCTGCAATCCAGGCTCGGTGCCCGGCTTACGTCCATCACCAGCACTCCACATGTTTCCGCCATGGGAGGGATCATTCAGCCTCACCCCATTGCACAGAAGAGGAAAGCGAGGCCCAGCGAGGAGAGGTTAAATGGCTCCAGTCCCAGAGCTGTTCAGCAGAGAACCTGGAAAGCCAGGCCTCCAGAGCCCCTGCTAGACCAGCCAGAGACTCCCTGAGGTGAAAGTGAGCCGTCCCCTGCCTGACCAGGCACGCAATGGCCCCTGACCTACATGATGGCCTGTTCTTGACCGTGAAGATGAGCTGGCCGACTAGGAGGTGGAGTTCAGCTGGTGGGACAGGCTGTAGCTACAGGACAGAGTGACACATCTGAGCTAGCAGGGGCCACACTCTGGTCTCCCTCCCGGAGCCAGACCAGGAGCTGGAATCTCGGTGCCCGAGGGGCCGGCACACAACAGGGTCTGCACTGACCAGGGATCCATGGCCCCCAGGGAGAGTCCACTCTGCCCTCTCCCCGCTCCTGCCTGGCCTCACCTCTCCTCACTGTGTCGCTGCAGGACCCGGAACCAGGCCCCATAGGGACGGGGGGACAGTCCGGGCTGATGGTCAGGGTTCCCCAAGGGACCCAGGGTGTTGCCAGGGCACTGGGAAAAGACAAGGTCTGGGTTCCGGTGTCCAACACCACCCTGCGAACTTGGGAGTAGTAAGAGATACCCTCCCCCAAGTCCGGAGGGCTATAGCACAAAAGGCCTCAGCTTACTCTGATGTCACTTGGGCTGCAGAGATGTAGTGTCCCAAGGGTGCCACAGTCTTATAGAAGTGCCTCTCGGCCTTGGATATCCATCCCCGACCCCCTGTGATCCCAGTCTTGGGAAAATGTTTTCTAACCCCTCGAGGTCCTTCTCAGCAGAGGACAGACTCGGGGCTTGGGGGCCTTAGGACCTGGCTACGCAGAAGATGGAAGAGCACAGGGCCACCAGTCTGAAGACCAAGGTCAGGGCCCTACTTGTTTCAGCCTCAGGGTCCCCATGTGGAAGAGAATCCAGAATCACTGCTCCGGTCAGGTTGAGGAGGCCTTAGGAAGGAATGGGGCACCAGGACCGGAGAGGGAAACGGGGACAAGGGAGGCTTCTGCGGTTTCTCACATCGCCCATGGAACCCACGGGTCTGCTCCTGTGAGAGACACAGACACAGAGACAGAGAAGGGGACAGAGAATGAACCCAGGACAGAGGGAACCAGGAGAAGTCACAGACTCCATCAGCTTAGAAATGAAATCCCGGCATTTTGTGCCATTCTGTTCCTGACAGGGCCGTCACATTGGCCATCCAACCTGGAGGGCAGGGGTTTCCACAGAGATGTGTGACCAGGACTCAGGTGTGCCAGGAGCCACTGTGGGGACGGCCCAGCGCATGGGCACAGACGAGGCCCGTGGACCTGAGCCTAACAGTAATGGGAGCCCCTGGAATCCTGTGTTGGGAGAGGTCAAGGTCAGAATCAGTTCATTAGTACCTTCCCACAGGGGCTGGGACACAGGCAGGTGTGGGGTGGCTTTGCCTGGACCCCAGAGCAGATTCAAGCCCCTCTGAGCTGTGTTCCATGACAAGCGCAGCCCCTGGCTCATCCTTGCATTGTCAGCTTGGCACCAGCCTCCTGTGATAGCAGGCACGGAACATTTGGAGAGGTCCCTAACACTAACCTTAAACTGTACCCTAAACCTACCCCGTACCCTAACCCCAACACCTACCAGAACACTAACGCCTAACCCTACCCCTGAACCGAACCCAAACCCTAAAGCGTACCCAAACCCTAACCCGTACCCTAAATGGTAGCCTAACCCTAAACCCTACCCTGTACGGTAAACCGTGCCCTAACCCCTACCCTATCTCTAACCCGTACCCTAACCCGTACCCTAACCCATGCCCTAACCAGTACCCTAACTCTAACCCTAACCCTCGGTCAACGGGAGGAAAGAGGAAATCCCCGGAAGTGTGGGGTTCATGAGACATTTGACCGCCAGTCCTGACAGGAAGATGACACTGTGCCAAATGGACCTGCTGATTTCTCAGAACACTGACATCCTGTGAAATGCTACATCACTGACCCACAGGCTGATGTTCCAAACCTTGGGTCTCCTAGATCCAGAGCAGAGAAGTGCTGTCAGGTGGGGATAAGTAGGTCCTCCGACCTATGGCCTGCACACCTGCTTCCATTTCTGGGAGAAGGGGAAACACACACTTGTTTTTAAGTAGTCATTATCTTCATTCTAAAGTAGACCCATGACCTTGACCTTTTTGGAAAAGCGAAATGACTCTTCCAAATGAAGACCTCAACTCATCTGTTCCTCATGCAACCTGAGTGCGACCAGGTTTACCCAGGCTCCAAGCCCCACCTGGAGGATCCTCCTGTACCATCTTGACAGCCCATGACCGGCACCAGCACCCCCGGGGGCACAATGCTGAATTTGGGGGAGGGCTCTGTGACTTTTGGCCACCACACCTGTGCCGGGGAAGCGGGAACCGGGAGGATCCTCCCAGATGATCCTCATGGAACCTTAGCAACATCCCTGAGGACATGGGGCCCAATGCTGAAGCTTGAGGACGGCTCTGGGGTTTCTTGCCACGCACCCCTGTGCCTGGGGGGGCAGCGGGAACCTGGAGGGCCCTCCCAGACAATCCCAACGGACTATTAGCACCATCCCTGGGGAACATGGGGCACAATGCTGAAATTGGGGGATGGCCCTGGGGCTTGTCGCTACCGCACCTGTGCCTAGGGGAGCAGGAACCTGAAGGAACCTCCCAGATCATCATAACAGACCATGACCACCATCGCCCTGAGGACATGGGCCACAATGCTCAGTTGGAGTCCCTTGGTCCTGAAACCAGCAGGAACGGAGCTCAAAGGACAGAGAGGCGCCTCCAGGAGAATTTCCATCCAGGGAAAAGCGGCCCACTGGAGGGCACAGAAGCAGCAACCCCACCGACCCGCAGGCCATTTGAACAGGATCACCTCCTGCACTTACTTAGCACGTTGTCCGTCTTCGTGTGTGGACCGTGACTGGCCCGCTCAGGGATGGTGCGCTTCCAGAGGAGGGCTAGAAACTTTTCAGTGCTTGCTCGTGGGTCAGAGGACCAAAGCCCAAGGAAGCAGAGGCTATCCTTCTTCCTCTGGGGCTGGGGAAGTCAGCCACCGACCTGGGGCGGGACCGGGCCCAGGAGTGTGTTCTTTCTGAAGCCACTGCCTTCGGTGGGTGTTGCTTTGCCTAAAAAAGGCCCACTCACCCTAGAGTCAGGAGCAGTGACAGGCTGTCTCCAACCCTAGCCCAGGACCACGACCCGAAACCATCCTGCCTTTGGGAGGACAGGTCTCCTGCAGGAGCCTGGGAGGGGACTGGCCCCTCTCCCACCCCGGGCTCCAGGATGCCCGGGACCTGCAAGAGCTCTTCATCTGAGGAGGAGTCTTGGACAACAAGTGTATCTCGTCAGCCCAGCAAGTGAAATAACCAAAGCCCAAGGCTCAGGTTCTAACAGAAGCAGAATTTCAAAGTACTGTTTGGGGGAAGCCTCCTCCCCTCTTATGTGGCATTGGGGGTCCCCAAGGAAAGCCTTCTTTCGTCTCCTTCCCTCAGAGAGAGGAGCTGACCCCAAGTCCCGCGGTCCCCACCGTGTCCCAGTGCTGAGGAAGAGCCACACGCAGGGGCCTGGTGTCAGGAGTGTGGTCGGCCACTGCTCCTGGGCTCCCAGCCAGTGGTCTGGCGGCTACGTGGAAGAGCTAAATTGATTTTGGGGGAAGGAGTGCTCACTGCCCACACCGCTCACCATCCCCCTCTGCACTCTGCAATCCAGGCTCGGTGCCCGGCTTACGTCCATCACCAGCACTCCACATGTTTCCGCCATGGGAGGGATCATTCAGCCTCACCCCATTGCACAGAAGAGGAAAGCGAGGCCCAGCGAGGAGAGGTTAAATGGCTCCAGTCCCAGAGCTGTTCAGCAGAGAACCTGGAAAGCCAGGCCTCCAGAGCCCCTGCTAGACCAGCCAGAGACTCCCTGAGGTGAAAGTGAGCCGTCCCCTGCCTGACCAGGCACGCAATGGCCCCTGACCTTCATGATGGCCTGTTCTTGACCGTGAAGATGAGCTGGCCGACTAGGAGGTGGAGTTCAGCTGGTGGGACAGGCTGTAGCTACAGGACAGAGTGACACATCTGAGCTAGCAGGGGCCACACTCTGGTCTCCCTCCCGGAGCCAGACCAGGAGCTGGAATCTCGGTGCCCGAGGGGCCGGCACACAACAGGGTCTGCACTGACCAGGGATCCATGGCCCCCAGGGAGAGTCCACTCTGCCCTCTCCCCGCTCCTGCCTGGCCTCACCTCTCCTCACTGTGTCGCTGCAGGACCCGGAACCAGGCCCCATAGGGACGGGGGGACAGTCCGGGCTGATGGTCAGGGTTCCCCAAGGGACCCAGGGTGTTGCCAGGGCACTGGGAAAAGACAAGGTCTGGGTTCCGGTGTCCAACACCACCCTGCGAACTTGGGAGTAGTAAGAGATACCCTCCCCCAAGTCCGGAGGGCTATAGCACAAAAGGCCTCAGCTTACTCTGATGTCACTTGGGCTGCAGAGATGTAGTGTCCCAAGGGTGCCACAGTCTTATAGAAGTGCCTCTCGGCCTTGGATATCCATCCCCGACCCCCTGTGATCCCAGTCTTGGGAAAATGTTTTCTAACCCCTCGAGGTCCTTCTCAGCAGAGGACAGACTCGGGGCTTGGGGGCCTTAGGACCTGGCTACGCAGAAGGTGGAAGAGCACAGGGCCACCAGTCTGAAGACCAAGGTCAGGGCCCTACTTGTTTCAGCCTCAGGGTCCCCATGTGGAAGAGAATCCAGAATCACTGCTCCGGTCAGGTTGAGGAGGCCTTAGGAAGGAATGGGGCACCAGGACCGGAGAGGGAAACGGGGACAAGGGAGGCTTCTGCGGTTTCTCACATCGCCCATGGAACCCACGGGTCTGCTCCTGTGAGAGACACAGACACAGAGACAGAGAAGGGGACAGAGAATGAACCCAGGACAGAGGGAACCAGGAGAAGTCACAGACTCCATCAGCTTAGAAATGACATCCCGGCATTTTGTGCCATTCTGTTCCTGACAGGGCCGTCACATTGGCCATCCAACCTGGAGGGCAGGGGTTTCCACAGAGATGTGTGACCAGGACTCAGGTGTGCCAGGAGCCACTGTGGGGACGGCCCAGCGCATGGGCACAGACGAGGCCCGTGGACCTGAGCCTAACAGTAATGGGAGCCCCTGGAATTCTGTGTTGGGAGAGGTCAAGGTCAGAATCAGTTCATTACTACCTTCCCACAGGGGCTGGGACACAGGCAGGTGTGGGGTGGCTTTGCCTGGACCCCAGAGCAGATTCAAGCCCCTCTGAGCTGTGTTCCATGACAAGCGCAGCCCCTGGCTCATCCATGCATTGTCAGCTTGGCGCCAGCCTCCTGTGATAGCAGGCACGGATCATTTGTAGAGGTCCCTAACACTAACCTTAAACTGTACCCTAAACCTACCCCGTACCCTAACCCCAACACCTACCAGAACACTAACGCCTAACCCTACCCCTGAACCGAACCCAAACCCTAAAGCGTACCCTAACCCTAACCCGTACCCTAAATGGTAGCCTAACCCTAAACCCTACCCTGTACGGTAAACCGTGCCCTAACCCCTACCCTATCTCTAACCCGTACCCTAACCCGTACCCTAACCCATGCCCTAACCAGTACCCTAACTCTAACCCTAACCCTCGGTCAACGAGAGGAAACAGGAAATCCCCGGAAGTGCGGGGTTCAGGAGACATTTGACCGCCAGTCCTGACAGGAAGATGACACTGTGCCAAATGGACCTGCTGATTTCTCAGAACACTGACATCCTGTGAAATGCTACATCACTGACCCACAGGCTGATGTTCCAAACCTTGGGACTCCTAGATCCAGAGCAGAGAAGTGCTGTCAGGTGGGGATAAGTAGGTCCTCCGACCTATGGCCTGCACACCTGCTTCCATTTCTGGGAGAAGGGGAAACACACACTTGTTTTTAAGTAGTCATTATCTTCAATCTAAAGTAGACCCATGATCTTGACCTTTTTGGAAAAGCGAAATGACTCTTCCAAATGAAGACCTCAACTCATCTGTTCCTCATGCAACCTGAGTGCGACCAGGTTTACCCAGGCTCCAAGCCCCACCTGGAGGATCCTCCTGTACCATCTTGACAGCCCATGACCGGCACCAGCACCCCCGGGGGCACAATGCTGAATTTGGGGGAGGTTTCTGGGCCTTTTTGCCACCACAGCTGTACCTGGGGAAGCGGGAACCGGGAGGATCCTCCCAGATGATCCTCATGGAACCTTAGCAACATCCCTGAGGACATGGGGCACAATGCTGAAGCTTGAGGACGGCTCTGGGGTTTCTTGCCACCCACACCTGTGCCTGGGGGGGCAGCGGGAACCTGGAGGGCCCTCCCAGACAATCCCAACAGACTATTAGCACAATCCCTGGGGAACATGGGGCACAATGCTGAAATTGGGGGATGGCCCTGGGGCTTGTCGCTACCGCACCTGTGCCTAGGGGAGCAGGAACCTGAAGGAACCTCCCAGATCATCATAACAGACCATGACCACCATCGCCCTGAGGACATGGGGCACAATGCTCAGTTGGAGTCCCTTGGTCCTGAAACCAGCAGGAACGGAGCTCAAAGGACAGAGAGGCGCCTCCAGGAGAATTTCCATCCAGGGAAAAGCGGCCCACTGGAGGGCACAGAAGCAGCAACCCCACCGACCCGCAGGCCATTTGAACAGGATCACCTCCTGCACTTACTTAGCACGGTGTCCGTCTTCGTGTGTGGACCGTGACTGGCCCGCTCAGGGATGGTGCGCTTCCAGAGGAGGGCTAGAAACTTTTCAGTGCTTGCTCGTGGGTCAGAGGACCAAAGCCCAAGGAAGCAGAGGCTATCCTTCTTCCTCTGGGGCTGGGGAAGTCAGCCACCGACCTGGGGCGGGACCGGGCCCAGGAGTGTGTTCTTTCTGAAGCCACTGCCTTCGGTGGGTGTTGCTTTGCCTAAAAAAGGCCCACTCACCCCAGAGTCAGGAGCAGTGACAGGCTGTCTCCAACCCTAGCCCAGGACCGCGACCCGAAACCATCCTGCCTTTGGGAGGACAGGTCTCCTGCAGGAGCCTGGGAGGGGACTGGCCCCTCTCCCACCCCGGGCTCCAGGATGCCCGGGACCTGCAAGGGCTCTTCATCTGAGGAGGAGTCTTGGAGAACAAGTGTATCTCGTCAGCCCAGCAAGTGAAATAACCAAAGCCCAAGGCTCAGGTTCTAACAGAAGCAGAATTTCAAAGTACTGTTTGGGGGAAGCCTCCTCCCCTCTTATGTGGCATTGGGGGTCCCCAAGGAAAGCCTTCTTTCGTCTCCTTCCCTCAGAGAGAGGAGCTGACCCCAAGTCCCGCGGTCCCCACCGTGTCCCAGTGCTGAGGAAGAGCCACACGCAGGGGCCTGGTGTCAGGAGTGTGGTCGGCCACTGCTCCTGGGCTCCCAGCCAGTGGTCTGGCGGCTACGTGGAAGAGCTAAATTGATTTTGGGGGAAGGAGTGCTCACTGCCCACACCGCTCACCATCCCCCTCTGCACTCTGCAATCCAGGCTCGGTGCCCGGCTTACGTCCATCACCAGCACTCCACATGTTTCCGCCATGGGAGGGATCATTCAGCCTCACCCCATTGCACAGAAGAGGAAAGCGAGGCCCAGCGAGGAGAGGTTAAATGGCTCCAGTCCCAGAGCTGTTCAGCAGAGAACCTGGAAAGCCAGGCCTCCAGAGCCCCTGCTAGACCAGCCAGAGACTCCCTGAGGTGAAAGTGAGCCGTCCCCTGCCTGACCAGGCACGCAATGGCCCCTGACCTTCATGATGGCCTGTTCTTGACCGTGAAGATGAGCTGGCCGACTAGGAGGTGGAGTTCAGCTGGTGGGACAGGCTGTAGCTACAGGACAGTGTGACACATCTGAGCTAGCAGGGGCCACACTCTGGTCTCCCTCCCGGAGCCAGACCAGGAGCTGGAATCTCGGTGACCGAGGGGCCGGCACACAACAGGGTCTGCACTGACCAGGGATCCATGGCCCCCAGGGAGAGTCCACTCTGCCCTCTCCCCGCTCCTGCCTGGCCTCACCTCTCCTCACTGTGTCGCTGCAGGACCCGGAACCAGGCCCCATAGGGACGGGGGGACAGTCCGGGCTGATGGTCAGGGTTCCCCAAGGGACCCAGGGTGTTGCCAGGGCACTGGGAAAAGACAAGGTCTGGGTTCCGGTGTCCAACACCACCCTGCGAACTTGGGAGTAGTAAGAGATACCCTCCCCCAAGTCCGGAGGGCTATAGCACAAAAGGCCTCAGCTTACTCTGATGTCACTTGGGCTGCAGAGATGTAGTGTCCCAAGGGTGCCACAGTCTTATAGAAGTGCCTCTCGGCCTTGGATATCCATCCCCGACCCCCTGTGATCCCAGTCTTGGGAAAATGTTTTCTAACCCCTCGAGGTCCTTCTCAGCAGAGGACAGACTCGGGGCTTGGGGGCCTTAGGACCTGGCTACGCAGAAGGTGGAAGAGCACAGGGCCACCAGTCTGAAGACCAAGGTCAGGGCCCTTCTTGTTTCAGCCTCAGGGTCCCCATGTGGAAGAGAATCCAGAATCACTGCTCCGGTCAGGTTGAGGAGGCCTTAGGAAGGAATGGGGCACCAGGACCGGAGAGGGAAACGGGGACAAGGGAGGCTTCTGCGGTTTCTCACATCGCCCATGGAACCCACGGGTCTGCTCCTGTGAGAGACACAGACACAGAGACAGAGAAGGGGACAGAGAATGAACCCAGGACAGAGGGAACCAGGAGAAGTCACAGACTCCATCAGCTTAGAAATGACATCCCGGCATTTTGTGCCATTCTGTTCCTGACAGGGCCGTCACATTGGCCATCCAACCTGGAGGGCAGGGGTTTCCACAGAGATGTGTGACCAGGACTCAGGTGTGCCAGGAGCCACTGTGGGGACGGCCCAGCGCATGGGCACAGACGAGGCCCGTGGACCTGAGCCTAACAGTAATGGGAGCCCCTGGAATCCTGTGTTGGGAGAGGTCAAGGTCAGAATCAGTTCATTACTACCTTCCCACAGGGGCTGGGACACAGGCAGGTGTGGGGTGGCTTTGCCCGGACCCCAGAGCAGATTCAAGCCCCTCTGAGCTGTGTTCCATGACAAGCGCAGCCCCTGGCTCATCCTTGCATTGTCAGCTTGGCACCAGCCTCCTGTGATAGCAGGCACGGAACATTTGGAGAGGTCCCTAACACTAACCTTAAACTGTACCCTAAACCTACCCCGTACCCTAACCCCAACACCTACCAGAACACTAACGCCTAACCCTACCCCTGAACCGAACCCAAACCCTAAAGCGTACCCTAACCCTAACCCGTACCCTAAATGGTAGCCTAACCCTAAACCCTACCCTGTACGGTAAACCGTGCCCTAACCCCTACCCTATCTCTAACCCGTACCCTAACCCGTACCCTAACCCATGCCCTAACCAGTACCCTAACTCTAACCCTAACCCTCGGTCAACGGGAGGAAAGAGGAAATCCCCGGAAGTGTGGGGTTCATGAGACATTTGCCCGCCAGTCCTGACAGGAAGATGACACTGTGCCAAATGGACCTACTGATTTCTCAGAACACTGACATCCTGTGAAATGCTACATCACTGACCCACAGGCTGATGTTCCAAACCTTGGGTCTCCTACATCCAGAGCAGAGAAGTGCTGTCAGGTGGGGATAAGTAGGTCCTCCGACCTATGGCCTGCACACCTGCTTCCATTTCTGGGAGAAGGGGAAACACACACTTGTTTTTAAGTAGTCATTATCTTCATTCTAAAGTAGACCCATGACCTTGACCTTTTTGGAAAAGCGAAATGACTCTTCCAAATGAAGACCTCAACTCATCTGTTCCTCATGCAACCTGAGTGCGACCAGGTTTACCCAGGCTCCAAGCCCCACCTGGAGGATCCTCCTGTACCATCTTGACAGCCCATGACCGGCACCAGCACCCCCGGGGGCACAATGCTGAATTTGGGGGAGGGCTCTGGGCCTTTTGGCCACCACACCTGTGCCTGGGGAAGCGGGAACCGGGAGGATCCTCCCAGATGATCCTCATGGAACCTTAGCAACATCCCTGAGGACATGGGGCACAATGCTGAAGCTTGAGGACGGCTCTGGGGTTTCTTGCCACCCACACCTGTGCCTGGGGGGGCAGCGGGAACCTGGAGGGCCCTCCCAGACAATCCCAACGGACTATTAGCACCATCCCTGGGGAACATGGGGCACAATGCTGAAATTGGGGGATGGCCCTGGGGCTTGTCGCTACCGCACCTGTGCCTAGGGGAGCAGGAACCTGAAGGAACCTCCCAGATCATCATAACAGACCATGACCACCATCGCCCTGAGGACATGGGGCACAATGCTCAGTTGGAGTCCCTTGGTCCTGAAACCAGCAGGAACGGAGCTCAAAGGACAGAGAGGCGCCTCCAGGAGAATTTCCATCCAGGGAAAAGCGGCCCACTGGAGGGCACAGAAGCAGCAACCCCACCGACCCGCAGGCCATTTGAACAGGATCACCTCCTGCACTTACTTAGCACGTTGTCCGTCTTCGTGTGTGGACCGTGACTGGCCCGCTCAGGGATGGTGCGCTTCCAGAGGAGGGCTAGAAACTTTTCAGTGCTTGCTCGTGGGTCAGAGGACCAAAGCCCAAGGAAGCAGAGGCTATCCTTCTTCCTCTGGGGCTGGGGAAGTCAGCCACCGACCTGGGGCGGGACCGGGCCCAAGAGTGTGTTCTTTCTGAAGCCACTGCCTTCGGTGGGTGTTGCTTTGCCTAAAAAAGGCCCACTCACCCCAGAGTCAGGAGCAGTGACAGGCTGTCTCCAACCCTAGCCCAGGACCACGACCCGAAACCATCCTGCCTTTGGGAGGACAGGTCTCCTGCAGGAGCCTGGGAGGGGACTGGCCCCTCTCCCACCCCGGGCTCCAGGATGCCCGGGACCTGCAAGGGCTCTTCATCTGAGGAGGAGTCTTGGACAACAAGTGTATCTCGTCAGCCCAGCAAGTGAAATAACCAAAGCCCAAGGCTCAGGTTCTAACAGAAGCAGAATTTCAATGTACTGTTTGGGGGAAGCCTCCTCCCCTCTTATGTGGCATTGGGGGTCCCCAAGGAAAGCCTTCTTTCGTCTCCTTCCCTCAGAGAGAGGAGCTGACCCCAAGTCCCGCGGTCCCCACCGTGTCCCAGTGCTGAGGAAGAGCCACACGCAGGGGCCTGGTGTCAGGAGTGTGGTCGGCCACTGCTCCTGGGCTCCCAGCCAGTGGTCTGGCGGCTACGTGGAAGAGCTAAATTGATTTTGGGGGAAGGAGTGCTCACTGCCCACACCGCTCACCATCCCCCTCTGCACTCTGCAATCCAGGCTCGGTGCCCGGCTTACGTCCATCACCAGCACTCCACATGTTTCCGCCATGGGAGGGATCATTCAGCCTCACCCCATTGCACAGAAGAGGAAAGCGAGGCCCAGCGAGGAGAGGTTAAATGGCTCCAGTCCCAGAGCTGTTCAGCAGAGAACCTGGAAAGCCAGGCCTCCAGAGCCCCTGCTAGACCAGCCAGAGACTCCCTGAGGTGAAAGTGAGCCGTCCCCTGCCTGACCAGGCACGCAATGGCCCCTGACCTTCATGATGGCCTGTTCTTGACCGTGAAGATGAGCTGGCCGACTAGGAGGTGGAGTTCAGCTGGTGGGACAGGCTGTAGCTACAGGACAGAGTGACACATCTGAGCTAGCAGGGGCCACACTCTGGTCTCCCTCCCGGAGCCAGACCAGGAGCTGGAATCTCGGTGCCCGAGGGGCCGGCACACAACAGGGTCTGCACTGACCAGGGATCCATGGCCCCCAGGGAGAGTCCACTCTGCCCTCTCCCCGCTCCTGCCTGGCCTCACCTCTCCTCACTGTGTCGCTGCAGGACCCGGAACCAGGCCCCATAGGGACGGGGGGACAGTCCGGGCTGATGGTCAGGGTTCCCCAAGGGACCCAGGGTGTTGCCAGGGCACTGGGAAAAGACAAGGTCTGGGTTCCGGTGTCCAACACCACCCTGCGAACTTGGGAGTAATAAGAGATACCCTCCCCCAAGTCCGGAGGGCTATAGCACAAAAGGCCTCAGCTTACTCTGATGTCACTTGGGCTGCAGAGATGTAGTGTCCCAAGGGTGCCACAGTCTTATAGAAGTGCCTCTCGGCCTTGGATATCCATCCCCGACCCCCTGTGATCCCAGTCTTGGGAAAATGTTTTCTAACCCCTCGAGGTCCTTCTCAGCAGAGGACAGACTCGGGGCTTGGGGGCCTTAGGACCTGGCTACGCAGAAGGTGGAAGAGCACAGGGCCACCAGTCTGAAGACCAAGGTCAGGGCCCTTCTTGTTTCAGCCTCAGGGTCCCCATGTGGAAGAGAATCCAGAATCACTGCTCCGGTCAGGTTGAGGAGGCCTTAGGAAGGAATGGTGCACCAGGACCGGAGAGGGAAACGGGGACAAGGGAGGCTTCTGCGGTTTCTCACATCGCCCATGGAACCCACGGGTCTCCTCCTGTGAGAGACACAGACACAGAGACAGAGAAGGGGACAGAGAATGAACCCAGGACAGAGGGAACCAGGAGAAGTCACAGACTCCATCAGCTTAGAAATGACATCCCGGCATTTTGTGCCATTCTGTTCCTGACAGGGCCGTCACATTGGCCATCCAACCTGGAGGGCAGGGGTTTCCACACAGATGTGTGACCAGGACTCAGGTGTGCCAGGAGCCACTGTGGGGACGGCCCAGCGCATGGGCACAGACGAGGCCCGTGGACCTGAGCCTAACAGTAATGGGAGCCCCTGGAATCCTGTGTTGGGAGAGGTCAAGGTCAGAATCAGTTCATTACTACCTTCCCACAGGGGCTGGGACACAGGCAGGTGTGGGGGGGCTTTCCCTGGACCCCAGAGCAGATTCAAGCCCCTCTGAGCTGTGTTCCATGACAAGCGCAGCCCCTGGCTCATCCTTGCATTGTCAGCTTGGCACCAGCCTCCTGTGATAGCAGACACGGAACATTTCTAGAGGTCCCTAACACTAACCTTAAACTGTACCCTAAACCTACCCCGTACCCTAACCCCAACACCTACCAGAACACTAACGCCTAACCCTACCCCTGAACCGAACCCAAACCCTAAAGCGTACCCTAACCCTAACCCGTACCCTAAATGGTAGCCTAACCCTAAACCCTACCCTGTACGGTAAACCGTGCCCTAAACCCTACCCTATCTCTAACCCGTACCCTAACCCGTACCCTAACCCATGCCCTAACCAGTACCCTAACTCTAACCCTAACCCTCGGTCAACGAGAGGAAAGAGGAAATCCCCGGAAGTGTGGGGTTCATGAGACATTTGACCGCCAGTCCGACAGGAAGATGACACTGTGCCAAATGGACCTGCTGATTTCTCAGAACACTGACATCCTGTGAAATGCTACATCACTGACCCACAGGCTGATGTTCCAAACCTTGGGTCTCCTAGATCCAGAGCAGAGAAGTGCTGTCAGGTGGGGATAAGTAGGTCCTCCGACCTATGGCCTGCACACCTGCTTCCATTTCTGGGAGAAGGGGAAACACACACTTGTTTTTAAGTAGTCATTATCTTCAATCTAAAGTAGACCCATGACCTTGACCTTTTTGGAAAAGCGAAATGACTCTT
Source organism: Eumetopias jubatus (assembly GCF_037043125.1). Classification (NCBI taxonomy): domain Eukaryota; kingdom Metazoa; phylum Chordata; class Mammalia; order Carnivora; family Otariidae; genus Eumetopias; species Eumetopias jubatus. The sequence goes on from NW_028274856.1 coordinate 727,024, forward strand.
CCAAATGAAGACCTCAACTCATCTGTTCCTCATGCAACCTGAGTGCGACCAGGTTTACCCAGGCTCCAAGCCCCACCTGGAGGATCCTCCTGTACCATCTTGACAGCCCATGACCGGCACCAGCACCCCCGGGGGCACAATGCTGAATTTGGGGGAGGTTTCTGGGCCTTTTTGCCACCACAGCTGTGCCTGGGGAAGCGGGAACCGGGAGGATCCTCCCAGATGATCCTCATGGAACCTTAGCAACATCCCTGAGGACATGGGGCACAATGCTGAAGCTTGAGGACGGCTCTGGGGTTTCTTGCCACCCACACCTGTGCCTGGGGGGCAGCGGGAACCTGGAGGGCCCTCGCAGACAATCCCAACGGACTATTAGCACCATCCCTGGGGAACATGGGGCACAATGCTGAAATTGGGGGATGGCCCTGGGGCTTGTCGCTACCGCACCTGTGCCTAGGGGAGCAGGAACCTGAAGGAACCTCCCAGATCATCATAACAGACCATGACCACCATCGCCCTGAGGACATGGGGCACAATGCTCAGTTGGAGTCCCTTGGTCCTGAAACCAGCAGGAACGGAGCTCAAAGGACAGAGAGGCGCCTCCAGGAGAATTTCCATCCAGGGAAAAGCGGCCCACTGGAGGGCACAGAAGCAGCAACCCCACCGACCCGCAGGCCATTTGAACAGGATCACCTCCTGCACTTACTTAGCACGTTGTCCGTCTTCGTGTGTGGACCGTGACTGGCCCGCTCAGGGATGGTGCGCTTCCAGAGGAGGGCTAGAAACTTTTCAGTGCTTGCTCGTGGGTCAGAGGACCAAAGCCCAAGGAAGCAGAGGCTATCCTTCTTCCTCTGGGGCTGGGGAAGTCAGCCACCGACCTGGGGCGGGACCGGGCCCAGGAGTGTGTTCTTTCTGAAGCCACTGCCTTCGGTGGGTGTTGCTTTGCCTAAAAAAGGCCCACTCACCCCAGAGTCAGGAGCAGTGACAGGCTGTCTCCAACCCTAGCCCAGGACCGCGACCCGAAACCATCCTGCCTTTGGGAGGACAGGTCTCCTGCAGGAGCCTGGGAGGGGACTGGCCCCTCTCCCACCCCGGGCTCCAGAATGCCCGGGACCTGCAAGGGCTCTTCATCTGAGGAGGAGTCTTGGACAACAAGTGTATCTCGTCAGCCCAGCAAGTGAAATAACCAAAGCCCAAGGCTCAGGTTCTAACAGAAGCAGAATTTCAATGTACTGTTTGGGGGAAGCCTCCTCCCCTCTTATGTGGCATTGGGGGTCCCCAAGGAAAGCCTTCTTTCGTCTCCTTCCCTCAGAGAGAGGAGCTGACCCCAAGTCCCGCGGTCCCCACCGTGTCCCAGTGCTGAGGAAGAGCCACACGCAGGGGCCTGGTGTCAGGAGTGTGGTCGGCCACTGCTCCTGGGCTCCCAGCCAGTGGTCTGGCGGCTACGTGGAAGAGCTAAATTGATTTTGGGGGAAGGAGTGCTCACTGCCCACACCGCTCACCATCCCCCTCTGCACTCTGCAATCCAGGCTCGGTGCCCGGCTTACGTCCATCACCAGCACTCCACATGTTTCCGCCATGGGAGGGATCATTCAGCCTCACCCCATTGCACAGAAGAGGAAAGCGAGGCCCAGCGAGGAGAGGTTAAATGGCTCCAGTCCCAGAGCTGTTCAGCAGAGAACCTGGAAAGCCAGGCCTCCAGAGCCCCTGCTAGACCAGCCAGAGACTCCCTGAGGTGAAAGTGAGCCGTCCCCTGCCTGACCAGGCACGCAATGGCCCCTGACCTTCATGATGGCCTGTTCTTGACCGTGAAGATGAGCTGGCCGACTAGGAGGTGGAGTTCAGCTGGTGGGACAGGCTGTAGCTACAGGACAGTGTGACACATCTGAGCTAGCAGGGGCCACACTCTGGTCTCCCTCCCGGAGCCAGACCAGGAGCTGGAATCTCGGTGCCCGAGGGGCCGGCACACAACAGGGTCTGCACTGACCAGGGATCCATGGCCCCCAGGGAGAGTCCACTCTGCCCTCTCCCCGCTCCTGCCTGGCCTCACCTCTCCTCACTGTGTCGCTGCAGGACCCGGAACCAGGCCCCATAGGGACGGGGGGACAGTCCGGGCTGATGGTCAGGGTTCCCCAAGGGACCCAGGGTGTTGCCAGGGCACTGGGAAAAGACAAGGTCTGGGTTCCGGTGTCCAACACCACCCTGCGAACTTGGGAGTAGTAAGAGATACCCTCCCCCAAGTCCGGAGGGCTATAGCACAAAAGGCCTCAGCTTACTCTGATGTCACTTGGGCTGCAGAGATGTAGTGTCCCAAGGGTGCCACAGTCTTATAGAAGTGCCTCTCGGCCTTGGATATCCATCCCCGACCCCCTGTGATCCCAGTCTTGGGAAAATGTTTTCTAACCCCTCGAGGTCCTTCTCAGCAGAGGACAGACTCGGGGCTTGGGGGCCTTAGGACCTGGCTACGCAGAAGGTGGAAGAGCACAGGGCCACCAGTCTGAAGACCAAGGTCAGGGCCCTTCTTGTTTCAGCCTCAGGGTCCCCATGTGGAAGAGAATCCAGAATCACTGCTCCGGTCAGGTTGAGGAGGCCTTAGGAAGGAATGGGGCACCAGGACCGGAGAGGGAAACGGGGACAAGGGAGGCTTCTGCGGTTTCTCACATCGCCCATGGAACCCACGGGTCTGCTCCTGTGAGAGACACAGACACAGAGACAGAGAAGGGGACAGAGAATGAACCCAGGACAGAGGGAACCAGGAGAAGTCACAGACTCCATCAGCTTAGAAATGACATCCCGGCATTTTGTGCCATTCTGTTCCTGACAGGGCCGTCACATTGGCCATCCAACCTGGAGGGCAGGGGTTTCCACAGAGATGTGTGACCAGGACTCAGGTGTGCCAGGAGCCACTGTGGGGACGGCCCAGCGCATGGGCACAGACGAGGCCCGTGGACCTGAGCCTAACAGTAATGGGAGCCCCTGGAATCCTGTGTTGGGAGAGGTCAAGGTCAGAATCAGTTCATTACTACCTTCCCACAGGGGCTGGGACACAGGCAGGTGTGGGGTGGCTTTGCCCGGACCCCAGAGCAGATTCAAGCCCCTCTGAGCTGTGTTCCATGACAAGCGCAGCCCCTGGCTCATCCTTGCATTGTCAGCTTGGCACCAGCCTCCTGTGATAGCAGGCACGGAACATTTGGAGAGGTCCCTAACACTAACCTTAAACTGTACCCTAAACCTACCCCGTACCCTAACCCCAACACCTACCAGAACACTAACGCCTAACCCTACCCCTGAACCGAACCCAAACCCTAAAGCGTACCCTAACCCTAACCCGTACCCTAAATGGTAGCCTAACCCTAAACCCTACCCTGTACGGTAAACCGTGCCCTAACCCCTACCCTATCTCTAACCCGTACCCTAACCCGTACCCTAACCCATGCCCTAACCAGTACCCTAACTCTAACCCTAACCCTCGGTCAACGGGAGGAAAGAGGAAATCCCCGGAAGTGTGGGGTTCATGAGACATTTGCCCGCCAGTCCTGACAGGAAGATGACACTGTGCCAAATGGACCTACTGATTTCTCAGAACACTGACATCCTGTGAAATGCTACATCACTGACCCACAGGCTGATGTTCCAAACCTTGGGTCTCCTACATCCAGAGCAGAGAAGTGCTGTCAGGTGGGGATAAGTAGGTCCTCCGACCTATGGCCTGCACACCTGCTTCCATTTCTGGGAGAAGGGGAAACACACACTTGTTTTTAAGTAGTCATTATCTTCATTCTAAAGTAGACCCATGACCTTGACCTTTTTGGAAAAGCGAAATGACTCTTCCAAATGAAGACCTCAACTCATCTGTTCCTCATGCAACCTGAGTGCGACCAGGTTTACCCAGGCTCCAAGCCCCACCTGGAGGATCCTCCTGTACCAACTTGACAGCCCATGACCGGCACCAGCACCCCCGGGGGCACAATGCTGAATTTGGGGGAGGGCTCTGGGCCTTTTGGCCACCACACCTGTGCCTGGGGAAGCGGGAACCGGGAGGATCCTCCCAGATGATCCTCATGGAACCTTAGCAACATCCCTGAGGACATGGGGCACAATGCTGAAGCTTGAGGACGGCTCTGGGGATTCTTGCCACCCACACCTGTGCCTGGGGGGGCAGCGGGAACCTGGAGGGCCCTCCCAGACAATCCCAACGGACTATTAGCACCATCCCTGGGGAACATGGGGCACAATGCTGAAATTGGGGGATGGCCCTGGGGCTTGTCGCTACCGCACCTGTGCCTAGGGGAGCAGGAACCTGAAGGAACCTCCCAGATCATCATAACAGACCATGACCACCATCGCCCTGAGGACATGGGGCACAATGCTCAGTTGGAGTCCCTTGGTCCTGATACCAGCAGGAACGGAGCTCAAAGGACAGAGAGGCGCCTCCAGGAGAATTTCCATCCAGGGAAAAGCGGCCCACTGGAGGGCACAGAAGCAGCAACCCCACCGACCCGCAGGCCATTTGAACAGGATCACCTCCTGCACTTACTTAGCACGTTGTCCGTCTTCGTGTGTGGACCGTGACTGGCCCGCTCAGGGATGGTGCGCTTCCAGAGGAGGGCTAGAAACTTTTCAGTGCTTGCTCGTGGGTCAGAGGACCAAAGCCCAAGGAAGCAGAGGCTATCCTTCTTCCTCTGGGGCTGGGGAAGTCAGCCACCGACCTGGGGCGGGACCGGGCCCAGGAGTGTGTTCTTTCTGAAGCCACTGCCTTCGGTGGGTGTTGCTTTGCCTAAAAAAGGCCCACTCACCCCAGAGTCAGGAGCAGTGACAGGCTGTCTCCAACCCTAGCCCAGGACCACGACCCGAAACCATCCTGCCTTTGGGAGGACAGGTCTCCTGCAGGAGCCTGGGAGGGGACTGGCCCCTCTCCCACCCCGGGCTCCAGGATGCCCGGGACCTGCAAGGGCTCTTCATCTGAGGAGGAGTCTTGGACAACAAGTGTATCTCGTCAGCCCAGCAAGTGAAATAACCAAAGCCCAAGGCTCAGGTTCTAACAGAAGCAGAATTTCAATGTACTGTTTGGGGGAAGCCTCCTCCCCTCTTATGTGGCATTGGGGGTCCCCAAGGAAAGCCTTCTTTCGTCTCCTTCCCTCAGAGAGAGGAGCTGACCCCAAGTCCCGCGGTCCCCACCGTGTCCCAGTGCTGAGGAAGAGCCACACGCAGGGGCCTGGTGTCAGGAGTGTGGTCGGCCACTGCTCCTGGGCTCCCAGCCAGTGGTCTGGCGGCTACGTGGAAGAGCTAAATTGATTTTGGGGGAAGGAGTGCTCACTGCCCACACCGCTCACCATCCCCCTCTGCACTCTGCAATCCAGGCTCGGTGCCCGGCTTACGTCCATCACCAGCACTCCACATGTTTCCGCCATGGGAGGGATCATTCAGCCTCACCCCATTGCACAGAAGAGGAAAGCGAGGCCCAGCGAGGAGAGGTTAAATGGCTCCAGTCCCAGAGCTGTTCAGCAGAGAACCTGGAAAGCCAGGCCTCCAGAGCCCCTGCTAGACCAGCCAGAGACTCCCTGAGGTGAAAGTGAGCCGTCCCCTGCCTGACCAGGCACGCAATGGCCCCTGACCTTCATGATGGCCTGTTTTTGACCGTGAAGATGAGCTGGCCGACTAGGAGGTGGAGTTCAGCTGGTGGGACAGGCTGTAGCTACAGGACAGTGTGACACATCTGAGCTAGCAGGGGCCACACTCTGGTCTCCCTCCCGGAGCCAGACCAGGAGCTGGAATCTCGGTGCCCGAGGGGCCGGCACACAACAGGGTCTGCACTGACCAGGGATCCATGGCCCCCAGGGAGAGTCCACTCTGCCCTCTCCCCGCTCCTGCCTGGCCTCACCTCTCCTCACTGTGTCGCTGCAGGACCCGGAACCAGGCCCCATAGGGACGGGGGGACAGTCCGGGCTGATGGTCAGGGTTCCCCAAGGGACCCAGGGTGTTGCCAGGGCACTGGGAAAAGACAAGGTCTGGGTTCCGGTGTCCAACACCACCCTGCGAACTTGGGAGTAGTAAGAGATACCCTCCCCCAAGTCCGGAGGGCTATAGCACAAAAGGCCTCAGCTTACTCTGATGTCACTTGGGCTGCAGAGATGTAGTGTCCCAAGGGTGCCACAGTCTTATAGAAGTGCCTCTCGGCCTTGGATATCCATCCCCGACCCCCTGTGATCCCAGTCTTGGGAAAATGTTTTCTAACCCCTCGAGGTCCTTCTCAGCAGAGGACAGACTCGGGGCTTGGGGGCCTTAGGACCTGGCTACGCAGAAGGTGGAAGAGCACAGGGCCACCAGTCTGAAGACCAAGGTCAGGGCCCTTCTTGTTTCAGCCTCAGGGTCCCCATGTGGAAGAGAATCCAGAATCACTGCTCCGGTCAGGTTGAGGAGGCCTTAGGAAGGAATGGGGCACCAGGACCGGAGAGGGAAACGGGGACAAGGGAGGCTTCTGCGGTTTCTCACATCGCCCATGGAACCCACGGGTCTGCTCCTGTGAGAGACACAGACACAGAGACAGAGAAGGGGACAGAGAATGAACCCAGGACAGAGGGAACCAGGAGAAGTCACAGACTCCATCAGCTTAGAAATGACATCCCGGCATTTTGTGCCATTCTGTTCCTGACAGGGCCGTCACATTGGCCATCCAACCTGGAGGGCAGGGGTTTCCACAGAGATGTGTGACCAGGACTCAGGTGTGCCAGGAGCCACTGTGGGGACGGCCCAGCGCATGGGCACAGACGAGGCCCGTGGACCTGAGCCTAACAGTAATGGGAGCCCCTGGAATCCTGTGTTGGGAGAGGTCAAGGTCAGAATCAGTTCATTACTACCTTCCCACAGGGGCTGGGACACAGGCAGGTGTGGGGTGGCTTTGCCCGGACCCCAGAGCAGATTCAAGCCCCTCTGAGCTGTGTTCCATGACAAGCGCAGCCCCTGGCTCATCCTTGCATTGTCAGCTTGGCACCAGCCTCCTGTGATAGCAGGCACGGAACATTTGGAGAGGTCCCTAACACTAACCTTAAACTGTACCCTAAACCTACCCCGTACCCTAACCCGAACACCTACCAGAACACTAACGCCTAACCCTACCCCTGAACCGAACCCAAACCCTAAAGCGTACCCTAACCCTAACACGTACCCTAAATGGTAGCCTAACCCTAAACCCTACCCTGTACGGTAAACCGTGCCCTAACCCCTACCCTATCTCTAACCCGTACCCTAACCCGTACCCTAACCCATGCCCTAACCAGTACCCTAACTCTAACCCTAACCCTCGGTCAACGGGAGGAAAGAGGAAATCCCCGGAAGTGTGGGGTTCATGAGACATTTGCCCGCCAGTCCTGACAGGAAGATGACACTGTGCCAAATGGACCTACTGATTTCTCAGAACACTGACATCCTGTGAAATGCTACATCACTGACCCACAGGCTGATGTTCCAAACCTTGGGTCTCCTACATCCAGAGCAGAGAAGTGCTGTCAGGTGGGGATAAGTAGGTCCTCCGACCTATGGCCTGCACACCTGCTTCCATTTCTGGGAGAAGGGGAAACACACACTTGTTTTTAAGTAGTCATTATCTTCATTCTAAAGTAGACCCATGACCTTGACCTTTTTGGAAAAGCGAAATGACTCTTCCAAATGAAGACCTCAACTCATCTGTTCCTCATGCAACCTGAGTGCGACCAGGTTTACCCAGGCTCCAAGCCCCACCTGGAGGATCCTCCTGTACCAACTTGACAGCCCATGACCGGCACCAGCACCCCCGGGGGCACAATGCTGAATTTGGGGGAGGGCTCTGGGCCTTTTGGCCACCACACCTGTGCCTGGGGAAGCGGGAACCGGGAGGATCCTCCCAGATGATCCTCATGGAACCTTAGCAACATCCCTGAGGACATGGGGCACAATGCTGAAGCTTGAGGACGGCTCTGGGGATTCTTGCCACCCACACCTGTGCCTGGGGGGGCAGCGGGAACCTGGAGGGCCCTCCCAGACAATCCCAACGGACTATTAGCACCATCCCTGGGGAACATGGGGCACAATGCTGAAATTGGGGGATGGCCCTGGGGCTTGTCGCTACCGCACCTGTGCCTAGGGGAGCAGGAACCTGAAGGAACCTCCCAGATCATCATAACAGACCATGACCACCATCGCCCTGAGGACATGGGGCACAATGCTCAGTTGGAGTCCCTTGGTCCTGAAACCAGCAGGAACGGAGCTCAAAGGACAGAGAGGCGCCTCCAGGAGAATTTCCATCCAGGGAAAAGCGGCCCACTGGAGGGCACAGAAGCAGCAACCCCACCGACCCGCAGGCCATTTGAACAGGATCACCTCCTGCACTTACTTAGCACGTTGTCCGTCTTCGTGTGTGGACCGTGACTGGCCCGCTCAGGGATGGTGCGCTTCCAGAGGAGGGCTAGAAACTTTTCAGTGCTTGCTCGTGGGTCAGAGGACCAAAGCCCAAGGAAGCAGAGGCTATCCTTCTTCCTCTGGGGCTGGGGAAGTCAGCCACCGACCTGGGGCGGGACCGGGCCCAGGAGTGTGTTCTTTCTGAAGCCACTGCCTTCGGTGGGTGTTGCTTTGCCTAAAAAAGGCCCACTCACCCCAGAGTCAGGAGCAGTGACAGGCTGTCTCCAACCCTAGCCCAGGACCGCGACCCGAAACCATCCTGCCTTTGGGAGGACAGGTCTCCTGCAGGAGCCTGGGAGGGGACTGGCCCCTCTCCCACCCCGGGCTCCAGGATGCCCGGGACCTGCAAGGGCTCTTCATCTGAGGAGGAGTCTTGGACAACAAGTGTATCTCGTCAGCCCAGCAAGTGAAATAACCAAAGCCCAAGGCTCAGGTTCTAACAGAAGCAGAATTTCAATGTACTGTTTGGGGGAAGCCTCCTCCCCTCTTATGTGGCATTGGGGGTCCCCAAGGAAAGCCTTCTTTCGTCTCCTTCCCTCAGAGAGAGGAGCTGACCCCAAGTCCCGCGGTCCCCACCGTGTCCCAGTGCTGAGGAAGAGCCACACGCAGGGGCCTGGTGTCAGGAGTGTGGTCGGCCACTGCTCCTGGGCTCCCAGCCAGTGGTCTGGCGGCTACGTGGAAGAGCTAAATTGATTTTGGGGGAAGGAGTGCTCACTGCCCACACCGCTCACCATCCCCCTCTGCACTCTGCAATCCAGGCTCGGTGCCCGGCTTACGTCCATCACCAGCACTCCACATGTTTCCGCCATGGGAGGGATCATTCAGCCTCACCCCATTGCACAGAAGAGGAAAGCGAGGCCCAGCGAGGAGAGGTTAAATGGCTCCAGTCCCAGAGCTGTTCAGCAGAGAACCTGGAAAGCCAGGCCTCCAGAGCCCCTGCTAGACCAGCCAGAGACTCCCTGAGGTGAAAGTGAGCCGTCCCCTGCCTGACCAGGCACGCAATGGCCCCTGACCTTCATGATGGCCTGTTCTTGACCGTGAAGATGAGCTGGCCGACTAGGAGGTGGAGTTCAGCTGGTGGGACAGGCTGTAGCTACAGGACAGTGTGACACATCTGAGCTAGCAGGGGCCACACTCTGGTCTCCCTCCCGGAGCCAGACCAGGAGCTGGAATCTCGGTGCCCGAGGGGCCGGCACACAACAGGGTCTGCACTGACCAGGGATCCATGGCCCCCAGGGAGAGTCCACTCTGCCCTCTCCCCGCTCCTGCCTGGCCTCACCTCTCCTCACTGTGTCGCTGCAGGACCCGGAACCAGGCCCCATAGGGACGGGGGGACAGTCCGGGCTGATGGTCAGGGTTCCCCAAGGGACCCAGGGTGTTGCCAGGGCACTGGGAAAAGACAAGGTCTGGGTTCCGGTGTCCAACACCACCCTGCGAACTTGGGAGTAGTAAGAGATACCCTCCCCCAAGTCCGGAGGGCTATAGCACAAAAGGCCTCAGCTTACTCTGATGTCACTTGGGCTGCAGAGATGTAGTGTCCCAAGGGTGCCACAGTCTTATAGAAGTGCCTCTCGGCCTTGGATATCCATCCCCGACCCCCTGTGATCCCAGTCTTGGGAAAATGTTTTCTAACCCCTCGAGGTCCTTCTCAGCAGAGGACAGACTCGGGGCTTGGGGGCCTTAGGACCTGGCTACGCAGAAGGTGGAAGAGCACAGGGCCACCAGTCTGAAGACCAAGGTCAGGGCCCTTCTTGTTTCAGCCTCAGGGTCCCCATGTGGAAGAGAATCCAGAATCACTGCTCCGGTCAGGTTGAGGAGGCCTTAGGAAGGAATGGGGCACCAGGACCGGAGAGGGAAACGGGGACAAGGGAGGCTTCTGCGGTTTCTCACATCGCCCATGGAACCCACGGGTCTGCTCCTGTGAGAGACACAGACACAGAGACAGAGAAGGGGACAGAGAATGAACCCAGGACAGAGGGAACCAGGAGAAGTCACAGACTCCATCAGCTTAGAAATGAAATCCCGGCATTTTGTGCCATTCTGTTCCTGACAGGGCCGTCACATTGGCCATCCAACCTGGAGGGCAGGGGTTTCCACAGAGATGTGTGACCAGGACTCAGGTGTGCCAGGAGCCACTGTGGGGACGGCCCAGCGCATGGGCACAGACGAGGCCCGTGGACCTGAGCCTAACAGTAATGGGAGCCCCTGGAATCCTGTGTTGGGAGAGGTCAAGGTCAGAATCAGTTCATTACTACCTTCCCACAGGGGCTGGGACACAGGCAGGTGTGGGGTGGCTTTGCCCGGACCCCAGAGCAGATTCAAGCCCCTCTGAGCTGTGTTCCATGACAAGCGCAGCCCCTGGCTCATCCTTGCATTGTCAGCTTGGCACCAGCCTCCTGTGATAGCAGGCACGGAACATTTGGAGAGGTCCCTAACACTAACCTTAAACTGTACCCTAAACCTACCCCGTACCCTAACCCCAACACCTACCAGAACACTAACGCCTAACCCTACCCCTGAACCGAACCCAAACCCTAAAGCGTACCCTAACCCTAACCCGTACCCTAAATCGTAGCCTAACCCTAAACCCTACCCTGTACGGTAAACCGTGCCCTAACCCCTACCCTATCTCTAACCCGTACCCTAACCCGTACCCTAACCCATGCCCTAACCAGTACCCTAACTCTAACCCTAACCCTCGGTCAACGGGAGGAAAGAGGAAATCCCCGGAAGTGTGGGGTTCATGAGACATTTGCCCGCCAGTCCTGACAGGAAGATGACACTGTGCCAAATGGACCTACTGATTTCTCAGAACACTGACATCCTGTGAAATGCTACATCACTGACCCACAGGCTGATGTTCCAAACCTTGGGTCTCCTACATCCAGAGCAGAGAAGTGCTGTCAGGTGGGGATAAGTAGGTCCTCCGACCTATGGCCTGCACACCTGCTTCCATTTCTGGGAGAAGGGGAAACACACACTTGTTTTTAAGTAGTCATTATCTTCATTCTAAAGTAGACCCATGACCTTGACCTTTTTGGAAAAGCGAAATGACTCTTCCAAATGAAGACCTCAACTCATCTGTTCCTCATGCAACCTGAGTGCGACCAGGTTTACCCAGGCTCCAAGCCCCACCTGGAGGATCCTCCTGTACCAACTTGACAGCCCATGACCGGCACCAGCACCCCCGGGGGCACAATGCTGAATTTGGGGGAGGGCTCTGGGCCTTTTGGCCACCACACCTGTGCCTGGGGAAGCGGGAACCGGGAGGATCCTCCCAGATGATCCTCATGGAACCTTAGCAACATCCCTGAGGACATGGGGCACAATGCTGAAGCTTGAGGACGGCTCTGGGGATTCTTGCCACCCACACCTGTGCCTGGGGGGGCAGCGGGAACCTGGAGGGCCCTCCCAGACAATCCCAACGGACTATTAGCACCATCCCTGGGGAACATGGGGCACAATGCTGAAATTGGGGGATGGCCCTGGGGCTTGTCGCTACCGCACCTGTGCCTAGGGGAGCAGGAACCTGAAGGAACCTCCCAGATCATCATAACAGACCATGACCACCATCGCCCTGAGGACATGGGGCACAATGCTCAGTTGGAGTCCCTTGGTCCTGAAACCAGCAGGAACGGAGCTCAAAGGACAGAGAGGCGCCTCCAGGAGAATTTCCATCCAGGGAAAAGCGGCCCACTGGAGGGCACAGAAGCAGCAACCCCACCGACCCGCAGGCCATTTGAACAGGATCACCTCCTGCACTTAGCACATTGTCCGTCTTCGTGTGTGGACCGTGACTGGCCCGCTCAGGGATGGTGCGCTTCCAGAGGAGGGCTAGAAACTTTTCAGTGCTTGCTCGTGGGTCAGAGGACCAAAGCCCAAGGAAGCAGAGGCTATCCTTCTTCCTCTGGGGCTGGGGAAGTCAGCCACCGACCTGGGGCGGGACCGGGCCCAGGAGTGTGTTCTTTCTGAAGCCACTGCCTTCGGTGGGTTTTGCTTTGCCTAAAAAAGGCCCACTCACCCCAGCGTCAGGAGCAGTGACAGGCTGTCTCCAACCCTAGCCCAGGACCACGACCCGAAACCATCCTGCCTTTGGGAGGACAGGTCTCCTGCAGGAGCCTGGGAGGGGACTGGCCCCTCTCCCACCCCGGGCTCCAGGATGCCCGGGACCTGCAAGAGCTCTTCATCTGAGGAGGAGTCTTGGAGAACAAGTGTATCTCGTCAGCACAGCAAGTGAAATAACCAAAGCCCAAGGCTCAGGTTCTAACAGAAGCAGAATTTCAAAGTACTGTTTGGGGGAAGCCTCCTCCCCTCTTATGTGGCATTGGAGGTCCCCAAGGAAAGCCTTCTTTCGTCTCCTTCCCTCAGAGAGAGGAGCTGACCCCAAGTCCCGTGGTCCCCACCGTGTCCCAGTGCTGAGGAAGAGCCACACGCAGGGGCCTGGTGTCAGGAGTGTGGTCGGCCACTGCTCCTGGGCTCCCAGCCAGTGGTCTGGCGGCTACATGGAAGAGCTAAATTGATTTTGGGGGAAGGAGTGCTCACTGCCCACACCGCTCACCATCCCCCTCTGCACTCTGCAATCCAGGCTCGGTGCCCGGCTTACGTCCATCACCAGCACTCCACATGTTTCCGCCATGGGAGGGATCATTCAGCCTCACCCCATTGCACAGAAGAGGAAAGCGAGGCCCAGCGAGGAGAGGTTAAATGGCTCCAGTCCCAGAGCTGTTCAGCAGAGAACCTGGAAAGCCAGGCCTCCAGAGCCCCTGCTAGACCAGCCAGAGACTCCCTGAGGTGAAAGTGAGCCGTCCCCTGCCTGACCAGGCACGCAATGGCCCCTGACCTTCATGATGGCCTGTTCTTGACCGTGAAGATGAGCTGGCCGACTAGGAGGTGGAGTTCAGCTGGTGGGACAGGCTGTAGCTACAGGACAGAGTGACACATCTGAGCTAGCAGGGGCCACACTCTGGTCTCCCTCCCGGAGCCAGACCAGGAGCTGGAATCTCGGTGCCCGAGGGGCCGGCACACAACAGGGTCTGCACTGACCAGGGATCCATGGCCCCCAGGGAGAGTCCACTCTGCCCTCTCCCCGCTCCTGCCTGGCCTCACCTCTCCTCACTGTGTCGCTGCAGGACCCGGAACCAGGCCCCATAGGGACGGGGGGACAGTCCGGGCTGATGGTCAGGGTTCCCCAAGGGACCCAGGGTGTTGCCAGGGCACTGGGAAAAGACAAGGTCTGGGTTCCGGTGTCCAACACCACCCTGCGAACTTGGGAGTAGTAAGAGATACCCTCCCCCAAGTCCGGAGGGCTATAGCACAAAAGGCCTCAGCTTACTCTGATGTCACTTGGGCTGCAGAGATGTAGTGTCCCAAGGGTGCCACAGTCTTATAGAAGTGCCTCTCGGCCTTGGATATCCATCCCCGACCCCCTGTGATCCCAGTCTTGGGAAAATGTTTTCTAACCCCTCGAGGTCCTTCTCAGCAGAGGACAGACTCGGGGCTTGGGGGCCTTAGGACCTGGCTACGCAGAAGGTGGAAGAGCACAGGGCCACCAGTCTGAAGACCAAGGTCAGGGCCCTTCTTGTTTCAGCCTCAGGGTCCCCATGTGGAAGAGAATCCAGAATCACTGCTCCGGTCAGGTTGAGGAGGCCTTAGGAAGGAATGGGGCACGAGGACCGGAGAGGGAAACGGGGACAAGGGAGGCTTCTGCGGTTTCTCACATCGCCCATGGAACCCACGGGTCTGCTCCTGTGAGAGACACAGACACAGAGACAGAGAAGGGGACAGAGAATGAACCCAGGACAGAGGGAACCAGGAGAAGTCACAGACTCCATCAGCTGAGAAATGACATCCCGGCATTTTGTGCCATTCTGTTCCTGACAGGGCCGTCACATTGGCCATCCAACCTGGAGGGCAGGGGTTTCCACAGAGATGTGTGGCCAGGACTCAGGTGTGCCAGGAGCCACTGTGGGGACGGCCCAGCGCATGGGCACAGACGAGGCCCGTGGACCTGAGCCTAACAGTAATGGGAGTCCCTGGAATCCTGTGTTGGGAGAGGTCAAGGTCATAATCAGTTCATTACTACCTTCCCACAGGGGCTGGGACACAGGCAGGTGTGGGGTGGCTTTGCCTGGACCCCAGAGCAGATTCAAGCCCCTCTGAGCTGTGTTCCATGACAAGCGCAGCCCCTGGCTCATCCTTGCATTGTCAGCTTGGCACCAGCCTCCTGTGATAGCAGGCACGGAACATTTGGAGAGGTCCCTAACACTAACCTTAAACTGTACCCTAAACCTACCCCGTACCCTAACCCCAACACCTACCAGAACACTAACGCCTAACCCTACCCCTGAACCGAACCCAAACCCTAAAGCGTACCCTAACCCTAACCCGTACCCTAAATGGTAGCCTAACCCTAAACCCTACCCTGTACGGTAAACCGTGCCCTAACCCCTACCCTATCTCTAACCCGTACCCTAACCGTACCCTAACCCATGCCCTAACCAGTACCCTAACTCTAACCCTAACCCTCGGTCAACGGGAGGAAAGAGGAAATCCCCGGAAGTGTGGGGTTCATGAGACATTTGACCGCCAGTCCTGACAGGAAGATGACACTGTGCCAAATGGACCTGCTGATTTCTCAGAACACTGACATCCTGTGAAATGCTACATCACTGACCCACAGGCTGATGTTCCAAACCTTGGGTCTCCTAGATCCAGAGCAGAGAAGTGCTGTCAGGTGGGGATAAGTAGGTCCTCCGACCTATGGCCTGCACACCTGCTTCCATTTCTGGGAGAAGGGGAAACACACACTTGTTTTTAAGTAGTCATTATCTTCATTCTAAAGTAGACCCATGACCTTGACCTTTTTGGAAAAGCGAAATGACTCTTCCAAATGAAGACCTCAACTCATCTGTTCCTCATGCAACCTGAGTGCGACCAGGTTTACCCAGGCTCCAAGCCCCACCTGGAGGATCCTCCTGTACCATCTTGACAGCCCATGACCGGCACCAGCACCCCCGGGGGCACAATGCTGAATTTGGGGGAGGGCTCTGGGCCTTTTGGCCACCACACCTGTGCCTGGGGAAGCGGGAACCGGGAGAATCCTCCCAGATGATCCTCATGGAACCTTAGCAACATCCCTGAGGACATGGGGCACAATGCTGAAGCTTGAGGACGGCTCTGGGGTTTCTTGCCACCCACACCTGTGCCTGGGGGGGCAGCGGGAACCTGGAGGGCCCTCCCAGACAATCCCAACGGACTATTAACACCATCCCTGGGGAACATGGGGCACAATGCTGAAATTGGGGGATGGCCCTGGGGCTTGTCGCTACCGCACCTGTGCCTAGGGGAGCAGGAACCTGAAGGAACCTCCCAGATCATCATAACAGACCATGACCACCATCGCCCTGAGGACATGGGGCACAATGCTCAGTTGGAGTCCCTTGGTCCTGAAACCAGCAGGAACGGAGCTCAAAGGACAGAGAGGCGCCTCCAGGAGAATTTCCATCCAGGGAAAAGCGGCCCACTGGAGGGCACAGAAGCAGCAACCCCCCCGACCCGCAGGCCATTTGAACAGGATCACCTCCTGCACTTACTTAGCACGTTGTCCGTCTTCGTGTGTGGACCGTGACTGGCCCGCTCAGGGATGGTGCGCTTCCAGAGGAGGGCTAGAAACTTTTCAGTGCTTGCTCGTGGGTCAGAGGACCAAAGCCCAAGGAAGCAGAGGCTATCCTTCTTCCTCTGGGGCTGGGGAAGTCAGCCACCGACCTGGGGCGGGACCGGGCCCAGGAGTGTGTTCTTTCTGAAGCCACTGCCTTCGGTGGGTGTTGCTTTGCCTAAAAAAGGCCCACTCACCCCAGAGTGAGGAGCAGTGACAGGCTCTCTCCAACCCTAGCCCAGGACCACGACCCGAAACCATCCTGCCTTTGGGAGGACAGGTCTCCTGCAGGAGCCTGGGAGGGGACTGGCCCCTCTCCCACCCCGGGCTCCAGGATGCCCGGGACCTGCAAGGGCTCTTCATCTGAGGAGGAGTCTTGGACAACAAGTGTATCTCGTCAGCCCAGCAAGTGAAATAACCAAAGCCCAAGGCTCAGGTTCTAACAGAAGCAGAATTTCAAAGTACTGTTTGGGGGAAGCCTCCTCCCCTCTTATGTGGCATTGGGGGTCCCCAAGGAAAGCCTTCTTTCGTCTCCTTCCCTCAGAGAGAGGAGCTGACCCCAAGTCCCGCGGTCCCCACCGTGTCCCAGTGCTGAGGAAGAGCCACACGCAGGGGCCTGGTGTCAGGAGTGTGGTCGGCCACTGCTCCTGGGCTCCCAGCCAGTGGTCTGGCGGCTACGTGGAAGAGCTAAATTGATTTTGGGGGAAGGAGTGCTCACTGCCCACACCGCTCACCATCCCCCTCTGCACTCTGCAATCCAGGCTCGGTGCCCGGCTTACGTCCATCACCAGCACTCCACATGTTTCCGCCATGGGAGGGATCATTCAGCCTCACCCCATTGCACAGAAGAGGAAAGCGAGGCCCAGCGAGGAGAGGTTAAATGGCTCCAGTCCCAGAGCTGTTCAGCAGAGAACCTGGAAAGCCAGGCCTCCAGAGCCCCTGCTAGACCAGCCAGAGACTCCCTGAGGTGAAAGTGAGCCGTCCCCTGCCTGACCAGGCACGCAATGGCCCCTGACCTACATGATGGCCTGTTCTTGACCGTGAAGATGAGCTGGCCGACTAGGAGGTGGAGTTCAGCTGGTGGGACAGGCTGTAGCTACAGGACAGAGTGACACAACTGAGCTAGCAGGGGCCACACTCTGGTCTCCCTCCCGGAGCCAGACCAGGAGCTGGAATCTCGGTGCCCGAGGGGCCGGCACACAACAGGGTCTGCACTGACCAGGGATCCATGGCCCCCAGGGAGAGTCCACTCTGCCCTCTCCCCGCTCCTGCCTGGCCTCACCTCTCCTCACTGTGTCGCTGCAGGACCCGGAACCAGGCCCCATAGGGACGGGGGGACAGTCCGGGCTGATGGTCAGGGTTCCCCAAGGGACCCAGGGTGTTGCCAGGGCACTGGGAAAAGACAAGGTCTGGGTTCCGGTGTCCAACACCACCCTGCGAACTTGGGAGTAGTAAGAGATACCCTCCCCCAAGTCCGGAGGGCTATAGCACAAAAGGCCTCAGCTTACTCTGATGTCACTTGGGCTGCAGAGATGTAGTGTCCCAAGGGTGCCACAGTCTTATAGAAGTGCCTCTCGGCCTTGGATATCCATCCCCGACCCCCTGTGATCCCAGTCTTGGGAAAATGTTTTCTAACCCCTCGAGGTCCTTCTCAGCAGAGGACAGACTCGGGGCTTGGGGGCCTTAGGACCTGGCTACGCAGAAGGTGGAAGAGCACAGGGCCACCAGTGTGAAGACCAAGGTCAGGGCCCTTCTTGTTTCAGCCTCAGGGTCCCCATGTGGAAGAGAATCCAGAATCACTGCTCCGGTCAGGTTGAGGAGGCCTTAGGAAGGAATGGGGCACCAGGACCGGAGAGGGAAACGGGGACAAGGGAGGCTTCTGCGGTTTCTCACATCGCCCATGGAACCCACGGGTCTGCTCCTGTGAGAGACACAGACACAGAGACAGAGAAGGGGACAGAGAATGAACCCAGGACAGAGGGAACCAGGAGAAGTCACAGACTCCATCAGCTGAGAAATGACATCCCGGCATTTTGTGCCATTCTGTTCCTGACAGGGCCGTCACATTGGCCATCCACCCTGGAGGGCAGGGGTTTCCACAGAGATGTGTGACCAGGACTCAGGTGTGCCAGGAGCCACTGTGGGGACGGCCCAGCGCATGGGCACAGACGAGGCCCGTGGACCTGAGCCTAACAGTAATGGGAGCCCCTGGAATCCTGTGTTGGGAGAGGTCAAGGTCAGAATCAGTTCATTACTACCTTCCCACAGGGGCTGGGACACAGGCAGGTGTGGGGTGGCTTTGCCTGGACCCCAGAGCAGATTCAAGCCCCTCTGAGCTGTGTTCCATGACAAGCGCAGCCCCTGGCTCATCCTTGCATTGTCAGCTTGGCACCAGCCTCCTGTGATAGCAGGCACGGAACATTTGGAGAGGTCCCTAACACTAACCTTAAACTGTACCCTAAACCTACCCCGTACCCTAACCCCAACACCTACCAGAACACTAACGCCTGACCCTACCCCTGAACCGAACCCAAACCCTAAACCGTACCCTAACCCTAACCCGTACCCTAAATGGTAGCCTAACCCTAAACCCTACCCTGTACGGTAAACCGTGCCCTAACCCCTACCCTATCTCTAACCCGTACCCTAACCCGTACCCTAACCCATGCCCTAACCAGTACCCTAACTCTAACCCTAACCCTCGGTCAACGGGAGGAAAGAGGAAATCCCCGGAAGTGTGGGGTTCATGAGACATTTGACCGCCAGTCCTGACAGGAAGATGACACTGTGCCAAATGGACCTGCTGATTTCTCAGAACACTGACATCCTGTGAAATGCTACATCCCTGACCCACAGGCTGATGTTCCAAACCTTGGGTCTCCTAGATCCAGAGCAGAGAAGTGCTGTCAGGTGGGGATAAGTAGGTCCTCCGACCTATGGCCTGCACACCTGCTTCCATTTCTGGGAGAAGGGGAAACACACACTTGTTTTTAAGTAGTCATTATCTTCATTCTAAAGTAGACCCATGACCTTGACCTTTTTGGAAAAGCGAAATGACTCTTCCAAATGAAGACCTCAACTCATCTGTTCCTCATGCAACCTGAGTGCGACCAGGTTTACCCAGGCTCCAAGCCCCACCTGGAGGATCCTCCTGTACCATCTTGACAGCCCATGACCGGCACCAGCACCCCCGGGGGCACAATGCTGAATTTGGGGGAGGGCTCTGGGCCTTTTGGCCACCACACCTGTGCCCGGGGAAGCGGGAACCGGGAGGATCCTCCCAGATGATCCTCATGGAACCTTAGCAACATCCCTGAGGACATGGGGCACAATGCTGAAGCTTGAGGACGGCTCTGGGGTTTCTTGCCACCCGCACCTGTGCCTGGGGGGGCAGCGGGAACCTGGAGGGCCCTCCCAGACCATCCCAACGGACTATTAGCACCATCCCTGGGGAACATGGGGCACAATGCTGAAATTGGGGGATGGCCCTGGGGCTTGTCGCTACCGCACCTGTGCCTAGGGGAGCAGGAACCTGAAGGAACCTCCCAGATCATCATAACAGACCATGACCACCATCGCCCTGAGGACATGGGGCACAATGCTCAGTTGGAGTCCCTTGGTCCTGAAACCAGCAGGAACGGAGCTCAAGGGACAGAGAGGCGCCTCCAGGAGAATTTCCATCCAGGGAAAAGCGGCCCACTGGAGGGCACAGAAGCAGCAACCCCACCGACCCGCAGGCCATTTGAACAGGATCACCTCCTGCACTTACTTAGCACGTTGTCCGTCTTCGTGTGTGGACCGTGACTGGCCCGCTCAGGGATGGTGCGCTTCCAGAGGAGGGCTAGAAACTTTTCAGTGCTTGCTCGTGGGTCAGAGGACCAAAGCCCAAGGAAGCAGAGGCTATCCCTCTTCCTCTGGGGCTGGGGAAGTCAGCCACCGACCTGGGGCGGGACCGGGCCCAGGAGTGTGTTCTTTCTGAAGCCACTGCCTTCGGTGGGTGTTGCTTTGCCTAAAAAAGGCCCACTCACCCCAGAGTCAGGAGCAGTGACAGGCTGTCTCCAACCCTAGCCCAGGACCACGACCCGAAACCATCCTGCCTTTGGGAGGACAGGTCTCCTGCAGGAGCCTGGGAGGGGACTGGCCCCTCTCCCACCCCGGGCTCCAGGATGCCCGGGACCTGCAAGGGGTCTTCATCTGAGGAGGAGTCTTGGAGAACAAGTGTATCTCGTCAGCCCAGCAAGTGAAATAACCAAAGCCCAAGGCTCAGGTTCTAACAGAAGCAGAATTTCAAAGTACTGTTTGGGGGAAGCCTCCTCCCCTCTTATGTGGCATTGGGGGTCCCCAAGGAAAGCCTTCTTTCGTCTCCTTCCCTCAGAGAGAGGAGCTTACCCCAAGTCCCGCGGTCCCCACCGTGTCCCAGTGCTGAGGAAGAGCCACACGCAGGGGCCTGGTGTCAGGAGTGTGGTCGGCCACTGCTCCTGGGCTCCCAGCCAGTGGTCTGGCGGCTACGTGGAAGAGCTAAATTGATTTTGGGGGAAGGAGTGCTCACTGCCCACACCGCTCACCATCCCCCTCTGCACTCTGCAATCCAGGCTCGGTGCCCGGCTCACGTCCATCACCAGCACTCCACATGTTTCCGCCATGGTAGGGATCATTCAGCCTCACCCCATTGCACAGAAGAGGAAAGCGAGGCCCAGCGAGGAGAGGTTAAATGGCTCCAGTCCCAGAGCTGTTCAGCAGAGAACCTGGAAAGCCAGGCCTCCAGATCCCCTGCTAGACCAGCCAGAGACTCCCTGAGGTGAAAGTGAGCCGTCCCCTGCCTGACCAGGCACGCAATGGCCCCTGACCTTCATGATGGCCTGTTCTTGACCGTGAAGATGAGCTGGCCGACTAGGAGGTGGAGTTCAGCTGGTGGGACAGGCTGTAGCTACACGACAGAGTGACACATCTGAGCTAGCAGGGGCCACACTCTGGTCTCCCTCCCGGAGCCAGACCAGGAGCTGGAATCTCGGTGCCCGAGGGGCCGGCACACAACAGGGTCTGCACTGACCAGGGATCCATGGCCCCCAGGGAGAGTCCACTCTGCCCTCTCCCCGCTCCTGCCTGGCCTCACCTCTCCTCACTGTGTCGCTGCAGGACCCGGAACCAGGCCCCATAGGGACGGGGGGACAGTCCGGGCTGATGGTCAGGGTTCCCCAAGGGACCCAGGGTGTTGCCAGGGCACTGGGAAAAGACAAGGTCTGGGTTCCGGTGTCCAACACCACCCTGCGAACTTGGGAGTAGTAAGAGATACCCTCCCCCAAGTCCGGAGGGCTATAGCACAAAAGGCCTCAGCTTACTCTGATGTCACTTGGGCTGCAGAGATGTAGTGTCCCAAGGGTGCCACAGTCTTATAGAAGTGCCTCTCGGCCTTGGATATCCATCCCCGACCCCCTGTGATCCCAGTCTTGGGAAAATGTTTTCTAACCCCTCGAGGTCCTTCTCAGCAGAGGACAGACTCGGGGCTTGGGGGCCTTAGGACCTGGCTACGCAGAAGGTGGAAGAGCACAGGGCCACCAGTCTGAAGGCCAAGGTCAGGGCCCTACTTGTTTCAGCCTCAGGGTCCCCATGTGGAAGAGAATCCAGAATCACTGCTCCGGTCAGGTTGAGGAGGCCTTAGGAAGGAATGGGGCACCAGGACCGGAGAGGGAAACGGGGACAAGGGAGGCTTCTGCGGTTTCTCACATCGCCCATGGAACCCACGGGTCTGCTCCTGTGAGAGACACAGACACAGAGACAGAGAAGGGGACAGAGAATGAACCCAGGACAGAGGGAACCAGGAGAAGTCACAGACTCCATCAGCTGAGAAATGACATCCCGGCATTTTGTGCCATTCTGTTCCTGACAGGGCCGTCACATTGGCCATCCACCCTGGAGGGCAGGGGTTTCCACAGAGATGTGTGACCAGGACTCAGGTGTGCCAGGAGCCACTGTGGGGACGGCCCAGCGCATGGGCACAGACGAGGCCCGTGGACCTGAGCCTAACAGTAATGGGAGCCCCTGGAATCCTGTGTTGGGAGAGGTCAAGGTCAGAATCAGTTCATTACTACCTTCCCACAGGGGCTGGGACACAGGCAGGTGTGGGGTGGCTTTGCCTGGACCCCAGAGCAGATTCAAGCCCCTCTGAGCTGTGTTCCATGACAAGCGCAGCCCCTGGCTCATCCTTGCATTGTCAGCTTGGCACCAGCCTCCTGTGATAGCAGGCACGGAACATTTGGAGAGGTCCCTAACACTAACCTTAAACTGTACCCTAAACCTACCCCGTACCCTAACCCCAACACCTACCAGAACACTAACGCCTGACCCTACCCCTGAACCGAACCCAAACCCTAAACCGTACCCTAACCCTAACCCGTACCCTAAATGGTAGCCTAACCCTAAACCCTACCCTGTACGGTAAACCGTGCCCTAACCCCTACCCTATCTCTAACCCGTACCCTAACCCGTACCCTAACCCATGCCCTAACCAGTACCCTAACTCTAACCCTAACCCTCGGTCAACGGGAGGAAAGAGGAAATCCCCGGAAGTGTGGGGTTCATGAGACATTTGACCGCCAGTCCTGACAGGAAGATGACACTGTGCCAAATGGACCTGCTGATTTCTCAGAACACTGACATCCTGTGAAATGCTACATCCCTGACCCACAGGCTGATGTTCCAAACCTTGGGTCTCCTAGATCCAGAGCAGAGAAGTGCTGTCAGGTGGGGATAAGTAGGTCCTCCGACCTATGGCCTGCACACCTGCTTCCATTTCTGGGAGAAGGGGAAACACACACTTGTTTTTAAGTAGTCATTATCTTCATTCTAAAGTAGACCCATGACCTTGACCTTTTTGGAAAAGCGAAATGACTCTTCCAAATGAAGACCTCAACTCATCTGTTCCTCATGCAACCTGAGTGCGACCAGGTTTACCCAGGCTCCAAGCCCCACCTGGAGGATCCTCCTGTACCATCTTGACAGCCCATGACCGGCACCAGCACCCCCGGGGGCACAATGCTGAATTTGGGGGAGGGCTCTGGGCCTTTTGGCCACCACACCTGTGCCCGGGGAAGCGGGAACCGGGAGGATCCTCCCAGATGATCCTCATGGAACCTTAGCAACATCCCTGAGGACATGGGGCACAATGCTGAAGCTTGAGGACGGCTCTGGGGTTTCTTGCCACCCGCACCTGTGCCTGGGGGGGCAGCGGGAACCTGGAGGGCCCTCCCAGACCATCCCAACGGACTATTAGCACCATCCCTGGGGAACATGGGGCACAATGCTGAAATTGGGGGATGGCCCTGGGGCTTGTCGCTACCGCACCTGTGCCTAGGGGAGCAGGAACCTGAAGGAACCTCCCAGATCATCATAACAGACCATGACCACCATCGCCCTGAGGACATGGGGCACAATGCTCAGTTGGAGTCCCTTGGTCCTGAAACCAGCAGGAACGGAGCTCAAGGGACAGAGAGGCGCCTCCAGGAGAATTTCCATCCAGGGAAAAGCGGCCCACTGGAGGGCACAGAAGCAGCAACCCCACCGACCCGCAGGCCATTTGAACAGGATCACCTCCTGCACTTACTTAGCACGTTGTCCGTCTTCGTGTGTGGACCGTGACTGGCCCGCTCAGGGATGGTGCGCTTCCAGAGGAGGGCTAGAAACTTTTCAGTGCTTGCTCGTGGGTCAGAGGACCAAAGCCCAAGGAAGCAGAGGCTATCCCTCTTCCTCTGGGGCTGGGGAAGTCAGCCACCGACCTGGGGCGGGACCGGGCCCAGGAGTGTGTTCTTTCTGAAGCCACTGCCTTCGGTGGGTGTTGCTTTGCCTAAAAAAGGCCCACTCACCCCAGAGTCAGGAGCAGTGACAGGCTGTCTCCAACCCTAGCCCAGGACCACGACCCGAAACCATCCTGCCTTTGGGAGGACAGGTCTCCTGCAGGAGCCTGGGAGGGGACTGGCCCCTCTCCCACCCCGGGCTCCAGGATGCCCGGGACCTGCAAGGGGTCTTCATCTGAGGAGGAGTCTTGGAGAACAAGTGTATCTCGTCAGCCCAGCAAGTGAAATAACCAAAGCCCAAGGCTCAGGTTCTAACAGAAGCAGAATTTCAAAGTACTGTTTGGGGGAAGCCTCCTCCCCTCTTATGTGGCATTGGGGGTCCCCAAGG
The DNA here is from genome assembly GCF_037043125.1 of Eumetopias jubatus. NCBI lineage: Eukaryota > Metazoa > Chordata > Mammalia > Carnivora > Otariidae > Eumetopias > Eumetopias jubatus. The sequence goes on from NW_028274856.1 coordinate 751,289, forward strand.
AAAGCCTTCTTTCGTCTCCTTCCCTCAGAGAGAGGAGCTGACCCCAAGTCCCGCGGTCCCCACCGTGTCCCAGTGCTGAGGAAGAGCCACACGCAGGGGCCTGGTGTCAGGAGTGTGGTCGGCCACTGCTCCTGGGCTCCCAGCCAGTGGTCTGGCGGCTACGTGGAAGAGCTAAATTGATTTTGGGGGAAGGAGTGCTCACTGCCCACACCGCTCACCATCCCCCTCTGCACTCTGCAATCCAGGCTCGGTGCCCGGCTCACGTCCATCACCAGCACTCCACATGTTTCCGCCATGGGAGGGATCATTCAGCCTCACCCCATTGCACAGAAGAGGAAAGCGAGGCCCAGCGAGGAGAGGTTAAATGGCTCCAGTCCCAGAGCTGTTCAGCAGAGAACCTGGAAAGCCAGGCCTCCAGATCCCCTGCTAGACCAGCCAGAGACTCCCTGAGGTGAAAGTGAGCCGTCCCCTGCCTGACCAGGCACGCAATGGCCCCTGACCTTCATGATGGCCTGTTCTTGACCGTGAAGATGAGCTGGCCGACTAGGAGGTGGAGTTCAGCTGGTGGGACAGGCTGTAGCTACAGGACAGAGTGACACATCTGAGCTAGCAGGGGCCACACTCTGGTCTCCCTCCCGGTGCCAGACCAGGAGCTGGAATCTCGGTGCCCGAGGGGCCGGCACACAACAGGGTCTGCACTGACCAGGGATCCATGGCCCCCAGGGAGAGTCCACTCTGCCCTCTCCCCGCTCCTGCCTGGCCTCACCTCTCCTCACTGTGTCGCTGCAGGACCCGGAACCAGGCCCCATAGGGACGGGGGGACAGTCCGGGCTGATGGTCAGGGTTCCCCAAGGGACCCAGGGTGTTGCCAGGGCACTGGGAAAAGACAAGGTCTGGGTTCCGGTGTCCAACACCACCCTGCGAACTTGGGAGTAGTAAGAGATACCCTCCCCCAAGTCCGGAGGGCTATAGCACAAAAGGCCTCAGCTTACTCTGATGTCACTTGGGCTGCAGAGATGTAGTGTCCCAAGGGTGCCACAGTCTTATAGAAGTGCCTCTCGGCCTTGGATATCCATCCCCGACCCCCTGTGATCCCAGTCTTGGGAAAATGTTTTCTAACCCCTCGAGGTCCTTCTCAGCAGAGGACAGACTCGGGGCTTGGGGGCCTTAGGACCTGGCTACGCAGAAGGTGGAAGAGCACAGGGCCACCAGTCTGAAGGCCAAGGTCAGGGCCCTACTTGTTTCAGCCTCAGGGTCCCCATGTGGAAGAGAGTCCAGAATCACTGCTCCGGTCAGGTTGAGGAGGCCTTAGGAAGGAATGGGGCACCAGGACCGGAGAGGGAAACGGGGACAAGGGAGGCTTCTGCGGTTTCTCACATCGCCCATGGAACCCACGGGTCTGCTCCTGTGAGAGACACAGACACAGAGACAGAGAAGGGGACAGAGAATGAACCCAGGACAGAGGGAACCAGGAGAAGTCACAGACTCCATCAGCTGAGAAATGACATCCCGGCATTTTGTGCCATTCTGTTCCTGACAGGGCCGTCACATTGGCCATCCACCCTGGAGGGCAGGGGTTTCCACAGAGATGTGTGACCAGGACTCAGGTGTGCCAGGAGCCACTGTGGGGACGGCCCAGCGCATGGGCACAGACGAGGCCCGTGGACCTGAGCCTAACAGTAATGGGAGCCCCTGGAATCCTGTGTTGGGAGAGGTCAAGGTCAGAATCAGTTCATTACTACCTTCCCACAGGGGCTGGGACACAGGCAGGTGTGGGGTGGCTTTGCCTGGACCCCAGAGCAGATTCAAGCCCCTCTGAGCTGTGTTCCATGACAAGCGCAGCCCCTGGCTCATCCTTGCATTGTCAGCTTGGCACCAGCCTCCTGTGATAGCAGGCACGGAACATTTGGAGAGGTCCCTAACACTAACCTTAAACTGTACCCTAAACCTACCCCGTACCCTAACCCCAACACCTACCAGAACACTAACGCCTGACCCTACCCCTGAACCGAACCCAAACCCTAAACCGTACCCTAACCCTAACCCGTACCCTAAATGGTAGCCTAACCCTAAACCCTACCCTGTACGGTAAACCGTGCCCTAACCCCTACCCTATCTCTAACCCGTACCCTAACCCGTACCCTAACCCATGCCCTAACCAGTACCCTAACTCTAACCCTAACCCTCGGTCAACGGGAGGAAAGAGGAAATCCCCGGAAGTGTGGGGTTCATGAGACATTTGACCGCCAGTCCTGACAGGAAGATGACACTGTGCCAAATGGACCTGCTGATTTCTCAGAACACTGACATCCTGTGAAATGCTACATCCCTGACCCACAGGCTGATGTTCCAAACCTTGGGTCTCCTAGATCCAGAGCAGAGAAGTGCTGTCAGGTGGGGATAAGTAGGTCCTCCGACCTATGGCCTGCACACCTGCTTCCATTTCTGGGAGAAGGGGAAACACACACTTGTTTTTAAGTAGTCATTATCTTCATTCTAAAGTAGACCCATGACCTTGACCTTTTTGGAAAAGCGAAATGACTCTTCCAAATGAAGACCTCAACTCATCTGTTCCTCATGCAACCTGAGTGCGACCAGGTTTACCCAGGCTCCAAGCCCCACCTGGAGGATCCTCCTGTACCATCTTGACAGCCCATGACCGGCACCAGCACCCCCGGGGGCACAATGCTGAATTTGGGGGAGGGCTCTGGGCCTTTTGGCCACCACACCTGTGCCCGGGGAAGCGGGAACCGGGAGGATCCTCCCAGATGATCCTCATGGAACCTTAGCAACATCCCTGAGGACATGGGGCACAATGCTGAAGCTTGAGGACGGCTCTGGGGTTTCTTGCCACCCACACCTGTGCCTGGGGGGGCAGCGGGAACCTGGAGGGCCCTCCCAGACCATCCCAACGGACTATTAGCACCATCCCTGGGGAACATGGGGCACAATGCTGAAATTGGGGGATGGCCCTGGGGCTTGTCGCTACCGCACCTGTGCCTAGGGGAGCAGGAACCTGAAGGAACCTCCCAGATCATCATAACAGACCATGACCACCATCGCCCTGAGGACATGGGGCACAATGCTCAGTTGGAGTCCCTTGGTCCTGAAACCAGCAGGAACGGAGCTCAAAGGACAGAGAGGCGCCTCCAGGAGAATTTCCATCCAGGGAAAAGCGGCCCACTGGAGGGCACAGAAGCAGCAACCCCACCGACCCGCAGGCCATTTGAACAGGATCACCTCCTGCACTTACTTAGCACGTTGTCCGTCTTCGTGTGTGGACCGTGACTGGCCCGCTCAGGGATGGTGCGCTTCCAGAGGAGGGCTAGAAACTTTTCAGTGCTTGCTCGTGGGTCAGAGGACCAAAGCCCAAGGAAGCAGAGGCTATCCCTCTTCCTCTGGGGCTGGGGAAGTCAGCCACCGACCTGGGGCGGGACCGGGCCCAGGAGTGTGTTCTTTCTGAAGCCACTGCCTTCGGTGGGTGTTGCTTTGCCTAAAAAAGGCCCACTCACCCCAGAGTCAGGAGCAGTGACAGGCTGTCTCCAACCCTAGCCCAGGACCACGACCCGAAACCATCCTGCCTTTGGGAGGACAGGTCTCCTGCAGGAGCCTGGGAGGGGACTGGCCCCTCTCCCACCCCGGGCTCCAGGATGCCCGGGACCTGCAAGGGGTCTTCATCTGAGGAGGAGTCTTGGAGAACAAGTGTATCTCGTCAGCCCAGCAAGTGAAATAACCAAAGCCCAAGGCTCAGGTTCTAACAGAAGCAGAATTTCAAAGTACTGTTTGGGGGAAGCCTCCTCCCCTCTTATGTGGCATTGGGGGTCCCCAAGGAAAGCCTTCTTTCGTCTCCTTCCCTCAGAGAGAGGAGCTGACCCCAAGTCCCGCGGTCCCCACCGTGTCCCAGTGCTGAGGAAGAGCCACACGCAGGGGCCTGGTGTCAGGAGTGTGGTCGGCCACTGCTCCTGGGCTCCCAGCCAGTGGTCTGGCGGCTACGTGGAAGAGCTAAATTGATTTTGGGGGAAGGAGTGCTCACTGCCCACACCGCTCACCATCCCCCTCTGCACTCTGCAATCCAGGCTCGGTGCCCGGCTCACGTCCATCACCAGCACTCCACATGTTTCCGCCATGGGAGGGATCATTCAGCCTCACCCCATTGCACAGAAGAGGAAAGCGAGGCCCAGCGAGGAGAGGTTAAATGGCTCCAGTCCCAGAGCTGTTCAGCAGAGAACCTGGAAAGCCAGGCCTCCAGAGCCCCTGCTAGACCAGCCAGAGACTCCCTGAGGTGAAAGTGAGCCGTCCCCTGCCTGACCAGGCACGCAATGGCCCCTGACCTTCATGATGGCCTGTTCTTGACCGTGAAGATGAGCTGGCCGACTAGGAGGTGGAGTTCAGCTGGTGGGACAGGCTGTAGCTACAGGACAGAGTGACACATCTGAGCTAGCAGGGGCCACACTCTGGTCTCCCTCCCGGAGCCAGACCAGGAGCTGGAATCTCGGTGCCCGAGGGGCCGGCACACAACAGGGTCTGCACTGACCAGGGATCCATGGCCCCCAGGGAGAGTCCACTCTGCCCTCTCCCCGCTCCTGCCTGGCCTCACCTCTCCTCACTGTGTCGCTGCAGGACCCGGAACCAGGCCCCATAGGGACGGGGGGACAGTCCGGGCTGATGGTCAGGGTTCCCCAAGGGACCCAGGGTGTTGCCAGGGCACTGGGAAAAGACAAGGTCTGGGTTCCGGTGTCCAACACCACCCTGCGAACTTGGGAGTAGTAAGAGATACCCTCCCCCAAGTCCGGAGGGCTATAGCACAAAAGGCCTCAGCTTACTCTGATGTCACTTGGGCTGCAGAGATGTAGTGTCCCAAGGGTGCCACAGTCTTATAGAAGTGCCTCTCGGCCTTGGATATCCATCCCCGACCCCCTGTGATCCCAGTCTTGGGAAAATGTTTTCTAACCCCTCGAGGTCCTTCTCAGCAGAGGACAGACTCGGGGCTTGGGGGCCTTAGGACCTGGCTACGCAGAAGGTGGAAGAGCACAGGGCCACCAGTCTGAAGGCCAAGGTCAGGGCCCTACTTGTTTCAGCCTCAGGGTCCCCATGTGGAAGAGAATCCAGAATCACTGCTCCGGTCAGGTTGAGGAGGCCTTAGGAAGGAATGGGGCACCAGGACCGGAGAGGGAAACGGGGACAAGGGAGGCTTCTGCGGTTTCTCACATCGCCCATGGAACCCACGGGTCTGCTCCTGTGAGAGACACAGACACAGAGACAGAGAAGGGGACAGAGAATGAACCCAGGACAGAGGGAACCAGGAGAAGTCACAGACTCCATCAGCTGAGAAATGACATCCCGGCATTTTGTGCCATTCTGTTCCTGACAGGGCCGTCACATTGGCCATCCACCCTGGAGGGCAGGGGTTTCCACAGAGATGTGTGACCAGGACTCAGGTGTGCCAGGAGCCACTGTGGGGACGGCCCAGCGCATGGGCACAGACGAGGCCCGTGGACCTGAGCCTAACAGTAATGGGAGCCCCTGGAATCCTGTGTTGGGAGAGGTCAAGGTCAGAATCAGTTCATTACTACCTTCCCACAGGGGCTGGGACACAGGCAGGTGTGGGGTGGCTTTGCCTGGACCCCAGAGCAGATTCAAGCCCCTCTGAGCTGTGTTCCATGACAAGCGCAGCCCCTGGCTCATCCTTGCATTGTCAGCTTGGCACCAGCCTCCTGTGATAGCAGGCACGGAACATTTGGAGAGGTCCCTAACACTAACCTTAAACTGTTCCCTAAACCTACCCCGTACCCTAACCCCAACACCTACCAGAACACTAACGCCTGACCCTACCCCTGAACCGAACCCAAACCCTAAACCGTACCCTAACCCTAACCCGTACCCTAAATGGTAGCCTAACCCTAAACCCTACCCTGTACGGTAAACCGTGCCCTAACCCCTACCCTATCTCTAACCCGTACCCTAACCCGTACCCTAACCCATGCCCTAACCATTACCCTAACTCTAACCCTAACCCTCGGTCAACGGGAGGAAAGAGGAAATCCCCGGAAGTGTGGGGTTCATGAGACATTTGACCGCCAGTCCTGACAGGAAGATGACACTGTGCCAAATGGACCTGCTGATTTCTCAGAACACTGACATCCTGTGAAATGCTACATCCCTGACCCACAGGCTGATGTTCCAAACCTTGGGTCTCCTAGATCCAGAGCAGAGAAGTGCTGTCAGGTGGGGATAAGTAGGTCCTCCGACCTATGGCCTGCACACCTGCTTCCATTTCTGGGAGAAGGGGAAACACACACTTGTTTTTAAGTAGTCATTATCTTCATTCTAAAGTAGACCCATGACCTTGACCTTTTTGGAAAAGCGAAATGACTCTTCCAAATGAAGACCTCAACTCATCTGTTCCTCATGCAACCTGAGTGCGACCAGGTTTACCCAGGCTCCAAGCCCCACCTGGAGGATCCTCCTGTACCATCTTGACAGCCCATGACCGGCACCAGCACCCCCGGGGGCACAATGCTGAATTTGGGGGAGGGCTCTGGGCCTTTTGGCCACCACACCTGTGCCCGGGGAAGCGGGAACCGGGAGGATCCTCCCAGATGATCCTCATGGAACCTTAGCAACATCCCTGAGGACATGGGGCACAATGCTGAAGCTTGAGGACGGCTCTGGGGTTTCTTGCCACCCACACCTGTGCCTGGGGGGGCAGCGGGAACCTGGAGGGCCCTCCCAGACCATCCCAACGGACTATTAGCACCATCCCTGGGGAACATGGGGCACAATGCTGAAATTGGGGGATGGCCCTGGGGCTTGTCGCTACCGCACCTGTGCCTAGGGGAGCAGGAACCTGAAGGAACCTCCCAGATCATCATAACAGACCATGACCACCATCGCCCTGAGGACATGGGGCACAATGCTCAGTTGGAGTCCCTTGGTCCTGAAACCAGCAGGAACGGAGCTCAAAGGACAGAGAGGCGCCTCCAGGAGAATTTCCATCCAGGGAAAAGCGGCCCACTGGAGGGCACAGAAGCAGCAACCCCACCGACCCGCAGGCCATTTGAACAGGATCACCTCCTGCACTTACTTAGCACGTTGTCCGTCTTCGTGTGTGGACCGTGACTGGCCCGCTCAGGGATGGTGCGCTTCCAGAGGAGGGCTAGAAACTTTTCAGTGCTTGCTCGTGGGTCAGAGGACCAAAGCCCAAGGAAGCAGAGGCTATCCTTCTTCCTCTGGGGCTGGGGAAGTCAGCCACCGACCTGGGGCGGGACCGGGCCCAGGAGTGTGTTCTTTCTGAAGCCACTGCCTTCGGTGGGTGTTGCTTTGCCTAAAAAAGGCCCACTCACCCCAGAGTCAGGAGCAGTGACAGGCTGTCTCCAACCCTAGCCCAGGACCACGACCCGAAACCATCCTGCCTTTGGGAGGACAGGTCTCCTGCAAGAGCCTGGGAGGGGACTGGCCCCTCTCCCACCCCGGGCTCCAGGATGCCCGGGACCTGCAAGGGGTCTTCATCTGAGGAGGAGTCTTGGAGAACAAGTGTATCTCGTCAGCCCAGCAAGTGAAATAACCAAAGCCCAAGGCTCAGGTTCTAACAGAAGCAGAATTTCAAAGTACTGTTTGGGGGAAGCCTCCTCCCCTCTTATGTGGCATTGGGGGTCCCCAAGGAAAGCCTTCTTTCGTCTCCTTCCCTCAGAGAGAGGAGCTGACCCCAAGTCCCGCGGTCCCCACCGTGTCCCAGTGCTGAGGAAGAGCCACACGCAGGGGCCTGGTGTCAGGAGTGTGGTCGGCCACTGCTCCTGGGCTCCCAGCCAGTGGTCTGGCGGCTACGTGGAAGAGCTAAATTGATTTTGGGGGAAGGAGTGCTCACTGCCCACACCGCTCACCATCCCCCTCTGCACTCTGCAATCCAGGCTCGGTGCCCGGCTCACGTCCATCACCAGCACTCCACATGTTTCCGCCATGGGAGGGATCATTCAGCCTCACCCCATTGCACAGAAGAGGAAAGCGAGGCCCAGCGAGGAGAGGTTAAATGGCTCCAGTCCCAGAGCTGTTCAGCAGAGAACCTGGAAAGCCAGGCCTCCAGAGCCCCTGCTAGACCAGCCAGAGACTCCCTGAGGTGAAAGTGAGCCGTCCCCTGCCTGACCAGGCACGCAATGGCCCCTGACCTTCATGATGGCCTGTTCTTGACCGTGAAGATGAGCTGGCCGACTAGGAGGTGGAGTTCAGCTGGTGGGACAGGCTGTAGCTACAGGACAGAGTGACACATCTGAGCTAGCAGGGGCCACACTCTGGTCTCCCTCCCGGAGCCAGACCAGGAGCTGGAATCTCGGTGCCCGAGGGGCCGGCACACAACAGGGTCTGCACTGACCAGGGATCCATGGCCCCCAGGGAGAGTCCACTCTGCCCTCTCCCCGCTCCTGCCTGGCCTCACCTCTCCTCACTGTGTCGCTGCAGGACCCGGAACCAGGCCCCATAGGGACGGGGGGACAGTCCGGGCTGATGGTCAGGGTTCCCCAAGGGACCCAGGGTGTTGCCAGGGCACTGGGAAAAGACAAGGTCTGGGTTCCGGTGTCCAACACCACCCTGCGAACTTGGGAGTAGTAAGAGATACCCTCCCCCAAGTCCGGAGGGCTATAGCACAAAAGGCCTCAGCTTACTCTGATGTCACTTGGGCTGCAGAGATGTAGTGTCCCAAGGGTGCCACAGTCTTATAGAAGTGCCTCTCGGCCTTGGATATCCATCCCCGACCCCCTGTGATCCCAGTCTTGGGAAAATGTTTTCTAACCCCTCGAGGTCCTTCTCAGCAGAGGACAGACTCGGGGCTTGGGGGCCTTAGGACCTGGCTACGCAGAAGGTGGAAGAGCACAGGGCCACCAGTCTGAAGACCAAGGTCAGGGCCCTACTTGTTTCAGCCTCAGGGTCCCCATGTGGAAGAGAATCCAGAATCACTGCTCCGGTCAGGTTGAGGAGGCCTTAGGAAGGAATGGGGCACCAGGACCGGAGAGGGAAACGGGGACAAGGGAGGCTTCTGCGGTTTCTCACATCGCCCATGGAACCCACGGGTCTGCTCCTGTGAGAGACACAGACACAGAGACAGAGAAGGGGACAGAGAATGAACCCAGGACAGAGGGAACCAGGAGAAGTCACAGACTCCATCAGCTGAGAAATGACATCCCGGCATTTTGTGCCATTCTGTTCCTGACAGGGCCGTCACATTGGCCATCCACCCTGGAGGGCAGGGGTTTCCACAGAGATGTGTGACCAGGACTCAGGTGTGCCAGGAGCCACTGTGGGGACGGCCCAGCGCATGGGCACAGACGAGGCCCGTGGACCTGAGCCTAACAGTAATGGGAGCCCCTGGAATCCTGTGTTGGGAGAGGTCAAGGTCAGAATCAGTTCATTACTACCTTCCCACAGGGGCTGGGACACAGGCAGGTGTGGGGTGGCTTTGCCTGGACCCCAGAGCAGATTCAAGCCCCTCTGAGCTGTGTTCCATGACAAGCGCAGCCCCTGGCTCATCCTTGCATTGTCAGCTTGGCACCAGCCTCCTGTGATAGCAGGCACGGAACATTTGGAGAGGTCCCTAACACTAACCTTAAACTGTACCCTAAACCTACCCCGTACCCTAACCCCAACACCTACCAGAACACTAACGCCTGACCCTACCCCTGAACCGAACCCAAACCCTAAACCGTACCCTAACCCTAACCCGTACCCTAAATGGTAGCCTAACCCTAAACCCTACCCTGTACGGTAAACCGTGCCCTAACCCCTACCCTATCTCTAACCCGTACCCTAACCCGTACCCTAACCCATGCCCTAACCAGTACCCTAACTCTAACCCTAACCCTCGGTCAACGGGAGGAAAGAGGAAATCCCCGGAAGTGTGGGGTTCATGAGACATTTGACCGCCAGTCCTGACAGGAAGATGACACTGTGCCAAATGGACCTGCTGATTTCTCAGAACACTGACATCCTGTGAAATGCTACATCCCTGACCCACAGGCTGATGTTCCAAACCTTGGGTCTCCTAGATCCAGAGCAGAGAAGTGCTGTCAGGTGGGGATAAGTAGGTCCTCCGACCTATGGCCTGCACACCTGCTTCCATTTCTGGGAGAAGGGGAAACACACACTTGTTTTTAAGTAGTCATTATCTTCATTCTAAAGTAGACCCATGACCTTGACCTTTTTGGAAAAGCGAAATGACTCTTCCAAATGAAGACCTCAACTCATCTGTTCCTCATGCAACCTGAGTGCGACCAGGTTTACCCAGGCTCCAAGCCCCACCTGGAGGATCCTCCTGTACCATCTTGACAGCCCATGACCGGCACCAGCACCCCCGGGGGCACAATGCTGAATTTGGGGGAGGGCTCTGGGCCTTTTGGCCACCACACCTGTGCCCGGGGAAGCGGGAACCGGGAGGATCCTCCCAGATGATCCTCATGGAACCTTAGCAACATCCCTGAGGACATGGGGCACAATGCTGAAGCTTGAGGACGGCTCTGGGGTTTCTTGCCACCCACACCTGTGCCTGGGGGGGCAGCGGGAACCTGGAGGGCCCTCCCAGACCATCCCAACGGACTATTAGCACCATCCCTGGGGAACATGGGGCACAATGCTGAAATTGGGGGATGGCCCTGGGGCTTGTCGCTACCGCACCTGTGCCTAGGGGAGCAGGAACCTGAAGGAACCTCCCAGATCATCATAACAGACCATGACCACCATCGCCCTGAGGACATGGGGCACAATGCTCAGTTGGAGTCCCTTGGTCCTGAAACCAGCAGGAACGGAGCTCAAAGGACAGAGAGGCGCCTCCAGGAGAATTTCCATCCAGGGAAAAGCGGCCCACTGGAGGGCACAGAAGCAGCAACCCCACCGACCCGCAGGCCATTTGAACAGGATCACCTCCTGCACTTACTTAGCACGTTGTCCGTCTTCGTGTGTGGACCGTGACTGGCCCGCTCAGGGATGGTGCGCTTCCAGAGGAGGGCTAGAAACTTTTCAGTGCTTGCTCGTGGGTCAGAGGACCAAAGCCCAAGGAAGCAGAGGCTATCCTTCTTCCTCTGGGGCTGGGGAAGTCAGCCACCGACCTGGGGCGGGACCGGGCCCAGGAGTGTGTTCTTTCTGAAGCCACTGCCTTCGGTGGGTGTTGCTTTGCCTAAAAAAGGCCCACTCACCCCAGAGTCAGGAGCAGTGACAGGCTGTCTCCAACCCTAGCCCAGGACCACGACCCGAAACCATCCTGCCTTTGGGAGGACAGGTCTCCTGCAGGAGCCTGGGAGGGGACTGGCCCCTCTCCCACCCCGGGCTCCAGGATGCCCGGGACCTGCAAGGGGTCTTCATCTGAGGAGGAGTCTTGGAGAACAAGTGTATCTCGTCAGCCCAGCAAGTGAAATAACCAAAGCCCAAGGCTCAGGTTCTAACAGAAGCAGAATTTCAAAGTACTGTTTGGGGGAAGCCTCCTCCCCTCTTATGTGGCATTGGGGGTCCCCAAGGAAAGCCTTCTTTCGTCTCCTTCCCTCAGAGAGAGGAGCTGACCCCAAGTCCCGCGGTCCCCACCGTGTCCCAGTGCTGAGGAAGAGCCACACGCAGGGGCCTGGTGTCAGGAGTGTGGTCGGCCACTGCTCCTGGGCTCCCAGCCAGTGGTCTGGCGGCTACGTGGAAGAGCTAAATTGATTTTGGGGGAAGGAGTGCTCACTGCCCACACCGCTCACCATCCCCCTCTGCACTCTGCAATCCAGGCTCGGTGCCCGGCTCACGTCCATCACCAGCACTCCACATGTTTCCGCCATGGGAGGGATCATTCAGCCTCACCCCATTGCACAGAAGAGGAAAGCGAGGCCCAGCGAGGAGAGGTTAAATGGCTCCAGTCCCAGAGCTGTTCAGCAGAGAACCTGGAAAGCCAGGCCTCCAGAGCCCCTGCTAGACCAGCCAGAGACTCCCTGAGGTGAAAGTGAGCCGTCCCCTGCCTGACCAGGCACGCAATGGCCCCTGACCTTCATGATGGCCTGTTCTTGACCGTGAAGATGAGCTGGCCGACTAGGAGGTGGAGTTCAGCTGGTGGGACAGGCTGTAGCTACAGGACAGAGTGACACATCTGAGCTAGCAGGGGCCACACTCTGGTCTCCCTCCCGGAGCCAGACCAGGAGCTGGAATCTCGGTGCCCGAGGGGCCGGCACACAACAGGGTCTGCACTGACCAGGGATCCATGGCCCCCAGGGAGAGTCCACTCTGCCCTCTCCCCGCTCCTGCCTGGCCTCACCTCTCCTCACTGTGTCGCTGCAGGACCCGGAACCAGGCCCCATAGGGACGGGGGGACAGTCCGGGCTGATGGTCAGGGTTCCCCAAGGGACCCAGGGTGTTGCCAGGGCACTGGGAAAAGACAAGGTCTGGGTTCCGGTGTCCAACACCACCCTGCGAACTTGGGAGTAGTAAGAGATACCCTCCCCCAAGTCCGGAGGGCTATAGCACAAAAGGCCTCAGCTTACTCTGATGTCACTTGGGCTGCAGAGATGTAGTGTCCCAAGGGTGCCACAGTCTTATAGAAGTGCCTCTCGGCCTTGGATATCCATCCCCGACCCCCTGTGATCCCAGTCTTGGGAAAATGTTTTCTAACCCCTCGAGGTCCTTCTCAGCAGAGGACAGACTCGGGGCTTGGGGGCCTTAGGACCTGGCTACGCAGAAGGTGGAAGAGCACAGGGCCACCAGTCTGAAGACCAAGGTCAGGGCCCTACTTGTTTCAGCCTCAGGGTCCCCATGTGGAAGAGAATCCAGAATCACTGCTCCGGTCAGGTTGAGGAGGCCTTAGGAAGGAATGGGGCACCAGGACCGGAGAGGGAAACGGGGACAAGGGAGGCTTCTGCGGTTTCTCACATCGCCCATGGAACCCACGGGTCTGCTCCTGTGAGAGACACAGACACAGAGACAGAGAAGGGGACAGAGAATGAACCCAGGACAGAGGGAACCAGGAGAAGTCACAGACTCCATCAGCTGAGAAATGACATCCCGGCATTTTGTGCCATTCTGTTCCTGACAGGGCCGTCACATTGGCCATCCACCCTGGAGGGCAGGGGTTTCCACAGAGATGTGTGACCAGGACTCAGGTGTGCCAGGAGCCACTGTGGGGACGGCCCAGCGCATGGGCACAGACGAGGCCCGTGGACCTGAGCCTAACAGTAATGGGAGCCCCTGGAATCCTGTGTTGGGAGAGGTCAAGGTCAGAATCAGTTCATTACTACCTTCCCACAGGGGCTGGGACACAGGCAGGTGTGGGGTGGCTTTGCCTGGACCCCAGAGCAGATTCAAGCCCCTCTGAGCTGTGTTCCATGACAAGCGCAGCCCCTGGCTCATCCTTGCATTGTCAGCTTGGCACCAGCCTCCTGTGATAGCAGGCACGGAACATTTGGAGAGGTCCCTAACACTAACCTTAAACTGTACCCTAAACCTACCCCGTACCCTAACCCCAACACCTACCAGAACACTAACGCCTGACCCTACCCCTGAACCGAACCCAAACCCTAAACCGTACCCTAACCCTAACCCGTACCCTAAATGGTAGCCTAACCCTAAACCCTACCCTGTACGGTAAACCGTGCCCTAACCCCTACCCTATCTCTAACCCGTACCCTAACCCGTACCCTAACCCATGCCCTAACCAGTACCCTAACTCTAACCCTAACCCTCGGTCAACGGGAGGAAAGAGGAAATCCCCGGAAGTGTGGGGTTCATGAGACATTTGACCGCCAGTCCTGACAGGAAGATGACACTGTGCCAAATGGACCTGCTGATTTCTCAGAACACTGACATCCTGTGAAATGCTACATCCCTGACCCACAGGCTGATGTTCCAAACCTTGGGTCTCCTAGATCCAGAGCAGAGAAGTGCTGTCAGGTGGGGATAAGTAGGTCCTCCGACCTATGGCCTGCACACCTGCTTCCATTTCTGGGAGAAGGGGAAACACACACTTGTTTTTAAGTAGTCATTATCTTCATTCTAAAGTAGACCCATGACCTTGACCTTTTTGGAAAAGCGAAATGACTCTTCCAAATGAAGACCTCAACTCATCTGTTCCTCATGCAACCTGAGTGCGACCAGGTTTACCCAGGCTCCAAGCCCCACCTGGAGGATCCTCCTGTACCATCTTGACAGCCCATGACCGGCACCAGCACCCCCGGGGGCACAATGCTGAATTTGGGGGAGGGCTCTGGGCCTTTTGGCCACCACACCTGTGCCCGGGGAAGCGGGAACCGGGAGGATCCTCCCAGATGATCCTCATGGAACCTTAGCAACATCCCTGAGGACATGGGGCACAATGCTGAAGCTTGAGGACGGCTCTGGGGTTTCTTGCCACCCACACCTGTGCCTGGGGGGGCAGCGGGAACCTGGAGGGCCCTCCCAGACCATCCCAACGGACTATTAGCACCATCCCTGGGGAACATGGGGCACAATGCTGAAATTGGGGGATGGCCCTGGGGCTTGTCGCTACCGCACCTGTGCCTAGGGGAGCAGGAACCTGAAGGAACCTCCCAGATCATCATAACAGACCATGACCACCATCGCCCTGAGGACATGGGGCACAATGCTCAGTTGGAGTCCCTTGGTCCTGAAACCAGCAGGAACGGAGCTCAAAGGACAGAGAGGCGCCTCCAGGAGAATTTCCATCCAGGGAAAAGCGGCCCACTGGAGGGCACAGAAGCAGCAACCCCACCGACCCGCAGGCCATTTGAACAGGATCACCTCCTGCACTTACTTAGCACGTTGTCCGTCTTCGTGTGTGGACCGTGACTGGCCCGCTCAGGGATGGTGCGCTTCCAGAGGAGGGCTAGAAACTTTTCAGTGCTTGCTCGTGGGTCAGAGGACCAAAGCCCAAGGAAGCAGAGGCTATCCTTCTTCCTCTGGGGCTGGGGAAGTCAGCCACCGACCTGGGGCGGGACCGGGCCCAGGAGTGTGTTCTTTCTGAAGCCACTGCCTTCGGTGGGTGTTGCTTTGCCTAAAAAAGGCCCACTCACCCCAGAGTCAGGAGCAGTGACAGGCTGTCTCCAACCCTAGCCCAGGACCACGACCCGAAACCATCCTGCCTTTGGGAGGACAGGTCTCCTGCAGGAGCCTGGGAGGGGACTGGCCCCTCTCCCACCCCGGGCTCCAGGATGCCCGGGACCTGCAAGGGGTCTTCATCTGAGGAGGAGTCTTGGAGAACAAGTGTATCTCGTCAGCCCAGCAAGTGAAATAACCAAAGCCCAAGGCTCAGGTTCTAACAGAAGCAGAATTTCAAAGTACTGTTTGGGGGAAGCCTCCTCCCCTCTTATGTGGCATTGGGGGTCCCCAAGGAAAGCCTTCTTTCGTCTCCTTCCCTCAGAGAGAGGAGCTGACCCCAAGTCCCGCGGTCCCCACCGTGTCCCAGTGCTGAGGAAGAGCCACACGCAGGGGCCTGGTGTCAGGAGTGTGGTCGGCCACTGCTCCTGGGCTCCCAGCCAGTGGTCTGGCGGCTACGTGGAAGAGCTAAATTGATTTTGGGGGAAGGAGTGCTCACTGCCCACACCGCTCACCATCCCCCTCTGCACTCTGCAATCCAGGCTCGGTGCCCGGCTCACGTCCATCACCAGCACTCCACATGTTTCCGCCATGGGAGGGATCATTCAGCCTCACCCCATTGCACAGAAGAGGAAAGCGAGGCCCAGCGAGGAGAGGTTAAATGGCTCCAGTCCCAGAGCTGTTCAGCAGAGAACCTGGAAAGCCAGGCCTCCAGAGCCCCTGCTAGACCAGCCAGAGACTCCCTGAGGTGAAAGTGAGCCGTCCCCTGCCTGACCAGGCACGCAATGGCCCCTGACCTTCATGATGGCCTGTTCTTGACCGTGAAGATGAGCTGGCCGACTAGGAGGTGGAGTTCAGCTGGTGGGACAGGCTGTAGCTACAGGACAGAGTGACACATCTGAGCTAGCAGGGGCCACACTCTGGTCTCCCTCCCGGAGCCAGACCAGGAGCTGGAATCTCGGTGCCCGAGGGGCCGGCACACAACAGGGTCTGCACTGACCAGGGATCCATGGCCCCCAGGGAGAGTCCACTCTGCCCTCTCCCCGCTCCTGCCTGGCCTCACCTCTCCTCACTGTGTCGCTGCAGGACCCGGAACCAGGCCCCATAGGGACGGGGGGACAGTCCGGGCTGATGGTCAGGGTTCCCCAAGGGACCCAGGGTGTTGCCAGGGCACTGGGAAAAGACAAGGTCTGGGTTCCGGTGTCCAACACCACCCTGCGAACTTGGGAGTAGTAAGAGATACCCTCCCCCAAGTCCGGAGGGCTATAGCACAAAAGGCCTCAGCTTACTCTGATGTCACTTGGGCTGCAGAGATGTAGTGTCCCAAGGGTGCCACAGTCTTATAGAAGTGCCTCTCGGCCTTGGATATCCATCCCCGACCCCCTGTGATCCCAGTCTTGGGAAAATGTTTTCTAACCCCTCGAGGTCCTTCTCAGCAGAGGACAGACTCGGGGCTTGGGGGCCTTAGGACCTGGCTACGCAGAAGGTGGAAGAGCACAGGGCCACCAGTCTGAAGACCAAGGTCAGGGCCCTACTTGTTTCAGCCTCAGGGTCCCCATGTGGAAGAGAATCCAGAATCACTGCTCCGGTCAGGTTGAGGAGGCCTTAGGAAGGAATGGGGCACCAGGACCGGAGAGGGAAACGGGGACAAGGGAGGCTTCTGCGGTTTCTCACATCGCCCATGGAACCCACGGGTCTGCTCCTGTGAGAGACACAGACACAGAGACAGAGAAGGGGACAGAGAATGAACCCAGGACAGAGGGAACCAGGAGAAGTCACAGACTCCATCAGCTGAGAAATGACATCCCGGCATTTTGTGCCATTCTGTTCCTGACAGGGCCGTCACATTGGCCATCCACCCTGGAGGGCAGGGGTTTCCACAGAGATGTGTGACCAGGACTCAGGTGTGCCAGGAGCCACTGTGGGGACGGCCCAGCGCATGGGCACAGACGAGGCCCGTGGACCTGAGCCTAACAGTAATGGGAGCCCCTGGAATCCTGTGTTGGGAGAGGTCAAGGTCAGAATCAGTTCATTACTACCTTCCCACAGGGGCTGGGACACAGGCAGGTGTGGGGTGGCTTTGCCTGGACCCCAGAGCAGATTCAAGCCCCTCTGAGCTGTGTTCCATGACAAGCGCAGCCCCTGGCTCATCCTTGCATTGTCAGCTTGGCACCAGCCTCCTGTGATAGCAGGCACGGAACATTTGGAGAGGTCCCTAACACTAACCTTAAACTGTACCCTAAACCTACCCCGTACCCTAACCCCAACACCTACCAGAACACTAACGCCTGACCCTACCCCTGAACCGAACCCAAACCCTAAACCGTACCCTAACCCTAACCCGTACCCTAAATGGTAGCCTAACCCTAAACCCTACCCTGTACGGTAAACCGTGCCCTAACCCCTACCCTATCTCTAACCCGTACCCTAACCCGTACCCTAACCCATGCCCTAACCAGTACCCTAACTCTAACCCTAACCCTCGGTCAACGGGAGGAAAGAGGAAATCCCCGGAAGTGTGGGGTTCATGAGACATTTGACCGCCAGTCCTGACAGGAAGATGACACTGTGCCAAATGGACCTGCTGATTTCTCAGAACACTGACATCCTGTGAAATGCTACATCCCTGACCCACAGGCTGATGTTCCAAACCTTGGGTCTCCTAGATCCAGAGCAGAGAAGTGCTGTCAGGTGGGGATAAGTAGGTCCTCCGACCTATGGCCTGCACACCTGCTTCCATTTCTGGGAGAAGGGGAAACACACACTTGTTTTTAAGTAGTCATTATCTTCATTCTAAAGTAGACCCATGACCTTGACCTTTTTGGAAAAGCGAAATGACTCTTCCAAATGAAGACCTCAACTCATCTGTTCCTCATGCAACGTGAGTGCGACCAGGTTTACCCAGGCTCCAAGCCCCACCTGGAGGATCCTCCTGTACCATCTTGACAGCCCATGACCGGCACCAGCACCCCCGGGGGCACAATGCTGAATTTGGGGGAGGGCTCTGGGCCTTTTGGCCACCACACCTGTGCCCGGGGAAGCGGGAACCGGGAGGATCCTCCCAGATGATCCTCATGGAACCTTAGCAACATCCCTGAGGACATGGGGCACAATGCTGAAGCTTGAGGACGTCTCTGGGGTTTCTTGCCACCCACACCTGTGCCTGGGGGGGCAGCGGGAACCTGGAGGGCCCTCCCAGACAATCCCAACGGACTATTAGCACCATCCCTGGGGAACATGGGGCACAATGCTGAAATTGGGGGATGGCCCTGGGGCTTGTCGCTACCGCACCTGTGCCTAGGGGAGCAGGAACCTGAAGGAACCTCCCAGATCATCATAACAGACCATGACCACCATCGCCCTGAGGACATGGGGCACAATGCTCAGTTGGACTCCCTTGGTCCTGAAACCAGCAGGAACGGAGCTCAAAGGACAGAGAGGCGCCTCCAGGAGAATTTCCATCCAGGGAAAAGCGGCCCACTGGAGGGCACAGAAGCAGCAACCCCACCGACCCGCAGGCCATTTGAACAGGATCACCTCCTGCACTTACTTAGCACGTTGTCCGTCTTCGTGTGTGGACCATGACTGGCCCGCTCAGGGATGGTGCGCTTCCAGAGGAGGGCTAGAAACTTTTCAGTGCTTGCTCGTGGGTCAGAGGACCAAAGCCCAAGGAAGCAGAGGCTATCCCTCTTCCTCTGGGGCTGGGGAAGTCAGCCACCGACCTGGGGCGGGACCGGGCCCAGGAGTGTGTTCTTTCTGAAGCCACTGCCTTCGGTGGGTGTTGCTTTGCCTAAAAAAGGCCCACTCACCCCAGAGTCAGGAGCAGTGACAGGCTGTCTCCAACCCTAGCCCAGGACCACGACCCGAAACCATCCTGCCTTTGGGAGGACAGGTCTCCTGCAGGAGCCTGGGAGGGGACTGGCCCCTCTCCCACCCCGGGCTCCAGGATGCCCGGGACCTGCAAGGGCTCTTCATCTGAGGAGGAGTCTTGGAGAACAAGTGTATCTCGTCAGCCCAGCAAGTGAAATAACCAAAGCCCAAGGCTCAGGTTCTAACAGAAGCAGAATTTCAAAGTACTGTTTGGGGGAAGCCTCCTCCCCTCTTATGTGGCATTGGGGGTCCCCAAGGAAAGCCTTCTTTCGTCTCCTTCCCTCAGAGAGAGGAGCTGACCCCAAGTCCCGCGGTCCCCACCGTGTCCCAGTGCTGAGGAAGAGCCACACGCAGGGGCCTGGTGTCAGGAGTGTGGTCGGCCACTGCTCCTGGGCTCCCAGCCAGTGGTCTGGCGGCTACGTGGAAGAGCTAAATTGATTTTGGGGGAAGGAGTGCTCACTGCCCACACCGCTCACCATCCCCCTCTGCACTCTGCAATCCAGGCTCGGTGCCCGGCTCACGTCCATCACCAGCACTCCACATGTTTCCGCCATGGGAGGGATCATTCAGGCTCACCCCATTGCACAGAAGAGGAAAGGGAGGCCCAGCGAGGAGAGGTTAAATGGCTCCAGTCCCAGAGCTGTTCAGCAGAGAACCTGGAAAGCCAGGCCTCCAGAGCCCCTGCTAGACCAGCCAGAGACTCCCTGAGGTGAAAGTGAGCCGTCCCCTGCCTGACCAGGCACGCAATGGCCCCTGACCTTCATGATGGCCTGTTCTTGACCGTGAAGATGAGCTGGCCGACTAGGAGGTGGAGTTCAGCTGGTGGGACAGGCTGTAGCTACAGGACAGAGTGACACATCTGAGCTAGCAGGGGCCACACTCTGGTCTCCCTCCCGGAGCCAGACCAGGAGCTGGAATCTCGGTGCCCGAGGGGCCGGCACACAACAGGGTCTGCACTGACCAGGGATCCATGGCCCCCAGGGAGAGTCCACTCTGCCCTCTCCCCGCTCCTGCCTGGCCTCACCTCTCCTCACTGTGTCGCTGCAGGACCCGGAACCAGGCCCCATAGGGACGGGGGGACAGTCCGGGCTGATGGTCAGGGTTCCCCAAGGGACCCAGGGTGTTGCCAGGGCACTGGGAAAAGACAAGGTCTGGGTTCCGGTGTCCAACACCACCCTGCGAACTTGGGAGTAGTAAGAGATACCCTCCCCCAAGTCCGGAGGGCTATAGCACAAAAGGCCTCAGCTTACTCTGATGTCACTTGGGCTGCAGAGATGTAGTGTCCCAAGGGTGCCACAGTCTTATAGAAGTGCCTCTCGGCCTTGGATATCCATCCCCGACCCCCTGTGATCCCAGTCTTGGGAAAATGTTTTCTAACCCCTCGAGGTCCTTCTCAGCAGAGGACAGACTCGGGGCTTGGGGGCCTTAGGACCTGGCTACGCAGAAGGTGGAAGAGCACAGGGCCACCAGTCTGAAGACCAAGGTCAGGGCCCTACTTGTTTCAGCCTCAGGGTCCCCATGTGGAAGAGAATCCAGAATCACTGCTCCGGTCAGGTTGAGGAGGCCTTAGGAAGGAATGGGGCACCAGGACCGGAGAGGGAAACGGGGACAAGGGAGGCTTCTGCGGTTTCTCACATCGCCCATGGAACCCATGGGTCTGCTCCTGTGAGAGACACAGACACAGAGACAGAGAAGGGGACAGAGAATGAACCCAGGACAGAGGGAACCAGGAGAAGTCACAGACTCCATCAGCTTAGAAATGACATCCCGGCATTTTGTGCCATTCTGTTCCTGACAGGGCCGTCACATTGGCCATCCAACCTGGAGGGCAGGGGTTTCCACAGAGATGTGTGACCAGGACTCAGGTGTGCCAGGAGCCACTGTGGGGACGGCCCAGCGCATGGGCACAGACGTGGCCCGTGGACCTGAGCCTAACGGTAATGGGAGCCCCTGGAATCCTGTGTTGGGAGAGGTCAAGGTCAGAATCAGTTCATTACTACCTTCCCACAGGGGCTGGGACACAGGCAGGTGTGGGGTGGCTTTGCCTGGACCCCAGAGCAGATTCAAGCCCCTCTGAGCTGTGTTCCATGACAAGCGCAGCCCCTGGCTCATCCTTGCATTGTCAGCTTGGCACCAGCCTCCTGTGATAGCAGGCACGGAACATTTGGAGAGGTCCCTAACACTAACCTTAAACTGTACCCTAAACCTACCCCGTACCCTAACCCCAACACCTACCAGAACACTAACGCCTAACCCTACCCCTGAACCGAACCCAAACCCTAAAGCGTACCCTAACCCTAACCCGTACCCTAAATGGTAGCCTAACCCTAAACCCTACCCTGTACGGTAAACCGTGCCCTAACCCCTACCCTATCTCTAACCCGTACCCTAACCCGTACCCTAACCCATGCCCTAACCAGTACCCTAACTCTAACCCTAACCCTCGGTCAACGGGAGGAAAGAGGAAATGCCCGGAAGTGTGGGGTTCATGAGACATTTGACCGCCAGTCCTGACAGGAAGATGACACTGTGCCAAATGGACCTGCTGATTTCTCAGAACACTGACATCCTGTGAAATGCTACATCCCTGACACACAGGCTGATGTTCCAAACCTTGGGTCTCCTAGATCCAGAGCAGAGAAGTGCTGTCAGGTGGGGATAAGTAGGTCCTCCGACCTATGGCCTGCACACCTGCTTCCATTTCTGGGAGAAGGGGAAACACACACTTGTTTTTAAGTAGTCATTATCTTCATTCTAAAGTAGACCCATGACCTTGACCTTTTTGGAAAAGCGAAATGACTCTTCCAAATGAAGACCTCAACTCATCTGTTCCTCATGCAACCTGAGTGCGACCAGGTTTACCCAGGCTCCAAGCCCCACCTGGAGGATCCTCCTGTACCATCTTGACAGCCCATGACCGGCACCAGCACCCCCGGGGGCACAATGCTGAATTTGGGGGAGGGCTCTGGGCCTTTTGGCCACCACACCTGTGCCTGGGGAAGCAGGAACCGGGAGGATCCTCCAAGATGATCCTCATGGAACCTTAGCAACATCCCTGAGGACATGGGGCACAATGCTGAAGCTTGAGGACGGCTCTGGGGTTTCTTGCCACCCGCACCTGTGCCTGGGGGGGCAGCGGGAACCTGGAGGGCCCTCCCAGACCATCCCAACGGACTATTAGCACCATCCCTGGGGAACATGGGGCACAATGCTGAAATTGGGGGATGGCCCTGGGGCTTGTCGCTACCGCACCTGTGCCTAGGGGAGCAGGAACCTGAAGGAACCTCCCAGATCATCATAACAGACCATGACCACCATCGCCCTGAGGACATGGGGCACAATGCTCAGTTGGAGTCCCTTGGTCCTGAAACCAGCAGGAACGGAGCTCAAAGGACAGAGAGGCGCCTCCAGGAGAATTTCCATCCAGGGAAAAGCGGCCCACTGGAGGGCACAGAAGCAGCAACCCCACCGACCCGCAGGCCATTTGAACAGGATCACCTCCTGCACTTACTTAGCACGTTGTCCGTCTTCGTGTGTGGACCGTGACTGGCCCGCTCAGGGATGGTGCGCTTCCAGAGGAGGGCTAGAAACTTTTCAGTGCTTGCTCGTGGGTCAGAGGACCAAAGCCCAAGGAAGCAGAGGCTATCCTTCTTCCTCTGGGGCTGGGGAAGTCAGCCACCGACCTGGGGCGGGACCGGGCCCAGGAGTGTGTTCTTTCTGAAGCCACTGCCTTCGGTGGGTGTTGCTTTGCCTAAAAAAGGCCCACTCACCCCAGAGTCAGGAGCAGTGACAGGCTGTCTCCAACCCTAGCCCAGGACCACGACCCGAAACCATCCTGCCTTTGGGAGGACAGGTCTCCTGCAGGAGCCTGGGAGGGGACTGGCCCCTCTCCCACCCCGGGCTCCAGGATGCCCGGGACCTGCAAGAGCTCTTCATCTGAGGAGGAGTCTTGGAGAACAAGTGTATCTCGTCAGCCCAGCAAGTGAAATAACCAAAGCCCAAGGCTCAGGTTCTAACAGAAGCAGAATTTCAAAGTACTGTTTGGGGGAAGCCTCCTCCCCTCTTATGTGGCATTGGGGGTCCCCAAGGAAAGCCTTCTTTCGTCTCCTTCCCTCAGAGAGAGGAGCTGACCCCAAGTCCCGCGGTCCCCACCGTGTCCCAGTGCTGAGGAAGAGCCACACGCAGGGGCCTGGTGTCAGGAGTGTGGTCGGCCACTGCTCCTGGGCTCCCAGCCAGTGGTCTGGCGGCTACGTGGAAGAGCTAAATTGATTTTGGGGGAAGGAGTGCTCACTGCCCACACCGCTCACCATCCCCCTCTGCACTCTGCAATCCAGGCTCGGTGCCCGGCTCACGTCCATCACCAGCACTCCACATGTTTCCGCCATGGGAGGGATCATTCAGCCTCACCCCATTGCACAGAAGAGGAAAGCGAGGCCCAGCGAGGAGAGGTTAAATGGCTCCAGTCCCAGAGCTGTTCAGCAGAGAACCTGGAAAGCCAGGCCTCCAGAGCCCCTGCTAGACCAGCCAGAGACTCCCTGAGGTGAAAGTGAGCCGTCCCCTGCCTGACCAGGCACGCAATGGCCCCTGACCTTCATGATGGCCTGTTCTTGACCGTGAAGATGAGCTGGCCGACTAGGAGGTGGAGTTCAGCTGGTGGGACAGGCTGTAGCTACAGGACAGAGTGACACATCTGAGCTAGCAGGGGCCACACTCTGGTCTCCCTCCCGGAGCCAGACCAGGAGCTGGAATCTCGGTGCCCGAGGGGCCGGCACACAACAGGGTCTGCACTGACCAGGGATCCATGGCCCCCAGGGAGAGTCCACTCTGCCCTCTCCCCGCTCCTGCCTGGCCTCACCTCTCCTCACTGTGTCGCTGCAGGACCCGGAACCAGGCCCCATAGGGACGGGGGGACAGTCCGGGCTGATGGCCAGGGTTCCCCAAGGGACCCAGGGTGTTGCCAGGGCAATGGGAAAAGACAAGGTCTGGGTTCCGGTGTCCAACACCACCCTGCGAACTTGGGAGTAGTAAGAGATACCCTCCCCCAAGTCCGGAGGGCTATAGCACAAAAGGCCTCAGCTTACTCTGATGTCACTTGGGCTGCAGAGATGTAGTGTCCCAAGGGTGCCACAGTCTTATAGAAGTGCCTCTCGGCCTTGGATATCCATCCCCGACCCCCTGTGATCCCAGTCTTGGGAAAATGTTTTCTAACCCCTCGAGGTCCTTCTCAGCAGAGGACAGAATCGGGGCTTGGGGGCCTTAGGACCTGGCTACGCAGAAGGTGGAAGAGCACAGGGCCACCAGTCTGAAGGCCAAGGTCAGGGCCCTACTTGTTTAAGCCTCAGGGTCCCCATGTGGAAGAGAATCCAGAATCACTGCTCCGGTCAGGTTGAGGAGGCCTTAGGAAGGAATGGGGCACCAGGACCGGAGAGGGAAACGGGGACAAGGGAGGCTTCTGCGGTTTCTCACATCGCCCATGGAACCCACGGGTCTGCTCCTGTGAGAGACACAGACACAGAGACAGAGAAGGGGACAGAGAATGAACCCAGGACAGAGGGAACCAGGAGAAGTCACAGACTCCATCAGCTGAGAAATGACATCCCGGCATTTTGTGCCATTCTGTTCCTGACAGGGCCGTCACATTGGCCATCCACCCTGGAGGGCAGGGGTTTCCACAGAGATGTGTGACCAGGACTCAGGTGTGCCAGGAGCCACTGTGGGGACGGCCCAGCGCATGGGCACAGACGAGGCCCGTGGACCTGAGCCTAACAGTAATGGGAGCCCCTGGAATCCTGTGTTGGGAGAGGTCAAGGTCAGAATCAGTTCATTACTACCTTCCCACAGGGGCTGGGACACAGGCAGGTGTGGGGTGGCTTTGCCTGGACCCCAGAGCAGATTCAAACCCCTCTGAGCTGTGTTCCATGACAAGCGCAGCCCCTGGCTCATCCTTGCATTGTCAGCTTGGCACCAGCCTCCTGTGATAGCAGGCACGGAACATTTGGAGAGGTCCCTAACACTAACCTTAAACTGTACCCTAAACCTACCCCGTACCCTAACCCCAACACCTACCAGAACACTAACGCCTAACCCTACCCCTGAACCGAACCCAAACCCTAAAGCGTACCCTAACCCTAACCCGTACCCTAAATGGTAGCCTAACCCTAAACCCTACCCTGTACGGTAAACCGTGCCCTAACCCCTACCCTATCTCTAACCCGTACCCTAACCCGTACCCTAACCCATGCCCTAACCAGTACCCTAACTCTAACCCTAACCCTCGGTCAGCGGGAGGAAAGAGGAAATCCCCGGAAGTGTGGGGTTCATGAGACATTTGACCGCCAGTCCTGACAGGAAGATGACACTGTGCCAAATGGACCTGCTGATTTCTCAGAACACTGACATCCTGTGAAATGCTACATCCCTGACCCACAGGCTGATGTTCCAAACCTTGGGTCTCCTAGATCCAGAGCAGAGAAGTGCTGTCAGGTGGGGATAAGTAGGTCCTCCGACCTATGGCCTGCACACCTGCTTCCATTTCTGGGAGAAGGGGAAACACACACTTGTTTTTAAGTAGTCATTATCTTCATTCTAAAGTAGACCCATGACCTTGACCTTTTTGGAAAAGCGAAATGACTCTTCCAAATGAAGACCTCAACTCATCTGTTCCTCATGCAACCTGAGTGCGACCAGGTTTACCCAGGCTCCAAGCCCCACCTGGAGGATCCTCCTGTACCATCTTGACAGCCCATGACGGGCACCAGCACCCCCGGGGGCACAATGCTGAATTTGGGGGAGGGCTCTGGGCCTTTTGGCCACCACACCTGTGCCTGGGGAAGCGGGAACCGGGAGGATCCTCCCAGATGATCCTCATGGAACCTTAGCAACATCCCTGAGGACATGGGGCACAATGCTGAAGCTTGAGGACGGCTCTGGGGATTCTTGCCACACACACCTGTGCCTGGGGGGGCAGCGGGAACCTGGAGGGCCCTCCCAGACAATCCCAACGGACTATTAGCACCATCCCTGGGGAACATGGGGCACAATGCTGAAATTGGGGGATGGCCCTGGGGCTTGTCGCTACCGCACCTGTGCCTAGGGGAGCAGGAACCTGAAGGAACCTCCCAGATCATCATAACAGACCATGACCACCATCGCCCTGAGGACATGGGGCACAATGCTCAGTTGGAGTCCCTTGGTCCTGAAACCAGCAGGAACGGAGCTCAAAGGACAGAGAGGCGCCTCCCGGAGAATTTCCATCCAGGGAAAAGCGGCCCACTGGAGGGCACAGAAGCAGCAACCCCACCGACCCGCAGGCCATTTGAACAGGATCACCTCCTGCACTTACTTAGCACGTTGTCCGTCTTCGTGTGTGGACCGTGACTGGCCCGCTCAGGGATGGTGCGCTTCCAGAGGAGGGCTAGAAACTTTTCAGTGCTTGCTCGTGGGTCAGAGGACCAAAGCCCAAGGAAGCAGAGGCTATCCTTCTTCCTCTGGGGCTGGGGAAGTCAGCCACCGACCTGGGGCGGGACCGGGCCCAGGAGTGTGTTCTTTCTGAAGCCACTGCCTTCGGTGGGTGTTGCTTTGCCTAAAAAAGGCCCACTCACCCCAGAGTCAGGAGCAGTGACAGGCTATCTCCAACCCTAGCCCAGGACCACGACCCGAAACCATCCTGCCTTTGGGAGGACAGGTCTCCTGCAGGAGCCTGGGAGGGGACTGGCCCCTCTCCCACCCCGGGCTCCAGGATGCCCGGGACCTGCAAGAGCTCTTCATCTGAGGAGGAGTCTTGGAGAACAAGTGTATCTCGTCAGCCCAGCAAGTGAAATAACCAAAGCCCAAGGCTCAGGTTCTAACAGAAGCAGAATTTCAAAGTACTGTTTGGGGGAAGCCTCCTCCCCTCTTATGTGGCATTGGGGGTCCCCAAGGAAAGCCTTCTTTCGTCTCCTTCCCTCAGAGAGAGGAGCTGACCCCAAGTCCCGCGGTCCCCACCGTGTCCCAGTGCTGAGGAAGAGCCACACGCAGGGGCCTGGTGTCAGGAGTGTGGTCGGCCACTGCTCCTGGGCTCCCAGCCAGTGGTCTGGCGGCTACGTGGAAGAGCTAAATTGATTTTGGGGGAAGGAGTGCTCACTGCCCACACCGCTCACCATCCCCCTCTGCACTCTGCAATCCAGGCTCGGTGCCCGGCTCACGTCCATCACCATCACTCCATATGTTTCCGCCATGGGAGGGATCATTCAGCCTCACCCCATTGCACAGAAGAGGAAAGCGAGGCCCAGCGAGGAGAGGTTAAATGGCTCCAGTCCCAGAGCTGTTCAGCAGAGAACCTGGAAAGCCAGGCCTCCAGAGCCCCTGCTAGACCAGCCAGAGACTCCCTGAGGTGAAAGTGAGCCGTCCCCTGCCTGACCAGGCACGCAATGGCCCCTGACCTTCATGATGGCCTGTTCTTGACCGTGAAGATGAGCTGGCCGACTAGGAGGTGGAGTTCAGCTGGTGGGACAGGCTGTAGCTACAGGACAGAGTGACACATCTGAGCTAGCAGGGGCCACACTCTGGTCTCCCTCCCGGAGCCAGACCAGGAGCTGGAATCTCGGTGCCCGAGGGGCCGGCACACAACAGGGTCTGCACTGACCAGGGATCCATGGCCCCCAGGGAGAGTCCACTCTGCCCTCTCCCCGCTCCTGCCTGGCCTCACCTCTCCTCACTGTGTCGCTGCAGGACCCGGAACCAGGCCCCATAGGGACGGGGGGACAGTCCGGGCTGATGGTCAGGGTTCCCCAAGGGACCCAGGGTGTTGCCAGGGCAATGGGAAAAGACAAGGTCTGGGTTCCGGTGTCCAACACCACCCTGCGAACTTGGGAGTAGTAAGAGATACCCTCCCCCAAGTCCGGAGGGCTATAGCACAAAAGGCCTCAGCTTACTCTGATGTCACTTGGGCTGCAGAGATGTAGTGTCCCAAGGGTGCCACAGTCTTATAGAAGTGCCTCTCGGCCTTGGATATCCATCCCCGACCCCCTGTGATCCCAGTCTTGGGAAAATGTTTTCTAACCCCTCGAGGTCCTTCTCAGCAGAGGACAGAATCGGGGCTTGGGGGCCTTAGGACCTGGCTACGCAGAAGGTGGAAGAGCACAGGGCCACCAGTCTGAAGGCCAAGGTCAGGGCCCTACTTGTTTAAGCCTCAGGGTCCCCATGTGGAAGAGAATCCAGAATCACTGCTCCGGTCAGGTTGAGGAGGCCTTAGGAAGGAATGGGGCACCAGGACCGGAGAGGGAAACGGGGACAAGGGAGGCTTCTGCGGTTTCTCACATCGCCCATGGAACCCACGGGTCTGCTCCTGTGAGAGACACAGACACAGAGACAGAGAAGGGGACAGAGAATGAACCCAGGACAGAGGGAACCAGGAGAAGTCACAGACTCCATCAGCTGAGAAATGACATCCCGGCATTTTGTGCCATTCTGTTCCTGACAGGGCCGTCACATTGGCCATCCACCCTGGAGGGCAGGGGTTTCCACAGAGATGTGTGACCAGGACTCAGGTGTGCCAGGAGCCACTGTGGGGACGGCCCAGCGCATGGGCACAGACGAGGCCCGTGGACCTGAGCCTAACAGTAATGGGAGCCCCTGGAATCCTGTGTTGGGAGAGGTCAAGGTCAGAATCAGTTCATTACTACCTTCCCACAGGGGCTGGGACACAGGCAGGTGTGGGGTGGCTTTGCCTGGACCCCAGAGCAGATTCAAACCCCTCTGAGCTGTGTTCCATGACAAGCGCAGCCCCTGGCTCATCCTTGCATTGTCAGCTTGGCACCAGCCTCCTGTGATAGCAGGCACGGAACATTTGGAGAGGTCCCTAACACTAACCTTAAACTGTACCCTAAACCTACCCCGTACCCTAACCCCAACACCTACCAGAACACTAACGCCTAACCCTACCCCTGAACCGAACCCAAACCCTAAAGCGTACCCTAACCCTAACCCGTACCCTAAATGGTAGCCTAACCCTAAACCCTACCCTGTACGGTAAACCGTGCCCTAACCCCTACCCTATCTCTAACCCGTACCCTAACCCGTACCCTAACCCATGCCCTAACCAGTACCCTAACTCTAACCCTAACCCTCGGTCAACGGGAGGAAAGAGGAAATCCCCGGAAGTGTGGGGTTCATGAGACATTTGACCGCCAGTCCTGACAGGAAGATGACACTGTGCCAAATGGACCTGCTGATTTCTCAGAACACTGACATCCTGTGAAATGCTACATCCCTGACCCACAGGCTGATGTTCCAAACCTTGGGTCTCCTAGATCCAGAGCAGAGAAGTGCTGTCAGGTGGGGATAAGTAGGTCCTCCGACCTATGGCCTGCACACCTGCTTCCATTTCTGGGAGAAGGGGAAACACACACTTGTTTTTAAGTAGTCATTATCTTCATTCTGAAGTAGACCCATGACCTTGACCTTTTTGGAAAAGCGAAATGACTCTTCCAAATGAAGACCTCAACTCATCTGTTCCTCATGCAACCTGAGTGCGACCAGGTTTACCCAGGCTCCAAGCCCCACCTGGAGGAACCTCCTGTACCATCTTGACAGCCCATGACGGGCACCAGCACCCCCGGGGGCACAATGCTGAATTTGGGGGAGGGCTCTGGGCCTTTTGGCCACCACACCTGTGCCTGGGGAAGCGGGAACCGGGAGGATCCTCCCAGATGATCCTCATGGAACCTTAGCAACATCCCTGAGGACATGGGGCACAATGCTGAAGCTTGAGGACGGCTCTGGGGATTCTTGCCACACACACCTGTGCCTGGGGGGGCAGCGGGAACCTGGAGGGCCCTCCCAGACAATCCCAACGGACTATTAGCACCATCCCTGGGGAACATGGGGCACAATGCTGAAATTGGGGGATGGCCCTGGGGCTTGTCGCTACCGCACCTGTGCCTAGGGGAGCAGGAACCTGAAGGAACCTCCCAGATCATCATAACAGACCATGACCACCATCGCCCTGAGGACATGGGGCACAATGCTCAGTTGGAGTCCCTTGGTCCTGAAACCAGCAGGAACGGAGCTCAAAGGACAGAGAGGCGCCTCCCGGAGAATTTCCATCCAGGGAAAAGCGGCCCACTGGAGGGCACAGAAGCAGCAACCCCACCGACCCGCAGGCCATTTGAACAGGATCACCTCCTGCACTTACTTAGCACGTTGTCCGTCTTCGTGTGTGGACCGTGACTGGCCCGCTCAGGGATGGTGCGCTTCCAGAGGAGGGCTAGAAACTTTTCAGTGCTTGCTCGTGGGTCAGAGGACCAAAGCCCAAGGAAGCAGAGGCTATCCCTCTTCCTCTGGGGCTGGGGAAGTCAGCCACCGACCTGGGGCGGGACCGGGCCCAGGAGTGTGTTCTTTCTGAAGCCACTGCCTTCGGTGGGTGTTGCTTTGCCTAAAAAAGGCCCACTCACCCCAGAGTCAGGAGCAGTGACAGGCTGTCTCCAACCCTAGCCCAGGACCACGACCCGAAACCATCCTGCCTTTGGGAGGACAGGTCTCCTGCAGGAGCCTGGGAGGGGACTGGCCCCTCTCCCACCCCGGGCTCCAGGATGCCCGGGACCTGCAAGGGCTCTTCATCTGAGGAGGAGTCTTGGAGAACAAGTGTATCTCGTCAGCCCAGCAAGTGAAATAACCAAAGCCCAAGGCTCAGGTTCTAACAGAAGCAGAATTTCAAAGTACTGTTTGGGGGAAGCCTCCTCCCCTCTTATGTGGCATTGGGGGTCCCCAAGGAAAGCCTTCTTTCGTCTCCTTCCCTCAGAGAGAGGAGCTGACCCCAAGTCCCGCGGTCCCCACCGTGTCCCAGTGCTGAGGAAGAGCCACACGCAGGGGCCTGGTGTCAGGAGTGTGGTCGGCCACTGCTCCTGGGCTCCCAGCCAGTGGTCTGGCGGCTACGTGGAAGAGCTAAATTGATTTTGGGGGAAGGAGTGCTCACTGCCCACACCGCTCACCATCCCCCTCTGCACTCTGCAATCCAGGCTCGGTGCCCGGCTCACGTCCATCACCAGCACTCCACATGTTTCCGCCATGGGAGGGATCATTCAGGCTCACCCCATTGCACAGAAGAGGAAAGCGAGGCCCAGCGAGGAGAGGTTAAATGGCTCCAGTCCCAGAGCTGTTCAGCAGAGAACCTGGAAAGCCAGGCCTCCAGAGCCCCTGCTAGACCAGCCAGAGACTCCCTGAGGTGAAAGTGAGCCGTCCCCTGCCTGACCAGGCACGCAATGGCCCCTGACCTTCATGATGGCCTGTTCTTGACCGTGAAGATGAGCTGGCCGACTAGGAGGTGGAGTTCAGCTGGTGGGACAGGCTGTAGCTACAGGACAGAGTGACACATCTGAGCTAGCAGGGGCCACACTCTGGTCTCCCTCCCGGAGCCAGACCAGGAGCTGGAATCTCGGTGCCCGAGGGGCCGGCACACAACAGGGTCTGCACTGACCAGGGATCCATGGCCCCCAGGGAGAGTCCACTCTGCCCTCTCCCCGCTCCTGCCTGGCCTCACCTCTCCTCACTGTGTCGCTGCAGGACCCGGAACCAGGCCCCATAGGGACGGGGGGACAGTCCGGGCTGATGGTCAGGGTTCCCCAAGGGACCCAGGGTGTTGCCAGGGCACTGGGAAAAGACAAGGTCTGGGTTCCGGTGTCCAACACCACCCTGCGAACTTGGGAGTAGTAAGAGATACCCTCCCCCAAGTCCGGAGGGCTATAGCACAAAAGGCCTCAGCTTACTCTGATGTCACTTGGGCTGCAGAGATGTAGTGTCCCAAGGGTGCCACAGTCTTATAGAAGTGCCTCTCGGCCTTGGATATCCATCCCCGACCCCCTGTGATCCCAGTCTTGGGAAAATGTTTTCTAACCCCTCGAGGTCCTTCTCAGCAGAGGACAGACTAGGGGGTTGGGGGCCTTAGGACCTGGCTACGCAGAAGGTGGAAGAGCACAGGGCCACCAGTCTGAAGACCAAGGTCAGGGCCCTACTTGTTTCAGCCTCAGGGTCCCCATGTGGAAGAGAATCCAGAATCACTGCTCCGGTCAGGTTGAGGAGGCCTTAGGAAGGAATGGGGCACCAGGACCGGAGAGGGAAACGGGGACAAGGGAGGCTTCTGCGGTTTCTCACATCGCCCATGGAACCCACGGGTCTGCTCCTGTGAGAGACACAGACACAGAGACAGAGTAGGGGACAGAGAATGAACCCAGGACAGAGGGAACCAGGAGAAGTCACAGACTCCATCAGCTTAGAAATGACATCCCGGCATTTTGTGCCATTCTGTTCCTGACAGGGCCGTCACATTGGCCATCCAACCTGGAGGGCAGGGGTTTCCACAGAGATGTGTGACCAGGACTCAGGTGTGCCAGGAGCCACTGTGGGGACGGCCCAGCGCATGGGCACAGACGTGGCCCGTGGACCTGAGCCTAACGGTAATGGGAGCCCCTGGAATCCTGTGTTGGGAGAGGTCAAGGTCAGAATCAGTTCATTACTACCTTCCCACAGGGGCTGGGACACAGGCAGGTGTGGGGTGGCTTTGCCTGGACCCCAGAGCAGATCCAAGCCCCTCTGAGCTGTGTTCCATGACAAGCGCAGCCCCTGGCTCATCCTTGCATTGTCAGCTTGGCACCAGCCTCCTGTGATAGCAGGCACGGAACATTTGGAGAGGTCCCTAACACTAACCTTAAACTGTACCCTAAACCTACCCCGTACCCTAACCCCAACACCTACCAGAACACTAACGCCTAACCCTACCCCTGAACCGAACCCAAACCCTAAAGCGTACCCTAACCCTAACCCGTACCCTAAATGGTAGCCTATCCCTAAACCCTACCCTGTACGGTAAACCGTGCCCTAACCCCTACCCTATCTCTAACCCGTACCCTAACCCGTACCCTAACCCATGCCCTAACCAGTACCCTAACTCTAACCCTAACCCTCGGTCAACGGGAGGAAAGAGGAAATGCCCGGAAGTGTGGGGTTCATGAGACATTTGACCGCCAGTCCTGACAGGAAGATGACACTGTGCCAAATGGACCTGCTGATTTCTCAGAACACTGACATCCTGTGAAATGCTACATCACTGACCCACAGGCTGATGTTCCAAACCTTGGGTCTCCTAGATCCAGAGCAGAGAAGTGCTGTCAGGTGGGGATAAGTAGGTCCTCCGACCTATGGCCTGCACACCTGCTTCCATTTCTGGGACAAGGGGAAACACACACTTGTTTTTAAGTAGTCATTATCTTCATTCTAAAGTAGACCCATGACCTTGACCTTTTTGGAAAAGCGAAATGACTCTTCCAAATGAAGACCTCAACTCATCTGTTCCTCATGCAACCTGAGTGCGACCAGGTTTACCCAGGCTCCAAGCCCCACCTGGAGGATCCTCCTGTACCATCTTGACAGCCCATGACCGGCACCAGCACCCCCGGGGGCACAATGCTGAATTTGGGGGAGGGCTCTGGGCCTTTTGGCCACCACACCTGTGCCCGGGGAAGCGGGAACCGGGAGGATCCTCCCAGATGATCCTCATGGAACCTTAGCAACATCCCTGAGGACGTGGGGCACAATGCCGAAGCTTGAGGACGGCTCTGGGGTTTCTTGCCACCCACACCTGTGCCTGGGGGGGCAGCGGGAACCTGGAGGGCCCTCCCAGACCATCCCAACGGACTATTAGCACCATCCCTGGGGAACATGGGGCACAATGCTGAAATTGGGGGATGGCCCTGGGGCTTGTCGCTACCGCACCTGTGCCTAGGGGAGCAGGAACCTGAAGGAACCTCCCAGATCATCATAACAGACCATGACCACCATCGCCCTGAGGACATGGGGCACAATGCTCAGTTGGAGTCCCTTGGTCCTGAAACCAGCAGGAACGGAGCTCAAAGGACAGAGAGGCGCCTCCAGGAGAATTTCCATCCAGGGAAAAGCGGCCCACTGGAGGGCACAGAAGCAGCAACCCCACCGACCCGCAGGCCATTTGAACAGGATCACCTCCTGCACTTACTTAGCACGTTGTCCGTCTTCGTGTGTGGACCGTGACTGGCCCGCTCAGGGATGGTGCGCTTCCAGAGGAGGGCTAGAAACTTTTCAGTGCTTGCTCGTGGGTCAGAGGACCAAAGCCCAAGGAAGCAGAGGCTATCCTTCTTCCTCTGGGGCTGGGGAAGTCAGCCACCGACCTGGGGCGGGACCGGGCCCAGGAGTGTGTCCTTTCTGAAGCCACTGCCTTCGGTGGGTGTTGCTTTGCCTAAAAAAGGCCCACTCACCCCAGAGTCAGGAGCAGTGACAGGCTGTCTCCAACCCTAGCCCAGGACCACGACCCGAAACCATCCTGCCTTTGGGAGGACAGGTCTCCTGCAGGAGCCTGGGAGGGGACTGGCCCCTCTCCCACCCCGGGCTCCAGGATGCCCGGGACCTGCAAGAGCTCTTCATCTGAGGAGGAGTCTTGGACAACAAGTGTATCTCGTCAGCCCAGCAAGTGAAATAACCAAAGCCCAAGGCTCAGGTTCTAACAGAAGCAGAATTTCAAAGTACTGTTTGGGGGAAGCCTCCTCCCCTCTTATGTGGCATTGGGGGTCCCCAAGGAAAGCCTTCTTTCGTCTCCTTCCCTCAGAGAGAGGAGCTGACCCCAAGTCCCGCGGTCCCCACCGTGTCCCAGTGCTGAGGAAGAGCCACACGCAGGGGCCTGGTGTCAGGAGTGTGGTCGGCCACTGCTCCTGGGCTCCCAGCCAGTGGTCTGGCGGCTACGTGGAAGAGCTAAATTGATTTTGGGGGAAGGAGTGCTCACTGCCCACACCGCTCACCATCCCCCTCTGCACTCTGCAATCCAGGCTCGGTGCCCGGCTCACGTCCATCACCAGCACTCCACATGTTTCCGCCATGGGAGGGATCATTCAGCCTCACCCCATTGCACAGAAGAGGAAAGCGAGGCCCAGCGAGGAGAGGTTAAATGGCTCCAGTCCCAGAGCTGTTCAGCAGAGAACCTGGAAAGCCAGGCCTCCAGAGCCCCTGCTAGACCAGCCAGAGACTCCCTGAGGTGAAAGTGAGCCGTCCCCTGCCTGACCAGGCACGCAATGGCCCCTGACCTTCATGATGGCCTGTTCTTGACCGTGAAGATGAGCTGGCCGACTAGGAGGTGGAGTTCAGCTGGTGGGACAGGCTGTAGCTACAGGACAGAGTGACACATCTGAGCTAGCAGGGGCCACACTCTGGTCTCCCTCCCGGAGCCAGACCAGGAGCTGGAATCTCGGTGCCCGAGGGGCCGGCACACAACAGGGTCTGCACTGACCAGGGATCCATGGCCCCCAGGGAGAGTCCACTCTGCCCTCTCCCCGCTCCTGCCTGGCCTCACCTCTCCTCACTGTGTCGCTGCAGGACCCGGAACCAGGCCCCATAGGGACGGGGGGACAGTCCGGGCTGATGGTCAGGGTTCCCCAAGGGACCCAGGGTGTTGCCAGGGCACTGGGAAAAGACAAGGTCTGGGTTCCGGTGTCCAACACCACCCTGCGAACTTGGGAGTAGTAAGAGATACCCTCCCCCAAGTCCGGAGGGCTATAGCACAAAAGGCCTCAGCTTACTCTGATGTCACTTGGGCTGCAGAGATGTAGTGTCCCAAGGGTGCCACAGTCTTATAGAAGTGCCTCTCGGCCTTGGATATCCATCCCCGACCCCCTGTGATCCCAGTCTTGGGAAAATGTTTTCTAACCCCTCGAGGTCCTTCTCAGCAGAGGACAGACTCGGGGCTTGGGGGCCTTAGGACCTGGCTACGCAGAAGGTGGAAGAGCACAGGGCCACCAGTCTGAAGACCAAGGTCAGGGCCCTACTTGTTTCAGCCTCAGGGTCGCCATGTGGAAGAGAATCCAGAATCACTGCTCCGGTCAGGTTGAGGAGGCCTTAGGAAGGAATGGGGCACCAGGACCGGAGAGGGAAACGGGGACAAGGGAGGCTTCTGCGGTTTCTCACATCGCCCATGGAACCCACGGGTCTGCTCCTGTGAGAGACACAGACACAGAGACAGAGAAGGGGACAGAGAATGAACCCAGGACAGAGGGAACCAGGAGAAGTCACAGACTCCATCAGCTTAGAAATGACATCCCGGCATTTTGTGCCATTCTGTTCCTGACAGGGCCGTCACATTGGCCATCCAACCTGGAGGGCAGGGGTTTCCACAGAGATGTGTGACCAGGACTCAGGTGTGCCAGGAGCCACTGTGGGGACGGCCCAGCGCATGGGCACAGACGAGGCCCGTGGACCTGAGCCTAACAGTAATGGGAGCCCCTGGAATCCTGTGTTGGGAGAGGTCAAGGTCAGAATCAGTCATTACTACCTTCCCACAGGGGCTGGGACACAGGCAGGTGTGGGGTGGCTTTGCCTGGACCCCAGAGCAGATTCAAGCCCCTCTGAGCTGTGTTCCATGACAAGCGCAGCCCCTGGCTCATCCTTGCATTGTCAGCTTGGCACCAGCCTCCTGTGATAGCAGGCACGGAACATTTGGAGAGGTCCCTAACACTAACCTTAAACTGTACCCTAAACCTACCCCGTACCCTAACCCCAACACCTACCAGAACACTAACGCCTAACCCTACCCCTGAACCGAACCCAAACCCTAAAGCGTACCCTAACCCTAACCCGTACCCTAAATGGTAGCCTAACCCTAAACCCTACCCTGTACGGTAAACCGTGCCCTAACCCCTACCCTATCTCTACCCCGTACCCTAACCCGTACCCTAACCCATGCCCTAACCAGTACCCTAACTCTAACCCTAACCCTCGGTCAACGGGAGGAAAGAGGAAATCCCCGGAAGTGTGGGGTTCATGAGACATTTGACCGCCAGTCCTGACAGGAAGATGACACTGTGCCAAATGGACCTGCTGATTTCTCAGAACACTGACATCCTGTGAAATGCTACATCCCTGACCCACAGGCTGATGTTCCAAACCTTGGGTCTCCTAGATCCAGAGCAGAGAAGTGCTGTCAGGTGGGGATAAGTAGGTCCTCCGACCTATGGCCTGCACACCTGCTTCCATTTCTGGGAGAAGGGGAAACACACACTTGTTTTTAAGTAGTCATTATCTTCATTCTAAAGTAGACCCATGACCTTGACCTTTTTGGAAAAGCGAAATGACTCTTCCAAATGAAGACCTCAACTCATCTGTTCCTCATGCAACCTGAGTGCGACCAGGTTGACCCAGGCTCCAAGCCCCACCTGGAGGATCCTCCTGTACCATCTTGACAGCCCATGACCGGCACCAGCACCCCCGGGGGCACAATGCTGAATTTGGGGGAGGGCTCTGGGCCTTTTGGCCACCACACCTGTGCCTGGGGAAGCGGGAACCGGGAGGATCCTCCCAGATGATCCTCATGGAACCTTAGCAACATCCCTGAGGACATGGGGCACAATGCTGAAGCTTGAGGACCGCTCTGGGGTTTCTTGCCACACACACCTGTGCCTGGGGGGGCAGCGGGAACCTGGAGGGCCCTCCCAGACCAACCCAACGGACTATTAGCACCATCCCTGGGGAACATGGGGTACAATGCTGAAATTGGGGGATGGCCCTGGGGCTTGTCGCTACCGCACCTGTGCCTAGGGGAGCAGGAACCTGAAGGAACCTCCCAGATCATCATAACAGACCATGACCACCATCGCCCTGAGGACATGGGGCACAATGCTCAGTTGGAGTCCCTTGGTCCTGAAACCAGCAGGAACGGAGCTCAAAGGACAGAGAGGCGCCTCCAGGAGAATTTCCATCCAGGGACAAGCGGCCCACTGGAGGGCACAGAAGCAGCAACCCCACCGACCCGCAGGCCATTTGAACAGGATCACCTCCTGCACTTACTTAGCACGTTGTCCGTCTTCGTGTGTGGACCGTGACTGGCCCGCTCAGGGATGGTGCGCTTCCAGAGGAGGGCTAGAAACTTTTCAGTGCTTGCTCGTGGGTCAGAGGACCAAAGCCCAAGGAAGCAGAGGCTATCCTTCTTCCTCTGGGGCTGGGGAAGTCAGCCACCGACCTGGGGCGGGACCGGGCCCAGGAGTGTGTTCTTTCTGAAGCCACTGCCTTCGGTGGGTGTTGCTTTGCCTAAAAAAGGCCCACTCACCCCAGAGTCAGGAGCAGTGACAGGCTGTCTCCAACCCTAGCCCAGGACCACGACCCGAAACCATCCTGCCTTTGGGAGGACAGGTCTCCTGCAGGAGCCTGGGAGGGGACTGGCCCCTCTCCCACCCCGGGCTCCAGGATGCCCGGGACCTGCAAGGGCTCTTCATCTGAGGAGGAGTCTTGGAGAACAAGTGTATCTCGTCAGCCCAGCAAGTGAAATAACCAAAGCCCAAGGCTCAGGTTCTAACAGAAGCAGAATTTCAAAGTACTGTTTGGGGGAAGCCTCCTCCCCTCTTATGTGGCATTGGGGGTCCCCAAGGAGAGCCTTCTTTCGTCTCCTTCCCTCAGAGAGAGGAGCTGACCCCAAGTCCCGCGGTCCCCACCGTGTCCCAGTGCTGAGGAAGAGCCACACGCAGGGGCCTGGTGTCAGGAGTGTGGTCGGCCACTGCTCCTGGGCTCCCAGCCAGTGGTCTGGCGGCTACGTGGAAGAGCTAAATTGATTTTGGGGGAAGGAGTGCTCACTGCCCACACCGCTCACCATCCCCCTCTGCACTCTGCAATCCAGGCTCGGTGCCCGGCTCACGTCCATCACCAGCACTCCACATGTTTCCGCCATGGGAGGGATCATTCAGCCTCACCCCATTGCACAGAAGAGGAAAGCGAGGCCCAGCGAGGAGAGGTTAAATGGCTCCAGTCCCAGAGCTGTTCAGCAGAGAACCTGGAAAGCCAGGCCTCCAGAGCCCCTGCTAGACCAGCCAGAGACTCCCTGAGGTGAAAGTGAGCCGTCCCCTGCCTGACCAGGCACGCAATGGCCCCTGACCTTCATGATGGCCTGTTCTTGACCGTGAAGATGAGCTGGCCGACTAGGAGGTGGAGTTCAGCTGGTGGGACAGGCTGTAGCTACAGGACAGAGTGACACATCTGAGCTAGCAGGGGCCACACTCTGGTCTCCCTCCCGGAGCCAGACCAGGAGCTGGAATCTCGGTGCCCGAGGGGCCGGCACACAACAGGGTCTGCACTGACCAGGGATCCATGGCCCCCAGGGAGAGTCCACTCTGCCCTCTCCCCGCTCCTGCCTGGCCTCACCTCTCCTCACTGTGTCGCTGCAGGACCCGGAACCAGGCCCCATACGGACGGGGGGACAGTCCGGGCTGATGGTCTGGGTTCCCCAAGGGACCCAGGGTGTGGCCAGGGCACTGGGAAAAGACAAGGTCTGGGTTCCGGTGTCCAACACCACCCTGCGAACTTGGGAGTAGTAAGAGATACCCTCCCCCAAGTCCGGAGGGCTATAGCACAAAAGGCCTCAGCTTACTCTGATGTCACTTGGGCTGCAGAGATGTAGTGTCCCAAGGGTGCCACAGTCTTATAGAAGTGCCTCTCGGCCTTGGATATCCATCCCCGACCCCCTGTGATCCCAGTCTTGGGAAAATGTTTTCTAACCCCTCGAGGTCCTTCTCAGCAGAGGACAGACTCGGGGCTTGGGGGCCTTAGGACCTGGCTACGCAGAAGGTGGAAGAGCACAGGGCCACCAGTCTGAAGACCAAGGTCAGGGCCCTACTTGTTTCAGCCTCAGGGTCCCCATGTGGAAGAGAATCCAGAATCACTGCTCCGGTCAGGTTGAGGAGGCCTTTTAAGGAATGGGGCACCAGGACCGGAGAGGGAAACGGGGACAAGGGAGGCTTCTGCGGTTTCTCACATCGCCCATGGAACCCACGGGTCTGCTCCTGTGAGAGACACAGACACAGAGACAGAGAAGGGGACAGAGAATGAACCCAGGACAGAGGGAACCAGGAGAAGTCACAGACTCCATCAGCTTAGAAATGAAATCCCGGCATTTTGTGCCATTCTGTTCCTGACAGGGCCGTCACATTGGCCATCCAACCTGGAGGGCAGGGGTTTCCACAGAGATGTGTGACCAGGACTCAGGTGTGCCAGGAGCCACTGTGGGGACGGCCCAGCCCATGGGCACAGACGAGGCCCGTGGACCTGAGCCTAACAGTAATGGGAGCCCCTGGAATCCTGTGTTGGGAGAGGTCAAGGTCAGAATCAGTTCATTACTACCTTCCCACAGGGGCTGGGACACAGGCAGTTGTGGGGTGGCTTTGCCCGGACCCCAGAGCAGATTCAAGCCCCTCTGAGCTGTGTTCCATGACAAGCGCAGCCCCTGGCTCATCCTTGCATTGTCAGCTTGGCACCAGCCTCCTGTGATAGCAGGCACGGAACATTTGGAGAGGTCCCTAACACTAACCTTAAACTGTACCCTAAACCTACCCCGTACCCTAACCCCAACACCTACCAGAACACTAACGCCTAACCCTACCCCTGAACCGAACCCAAACCCTAAAGCGTACCCTAACCCTAACCCGTACCCTAAATGGTAGCCTAACCCTAAACCCTACCCTGTACGGTAAACCGTGCCCTAACCCCTACCCTATCTCTAACCCGTACCCTAACCCGTACCCTAACCCATGCCCTAACCAGTACCCTAACTCTAACCCTAACCCTCGGTCAACGGGAGGAAAGAGGAAATCCCCGGAAGTGTGGGGTTCATGAGACATTTGACCGCCAGTCCTGACAGGAAGATGACACTGTGCCAAATGGACCTGCTGATTTCTCAGAACACTGACATCCTGTGAAATGCTACATCACTGACCCACAGGCTGATGTTCCAAACCTTGGGTCTCCTAGATCCAGAGCAGAGAAGTGCTGTCAGGTGGGGATAAGTAGGTCCTCCGACCTATGGCCTGCACACCTGCTTCCATTTCTGGGAGAAGGGGAAACACACACTTGTTTTTAAGTAGTCATTATCTTCATTCTAAAGTAGACCCATGACCTTGACCTTTTTGGAAAAGCGAAATGACTCTTCCAAATGAAGACCTCAACTCATCTGTTCCTCATGCAACCTGAGTGCGACCAGGTTGACCCAGGCTCCAAACCCCACCTGGAGGATCCTCCTGTACCATCTTGACAGCCCATGACCGGCACCAGCACCCCCGGGGGCACAATGCTGAATTTGGGGGAGGGCTCTGGGCCTTTTGGCCACCACACCTGTGCCCGGGGAAGCGGGAACCGGGAGGATCCTCCCAGATGATCCTCATGGAACCTTAGCAACATCCCTGAGGACATGGGGCACAATGCTGAAGCTTGAGGACGGCTCTGGGGATTCTTGCCACCCACACCTGTGCCTGGGGGGGCAGCGCGAACCTGGAGGGCCCTCCCAGACAATCCCAACGGACTATTAGCACCATCCCTGGGGAACATGGGGCACAATGCTGAAATTGGGGGATGGCCCTGGGGCTTGTCGCTACCGCACCTGTGCCTAGGGGAGCAGGAACCTGAAGGAACCTCCCAGATCATCATAACAGACCATGACCACCATCGCCCTGAGGACATGGGGCACAATGCTCAGTTGGAGTCCCTTGGTCCTGAAACCAGCAGGAACGGAGCTCAAAGGACAGAGAGGCGCCTCCAGGAGAATTTCCATCCAGGGAAAAGCGGCCCACTGGAGGGCACAGAAGCAGCAACCCCACCGACCCGCAGGCCATTTGAACAGGATCACCTCCTGCACTTACTTAGCACGTTGTCCGTCTTCGTGTGTGGACCGTGACTGGCCCGCTCAGGGATGGTGCGCTTCCAGAGGAGGGCTAGAAACTTTTCAGTGCTTGCTCGTGGGTCAGAGGACCAAAGCCCAAGGAAGCAGAGGCTATCCTTCTTCCTCTGGGGCTGGGGAAGTCAGCCACCGACCTGGGGCGGGACCGGGCCCAGGAGTGTGTTCTTTCTGAAGCCACTGCCTTCGGTGGGTGTTGCTTTGCCTAAAAAAGGCCCACTCACCCCAGCGTCAGGAGCAGTGACAGGCTGTCTCCAACCCTAGCCCAGGACCACGACCCGAAACCATCCTGCCTTTGGGAGGACAGGTCTCCTGCAGGAGCCTGGGAGGGGACTGGCCCCTCTCCCACCCCGGGCTCCAGGATGCCCGGGACCTGCAAGAGCTCTTCATCTGAGGAGGAGTCTTGGAGAACAAGTGTATCTCGTCAGCCCAGCAAGTGAAATAACCAAAGCCCAAGGCTCAGGTTCTAACAGAAGCAGAATTTCAAATACTGTTTGGGGGAAGCCTCCTCCCCTCTTATGTGGCATTGGGGGTCCCCAAGGAAAGCCTTCTTTCGTCTCCTTCCCTCAGAGAGAGGAGCTGACCCCAAGTCCCGCGGTCCCCACCGTGTCCCAGTGCTGAGGAAGAGCCACACGCAGGGGCCTGGTGTCAGGAGTGTGGTCGGCCACTGCTCCTGGGCTCCCAGCCAGTGGTCTGGCGGCTACGTGGAAGAGCTAAATTGATTTTGGGGGAAGGAGTGCTCACTGCCCACACCGCTCACCATCCCCCTCTGCACTCTGCAATCCAGGCTCGGTGCCCGGCTCACGTCCATCACCAGCACTCCACATGTTTCCGCCATGGGAGGGATCATTCAGCCTCACCCCATTGCACAGAAGAGGAAAGCGAGGCCCAGCGAGGAGAGGTTAAATGGCTCCAGTCCCAGAGCTGTTCAGCAGAGAACCTGGAAAGCCAGGCCTCCAGAGCCCCTGCTAGACCAGCCAGAGACTCCCTGAGGTGAAAGTGAGCCGTCCCCTGCCTGACCAGGCACGCAATGGCCCCTGACCTTCATGATGGCCTGTTCTTGACCGTGAAGATGAGCTGGCCGACTAGGAGGTGGAGTTCAGCTGGTGGGACAGGCTGTAGCTACAGGACAGAGTGACACATCTGAGCTAGCTGGGGCCACACTCTGGTCTCCCTCCCGGAGCCAGACCAGGAGCTGGAATCTCGGTGCCCGAGGGGCCGGCACACAACAGGGTCTGCACTGACCAGGGATCCATGGCCCCCAGGGAGAGTCCACTCTGCCCTCTCCCCGCTCCTGCCTGGCCTCACCTCTCCTCACTGTGTCGCTGCAGGACCCGGAACCAGGCCCCATAGGGACGGGGGGACAGTCCGGGCTGATGGTCAGGGTTCCCCAAGGGACCCAGGGTGTTGCCAGGGCACTGGGAAAAGACAAGGTCTGGGTTCCGGTGTCCAACACCACCCTGCGAACTTGGGAGTAGTAAGAGATACCCTCCCCCAAGTCCGGAGGGCTATAGCACAAAAGGCCTCAGCTTACTCTGATGTCACTTGGGCTGCAGAGATGTAGTGTCCCAAGGGTGCCACAGTCTTATAGAAGTGCCTCTCGGCCTTGGATATCCATCCCCGACCCCCTGTGATCCCAGTCTTGGGAAAATGTTTTCTAACCCCTCGAGGTCCTTCTCAGCAGAGGACAGACTCGGGGCTTGGGGGCCTTAGGACCTGGCTACGCAGAAGGTGGAAGAGCACAGGGCCACCAGTCTGAAGACCAAGGTCAGGGCCCTACTTGTTTCAGCCTCAGGGTCCCCATGTGGAAGAGAATCCAGAATCACTGCTCCGGTCAGGTTGAGGAGGCCTTTTAAGGAATGGGGCACCAGGACCGGAGAGGGAAACGGGGACAAGGGAGGCTTCTGCGGTTTCTCACATCGCCCATGGAACCCACGGGTCTGCTCCTGTGAGAGACACAGACACAGAGACAGAGAAGGGGACAGAGAATGAACCCAGGACAGAGGGAACCAGGAGAAGTCACAGACTCCATCAGCTGAGAAATGACATCCCGGCATTTTGTGCCATTCTGTTCCTGACAGGGCCGTCACATTGGCCATCCACCCTGGAGGGCAGGGGTGTCCACAGAGATGTGTGACCAGGACTCAGGTGTGCCAGGAGCCACTGTGGGGACGGCCCAGCGCATGGGCACAGACGAGGCCCGTGGACCTGAGCCTAACAGTAATGGGAGCCCCTTGAATCCTGTGTTGGGAGAGGTCAAGGTCAGAATCAGTTCATTACTACCTTCCCACAGGGGCTGGGACACAGGCAGGTGTGGGGTGGCTTTGCCTGGACCCCAGAGCAGATTCAAGCCCCTCTGAGCTGTTTTCCATGACAAGCGCAGCCCCTGGCTCATCCTTGCATTGTCAGCTTGGCACCAGCCTCCTGTGATAGCAGGCACGGAACATTTGGAGAGGTCCCTAACACTAACCTTAAACTGTACCCTAAACCTACCCCGTACCCTAACCCCAACACCTACCAGAACACTAACGCCTAACCCTACCCCTGAACCGAACCCAAACCCTAAAGCGTACCCTAACCCTAACCCGTACCCTAAATGGTAGCCTAACCCTAAACCCTACCCTGTACGGTAAACCGTGCCCTAACCCCTACCCTATCTCTAACCCGTACCCTAACCCGTACCCTAACCCATGCCCTAACCAGTACCCTAACTCTAACCCTAACCCTCGGTCAACGGGAGGAAAGAGGAAATCCCCGGAAGTGTGGGGTTCATGAGACATTTGACCGCCAGTCCTGACAGGAAGATGACACTGT
Organism: Eumetopias jubatus; assembly: GCF_037043125.1. Taxonomy (NCBI): domain Eukaryota; kingdom Metazoa; phylum Chordata; class Mammalia; order Carnivora; family Otariidae; genus Eumetopias; species Eumetopias jubatus. Next base: position 795,699 of record NW_028274856.1, read on the forward strand.
GCCAAATGGACCTGCTGATTTCTCAGAACACTGACATCCTGTGAAATGCTACATCCCTGACCCACAGGCTGATGTTCCAAACCTTGGGTCTCCTAGATCCAGAGCAGAGAAGTGCTGTCAGGTGGGGATAAGTAGGTCCTCCGACCTATGGCCTGCACACCTGCTTCCATTTCTGGGAGAAGGGGAAACACACACTTGTTTTTAAGTAGTCATTATCTTCATTCTAAAGTAGACCCATGACCTTGACCTTTTTGGAAAAGCGAAATGACTCTTCCAAATGAAGACCTCAACTCATCTGTTCCTCATGCAACCTGAGTGCGACCAGGTTTACCCAGGCTCCAAGCCCCACCTGGAGGATCCTCCTGTACCATCTTGACAGCCCATGACCGGCACCAGCACCCCCGGGGGCACAATGCTGAATTTGGGGGAGGGCTCTGGGCCTTTTGGCCACCACACCTGTGCCTGGGGAAGCGGGAACCGGGAGGATCCTCCCAGATGATCCTCATGGAACCTTAGCAACATCCCTGAGGACATGGGGCACAATGCTGAAGCTTGAGGACGGCTCTGGGGTTTCTTGCCACCCACACCTGTGCCTGGGGGGGCAGCGGGAACCTGGAGGGCCCTCCCAGACCATCCCAACGGACTATTAGCACCATCCCTGGGGAACATGGGGCACAATGCTGAAATTGGGGGATGGCCCTGGGGCTTGTCGCTACCGCACCTGTGCCTAGGGGAGCAGGAACCTGAAGGAACCTCCCAGATCATCATAACAGACCATGACCACCATCGCCCTGAGGACATGGGGCACAATGCTCAGTTGGAGTCCCTTGGTCCTGAAACCAGCAGGAACGGAGCTCAAAGGACAGAGAGGCGCCTCCAGGAGAATTTCCATCCAGGGAAAAGCGGCCCACTGGAGGGCACAGAAGCAGCAACCCCACCGACCCGCAGGCCATTTGAACAGGATCACCTCCTGCACTTACTTAGCACGTTGTCCGTCTTCGTGTGTGGACCGTGACTGGCCCGCTCAGGGATGGTGCGCTTCCAGAGGAGGGCTAGAAACTTTTCAGTGCTTGCTCGTGGGTCAGAGGACCAAAGCCCAAGGAAGCAGAGGCTATCCCTCTTCCTCTGGGGCTGGGGAAGTCAGCCACCGACCTGGGGCGGGACCGGGCCCAGGAGTGTGTTCTTTCTGAAGCCACTGCCTTCGGTGGGTGTTGCTTTGCCTAAAAAAGGCCCACTCACCCCAGAGTCAGGAGCAGTGACAGGCTGTCTCCAACCCTAGCCCAGGACCACGACCCGAAACCATCCTGCCTTTGGGAGGACAGGTCTCCTGCAGGAGCCTGGGAGGGGACTGGCCCCTCTCCCACCCCGGGCTCCAGGATGCCCGGGACCTGCAAGAGCTCTTCATCTGAGGAGGAGTCTTGGAGAACAAGTGTATCTCGTCAGCCCAGCAAGTGAAATAACCAAAGCCCAAGGCTCAGGTTCTAACAGAAGCAGAATTTCAAAGTACTGTTTGGGGGAAGCCTCCTCCCCTCTTATGTGGCATTGGGGGTCCCCAAGGAAAGCCTTCTTTCGTCTCCTTCCCTCAGAGAGAGGAGCTGACCCCAAGTCCCGCGGTCCCCACCGTGTCCCAGTGCTGAGGAAGAGCCACACGCAGGGGCCTGGTGTCAGGAGTGTGGTCGGCCACTGCTCCTGGGCTCCCAGCCAGTGGTCTGGCGGCTACGTGGAAGAGCTAAATTGATTTTGGGGGAAGGAGTGCTCACTGCCCACACCGCTCACCATCCCCCTCTGCACTCTGCAATCCAGGCTCGGTGCCCGGCTTACGTCCATCACCAGCACTCCACATGTTTCCGCCATGGGAGGGATCATTCAGCCTCACCCCATTGCACAGAAGAGGAAAGCGAGGCCCAGCGAGGAGAGGTTAAATGGCTCCAGTCCCAGAGCTGTTCAGCAGAGAACCTGGAAAGCCAGGCCTCCAGAGCCCCTGCTAGACCAGCCAGAGACTCCCTGAGGTGAAAGTGAGCCGTCCCCTGCCTGACCAGGCACGCAATGGCCCCTGACCTTCATGATGGCCTGTTCTTGACCGTGAAGATGAGCTGGCCGACTAGGAGGTGGAGTTCAGCTGGTGGGACAGGCTGTAGCTACAGGACAGAGTGACACATCTGAGCTAGCAGGGGCCACACTCTGGTCTCCCTCCCGGAGCCAGACCAGGAGCTGGAATCTCGGTGCCCGAGGGGCCGGCACACAACAGGGTCTGCACTGACCAGGGATCCATGGCCCCCAGGGAGAGTCCACTCTGCCCTCTCCCCGCTCCTGCCTGGCCTCACCTCTCCTCACTGTGTCGCTGCAGGACCCGGAACCAGGCCCCATACGGACGGGGGGACAGTCCGGGCTGATGGTCAGGGTTCCCCAAGGGACCCAGGGTGTGGCCAGGGCACTGGGAAAAGACAAGGTCTGGGTTCCGGTGTCCAACACCACCCTGCGAACTTGGGAGTAGTAAGAGATACCCTCCCCCAAGTCCGGAGGGCTATAGCACAAAAGGCCTCAGCTTACTCTGATGTCACTTGGGCTGCAGAGATGTAGTGTCCCAAGGGTGCCACAGTCTTATAGAAGTGCCTCTCGGCCTTGGATATCCATCCCCGACCCCCTGTGATCCCAGTCTTGGGAAAATGTTTTCTAACCCCTCGAGGTCCTTCTCAGCAGAGGACAGACTCGGGGCTTGGGGGCCTTAGGACCTGGCTACGCAGAAGGTGGAAGAGCACAGGGCCACCAGTCTGAAGACCAAGGTCAGGGCCCTTCTTGTTTCAGCCTCAGGGTCCCCATGTGGAAGAGAATCCAGAATCACTGCTCCGGTCAGGTTGAGGAGGCCTTAGGAAGGAATGGGGTACCAGGACCGGAGAGGGAAACGGGGACAAGGGAGGCTTCTGCGGTTTCTCACATCGCCCATGGAACCCACGGGTCTGCTCCTGTGAGAGACACAGACACAGAGACAGAGAAGGGGACAGAGAATGAACCCAGGACAGAGGGAACCAGGAGAAGTCACAGACTCCATCAGCTTAGAAATGAAATCCCGGCATTTTGTGCCATTCTGTTCCTGACAGGGCCGTCACATTGGCCATCCAACCTGGAGGGCAGGGGTTTCCACAGAGATGTGTGACCAGGACTCAGGTGTGCCAGGAGCCACTGTGGGGACGGCCCAGCGCATGGGCACAGACGAGGCCCGTGGACCTGAGCCTAACAGTAATGGGAGCCCCTGGAATCCTGTGTTGGGAGAGGTCAAGGTCAGAATCAGTTCATTACTACCTTCCCACAGGGGCTGGGACACAGGCAGTTGTGGGGTGGCTTTGCCCGGACCCCAGAGCAGATTCAAGCCCCTCTGAGCTGTGTTCCATGACAAGCGCAGCCCCTGGCTCATCCTTGCATTGTCAGCTTGGCACCAGCCTCCTGTGATAGCAGGCACGGAACATTTGGAGAGGTCCCTAACACTAACCTTAAACTGTACCCTAAACCTACCCCGTACCCTAACCCCAACACCTACCAGAACACTAACGCCTAACCCTACCCCTGAACCGAACCCAAACCCTAAAGCGTACCCTAAACCTAACCCGTACCCTAAATGGTAGCCTAACCCTAAACCCTACCCTGTACGGTAAACCGTGCCCTAACCCCTACCCTATCTCTAACCCGTACCCTAACCCGTACCCTAACCCATGCCCTAACCAGTACCCTAACTCTAACCCTAACCCTCGGTCAACGGGAGGAAAGAGGAAATCCCCGGAAGTGTGGGGTTCATGAGACATTTGACCGCCAGTCCTGACAGGAAGATGACACTGTGCCAAATGGACCTGCTGATTTCTCAGAACACTGACATCCTGTGAAATGCTACATCACTGACCCACAGGCTGATGTTCCAAACCTTGGGTCTCCTAGATCCAGAGCAGAGAAGTGCTGTCAGGTGGGGATAAGTAGGTCCTCCGACCTATGGCCTGCACACCTTCTTCCATTTCTGGGAGAAGGGGAAACACACACTTGTTTTTAAGTAGTCATTATCTTCATTCTAAAGTAGACCCATGACCTTGACCTTTTTGGAAAAGCGAAATGACTCTTCCAAATGAAGACCTCAACTCATCTGTTCCTCATGCAACCTGAGTGCGACCAGGTTGACCCAGGCTCCAAGCCCCACCTGGAGGATCCTCCTGTACCATCTTGACAGCCCATGACCGGCACCAGCACCCCCGGGGGCACAATGCTGAATTTGGGGGAGGGCTCTGGGCCTTTTGGCCACCACACCTGTGCCTGGGGAAGCGGGAACCGGGAGGATCCTCCCAGATGATCCTCATGGAACCTTAGCAACATCCCTGAGGACATGGGGCACAATGCTGAAGCTTGAGGACGGCTCTGGGTTTTCTTGCCACCCACACCTTTGCCTGGGGGGGCAGCGGGAACCTGGAGGGCCCTCCCAGACAATCCCAACGGACTATTAGCACCATCCCTCGGGAACATGGGGCACAATGCTGAAATTGGGGGATGGCCCTGGGGCTTGTCGCTACCGCACCTGTGCCTAGGGGAGCAGGAACCTGAAGGAACCTCCCAGATCATCATAACAGACCATGACCACCATCGCCCTGAGGACATGGGGCACAATGCTCAGTTGGAGTCCCTTGGTCCTGAAACCAGCAGGAACGGAGCTCAAAGGACAGAGAGGCGCCTCCAGGAGAATTTCCATCCAGGGAAAAGCGGCCCACTGGAGGGCACAGAAGCAGCAACCCCACCGACCCGCAGGCCATTTGAACAGGATCACCTCCTGCACTTACTTAGCACGTTGTCCGTCTTCGTGTGTGGACCGTGACTGGCCCGCTCAGGGATGGTGCGCTTCCAGAGGAGGGCTAGAAACTTTTCAGTGCTTGCTCGTGGGTCAGAGGACCAAAGCCCAAGGAAGCAGAGGCTATCCTTCTTCCTCTGGGGCTGGGGAAGTCAGCCACCGACCTGGGGCGGGACCGGGCCCAGGAGTGTGTTCTTTCTGAAGCCACTGCCTTCGGTGGGTGTTGCTTTGCCTAAAAAAGGCCCACTCACCCCAGAGTCAGGAGCAGTGACAGGCTGTCTCCAACCCTAGCCCAGGACCACGACCCGAAACCATCCTGCCTTTGGGAGGACAGGTCTCCTGCAGGAGCCTGGGAGGGGACTGGCCCCTCTCCCACCCCGGGCTCCAGGATGCCCGGGACCTGCAAGAGCTCTTCATCTGAGGAGGAGTCTTGGAGAACAAGTGTATCTCGTCAGCCCAGCAAGTGAAATAACCAAAGCCCAAGGCTCAGGTTCTAACAGAAGCAGAATTTCAAAGTACTGTTTGGGGGAAGCCTCCTCCCCTCTTATGTGGCATTGGGGGTCCCCAAGGAAAGCCTTCTTTCGTCTCCTTCCCTCAGAGAGAGGAGCTGACCCCAAGTCCCGCGGTCCCCACCGTGTCCCAGTGCTGAGGAAGAGCCACACGCAGGGGCCTGGTGTCAGGAGTGTGGTCGGCCACTGCTCCTGGGCTCCCAGCCAGTGGTCTGGCGGCTACGTGGAAGAGCTAAATTGATTTTGGGGGAAGGAGTGCTCACTGCCCACACCGCTCACCATCCCCCTCTGCACTCTGCAATCCAGGCTCGGTGCCCGGCTCACGTCCATCACCAGCACTCCACATGTTTCGGCCATGGGAGGGATCATTCAGCCTCACCCCATTGCACAGAAGAGGAAAGCGAGGCCCAGCGAGGAGAGGTTAAATGGCTCCAGTCCCAGAGCTGTTCAGCAGAGAACCTGGAAAGCCAGGCCTCCAGAGCCCCTGCTAGACCAGCCAGAGACTCCCTGAGGTGAAAGTGAGCCGTCCCCTGCCTGACCAGGCACGCAATGGCCCCTGACCTTCATGATGGCCTGTTCTTGACCGTGAAGATGAGCTGGCCGACTAGGAGGTGGAGTTCAGCTGGTGGGACAGGCTGTAGCTACAGGACAGAGTGACACATCTGAGCTAGCTGGGGCCACACTCTGGTCTCCCTCCCGGAGCCAGACCAGGAGCTGGAATCTCGGTGCCCGAGGGGCCGGCACACAACAGGGTCTGCACTGACCAGGGATCCATGGCCCCCAGGGAGAGTCCACTCTGCCCTCTCCCCGCTCCTGCCTGGCCTCACCTCTCCTCACTGTGTCGCTGCAGGACCCGGAACCAGGCCCCATAGGGACGGGGGGACAGTCCGGGCTGATGGTCAGGGTTCCCCAAGGGACCCAGGGTGTTGCCAGGGCACTGGGAAAAGACAAGGTCTGGGTTCCGGTGTCCAACACCACCCTGCGAACTTGGGAGTAGTAAGAGATACCCTCCCCCAAGTCCGGAGGGCTATAGCACAAAAGGCCTCAGCTTACTCTGATGTCACTTGGGCTGCAGAGATGTAGTGTCCCAAGGGTGCCACAGTCTTATAGAAGTGCCTCTCGGCCTTGGATATCCATCCCCGACCCACTGTGATCCCAGTCTTGGGAAAATGTTTTCTAACCCCTCGAGGTCCTTCTCAGCAGAGGACAGACTCGGGGCTTGGGGGCCTTAGGACCTGGCTACGCAGAAGGTGGAAGAGCACAGGGCCACCAGTCTGAAGACCAAGGTCAGGGCCCTACTTGTTTCAGCCTCAGGGTCCCCATGTGGAAGAGAATCCAGAATCACTGCTCCGGTCAGGTTGAGGAGGCCTTTTAAGGAATGGGGCACCAGGACCGGAGAGGGAAACGGGGACAAGGGAGGCTTCTGCGGTTTCTCACATCGCCCATGGAACCCACGGGTCTGCTCCTGTGAGAGACACAGACACAGAGACAGAGAAGGGGACAGAGAATGAACCCAGGACAGAGGGAACCAGGAGAAGTCACAGACTCCATCAGCTGAGAAATGACATCCCGGCATTTTGTGCCATTCTGTTCCTGACAGGGCCGTCACATTGGCCATCCACCCTGGCGGGCAGGGGTGTCCACAGAGATGTGTGACCAGGACTCAGGTGTGCCAGGAGCCACTGTGGGGACGGCCCAGCGCATGGGCACAGACGAGGCCCGTGGACCTGAGCCTAACAGTAATGGGAGCCCCTTGAATCCTGTGTTGGGAGAGGTCAAGGTCAGAATCAGTTCATTACTACCTACCCACAGGGGCTGGGACACAGGCAGGTGTGGGGTGGCTTTGCCTGGACCCCAGAGCAGATTCAAGCCCCTCTGAGCTGTGTTCCATGACAAGCGCAGCCCCTGGCTCATCCTTGCATTGTCAGCTTGGCACCAGCCTCCTGTGATAGCAGGCACGGAACATTTGGAGAGGTCCCTAACACTAACCTTAAACTGTACCCTAAACCTACCCCGTACCCTAACCCCAACACCTACCAGAACACTAACGCCTAACCCTACCCCTGAACCGAACCCAAACCCTAAAGCGTACCCTAACCCTAACCCGTACCCTAAATGGTAGCCTAACCCTAAACCCTACCCTGTACGGTAAACCGTGCCCTAACCCCTACCCTATCTCTAACCCGTACCCTAACCCGTACCCTAACCCATGCCCTAACCAGTACCCTAACTCTAACCCTAACCCTCGGTCAACGGGAGGAAAGAGGAAATCCCCGGAAGTGTGGGGTTCATGAGACATTTGACCGCCAGTCCTGACAGGAAGATGACACTGTGCCAAATGGACCTGCTGATTTCTCAGAACACTGACATCCTGTGAAATGCTACATCCCTGACCCACAGGCTGATGTTCCAAACCTTGGGTCTCCTAGATCCAGAGCAGAGAAGTGCTGTCAGGTGGGGATAAGTAGGTCCTCCGACCTATGGCCTGCACACCTGCTTCCATTTCTGGGAGAAGGGGAAACACACACTTGTTTTTAAGTAGTCATTATCTTCATTCTAAAGTAGACCCATGACCTTGACCTTTTTGGAAAAGCGAAATGACTCTTCCAAATGAAGACCTCAACTCATCTGTTCCTCATGCAACCTGAGTGCGACCAGGTTTACCCAGGCTCCAAGCCCCACCTGGAGGATCCTCCTGTACCATCTTGACAGCCCATGACCGGCACCAGCACCCCCGGGGGCACAATGCTGAATTTGGGGGAGGGCTCTGGGCCTTTTGGCCACCACACCTGTGCCTGGGGAAGCGGGAACCGGGAGGATCCTCCCAGATGATCCTCATGGAACCTTAGCAACATCCCTGAGGACATGGGGCACAATGCTGAAGCTTGAGGACGGCTCTGGGGTTTCTTGCCACCCACACCTGTGCCTGGGGGGGCAGCGGGAACCTGGAGGGCCCTCCCAGACCATCCCAACGGACTATTAGCACCATCCCTGGGGAACATGGGGCACAATGCTGAAATTGGGGGATGGCCCTGGGGCTTGTCGCTACCGCACCTGTGCCTAGGGGAGCAGGAACCTGAAGGAACCTCCCAGATCATCATAACAGACCATGACCACCATCGCCCTGAGGACATGGGGCACAATGCTCAGTTGGAGTCCCTTGGTCCTGAAACCAGCAGGAACGGAGCTCAAAGGACAGAGAGGCGCCTCCAGGAGAATTTCCATCCAGGGAAAAGCGGCCCACTGGAGGGCACAGAAGCAGCAACCCCACCGACCCGCAGGCCATTTGAACAGGATCACCTCCTGCACTTACTTAGCACGTTGTCCGTCTTCGTGTGTGGACCGTGACTGGCCCGCTCAGGGATGGTGCGCTTCCAGAGGAGGGCTAGAAACTTTTCAGTGCTTGCTCGTGGGTCAGAGGACCAAAGCCCAAGGAAGCAGAGGCTATCCCTCTTCCTCTGGGGCTGGGGAAGTCAGCCACCGACCTGGGGCGGGACCGGGCCCAGGAGTGTGTTCTTTCTGAAGCCACTGCCTTCGGTGGGTGTTGCTTTGCCTAAAAAAGGCCCACTCACCCCAGAGTCAGGAGCAGTGACAGGCTGTCTCCAACCCTAGCCCAGGACCACGACCCGAAACCATCCTGCCTTTGGGAGGACAGGTCTCCTGCAGGAGCCTGGGAGGGGACTGGCCCCTCTCCCACCCCGGGCTCCAGGATGCCCGGGACCTGCAAGAGCTCTTCATCTGAGGAGGAGTCTTGGAGAACAAGTGTATCTCGTCAGCCCAGCAAGTGAAATAACCAAAGCCCAAGGCTCAGGTTCTAACAGAAGCAGAATTTCAAAGTACTGTTTGGGGGAAGCCTCCTCCCCTCTTATGTGGCATTGGGGGTCCCCAAGGAAAGCCTTCTTTCGTCTCCTTCCCTCAGAGAGAGGAGCTGACCCCAAGTCCCGCGGTCCCCACCGTGTCCCAGTGCTGAGGAAGAGCCACACGCAGGGGCCTGGTGTCAGGAGTGTGGTCGGCCACTGCTCCTGGGCTCCCAGCCAGTGGTCTGGCGGCTACGTGGAAGAGCTAAATTGATTTTGGGGGAAGGAGTGCTCACTGCCCACACCGCTCACCATCCCCCTCTGCACTCTGCAATCCAGGCTCGGTGCCCGGCTCACGTCCATCACCAGCACTCCACATGTTTCCGCCATGGGAGGGATCATTCAGCCTCACCCCATTGCACAGAAGAGGAAAGCGAGGCCCAGCGAGGAGAGGTTAAATGGCTCCAGTCCCAGAGCTGTTCAGCAGAGAACCTGGAAAGCCAGGCCTCCAGAGCCCCTGCTAGACCAGCCAGAGACTCCCTGAGGTGAAAGTGAGCCGTCCCCTGCCTGACCAGGCACGCAATGGCCCCTGACCTTCATGATGGCCTGTTCTTGACCGTGAAGATGAGCTGGCCGACTAGGAGGTGGAGTTCAGCTGGTGGGACAGGCTGTAGCTACAGGACAGAGTGACACATCTGAGCTAGCAGGGGCCACACTCTGGTCTCCCTCCCGGAGCCAGACCAGGAGCTGGAATCTCAGTGCCCGAGGGGCCGGCACACAACAGGGTCTGCACTGACCAGGGATCCATGGCCCCCAGGGAGAGTCCACTCTGCCCTCTCCCCGCTCCTGCCTGGCCTCACCTCTCCTCACTGTGTCGCTGCAGGACCCGGAACCAGGCCCCATAGGGACGGGGGGACAGTCCGGGCTGATGGTCAGGGTTCCCCAAGGGACCCAGGGTGTTGCCAGGGCACTGGGAAAAGACAAGGTCTGGGTTCCGGTGTCCAACACCACCCTGCGAACTTGGGAGTAGTAAGAGATACCCTCCCCCAAGTCCGGAGGGCTATAGCACAAAAGGCCTCAGCTTACTCTGATGTCACTTGGGCTGCAGAGATGTAGTGTCCCAAGGGTGCCACAGTCTTATAGAAGTGCCTCTCGGCCTTGGATATCCATCCCCGACCCCCTGTGATCCCAGTCTTGGGAAAATGTTTTCTAACCCCTCGAGGTCCTTCTCAGCAGAGGACAGACTCGGGGCTTGGGGGCCTTAGGACCTGGCTACGCAGAAGGTGGAAGAGCACAGGGCCACCAGTCTGAAGACCAAGGTCAGGGCCCTACTTGTTTCAGCCTCAGGGTCCCCATGTGGAAGAGAATCCAGAATCACTGCTCCGGTCAGGTTGAGGAGGCCTTAGGAAGGAATGGGGCACCAGGACCGGAGAGGGAAACGGGGACAAGGGAGGCTTCTGCGGTTTCTCACATCGCCCATGGAACCCACGGGTCTGCTCCTGTGAGAGACACAGACACAGAGACAGAGAAGGGGACAGAGAATGAACCCAGGACAGAGGGAACCAGGAGAAGTCACAGACTCCATCAGCTGAGAAATGACATCCCGGCATTTTGTGCCATTCTGTTCCTGACAGGGCCGTCACATTGGCCATCCACCCTGGAGGGCAGGGGTTTCCACAGAGATGTGTGACCAGGACTCAGGTGTGCCAGGAGCCACTGTGGGGACGGCCCAGCGCATGGGCACAGACGAGGCCCGTGGACCTGAGCCTAACCGTAATGGGAGCCCCTGGAATCCTGTGTTGGGAGAGGTCAAGGTTAGAATCAGTTCATTACTACCTTCCCACAGGGGCTGGGACACAGGCAGGTGTGGGGTGGCTTTGCCTGGACCCCAGAGCAGATTCAAGCCCCTCTGAGCTGTGTTCCATGACAAGCGCAGCCCCTGGCTCATCCTTGCATTGTCAGCTTGGCACCAGCCTCCTGTGATAGCAGGCACGGAACATTTGGAGAGGTCCCTAACACTAACCTTAAACTGTACCCTAAACCTACCCCGTACCCTAACCCCAACACCTACCAGAACACTAACGCCTAACCCTACCCCTGAACCGAACCCAAACCCTAAAGCGTACCCTAACCCTAAACCGTACCCTAAATGGTTGCCTAACCCTAAACCCTACCCTGTACGGTAAACCGTGCCCTAACCCCTACCCTATCTCTAACCCGTACCCTAACCCGTACCCTAACCCATGCCCTAACCAGTACCCTAACTCTAACCCTAACCCTCGGTCAACGGGAGGAAAGAGGAAATCCCCGGAAGTGTGGGGTTCATGAGACATTTGACCGCCAGTCCTGACAGGAAGATGACACTGTGCCAAATGGACCAGCTGATTTCTCAGAACACTGACATCCTGTGAAATGCTACATCCCTGACCCACAGGCTGATGTTCCAAACCTTGGGTCTCCTAGATCCAGAGCAGAGAAGTGCTGTCAGGTGGGGATAAGTAGGTCCTCCGACCTATGGCCTGCACACCTGCTTCCATTTCTGGGAGAAGGGGAAACACACACTTGTTTTTAAGTAGTCATTATCTTCATTCTAAAGTAGACCCATGACCTTGACCTTTTTGGAAAAGCGAAATGACTCTTCCAAATGAAGACCTCAACTCATCTGTTCCTCATGCAACCTGAGTGCGACCAGGTTGACCCAGGCTCCAAGCCCCACCTGGAGGATCCTCCTGTACCATCTTGACAGCCCATGACCGGCACCAGCACCCCCGGGGGCACAATGCTGAATTTGGGGGAGGGCTCTGGGCCTTTTGGCCACCACACCTGTGCCTGGGGAAGCGGGAACCGGGAGGATCCTCCCAGATGATCCTCATGGAACCTTAGCAACATCCCTGAGGACATGGGGCACAATGCTGAAGCTTGAGGACGGCTCTGGGGTTTCTTGCCACCCACACCTGTGCCTGGGGGGGCAGCGGGAACCTCGAGGGCCCTCCCAGACCATCCCAACGGACTATTAGCACCATCCCTCGGGAACATGGGGCACAATGCTGAAATTGGGGGATGGCCCTGGGGCTTGTCGCTACCGCACCTGTGCCTAGGGGAGCAGGAACCTGAAGGAACCTCCCAGATCATCATAACAGACCATGACCACCATCGCCCTGAGGACATGGGGCACAATGCTCAGTTGGAGTCCCTTGGTCCTGAAACCAGCAGGAACGGAGCTCAAAGGACAGAGAGGCGCCTCCAGGAGAATTTCCATCCAGGGAAAAGCGGCCCACTGGAGGGCACAGAAGCAGCAACCCCACCGACCCGCAGGCCATTTGAACAGGATCACCTCCTGCACTTACTTAGCACGTTGTCCGTCTTCGTGTGTGGACCGTGACTGGCCCGCTCAGGGATGGTGCGCTTCCAGAGGAGGGCTAGAAACTTTTCAGTGCTTGCTCGTGGGTCAGAGGACCAAAGCCCAAGGAAGCAGAGGCTATCCTTCTTCCTCTGGGGCTGGGGAAGTCAGCCACCGACCTGGGGCGGGACCGGGCCCAGGAGTGTGTTCTTTCTGAAGCCACTGCCTTCGGTGGGTGTTGCTTTGCCTAAAAAAGGCCCACTCACCCCAGAGTCAGGAGCAGTGACAGGCTGTCTCCAACCCTAGCCCAGGACCACGACCCGAAACCATCCTGCCTTTGGGAGGACAGGTCTCCTGCAGGAGCCTGGGAGGGGACTGGCCCCTCTCCCACCCCGGGCTCCAGGATGCCCGGGACCTGCAAGGGGTCTTCATCTGAGGAGGAGTCTTGGAGAACAAGTGTATCTCGTCAGCCCAGCAAGTGAAATAACCAAAGCCCAAGGCTCAGGTTCTAACAGAAGCAGAATTTCAAAGTACTGTTTGGGGGAAGCCTCCTCCCCTCTTATGTGGCATTGGGGGTCCCCAAGGAAAGCCTTCTTTCGTCTCCTTCCCTCAGAGAGAGGAGCTGACCCCAAGTCCCGCGGTCCCCACCGTGTCCCAGTGCTGAGGAAGAGCCACACGCAGGGGCCTGGTGTCAGGAGTGTGGTCGGCCACTGCTCCTGGGCTCCCAGCCAGTGGTCTGGCGGCTACGTGGAAGAGCTAAATTGATTTTGGGGGAAGGAGTGCTCACTGCCCACACCGCTCACCATCCCCCTCTGCACTCTGCAATCCAGGCTCGGTGCCCGGCTCACGTCCATCACCAGCACTCCACATGTTTCCGCCATGGGAGGGATCATTCAGCCTCACCCCATTGCACAGAAGAGGAAAGCGAGGCCCAGCGAGGAGAGGTTAAATGGCTCCAGTCCCAGAGCTGTTCAGCAGAGAACCTGGAAAGCCAGGCCTCCAGAGCCCCTGCTAGACCAGCCAGAGACTCCCTGAGGTGAAAGTGAGCCGTCCCCTGCCTGACCAGGCACGCAATGGCCCCTGACCTTCATGATGGCCTGTTCTTGACCGTGAAGATGAGCTGGCCGACTAGGAGGTGGAGTTCAGCTGGTGGGACAGGCTGTAGCTACAGGACAGAGTGACACATCTGAGCTAGCAGGGGCCACACTCTGGTCTCCCTCCCGGAGCCAGACCAGGAGCTGGAATCTCGGTGCCCGAGGGGCCGGCACACAACAGGGTCTGCACTGACCAGGGATCCATGGCCCCCAGGGAGAGTCCACTCTGCCCTCTCCCCGCTCCTGCCTGGCCTCACCTCTCCTCACTGTGTCGCTGCAGGACCCGGAACCAGGCCCCATACGGACGGGGGGACAGTCCGGGCTGATGGTCAGGGTTCCCCAAGGGACCCAGGGTGTGGCCAGGGCACTGGGAAAAGACAAGGTCTGGGTTCCGGTGTCCAACACCACCCTGCGAACTTGGGAGTAGTAAGAGATACCCTCCCCCAAGTCCGGAGGGCTATAGCACAAAAGGCCTCAGCTTACTCTGATGTCACTTGGGCTGCAGAGATGTAGTGTCCCAAGGGTGCCACAGTCTTATAGAAGTGCCTCTCGGCCTTGGATATCCATCCCCGACCCCCTGTGATCCCAGTCTTGGGAAAATGTTTTCTAACCCCTCGAGGTCCTTCTCAGCAGAGGACAGACTCGGGGCTTGGGGGCCTTAGGACCTGGCTACGCAGAAGGTGGAAGAGCACAGGGCCACCAGTCTGAAGACCAAGGTCAGGGCCCTTCTTGTTTCAGCCTCAGGGTCCCCATGTGGAAGAGAATCCAGAATCACTGCTCCGGTCAGGTTGAGGAGGCCTTAGGAAGGAATGGGGTACCAGGACCGGAGAGGGAAACGGGGACAAGGGAGGCTTCTGCGGTTTCTCACATCGCCCATGGAACCCACGGGTCTGCTCCTGTGAGAGACACAGACACAGAGACAGAGAAGGGGACAGAGAATGAACCCAGGACAGAGGGAACCAGGAGAAGTCACAGACTCCATCAGCTTAGAAATGAAATCCCGGCATTTTGTGCCATTCTGTTCCTGACAGGGCCGTCACATTGGCCATCCAACCTGGAGGGCAGGGGTTTCCACAGAGATGTGTGACCAGGACTCAGGTGTGCCAGGAGCCACTGTGGGGACGGCCCAGCGCATGGGCACAGACGAGGCCCGTGGACCTGAGCCTAACAGTAATGGGAGCCCCTGGAATCCTGTGTTGGGAGAGGTCAAGGTCAGAATCAGTTCATTACTACCTTCCCACAGGGGCTGGGACACAGGCAGTTGTGGGGTGGCTTTGCCCGGACCCCAGAGCAGATTCAAGCCCCTCTGAGCTGTGTTCCATGACAAGCGCAGCCCCTGGCTCATCCTTGCATTGTCAGCTTGGCACCAGCCTCCTGTGATAGCAGGCACGGAACATTTGGAGAGGTCCCTAACACTAACCTTAAACTGTACCCTAAACCTACCCCGTACCCTAACCCCAACACCTACCAGAACACTAACGCCTAACCCTACCCCTGAACCGAACCCAAACCCTAAAGCGTACCCTAACCCTAACCCGTACCCTAAATGGTAGCCTAACCCTAAACCCTACCCTGTACGGTAAACCGTGCCCTAACCCCTACCCTATCTCTAACCCGTACCCTAACCCGTACCCTAACCCATGCCCTAACCAGTACCCTAACTCTAACCCTAACCCTCGGTCAACGGGAGGAAAGAGGAAATCCCCGGAAGTGTGGGGTTCATGAGACATTTGACCGCCAGTCCTGACAGGAAGATGACACTGTGCCAAATGGACCTGCTGATTTCTCAGAACACTGACATCCTGTGAAATGCTACATCACTGACCCACAGGCTGATGTTCCAAACCTTGGGTCTCCTAGATCCAGAGCAGAGAAGTGCTGTCAGGTGGGGATAAGTAGGTCCTCCGACCTATGGCCTGCACACCTTCTTCCATTTCTGGGAGAAGGGGAAACACACACTTGTTTTTAAGTAGTCATTATCTTCATTCTAAAGTAGACCCATGACCTTGACCTTTTTGGAAAAGCGAAATGACTCTTCCAAATGAAGACCTCAACTCATCTGTTCCTCATGCAACCTGAGTGCGACCAGGTTGACCCAGGCTCCAAGCCCCACCTGGAGGATCCTCCTGTACCATCTTGACAGCCCATGACCGGCACCAGCACCCCCGGGGGCACAATGCTGAATTTGGGGGAGGGCTCTGGGCCTTTTGGCCACCACACCTGTGCCTGGGGAAGCGGGAACCGGGAGGATCCTCCCAGATGATCCTCATGGAACCTTAGCAACATCCCTGAGGACATGGGGCACAATGCTGAAGCTTGAGGACGGCTCTGGGTTTTCTTGCCACCCACACCTTTGCCTGGGGGGGCAGCGGGAACCTGGAGGGCCCTCCCAGACAATCCCAACGGACTATTAGCACCATCCCTCGGGAACATGGGGCACAATGCTGAAATTGGGGGATGGCCCTGGGGCTTGTCGCTACCGCACCTGTGCCTAGGGGAGCAGGAACCTGAAGGAACCTCCCAGATCATCATAACAGACCATGACCACCATCGCCCTGAGGACATGGGGCACAATGCTCAGTTGGAGTCCCTTGGTCCTGAAACCAGCAGGAACGGAGCTCAAAGGACAGAGAGGCGCCTCCAGGAGAATTTCCATCCAGGGAAAAGCGGCCCACTGGAGGGCACAGAAGCAGCAACCCCACCGACCCGCAGGCCATTTGAACAGGATCACCTCCTGCACTTACTTAGCACGTTGTCCGTCTTCGTGTGTGGACCGTGACTGGCCCGCTCAGGGATGGTGCGCTTCCAGAGGAGGGCTAGAAACTTTTCAGTGCTTGCTCGTGGGTCAGAGGACCAAAGCCCAAGGAAGCAGAGGCTATCCTTCTTCCTCTGGGGCTGGGGAAGTCAGCCACCGACCTGGGGCGGGACCGGGCCCAGGAGTGTGTTCTTTCTGAAGCCACTGCCTTCGGTGGGTGTTGCTTTGCCTAAAAAAGGCCCACTCACCCCAGAGTCAGGAGCAGTGACAGGCTGTCTCCAACCCTAGCCCAGGACCACGACCCGAAACCATCCTGCCTTTGGGAGGACAGGTCTCCTGCAGGAGCCTGGGAGGGGACTGGCCCCTCTCCCACCCCGGGCTCCAGGATGCCCGGGACCTGCAAGAGCTCTTCATCTGAGGAGGAGTCTTGGAGAACAAGTGTATCTCGTCAGCCCAGCAAGTGAAATAACCAAAGCCCAAGGCTCAGGTTCTAACAGAAGCAGAATTTCAAAGTACTGTTTGGGGGAAGCCTCCTCCCCTCTTATGTGGCATTGGGGGTCCCCAAGGAAAGCCTTCTTTCGTCTCCTTCCCTCAGAGAGAGGAGCTGACCCCAAGTCCCGCGGTCCCCACCGTGTCCCAGTGCTGAGGAAGAGCCACACGCAGGGGCCTGGTGTCAGGAGTGTGGTCGGCCACTGCTCCTGGGCTCCCAGCCAGTGGTCTGGCGGCTACGTGGAAGAGCTAAATTGATTTTGGGGGAAGGAGTGCTCACTGCCCACACCGCTCACCATCCCCCTCTGCACTCTGCAATCCAGGCTCGGTGCCCGGCTCACGTCCATCACCAGCACTCCACATGTTTCCGCCATGGGAGGGATCATTCAGCCTCACCCCATTGCACAGAAGAGGAAAGCGAGGCCCAGCGAGGAGAGGTTAAATGGCTCCAGTCCCAGAGCTGTTCAGCAGAGAACCTGGAAAGCCAGGCCTCCAGAGCCCCTGCTAGACCAGCCAGAGACTCCCTGAGGTGAAAGTGAGCCGTCCCCTGCCTGACCAGGCACGCAATGGCCCCTGACCTTCATGATGGCCTGTTCTTGACCGTGAAGATGAGCTGGCCGACTAGGAGGTGGAGTTCAGCTGGTGGGACAGGCTGTAGCTACAGGACAGAGTGACACATCTGAGCTAGCAGGGGCCACACTCTGGTCTCCCTCCCGGAGCCAGACCAGGAGCTGGAATCTCGGTGCCCGAGGGGCCGGCACACAACAGGGTCTGCACTGACCAGGGATCCATGGCCCCCAGGGAGAGTCCACTCTGCCCTCTCCCCGCTCCTGCCTGGCCTCACCTCTCCTCACTGTGTCGCTGCAGGACCCGGAACCAGGCCCCATACGGACGGGGGGACAGTCCGGGCTGATGGTCAGGGTTCCCCAAGGGACCCAGGGTGTGGCCAGGGCACTGGGAAAAGACAAGGTCTGGGTTCCGGTGTCCAACACCACCCTGCGAACTTGGGAGTAGTAAGAGATACCCTCCCCCAAGTCCGGAGGGCTATAGCACAAAAGGCCTCAGCTTACTCTGATGTCACTTGGGCTGCAGAGATGTAGTGTCCCAAGGGTGCCACAGTCTTATAGAAGTGCCTCTCGGCCTTGGATATCCATCCCCGACCCCCTGTGATCCCAGTCTTGGGAAAATGTTTTCTAACCCCTCGAGGTCCTTCTCAGCAGAGGACAGACTCGGGGCTTGGGGGCCTTAGGACCTGGCTACGCAGAAGGTGGAAGAGCACAGGGCCACCAGTCTGAAGACCAAGGTCAGGGCCCTTCTTGTTTCAGCCTCAGGGTCCCCATGTGGAAGAGAATCCAGAATCACTGCTCCGGTCAGGTTGAGGAGGCCTTAGGAAGGAATGGGGTACCAGGACCGGAGAGGGAAACGGGGACAAGGGAGGCTTCTGCGGTTTCTCACATCGCCCATGGAACCCACGGGTCTGCTCCTGTGAGAGACACAGACACAGAGACAGAGAAGGGGACAGAGAATGAACCCAGGACAGAGGGAACCAGGAGAAGTCACAGACTCCATCAGCTTAGAAATGAAATCCCGGCATTTTGTGCCATTCTGTTCCTGACAGGGCCGTCACATTGGCCATCCAACCTGGAGGGCAGGGGTTTCCACAGAGATGTGTGACCAGGACTCAGGTGTGCCAGGAGCCACTGTGGGGACGGCCCAGCGCATGGGCACAGACGAGGCCCGTGGACCTGAGCCTAACAGTAATGGGAGCCCCTGGAATCCTGTGTTGGGAGAGGTCAAGGTCAGAATCAGTTCATTACTACCTTCCCACAGGGGCTGGGACACAGGCAGTTGTGGGGTGGCTTTGCCCGGACCCCAGAGCAGATTCAAGCCCCTCTGAGCTGTGTTCCATGACAAGCGCAGCCCCTGGCTCATCCTTGCATTGTCAGCTTGGCACCAGCCTCCTGTGATAGCAGGCACGGAACATTTGGAGAGGTCCCTAACACTAACCTTAAACTGTACCCTAAACCTACCCCGTACCCTAACCCCAACACCTACCAGAACACTAACGCCTAACCCTACCCCTGAACCGAACCCAAACCCTAAAGCGTACCCTAACCCTAACCCGTACCCTAAATGGTAGCCTAACCCTAAACCCTACCCTGTACGGTAAACCGTGCCCTAACCCCTACCCTATCTCTAACCCGTACCCTAACCCGTACCCTAACCCATGCCCTAACCAGTACCCTAACTCTAACCCTAACCCTCGGTCAACGGGAGGAAAGAGGAAATCCCCGGAAGTGTGGGGTTCATGAGACATTTGACCGCCAGTCCTGACAGGAAGATGACACTGTGCCAAATGGACCTGCTGATTTCTCAGAACACTGACATCCTGTGAAATGCTACATCACTGACCCACAGGCTGATGTTCCAAACCTTGGGTCTCCTAGATCCAGAGCAGAGAAGTGCTGTCAGGTGGGGATAAGTAGGTCCTCCGACCTATGGCCTGCACACCTTCTTCCATTTCTGGGAGAAGGGGAAACACACACTTGTTTTTAAGTAGTCATTATCTTCATTCTAAAGTAGACCCATGACCTTGACCTTTTTGGAAAAGCGAAATGACTCTTCCAAATGAAGACCTCAACTCATCTGTTCCTCATGCAACCTGAGTGCGACCAGGTTGACCCAGGCTCCAAGCCCCACCTGGAGGATCCTCCTGTACCATCTTGACAGCCCATGACCGGCACCAGCACCCCCGGGGGCACAATGCTGAATTTGGGGGAGGGCTCTGGGCCTTTTGGCCACCACACCTGTGCCTGGGGAAGCGGGAACCGGGAGGATCCTCCCAGATGATCCTCATGGAACCTTAGCAACATCCCTGAGGACATGGGGCACAATGCTGAAGCTTGAGGACGGCTCTGGGTTTTCTTGCCACCCACACCTTTGCCTGGGGGGGCAGCGGGAACCTGGAGGGCCCTCCCAGACAATCCCAACGGACTATTAGCACCATCCCTCGGGAACATGGGGCACAATGCTGAAATTGGGGGATGGCCCTGGGGCTTGTCGCTACCGCACCTGTGCCTAGGGGAGCAGGAACCTGAAGGAACCTCCCAGATCATCATAACAGACCATGACCACCATCGCCCTGAGGACATGGGGCACAATGCTCAGTTGGAGTCCCTTGGTCCTGAAACCAGCAGGAACGGAGCTCAAAGGACAGAGAGGCGCCTCCAGGAGAATTTCCATCCAGGGAAAAGCGGCCCACTGGAGGGCACAGAAGCAGCAACCCCACCGACCCGCAGGCCATTTGAACAGGATCACCTCCTGCACTTACTTAGCACGTTGTCCGTCTTCGTGTGTGGACCGTGACTGGCCCGCTCAGGGATGGTGCGCTTCCAGAGGAGGGCTAGAAACTTTTCAGTGCTTGCTCGTGGGTCAGAGGACCAAAGCCCAAGGAAGCAGAGGCTATCCTTCTTCCTCTGGGGCTGGGGAAGTCAGCCACCGACCTGGGGCGGGACCGGGCCCAGGAGTGTGTTCTTTCTGAAGCCACTGCCTTCGGTGGGTGTTGCTTTGCCTAAAAAAGGCCCACTCACCCCAGAGTCAGGAGCAGTGACAGGCTGTCTCCAACCCTAGCCCAGGACCACGACCCGAAACCATCCTGCCTTTGGGAGGACAGGTCTCCTGCAGGAGCCTGGGAGGGGACTGGCCCCTCTCCCACCCCGGGCTCCAGGATGCCCGGGACCTGCAAGAGCTCTTCATCTGAGGAGGAGTCTTGGAGAACAAGTGTATCTCGTCAGCCCAGCAAGTGAAATAACCAAAGCCCAAGGCTCAGGTTCTAACAGAAGCAGAATTTCAAAGTACTGTTTGGGGGAAGCCTCCTCCCCTCTTATGTGGCATTGGGGGTCCCCAAGGAAAGCCTTCTTTCGTCTCCTTCCCTCAGAGAGAGGAGCTGACCCCAAGTCCCGCGGTCCCCACCGTGTCCCAGTGCTGAGGAAGAGCCACACGCAGGGGCCTGGTGTCAGGAGTGTGGTCGGCCACTGCTCCTGGGCTCCCAGCCAGTGGTCTGGCGGCTACGTGGAAGAGCTAAATTGATTTTGGGGGAAGGAGTGCTCACTGCCCACACCGCTCACCATCCCCCTCTGCACTCTGCAATCCAGGCTCGGTGCCCGGCTCACGTCCATCACCAGCACTCCACATGTTTCCGCCATGGGAGGGATCATTCAGCCTCACCCCATTGCACAGAAGAGGAAAGCGAGGCCCAGCGAGGAGAGGTTAAATGGCTCCAGTCCCAGAGCTGTTCAGCAGAGAACCTGGAAAGCCAGGCCTCCAGAGCCCCTGCTAGACCAGCCAGAGACTCCCTGAGGTGAAAGTGAGCCGTCCCCTGCCTGACCAGGCACGCAATGGCCCCTGACCTTCATGATGGCCTGTTCTTGACCGTGAAGATGAGCTGGCCGACTAGGAGGTGGAGTTCAGCTGGTGGGACAGGCTGTAGCTACAGGACAGAGTGACACATCTGAGCTAGCTGGGGCCACACTCTGGTCTCCCTCCCGGAGCCAGACCAGGAGCTGGAATCTCGGTGCCCGAGGGGCCGGCACACAACAGGGTCTGCACTGACCAGGGATCCATGGCCCCCAGGGAGAGTCCACTCTGCCCTCTCCCCGCTCCTGCCTGGCCTCACCTCTCCTCACTGTGTCGCTGCAGGACCCGGAACCAGGCCCCATAGGGACGGGGGGACAGTCCGGGCTGATGGTCAGGGTTCCCCAAGGGACCCAGGGTGTTGCCAGGGCACTGGGAAAAGACAAGGTCTGGGTTCCGGTGTCCAACACCACCCTGCGAACTTGGGAGTAGTAAGAGATACCCTCCCCCAAGTCCGGAGGGCTATAGCACAAAAGGCCTCAGCTTACTCTGATGTCACTTGGGCTGCAGAGATGTAGTGTCCCAAGGGTGCCACAGTCTTATAGAAGTGCCTCTCGGCCTTGGATATCCATCCCCGACCCCCTGTGATCCCAGTCTTGGGAAAATGTTTTCTAACCCCTCGAGGTCCTTCTCAGCAGAGGACAGACTCGGGGCTTGGGGGCCTTAGGACCTGGCTACGCAGAAGGTGGAAGAGCACAGGGCCACCAGTCTGAAGACCAAGGTCAGGGCCCTACTTGTTTCAGCCTCAGGGTCCCCATGTGGAAGAGAATCCAGAATCACTGCTCCGGTCAGGTTGAGGAGGCCTTTTAAGGAATGGGACACCAGGACCGGAGAGGGAAACGGGGACAAGGGAGGCTTCTGCGGTTTCTCACATCGCCCATGGAACCCACGGGTCTGCTCCTGTGAGAGACACAGACACAGAGACAGAGAAGGGGACAGAGAATGAACCCAGGACAGAGGGAACCAGGAGAAGTCACAGACTCCATCAGCTGAGAAATGACATCCCGGCATTTTGTGCCATTCTGTTCCTGACAGGGCCGTCACATTGGCCATCCACCCTGGCGGGCAGGGGTGTCCACAGAGATGTGTGACCAGGACTCAGGTGTGCCAGGAGCCACTGTGGGGACGGCCCAGCGCATGGGCACAGACGAGGCCCGTGGACCTGAGCCTAACAGTAATGGGAGCCCCTTGAATCCTGTGTTGGGAGAGGTCAAGGTCAGAATCAGTTCATTACTACCTACCCACAGGGGCTGGGACACAGGCAGGTGTGGGGTGGCTTTGCCTGGACCCCAGAGCAGATTCAAGCCCCTCTGAGCTGTGTTCCATGACAAGCGCAGCCCCTGGCTCATCCTTGCATTGTCAGCTTGGCACCAGCCTCCTGTGATAGCAGGCACGGAACATTTGGAGAGGTCCCTAACACTAACCTTAAACTGTACCCTAAACCTACCCCGTACCCTAACCCCAACACCTACCAGAACACTAACGCCTAACCCTACCCCTGAACCGAACCCAAACCCTAAAGCGTACCCTAACCCTAACCCGTACCCTAAATGGTAGCCTAACCCTAAACCCTACCCTGTACGGTAAACCGTGCCCTAACCCCTACCCTATCTCTAACCCGTACCCTAACCCGTACCCTAACCCATGCCCTAACCAGTACCCTAACTCTAACCCTAACCCTCGGTCAACGGGAGGAAAGAGGAAATCCCCGGAAGTGTGGGGTTCATGAGACATTTGACCGCCAGTCCTGACAGGAAGATGACACTGTGCCAAATGGACCTGCTGATTTCTCAGAACACTGACATCCTGTGAAATGCTACATCCCTGACCCACAGGCTGATGTTCCAAACCTTGGGTCTCCTAGATCCAGAGCAGAGAAGTGCTGTCAGGTGGGGATAAGTAGGTCCTCCGACCTATGGCCTGCACACCTGCTTCCATTTCTGGGAGAAGGGGAAACACACACTTGTTTTTAAGTAGTCATTATCTTCATTCTAAAGTAGACCCATGACCTTGACCTTTTTGGAAAAGCGAAATGACTCTTCCAAATGAAGACCTCAACTCATCTGTTCCTCATGCAACCTGAGTGCGACCAGGTTTACCCAGGCTCCAAGCCCCACCTGGAGGATCCTCCTGTACCATCTTGACAGCCCATGACCGGCACCAGCACCCCCGGGGGCACAATGCTGAATTTGGGGGAGGGCTCTGGGCCTTTTGGCCACCACACCTGTGCCTGGGGAAGCGGGAACCGGGAGGATCCTCCCAGATGATCCTCATGGAACCTTAGCAACATCCCTGAGGACATGGGGCACAATGCTGAAGCTTGAGGACGGCTCTGGGGTTTCTTGCCACCCACACCTGTGCCTGGGGGGGCAGCGGGAACCTGGAGGGCCCTCCCAGACCATCCCAACGGACTATTAGCACCATCCCTGGGGAACATGGGGCACAATGCTGAAATTGGGGGATGGCCCTGGGGCTTGTCGCTACCGCACCTGTGCCTAGGGGAGCAGGAACCTGAAGGAACCTCCCAGATCATCATAACAGACCATGACCACCATCGCCCTGAGGACATGGGGCACAATGCTCAGTTGGAGTCCCTTGGTCCTGAAACCAGCAGGAACGGAGCTCAAAGGACAGAGAGGCGCCTCCAGGAGAATTTCCATCCAGGGAAAAGCGGCCCACTGGAGGGCACAGAAGCAGCAACCCCACCGACCCGCAGGCCATTTGAACAGGATCACCTCCTGCACTTACTTAGCACGTTGTCCGTCTTCGTGTGTGGACCGTGACTGGCCCGCTCAGGGATGGTGCGCTTCCAGAGGAGGGCTAGAAACTTTTCAGTGCTTGCTCGTGGGTCAGAGGACCAAAGCCCAAGGAAGCAGAGGCTATCCCTCTTCCTCTGGGGCTGGGGAAGTCAGCCACCGACCTGGGGCGGGACCGGGCCCAGGAGTGTGTTCTTTCTGAAGCCACTGCCTTCGGTGGGTGTTGCTTTGCCTAAAAAAGGCCCACTCACCCCAGAGTCAGGAGCAGTGACAGGCTGTCTCCAACCCTAGCCCAGGACCACGACCCGAAACCATCCTGCCTTTGGGAGGACAGGTCTCCTGCAGGAGCCTGGGAGGGGACTGGCCCCTCTCCCACCCCGGGCTCCAGGATGCCCGGGACCTGCAAGAGCTCTTCATCTGAGGAGGAGTCTTGGAGAACAAGTGTATCTCGTCAGCCCAGCAAGTGAAATAACCAAAGCCCAAGGCTCAGGTTCTAACAGAAGCAGAATTTCAAAGTACTGTTTGGGGGAAGCCTCCTCCCCTCTTATGTGGCATTGGGGGTCCCCAAGGAAAGCCTTCTTTCGTCTCCTTCCCTCAGAGAGAGGAGCTGACCCCAAGTCCCGCGGTCCCCACCGTGTCCCAGTGCTGAGGAAGAGCCACACGCAGGGGCCTGGTGTCAGGAGTGTGGTCGGCCACTGCTCCTGGGCTCCCAGCCAGTGGTCTGGCGGCTACGTGGAAGAGCTAAATTGATTTTGGGGGAAGGAGTGCTCACTGCCCACACCGCTCACCATCCCCCTCTGCACTCTGCAATCCAGGCTCGGTGCCCGGCTCACGTCCATCACCAGCACTCCACATGTTTCCGCCATGGGAGGGATCATTCAGCCTCACCCCATTGCACAGAAGAGGAAAGCGAGGCCCAGCGAGGAGAGGTTAAATGGCTCCAGTCCCAGAGCTGTTCAGCAGAGAACCTGGAAAGCCAGGCCTCCAGAGCCCCTGCTAGACCAGCCAGAGACTCCCTGAGGTGAAAGTGAGCCGTCCCCTGCCTGACCAGGCACGCAATGGCCCCTGACCTTCATGATGGCCTGTTCTTGACCGTGAAGATGAGCTGGCCGACTAGGAGGTGGAGTTCAGCTGGTGGGACAGGCTGTAGCTACAGGACAGAGTGACACATCTGAGCTAGCAGGGGCCACACTCTGGTCTCCCTCCCGGAGCCAGACCAGGAGCTGGAATCTCAGTGCCCGAGGGGCCGGCACACAACAGGGTCTGCACTGACCAGGGATCCATGGCCCCCAGGGAGAGTCCACTCTGCCCTCTCCCCGCTCCTGCCTGGCCTCACCTCTCCTCACTGTGTCGCTGCAGGACCCGGAACCAGGCCCCATAGGGACGGGGGGACAGTCCGGGCTGATGGTCAGGGTTCCCCAAGGGACCCAGGGTGTTGCCAGGGCACTGGGAAAAGACAAGGTCTGGGTTCCGGTGTCCAACACCACCCTGCGAACTTGGGAGTAGTAAGAGATACCCTCCCCCAAGTCCGGAGGGCTATAGCACAAAAGGCCTCAGCTTACTCTGATGTCACTTGGGCTGCAGAGATGTAGTGTCCCAAGGGTGCCACAGTCTTATAGAAGTGCCTCTCGGCCTTGGATATCCATCCCCGACCCCCTGTGATCCCAGTCTTGGGAAAATGTTTTCTAACCCCTCGAGGTCCTTCTCAGCAGAGGACAGACTCGGGGCTTGGGGGCCTTAGGACCTGGCTACGCAGAAGGTGGAAGAGCACAGGGCCACCAGTCTGAAGACCAAGGTCAGGGCCCTACTTGTTTCAGCCTCAGGGTCCCCATGTGGAAGAGAATCCAGAATCACTGCTCCGGTCAGGTTGAGGAGGCCTTAGGAAGGAATGGGGCACCAGGACCGGAGAGGGAAACGGGGACAAGGGAGGCTTCTGCGGTTTCTCACATCGCCCATGGAACCCACGGGTCTGCTCCTGTGAGAGACACAGACACAGAGACAGAGAAGGGGACAGAGAATGAACCCAGGACAGAGGGAACCAGGAGAAGTCACAGACTCCATCAGCTGAGAAATGACATCCCGGCATTTTGTGCCATTCTGTTCCTGACAGGGCCGTCACATTGGCCATCCACCCTGGAGGGCAGGGGTTTCCACAGAGATGTGTGACCAGGACTCAGGTGTGCCAGGAGCCACTGTGGGGACGGCCCAGCGCATGGGCACAGACGAGGCCCGTGGACCTGAGCCTAACCGTAATGGGAGCCCCTGGAATCCTGTGTTGGGAGAGGTCAAGGTTAGAATCAGTTCATTACTACCTTCCCACAGGGGCTGGGACACAGGCAGGTGTGGGGTGGCTTTGCCTGGACCCCAGAGCAGATTCAAGCCCCTCTGAGCTGTGTTCCATGACAAGCGCAGCCCCTGGCTCATCCTTGCATTGTCAGCTTGGCACCAGCCTCCTGTGATAGCAGGCACGGAACATTTGGAGAGGTCCCTAACACTAACCTTAAACTGTACCCTAAACCTACCCCGTACCCTAACCCCAACACCTACCAGAACACTAACGCCTAACCCTACCCCTGAACCGAACCCAAACCCTAAAGCGTACCCTAACCCTAACCCGTACCCTAAATGGTTGCCTAACCCTAAACCCTACCCTGTACGGTAAACCGTGCCCTAACCCCTACCCTATCTCTAACCCGTACCCTAACCCGTACCCTAACCCATGCCCTAACCAGTACCCTAACTCTAACCCTAACCCTCGGTCAACGGGAGGAAAGAGGAAATCCCCGGAAGTGTGGGGTTCATGAGACATTTGACCGCCAGTCCTGACAGGAAGATGACACTGTGCCAAATGGACCTGCTGATTTCTCAGAACACTGACATCCTGTGAAATGCTACATCCCTGACCCACAGGCTGATGTTCCAAACCTTGGGTCTCCTAGATCCAGAGCAGAGAAGTGCTGTCAGGTGGGGATAAGTAGGTCCTCCGACCTATGGCCTGCACACCTGCTTCCATTTCTGGGAGAAGGGGAAACACACACTTGTTTTTAAGTAGTCATTATCTTCATTCTAAAGTAGACCCATGACCTTGACCTTTTTGGAAAAGCGAAATGACTCTTCCAAATGAAGACCTCAACTCATCTGTTCCTCATGCAACCTGAGTGCGACCAGGTTGACCCAGGCTCCAAGCCCCACCTGGAGGATCCTCCTGTACCATCTTGACAGCCCATGACCGGCACCAGCACCCCCGGGGGCACAATGCTGAATTTGGGGGAGGGCTCTGGGCCTTTTGGCCACCACACCTGTGCCTGGGGAAGCGGGAACCGGGAGGATCCTCCCAGATGATCCTCATGGAACCTTAGCAACATCCCTGAGGACATGGGGCACAATGCTGAAGCTTGAGGACGGCTCTGGGGTTTCTTGCCACCCACACCTGTGCCTGGGGGGGCAGCGGGAACCTCGAGGGCCCTCCCAGACCATCCCAACGGACTATTAGCACCATCCCTCGGGAACATGGGGCACAATGCTGAAATTGGGGGATGGCCCTGGGGCTTGTCGCTACCGCACCTGTGCCTAGGGGAGCAGGAACCTGAAGGAACCTCCCAGATCATCATAACAGACCATGACCACCATCGCCCTGAGGACATGGGGCACAATGCTCAGTTGGAGTCCCTTGGTCCTGAAACCAGCAGGAACGGAGCTCAAAGGACAGAGAGGCGCCTCCAGGAGAATTTCCATCCAGGGAAAAGCGGCCCACTGGAGGGCACAGAAGCAGCAACCCCACCGACCCGCAGGCCATTTGAACAGGATCACCTCCTGCACTTACTTAGCACGTTGTCCGTCTTCGTGTGTGGACCGTGACTGGCCCGCTCAGGGATGGTGCGCTTCCAGAGGAGGGCTAGAAACTTTTCAGTGCTTGCTCGTGGGTCAGAGGACCAAAGCCCAAGGAAGCAGAGGCTATCCCTCTTCCTCTGGGGCTGGGGAAGTCAGCCACCGACCTGGGGCGGGACCGGGCCCAGGAGTGTGTTCTTTCTGAAGCCACTGCCTTCGGTGGGTGTTGCTTTGCCTAAAAAAGGCCCACTCACCCCAGAGTCAGGAGCAGTGACAGGCTGTCTCCAACCCTAGCCCAGGACCACGACCCGAAACCATCCTGCCTTTGGGAGGACAGGTCTCCTGCAGGAGCCTGGGAGGGGACTGGCCCCTCTCCCACCCCGGGCTCCAGGATGCCCGGGACCTGCAAGAGCTCTTCATCTGAGGAGGAGTCTTGGAGAACAAGTGTATCTCGTCAGCCCAGCAAGTGAAATAACCAAAGCCCAAGGCTCAGGTTCTAACAGAAGCAGAATTTCAAAGTACTGTTTGGGGGAAGCCTCCTCCCCTCTTATGTGGCATTGGGGGTCCCCAAGGAAAGCCTTCTTTCGTCTCCTTCCCTCAGAGAGAGGAGCTGACCCCAAGTCCCGCGGTCCCCACCGTGTCCCAGTGCTGAGGAAGAGCCACACGCAGGGGCCTGGTGTCAGGAGTGTGGTCGGCCACTGCTCCTGGGCTCCCAGCCAGTGGTCTGGCGGCTACGTGGAAGAGCTAAATTGATTTTGGGGGAAGGAGTGCTCACTGCCCACACCGCTCACCATCCCCCTCTGCACTCTGCAATCCAGGCTCGGTGCCCGGCTCACGTCCATCACCAGCACTCCACATGTTTCCGCCATGGGAGGGATCATTCAGCCTCACCCCATTGCACAGAAGAGGAAAGCGAGGCCCAGCGAGGAGAGGTTAAATGGCTCCAGTCCCAGAGCTATTCAGCAGAGAACCTGGAAAGCCAGGCCTCCAGAGCCCCTGCTAGACCAGCCAGAGACTCCCTGAGGTGAAAGTGAGCCGTCCCCTGCCTGACCAGGCACGCAATGGCCCCTGACCTTCATGATGGCCTGTTCTTGACCGTGAAGATGAGCTGGCCGACTAGGAGGTGGAGTTCAGCTGGTGGGACAGGCTGTAGCTACAGGACAGAGTGACACATCTGAGCTAGCAGGGGCCACACTCTGGTCTCCCTCCCGGAGCCAGACCAGGAGCTGGAATCTCGGTGCCCGAGGGGCCGGCACACAACAGGGTCTGCACTGACCAGGGATCCATGGCCCCCAGGGAGAGTCCACTCTGCCCTCTCCCCGCTCCTGCCTGGCCTCACCTCTCCTCACTGTGTCGCTGCAGGACCCGGAACCAGGCCACATAGGGACGGGGGGACAGTCCGGGCTGATGGTCAGGGTTCCCCAAGGGACCCAGGGTGTTGCCAGGGCACTGGGAAAAGACAAGGTCTGGGTTCCGGTGTCCAACACCACCCTGCGAACTTGGGAGTAGTAAGAGATACCCTCCCCCAAGTCCGGAGGGCTATAGCACAAAAGGCCTCAGCTTACTCTGATGTCACTTGGGCTGCAGAGATGTAGTGTCCCAAGGGTGCCACAGTCTTATAGAAGTGCCTCTCGGCCTTGGATATCCATCCCCGACCCCCTGTGATCCCAGTCTTGGGAAAATGTTTTCTAACCCCTCGAGGTCCTTCTCAGCAGAGGACAGACTCGGGGCTTGGGGGCCTTAGGACCTGGCTACGCAGAAGGTGGAAGAGCACAGGGCCACCAGTCTGAAGACCAAGGTCAGGGCCCTTCTTGTTTCAGCCTCAGGGTCCCCATGTGGAAGAGAATCCAGAATCACTGCTCCGGTCAGGTTGAGGAGGCCTTAGGAAGGAATGGGGCACCAGGACCGGAGAGGGAAACGGGGACAAGGGAGGCTTCTGCGGTTTCTCACATCGCCCATGGAACCCACGGGTCTGCTCCTGTGAGAGACACAGACACAGAGACAGAGAAGGGGACAGAGAATGAACCCAGGACAGAGGGAACCAGGAGAAGTCACAGACTCCATCAGCTGAGAAATGACATCCCGGCATTTTGTGCCATTCTGTTCCTGACAGGGCCGTCACATTGGCCATCCACCCTGGAGGGCAGGGGTTTCCACAGAGATGTGTGACCAGGACTCAGGTGTGCCAGGAGCCACTGTGGGGACGGCCCAGCGCATGGGCACAGACGAGGCCCGTGGACCTGAGCCTAACCGTAATGGGAGCCCCTGGAATCCTGTGTTGGGAGAGGTCAAGGTCAGAATCAGTTCATTACTACCTTCCCACAGGGGCTGGGACACAGGCAGGTGTGGGGTGGCTTTGCCTGGACCCCAGAGCAGATTCAAGCCCCTCTGAGCTGTGTTCCATGACAAGCGCAGCCCCTGGCTCATCCTTGCATTGTCAGCTTGGCACCAGCCTCCTGTGATAGCAGGCACGGAACATTTGGAGAGGTCCCTAACACTAACCTTAAACTGTACCCTAAACCTACCCCGTACCCTAACCCCAACACCTACCAGAACACTAACGCCTAACCCTACCCCTGAACCGAACCCAAACCCTAAAGCGTACCCTAACCCTAACCCGTACCCTAAATGGTAGCCTAACCCTAAACCCTACCCTGTACGGTAAACCGTGCCCTAACCCCTACCCTATCTCTACCCCGTACCCTAACCCGTACCCTAACCCATGCCCTAACCAGTACCCTAACTCTAACCCTAACCCTCGGTCAACGGGAGGAAAGAGGAAATCCCCGGAAGTGTGGGGTTCATGAGACATTTGACCGCCAGTCCTGACAGGAAGATGACACTGTGCCAAATGGACCTGCTGATTTCTCAGAACACTGACATCCTGTGAAATGCTACATCCCTGACCCACAGGCTGATGTTCCAAACCTTGGGTCTCCTAGATCCAGAGCAGAGAAGTGCTGTCAGGTGGGGATAAGTAGGTCCTCCGACCTATGGCCTGCACACCTGCTTCCATTTCTGGGAGAAGGGGAAACACACACTTGTTTTTAAGTAGTCATTATCTTCATTCTAAAGTAGACCCATGACCTTGACCTTTTTGGAAAAGCGAAATGACTCTTCCAAATGAAGACCTCAACTCATCTGTTCCTCATGCAACCTGAGTGCGACCAGGTTGACCCAGGCTCCAAGCCCCACCTGGAGGATCCTCCTGTACCATCTTGACAGCCCATGACCGGCACCAGCACCCCCGGGGTCACAATGCTGAATTTGGGGGAGGGCTCTGGGCCTTTTGGCCACCACACCTGTGCCTGGGGAAGCGGGAACCGGGAGGATCCTCCCAGATGATCCTCATGGAACCTTAGCAACATCCCTGAGGACATGGGGCACAATGCTGAAGCTTGAGGACGGCTCTGGGGTTTCTTGCCACCCACACCTGTGCCTGGGGGGGCAGCGGGAACCTGGAGGGCCCTCCCAGACCATCCCAACGGACTATTAGCACCATCCCTGGGGAACATGGGGCACAATGCTGAAATTGGGGGATGGCCCTGGGGCTTGTCGCTACCGCACCTGTGCCTAGGGGAGCAGGAACCTGAAGGAACCTCCCAGATCATCATAACAGACCATGACCACCATCGCCCTGAGGACATGGGGCACAATGCTCAGTTGGAGTCCCTTGGTCCTGAAACCAGCAGGAACGGAGCTCAAAGGACAGAGAGGCGCCTCCAGGAGAATTTCCATCCAGGGAAAAGCGGCCCACTGGAGGGCACAGAAGCAGCAACCCCACCGACCCGCAGGCCATTTGAACAGGATCACCTCCTGCACTTACTTAGCACGTTGTCCGTCTTCGTGTGTGGACCGTGACTGGCCCGCTCAGGGATGGTGCGCTTCCAGAGGAGGGCTAGAAACTTTTCAGTGCTTGCTCGTGGGTCAGAGGACCAAAGCCCAAGGAAGCAGAGGCTATCCCTCTTCCTCTGGGGCTGGGGAAGTCAGCCACCGACCTGGGGCGGGACCGGGCCCAGGAGTGTGTTCTTTCTGAAGCCACTGCCTTCGGTGGGTGTTGCTTTGCCTAAAAAAGGCCCACTCACCCCAGAGTCAGGAGCAGTGACAGGCTGTCTCCAACCCTAGCCCAGGACCACGACCCGAAACCATCCTGCCTTTGGGAGGACAGGTCTCCTGCAGGAGCCTGGGAGGGGACTGGCCCCTCTCCCACCCCGGGCTCCAGGATGCCCGGGACCTGCAAGAGCTCTTCATCTGAGGAGGAGTCTTGGAGAACAAGTGTATCTCGTCAGCCCAGCAAGTGAAATAACCAAAGCCCAAGGCTCAGGTTCTAACAGAAGCAGAATTTCAAAGTACTGTTTGGGGGAAGCCTCCTCCCCTCTTATGTGGCATTGGGGGTCCCCAAGGAAAGCCTTCTTTCGTCTCCTTCCCTCAGAGAGAGGAGCTGACCCCAAGTCCCGCGGTCCCCACCGTGTCCCAGTGCTGAGGAAGAGCCACACGCAGGGGCCTGGTGTCAGGAGTGTGGTCGGCCACTGCTCCTGGGCTCCCAGCCAGTGGTCTGGCGGCTACGTGGAAGAGCTAAATTGATTTTGGGGGAAGGAGTGCTCACTGCCCACACCGCTCACCATCCCCCTCTGCACTCTGCAATCCAGGCTCGGTGCCCGGCTCACGTCCATCACCAGCACTCCACATGTTTCCGCCATGGGAGGGATCATTCAGCCTCACCCCATTGCACAGAAGAGGAAAGCGAGGCCCAGCGAGGAGAGGTTAAATGGCTCCAGTCCCAGAGCTGTTCAGCAGAGAACCTGGAAAGCCAGGCCTCCAGAGCCCCTGCTAGACCAGCCAGAGACTCCCTGAGGTGAAAGTGAGCCGTCCCCTGCCTGACCAGGCACGCAATGGCCCCTGACCTTCATGATGGCCTGTTCTTGACCGTGAAGATGAGCTGGCCGACTAGGAGGTGGAGTTCAGCTGGTGGGACAGGCTGTAGCTACAGGACAGAGTGACACATCTGAGCTAGCTGGGGCCACACTCTGGTCTCCCTCCCGGAGCCAGACCAGGAGCTGGAATCTCGGTGCCCGAGGGGCCGGCACACAACAGGGTCTGCACTGACCAGGGATCCATGGCCCCCAGGGAGAGTCCACTCTGCCCTCTCCCCGCTCCTGCCTGGCCTCACCTCTCCTCACTGTGTCGCTGCAGGACCCGGAACCAGGCCCCATAGGGACGGGGGGACAGTCCGGGCTGATGGTCAGGGTTCCCCAAGGGACCCAGGGTGTTGCCAGGGCACTGGGAAAAGACAAGGTCTGGGTTCCGGTGTCCAACACCACCCTGCGAACTTGGGAGTAGTAAGAGATACCCTCCCCCAAGTCCGGAGGGCTATAGCACAAAAGGCCTCAGCTTACTCTGATGTCACTTGGGCTGCAGAGATGTAGTGTCCCAAGGGTGCCACAGTCTTATAGAAGTGCCTCTCGGCCTTGGATATCCATCCCCGACCCCCTGTGATCCCAGTCTTGGGAAAATGTTTTCTAACCCCTTGAGGTCCTTCTCAGCAGAGGACAGACTCGGGGCTTGGGGGCCTTAGGACCTGGCTACGCAGAAGGTGGAAGAGCACAGGGCCACCAGTCTGAAGACCAAGGTCAGGGCCCTACTTGTTTCAGCCTCAGGGTCCCCATGTGGAAGAGAATCCAGAATCACTCCTCTGGTCAGGTTGAGGAGGCCTTTTAAGGAATGGGGCACCAGGACCGGAGAGGGAAACGGGGACAAGGGAGGCTTCTGCGGTTTCTCACATCGCCCATGGAACCCACGGGTCTGCTCCTGTGAGAGACACAGACACAGAGACAGAGAAGGGGACAGAGAATGAACCCAGGACAGAGGGAACCAGGAGAAGTCACAGACTCCATCAGCTGAGAAATGACATCCCGGCATTTTGTGCCATTCTGTTCCTGACAGGGCCGTCACATTGGCCATCCACCCTGGAGGGCAGGGGTTTCCACAGAGATGTGTGACCAGGACTCAGGTGTGCCAGGAGCCACTGTGGGGACGGCCCAGCGCATGGGCACAGACGAGGCCCGTGGACCTGAGCCTAACAGTAATGGGAGCCCCTGGAATCCTGTGTTGGGAGAGGTCAAGGTCAGAATCAGTTCATTACTACCTTCCCACAGGGCCTGGGACACAGGCAGGTGTGGGGTGGCTTTGCCTGGACCCCAGAGCAGATTCAAGCCCCTCTGAGCTGTGTTCCATGACAAGCGCAGCCCCTGGCTCATCCTTGCATTGTCAGCTTGGCAACAGCCTCCTGTGATAGCAGGCACGGAACATTTGGAGAGGTCCCTAACACTAACCTTAAACTGTACCCTAAACCTACCCCGTACCCTAACCCCAACACCTACCAGAACACTAACGCCTAAACCTACCCCTGAACCGAACCCAAACCCTAAAGCGTACCCTAACCCTAACCCGTACCCTAAATGGTAGCCTAACCCTAAACCCTACCCTGTACGGTAAACCGTGCCCTAACCCCTACCCTATCTCTAACCCGTACCCTAACCCGTACCCTAACCCATGCCCTAACCAGTACCCTAACTCTAACCCTAAACCTCGGTCAACGGGAGGAAAGAGGAAATCCCCGGAAGTGTGGGGTTCATGAGACATTTGACCGCCAGTCCTGACAGGAAGATGACACTGTGCCAAATGGACCTGCTGATTTCTCAGAACACTGACATCCTGTGAAATGCTACATCCCTGACCCACAGGCTGATGTTCCAAACCTTGGGTCTCCTAGATCCAGAGCAGAGAAGTGCTGTCAGGTGGGGATAAGTAGGTCCTCCGACCTATGGCCTGCACACCTGCTTCCATTTCTGGGAGAAGGGGAAACACACACTTGTTTTTAAGTAGTCATTATCTTCATTCTAAAGTAGACCCATGACCTTGACCTTTTTGGAAAAGCGAAATGACTCTTCCAAATGAAGACCTCAACTCATCTGTTCCTCATGCAACCTGAGTGCGACCAGGTTGACCCAGGCTCCAAGCCCCACCTGGAGGATCCTCCTGTACCATCTTGACAGCCCATGACCGGCACCAGCACCCCCGGGGGCACAATGCTGAATTTGGGGGAGGGCTCTGGGCCTTTTGGCCACCACACCTGTGCCCGGGGAAGCGGGAACCGGGAGGATCCTCCCAGATGATCCTCATGGAACCTTAGCAACATCCCTGAGGACATGGGGCACAATGCTGAAGCTTGAGGACGGCTCTGGGGTTTCTTGCCACCCACACCTGTGCCTGGGTGGGCAGCGGGAACCTGGAGGGCCCTCCCAGACCATCCCAACGGACTATTAGCACCATCCCTGGGGAACATGGGGCACAATGCTGAAATTGGGGGATGGCCCTGGGGCTTGTCGCTACCGCACCTGTGCCTAGGGGAGCAGGAACCTGAAGGAACCTCCCAGATCATCATAACAGACCATGACCACCATCGCCCTGAGGACATGGGGCACAATGCTCAGTTGGAGTCCCTTGGTCCTGAAACCAGCAGGAACGGAGCTCAAAGGACAGAGAGGCGCCTCCAGGAGAATTTCCATCCAGGGAAAAGCGGCCCACTGGAGGGCACAGAAGAAGCAACCCCACCGACCCGCAGGCCATTTGAACAGGATCACCTCCTGCACTTACTTAGCACGTTGTCCGTCTTCGTGTGTGGACCGTGACTGGCCCGCTCAGGGATGGTGCGCTTCCAGAGGAGGGCTAGAAACTTTTCAGTGCTTGCTCGTGGGTCAGAGGACCAAAGCCCAAGGAAGCAGAGGCTATCCCTCTTCCTCTGGGGCTGGGGAAGTCAGCCACCGACCTGGGGCGGGACCGGGCCCAGGAGTGTGTTCTTTCTGAAGCCACTGCCTTCGGTGGGTGTTGCTTTGCCTAAAAAAGGCCCACTCACCCCAGCGTCAGGAGCAGTGACAGGCTGTCTCCAACCCTAGCCCAGGACCACGACCCGAAACCATCCTGCCTTTGGGAGGACAGGTCTCCTGCAGGAGCCTGGGAGGGGACTGGCCCCTCTCCCACCCCGGGCTCCAGGATGCCCGGGACCTGCAAGAGCTCTTCATCTGAGGAGGAGTCTTGGACAACAAGTGTATCTCGTCAGCCCAGCAAGTGAAATAACCAAAGCCCAAGGCTCAGGTTCTAACAGAAGCAGAATTTCAAAGTACTGTTTGGGGGAAGCCTCCTCCCCTCTTATGTGGCATTGGGGGTCCCCAAGGAAAGCCTTCTTTCGTCTCCTTCCCTCAGAGAGAGGAGCTGACCCCAAGTCCCGCGGTCCCCACCGTGTCCCAGTGCTGAGGAAGAGCCACACGCAGGGGCCTGGTGTCAGGAGTGTGGTCGGCCACTGCTCCTGGGCTCCCAGCCAGTGGTCTGGCGGCTACGTGGAAGAGCTAAATTGATTTTGGGGGAAGGAGTGCTCACTGCCCACACCGCTCACCATCCCCCTCTGCACTCTGCAATCCAGGCTCGGTGCCCGGCTCACGTCCATCACCAGCACTCCACATGTTTCCGCCATGGGAGGGATCATTCAGCCTCACCCCATTGCACAGAAGAGGAAAGCGAGGCCCAGCGAGGAGAGGTTAAATGGCTCCAGTCCCAGAGCTGTTCAGCAGAGAACCTGGAAAGCCAGGCCTCCAGAGCCCCTGCTAGACCAGCCAGAGACTCCCTGAGGTGAAAGTGAGCCGTCCCCTGCCTGACCAGGCACGCAATGGCCCCTGACCTTCATGATGGCCTGTTCTTGACCGTGAAGATGAGCTGGCCGACTAGGAGGTGGAGTTCAGCTGGTGGGACAGGCTGTAGCTACAGGACAGAGTGACACATCTGAGCTAGCAGGGGCCACACTCTGGTCTCCCTCCCGGAGCCAGACCAGGAGCTGGAATCTCTGTGCCCGAGGGGCCGGCACACAACAGGGTCTGCACTGACCAGGGATCCATGGCCCCCAGGGAGAGTCCACTCTGCCCTCTCCCCGCTCCTGCCTGGCCTCACCTCTCCTCACTGTGTCGCTGCAGGACCCGGAACCAGGCCCCATACGGACGGGGGGACAGTCCGGGCTGATGGTCAGGGTTCCCCAAGGGACCCAGGGTGTGGCCAGGGCACTGGGAAAAGACAAGGTCTGGGTTCCGGTGTCCAACACCACCCTGCGAACTTGGGAGTAGTAAGAGATACCCTCCCCCAAGTCCGGAGGGCTATAGCACAAAAGGCCTCAGCTTACTCTGATGTCACTTGGGCTGCAGAGATGTAGTGTCCCAAGGGTGCCACAGTCTTATAGAAGTGCCTCTCGGCCTTGGATATCCATCCCCGACCCCCTGTGATCCCAGTCTTGGGAAAATGTTTTCTAACCCCTCGAGGTCCTTCTCAGCAGAGGACAGACTCGGGGCTTGGGGGCCTTAGGACCTGGCTACGCAGAAGGTGGAAGAGCACAGGGCCACCAGTCTGAAGACCAAGGTCAGGGCCCTTCTTGTTTCAGCCTCAGGGTCCCCAT
Source organism: Eumetopias jubatus (assembly GCF_037043125.1). Lineage (NCBI taxonomy): Eukaryota > Metazoa > Chordata > Mammalia > Carnivora > Otariidae > Eumetopias > Eumetopias jubatus. The sequence goes on from NW_028274856.1 coordinate 832,995, forward strand.
GTGGAAGAGAATCCAGAATCACTGCTCCGGTCAGGTTGAGGAGGCCTTAGGAAGGAATGGGGCACCAGGACCGGAGAGGGAAACGGGGACAAGGGAGGCTTCTGCGGTTTCTCACATCGCCCATGGAACCCACGGGTCTGCTCCTGTGAGAGACACAGACACAGAGACAGAGAAGGGGACAGAGAATGAACCCAGGACAGAGGGAACCAGGAGAAGTCACAGACTCCATCAGCTGAGAAATGACATACCGGCATTTTGTGCCATTCTGTTCCTGACAGGGCCGTCACATTGGCCATCCACCCTGGAGGGCAGGGGTTTCCACAGAGATGTGTGACCAGGACTCAGGTGTGCCAGGAGCCACTGTGGGGACGGCCCAGCGCATGGGCACAGACGAGGCCCGTGGACCTGAGCCTAACCGTAATGGGAGCCCCTGGAATCCTGTGTTGGGAGAGGTCAAGGTCAGAATCAGTTCATTACTACCTTCCCACAGGGGCTGGGACACAGGCAGGTGTGGGGTGGCTTTGCCTGGACCCCAGAGCAGATTCAAGCCCCTCTGAGCTGTGTTCCATGACAAGCGCAGCCCCTGGCTCATCCTTGCATTGTCAGCTTGGCACCAGCCTCCTGTGATAGCAGGCACGGAACATTTGGAGAGGTCCCTAACACTAACCTTAAACTGTACCCTAAACCTACCCCGTACCCTAACCCCAACACCTACCAGAACACTAACGCCTAACCCTACCCCTGAACCGAACCCAAACCCTAAAGCGTACCCTAACCCTAACCCGTACCCTAAATGGTAGCCTAACCCTAAACCCTACCCTGTACGGTAAACCGTGCCTAACCCCTACCCTATCTCTACCCCGTACCCTAACCCGTACCCTAACCCATGCCCTAACCAGTACCCTAACTCTAACCCTAACCCTCGGTCAACGGGAGGAAAGAGGAAATCCCCGGAAGTGTGGGGTTCATGAGACATTTGACCGCCAGTCCTGACAGGAAGATGACACTGTGCCAAATGGACCTGCTGATTTCTCAGAACACTGACATCCTGTGAAATGCTACATCCCTGACCCACAGGCTGATGTTCCAAACCTTGGGTCTCCTAGATCCAGAGCAGAGAAGTGCTGTCAGGTGGGGATAAGTAGGTCCTCCGACCTATGGCCTGCACACCTGCTTCCATTTCTGGGAGAAGGGGAAACACACACTTGTTTTTAAGTAGTCATTATCTTCATTCTAAAGTAGACCCATGACCTTGACCTTTTTGGAAAAGCGAAATGACTCTTCCAAATGAAGACCTCAACTCATCTGTTCCTCATGCAACCTGAGTGCGACCAGGTTGACCCAGGCTCCAAGCCCCACCTGGAGGATCCTCCTGTACCATCTTGACAGCCCATGACCGGCACCAGCACCCCCGGGGTCACAATGCTGAATTTGGGGGAGGGCTCTGGGCCTTTTGGCCACCACACCTGTGCCTGGGGAAGCGGGAACCGGGAGGATCCTCCCAGATGATCCTCATGGAACCTTAGCAACATCCCTGAGGACATGGGGCACAATGCTGAAGCTTGAGGACGGCTCTGGGGTTTCTTGCCACCCACACCTGTGCCTGGGGGGGCAGCGGGAACCTGGAGGGCCCTCCCAGACCATCCCAACGGACTACTGGCACCATCCCTGGGGAACATGGGGCACAATGCTGAAATTGGGGGATGGCCTTGGGGCTTGTCGCTACCGCACCTGTGCCTAGGGGAGCAGGAACCTGAAGGAACCTCCCAGATCATCATAACAGACCATGACCACCATCGCCCTGAGGACATGGGGCACAATGCTCAGTTGGAGTCCCTTGGTCCTGAAACCAGCAGGAACGGAGCTCAAAGGACAGAGAGGCGCCTCCCGGAGAATTTCCATCCAGGGAAAAGCGGCCCACTGGAGGGCACAGAAGCAGCAACCCCACCGACCCGCAGGCCATTTGAACAGGATCACCTCCTGCACTTACTTAGCACGTTGTCCGTCTTCGTGTGTGGATCGTGACTGGCCCGCTCAGGGATGGTGCGCTTCCAGAGGAGGGCTAGAAACGTTTCAGTGCTTGCTCGTGGGTCAGAGGACCAAAGCCCAAGGAAGCAGAGGCTATCCCTCTTCCTCTGGGGCTGGGGAAGTCAGCCACCGACCTGGGGCGGGACCGGGCCCAGGAGTGTGTTCTTTCTGAAGCCACTGCCTTCGGTGGGTGTTGCTTTGCCTAAAAAAGGCCCACTCACCCCAGAGTCAGGAGCAGTGACAGGCTGTCTCCAACCCTAGCCCAGGACCACGACCCGAAACCATCCTGCCTTTGGGAGGACAGGTCTCCTGCAGGAGCCTGGGAGGGGACTGGCCCCTCTCCCACCCCGGGCTCCAGGATGCCCGGGACCTGCAAGAGCTCTTCATCTGAGGAGGAGTCTTGGACAACAAGTGTATCTCGTCAGCCCAGCAAGAGAAATAACCAAAGCCCAAGGCTCAGGTTCTAACAGAAGCAGAATATCAAAGTACTGTTTGGGGGAAGCCTCCTCCCCTCTTATGTGGCATTGGGGGTCCCCAAGGAAAGCCTTCTTTCGTCTCCTTCCCTCAGAGAGAGGAGCTGACCCCAAGTCCCGCGGTCCCCACCGTGTCCCAGTGCTGAGGAAGAGCCACACGCAGGGGCCTGGTGTCAGGAGTGTGGTCGGCCACTGCTCCTGGGCTACCAGCCAGTGCTCTGGCGGCTACGTGGAAGAGCTAAATTGATTTTGGGGGAAGGAGTGCTCACTGCCCACACCGCTCACCATCCCCCTCTGCACTCTGCAATCCAGGCTCGGTGCCCGGCTCACGTCCATCACCAGCACTCCACATGTTTCCGCCATGGGAGGGATCATTCAGCCTCACCCCATTGCACAGAAGAGGAAAGCGAGGCCCAGCGAGGAGAGGTTAAATGGCTCCAGTCCCAGAGCTGTTCAGCAGAGAACCTGGAAAGCCAGGCCTCCAGAGCCCCTGCTAGACCAGCCAGAGACTCCCTGAGGTGAAAGTGAGCCGTCCCCTGCCTGACCAGGCACGCAATGGCCCCTGACCTTCATGATGGCCTGTTCTTGACCGTGAAGATGAGCTGGCCGACTAGGAGGTGGAGTTCAGCTGGTGGGACAGGCTGTAGCTACAGGACAGAGTGACACATCTGAGCTAGCTGGGGCCACACTCTGGTCTCCCTCCCGGAGCCAGACCAGGAGCTGGAATCTCGGTGCCCGAGGGGCCGGCACACAACAGGGTCTGCACTGACCAGGGATCCATGGCCCCCAGGGAGAGTCCACTCTGCCCTCTCCCCGCTCCTGCCTGGCCTCACCTCTCCTCACTGTGTCGCTGCAGGACCCGGAACCAGGCCCCATAGGGACGGGGGGACAGTCCGGGCTGATGGTCAGGGTTCCCCAAGGGACCCAGGGTGTTGCCAGGGCACTGGGAAAAGACAAGGTCTGGGTTCCGGTGTCCAACACCACCCTGCGAACTTGGGAGTAGTAAGAGATACCCTCCCCCAAGTCCGGAGGGCTATAGCACAAAAGGCCTCAGCTTACTCTGATGTCACTTGGGCTGCAGAGATATAGTGTCCCAAGGGTGCCACAGTCTTATAGAAGTGCCTCTCGGCCTTGGATATCCATCCCCGACCCCCTGTGATCCCAGTCTTGGGAAAATGTTTTCTAACCCCTCGAGGTCCTTCTCAGCAGAGGACAGACTCGGGGCTTGGGGGCCTTAGGACCTGGCTACGCAGAAGGTGGAAGAGCACAGGGCCACCAGTCTGAAGACCAAGGTCAGGGCCCTACTTGTTTCAGCCTCAGGGTCCCCAAGTGGAAGAGAATCCAGAATCACTGCTCTGGTCAGGTTGAGGAGGCCTTTTAAGGAATGGGGCACCAGGACCGGAGAGGGAAACGGGGACAAGGGAGGCTTCTGCGGTTTCTCACATCGCCCATGGAACCCACGGGTCTGCTCCTGTGAGAGACACAGACACAGAGACAGAGAAGGGGACAGAGAATGAACCCAGGACAGAGGGAACCAGGAGAAGTCACAGACTCCATCAGCTGAGAAATGACATCCCGGCATTTTGTGCCATTCTGTTCCTGACAGGGCCGTCACATTGGCCATCCACCCTGGAGGGCAGGGGTTTCCACAGAGATGTGTGACCAGGACTCAGGTGTGCCAGGAGCCACTGTGGGGACAGCCCAGCGCATGGGCACAGACGAGGCCCGTGGACCTGAGCCTAACAGTAATGGGAGCCCCTGGAATCCTGTGTTGGGAGAGGTCAAGGTCAGAATCAGTTCATTACTACCTTCCCACAGGGCCTGGGACACAGGCAGGTGTGGGGTGGCTTTGCCTGGACCCCAGAGCAGATTCAAGCCCCTCTGAGCTGTGTTCCATGACAAGCGCAGCCCCTGGCTCATCCTTGCATTGTCAGCTTGGCACCAGCCTCCTGTGATAGCAGGCACGGAACATTTGGAGAGGTCCCTAACACTAACCTTAAACTGTACCCTAAACCTACCCCGTACCCTAACCCCAACACCTACCAGAACACTAACGCCTAAACCTACCCCTGAACCGAACCCAAACCCTAAAGCGTACCCTAACCCTAACCCGTACCCTAAATGGTAGCCTAACCCTAAACCCTACCCTGTACGGTAAACCGTGCCCTAACCCCTACCCTATCTCTAACCCGTACCCTAACCCGTACCCTAACCCATGCCCTAACCAGTACCCTAACTCTAACCCTAACCCTCGGTCAACGGGAGGAAAGAGGAAATCCCCGGAAGTGTGGGGTTCATGAGACATTTGACCGCCAGTCCTGACAGGAAGATGACACTGTGCCAAATGGACCTGCTGATTTCTCAGAACACTGACATCCTGTGAAATGCTACATCCCTGACCCACAGGCTGATGTTCCAAACCTTGGGTCTCCTAGATCCAGAGCAGAGAAGTGCTGTCAGGTGGGGATAAGTAGGTCCTCCGACCTATGGCCTGCACACCTGCTTCCATTTCTGGGAGAAGGGGAAACACACACTTGTTTTTAAGTAGTCATTATCTTCATTCTAAAGTAGACCCATGACCTTGACCTTTTTGGAAAAGCGAAATGACTCTTCCAAATGAAGACCTCAACTCATCTGTTCCTCATGCAACCTGAGTGCGACCAGGTTGACCCAGGCTCCAAGCCCCACCTGGAGGATCCTCCTGTACCATCTTGACAGCCCATGACCGGCACCAGCACCCCCGGGGGCACAATGCTGAATTTGGGGGAGGGCTCTGGGCCTTTTGGCCACCACACCTGTGCCTGGGGAAGCGGGAACCGGGAGGATCCTCCCAGATGATCCTCATGGAACCTTAGCAACATCCCTGAGGACATGGGGCACAATGCTGAAGCTTGAGGACGGCTCTGGGGTTTCTTGCCACCCACACCTGTGCCTGGGGGGGCAGCGGGAACCTGGAGGGCCCTCCCAGACCATCCCAACGGACTATTAGCACCATCCCTGGGGAACATGGGGCACAATGCTGAAATTGGGGGATGGCCCTGGGGCTTGTCGCTACCGCACCTGTGCCTAGGGGAGCAGGAACCTGAAGGAACCTCCCAGATCATCATAACAGACCATGACCACCATCGCCCTGAGGACATGGGGCACAATGCTCAGTTGGAGTCCCTTGGTCCTGAAACCAGCAGGAACGGAGCTCAAAGGACAGAGAGGCGCCTCCAGGAGAATTTCCATCCAGGGAAAAGCGGTCCACTGGAGGGCACAGAAGAAGCAACCCCACCGACCCGCAGGCCATTTGAACAGGATCACCTCCTGCACTTACTTAGCACGTTGTCCGTCTTCGTGTGTGGACCGTGACTGGCCCGCTCAGGGATGGTGCGCTTCCAGAGGAGGGCTAGAAACTTTTCAGTGCTTGCTCGTGGGTCAGAGGACCAAAGCCCAAGGAAGCAGAGGCTATCCCTCTTCCTCTGGGGCTGGGGAAGTCAGCCACCGACCTGGGGCGGGACCGGGCCCAGGAGTGTGTTCTTTCTGAAGCCACTGCCTTCGGTGGGTGTTGCTTTGCCTAAAAAAGGCCCACTCACCCCAGAGTCAGGAGCAGTGACAGGCTGTCTCCAACCCTAGCCCAGGACCACGACCCGAAACCATCCTGCCTTTGGGAGGACAGGTCTCCTGCAGGAGCCTGGGAGGGGACTGGCCCCTCTCCCACCCCGGGCTCCAGGATGCCCGGGACCTGCAAGAGCTCTTCATCTGAGGAGGAGTCTTGGAGAACAAGTGTATCTCGTCAGCCCAGCAAGTGAAATAACCAAAGCCCAAGGCTCAGGTTCTAACAGAAGCAGAATTTCAAAGTACTGTTTGGGGGAAGCCTCCTCCCCTCTTATGTGGCATTGGGGGTCCCCAAGGAAAGCCTTCTTTCGTCTCCTTCCCTCAGAGAGAGGAGCTGACCCCAAGTCCCGCGGTCCCCACCGTGTCCCAGTGCTGAGGAAGAGCCACACGCAGGGGCCTGGTGTCAGGATTGTGGTCGGCCACTGCTCCTGGGCTCCCAGCCAGTGGTCTGGCGGCTACGTGGAAGAGCTAAATTGATTTTGGGGGAAGGAGTGCTCACTGCCCACACCGCTCACCATCCCCCTCTGCACTCTGCAATCCAGGCTTGGTGCCCGGCTCACGTCCATCACCAGCACTCCACATGTTTCCGCCATGGGAGGGATCATTCAGCCTCACCCCATTGCACAGAAGAGGAAAGCGAGGCCCAGCGAGGAGAGGTTAAATGGCTCCAGTCCCAGAGCTGTTCAGCAGAGAACCTGGAAAGCCAGGCCTCCAGAGCCCCTGCTAGACCAGCCAGAGACTCCCTGAGGTGAAAGTGAGCCGTCCCCTGCCTGACCAGGCACGCAATGGCCCCTGACCTTCATGATGGCCTGTTCTTGACCGTGAAGATGAGCTGGCCGACTAGGAGGTGGAGTTCAGCTGGTGGGACAGGCTGTAGCTACAGGACAGAGTGACACATCTGAGCTAGCTGGGGCCACACTCTGGTCTCCCTCCCGGAGCCAGACCAGGAGCTGGAATCTCGGTGCCCGAGGGGCCGGCACACAACAGGGTCTGCACTGACCAGGGATCCATGGCCCCCAGGGAGAGTCCACTCTGCCCTCTCCCCGCTCCTGCCTGGCCTCACCTCTCCTCACTGTGTCGCTGCAGGACCCGGAACCAGGCCCCATAGGGACGGGGGGACAGTCCGGGCTGATGGTCAGGGTTCCCCAAGGGACCCAGGGTGTTGCCAGGGCACTGGGAAAAGACAAGGTCTGGGTTCCGGTGTCCAACACCACCCTGCGACCTTGGGAGTAGTAAGAGATACCCTCCCCCAAGTCCGGAGGGCTATAGCACAAAAGGCCTCAGCTTACTCTGATGTCACTTGGGCTGCAGAGATGTAGTGTCCCAAGGGTGCCACAGTCTTATAGAAGTGCCTCTCGGCCTTGGATATCCATCCCCGACCCCCTGTGATCCCAGTCTTGGGAAAATGTTTTCTAACCCCTCGAGGTCCTTCTCAGCAGAGGACAGACTCGGGGCTTGGGGGCCTTAGGACCTGGCTACGCAGAAGGTGGAAGAGCACAGGGCCACCAGTCTGAAGACCAAGGTCAGGGCCCTACTTGTTTCAGCCTCAGGGTCCCCATGTGGAAGAGAATCCAGAATCACTGCTCCGGTCAGGTTGAGGAGGCCTTTTAAGGAATGGGGCACCAGGACCGGAGAGGGAAACGGGGACAAGGGAGGCTTCTGCGGTTTCTCACATCGCCCATGGAACCCACGGGTCTGCTCCTGTGAGAGACACAGACACAGAGACAGAGAAGGGGACAGAGAATGAACCCAGGACAGAGGGAACCAGGAGAAGTCACAGACTCCATCAGCTGAGAAATGACATCCCGGCATTTTGTGCCATTCTGTTCCTGACAGGGCCGTCACATTGGCCATCCACCCTGGAGGGCAGGGGTTTCCACAGAGATGTGTGACCAGGACTCAGGTGTGCCAGGAGCCACTGTGGGGACGGCCCAGCGCATGGGCACAGACGAGGCCCGTGGACCTGAGCCTAACAGTAATGGGAGCCCCTGGAATCCTGTGTTGGGAGAGGTCAAGGTCAGAATCAGTTCATTACTACCTTCCCACAGGGGCTGGGACACAGGCAGGTGTGGGGTGGCTTTGCCTGGACCCCAGAGCAGATTCAAGCCCCTCTGAGCTGTGTTCCATGACAAGCGCAGCCCCTGGCTCATCCTTGCATTGTCAGCTTGGCACCAGCCTCCTGTGATAGCAGGCACGGAACATTTGGAGAGGTCCCTAACACTAACCTTAAACTGTACCCTAAACCTACCCCGTACCCTAACCCCAACACCTACCAGAACACTAACGCCTAAACCTACCCCTGAACCGAACCCAACCCCTAAAGCGTACCCTAACCCTAACCCGTACCCTAAATGGTAGCCTAACCCTAAACCCTACCCTGTACGGTAAACCGTGCCCTAACCCCTACCCTATCTCTAACCCGTACCCTAACACGTACCCTAACCCATGCCCTAACCAGTACCCTAACTCTAACCCTAACCCTCGTTCAACGGGAGGAAAGAGGAAATCCCCGGAAGTGTGGGGTTCATGAGACATTTGACCGCCAGTCCTGACAGGAAGATGACACTGTGCCAAATGGACCTGCTGATTTCTCAGAACACTGACATCCTGTGAAATGCTACATCCCTGACCCACAGGCTGATGTTCCAAACCTTGGGTCTCCTAGATCCAGAGCAGAGAAGTGCTGTCAGGTGGGGATAAGTAGGTCCTCCGACCTATGGCCTGCACACCTGCTTCCATTTCTGGGAGAAGGGGAAACACACACTTGTTTTTAAGTAGTCATTATCTTCATTCTAAAGTAGACCCATGACCTTGACCTTTTTGGAAAAGCGAAATGACTCTTCCAAATGAAGACCTCAACTCATCTGTTCCTCATGCAACCTGAGTGCGACCAGGTTGACCCAGGCTCCAAGCCCCACCTGGAGGATCCTCCTGTACCATCTTGACAGCCCATGACCGGCACCAGCACCCCCGGGGGCACAATGCTGAATTTGGGGGAGGGCTCTGGGCCTTTTGGCCACCACACCTGTGCCCGGGGAAGCGGGAACCGGGAGGATCCTCCCAGATGATCCTCATGGAACCTTAGCAACATCCCTGAGGACATGGGGCACAATGCTGAAGCTTGAGGACGGCTCTGGGGTTTCTTGCCACCCACACCTGTGCCTGGGTGGGCAGCGGGAACCTGGAGGGCCCTCCCAGACCATCCCAACGGACTATTAGCACCATCCCTGGGGAACATGGGGCACAATGCTGAAATTGGGGGATGGCCCTGGGGCTTGTCGCTACCGCACCTGTGCCTAGGGGAGCAGGAACCTGAAGGAACCTCCCAGATCATCATAACAGACCATGACCACCATCGCCCTGAGGACATGGGGCACAATGCTCAGTTGGAGTCCCTTGGTCCTGAAACCAGCAGGAACGGAGCTCAAAGGACAGAGAGGCGCCTCCAGGAGAATTTCCATCCAGGGAAAAGCGGCCCACTGGAGGGCACAGAAGAAGCAACCCCACCGACCCGCAGGCCATTTGAACAGGATCACCTCCTGCACTTACTTAGCACGTTGTCCGTCTTCGTGTGTGGACCGTGACTGGCCCGCTCAGGGATGGTGCGCTTCCAGAGGAGGGCTAGAAACTTTTCAGTGCTTGCTCGTGGGTCAGAGGACCAAAGCCCAAGGAAGCAGAGGCTATCCCTCTTCCTCTGGGGCTGGGGAAGTCAGCCACCGACCTGGGGCGGGACCGGGCCCAGGAGTGTGTTCTTTCTGAAGCCACTGCCTTCGGTGGGTGTTGCTTTGCCTATAAAAGGCCCACTCACCCCAGCGTCAGGAGCAGTGACAGGCTTTCTCCAACCCTAGCCCAGGACCACGACCCGAAACCATCCTGCCTTTGGGAGGACAGGTCTCCTGCAGGAGCCTGGGAGGGGACTGGCCCCTCTCCCACCCCGGGCTCCAGGATGCCCGGGACCTGCAAGAGCTCTTCATCTGAGGAGGAGTCTTGGACAACAAGTGTATCTCGTCAGCCCAGCAAGTGAAATAACCAAAGCCCAAGGCTCAGGTTCTAACAGAAGCAGAATTTCAAAGTACTGTTTGGGGGAAGCCTCCTCCCCTCTTATGTGGCATTGGGGGTCCCCAAGGAAAGCCTTCTTTCGTCTCCTTCCCTCAGAGAGAGGAGCTGACCCCAAGTCCCGCGGTCCCCACCGTGTCCCAGTGCTGAGGAAGAGCCACACGCAGGGGCCTGGTGTCAGGAGTGTGGTCGGCCACTGCTCCTGGGCTCCCAGCCAGTGGTCTGGCGGCTACGTGGAAGAGCTAAATTGATTTTGGGGGAAGGAGTGCTCACTGCCCACACCGCTCACCATCCCCCTCTGCACTCTGCAATCCAGGCTCGGTGCCCGGCTCACGTCCATCACCAGCACTCCACATGTTTCCGCCATGGGAGGGATCATTCAGCCTCACCCCATTGCACAGAAGAGGAAAGCGAGGCCCAGCGAGGAGAGGTTAAATGGCTCCAGTCCCAGAGCTGTTCAGCAGAGAACCTGGAAAGCCAGGCCTCCAGAGCCCCTGCTAGACCAGCCAGAGACTCCCTGAGGTGAAAGTGAGCCGTCCCCTGCCTGACCAGGCACGCAATGGCCCCTGACCTTCATGATGGCCTGTTCTTGACCGTGAAGATGAGCTGGCCGACTAGGAGGTGGAGTTCAGCTGGTGGGACAGGCTGTAGCTACAGGACAGAGTGACACATCTGAGCTAGCAGGGGCCACACTCTGGTCTCCCTCCCGGAGCCAGACCAGGAGCTGGAATCTCGGTGCCCGAGGGGCCGGCACACAACAGGGTCCGCACTGACCAGGGATCCATGGCCCCCAGGGAGAGTCCACTCTGCCCTCTCCCCGCTCCTGCCTGGCCTCACCTCTCCTCACTGTGTCGCTGCAGGACCCGGAACCAGGCCCCATAGGGACGGGGGGACAGTCCGGGCTGATGGTCAGGGTTCCCCAAGGGACCCAGGGTGTGGCCAGGGCACTGGGAAAAGACAAGGTCTGGGTTCCGGTGTCCAACACCACCCTGCGAACTTGGGAGTAGTAAGAGATACCCTCCCCCAAGTCCGGAGGGCTATAGCACAAAAGGCCTCAGCTTACTCTGATGTCACTTGGGCTGCAGAGATGTAGTGTCCCAAGGGTGCCACAGTCTTATAGAAGTGCCTCTCGGCCTTGGATATCCATCCCCGAACCCCTGTGATCCCAGTCTTGGGAAAATGTTTTCTAACCCCTCGAGGTCCTTCTCAGCAGAGGACAGACTCGGGGCTTGGGGGCCTTAGGACCTGGCTACGCAGAAGGTGGAAGAGCACAGGGCCACCAGTCTGAAGACCAAGGTCAGGGCCCTACTTGTTTCAGCCTCAGGGTCCCCATGTGGAAGAGAATCCAGAATCACTGCTCCGGTCAGGTTGAGGAGGCCTTTTAAGGAATGGGGCACCAGGACCGGAGAGGGAAACGGGGACAAGGGAGGCTTCTGCGGTTTCTCACATCGCCCATGGAACCCACGGGTCTGCTCCTGTGAGAGACACAGACACAGAGACAGAGAAGGGGACAGAGAATGAACCCAGGACAGAGGGAACCAGGAGAAGTCACAGACTCCATGAGCTGAGAAATGACATCCCGGCATTTTGTGCCATTCTGTTCCTGACAGGGCCGTCACATTGGCCATCCACCCTGGAGGGCAGGGGTTTCCACAGAGATGTGTGACCAGGACTCAGGTGTGCCAGGAGCCACTGCGGGGACGGCTCAGCGCATGGGCACAGACGAGGCCCGTGGACCTGAGCCTAACAGTAATGGGAGCCCTTGGAATCCTGTGTTGGGAGAGGTCAAGGTCAGAATCAGTTCATTACTACCTTCCCACAGGGGCTGGGACACAGGCAGGTGTGGGGTGGCTTTGCCTGGATCCCAGAGCAGATTCAAGCCCCTCTGAGCTGTGTTCCATGACAAGCGCAGCCCCTGGCTCATCCTTGCATTGTCAGCTTGGCACCAGCCTCCTGTGATAGCAGGCACGGAACATTTGGAGAGGTCCCTAACACTAACCTTAAACTGTACCCTAAACCTACCCCGTACCCTAACCCCAACACCTACCAGAACACTAACGCCTAACCCTACCCCTGAACCGAACCCAAACCCTAAAGCGTACCCTAACCCTAACCCGTACCCTAAATGGTAGCCTAACCCTAAACCCTACCCTGTACGGTAAACCGTGCCCTAACCCCTACCCTATCTCTACCCCGTACCCTAACCCGTACCCTAACCCATGCCCTAACCAGTACCCTAACTCTAACCCTAACCCTCGGTCAACGGGAGGAAAGAGGAAATCCCCGGAAGTGTGGGGTTCATGAGACATTTGACCGCCAGTCCTGACAGGAAGATGACACTGTGCCAAATGGACCTGCTGATTTCTCAGAACACTGACATCCTGTGAAATGCTACATCCCTGACCCACAGGCTGATGTTCCAAACCTTGGGTCTCCTAGATCCAGAGCAGAGAAGTGCTGTCAGGTGGGGATAAGTAGGTCCTCCGACCTATGGCCTGCACACCTGCTTCCATTTCTGGGAGAAGGGGAAACACACACTTGTTTTTAAGTAGTCATTATCTTCATTCTAAAGTAGACCCATGACCTTGACCTTTTTGGAAAAGCGAAATGACTCTTCCAAATGAAGACCTCAACTCATCTGTTCCTCATGCAACCTGAGTGCGACCAGGTTGACCCAGGCTCCAAGCCCCACCTGGAGGATCCTCCTGTACCATCTTGACAGCCCATGACCGGCACCAGCACCCCCGGGGGCACAATGCTGAATTTGGGGGAGGGCTCTGGGCCTTTTGGCCACCACACCTGTGCCTGGGGAAGCGGGAACCGGGAGGATCCTCCCAGATGATCCTCATGGAACCTTAGCAACATCCCTGAGGACATGGGGCACAATGCTGAAGCTTGAGGACGGCTCTGGGGATTCTTGCCACCCACACCTGTGCCTGGGGGGGCAGCGGGAACCTGGAGGGCCCTCCCAGACAATCCCAACGGACTATTAGCACCATCCCTGGGGAACATGGGGCACAATGCTGAAATTGGGGGATGGCCCTGGGGCTTGTCGCTACCGCACCTGTGCCTAGGGGAGCAGGAACCTGAAGGAACCTCCCAGATCATCATAACAGACCATGACCACCATCGCCCTGAGGACATGGGGCACAATGCTCAGTTGGAGTCCCTTGGTCCTGAAACCAGCAGGAACGGAGCTCAAAGGACAGAGAGGCGCCTCCAGGAGAATTTCCATCCAGGGAAAAGCGGCCCACTGGAGGGCACAGAAGCAGCAACCCCACCGACCCGCAGGCCATTTGAACAGGATCACCTCCTGCACTTACTTAGCACGTTGTCCGTCTTCGTGTGTGGACCGTGACTGGCCCGCTCAGGGATGGTGCGCTTCCAGAGGAGGGCTAGAAACTTTTCAGTGCTTGCTCGTGGGTCAGAGGACCAAAGCCCAAGGAAGCAGAGGCTATCCTTCTTCCTCTGGGGCTGGGGAAGTCAGCCACCGACCTGGGGCGGGACCGGGCCCAGGAGTGTGTTCTTTCTGAAGCCACTGCCTTCGGTGGGTGTTGCTTTGCCTAAAAAAGGCCCACTCACCCCAGAGTCAGGAGCAGTGACAGGCTGTCTCCAACCCTAGCCCAGGACCACGACCCGAAACCATCCTGCCTTTGGGAGGACAGGTCTCCTGCAGGAGCCTGGGAGGGGACTGGCCCCTCTCCCACCCCGGGCTCCAGGATGCCCGGGACCTGCAAGAGCTCTTCATCTGAGGAGGAGTCTTGGAGAACAAGTGTATCTCGTCAGCCCAGCAAGTGAAATAACCAAAGCCCAAGGCTCAGGTTCTAACAGAAGCAGAATTTCAAAGTACTGTTTGGGGGAAGCCTCCTCCCCTCTTATGTGGCATTGGGGGTCCCCAAGGAAAGCCTTCTTTCGTCTCCTTCCCTCAGAGAGAGGAGCTGACCCCAAGTCCCCCGGTCCCCACCGTGTCCCAGTGCTGAGGAAGAGCCACACGCAGGGGCCTGGTGTCAGGAGTGTGGTCGGCCACTGCTCCTGGGCTCCCAGCCAGTGGTCTGGCGGCTACGTGGAAGAGCTAAATTGATTTTGGGGGAAGGAGTGCTCACTGCCCACACCGCTCACCATCCCCCTCTGCACTCTGCAATCCAGGCTCGGTGCCCGGCTTACGTCCATCACCAGCACTCCACATGTTTCCGCCATGGGAGGGATCATTCAGCCTCACCCCATTGCACAGAAGAGGAAAGCGAGGCCCAGCGAGGAGAGGTTAAATGGCTCCAGTCCCAGAGCTGTTCAGCAGAGAACCTGGAAAGCCAGGCCTCCAGAGCCCCTGCTAGACCAGCCAGAGACTCCCTGAGGTGAAAGTGAGCCGTCCCCTGCCTGACCAGGCACGCAATGGCCCCTGACCTTCATGATGGCCTGTTCTTGACCGTGAAGATGAGCTGGCCGACTAGGAGGTGGAGTTCAGCTGGTGGGACAGGCTGTAGCTACAGGACAGAGTGACACATCTGAGCTAGCAGGGGCCACACTCTGGTCTCCCTCCCGGAGCCAGACCAGGAGCTGGAATCTCGGTGCCCGAGGGGCCGGCACACAACAGGGTCTGCACTGACCAGGGATCCATGGCCCCCAGGGAGAGTCCACTCTGCCCTCTCCCCGCTCCTGCCTGGCCTCACCTCTCCTCACTGTGTCGCTGCAGGACCCGGAACCAGGCCCCATACGGACGGGGGGACAGTCCGGGCTGATGGTCAGGGTTCCCCAAGGGACCCAGGGTGTGGCCAGGGCACTGGGAAAAGACAAGGTCTGGGTTCCGGTGTCCAACACCACCCTGCGAACTTGGGAGTAGTAAGAGATACCCTCCCCCAAGTCCGGAGGGCTATAGCACAAAAGGCCTCAGCTTACTCTGATGTCACTTGGGCTGCAGAGATGTAGTGTCCCAAGGGTGCCACAGTCTTATAGAAGTGCCTCTCGGCCTTGGATATCCATCCCCGACCCCCTGTGATCCCAGTCTTGGGAAAATGTTTTCTAACCCCTCGAGGTCCTTCTCAGCAGAGGACAGACTCGGGGCTTGGGGGCCTTAGGACCTGGCTACGCAGAAGGTGGAAGAGCACAGGGCCACCAGTCTGAAGACCAAGGTCAGGGCCCTACTTGTTTCAGCCTCAGGGTCCCCATGTGGAAGAGAATCCAGAATCACTGCTCCGGTCAGGTTGAGGAGGCCTTTTAAGGAATGGGGCACCAGGACCGGAGAGGGAAACGGGGACAAGGGAGGCTTCTGCGGTTTCTCACATCGCCCATGGAACCCACGGGTCTGCTCCTGTGAGAGACACAGACACAGAGACAGAGAAGGGGACAGAGAATGAACCCAGGACAGAGGGAACCAGGAGAAGTCACAGACTCCATCAGCTTAGAAATGAAATCCCGGCATTTTGTGCCATTCTGTTCCTGACAGGGCCGTCACATTGGCCATCCAACCTGGAGGGCAGGGGTTTCCACAGAGATGTGTGACCAGGACTCAGGTGTGCCAGGAGCCACTGTGGGGACGGCCCAGCGCATGGGCACAGACGAGGCCCGTGGACCTGAGCCTAACAGTAATGGGAGCCCCTGGAATCCTGTGTTGGGAGAGGTCAAGGTCAGAATCAGTTCATTACTACCTTCCCACAGGGGCTGGGACACAGGCAGTTGTGGCGTGGCTTTGCCCGGACCCCAGAGCAGATTCAAGCCCCTCTGAGCTGTGTTCCATGACAAGCGCAGCCCCTGGCTCATCCTTGCATTGTCAGCTTGGCACCAGCCTCCTGTGATAGCAGGCACGGAACATTTGGAGAGGTCCCTAACACTAACCTTAAACTGTACCCTAAACCTACCCCGTACCCTAACCCCAACACCTACCAGAACACTAACGCCTAACCCTACCCCTGAACCGAACCCAAACCCTAAAGCGTACCCTAACCCTAACCCGTACCCTAAATGGTAGCCTAACCCTAAACCCTACCCTGTACGGTAAACCGTGCCCTAACCCCTACCCTATCTCTAACCCGTACCCTAACCCGTACCCTAACCCATGCCCTAACCAGTACCCTAACTCTAACCCTAACCCTCGGTCAACGGGAGGAAAGAGGAAATCCCCGGAAGTGTGGGGTTCATGAGACATTTGACCGCCAGTCCTGACAGGAAGATGACACTGTGCCAAATGGACCTGCTGATTTCTCAGAACACTGACATCCTGTGAAATGCTACATCACTGACCCACAGGCTGATGTTCCAAACCTTGGGTCTCCTAGATCCAGAGCAGAGAAGTGCTGTCAGGTGGGGATCAGTAGGTCCTCCGACCTATGGCCTGCACACCTGCTTCCATTTCTGGGAGAAGGGGAAACACACACTTGTTTTTAAGTAGTCATTATCTTCATTCTAAAGTAGACCCATGACCTTGACCTTTTTGGAAAAGCGAAATGACTCTTCCAAATGAAGACCTCAACTCATCTGTTCCTCATGCAACCTGAGTGCGACCAGGTTGACCCAGGCTCCAAGCCCCACCTGGAGGATCCTCCTGTACCATCTTGACAGCCCATGACCGGCACCAGCACCCCCGGGGGCACAATGCTGAATTTGGGGGAGGGCTCTGGGCCTTTTGGCCACCACACCTGTGCCCGGGGAAGCGGGAACCGGGAGGATCCTCCCAGATGATCCTCATGGAACCTTAGCAACATCCCTGGGGACGTGGGGCACAATGCCGAAGCTTGAGGACGGCTCTGGGGTTTCTTGCCACCCACACCTGTGCCTGGGGGGGCAGCGGGAACCTGGAGGGCCCTCCCAGACAATCCCAACGGACTATTAGCACCATCCCTGGGGAACATGGGGCACAATGCTGAAATTGGGGGATGGCCCTGGGGCTTGTCGCTACCGCACCTGTGCCTAGGGGAGCAGGAACCTGAAGGAACCTCCCAGATCATCATAACAGACCATGACCACCATCGCCCTGAGGACATGGGGCACAATGCTCAGTTGGAGTCCCTTGGTCCTGAAACCAGCAGGAACGGAGCTCAAAGGACAGAGAGGCGCCTCCAGGAGAATTTCCATCCAGGGAAAAGCGGCCCACTGGAGGGCACAGAAGCAGCAACCCCACCGACCCGCAGGCCATTTGAACAGGATCACCTCCTGCACTTACTTAGCACGTTGTCCGTCTTCGTGTGTGGACCGTGACTGGCCCGCTCAGGGATGGTGCGCTTCCAGAGGAGGGCTAGAAACTTTTCAGTGCTTGCTCGTGGGTCAGAGGACCAAAGCCCAAGGAAGCAGAGGCTATCCTTCTTCCTCTGGGGCTGGGGAAGTCAGCCACCGACCTGGGGCGGGACCGGGCCCAGGAGTGTGTTCTTTCTGAAGCCACTGCCTTCGGTGGGTGTTGCTTTGCCTAAAAAAGGCCCACTCACCCCAGAGTCAGGAGCAGTGACAGGCTGTCTCCAACCCTAGCCCAGGACCACGACCCGAAACCATCCTGCCTTTGGGAGGACAGGTCTCCTGCAGGAGCCTGGGAGGGGACTGGCCCCTCTCCCACCCCGGGCTCCAGGATGCCCGGGACCTGCAAGGGCTCTTCATCTGAGGAGGAGTCTTGGAGAACAAGTGTATCTCGTCAGCCCAGCAAGTGAAATAACCAAAGCCCAAGGCTCAGGTTCTAACAGAAGCAGAATTTCAAAGTACTGTTTGGGGGAAGCCTCCTCCCCTCTTATGTGGCATTGGGGGTCCCCAAGGAAAGCCTTCTTTCGTCTCCTTCCCTCAGAGAGAGGAGCTGACCCCAAGTCCCGCGGTCCCCACCGTGTCCCAGTGCTGAGGAAGAGCCACACGCAGGGGCCTGGTGTCAGGAGTGTGGTCGGCCACTGCTCCTGGGCTCCCAGCCAGTGGTCTGGCGGCTACGTGGAAGAGCTAAATTGATTTTGGGGGAAGGAGTGCTCACTGCCCACACCGCTCACCATCCCCCTCTGCACTCTGCAATCCAGGCTCGGTGCCCGGCTCACGTCCATCACCAGCACTCCACATGTTTCCGCCATGGGAGGGATCATTCAGCCTCACCCCATTGCACAGAAGAGGAAAGCGAGGCCCAGCGAGGAGAGGTTAAATGGCTCCAGTCCCAGAGCTGTTCAGCAGAGAACCTGGAAAGCCAGGCCTCCAGAGCCCCTGCTAGACCAGCCAGAGACTCCCTGAGGTGAAAGTGAGCCGTCCCCTGCCTGACCAGGCACGCAATGGCCCCTGACCTTCATGATGGCCTGTTCTTGACCGTGAAGATGAGCTGGCCGACTAGGAGGTGGAGTTCAGCTGGTGGGACAGGCTGTAGCTACAGGACAGAGTGACACATCTGAGCTAGCAGGGGCCACACTCTGGTCTCCCTCCCGGAGCCAGACCAGGAGCTGGAATCTCGGTGCCCGAGGGGCCGGCACACAACAGGGTCTGCACTGACCAGGGATCCATGGCCCCCAGGGAGAGTCCACTCTGCCCTATCCCCGCTCCTGCCTGGCCTCACCTCTCCTCACTGTGTCGCTGCAGGACCCGGAACCAGGCCCCATACGGACGGGGGGACAGTCCGGGCTGATGGTCAGGGTTCCCCAAGGGACCCAGGGTGTGGCCAGGGCACTGGGAAAAGACAAGGTCTGGGTTCCGGTGTCCAACACCACCCTGCGAACTTGGGAGTAGTAAGAGATACCCTCCCCCAAGTCCGGAGGGCTATAGCACAAAAGGCCTCAGCTTACTCTGATGTCACTTGGGCTGCAGAGATGTAGTGTCCCAAGGGTGCCACAGTCTTATAGAAGTGCCTCTCGGCCTTGGATATCCATCCCCGACCCCCTGTGATCCCAGTCTTGGGAAAATGTTTTCTAACCCCTCGAGGTCCTTCTCAGCAGAGGACAGACTCGGGGCTTGGGGGCCTTAGGACCTGGCTACGCAGAAGGTGGAAGAGCACAGGGCCACCAGTCTGAAGACCAAGGTCAGGGCCCTTCTTGTTTCAGCCTCAGGGTCCCCATGTGGAAGAGAATCCAGAATCACTGCTCCGGTCAGGTTGAGGAGGCCTTAGGAAGGAATGGGGCACCAGGACCGGAGAGGGAAACGGGGACAAGGGAGGCTTCTGCGGTTTCTCACATCGCCCATGGAACCCACGGGTCTGCTCCTGTGAGAGACACAGACACAGAGACAGAGAAGGGGACAGAGAATGAACCCAGGACAGAGGGAACCAGGAGAAGTCACAGACTCCATCAGCTTAGAAATGAAATCCCGGCATTTTGTGCCATTCTGTTCCTGACAGGGCCGTCACATTGGCCATCCAACCTGGAGGGCAGGGGTTTCCACAGAGATGTGTGACCAGGACTCAGGTGTGCCAGGAGCCACTGTGGGGACGGCCCAGCGCATGGGCACAGACGAGGCCCGTGGACCTGAGCCTAACAGTAATGGGAGCCCCTGGAATCCTGTGTTGGGAGAGGTCAAGGTCAGAATCAGTTCATTACTACCTTCCCACAGGGGCTGGGACACAGGCAGTTGTGGGGTGGCTTTGCCCGGACCCCAGAGCAGATTCAAGCCCCTCTGAGCTGTGTTCCATGACAAGCGCAGCCCCTGGCTCATCCTTGCATTGTCAGCTTGGCACCAGCCTCCTGTGATAGCAGGCACGGAACATTTGGAGAGGTCCCTAACACTAACCTTAAACTGTACCCTAAACCTACCCCGTACCCTAACCCCAACACCTACCAGAACACTAACGCCTAACCCTACCCCTGAACCGAACCCAAACCCTAAAGCGTACCCTAACCCTAACCCGTACCCTAAATGGTAGCCTAACCCTAAACCCTACCCTGTACGGTAAACCGTGCCCTAACCCCTACCCTATCTCTAACCCGTACCCTAACCCGTACCCTAACCCATGCCCTAACCAGTACCCTAACTCTAACCCTAACCCTCGGTCAACGGGAGGAAAGAGGAAATCCCCGGAAGTGTGGGGTTCATGAGACATTTGACCGCCAGTCCTGACAGGAAGATGACACTGTGCCAAATGGACCTGCTGATTTCTCAGAACACTGACATCCTGTGAAATGCTACATCACTGACCCACAGGCTGATGTTCCAAACCTTGGGTCTCCTAGATCCAGAGCAGAGAAGTGCTGTCAGGTGGGGATAAGTAGGTCCTCCGACCTATGGCCTGCACACCTTCTTCCATTTCTGGGAGAAGGGGAAACACACACTTGTTTTTAAGTAGTCATTATCTTCATTCTAAAGTAGACCCATGACCTTGACCTTTTTGGAAAAGCGAAATGACTCTTCCAAATGAAGACCTCAACTCATCTGTTCCTCATGCAACCTGAGTGCGACCAGGTTTACCCAGGCTCCAAGCCCCACCTGGAGGATCCTCCTGTACCATCTTGACAGCCCATGACCGGCACCAGCACCCCCGGGGGCACAATGCTGAATTTGGGGGAGGGCTCTGGGCCTTTTGGCCACCACACCTGTGCCGGGGAAGCGGGAACCGGGAGGATCCTCCCAGATGATCCTCATGGAACCTTAGCAACATCCCTGAGGACATGGGGCACAATGCTGAAGCTTGAGGACGGCTCTGGGGTTTCTTGCCACCCACACCTGTGCCTGGGGGGGCAGCGGGAACCTGGAGGGCCCTCCCAGACAATCCCAACGGACTATTAGCACCATCCCTGGGGAACATGGGGCACAATGCTGAAATTGGGGGATGGCCCTGGGGCTTGTCGCTACCGCACCTGTGCCTAGGGGAGCAGGAACCTGAAGGAACCTCCCAGATCATCATAACAGACCATGACCACCATCGCCCTGAGGACATGGGGCACAATGCTCAGTTGGAGTCCCTTGGTCCTGAAACCAGCAGGAACGGAGCTCAAAGGACAGAGAGGCGCCTCCAGGAGAATTTCCATCCAGGGAAAAGCGGCCCACTGGAGGGCACAGAAGCAGCAACCCCACCGACCCGCAGGCCATTTGAACAGGATCAACTCCTGCACTTACTTAGCACGTTGTCCGTCTTCGTGTGTGGACCGTGACTGGCCCGCTCAGGGATGGTGCGCTTCCAGAGGAGGGCTAGAAACTTTTCAGTGCTTGCTCGTGGGTCAGAGGACCAAAGCCCAAGGAAGCAGAGGCTATCCTTCTTCCTCTGGGGCTGGGGAAGTCAGCCACCGACCTGGGGCGGGACCGGGCCCAGGAGTGTGTTCTTTCTGAAGCCACTGCCTTCGGTGGGTGTTGCTTTGCCTAAAAAAGGCCCACTCACCCCAGAGTCAGGAGCAGTGACAGGCTGTCTCCAACCCTAGCCCAGGACCACGACCCGAAACCATCCTGCCTTTGGGAGGACAGGTCTCCTGCAGGAGCCTGGGAGGGGACTGGCCCCTCTCCCACCCCGGGCTCCAGGATGCCCGGGACCTGCAAGAGCTCTTCATCTGAGGAGGAGTCTTGGAGAACAAGTGTATCTCGTCAGCCCAGCAAGTGAAATAACCAAAGCCCAAGGCTCAGGTTCTAACAGAAGCAGAATTTCAAAGTACTGTTTGGGGGAAGCCTCCTCCCCTCTTATGTGGCATTGGGGGTCCCCAAGGAAAGCCTTCTTTCGTCTCCTTCCCTCAGAGAGAGGAGCTGACCCCAAGTCCCCCGGTCCCCACCGTGTCCCAGTGCTGAGGAAGAGCCACACGCAGGGGCCTGGTGTCAGGAGTGTGGTCGGCCACTGCTCCTGGGCTCCCAGCCAGTGGTCTGGCGGCTACGTGGAAGAGCTAAATTGATTTTGGGGGAAGGAGTGCTCACTGCCCACACCGCTCACCATCCCCCTCTGCACTCTGCAATCCAGGCTCGGTGCCCGGCTTACGTCCATCACCAGCACTCCACATGTTTCCGCCATGGGAGGGATCATTCAGCCTCACCCCATTGCACAGAAGAGGAAAGCGAGGCCCAGCGAGGAGAGGTTAAATGGCTCCAGTCCCAGAGCTGTTCAGCAGAGAACCTGGAAAGCCAGGCCTCCAGAGCCCCTGCTAGACCAGCCAGAGACTCCCTGAGGTGAAAGTGAGCCGTCCCCTGCCTGACCAGGCACGCAATGGCCCCTGACCTTCATGATGGCCTGTTCTTGACCGTGAAGATGAGCTGGCCGACTAGGAGGTGGAGTTCAGCTGGTGGGACAGGCTGTAGCTACAGGACAGAGTGACACATCTGAGCTAGCAGGGGCCACACTCTGGTCTCCCTCCCGGAGCCAGACCAGGAGCTGGAATCTCGGTGCCCGAGGG
Organism: Eumetopias jubatus; assembly: GCF_037043125.1. Taxonomy (NCBI): domain Eukaryota; kingdom Metazoa; phylum Chordata; class Mammalia; order Carnivora; family Otariidae; genus Eumetopias; species Eumetopias jubatus. The sequence goes on from NW_028274856.1 coordinate 855,388, forward strand.
GCCGGCACACAACAGGGTCTGCACTGACCAGGGATCCATGGCCCCCAGGGAGAGTCCACTCTGCCCTCTCCCCGCTCCTGCCTGGCCTCACCTCTCCTCACTGTGTCACTGCAGGACCCGGAACCAGGCCCCATACGGACGGGGGGACAGTCCGGGCTGATGGTCAGGGTTCCCCAAGGGACCCAGGGTGTGGCCAGGGCACTGGGAAAAGACAAGGTCTGGGTTCCGGTGTCCAACACCACCCTGCGAACTTGGGAGTAGTAAGAGATACCCTCCCCCAAGTCCGGAGGGCTATAGCACAAAAGGCCTCAGCTTACTCTGATGTCACTTGGGCTGCAGAGATGTAGTGTCCCAAGGGTGCCACAGTCTTATAGAAGTGCCTCTCGGCCTTGGATATCCATCCCCGACCCCCTGTGATCCCAGTCTTGGGAAAATGTTTTCTAACCCCTCGAGGTCCTTCTCAGCAGAGGACAGACTCGGGGCTTGGGCGCCTTAGGACCTGGCTACGCAGAAGGTGGAAGAGCACAGGGCCACCAGTCTGAAGACCAAGGTCAGGGCCCTTCTTGTTTCAGCCTCAGGGTCCCCATGTGGAAGAGAATCCAGAATCACTGCTCCGGTCAGGTTGAGGAGGCCTTAGGAAGGAATGGGGCACCAGGACCGGAGAGGGAAACGGGGACAAGGGAGGCTTCTGCGGTTTCTCACATCGCCCATGGAACCCACGGGTCTGCTCCTGTGAGAGACACAGACACAGAGACAGAGAAGGGGACAGAGAATGAACCCAGGACAGAGGGAACCAGGAGAAGTCACAGACTCCATCAGCTTAGAAATGAAATCCCGGCATTTTGTGCCATTCTGTTCCTGACAGGGCCGTCACATTGGCCATCCAACCTGGAGGGCAGGGGTTTCCACAGAGATGTGTGACCAGGACTCAGGTGTGCCAGGAGCCACTGTGGGGACGGCCCAGCGCATGGGCACAGACGAGGCCCGTGGACCTGAGCCTAACAGTAATGGGAGCCCCTGGAATCCTGTGTTGGGAGAGGTCAAGGTCAGAATCAGTTCATTACTACCTTCCCACAGGGGCTGGGACACAGGCAGTTGTGGGGTGGCTTTGCCCGGACCCCAGAGCAGATTCAAGCCCCTCTGAGCTGTGTTCCATGACAAGCGCAGCCCCTGGCTCATCCTTGCATTGTCAGCTTGGCACCAGCCTCCTGTGATAGCAGGCACGGAACATTTGGAGAGGTCCCTAACACTAACCTTAAACTGTACCCTAAACCTACCCCGTACCCTAACCCCAACACCTACCAGAACACTAACGCCTAACCCTACCCCTGAACCGAACCCAAACCCTAAAGCGTACCCTAACCCTAACCCGTACCCTAAATGGTAGCCTAACCCTAAACCCTACCCTGTACGGTAAACCGTGCCCTAACCCCTACCCTATCTCTAACCCGTACCCTAACCCGTACCCTAACCCATGCCCTAACCAGTACCCTAACTCTAACCCTAACCCTCGGTCAACGGGAGGAAAGAGGAAATCCCCGGAAGTGTGGGGTTCATGAGACATTTGACCGCCAGTCCTGACAGGAAGATGACACTGTGCCAAATGGACCTGCTGATTTCTCAGAACACTGACATCCTGTGAAATGCTACATCACTGACCCACAGGCTGATGTTCCAAACCTTGGGTCTCCTAGATCCAGAGCAGAGAAGTGCTGTCAGGTGGGGATCAGTAGGTCCTCCGACCTATGGCCTGCACACCTGCTTCCATTTCTGGGAGAAGGGGAAACACACACTTGTTTTTAAGTAGTCATTATCTTCATTCTAAAGTAGACCCATGACCTTGACCTTTTTGGAAAAGCGAAATGACTCTTCCAAATGAAGACCTCAACTCATCTGTTCCTCATGCAACCTGAGTGCGACCAGGTTGACCCAGGCCCCAAACCCCACCTGGAGGATCCTCCTGTACCATCTTGACAGCCCATGACCGGCACCAGCACCCCCGGGGGCACAATGCTGAATTTGGGGGAGGGCTCTGGGCCTTTTGGCCACCACACCTGTGCCCGGGGAAGCGGGAACCGGGAGGATCCTCCCAGATGATCCTCATGGAACCTTAGCAACATCCCTGAGGACATGGGGCACAATGCTGAAGCTTGAGGACGGCTCTGGGGATTCTTGCCACCCACACCTGTGCCTGGGGGGGCAGCGGGAACCTGGAGGGCCCTCCCAGACAATCCCAACGGACTATTAGCACCATCCCTGGGGAACATGGGGCACAATGCTGAAATTGGGGGATGGCCCTGGGGCTTGTCGCTACCGCACCTGTGCCTAGGGGAGCAGGAACCTGAAGGAACCTCCCAGATCATCATAACAGACCATGACCACCATCGCCCTGAGGACATGGGGCACAATGCTCAGTTGGAGTCCCTTGGTCCTGAAACCAGCAGGAACGGAGCTCAAAGGACAGAGAGGCGCCTCCAGGAGAATTTCCATCCAGGGAAAAGCGGCCCACTGGAGGGCACAGAAGCAGCAACCCCACCGACCCGCAGGCCATTTGAACAGGATCACCTCCTGCACTTACTTAGCACGTTGTCCGTCTTCGTGTGTGGACCGTGACTGGCCCGCTCAGGGATGGTGCGCTTCCAGAGGAGGGCTAGAAACTTTTCAGTGCTTGCTCGTGGGTCAGAGGACCAAAGCCCAAGGAAGCAGAGGCTATCCTTCTTCCTCTGGGGCTGGGGAAGTCAGCCACCGACCTGGGGCGGGACCGGGCCCAGGAGTGTGTTCTTTCTGAAGCCACTGCCTTCGGTGGGTGTTGCTTTGCCTAAAAAAGGCCCACTCACCCCAGAGTCAGGAGCAGTGACAGGCTGTCTCCAACCCTAGCCCAGGACCACGACCCGAAACCATCCTGCCTTTGGGAGGACAGGTCTCCTGCAGGAGCCTGGGAGGGGACTGGCCCCTCTCCCACCCCGGGCTCCAGGATGCCCGGGACCTGCAAGAGCTCTTCATCTGAGGAGGAGTCTTGGAGAACAAGTGTATCTCGTCAGCCCAGCAAGTGAAATAACCAAAGCCCAAGGCTCAGGTTCTAACAGAAGCAGAATTTCAAAGTACTGTTTGGGGGAAGCCTCCTCCCCTCTTATGTGGCATTGGGGGTCCCCAAGGAAAGCCTTCTTTCGTCTCCTTCCCTCAGAGAGAGGAGCTGACCCCAAGTCCCCCGGTCCCCACCGTGTCCCAGTGCTGAGGAAGAGCCACACGCAGGGGCCTGGTGTCAGGAGTGTGGTCGGCCACTGCTCCTGGGCTCCCAGCCAGTGGTCTGGCGGCTACGTGGAAGACCTAAATTGATTTTGGGGGAAGGAGTGCTCACTGCCCACACCACTCACCATCCCCCTCTGCACTCTGCAATCCAGGCTCGGTGCCCGGCTTACGTCCATCACCAGCACTCCACATGTTTCCGCCATGGGAGGGATCATTCAGCCTCACCCCATTGCACAGAAGAGGAAAGCGAGGCCCAGCGAGGAGAGGTTAAATGGCTCCAGTCCCAGAGCTGTTCAGCAGAGAACCTGGAAAGCCAGGCCTCCAGAGCCCCTGCTAGACCAGCCAGAGACTCCCTGAGGTGAAAGTGAGCCGTCCCCTGCCTGACCAGGCACGCAATGGCCCCTGACCTTCATGATGGCCTGTTCTTGACCGTGAAGATGAGCTGGCCGACTAGGAGGTGGAGTTCAGCTGGTGGGACAGGCTGTAGCTACAGGACAGAGTGACACATCTGAGCTAGCAGGGGCCACACTCTGGTCTCCCTCCCGGAGCCAGACCAGGAGCTGGAATCTCGGTGCCCGAGGGGCCGGCACACAACAGGGTCTGCACTGACCAGGGATCCATGGCCCCCAGGGAGAGTCCACTCTGCCCTCTCCCCGCTCCTGCCTGGCCTCACCTCTCCTCACTGTGTCGCTGCAGGACCCGGAACCAGGCCCCATACGGACGGGGGGACAGTCCGGGCTGATGGTCAGGGTTCCCCAAGGGACCCAGGGTGTGGCCAGGGCACTGGGAAAAGACAAGGTCTGGGTTCCGGTGTCCAACACCACCCTGCGAACTTGGGAGTAGTAAGAGATACCCTCCCCCAAGTCCGGAGGGCTATAGCACAAAAGGCCTCAGCTTACTCTGATGTCACTTGGGCTGCAGAGATGTAGTGTCCCAAGGGTGCCACAGTCTTATAGAAGTGCCTCTCGGCCTTGGATATCCATCCCCGACCCCCTGTGATCCCAGTCTTGGGAAAATGTTTTCTAACCCCTCGAGGTCCTTCTCAGCAGAGGACAGACTCGGGGCTTGGGGGCCTTAGGACCTGGCTACGCAGAAGGTGGAAGAGCACAGGGCCACCAGTCTGAAGACCAAGGTCAGGGCCCTTCTTGTTTCAGCCTTAGGGTCCCCATGTGGAAGAGAATCCAGAATCACTGCTCCGGTCAGGTTGAGGAGGCCTTAGGAAGGAATGGGGCACCAGGACCGGAGAGGGAAACGGGGACAAGGGAGGCTTCTGCGGTTTCTCACATCGCCCATGGAACCCACGGGTCTGCTCCTGTGAGAGACACAGACACAGAGACAGAGAAGGGGACAGAGAATGAACCCAGGACAGAGGGAACCAGGAGAAGTCACAGACTCCATCAGCTTAGAAATGAAATCCCGGCATTTTGTGCCATTCTGTTCCTGACAGGGCCGTCACATTGGCCATCCAACCTGGAGGGCAGGGGTTTCCACAGAGATGTGTGACCAGGACTCAGGTGTGCCAGGAGCCACTGTGGGGACGGCCCAGCGCATGGGCACAGACGAGGCCCGTGGACCTGAGCCTAACAGTAATGGGAGCCCCTGGAATCCTGTGTTGGGAGAGGTCAAGGTCAGAATCAGTTCATTACTACCTTCCCACAGGGGCTGGGACACAGGCAGTTGTGGGGTGGCTTTGCCCGGACCCCAGAGCAGATTCAAGCCCCTCTGAGCTGTGTTCCATGACAAGCGCAGCCCCTGGCTCATCCTTGCATTGTCAGCTTGGCACCAGCCTCCTGTGATAGCAGGCACGGAACATTTGGAGAGGTCCCTAACACTAACCTTAAACTGTACCCTAAACCTACCCCGTACCCTAACCCCAACACCTACCAGAACACTAACGCCTAACCCTACCCCTGAACCGAACCCAAACCCTAAAGCGTACCCTAACCCTAACCCGTACCCTAAATGGTAGCCTAACCCTAAACCCTACCCTGTACGGTAAACCGTGCCCTAACCCCTACCCTATCTCTAACCCGTACCCTAACCCATGCCCTAACCAGTACCCTAACTCTAACCCTAACCCTCGGTCAACGGGAGGAAAGAGGAAATCCCCGGAAGTGTGGGGTTCATGAGACATTTGACCGCCAGTCCTGACAGGAAGATGACACTGTGCCAAATGGACCTGCTGATTTCTCAGAACACTGACATCCTGTGAAATGCTACATCACTGACCCACAGGCTGATATTCCAAACCTTGGGTCTCCTAGATCCAGAGCAGAGAAGTGCTGTCAGGTGGGGATCAGTAGGTCCTCCGACCTATGGCCTGCACACCTGCTTCCATTTCTGGGAGAAGGGGAAACACACACTTGTTTTTAAGTAGTCATTATCTTCATTCTAAAGTAGACCCATGACCTTGACCTTTTTGGAAAAGCGAAATGACTCTTCCAAATGAAGACCTCAACTCATCTGTTCCTCATGCAACCTGAGTGCGACCAGGTTGACCCAGGCTCCAAACCCCACCTGGAGGATCCTCCTGTACCATCTTGACAGCCCATGACCGGCACCAGCACCCCCGGGGGCACAATGCTGAATTTGGGGGAGGGCTCTGGGCCTTTTGGCCACCACACCTGTGCCCGGGGAAGCGGGAACCGGGAGGATCCTCCCAGATGATCCTCATGGAACCTTAGCAACATCCCTGAGGACATGGGGCACAATGCTGAAGCTTGAGGACGGCTCTGGGGATTCTTGCCACCCACACCTGTGCCTGGGGGGGCAGCGGGAACCTGGAGGGCCCTCCCAGACAATCCCAACGGACTATTAGCACCATCCCTGGGGAACATGGGGCACAATGCTGAAATTGGGGGATGGCCCTGGGGCTTGTCGCTACCGCACCTGTGCCTAGGGGAGCAGGAACCTGAAGGAACCTCCCAGATCATCATAACAGACCATGACCACCATCGCCCTGAGGACATGGGGCACAATGCTCAGTTGGAGTCCCTTGGTCCTGAAACCAGCAGGAACGGAGCTCAAAGGACAGAGAGGCGCCTCCAGGAGAATTTCCATCCAGGGAAAAGCGGCCCACTGGAGGGCACAGAAGCAGCAACCCCACCGACCCGCAGGCCATTTGAACAGGATCACCTCCTGCACTTACTTAGCACGTTGTCCGTCTTCGTGTGTGGACCGTGACTGGCCCGCTCAGGGATGGTGCGCTTCCAGAGGAGGGCTAGAAACTTTTCAGTGCTTGCTCGTGGGTCAGAGGACCAAAGCCCAAGGAAGCAGAGGCTATCCTTCTTCCTCTGGGGCTGGGGAAGTCAGCCACCGACCTGGGGCGGGACCGGGCCCAGGAGTGTGTTCTTTCTGAAGCCACTGCCTTCGGTGGGTGTTGCTTTGCCTAAAAAAGGCCCACTCACCCCAGAGTCAGGAGCAGTGACAGGCTGTCTCCAACCCTAGCCCAGGACCACGACCCGAAACCATCCTGCCTTTGGGAGGACAGGTCTCCTGCAGGAGCCTGGGAGGGGACTGGCCCCTCTCCCACCCCGGGCTCCAGGATGCCCGGGACCTGCAAGAGCTCTTCATCTGAGGAGGAGTCTTGGAGAACAAGTGTATCTCGTCAGCCCAGCAAGTGAAATAACCAAAGCCCAAGGCTCAGGTTCTAACAGAAGCAGAATTTCAAAGTACTGTTTGGGGGAAGCCTCCTCCCCTCTTATGTGGCATTGGGGGTCCCCAAGGAAAGCCTTCTTTCGTCTCCTTCCCTCAGAGAGAGGAGCTGACCCCAAGTCCCGCGGTCCCCACCGTGTCCCAGTGCTGAGGAAGAGCCACACGCAGGGGCCTGGTGTCAGGAGTGTGGTCGGCCACTGCTCCTGGGCTCCCAGCCAGTGGTCTGGCGGCTACGTGGAAGAGCTAAATTGATTTTGGGGGAAGGAGTGCTCACTGCCCACACCGCTCACCATCCCCCTCTGCACTCTGCAATCCAGGCTCGGTGCCCGGCTTACGTCCATCACCAGCACTCCACATGTTTCCGCCATGGGAGGGATCATTCAGCCTCACCCCATTGCACAGAAGAGGAAAGCGAGGCCCAGCGAGGAGAGGTTAAATGGCTCCAGTCCCAGAGCTGTTCAGCAGAGAACCTGGAAAGCCAGGCCTCCAGAGCCCCTGCTAGACCAGCCAGAGACTCCCTGAGGTGAAAGTGAGCCGTCCCCTGCCTGACCAGGCACGCAATGGCCCCTGACCTTCATGATGGCCTGTTCTTGACCGTGAAGATGAGCTGGCCGACTAGGAGGTGGAGTTCAGCTGGTGGGACAGGCTGTAGCTACAGGACAGAGTGACACATCTGAGCTAGCAGGGGCCACACTCTGGTCTCCCTCCCGGAGCCAGACCAGGAGCTGGAATCTCGGTGCCCGAGGGGCCGGCACACAACAGGGTCTGCACTGACCAGGGATCCATGGCCCCCAGGGAGAGTCCACTCTGCCCTCTCCCCGCTCCTGCCTGGCCTCACCTCTCCTCACTGTGTCGCTGCAGGACCCGGAACCAGGCCCCATAGGGACGGGGGGACAGTCCGGGCTGATGGTCAGGGTTCCCCAAGGGACCCAGGGTGTGGCCAGGGCACTGGGAAAAGACAAGGTCTGGGTTCCGGTGTCCAACACCACCCTGCGAACTTGGGAGTAGTAAGAGATACCCTCCCCCAAGTCCGGAGGGCTATAGCACAAAAGGCCTCAGCTTACTCTGATGTCACTTGGGCTGCAGAGATGTAGTGTCCCAAGGGTGCCACAGTCTTATAGAAGTGCCTCTCGGCCTTGGATATCCATCCCCGAACCCCTGTGATCCCAGTCTTGGGAAAATGTTTTCTAACCCCTCGAGGTCCTTCTCAGCACAGGACAGACTCGGGGCTTGGGGGCCTTAGGACCTGGCTACGCAGAAGGTGGAAGAGCACAGGGCCACCAGTCTGAAGACCAAGGTCAGGGCCCTTCTTGTTTCAGCCTCAGGGTCCCCATGTGGAAGAGAATCCAGAATCACTGCTCCGGTCAGGTTGAGGAGGCCTTAGGAAGGAATGGGGCACCAGGACCGGAGAGGGAAACGGGGACAAGGGAGGCTTCTGCGGTTTCTCACATCGCCCATGGAACCCACGGGTCTGCTCCTGTGAGAGACACAGACACAGAGACAGAGAAGGGGACAGAGAATGAACCCAGGACAGAGGGAACCAGGAGAAGTCACAGACTCCATCAGCTGAGAAATGACATCCCGGCATTTTGTGCCATTCTGTTCCTGACAGGGCCGTCACATTGGCCATCCACCCTGGAGGGCAGGGGTTTCCACAGAGATGTGTGACCAGGACTCAGGTGTGCCAGGAGCCACTGTGCGGACGGCCCAGCGCATGGGCACAGACGAGGCCCGTGGACCTGAGCCTAACAGTAATGGGAGCCCCTGGAATCCTGTGTTGGGAGAGGTCAAGGTCAGAATCAGTTCATTACTACCTTCCCACAGGGGCTAGGACACAGGCAGGTGTGGGGTGGCTTTGCCCGGACCCCAGAGCAGATTCAAGCCCCTCTGAGCTGTGTTCCATGACAAGCGCAGCCCCTGGCTCATCCTTGCATTGTCAGCTTGGCACCAGCCTCCTGTTTTAGCAGGCACGGAACATTTGGAGAGGTCCCTAACACTAACCTTAAACTGTACCCTAAACCTACCCCGTACCCTAACCCCAACACCTACCAGAACACTAACGCCTAACCCTACCCCTGAACCGAACCCAAACCCTAAAGCGTACCCTAACCCTAACCCGTACCCTAAATGGTAGCCTAACCCTAAACCCTACCCTGTACGGTAAACCGTGCCCTAACCCCTACCCTATCTCTAACCCGTACCCTAACCCGTACCCTAACCCATGCCCTAACCAGTACCCTAACTCTAACCCTAACCCTCGGTCAACGGGAGGAAAGAGGAAATCCCCGGAAGTGTGGGGTTCATGAGACATTTGACCGCCAGTCCTGACAGGAAGATGACACTGTGCCAAATGGACCTGCTGATTTCTCAGAACACTGACATCCTGTGAAATGCTACATCACTGACCCACAGGCTGATGTTCCAAACCTTGGGTCTCCTAGATCCAGAGCAGAGAAGTGCTGTCAGGTGGGGATCAGTAGGTCCTCCGACCTATGGCCTGCACACCTGCTTCCATTTCTGGGAGAAGGGGAAACACACACTTGTTTTTAAGTAGTCATTATCTTCATTCTAAAGTAGACCCATGACCTTGACCTTTTTGGAAAAGCGAAATGACTCTTCCAAATGAAGACCTCAACTCATCTGTTCCTCATGCAACCTGAGTGCGACCAGGTTGACCCAGGCTCCAAGCCCCACCTGGAGGATACTCCTGTACCATCTTGACAGCCCATGACCGGCACCAGCACCCCCGGGGGCACAATGCTGAATTTGGGGGAGGGCTCTGGGCCTTTTGGCCACCACACCTGTGCCCGGGGAAGCGGGAACCGGGAGGATCCTCCCAGATGATCCTCATGGAACCTTAGCAACATCCCTGAGGACATGGGGCACAATGCCGAAGCTTGAGGACGGCTCTGGGGATTCTTGCCACCCACACCTGTGCCTGGGGGGGCAGCGGGAACCTGGAGGGCCCTCGCAGACCATCCCAACGGACTATTAGCACCATCCCTGGGGAACATGGGGCACAATGCTGAAATTGGGGGATGGCCCTGGGGCTTGTCGCTACCGCACCTGTGCCTAGGGGAGCAGGAACCTGAAGGAACCTCCCAGATCATCATAACAGACCATGACCACCATCGCCCTGAGGACATGGGGCACAATGCTCAGTTGGAGTCCCTTGGTCCTGAAACCAGCAGGAACGGAGCTCAAAGGACAGAGAGGCGCCTCCAGGAGAATTTCCATCCAGGGAAAAGCGGCCCACTGGAGGGCACAGAAGCAGCAACCCCACCGACCCGCAGGCCATTTGAACAGGATCACCTCCTGCACTTACTTAGCACGTTGTCCGTCTTCGTGTGTGGACCGTGACTGGCCCGCTCAGGGATGGTGCGCTTCCAGAGGAGGGCTAGAAACTTTTCAGTGCTTGCTCGTGGGTCAGAGGACCAAAGCCCAAGGAAGCAGAGGCTATCCTTCTTCCTCTGGGGCTGGGGAAGTCAGCCACCGACCTGGGGCGGGACCGGGCCCAGGAGTGTGTTCTTTCTGAAGCCACTGCCTTCGGTGGGTGTGGCTTTGCCTAAAAAAGGCCCACTCACCCCAGAGTCAGGAGCAGTGACAGGCTGTCTCCAACCCTAGCCCAGGACCACGACCCGAAACCATCCTGCCTTTGGGAGGACAGGTCTCCTGCAGGAGCCTGGGAGGGGACTGGCCCCTCTCCCACCCCGGGCTCCAGGATGCCCGGGACCTGCAAGAGCTCTTCATCTGAGGAGGAGTCTTGGAGAACAAGTGTATCTCGTCAGCCCAGCAAGTGAAATAACCAAAGCCCAAGGCTCAGGTTCTAACAGAAGCAGAATTTCAAAGTACTGTTTGGGGGAAGCCTCCTCCCCTCTTATGTGGCATTGGGGGTCCCCAAGGAAAGCCTTCTTTCGTCTCCTTCCCTCAGAGAGAGGAGCTGACCCCAAGTCCCGCGGTCCCCACCGTGTCCCAGTGCTGAGGAAGAGCCACACGCAGGGGCCTGGTGTCAGGAGTGTGGTCGGCCACTGCTCCTGGGCTCCCAGCCAGTGGTCTGGCGGCTACGTGGAAGAGCTAAATTGATTTTGGGGGAAGGAGTGCTCACTGCCCACACCGCTCACCATCCCCCTCTGCACTCTGCAATCCAGGCTCGGTGCCCGGCTTACGTCCATCACCAGCACTCCACATGTTTCCGCCATGGGAGGGATCATTCAGCCTCACCCCATTGCACAGAAGAGGAAAGCGAGGCCCAGCGAGGAGAGGTTAAATGGCTCCAGTCCCAGAGCTGTTCAGCAGAGAACCTGGAAAGCCAGGCCTCCAGAGCCCCTGCTAGACCAGCCAGAGACTCCCTGAGGTGAAAGTGAGCCGTCCCCTGCCTGACCAGGCACGCAATGGCCCCTGACCTTCATGATGGCCTGTTCTTGACCGTGAAGATGAGCTGGCCGACTAGGAGGTGGAGTTCAGCTGGTGGGACAGGCTGTAGCTACAGGACAGAGTGACACATCTGAGCTAGCAGGGGCCACACTCTGGTCTCCCTCCCGGAGCCAGACCAGGAGCTGGAATCTCGGTGCCCGAGGGGCCGGCACACAAAAGGGTCTGCACTGACCAGGGATCCATGGCCCCCAGGGAGAGTCCACTCTGCCCTCTCCCCGCTCCTGCCTGGCCTCACCTCTCCTCACTGTGTCGCTGCAGGACCCGGAACCAGGCCCCATAGGGACGGGGGGACAGTCCGGTCTGATGGTCAGGGTTCCCCAAGGGACCCAGGGTGTGGCCAGGGCACTGGGAAAAGACAAGGTCTGGGTTCCGGTGTCCAACACCACCCTGCGAACTTGGGAGTAGTAAGAGATACCCTCCCCCAAGTCCGGAGGGCTATAGCACAAAAGGCCTCAGCTTACTCTGATGTCACTTGGGCTGCAGAGATGTAGTGTCCCAAGGGTGCCACAGTCTTATAGAAGTGCCTCTCGGCCTTGGATATCCATCCCCGAACCCCTGTGATCCCAGTCTTGGGAAAATGTTTTCTAACCCCTCGAGGTCCTTCTCAGCAGAGGACAGACTCGGGGCTTGGGGGCCTTAGGACCTGGCTACGCAGAAGGTGGAAGAGCACAGGGCCACCAGTCTGAAGACCAAGGTCAGGGCCCTACTTGTTTCAGCCTCAGGGTCCCCATGTGGAAGAGAATCCAGAATCACTGCTCCGGTCAGGTTGAGGAGGCCTTAGGAAGGAATGGGGCACCAGGACCGGAGAGGGAAACGGGGACAAGGGAGGCTTCTGCGGTTTCTCACATCGCCCATGGAACCCACGGGTCTGCTCCTGTGAGAGACACAGACACAGAGACAGAGAAGGGGACAGAGAATGAACCCAGGACAGAGGGAACCAGGAGAAGTCACAGACTCCATCAGCTTAGAAATGACATCCCGGCATTTTGTGCCATTCTGTTCCTGACAGGGCCGTCACATTGGCCATCCAACCTGGAGGGCAGGGGTTTCCACAGAGATGTGTGACCAGGACTCAGGTGTGCCAGGAGCCACTGTGGGGACGGCCCAGCGCATGGGCACAGACGAGGCCCGTGGACCTGAGCCTAACAGTAATGGGAGCCCCTGGAATCCTGTGTTGGGAGAGGTCAAGGTCAGAATCAGTTCATTACTACCTTCCCACAGGGGCTGGGACACAGGCAGGTGTGGGGTGGCTTTGCCTGGACCCCAGAGCAGATTCAAGCCCCTCTGAGCTGTGTTCCATGACAAGCGCAGCCCCTGGCTCATCCTTGCATTCTCAGCTTGGCACCAGCCTCCTGTGATAGCAGGCACGGAACATTTGGAGAGGTCCCTAACACTAAACTTAAACTGTACCCTAAACCTACCCCGTACCCTAACCCCAACACCTACCAGAACACTAACGCCTAACCCTACCCCTGAACCGAACCCAAACCCTAAAGCGTACCCTAACCCTAACCCGTACCCTAAATGGTAGCCTAACCCTAAACCCTACCCTGTACGGTAAACCGTGCCCTAACCCCTACCCTATCTCTAACCCGTACCCTAACCCGTACCCTAACCCATGCCCTAACCAGTACCCTAACTCTAACCCTAACCCTCGGTCAACGGGAGGAAAGAGGAAATCCCCGGAAGTGTGGGGTTCATGAGACATTTGACCGCCAGTCCTGACAGGAAGATGACACTGTGCCAAATGGACCTGCTGATTTCTCAGAACACTGACATCCTGTGAAATGCTACATCACTGACCCACAGGCTGATGTTCCAAACCTTGGGTCTCCTAGATCCAGAGCAGAGAAGTGCTGTCAGGTGGGGATCAGTAGGTCCTCCGACCTATGGCCTGCACACCTGCTTCCATTTCTGGGAGAAGGGGAAACACACACTTGTTTTTAAGTAGTCATTATCTTCATTCTAAAGTAGACCCATGACCTTGACCTTTTTGGAAAAGCGAAATGACTCTTCCAAATGAAGACCTCAACTCATCTGTTCCTCATGCAACCTGAGTGCGACCAGGTTGACCCAGGCTCCAAGCCCCACCTGGAGGATCCTCCTGTACCATCTTGACAGCCCATGACCGGCACCAGCACCCCCGGGGGCACAATGCTGAATTTGGGGGAGGGCTCTGGGCCTTTTGGCCACCACACCTGTGCCCGGGGAAGCGGGAACCGGGAGGATCCTCCCAGATGATCCTCATGGAACCTTAGCAACATCCCTGGGGACGTGGGGCACAATGCCGAAGCTTGAGGACGGCTCTGGGGTTTCTTGCCACCCACACCTGTGCCTGGGGGGGCAGCGGGAACCTGGAGGGCCCTCCCAGACAATCCCAACGGACTATTAGCACCATCCCTGGGGAACATGGGGCACAATGCTGAAATTGGGGGATGGCCCTGGGGCTTGTCGCTACCGCACCTGTGCCTAGGGGAGCAGGAACCTGAAGGAACCTCCCAGATCATCATAACAGACCATGACCACCATCGCCCTGAGGACATGGGGCACAATGCTCAGTTGGAGTCCCTTGGTCCTGAAACCAGCAGGAACGGAGCTCAAAGGACAGAGAGGGGCCTCCAGGAGAATTTCCATCCAGGGAAAAGCGGCCCACTGGAGGGCACAGAAGCAGCAACCCCACCGACCCGCAGGCCATTTGAACAGGATCACCTCCTGCACTTACTTAGCACGTTGTCCGTCTTCGTGTGTGGACCGTGACTGGCCCGCTCAGGGATGGTGCGCTTCCAGAGGAGGGCTAGAAACTTTTCAGTGCTTGCTCGTGGGTCAGAGGACCAAAGCCCAAGGAAGCAGAGGCTATCCTTCTTCCTCTGGGGCTGGGGAAGTCAGCCACCGACCTGGGGCGGGACCGGGCCCAGGAGTGTGTTCTTTCTGAAGCCACTGCCTTCGGTGGGTGTTGCTTTGCCTAAAAAAGGCCCACTCACCCCAGAGTCAGGAGCAGTGACAGGCTGTCTCCAACCCTAGCCCAGGACCACGACCCGAAACCATCCTGCCTTTGGGAGGACAGGTCTCCTGCAGGAGCCTGGGAGGGGACTGGCCCCTCTCCCACCCCGGGCTCCAGGATGCCCGGGACCTGCAAGGGCTCTTCATCTGAGGAGGAGTCTTGGAGAACAAGTGTATCTCGTCAGCCCAGCAAGTGAAATAACCAAAGCCCAAGGCTCAGGTTCTAACAGAAGCAGAATTTCAAAGTACTGTTTGGGGGAAGCCTCCTCCCCTCTTATGTGGCATTGGGGGTCCCCAAGGAAAGCCTTCTTTCGTCTCCTTCCCTCAGAGAGAGGAGCTGACCCCAAGTCCCGCGGTCCCCACCGTGTCCCAGTGCTGAGGAAGAGCCACACGCAGGGGCCTGGTGTCAGGAGTGTGGTCGGCCACTGCTCCTGGGCTCCCAGCCAGTGGTCTGGCGGCTACGTGGAAGAGCTAAATTGATTTTGGGGGAAGGAGTGCTCACTGCCCACACCGCTCACCATCCCCCTCTGCACTCTGCAATCCAGGCTCGGTGCCCGGCTCACGTCCATCACCAGCACTCCACATGTTTCCGCCATGGGAGGGATCATTCAGCCTCACCCCATTGCACAGAAGAGGAAAGCGAGGCCCAGCGAGGAGAGGTTAAATGGCTCCAGTCCCAGAGCTGTTCAGCAGAGAACCTGGAAAGCCAGGCCTCCAGAGCCCCTGCTAGACCAGCCAGAGACTCCCTGAGGTGAAAGTGAGCCGTCCCCTGCCTGACCAGGCACGCAATGGCCCCTGACCTTCATGATGGCCTGTTCTTGACCGTGAAGATGAGCTGGCCGACTAGGAGGTGGAGTTCAGCTGGTGGGACAGGCTGTAGCTACAGGACAGAGTGACACATCTGAGCTAGCAGGGGCCACACTCTGGTCTCCCTCCCGGAGCCAGACCAGGAGCTGGAATCTCGGTGCCCGAGGGGCCGGCACACAACAGGGTCTGCACTGACCAGGGATCCATGGCCCCCAGGGAGAGTCCACTCTGCCCTCTCCCCGCTCCTGCCTGGCCTCACCTCTCCTCACTGTGTCGCTGCAGGACCCGGAACCAGGCCCCATACGGACGGGGGGACAGTCCGGGCTGATGGTCTGGGTTCCCCAAGGGACCCAGGGTGTGGCCAGGGCACTGGGAAAAGACAAGGTCTGGGTTCCGGTGTCCAACACCACCCTGCGAACTTGGGAGTAGTAAGAGATACCCTCCCCCAAGTCCGGAGGGCTATAGCACAAAAGGCCTCAGCTTACTCTGATGTCACTTGGGCTGCAGAGATGTAGTGTCCCAAGGGTGCCACAGTCTTATAGAAGTGCCTCTCGGCCTTGGATATCCATCCCCGACCCCCTGTGATCCCAGTCTTGGGAAAATGTTTTCTAACCCCTCGAGGTCCTTCTCAGCAGAGGACAGACTCGGGGCTTGGGGGCCTTAGGACCTGGCTACGCAGAAGGTGGAAGAGCACAGGGCCACCAGTCTGAAGACCAAGGTCAGGGCCCTACTTGTTTCAGCCTCAGGGTCCCCATGTGGAAGAGAATCCAGAATCACTGCTCCGGTCAGGTTGAGGAGGCCTTTTAAGGAATGGGGCACCAGGACCGGAGAGGGAAACGGGGACAAGGGAGGCTTCTGCGGTTTCTCACATCGCCCATGGAACCCACGGGTCTGCTCCTGTGAGAGACACAGACACAGAGACAGAGAAGGGGACAGAGAATGAACCCAGGACAGAGGGAACCAGGAGAAGTCACAGACTCCATCAGCTTAGAAATGAAATCCCGGCATTTTGTGCCATTCTGTTCCTGACAGGGCCGTCACATTGGCCATCCAACCTGGAGGGCAGGGGTTTCCACAGAGATGTGTGACCAGGACTCAGGTGTGCCAGGAGCCACTGTGGGGACGGCCCAGCGCATGGGCACAGACGAGGCCCGTGGACCTGAGCCTAACAGTAATGGGAGCCCCTGGAATCCTGTGTTGGGAGAGGTCAAGGTCAGAATCAGTTCATTACTACCTTCCCACAGGGGCTGGGACACAGGCAGTTGTGGGGTGGCTTTGCCCGGACCCCAGAGCAGATTCAAGCCCCTCTGAGCTGTGTTCCATGACAAGCGCAGCCCCTGGCTCATCCTTGCATTGTCAGCTTGGCACCAGCCTCCTGTGATAGCAGGCACGGAACATTTGGAGAGGTCCCTAACACTAACCTTAAACTGTACCCTAAACCTACCCCGTACCCTAACCCCAACACCTACCAGAACACTAACGCCTAACCCTACCCCTGAACCGAACCCAAACCCTAAAGCGTACCCTAACCCTAACCCGTACCCTAAATGGTAGCCTAACCCTAAACCCTACCCTGTACGGTAAACCGTGCCCTAACCCCTACCCTATCTCTAACCCGTACCCTAACCCGTACCCTAACCCATGCCCTAACCAGTACCCTAACTCTAACCCTAACCCTCGGTCAACGGGAGGAAAGAGGAAATCCCCGGAAGTGTGGGGTTCATGAGACATTTGACCGCCAGTCCTGACAGGAAGATGACACTGTGCCAAATGGACCTGCTGATTTCTCAGAACACTGACATCCTGTGAAATGCTACATCACTGACCCACAGGCTGATGTTCCAAACCTTGGGTCTCCTAGATCCAGAGCAGAGAAGTGCTGTCAGGTGGGGATAAGTAGGTCCTCCGACCTATGGCCTGCACACCTGCTTCCATTTCTGGGAGAAGGGGAAACACACACTTGTTTTTAAGTAGTCATTATCTTCATTCTAAAGTAGACCCATGACCTTGACCTTTTTGGAAAAGCGAAATGACTCTTCCAAATGAAGACCTCAACTCATCTGTTCCTCATGCAACCTGAGTGCGACCAGGTTGACCCAGGCTCCAAACCCCACCTGGAGGATCCTCCTGTACCATCTTGACAGCCCATGACCGGCACCAGCACCCCCGGGGGCACAATGCTGAATTTGGGGGAGGGCTCTGGGCCTTTTGGCCACCACACCTGTGCCCGGGGAAGCGGGAACCGGGAGGATCCTCCCAGATGATCCTCATGGAACCTTAGCAACATCCCTGAGGACATGGGGCACAATGCTGAAGCTTGAGGACGGCTCTGGGGATTCTTGCCACCCACACCTGTGCCTGGGGGGGCAGCGGGAACCTGGAGGGCCCTCCCAGACAATCCCAACGGACTATTAGCACCATCCCTGGGGAACATGGGGCACAATGCTGAAATTGGGGGATGGCCCTGGGGCTTGTCGCTACCGCACCTGTGCCTAGGGGAGCAGGAACCTGAAGGAACCTCCCAGATCATCATAACAGACCATGACCACCATCGCCCTGAGGACATGGGGCACAATGCTCAGTTGGAGTCCCTTGGTCCTGAAACCAGCAGGAACGGAGCTCAAAGGACAGAGAGGCGCCTCCAGGAGAATTTCCATCCAGGGAAAAGCGGCCCACTGGAGGGCACAGAAGCAGCAACCCCACCGACCCGCAGGCCATTTGAACAGGATCACCTCCTGCACTTACTTAGCACGTTGTCCGTCTTCGTGTGTGGACCGTGACTGGCCCGCTCAGGGATGGTGCGCTTCCAGAGGAGGGCTAGAAACTTTTCAGTGCTTGCTCGTGGGTCAGAGGACCAAAGCCCAAGGAAGCAGAGGCTATCCTTCTTCCTCTGGGGCTGGGGAAGTCAGCCACCGACCTGGGGCGGGACCGGGCCCAGGAGTGTGTTCTTTCTGAAGCCACTGCCTTCGGTGGGTGTTGCTTTGCCTAAAAAAGGCCCACTCACCCCAGAGTCAGGAGCAGTGACAGGCTGTCTCCAACCCTAGCCCAGGACCACGACCCGAAACCATCCTGCCTTTGGGAGGACAGGTCTCCTGCAGGAGCCTGGGAGGGGACTGGCCCCTCTCCCACCCCGGGCTCCAGGATGCCCGGGACCTGCAAGAGCTCTTCATCTGAGGAGGAGTCTTGGAGAACAAGTGTATCTCGTCAGCCCAGCAAGTGAAATAACCAAAGCCCAAGGCTCAGGTTCTAACAGAAGCAGAATTTCAAAGTACTGTTTGGGGGAAGCCTCCTCCCCTCTTATGTGGCATTGGGGGTCCCCAAGGAAAGCCTTCTTTCGTCTCCTTCCCTCAGAGAGAGGAGCTGACCCCAAGTCCCGCGGTCCCCACCGTGTCCCAGTGCTGAGGAAGAGCCACACGCAGGGGCCTGGTGTCAGGAGTGTGGTCGGCCACTGCTCCTGGGCTCCCAGCCAGTGGTCTGGCGGCTACGTGGAAGAGCTAAATTGATTTTGGGGGAAGGAGTGCTCACTGCCCACACCGCTCACCATCCCCCTCTGCACTCTGCAATCCAGGCTTGGTGCCCGGCTCACGTCCATCACCAGCACTCCACATGTTTCCGCCATGGGAGGGATCATTCAGCCTCACCCCATTGCACAGAAGAGGAAAGCGAGGCCCAGCGAGGAGAGGTTAAATGGCTCCAGTCCCAGAGCTGTTCAGCAGAGAACCTGGAAAGCCAGGCCTCCAGAGCCCCTGCTAGACCAGCCAGAGACTCCCTGAGGTGAAAGTGAGCCGTCCCCTGCCTGACCAGGCACGCAATGGCCCCTGACCTTCATGATGGCCTGTTCTTGACCGTGAAGATGAGCTGGCCGACTAGGAGGTGGAGTTCAGCTGGTGGGACAGGCTGTAGCTACAGGACAGAGTGACACATCTGAGCTAGCAGGGGCCACACTCTGGTCTCCCTCCCGGAGCCAGACCAGGAGCTGGAATCTCGGTGCCCGAGGGGCCGGCACACAACAGGGTCTGCACTGACCAGGGATCCATGGCCCCCAGGGAGAGTCCACTCTGCCCTCTCCCCGCTCCTGCCTGGCCTCACCTCTCCTCACTGTGTCGCTGCAGGACCCGGAACCAGGCCCCATACGGACGGGGGGACAGTCCGGGCTGATGGTCAGGGTTCCCCAAGGGACCCAGGGTGTGGCCAGGGCACTGGGAAAAGACAAGGTCTGGGTTCCGGTGTCCAACACCACCCTGCGAACTTGGGAGGAGTAAGAGATACCCTCCCCCAAGTCCGGAGGGCTATAGCACAAAAGGCCTCAGCTTACTCTGATGTCACTTGGGCTGCAGAGATGTAGTGTCCCAAGGGTGCCACAGTCTTATAGAAGTGCCTCTCGGCCTTGGATATCCATCCCCGACCCCCTGTGATCCCAGTCTTGGGAAAATGTTTTCTAACCCCTCGAGGTCCTTCTCAGCAGAGGACAGACTCGGGGCTTGGGGGCCTTAGGACCTGGCTACGCAGAAGGTGGAAGAGCACAGGGCCACCAGTCTGAAGACCAAGGTCAGGGCCCTTCTTGTTTCAGCCTCAGGGTCCCCATGTGGAAGAGAATCCAGAATCACTGCTCCGGTCAGGTTGAGGAGGCCTTAGGAAGGAATGGGGCACCAGGACCGGAGAGGGAAACGGGGACAAGGGAGGCTTCTGCGGTTTCTCACATCGCCCATGGAACCCACGGGTCTGCTCCTGTGAGAGACACAGACACAGAGACAGAGAAGGGGACAGAGAATGAACCCAGGACAGAGGGAACCAGGAGAAGTCACAGACTCCATCAGCTTAGAAATGAAATCCCGGCATTTTGTGCCATTCTGTTCCTGACAGGGCCGTCACATTGGCCATCCAACCTGGAGGGCAGGGGTTTCCACAGAGATGTGTGACCAGGACTCAGGTGTGCCAGGAGCCACTGTGGGGACGGCCCAGCACATGGGCACAGACGAGGCCCGTGGACCTGAGCCTAACAGTAATGGGAGCCCCTGGAATCCTGTGTTGGGAGAGGTCAAGGTCAGAATCAGTTCATTACTACCTTCCCACAGGGGCTGGGACACAGGCAGTTGTGGGGTGGCTTTGCCCGGACCCCAGAGCAGATTCAAGCCCCTCTGAGCTGTGTTCCATGACAAGCGCAGCCCCTGGCTCATCCTTGCATTGTCAGCTTGGCACCAGCCTCCTGTGATAGCAGGCACGGAACATTTGGAGAGGTCCCTAACACTAACCTTAAACTGTACCCTAAACCTACCCCGTACCCTAACCCCAACACCTACCAGAACACTAACGCCTAACCCTACCCCTGAACCGAACCCAAACCCTAAAGCGTACCCTAACCCTAACCCGTACCCTAAATGGTAGCCTAACCCTAAACCCTACCCTGTACGGTAAACCGTGCCCTAACCCCTACCCTATCTCTAACCCGTACCCTAACCCGTACCCTAACCCATGCCCTAACCAGTACCCTAACTCTAACCCTAACCCTCGGTCAACGGGAGGAAAGAGGAAATCCCCGGAAGTGTGGGGTTCATGAGACATTTGACCGCCAGTCCTGACAGGAAGATGACACTGTGCCAAATGGACCTGCTGATTTCTCAGAACACTGACATCCTGTGAAATGCTACATCACTGACCCACAGGCTGATGTTCCAAACCTTGGGTCTCCTAGATCCAGAGCAGAGAAGTGCTGTCAGGTGGGGATAAGTAGGTCCTCCGACCTATGGCCTGCACACCTGCTTCCATTTCTGGGAGAAGGGGAAACACACACTTGTTTTTAAGTAGTCATTATCTTCATTCTAAAGTAGACCCATGACCTTGACCTTTTTGGAAAAGCGAAATGACTCTTCCAAATGAAGACCTCAACTCATCTGTTCCTCATGCAACCTGAGTGCGACCAGGTTTACCCAGGCTCCAAGCCCCACCTGGAGGATCCTCCTGTACCAACTTGACAGCCCATGACCAGCACCAGCACCCCCGGGGGCACAATGCTGAATTTGGGGGAGGGCTCTGGGCATTTTGGCCACCACACCTGTGCCTGGGGAAGCGGGAACCGGGAGGATCCTCCCAGATGATCCTCATGGAACCTTAGCAACATCCCTGAGGACATGGGGCACAATGCTGAAGCTTGAGGACGGCTCTGGGGATTCTTGCCACCCACACCTGTGCCTGGGGGGGCAGCGGGAACCTGGAGGGCCCTCCCAGACAATCCCAACGGACTATTAGCACCATCCCTGGGGAACATGGGGCACAATGCTGAAATTGGGGGATGGCCCTGGGGCTTGTCGCTACCGCACCTGTGCCTAGGGGAGCAGGAACCTGAAGGAACCTCCCAGATCATCATAACAGACCATGACCACCATCGCCCTGAGGACATGGGGCACAATGCTCAGTTGGAGTCCCTTGGTCCTGAAACCAGCAGGAACGGAGCTCAAAGGACAGAGAGGCGCCTCCAGGAGAATTTCCATCCAGGGAAAAGCGGCCCACTGGAGGGCACAGAAGCAGCAACCCCACCGACCCGCAGGCCATTTGAACAGGATCACCTCCTGCACTTACTTAGCACGTTGTCCGTCTTCGTGTGTGGACCGTGACTGGCCCGCTCAGGGATGGTGCGCTTCCAGAGGAGGGCTAGAAACTTTTCAGTGCTTGCTCGTGGGTCAGAGGACCAAAGACCAAGGAAGCAGAGGCTATCCTTCTTCCTCTGGGGCTGGGGAAGTCAGCCACCGACCTGGGGCGGGACCGGGCCCAGGAGTGTGTTCTTTCTGAAGCCACTGCCTTCGGTGGGTGTTGCTTTGCCTAAAAAAGGCCCACTCACCCCAGAGTCAGGAGCAGTGACAGGCTGTCTCCAACCCTAGCCCAGGACCACGACCCGAAACCATCCTGCCTTTGGGAGGACAGGTCTCCTGCAGGAGCCTGGGAGGGGACTGGCCCCTCTCCCACCCCGGGCTCCAGGATGCCCGGGACCTGCAAGGGCTCTTCATCTGAGGAGGAGTCTTGGACAACAAGTGTATCTCGTCAGCCCAGCAAGTGAAATAACCAAAGCCCAAGGCTCAGGTTCTAACAGAAGCAGAATTTCAAAGTACTGTTTGGGGGAAGCCTCCTCCCCTCTTATGTGGCATTGGGGGTCCCCAAGGAAAGCCTTCTTTCGTCTCCTTCCCTCAGAGAGAGGAGCTGACCCCAAGTCCCGCGGTCCCCACCGTGTCCCAGTGCTGAGGAAGAGCCACACGCAGGGGCCTGGTGTCAGGAGTGTGGTCGGCCACTGCTCCTGGGCTCCCAGCCAGTGGTCTGGCGGCTACGTGGAAGAGCTAAATTGATTTTGGGGGAAGGAGTGCTCACTGCCCACACCGCTCACCATCCCCCTCTGCACTCTGCAATCCAGGCTCGGTGCCCGGCTTACGTCCATCACCAGCACTCCACATGTTTCCGCCATGGGAGGGATCATTCAGCCTCACCCCATTGCACAGAAGAGGAAAGCGAGGCCCAGCGAGGAGAGGTTAAATGGCTCCAGTCCCAGAGCTGTTCAGCAGAGAACCTGGAAAGCCAGGCCTCCAGAGCCCCTGCTAGACCAGCCAGAGACTCCCTGAGGTGAAAGTGAGCCGTCCCCTGCCTGACCAGGCACGCAATGGCCCCTGACCTTCATGATGGCCTGTTCTTGACCGTGAAGATGAGCTGGCCGACTAGGAGGTGGAGTTCAGCTGGTGGGACAGGCTGTAGCTACAGGTCAGAGTGACACATCTGAGCTAGCAGGGGCCACACTCTGGTCTCCCTCCCGGAGCCAGACCAGGAGCTGGAATCTCGGTGCCCGAGGGGCCGGCACACAACAGGGTCTGCACTGACCAGGGATCCATGGCCCCCAGGGAGAGTCCACTCTGCCCTCTCCCCGCTCCTGCCTGGCCTCACCTCTCCTCACTGTGTCGCTGCAGGACCCGGAACCAGGCCCCATAGGGACGGGGGGACAGTCCGGGCTGATGGTCAGGGTTCCCCAAGGGACCCAGGGTGTTGCCAGGGCACTGGGAAAAGACAAGGTCTGGGTTCCGGTGTCCAACACCACCCTGCGAACTTGGGAGTAGTAAGAGATACCCTCCCCCAAGTCCGGAGGGCTATAGCACAAAAGGCCTCAGCTTACTCTGATGTCACTTGGGCTGCAGAGATGTAGTGTCCCAAGGGTGCCACAGTCTTATAGAAGTGCCTCTTGGCCTTGGATATCCATCCCCGACCCCCTGTGATCCCAGTCTTGGGAAAATGTTTCCTAACCCCTCGAGGTCCTTCTCAGCAGAGGACAGACTCGGGGCTTGGGGGCCTTAGGACCTGGCTACGCAGAAGGTGGAAGAGCACAGGGCCACCAGTCTGAAGACCAAGGTCAGGGCCCTTCTTGTTTCAGCCTCAGGGTCCCCATGTGGAAGAGAATCCAGAATCACTGCTCCGGTCAGGTTGAGGAGGCCTTAGGAAGGAATGGGGCACCAGGACCGGAGAGGGAAACGGGGACAAGGGAGGCTTCTGCGGTTTCTCACATCGCCCATGGAACCCACGGGTCTGCTCCTGTGAGAGACACAGACACAGAGACAGAGAAGGGGACAGAGAATGAACCCAGGACAGAGGGAACCAGGAGAAGTCACAGACTCCATCAGCTGAGAAATGACATCCCGGCATTTTGTGCCATTCTGTTCCTGACAGGGCCGTCACATTGGCCATCCACCCTGGAGGGCAGGGGTTTCCACAGAGATGTGTGACCAGGACTCAGGTGTGCCAGGAGCCACTGTGGGGACGGCCCAGCGCATGGGCACAGACGAGGCCCGTGGACCTGAGCCTAACAGTAATGGGAGCCCCTGGAATCCTGTGTTGGGAGAGGTCAAGGTCAGAATCAGTTCATTACTACCTTCCCACAGGGGCTGGGACACAGGCAGGTGTGGGGTGGCTTTGCCTGGACCCCAGAGCAGATTCAAGCCCCTCTGAGCTGTGTTCCATGACAAGCGCAGCCCCTGGCTCATCCTTGCATTGTCAGCTTGGCACCAGCCTCCTGTGATAGCAGGCACGGAACATTTGGAGAGGTCCCTAAAACTAACCTTAAACTGTACCCTAAACCTACCCCGTACCCTAACCCCAACACCTACCAGAACACTAACGCCTAACCCTACCCCTGAACCGAACCCAAACCCTAAAGCATACCCTAACCCTAACCCGTACCCTAAATGGTAGCCTAACCCTAAACCCTACCCTGTACGGTAAACCGTGCCCTAACCCCTACCCTATCTCTAACCCGTACCCTAACCCGTACCCTAACCCATGCCCTAACCAGTACCCTAACTCTAACCCTAACCCTCGGTCAACGGGAGGAAAGAGGAAATCCCCGGAAGTGTGGGGTTCATGAGACATTTGACCGCCAGTCCTGACAGGAAGATGACACTGTGCCAAATGGACCTGCTGATTTCTCAGAACACTGACATCCTGTGAAATGCTACATCCCTGACCCACAGGCTGATGTTCCAAACCTTGGGTCTCCTAGATCCAGAGCAGAGAAGTGCTGTCAGGTGGGGATAAGTAGGTCCTCCGACCTATGGCCTGCACACCTGCTTCCATTTCTGGGAGAAGGGGAAACACACACTTGTTTTTAAGTAGTCATTATCTTCATTCTAAAGTAGACCCATGACCTTGACCTTTTTGGAAAAGCGAAATGACTCTTCCAAATGAAGACCTCAACTCATCTGTTCCTCATGCAACCTGAGTGCGACCAGGTTTACCCAGGCTCCAAGCCCCACCTGGAGGATCCTCCTGTACCATCTTGACAGCCCATGACCGGCACCAGCACCCCCGGGGGCACAATGCTGAATTTGGGGGAGGGCTCTGGGCCTTTTGGCCACCACACCTGTGCCTGGGGAAGCGGGAACCGGGAGGATCCTCCCAGATGATCCTCATGGAACCTTAGCAACATCCCTGAGGACATGGGGCACAATGCTGAAGCTTGAGGACGGCTCTGGGGTTTCTTGCCACCCACACCTGTGCCTGGGGGGGCAGCGGGAACCTGGAGGGCCCTCCCAGACAATCCCAACGGACTATTAGCACCATCCCTGGGGAACATGGGGCACAATGCTGAAATTGGGGGATGGCCCTGGGGCTTGTCGCTACCGCACCTGTGCCTAGGGGAGCAGGAACCTGAAGGAACCTCCCAGATCATCATAACAGACCATGACCACCATCGCCCTGAGGACATGGGGCACAATGCTCAGTTGGAGTCCCTTGGTCCTGAAACCAGCAGGAACGGAGCTCAAAGGACAGAGAGGCGCCTCCAGGAGAATTTCCATCCAGGGAAAAGCGGCCCACTGGAGGGCACAGAAGCAGCAACCCCACCGACCCGCAGGCCATTTGAACAGGATCACCTCCTGCACTTACTTAGCACGTTGTCCGTCTTCGTGTGTGGACCGTGACTGGCCCGCTCAGGGATGGTGCGCTTCCAGAGGAGGGCTAGAAACTTTTCAGTGCTTGCTCGTGGGTCAGAGGACCAAAGCCCAAGGAAGCAGAGGCTATCCTTCTTCCTCTGGGGCTGGGGAAGTCAGCCACCGACCTGGGGCGGGACCGGGCCCAGGAGTGTGTTCTTTCTGAAGCCACTGCCTTCGGTGGGTGTTGCTTTGCCTAAAAAAGGCCCACTCACCCCAGAGTCAGGAGCAGTGACAGGCTGTCTCCAACCCTAGCCCAGGACCACGACCCGAAACCATCCTGCCTTTGGGAGGACAGGTCTCCTGCAGGAGCCTGGGAGGGGACTGGCCCCTCTCCCACCCCGGGCTCCAGGAGGCCCGGGACCTGCAAGGGCTCTTCATCTGAGGAGGAGTCTTGGAGAACAAGTGTATCTCGTCAGCCCAGCAAGTGAAATAACCAAAGCCCAAGGCTCAGGTTCTAACAGAAGCAGAATTTCAAAGTACTGTTTGGGGGAAGCCTCCTCCCCTCTTATGTGGCATTGGGGGTCCCCAAGGAAAGCCTTCTTTCGTCTCCTTCCCTCAGAGAGAGGAGCTGACCCCAAGTCCCGCGGTCCCCACCGTGTCCCAGTGCTGAGGAAGAGCCACACGCAGGGGCCTGGTGTCAGGAGTGTGGTCGGCCACTGCTCCTGGGCTCCCAGCCAGTGGTCTGGCGGCTACGTGGAAGAGCTAAATTGATTTTGGGGGAAGGAGTGCTCACTGCCCACACCGCTCACCATCCCCCTCTGCACTCTGCAATCCAGGCTCGGTGCCCGGCTCACGTCCATCACCAGCACTCCACATGTTTCCGCCATGGGAGGGATCATTCAGCCTCACCCCATTGCACAGAAGAGGAAAGCGAGGCCCAGCGAGGAGAGGTTAAATGGCTCCAGTCCCAGAGCTGTTCAGCAGAGAACCTGGAAAGCCAGGCCTCCAGAGCCCCTGCTAGACCAGCCAGAGACTCCCTGAGGTGAAAGTGAGCCGTCCCCTGCCTGACCAGGCACGCAATGGCCCCTGACCTTCATGATGGCCTGTTCTTGACCGTGAAGATGAGCTGGCCGACTAGGAGGTGGAGTTCAGCTGGTGGGACAGGCTGTAGCTACAGGACAGAGTGACACATCTGAGCTAGCAGGGGCCACACTCTGGTCTCCCTCCCGGAGCCAGACCAGGAGCTGGAATCTCGGTGCCCGAGGGGCCGGCACACAACAGGGTCTGCACTGACCAGGGATCCATGGCCCCCAGGGAGAGTCCACTCTGCCCTCTCCCCGCTCCTGCCTGGCCTCACCTCTCCTCACTGTGTCGCTGCAGGACCCGGAACCAGGCCCCATAGGGACGGGGGGACAGTCCGGGCTGATGGTCAGGGTTCCCCAAGGGACCCAGGGTGTTGCCAGGGCACTGGGAAAAGACAAGGTCTGGGTTCCGGTGTCCAACACCACCCTGCGAACTTGGGAGTAGTAAGAGATACCCTCCCCCAAGTCCGGAGGGCTATAGCACAAAAGGCCTCAGCTTACTCTGATGTCACTTGGGCTGCAGAGATGTAGTGTCCCAAGGGTGCCACAGTCTTATAGAAGTGCCTCTCGGCCTTGGATATCCATCCCCGACCCCCTGTGATCCCAGTCTTGGGAAAATGTTTTCTAACCCCTCGAGGTCCTTCTCAGCAGAGGACAGACTCGGGGCTTGGGGGCCTTAGGACCTGGCTACGCAGAAGGTGGAAGAGCACAGGGCCACCAGTCTGAAGGCCAAGGTCAGGGCCCTACTTGTTTCAGCCTCAGGGTCCCCATGTGGAAGAGAATCCAGAATCACTGCTCCGGTCAGGTTGAGGAGGCCTTAGGAAGGAATGGGGCACCAGGACCGGAGAGGGAAACGGGGACAAGGGAGGCTTCTGCGGTTTCTCACATCGCCCATGGAACCCACGGGTCTGCTCCTGTGAGAGACACAGACACAGAGACAGAGAAGGGGACAGAGAATGAACCCAGGACAGAGGGAACCAGGAGAAGTCACAGACTCCATCAGCTGAGAAATGACATCCCGGCATTTTGTGCCATTCTGTTCCTGACAGGGCCGTCACATTGGCCATCCACCCTGGAGGGCAGGGGTTTCCACAGAGATGTGTGACCAGGACTCAGGTGTGCCAGGAGCCACTGTGGGGACGGCCCAGCGCATGGGCACAGACGAGGCCCGTGGACCTGAGCCTAACAGTAATGGGAGCCCCTGGAATCCTGTGTTGGGAGAGGTCAAGGTCAGAATCAGTTCATTACTACCTTCCCACAGGGGCTGGGACACAGGCAGGTGTGGGGTGGCTTTGCCTGGACCCCAGAGCAGATTCAAGCCCCTCTGAGCTGTGTTCCATGACAAGCGCAGCCCCTGGCTCATCCTTGCATTGTCAGCTTGGCACCAGCCTCCTGTGATAGCAGGCACGGAACATTTGGAGAGGTCCCTAACACTAACCTTAAACTGTACCCTAAACCTACCCCGTACCCTAACCCCAACACCTACCAGAACACTAACGCCTAACCCTACCCCTGAACCGAACCCAAACCCTAAAGCGTACCCTAACCCTAACCCGTACCCTAAATGGTAGCCTAACCCTAAACCCTACCCTGTACGGTAAACCGTGCCCTAACCCCTACCCTATCTCTATCCCGTACCCTAACCCGTACCCTAACCCATGCCCTAACCAGTACCCTAACTCTAACCCTAACCCTCGGTCAACGGGAGGAAAGAGGAAATGCCCGGAAGTGTGGGGTTCATGAGACATTTGACCGCCAGTCCTGACAGGAAGATGACACTGTGCCAAATGGACCTGCTGATTTCTCAGAACACTGACATCCTGTGAAATGCTACATCCCTGACCCACAGGCTGATGTTCCAAACCTTGGGTCTCCTAGATCCAGAGCAGAGAAGTGCTGTCAGGTGGGGATAAGTAGGTCCTCCGACCTATGGCCTGCACACCTGCTTCCATTTCTGGGAGAAGGGGAAACACACACTTGTTTTTAAGTAGTCATTATCTTCATTCTAAAGTAGACCCATGACCTTGACCTTTTTGGAAAAGCGAAATGACTCTTCCAAATGAAGACCTCAACTCATCTGTTCCTCATGCAACCTGAGTGCGACCAGGTTTACCCAGGCTCCAAGCCCCACCTGGAGGATCCTCCTGTACCATCTTGACAGCCCATGACCGGCACCAGCACCCCCGGGGGCACAATGCTGAATTTGGGGGAGGGCTCTGGGCCTTTTGGCCACCACACCTGTGCCTGGGGAAGCGGGAACCGGGAGGATCCTCCCAGATGATCCTCATGGAACCTTAGCAACATCCCTGAGGACGTGGGGCACAATGCTGAAGCTTGAGGACGGCTCTGGGGTTTCTTGCCACCCACACCTGTGCCTGGGGGGGCAGCGGGAACCTGGAGGGCCCTCCCAGACAATCCCAACGGACTATTAGCACCATCCCTGGGGAACATGGGGCACAATGCTGAAATTGGGGGATGGCCCTGGGGCTTGTCGCTACCGCACCTGTGCCTAGGGGAGCAGGAACCTGAAGGAACCTCCCAGATCATCATAACAGACCATGACCACCATCGCCCTGAGGACATGGGGCACAATGCTCAGTTGGAGTCCCTTGGTCCTGAAACCAGCAGGAACGGAGCTCAAAGGACAGAGAGGCGCCTCCAGGAGAATTTCCATCCAGGGAAAAGCGGCCCACTGGAGGGCACAGAAGCAGCAACCCCACCGACCCGCAGGCCATTTGAACAGGATCACCTCCTGCACTTACTTAGCACGTTGTCCGTCTTCGTGTGTGGACCGTGACTGGCCCGCTCAGGGATGGTGCGCTTCCAGAGGAGGGCTAGAAACTTTTCAGTGCTTGCTCGTGGGTCAGAGGACCAAAGCCCAAGGAAGCAGAGGCTATCCTTCTTCCTCTGGGGCTGGGGAAGTCAGCCACCGACCTGGGGCGGGACCGGGCCCAGGAGTGTGTTCTTTCTGAAGCCACTGCCTTCGGTGGGTGTTGCTTTGCCTAAAAAAGGCCCACTCACCCCAGAGTCAGGAGCAGTGACAGGCTGTCTCCAACCCTAGCCCAGGACCACGACCCGAAACCATCCTGCCTTTGGGAGGACAGGTCTCCTGCAGGAGCCTGGGAGGGGACTGGCCCCTCTCCCACCCCGGGCTCCAGGATGCCCGGGACCTGCAAGGGCTCTTCATCTGAGGAGGAGTCTTGGACAACAAGTGTATCTCGTCAGCCCAGCAAGTGAAATAACCAAAGCCCAAGGCTCAGGTTCTAACAGAAGCAGAATTTCAAAGTACTGTTTGGGGGAAGCCTCCTCCCCTCTTATGTGGCATTGGGGGTCCCCAAGGAAAGCCTTCTTTCGTCTCCTTCCCTCAGAGAGAGGAGCTGACCCCAAGTCCCGCGGTCCCCACCGTGTCCCAGTGCTGAGGAAGAGCCACACGCAGGGGCCTGGTGTCAGGAGTGTGGTCGGCCACTGCTCCTGGGCTCCCAGCCAGTGGTCTGGCGGCTACGTGGAAGAGCTAAATTGATTTTGGGGGAAGGAGTGCTCACTGCCCACACCGCTCACCATCCCCCTCTGCACTCTGCAATCCAGGCTCGGTGCCCGGCTTACGTCCATCACCAGCACTCCACATGTTTCCGCCATGGGAGGGATCATTCAGCCTCACCCCATTGCACAGAAGAGGAAAGCGAGGCCCAGCGAGGAGAGGTTAAATGGCTCCAGTCCCAGAGCTGTTCAGCAGAGAACCTGGAAAGCCAGGCCTCCAGAGCCCCTGCTAGACCAGCCAGAGACTCCCTGAGGTGAAAGTGAGCCGTCCCCTGCCTGACCAGGCACGCAATGGCCCCTGACCTTCATGATGGCCTGTTCTTGACCGTGAAGATGAGCTGGCCGACTAGGAGGTGGAGTTCAGCTGGTGGGACAGGCTGTAGCTACAGGTCAGAGTGACACATCTGAGCTAGCAGGGGCCACACTCTGGTCTCCCTCCCGGAGCCAGACCAGGAGCTGGAATCTCGGTGCCCGAGGGGCCGGCACACAACAGGGTCTGCACTGACCAGGGATCCATGGCCCCCAGGGAGAGTCCACTCTGCCCTCTCCCCGCTCCTGCCTGGCCTCACCTCTCCTCACTGTGTCGCTGCAGGACCCGGAACCAGGCCCCATAGGGACGGGGGGACAGTCCGGGCTGATGGTCAGGGTTCCCCAAGGGACCCAGGGTGTTGCCAGGGCACTGGGAAAAGACAAGGTCTGGGTTCCGGTGTCCAACACCACCCTGCGAACTTGGGAGTAGTAAGAGATACCCTCCCCCAAGTCCGGAGGGCTATAGCACAAAAGGCCTCAGCTTACTCTGATGTCACTTGGGCTGCAGAGATGTAGTGTCCCAAGGGTGCCACAGTCTTATAGAAGTGCCTCTCGGCCTTGGATATCCATCCCCGACCCCCTGTGATCCCAGTCTTGGGAAAATGTTTTCTAACCCCTCGAGGTCCTTCTCAGCAGAGGACAGACTCGGGGCTTGGGGGCCTTAGGACCTGGCTACGCAGAAGGTGGAAGAGCACAGGGCCACCAGTCTGAAGACCAAGGTCAGGGCCCTTCTTGTTTCAGCCTCAGGGTCCCCATGTGGAAGAGAATCCAGAATCACTGCTCCGGTCAGGTTGAGGAGGCCTTAGGAAGGAATGGGGCACCAGGACCGGAGAGGGAAACGGGGACAAGGGAGGCTTCTGCGGTTTCTCACATCGCCCATGGAACCCACGGGTCTGCTCCTGTGAGAGACACAGACACAGAGACAGAGAAGGGGACAGAGAATGAACCCAGGACAGAGGGAACCAGGAGAAGTCACAGACTCCATCAGCTGAGAAATGACATCCCGGCATTTTGTGCCATTCTGTTCCTGACAGGGCCGTCACATTGGCCATCCACCCTGGAGGGCAGGGGTTTCCACAGAGATGTGTGACCAGGACTCAGGTGTGCCAGGAGCCACTGTGGGGACGGCCCAGCGCATGGGCACAGACGAGGCCCGTGGACCTGAGCCTAACAGTAATGGGAGCCCCTGGAATCCTGTGTTGGGAGAGGTCAAGGTCAGAATCAGTTCATTACTACCTTCCCACAGGGGCTGGGACACAGGCAGGTGTGGGGTGGCTTTGCCTGGACCCCAGAGCAGATTCAAGCCCCTCTGAGCTGTGTTCCATGACAAGCGCAGCCCCTGGCTCATCCTTGCATTGTCAGCTTGGCACCAGCCTCCTGTGATAGCAGGCACGGAACATTTGGAGAGGTCCCTAAAACTAACCTTAAACTGTACCCTAAACCTACCCCGTACCCTAACCCCAACACCTACCAGAACACTAACGCCTAACCCTACCCCTGAACCGAACCCAAACCCTAAAGCGTACCCTAACCCTAACCCGTACCCTAAATGGTAGCCTAACCCTAAACCCTACCCTGTACGGTAAACCGTGCCCTAACCCCTACCCTATCTCTAACCCGTACCCTAACCCGTACCCTAACCCATGCCCTAACCAGTACCCTAACTCTAACCCTAACCCTCGGTCAACGGGAGGAAAGAGGAAATCCCCGGAAGTGTGGGGTTCATGAGACATTTGACCGCCAGTCCTGACAGGAAGATGACACTGTGCCAAATGGACCTGCTGATTTCTCAGAACACTGACATCCTCTGAAATGCTACATCCCTGACCCACAGGCTGATGTTCCAAACCTTGGGTCTCCTAGATCCAGAGCAGAGAAGTGCTGTCAGGTGGGGATAAGTAGGTCCTCCGACCTATGGCCTGCACACCTGCTTCCATTTCTGGGAGAAGGGGAAACACACACTTGTTTTTAAGTAGTCATTATCTTCATTCTAAAGTAGACCCATGACCTTGACCTTTTTGGAAAAGCGAAATGACTCTTCCAAATGAAGACCTCAACTCATCTGTTCCTCATGCAACCTGAGTGCGACCAGGTTTACCCAGGCTCCAAGCCCCACCTGGAGGATCCTCCTGTACCATCTTGACAGCCCATGACCGGCACCAGCACCCCCGGGGGCACAATGCTGAATTTGGGGGAGGGCTCTGGGCCTTTTGGCCACCTCACCTGTGCCTGGGGAAGCGGGAACCGGGAGGATCCTCCCAGATGATCCTCATGGAACCTTAGCAACATCCCTGAGGACATGGGGCACAATGCTGAAGCTTGAGGACGGCTCTGGGGTTTCTTGCCACCCACACCTGTGCCTGGGGGGGCAGCGGGAACCTGGAGGGCCCTCCCAGACAATCCCAACGGACTATTAGCACCATCCCTGGGGAACATGGGGCACAATGCTGAAATTGGGGGATGGCCCTGGGGCTTGTCGCTACCGCACCTGTGCCTAGGGGAGCAGGAACCTGAAGGAACCTCCCAGATCATCATAACAGACCATGACCATCATCGCCCTGAGGACATGGGGCACAATGCTCAGTTGGAGTCCCTTGGTCCTGAAACCAGCAGGAACGGAGCTCAAAGGACAGAGAGGCGCCTCCAGGAGAATTTCCATCCAGGGAAAAGCGGCCCACTGGAGGGCACAGAAGCAGCAACCCCACCGACCCGCAGGCCATTTGAACAGGATCACCTCCTGCACTTACTTAGCACGTTGTCCGTCTTCGTGTGTGGACCGTGACTGGCCCGCTCAGGGATGGTGCGCTTCCAGAGGAGGGCTAGAAACTTTTCAGTGCTTGCTCGTGGGTCAGAGGACCAAAGCCCAAGGAAGCAGAGGCTATCCTTCTTCCTCTGGGGCTGGGGAAGTCAGCCACCGACCTGGGGCGGGACCGGGCCCAGGAGTGTGTTCTTTCTGAAGCCACTGCCTTCGGTGGGTGTTGCTTTGCCTAAAAAAGGCCCACTCACCCCAGAGTCAGGAGCAGTGACAGGCTGTCTCCAACCCTAGCCCAGGACCACGACCCGAAACCATCCTGCCTTTGGGAGGACAGGTCTCCTGCAGGAGCCTGGGAGGGGACTGGCCCCTCTCCCACCCCGGGCTCCAGGATGCCCGGGACCTGCAAGGGCTCTTCATCTGAGGAGGAGTCTTGGAGAACAAGTGTATCTCGTCAGCCCAGCAAGTGAAATAACCAAAGCCCAAGGCTCAGGTTCTAACAGAAGCAGAATTTCAAAGTACTGTTTGGGGGAAGCCTCCTCCCCTCTTATGTGGCATTGGGGGACCCCAAGGAAAGCCTTCTTTCGTCTCCTTCCCTCAGAGAGAGGAGCTGACCCCAAGTCCCGCGGTCCCCACCGTGTCCCAGTGCTGAGGAAGAGCCACACGCAGGGGCCTGGTGTCAGGAGTGTGGTCGGCCACTGCTCCTGGGCTCCCAGCCAGTGGTCTGGCGGCTACGTGGAAGAGCTAAATTGATTTTGGGGGAAGGAGTGCTCACTGCCCACACCGCTCACCATCCCCCTCTGCACTCTGCAATCCAGGCTCGGTGCCCGGCTTACGTCCATCACCAGCACTCCACATGTTTCCGCCATGGGAGGGATCATTCAGCCTCACCCCATTGCACAGAAGAGGAAAGCGAGGCCCAGCGAGGAGAGGTAAAATGGCTCCAGTCCCAGAGCTGTTCAGCAGAGAACCTGGAAAGCCAGGCCTCCAGAGCCCCTGCTAGACCAGCCAGAGTCTCCCTGAGGTGAAAGTGAGCCGTCCCCTGCCTGACCAGGCACGCAATGGCCCCTGACCTTCATGATGGCCTGTTCTTGACCGTGAAGATGAGCTGGCCGACTAGGAGGTGGAGTTCAGCTGGTGGGACAGGCTGTAGCTACAGGACAGAGTGACACATCTGAGCTAGCAGGGGCCACACTCTGGTCTCCCTCCAGAAGCCAGACCAGGAGCTGGAATCTCGGTGCCCGAGGGGCCGGCACACAACAGGGTCTGCACTGACCAGGGATCCATGGCCCCCAGGGAGAGTCCACTCTGCCCTCTCCCCGCTCCTGCCTGGCCTCACCTCTCCTCACTGTGTCGCTGCAGGCCCCGGAACCAGGCCCCATAGGGACGGGGGGACAGTCCGGGCTGATGGTCAGGGTTCCCCAAGGGACCCAGGGTGTTGCCAGGGCACTGGGAAAAGACAAGTTCTGGGTTCCGGTGTCCAACACCACCCTGCGAACTTGGGAGTAGTAAGAGATACCCTCCCCCAAGTCCGGAGGGCTATAGCACAAAAGGCCTCAGCTTACTCTGATGTCTCTTGGGCTGCAGAGATGTAGTGTCCCAAGGGTGCCACAGTCTTATAGAAGTGCCTCTCGGCCTTGGATATCCATCCCCGACCCCCTGTGATCCCAGTCTTGGGAAAATGTTTTCTAACCCCTCGAGGTCCTTCTCAGCAGAGGACAGATTCGGGGCTTGGGGGCCTTAGGACCTGGCTACGCAGAAGGTGGAAGAGCACAGGGCCACCAGTCTGAAGACCAAGGTCAGGGCCCTTCTTGTTTCAGCCTCAGGGTCCCCATGTGGAAGAGAATCCAGAATCACTGCTCCGGTCAGGTTGAGGAGGCCTTAGGAAGGAATGGGGCACCAGGACCGGAGAGGGAAACGGGGACAAGGGAGGCTTCTGCGGTTTCTCACATCGCCCATGGAACCCACGGGTCTGCTCCTGTGAGAGACACAGACACAGAGACAGAGAAGGGGACAGAGAATGAACCCAGGACAGAGGGAACCAGGAGAAGTCACAGACTCCATCAGCTTAGAAATGACATCCCGGCATTTTGTGCCATTCTGTTCCTGACAGGGCCGTCACATTGGCCATCCACCCTGGAGGGCAGGGGTTTCCACAGAGATGTGTGACCAGGACTCAGGTGTGCCAGGAGCCACTGTGGGGACGGCCCAGCGCATGGGCACAGACGAGGCCCGTGGACCTGAGCCTAACAGTAATGGGAGTCCCTGGAATCCTGTGTTGGGAGAGGTCAAGGTCAGAATCAGTTCATTACTACCTTCCCACAGGGGCTGGGACACAGGCAGGTGTGGGGTGGCTTTGCCTGGACCCCAGAGCAGATTCAAGCCCCTCTGAGCTGTGTTCCATGACAAGCGCAGCCCCTGGCTCATCCTTGCATTGTCAGCTTGGCACCAGCCTCCTGTGATAGCAGGCACGGAACATTTGGAGAGGTCCCTAACACTAACCTTAAACTGTACCCTAAACCTACCCCGTACCCTAACCCCAACACCTACCAGAACACTAACTCCTAAACCTACCCCTGAACCGAACCCAAACCCTAAAGCGTACCCTAACCCTAACCCGTACCCTAAATGGTAGCCTAACCCTAAACCCTACCCTGTACGGTAAACCGTGCCCTAACCCCTACCCTATCTCTAACCCGTACCCTAACCCGTACCCTAACCCATGCCCTAACCAGTACCCTAACTCTAACCCTAACCCTCGGTCAACGGGAGGAAAGAGGAAATCCCCGGAAGTGTGGGGTTCATGAGACATTTGACCGCCAGTCCTGACAGGAAGATGACACTGTGCCAAATGGACCTGCTGATTTCTCAGAACACTGACATCCTGTGAAATGCTACATCCCTGACCCACAGGCTGATGTTCCAAACCTTGGGTCTCCTAGATCCAGAGCAGAGAAGTGCTGTCAGGTGGGGATAAGTAGGTCCTCCGACCTATGGCCTGCACACCTGCTTCCATTTCTGGGAGAAGGGGAAACACACACTTGTTTTTAAGTAGTCATTATCTTCATTCTAAAGTAGACCCATGACCTTGACCTTTTTGGAAAAGCGAAATGACTCTTCCAAATGAAGACCTCAACTCATCTGTTCCTCATGCAACCTGAGTGCGACCAGGTTTACCCAGGCTCCAAGCCCCACCTGGAGGATCCTCCTGTACCATCTTGACAGCCCATGACCGGCACCAGCACCCCCGGGGGCACAATGCTGAATTTGGGGGAGGGCTCTGGGCCTTTTGGCCACCACACCTGTGCCTGGGGAAGCGGGAACCGGGAGGATCCTCCCAGATGATACTCATGGAACCTTAGCAACATCCCTGAGGACATGGGGCACAATGCTGAAGCTTGAGGACGGCTCTGGGGTTTCTTGCCACCCACACCTGTGCCTGGGGGGGCAGCGGGAACCTGGAGGGCCCTCCCAGACCATCCCAACGGACTATTAGCACCATCCCTGGGGAACATGGGGCACAATGCTGAAATTGGGGGATGGCCCTGGGGCTTGTCGCTACCGCACCTGTGCCTAGGGGAGCAGGAACCTGAAGGAACCTCCCAGATCATCATAACAGACCATGACCACCATCGCCCTGAGGACATGGGGCACAATGCTCAGTTGGAGTCCCTTGGTCCTGAAACCAGCAGGAACGGAGCTCAAAGGACAGAGAGGCGCCTCCCGGAGAATTTCCATCCAGGGAAAAGCGGCCCACTGGAGGGCACAGAAGCAGCAACCCCACCGACCCGCAGGCCATTTGAACAGGATCACCTCCTGCACTTACTTAGCACGTTGTCCGTCTTCGTGTGTGGACCGTGACTGGCCCGCTCAGGGATGGTGCGCTTCCAGAGGAGGGCTAGAAACTTTTCAGTGCTTGCTCGTGGGTCAGAGGACCAAAGCCCAAGGAAGCAGAGGCTATCCTTCTTCCTCTGGGGCTGGGGAAGTCAGCCACCGACCTGGGGCGGGACCGGGCCCAGGAGTGTGTTCTTTCTGAAGCCACTGCCTTCGGTGGGTGTTGCTTTGCCTAAAAAAGGCCCACTCACCCCAGAGTCAGGAGCAGTGACAGGCTGTCTCCAACCCTAGCCCAGGACCACGACCCGAAACCATCCTGCCTTTGGGAGGACAGGTCTCCTGCAGGAGCCTGGGAGGGGACTGGCCCCTCTCCCACCCCGGGCTCCAGGATGCCCGGGACCTGCAAGGGCTCTTCATCTGAGGAGGAGTCTTGGACAACAAGTGTATCTCGTCAGCCCAGCAAGTGAAATAACCAAAGCCCAAGGCTCAGGTTCTAACAGAAGCAGAATTTCAAAGTACTGTTTGGGGGAAGCCTCCTCCCCTCTTATGTGGCATTGGGGGTCCCCAAGGAAAGCCTTCTTTCGTCTCCTTCCCTCAGAGAGAGGAGCTGACCCCAAGTCCCGCGGTCCCCACCGTGTCCCAGTGCTGAGGAAGAGCCACACGCAGGGGCCTGGTGTCAGGAGTGTGGTCGGCCACTGCTCCTGGGCTCCCAGCCAGTGGTCTGGCGGCTACGTGGAAGAGCTAAATTGATTTTGGGGGAAGGAGTGCTCACTGCCCACACCGCTCACCATCCCCCTCTGCACTCTGCAATCCAGGCTCGGTGCCCGGCTCACGTCCATCACCAGCACTCCACATGTTTCCGCCATGGGAGGGATCATTCAGCCTCACCCCATTGCACAGAAGAGGAAAGCGAGGCCCAGCGAGGAGAGGTTAAATGGCTCCAGTCCCAGAGCTGTTCAGCAGAGAACCTGGAAAGCCAGGCCTCCAGAGCCCCTGCTAGACCAGCCAGAGACTCCCTGAGGTGAAAGTGAGCCGTCCCCTGCCTGACCAGGCACGCAATGGCCCCTGACCTTCATGATGGCCTGTTCTTGACCGTGAAGATGAGCTGGCCGACTAGGAGGTGGAGTTCAGCTGGTGGGACAGGCTG
The DNA here is from genome assembly GCF_037043125.1 of Eumetopias jubatus. NCBI lineage: Eukaryota > Metazoa > Chordata > Mammalia > Carnivora > Otariidae > Eumetopias > Eumetopias jubatus. The sequence continues at coordinate 893,587 of NW_028274856.1, forward strand.
TAGCTACAGGACAGAGTGACACATCTGAGCTAGCAGGGGCCACACTCTGGTCTCCCTCCCGGAGCCAGACCAGGAGCTGGAATCTCGGTGCCCGAGGGGCCGGCACACAACAGGGTCTGCACTGACCAGGGATCCATGGCCCCCAGGGAGAGTCCACTCTGCCCTATCCCCGCTCCTGCCTGGCCTCACCTCTCCTCACTGTGTCGCTGCAGGACCCGGAACCAGGCCCCATACGGACGGGGGGACAGTCCGGGCTGATGGTCAGGGTTCCCCAAGGGACCCAGGGTGTGGCCAGGGCACTGGGAAAAGACAAGGTCTGGGTTCCGGTGTCCAACACCACCCTGCGAACTTGGGAGTAGTAAGAGATACCCTCCCCCAAGTCCGGAGGGCTATAGCACAAAAGGCCTCAGCTTACTCTGATGTCACTTGGGCTGCAGAGATGTAGTGTCCCAAGGGTGCCACAGTCTTATAGAAGTGCCTCTCGGCCTTGGATATCCATCCCCGACCCCCTGTGATCCCAGTCTTGGGAAAATGTTTTCTAACCCCTCGAGGTCCTTCTCAGCAGAGGACAGACTCGGGGCTTGGGGGCCTTAGGACCTGGCTACGCAGAAGGTGGAAGAGCACAGGGCCACCAGTCTGAAGACCAAGGTCAGGGCCCTTCTTGTTTCAGCCTCAGGGTCCCCATGTGGAAGAGAATCCAGAATCACTGCTCCGGTCAGGTTGAGGAGGCCTTAGGAAGGAATGGGGCACCAGGACCGGAGAGGGAAACGGGGACAAGGGAGGCTTCTGCGGTTTCTCACATCGCCCATGGAACCCACGGGTCTGCTCCTGTGAGAGACACAGACACAGAGACAGAGAAGGGGACAGAGAATGAACCCAGGACAGAGGGAACCAGGAGAAGTCACAGACTCCATCAGCTGAGAAATGACATCCCGGCATTTTGTGCCATTCTGTTCCTGACAGGGCCGTCACATTGGCCATCCACCCTGGAGGGCAGGGGTTTCCACAGAGATGTGTGACCAGGACTCAGGTGTGCCAGGAGCCACTGTGGGGACGGCCCAGCGCATGGGCACAGACGAGGCCCGTGGACCTGAGCCTAACAGTAATGGGAGCCCCTGGAATCCTGTGTTGGGAGAGGTCAAGGTCAGAATCAGTTCATTACTACCTTCCCACAGGGGCTGGGACACAGGCAGGTGTGGGGTGGCTTTGCCTGGACCCCAGAGCAGATTCAAGCCCCTCTGAGCTGTGTTCCATGACAAGCGCAGCCCCTGGCTCATCCTTGCATTGTCAGCTTGGCACCAGCCTCCTGTGATAGCAGGCACGGAACATTTGGAGAGGTCCCTAAAACTAACCTTAAACTGTACCCTAAACCTACCCCGTACCCTAACCCCAACACCTACCAGAACACTAACGCCTAACCCTACCCCTGAACCGAACCCAAACCCTAAAGCGTACCCTAACCCTAACCCGTACCCTAAATGGTAGCCTAACCCTAAACCCTACCCTGTACGGTAAACCGTGCCCTAACCCCTACCCTATCTCTAACCCGTACCCTAACCCGTACCCTAACCCATGCCCTAACCAGTACCCTAACTCTAACCCTAACCCTCGGTCAACGGGAGGAAAGAGGAAATCCCCGGAAGTGTGGGGTTCATGAGACATTTGACCGCCAGTCCTGACAGGAAGATGACACTGTGCCAAATGGACCTGCTGATTTCTCAGAACACTGACATCCTCTGAAATGCTACATCCCTGACCCACAGGCTGATGTTCCAAACCTTGGGTCTCCTAGATCCAGAGCAGAGAAGTGCTGTCAGGTGGGGATAAGTAGGTCCTCCGACCTATGGCCTGCACACCTGCTTCCATTTCTGGGAGAAGGGGAAACACACACTTGTTTTTAAGTAGTCATTATCTTCATTCTAAAGTAGACCCATGACCTTGACCTTTTTGGAAAAGCGAAATGACTCTTCCAAATGAAGACCTCAACTCATCTGTTCCTCATGCAACCTGAGTGCGACCAGGTTTACCCAGGCTCCAAGCCCCACCTGGAGGATCCTCCTGTACCATCTTGACAGCCCATGACCGGCACCAGCACCCCCGGGGGCACAATGCTGAATTTGGGGGAGGGCTCTGGGCCTTTTGGCCACCTCACCTGTGCCTGGGGAAGCGGGAACCGGGAGGATCCTCCCAGATGATCCTCATGGAACCTTAGCAACATCCCTGAGGACATGGGGCACAATGCTGAAGCTTGAGGACGGCTCTGGGGTTTCTTGCCACCCACACCTGTGCCTGGGGGGGCAGCGGGAACCTGGAGGGCCCTCCCAGACAATCCCAACGGACTATTAGCACCATCCCTGGGGAACATGGGGCACAATGCTGAAATTGGGGGATGGCCCTGGGGCTTGTCGCTACCGCACCTGTGCCTAGGGGAGCAGGAACCTGAAGGAACCTCCCAGATCATCATAACAGACCATGACCACCATCGCCCTGAGGACATGGGGCACAATGCTCAGTTGGAGTCCCTTGGTCCTGAAACCAGCAGGAACGGAGCTCAAAGGACAGAGAGGCGCCTCCAGGAGAATTTCCATCCAGGGAAAAGCGGCCCACTGGAGGGCACAGAAGCAGCAACCCCACCGACCCGCAGGCCATTTGAACAGGATCACCTCCTGCACTTACTTAGCACGTTGTCCGTCTTCGTGTGTGGACCGTGACTGGCCCGCTCAGGGATGGTGCGCTTCCAGAGGAGGGCTAGAAACTTTTCAGTGCTTGCTCGTGGGTCAGAGGACCAAAGCCCAAGGAAGCAGAGGCTATCCTTCTTCCTCTGGGGCTGGGGAAGTCAGCCACCGACCTGGGGCGGGACCGGGCCCAGGAGTGTGTTCTTTCTGAAGCCACTGCCTTCGGTGGGTGTTGCTTTGCCTAAAAAAGGCCCACTCACCCCAGAGTCAGGAGCAGTGACAGGCTGTCTCCAACCCTAGCCCAGGACCACGACCCGAAACCATCCTGCCTTTGGGAGGACAGGTCTCCTGCAGGAGCCTGGGAGGGGACTGGCCCCTCTCCCACCCCGGGCTCCAGGATGCCCGGGACCTGCAAGGGCTCTTCATCTGAGGAGGAGTCTTGGAGAACAAGTGTATCTCGTCAGCCCAGCAAGTGAAATAACCAAAGCCCAAGGCTCAGGTTCTAACAGAAGCAGAATTTCAAAGTACTGTTTGGGGGAAGCCTCCTCCCCTCTTATGTGGCATTGGGGGACCCCAAGGAAAGCCTTCTTTCGTCTCCTTCCCTCAGAGAGAGGAGCTGACCCCAAGTCCCGCGGTCCCCACCGTGTCCCAGTGCTGAGGAAGAGCCACACGCAGGGGCCTGGTGTCAGGAGTGTGGTCGGCCACTGCTCCTGGGCTCCCAGCCAGTGGTCTGGCGGCTACGTGGAAGAGCTAAATTGATTTTGGGGGAAGGAGTGCTCACTGCCCACACCGCTCACCATCCCCCTCTGCACTCTGCAATCCAGGCTCGGTGCCCGGCTTACGTCCATCACCAGCACTCCACATGTTTCCGCCATGGGAGGGATCATTCAGCCTCACCCCATTGCACAGAAGAGGAAAGCGAGGCCCAGCGAGGAGAGGTAAAATGGCTCCAGTCCCAGAGCTGTTCAGCAGAGAACCTGGAAAGCCAGGCCTCCAGAGCCCCTGCTAGACCAGCCAGAGTCTCCCTGAGGTGAAAGTGAGCCGTCCCCTGCCTGACCAGGCACGCAATGGCCCCTGACCTTCATGATGGCCTGTTCTTGACCGTGAAGATGAGCTGGCCGACTAGGAGGTGGAGTTCAGCTGGTGGGACAGGCTGTAGCTACAGGACAGAGTGACACATCTGAGCTAGCAGGGGCCACACTCTGGTCTCCCTCCAGAAGCCAGACCAGGAGCTGGAATCTCGGTGCCCGAGGGGCCGGCACACAACAGGGTCTGCACTGACCAGGGATCCATGGCCCCCAGGGAGAGTCCACTCTGCCCTCTCCCCGCTCCTGCCTGGCCTCACCTCTCCTCACTGTGTCGCTGCAGGCCCCGGAACCAGGCCCCATAGGGACGGGGGGACAGTCCGGGCTGATGGTCAGGGTTCCCCAAGGGACCCAGGGTGTTGCCAGGGCACTGGGAAAAGACAAGGTCTGGGTTCCGGTGTCCAACACCACCCTGCGAACTTGGGAGTAGTAAGAGATACCCTCCCCCAAGTCCGGAGGGCTATAGCACAAAAGGCCTCAGCTTACTCTGATGTCTCTTGGGCTGCAGAGATGTAGTGTCCCAAGGGTGCCACAGTCTTATAGAAGTGCCTCTCGGCCTTGGATATCCATCCCCGACCCCCTGTGATCCCAGTCTTGGGAAAATGTTTTCTAACCCCTCGAGGTCCTTCTCAGCAGAGGACAGATTCGGGGCTTGGGGGCCTTAGGACCTGGCTACGCAGAAGGTGGAAGAGCACAGGGCCACCAGTCTGAAGACCAAGGTCAGGGCCCTTCTTGTTTCAGCCTCAGGGTCCCCATGTGGAAGAGAATCCAGAATCACTGCTCCGGTCAGGTTGAGGAGGCCTTAGGAAGGAATGGGGCACCAGGACCGGAGAGGGAAACGGGGACAAGGGAGGCTTCTGCGGTTTCTCACATCGCCCATGGAACCCACGGGTCTGCTCCTGTGAGAGACACAGACACAGAGACAGAGAAGGGGACAGAGAATGAACCCAGGACAGAGGGAACCAGGAGAAGTCACAGACTCCATCAGCTTAGAAATGACATCCCGGCATTTTGTGCCATTCTGTTCCTGACAGGGCCGTCACATTGGCCATCCACCCTGGAGGGCAGGGGTTTCCACAGAGATGTGTGACCAGGACTCAGGTGTGCCAGGAGCCACTGTGGGGACGGCCCAGCGCATGGGCACAGACGAGGCCCGTGGACCTGAGCCTAACAGTAATGGGAGTCCCTGGAATCCTGTGTTGGGAGAGGTCAAGGTCAGAATCAGTTCATTACTACCTTCCCACAGGGGCTGGGACACAGGCAGGTGTGGGGTGGCTTTGCCTGGACCCCAGAGCAGATTCAAGCCCCTCTGAGCTGTGTTCCATGACAAGCGCAGCCCCTGGCTCATCCTTGCATTGTCAGCTTGGCACCAGCCTCCTGTGATAGCAGGCACGGAACATTTGGAGAGGTCCCTAACACTAACCTTAAACTGTACCCTAAACCTACCCCGTACCCTAACCCCAACACCTACCAGAACACTAACTCCTAAACCTACCCCTGAACCGAACCCAAACCCTAAAGCGTACCCTAACCCTAACCCGTACCCTAAATGGTAGCCTAACCCTAAACCCTACCCTGTACGGTAAACCGTGCCCTAACCCCTACCCTATCTCTAACCCGTACCCTAACCCGTACCCTAACCCATGCCCTAACCAGTACCCTAACTCTAACCCTAACCCTCGGTCAACGGGAGGAAAGAGGAAATCCCCGGAAGTGTGGGGTTCATGAGACATTTGACCGCCAGTCCTGACAGGAAGATGACACTGTGCCAAATGGACCTGCTGATTTCTCAGAACACTGACATCCTGTGAAATGCTACATCCCTGACCCACAGGCTGATGTTCCAAACCTTGGGTCTCCTAGATCCAGAGCAGAGAAGTGCTGTCAGGTGGGGATAAGTAGGTCCTCCGACCTATGGCCTGCACACCTGCTTCCATTTCTGGGAGAAGGGGAAACACACACTTGTTTTTAAGTAGTCATTATCTTCATTCTAAAGTAGACCCATGACCTTGACCTTTTTGGAAAAGCGAAATGACTCTTCCAAATGAAGACCTCAACTCATCTGTTCCTCATGCAACCTGAGTGCGACCAGGTTTACCCAGGCTCCAAGCCCCACCTGGAGGATCCTCCTGTACCATCTTGACAGCCCATGACCGGCACCAGCACCCCCGGGGGCACAATGCTGAATTTGGGGGAGGGCTCTGGGCCTTTTGGCCACCACACCTGTGCCTGGGGAAGCGGGAACCGGGAGGATCCTCCCAGATGATACTCATGGAACCTTAGCAACATCCCTGAGGACATGGGGCACAATGCTGAAGCTTGAGGACGGCTCTGGGGTTTCTTGCCACCCACACCTGTGCCTGGGGGGGCAGCGGGAACCTGGAGGGCCCTCCCAGACCATCCCAACGGACTATTAGCACCATCCCTGGGGAACATGGGGCACAATGCTGAAATTGGGGGATGGCCCTGGGGCTTGTCGCTACCGCACCTGTGCCTAGGGGAGCAGGAACCTGAAGGAACCTCCCAGATCATCATAACAGACCATGACCACCATCGCCCTGAGGACATGGGGCACAATGCTCAGTTGGAGTCCCTTGGTCCTGAAACCAGCAGGAACGGAGCTCAAAGGACAGAGAGGCGCCTCCCGGAGAATTTCCATCCAGGGAAAAGCGGCCCACTGGAGGGCACAGAAGCAGCAACCCCACCGACCCGCAGGCCATTTGAACAGGATCACCTCCTGCACTTACTTAGCACGTTGTCCGTCTTCGTGTGTGGACCGTGACTGGCCCGCTCAGGGATGGTGCGCTTCCAGAGGAGGGCTAGAAACTTTTCAGTGCTTGCTCGTGGGTCAGAGGACCAAAGCCCAAGGAAGCAGAGGCTATCCTTCTTCCTCTGGGGCTGGGGAAGTCAGCCACCGACCTGGGGCGGGACCGGGCCCAGGAGTGTGTTCTTTCTGAAGCCACTGCCTTCGGTGGGTGTTGCTTTGCCTAAAAAAGGCCCACTCACCCCAGAGTCAGGAGCAGTGACAGGCTGTCTCCAACCCTAGCCCAGGACCACGACCCGAAACCATCCTGCCTTTGGGAGGACAGGTCTCCTGCAGGAGCCTGGGAGGGGACTGGCCCCTCTCCCACCCCGGGCTCCAGGATGCCCGGGACCTGCAAGGGCTCTTCATCTGAGGAGGAGTCTTGGACAACAAGTGTATCTCGTCAGCCCAGCAAGTGAAATAACCAAAGCCCAAGGCTCAGGTTCTAACAGAAGCAGAATTTCAAAGTACTGTTTGGGGGAAGCCTCCTCCCCTCTTATGTGGCATTGGGGGTCCCCAAGGAAAGCCTTCTTTCGTCTCCTTCCCTCAGAGAGAGGAGCTGACCCCAAGTCCCGCGGTCCCCACCGTGTCCCAGTGCTGAGGAAGAGCCACACGCAGGGGCCTGGTGTCAGGAGTGTGGTCGGCCACTGCTCCTGGGCTCCCAGCCAGTGGTCTGGCGGCTACGTGGAAGAGCTAAATTGATTTTGGGGGAAGGAGTGCTCACTGCCCACACCGCTCACCATCCCCCTCTGCACTCTGCAATCCAGGCTCGGTGCCCGGCTTACGTCCATCACCAGCACTCCACATGTTTCCGCCATGGGAGGGATCATTCAGCCTCACCCCATTGCACAGAAGAGGAAAGCGAGGCCCAGCGAGGAGAGGTTAAATGGCTCCAGTCCCAGAGCTGTTCAGCAGAGAACCTGGAAAGCCAGGCCTCCAGAGCCCCTGCTAGACCAGCCAGAGACTCCCTGAGGTGAAAATGAGCCGTCCCCTGCCTGACCAGGCACGCAATGGCCCCTGACCTTCATGATGGCCTGTTCTTGACCGTGAAGATGAGCTGGCCGACTAGGAGGTGGAGTTCAGCTGGTGGGACAGGCTGTAGCTACAGGTCAGAGTGACACATCTGAGCTAGCAGGGGCCACACTCTGGTCTCCCTCCCGGAGCCAGACCAGGAGCTGGAATCTCGGTGCCCGAGGGGCCGGCACACAACAGGGTCTGCACTGACCAGGGATCCATGGCCCCCAGGGAGAGTCCACTCTGCCCTCTCCCCGCTCCTGCCTGGCCTCACCTCTCCTCACTGTGTCGCTGCAGGACCCGGAACCAGGCCCCATAGGGACGGGGGGACAGTCCGGGCTGATGGTCAGGGTTCCCCAAGGGACCCAGGGTGTTGCCAGGGCACTGGGAAAAGACAAGGTCTGGGTTCCGGTGTCCAACACCACCCTGCGAACTTGGGAGTAGTAAGAGATACCCTCCCCCAAGTCCGGAGGGCTATAGCACAAAAGGCCTCAGCTTACTCTGATGTCACTTGGGCTGCAGAGATGTAGTGTCCCAAGGGTGCCACAGTCTTATAGAAGTGCCTCTCGGCCTTGGATATCCATCCCCGACCCCCTGTGATCCCAGTCTTGGGAAAATGTTTTCTAACCCCTCGAGGTCCTTCTCAGCAGAGGACAGACTCGGGGCTTGGGGGCCTTAGGACCTGGCTACGCAGAAGGTGGAAGAGCACAGGGCCACCAGTCTGAAGACCAAGGTCAGGGCCCTTCTTGTTTCAGCCTCAGGGTCCCCATGTGGAAGAGAATCCAGAATCACTGCTCCGGTCAGGTTGAGGAGGCCTTAGGAAGGAATGGGGCACCAGGACCGGAGAGGGAAACGGGGACAAGGGAGGCTTCTGCGGTTTCTCACATCGCCCATGGAACCCACGGGTCTGCTCCTGTGAGAGACACAGACACAGAGACAGAGAAGGGGACAGAGAATGAACCCAGGACAGAGGGAACCAGGAGAAGTCACAGACTCCATCAGCTGAGAAATGACATCCCGGCATTTTGTGCCATTCTGTTCCTGACAGGGCCGTCACATTGGCCATCCACCCTGGAGGGCAGGGGTTTCCACAGAGATGTGTGACCAGGACTCAGGTGTGCCAGGAGCCACTGTGGGGACGGCCCAGCGCATGGGCACAGACGAGGCCCGTGGACCTGAGCCTAACAGTAATGGGAGCCCCTGGAATCCTGTGTTGGGAGAGGTCAAGGTCAGAATCAGTTCATTACTACCTTCCCACAGGGGCTGGGACACAGGCAGGTGTGGGGTGGCTTTGCCTGGACCCCAGAGCAGATTCAAGCCCCTCTGAGCTGTGTTCCATGACAAGCGCAGCCCCTGGCTCATCCTTGCATTGTCAGCTTGGCACCAGCCTCCTGTGATAGCAGGCACGGAACATTTGGAGAGGTCCCTAAAACTAACCTTAAACTGTACCCTAAACCTACCCCGTACCCTAACCCCAACACCTACCAGAACACTAACGCCTAACCCTACCCCTGAACCGAACCCAAACCCTAAAGCGTACCCTAACCCTAACCCGTACCCTAAATGGTAGCCTAACCCTAAACCCTACCCTGTACGGTAAACCGTGCCCTAACCCCTACCCTATCTCTAACCCGTACCCTAACCCGTACCCTAACCCATGCCCTAACCAGTACCCTAACTCTAACCCTAACCCTCGGTCAACGGGAGGAAAGAGGAAATCCCCGGAAGTGTGGGGTTCATGAGACATTTGACCGCCAGTCCTGACAGGAAGATGACACTGTGCCAAATGGACCTGCTGATTTCTCAGAACACTGACATCCTGTGAAATGCTACATCCCTGACCCACAGGCTGATGTTCCAAACCTTGGGTCTCCTAGATCCAGAGCAGAGAAGTGCTGTCAGGTGGGGATAAGTAGGTCCTCCGACCTATGGCCTGCACACCTGCTTCCATTTCTGGGAGAAGGGGAAACACACACTTGTTTTTAAGTAGTCATTATCTTCATTCTAAAGTAGACCCATGACCTTGACCTTTTTGGAAAAGCGAAATGACTCTTCCAAATGAAGACCTCAACTCATCTGTTCCTCATGCAACCTGAGTGCGACCAGGTTTACCCAGGCTCCAAGCCCCACCTGGAGGATCCTCCTGTACCATCTTGACAGCCCATGACCGGCACCAGCACCCCCGGGGGCACAATGCTGAATTTGGGGGAGGGCTCTGGGCCTTTTGGCCACCTCACCTGTGCCTGGGGAAGCGGGAACCGGGAGGATCCTCCCAGATGATCCTCATGGAACCTTAGCAACATCCCTGAGGACATGGGGCACAATGCTGAAGCTTGAGGACGGCTCTGGGGTTTCTTGCCACCCACACCTGTGCCTGGGGGGGCAGCGGGAACCTGGAGGGCCCTCCCAGACAATCCCAACGGACTATTAGCACCATCCCTGGGGAACATGGGGCACAATGCTGAAATTGGGGGATGGCCCTGGGGCTTGTCGCTACCGCACCTGTGCCTAGGGGAGCAGGAACCTGAAGGAACCTCCCAGATCATCATAACAGACCATGACCACCATCGCCCTGAGGACATGGGGCACAATGCTCAGTTGGAGTCCCTTGGTCCTGAAACCAGCAGGAACGGAGCTCAAAGGACAGAGAGGCGCCTCCAGGAGAATTTCCATCCAGGGAAAAGCGGCCCACTGGAGGGCACAGAAGCAGCAACCCCACCGACCCGCAGGCCATTTGAACAGGATCACCTCCTGCACTTACTTAGCACGTTGTCCGTCTTCGTGTGTGGACCGTGACTGGCCCGCTCAGGGATGGTGCGCTTCCAGAGGAGGGCTAGAAACTTTTCAGTGCTTGCTCGTGGGTCAGAGGACCAAAGCCCAAGGAAGCAGAGGCTATCCTTCTTCCTCTGGGGCTGGGGAAGTCAGCCACCGACCTGGGGCGGGACCGGGCCCAGGAGTGTGTTCTTTCTGAAGCCACTGCCTTCGGTGGGTGTTGCTTTGCCTAAAAAAGGCCCACTCACCCCAGAGTCAGGAGCAGTGACAGGCTGTCTCCAACCCTAGCCCAGGACCACGACCCGAAACCATCCTGCCTTTGGGAGGACAGGTCTCCTGCAGGAGCCTGGGAGGGGACTGGCCCCTCTCCCACCCCGGGCTCCAGGATGCCCGGGACCTGCAAGGGCTCTTCATCTGAGGAGGAGTCTTGGAGAACAAGTGTATCTCGTCAGCCCAGCAAGTGAAATAACCAAAGCCCAAGGCTCAGGTTCTAACAGAAGCAGAATTTCAAAGTACTGTTTGGGGGAAGCCTCCTCCCCTCTTATGTGGCATTGGGGGACCCCAAGGAAAGCCTTCTTTCGTCTCCTTCCCTCAGAGAGAGGAGCTGACCCCAAGTCCCGCGGTCCCCACCGTGTCCCAGTGCTGAGGAAGAGCCACACGCAGGGGCCTGGTGTCAGGAGTGTGGTCGGCCACTGCTCCTGGGCTCCCAGCCAGTGGTCTGGCGGCTACGTGGAAGAGCTAAATTGATTTTGGGGGAAGGAGTGCTCACTGCCCACACCGCTCACCATCCCCCTCTGCACTCTGCAATCCAGGCTCGGTGCCCGGCTTACGTCCATCACCAGCACTCCACATGTTTCCGCCATGGGAGGGATCATTCAGCCTCACCCCATTGCACAGAAGAGGAAAGCGAGGCCCAGCGAGGAGAGGTTAAATGGCTCCAGTCCCAGAGCTGTTCAGCAGAGAACCTGGAAAGCCAGGCCTCCAGAGCCCCTGCTAGACCAGCCAGAGTCTCCCTGAGGTGAAAGTGAGCCGTCCCCTGCCTGACCAGGCACGCAATGGCCCCTGACCTTCATGATGGCCTGTTCTTGACCGTGAAGATGAGCTGGCCGACTAGGAGGTGGAGTTCAGCTGGTGGGACAGGCTGTAGCTACAGGACAGAGTGACACATCTGAGCTAGCAGGGGCCACACTCTGGTCTCCCTCCCGGAGCCAGACCAGGAGCTGGAATCTCGGTGCCCGAGGGGCCGGCACACAACAGGGTCTGCACTGACCAGGGATCCATGGCCCCCAGGGAGAGTCCACTCTGCCCTCTCCCCGCTCCTGCCTGGCCTCACCTCTCCTCACTGTGTCGCTGCAGGCCCCGGAACCAGGCCCCATAGGGACGGGGGGACAGTCCGGGCTGATGGTCAGGGTTCCCCAAGGGACCCAGGGTGTTGCCAGGGCACTGGGAAAAGACAAGGTCTGGGTTCCGGTGTCCAACACCACCCTGCGAACTTGGGAGTAGTAAGAGATACCCTCCCCCAAGTCCGGAGGGCTATAGCACAAAAGGCCTCAGCTTACTCTGATGTCTCTTGGGCTGCAGAGATGTAGTGTCCCAAGGGTGCCACAGTCTTATAGAAGTGCCTCTCGGCCTTGGATATCCATCCCCGACCCCCTGTGATCCCAGTCTTGGGAAAATGTTTTCTAACCCCTCGAGGTCCTTCTCAGCAGAGGACAGACTCGGGGCTTGGGGGCCTTAGGACCTGGCTACGCAGAAGGTGGAAGAGCACAGGGCCACCAGTCTGAAGACCAAGGTCAGGGCCCTTCTTGTTTCAGCCTCAGGGTCCCCATGTGGAAGAGAATCCAGAATCACTGCTCCGGTCAGGTTGAGGAGGCCTTAGGAAGGAATGGGGCACCAGGACCGGAGAGGGAAACGGGGACAAGGGAGGCTTCTGCGGTTTCTCACATCACCCATGGAACCCACGGGTCTGCTCCTGTGAGAGACACAGACACAGAGACAGAGAAGGGGACAGAGAATGAACCCAGGACAGAGGGAACCAGGAGAAGTCACAGACTCCATCAGCTTAGAAATGACATCCCGGCATTTTGTGCCATTCTGTTCCTGACAGGGCCGTCACATTGGCCATCCACCCTGGAGGGCAGGGGTTTCCACAGAGATGTGTGACCAGGACTCAGGTGTGCCAGGAGCCACTGTGGGGACGGCCCAGCGCATGGGCACAGACGAGGCCCGTGGACCTGAGCCTAACAGTAATGGGAGTCCCTGGAATCCTGTGTTGGGAGAGGTCAAGGTCAGAATCAGTTCATTACTACCTTCCCACAGGGGCTGGGACACAGGCAGGTGTGGGGTGGCTTTGCCTGGACCCCAGAGCAGATTCAAGCCCCTCTGAGCTGTGTTCCATGACAAGCGCAGCCCCTGGCTCATCCTTGCATTGTCAGCTTGGCACCAGCCTCCTGTGATAGCAGGCACGGAACATTTGGAGAGGTCCCTAACACTAACCTTAAACTGTACCCTAAACCTACCCCGTACCCTAACCCCAACACCTACCAGAACACTAACTCCTAACCCTACCCCTGAACCGAACCCAAACCCTAAAGCGTACCCTAACCCTAACCCGTACCCTAAATGGTAGCCTAACCCTAAACCCTACCCTGTACGGTAAACCGTGCCCTAACCCCTACCCTATCTCTAACCCGTACCCTAACCCGTACCCTAACCCATGCCCTAACCAGTACCCTAACTCTAACCCTAACCCTCGGTCAACGGGAGGAAAGAGGAAATCCCCGGAAGTGTGGGGTTCATGAGACATTTGACCGCCAGTCCTGACAGGAAGATGACACTGTGCCAAATGGACCTGCTGATTTCTCAGAACACTGACATCCTGTGAAATGCTACGTCCCTGACCCACAGGCTGATGTTCCAAACCTTGGGTCTCCTAGATCCAGAGCAGAGAAGTGCTGTCAGGTGGGGATAAGTAGGTCCTCCGTCCTATGGCCTGCACACCTGCTTCCATTTCTGGGAGAAGGGGAAACACACACTTGTTTTTAAGTAGTCATTATCTTCATTCTAAAGTAGACCCATGACCTTGACCTTTTTGGAAAAGCGAAATGATTCTTCCAAATGAAGACCTCAACTCATCTGTTCCTCATGCAACCTGAGTGCGACCAGGTTTACCCAGGCTCCAAGCCCCACCTGGAGGATCCTCCTGTACCATCTTGACAGCCCATGACCGGCACCAGCACCCCCGGGGGCACAATGCTGAATTTGGGGGAGGGCTCTGGGCCTTTTGGCCACCACACCTGTGCCTGGGGAAGCGGGAACCGGGAGGATCCTCCCAGATGATCCTCATGGAACCTTAGCAACATCCCTGAGGACATGGGGCACAATGCTGAAGCTTGAGGACGGCTCTGGGGTTTCTTGCCACCCGCACCTGTGCCTGGGGGGGCAGCGGGAACCTGGAGGGCCCTCCCAGACCATCCCAACGGACTATTAGCACCATCCCTGGGGAACATGGGGCACAATGCTGAAATTGGGGGATGGCCCTGGGGCTTGTCGCTACCGCACCTGTGCCTAGGGGAGCAGGAACCTGAAGGAACCTCCCAGATCATCATAACAGACCATGACCACCATCGCCCTGAGGACATGGGGCACAATGCTCAGTTGGAGTCCCTTGGTCCTGAAACCAGCAGGAACGGAGCTCAAGGGACAGAGAGGCGCCTCCAGGAGAATTTCCATCCAGGGAAAAGCGGCCCACTGGAGGGCACAGAAGCAGCAACCCCACCGACCCGCAGGCCATTTGAACAGGATCACCTCCTGCACTTACTTAGCACGTTGTCCGTCTTCGTGTGTGGACCGTGACTGGCCCGCTCAGGGATGGTGCGCTTCCAGAGGAGGGCTAGAAACTTTTCAGTGCTTGCTCGTGGGTCAGAGGACCAAAGCCCAAGGAAGCAGAGGCTATCCCTCTTCCTCTGGGGCTGGGGAAGTCAGCCACCGACCTGGGGCGGGACCGGGCCCAGGAGTGTGTTCTTTCTGAAGCCACTGCCTTCGGTGGGTGTTGCTTTGCCTAAAAAAGGCCCACTCACCCCAGAGTCAGGAGCAGTGACAGGCTGTCTCCAACCCTAGCCCAGGACCACGACCCGAAACCATCCTGCCTTTGGGAGGACAGGTCTCCTGCAGGAGCCTGGGAGGGGACTGGCCCCTCTCCCACCCCGGGCTCCAGGATGCCCGGGACCTGCAAGGGGTCTTCATCTGAGGAGGAGTCTTGGAGAACAAGTGTATCTCGTCAGCCCAGCAAGTGAAATAACCAAAGCCCAAGGCTCAGGTTCTAACAGAAGCAGAATTTCAAAGTACTGTTTGGGGGAAGCCTCCTCCCCTCTTATGTGGCATTGGGGGTCCCCAAGGAAAGCCTTCTTTCGTCTCCTTCCCTCAGAGAGAGGAGCTGACCCCAAGTCCCGCGGTCCCCACCGTGTCCCAGTGCTGAGGAAGAGCCACACGCAGGGGCCTGGTGTCAGGAGTGTGGTCGGCCACTGCTCCTGGGCTCCCAGCCAGTGGTCTGGCGGCTACGTGGAAGAGCTAAATTGATTTTGGGGGAAGGAGTGCTCACTGCCCACACCGCTCACCATCCCCCTCTGCACTCTGCAATCCAGGCTCGGTGCCCGGCTCACGTCCATCACCAGCACTCCACATGTTTCCGCCATGGGAGGGATCATTCAGCCTCACCCCATTGCACAGAAGAGGAAAGCGAGGCCCAGCGAGGAGAGGTTAAATGGCTCCAGTCCCAGAGCTGTTCAGCAGAGAACCTGGAAAGCCAGGCCTCCAGAGCCCCTGCTAGACCAGCCAGAGACTCCCTGAGGTGAAAGTGAGCCGTCCCCTGCCTGACCAGGCACGCAATGGCCCCTGACCTTCATGATGGCCTGTTCTTGACCGTGAAGATGAGCTGGCCGACTAGGAGGTGGAGTTCAGCTGGTGGGACAGGCTGTAGCTACAGGACAGAGTGACACATCTGAGCTAGCAGGGGCCACACTCTGGTCTCCCTCCCGGAGCCAGACCAGGAGCTGGAATCTCGGTGCCCGAGGGGCCGGCACACAACAGGGTCTGCACTGACCAGGGATCCATGGCCCCCAGGGAGAGTCCACTCTGCCCTCTCCCCGCTCCTGCCTGGCCTCACCTCTCCTCACTGTGTCGCTGCAGGACCCGGAACCAGGCCCCATAGGGACGGGGGGACAGTCCGGGCTGATGGTCAGGGTTCCCCAAGGGACCCAGGGTGTTGCCAGGGCACTGGGAAAAGACAAGGTCTGGGTTCCGGTGTCCAACACCACCCTGCGAACTTGGGAGTAGTAAGAGATACCCTCCCCCAAGTCCGGAGGGCTATAGCACAAAAGGCCTCAGCTTACTCTGATGTCACTTGGGCTGCAGAGATGTAGTGTCCCAAGGGTGCCACAGTCTTATAGAAGTGCCTCTCGGCCTTGGATATCCATCCCCGACCCCCTGTGATCCCAGTCTTGGGAAAATGTTTTCTAACCCCTCGAGGTCCTTCTCAGCAGAGGACAGACTCGGGGCTTGGGGGCCTTAGGACCTGGCTACGCAGAAGGTGGAAGAGCACAGGGCCACCAGTCTGAAGGCCAAGGTCAGGGCCCTACTTGTTTCAGCCTCAGGGTCCCCATGTGGAAGAGAATCCAGAATCACTGCTCCGGTCAGGTTGAGGAGGCCTTAGGAAGGAATGGGGCACCAGGACCGGAGAGGGAAACGGGGACAAGGGAGGCTTCTGCGGTTTCTCACATCGCCCATGGAACCCACGGGTCTGCTCCTGTGAGAGACACAGACACAGAGACAGAGAAGGGGACAGAGAATGAACCCAGGACAGAGGGAACCAGGAGAAGTCACAGACTCCATCAGCTGAGAAATGACATCCCGGCATTTTGTGCCATTCTGTTCCTGACAGGGCCGTCACATTGGCCATCCACCCTGGAGGGCAGGGGTTTCCACAGAGATGTGTGACCAGGACTCAGGTGTGCCAGGAGCCACTGTGGGGACGGCCCAGCGCATGGGCACAGACGAGGCCCGTGGACCTGAGCCTAACAGTAATGGGAGCCCCTGGAATCCTGTGTTGGGAGAGGTCAAGGTCAGAATCAGTTCATTACTACCTTCCCACAGGGGCTGGGACACAGGCAGGTGTGGGGTGGCTTTGCCTGGACCCCAGAGCAGATTCAAGCCCCTCTGAGCTGTGTTCCATGACAAGCGCAGCCCCTGGCTCATCCTTGCATTGTCAGCTTGGCACCAGCCTCCTGTGATAGCAGGCACGGAACATTTGGAGAGGTCCCTAACACTAACCTTAAACTGTACCCTAAACCTACCCCGTACCCTAACCCCAACACCTACCAGAACACTAACGCCTAACCCTACCCCTGAACCGAACCCAAACCCTAAAGCGTACCCTAACCCTAACCCGTACCCTAAATGGTAGCCTAACCCTAAACCCTACCCTGTACGGTAAACCGTGCCCTAACCCCTACCCTATCTCTAACCCGTACCCTAACCCGTACCCTAACCCATGCCCTAACCAGTACCCTAACTCTAACCCTAACCCTCGGTCAACGGGAGGAAAGAGGAAATGCCCGGAAGTGTGGGGTTCATGAGACATTTGACCGCCAGTCCTGACAGGAAGATGACACTGTGCCAAATGGACCTGCTGATTTCTCAGAACACTGACATCCTGTGAAATGCTACATCCCTGACCCACAGGCTGATGTTCCAAACCTTGGGTCTCCTAGATCCAGAGCAGAGAAGTGCTGTCAGGTGGGGATAAGTAGGTCCTCCGACCTATGGCCTGCACACCTGCTTCCATTTCTGGGAGAAGGGGAAACACACACTTGTTTTTAAGTAGTCATTATCTTCATTCTAAAGTAGACCCATGACCTTGACCTTTTTGGAAAAGCGAAATGACTCTTCCAAATGAAGACCTCAACTCATCTGTTCCTCATGCAACCTGAGTGCGACCAGGTTTACCCAGGCTCCAAGCCCCACCTGGAGGATCCTCCTGTACCATCTTGACAGCCCATGACCGGCACCAGCACCCCCGGGGGCACAATGCTGAATTTGGGGGAGGGCTCTGGGCCTTTTGGCCACCACACCTGTGCCTGGGGAAGCGGGAACCGGGAGGATCCTCCCAGATGATCCTCATGGAACCTTAGCAACATCCCTGAGGACGTGGGGCACAATGCTGAAGCTTGAGGACGGCTCTGGGGTTTCTTGCCACCCACACCTGTGCCTGGGGGGGCAGCGGGAACCTGGAGGGCCCTCCCAGACAATCCCAACGGACTATTAGCACCATCCCTCGGGAACATGGGGCACAATGCTGAAATTGGGGGATGGCCCTGGGGCTTGTCGCTACCGCACCTGTGCCTAGGGGAGCAGGAACCTGAAGGAACCTCCCAGATCATCATAACAGACCATGACCACCATCGCCCTGAGGACATGGGGCACAATGCTCAGTTGGAGTCCCTTGGTCCTGAAACCAGCAGGAACGGAGCTCAAAGGACAGAGAGGCGCCTCCAGGAGAATTTCCATCCAGGGAAAAGCGGCCCACTGGAGGGCACAGAAGCAGCAACCCCACCGACCCGCAGGCCATTTGAACAGGATCACCTCCTGCACTTACTTAGCACGTTGTCCGTCTTCGTGTGTGGACCGTGACTGGCCCGCTCAGGGATGGTGCGCTTCCAGAGGAGGGCTAGAAACTTTTCAGTGCTTGCTCGTGGGTCACAGGACCAAAGCCCAAGGAAGCAGAGGCTATCCCTCTTCCTCTGGGGCTGGGGAAGTCAGCCACCGACCTGGGGCGGGACCGGGCCCAGGAGTGTGTTCTTTCTGAAGCCACTGCCTTCGGTGGGTGTTGCTTTGCCTAAAAAAGGCCCACTCACCCCAGAGTCAGGAGCAGTGACAGGCTGTCTCCAACCCTAGCCCAGGACCACGACCCGAAACCATCCTGCCTTTGGGAGGACAGGTCTCCTGCAGGAGCCTGGGAGGGGACTGGCCCCTCTCCCACCCCGGGCTCCAGGATGCCCGGGACCTGCAAGAGCTCTTCATCTGAGGAGGAGTCTTGGAGAACAAGTGTATCTCGTCAGCCCAGCAAGTGAAATAACCAAAGCCCAAGGCTCAGGTTCTAACAGAAGCAGAATTTCAAAGTACTGTTTGGGGGAAGCCTCCTCCCCTCTTATGTGGCATTGGGGGTCCCCAAGGAAAGCCTTCTTTCGTCTCCTTCCCTCAGAGAGAGGAGCTGACCCCAAGTCCCGCGGTCCCCACCGTGTCCCAGTGCTGAGGAAGAGCCACACGCAGGGGCCTGGTGTCAGGAGTGTGGTCGGCCACTGCTCCTGGGCTCCCAGCCAGTGGTCTGGCGGCTACGTGGAAGAGCTAAATTGATTTTGGGGGAAGGAGTGCTCACTGCCCACACCGCTCACCATCCCCCTCTGCACTCTGCAATCCAGGCTCGGTGCCCGGCTCACGTCCATCACCAGCACTCCACATGTTTCCGCCATGGGAGGGATCATTCAGCCTCACCCCATTGCACAGAAGAGGAAAGCGAGGCCCAGCGAGGAGAGGTTAAATGGCTCCAGTCCCAGAGCTGTTCAGCAGAGAACCTGGAAAGCCAGGCCTCCAGAGCCCCTGCTAGACCAGCCAGAGACTCCCTGAGGTGAAAGTGAGCCGTCCCCTGCCTGACCAGGCACGCAATGGCCCCTGACCTTCATGATGGCCTGTTCTTGACCGTGAAGATGAGCTGGCCGACTAGGAGGTGGAGTTCAGCTGGTGGGACAGGCTGTAGCTACAGGACAGAGTGACACATCTGAGCTAGCAGGGGCCACACTCTGGTCTCCCTCCCGGAGCCAGACCAGGAGCTGGAATCTCGGTGCCCGAGGGGCCGGCACACAACAGGGTCTGCACTGACCAGGGATCCATGGCCCCCAGGGAGAGTCCACTCTGCCCTCTCCCCGCTCCTGCCTGGCCTCACCTCTCCTCACTGTGTCGCTGCAGGACCCGGAACCAGGCCCCATAGGGACGGGGGGACAGTCCGGGCTGATGGTCAGTGTTCCCCAAGGGACCCAGGGTGTTGCCAGGGCACTGGGAAAAGACAAGGTCTGGGTTCCGGTGTCCAACACCACCCTGCGAACTTGGGAGTAGTAAGAGATACCCTCCCCCAAGTCCGGAGGGCTATAGCACAAAAGGCCTCAGCTTACTCTGATGTCACTTGGGCTGCAGAGATGTAGTGTCCCAAGGGTGCCACAGTCTTATAGAAGTGCCTCTCGGCCTTGGATATCCATCCCCGACCCCCTGTGATCCCAGTCTTGGGAAAATGTTTTCTAACCCCTCGAGGTCCTTCTCAGCAGAGGACAGACTCGGGGCTTGGGGGCCTTAGGACCTGGCTACGCAGAAGGTGGAAGAGCACAGGGTCACCAGTCTGAAGGCCAAGGTCAGGGCCCTACTTGTTTAAGCCTCAGGGTCCCCATGTGGAAGAGAATCCAGAATCACTGCTCCGGTCAGGTTGAGGAGGCCTTAGGAAGGAATGGGGCACCAGGACCGGAGAGGGAAACGGGGACAAGGGAGGCTTCTGCGGTTTCTCATATCGCCCATGGAACCCACGGGTCTGCTCCTGTGAGAGACACAGACACAGAGACAGAGAAGGGGACAGAGAATGAACCCAGGACAGAGGGAACCAGGAGAAGTCACAGACTCCATCAGCTGAGAAATGACATCCCGGCATTTTGTGCCATTCTGTTCCTGACAGGGCCGTCACATTGGCCATCCACCCTGGAGGGCAGGGGTTTCCACAGAGATGTGTGACCAGGACTCAGGTGTGCCAGGAGCCACTGTGGGGACGGCCCAGCGCATGGGCACAGACGAGGCCCGTGGACCTGAGCCTAACCGTAATGGGAGCCCCTGGAATCCTGTGTTGGGAGAGGTCAAGGTCAGAATCAGTTCATTACTACCTTCCCACAGGGGCTGGGACACAGGCAGGTGTGGGGTGGCTTTGCCTGGACCCCAGAGCAGATTCAAGCCCCTCTGAGCTGTGTTCCATGACAAGCGCAGCCCCTGGCTCATCCTTGCATTGTCAGCTTGGCACCAGCCTCCTGTGATAGCAGGCACGGAACATTTGGAGAGGTCCCTAACACTAACCTTAAACTGTACCCTAAACCTACCCCGTACCCTAACCCCAACACCTACCAGAACACTAACGCCTAACCCTACCCCTGAACCGAACCCAAACCCTAAAGCGTACCCTAACCCTAACCCGTACCCTAAATGGTAGCCTAACCCTAAACCCTACCCTGTACGGTAAACCGTGCCCTAACCCCTACCCTATCTCTAACCCGTACCCTAACCCGTACCCTAACCCATGCCCTAACCAGTACCCTAACTCTAACCCTAACCCTCGGTCAACGGGAGGAAAGAGGAAATCCCCGGAAGTGTGGGGTTCATGAGACATTTGACCGCCAGTCCTGACAGGAAGATGACACTGTGCCAAATGGACCTGCTGATTTCTCAGAACACTGACATCCTGTGAAATGCTACATCCCTGACCCACAGGCTGATGTTCCAAACCTTGGGTCTCCTAGATCCAGAGCAGAGAAGTGCTGTCAGGTGGGGATAAGTAGGTCCTCCGACCTATGGCCTGCACACCTGCTTCCATTTCTGGGAGAAGGGGAAACACACACTTGTTTTTAAGTAGTCATTATCTTCATTCTAAAGTAGACCCATGACCTTGACCTTTTTGGAAAAGCGAAATGACTCTTCCAAATGAAGACCTCAACTCATCTGTTCCTCATGCAACCTGAGTGCGACCAGGTTTACCCAGGCTCCAAGCCCCACCTGGAGGATCCTCCTGTACCATCTTGACAGCCCATGACCGGCACCAGCACCCCCGGGGGCACAATGCTGAATTTGGGGGAGGGCTCTGGGCCTTTTGGCCACCACACCTGTGCCTGGGGAAGCGGGAACCGGGAGGATCCTCCCAGATGATCCTCATGGAACCTTAGCAACATCCCTGAGGACATGGGGCACAATGCTGAAGCTTGAGGACGGCTCTGGGGTTTCTTGCCACCCACACCTGTGCCTGGGGGGGCAGCGGGAACCTGGAGGGCCCTCCCAGACAATCCCAACGGACTATTAGCACCATCCCTCGGGAACATGGGGCACAATGCTGAAATTGGGGGATGGCCCTGGGGCTTGTCGCTACCGCACCTGTGCCTAGGGGAGCAGGAACCTGAAGGAACCTCCCAGATCATCATAACAGACCATGACCACCATCGCCCTGAGGACATGGGGCACAATGCTCAGTTGGAGTCCCTTGGTCCTGAAACCAGCAGGAACGGAGCTCAAAGGACAGAGAGGCGCCTCCAGGAGAATTTCCATCCAGGGAAAAGCGGCCCACTGGAGGGCACAGAAGCAGCAACCCCACCGACCCGCAGGCCATTTGAACAGGATCACCTCCTGCACTTACTTAGCACGTTGTCCGTCTTCGTGTGTGGACCGTGACTGGCCCGCTCAGGGATGGTGCGCTTCCAGAGGAGGGCTAGAAACTTTTCAGTGCTTGCTCGTGGGTCAGAGGACCAAAGCCCAAGGAAGCAGAGGCTATCCCTCTTCCTCTGGGGCTGGGGAAGTCAGCCACCGACCTGGGGCGGGACCGGGCCCAGGAGTGTGTTCTTTCTGAAGCCACTGCCTTCGGTGGGTGTTGCTTTGCCTAAAAAAGGCCCACTCACCCCAGAGTCAGGAGCAGTGACAGGCTGTCTCCAACCCTAGCCCAGGACCACGACCCGAAACCATCCTGCCTTTGGGAGGACAGGTCTCCTGCAGGAGCCTGGGAGGGGACTGGCCCCTCTCCCACCCCGGGCTCCAGGATGCCCGGGACCTGCAAGAGCTCTTCATCTGAGGAGGAGTCTTGGAGAACAAGTGTATCTCGTCAGCCCAGCAAGTGAAATAACCAAAGCCCAAGGCTCAGGTTCTAACAGAAGCAGAATTTCAAAGTACTGTTTGGGGGAAGCCTCCTCCCCTCTTATGTGGCATTGGGGGTCCCCAAGGAAAGCCTTCTTTCGTCTCCTTCCCTCAGAGAGAGGAGCTGACCCCAAGTCCCGCGGTCCCCACCGTGTCCCAGTGCTGAGGAAGAGCCACACGCAGGGGCCTGGTGTCAGGAGTGTGGTCGGCCACTGCTCCTGGGCTCCCAGCCAGTGGTCTGGCGGCTACGTGGAAGAGCTAAATTGATTTTGGGGGAAGGAGTGCTCACTGCCCACACCGCTCACCATCCCCCTCTGCACTCTGCAATCCAGGCTCGGTGCCCGGCTCACGTCCATCACCAGCACTCCACATGTTTCCGCCATGGGAGGGATCATTCAGCCTCACCCCATTGCACAGAAGAGGAAAGCGAGGCCCAGCGAGGAGAGGTTAAATGGCTCCAGTCCCAGAGCTGTTCAGCAGAGAACCTGGAAAGCCAGGCCTCCAGAGCCCCTGCTAGACCAGCCAGAGACTCCCTGAGGTGAAAGTGAGCCGTCCCCTGCCTGACCAGGCACGCAATGGCCCCTGACCTTCATGATGGCCTGTTCTTGACCGTGAAGATGAGCTGGCCGACTAGGAGGTGGAGTTCAGCTGGTGGGACAGGCTGTAGCTACAGGACAGAGTGACACATCTGAGCTAGCAGGGGCCACACTCTGGTCTCCCTCCCGGAGCCAGACCAGGAGCTGGAATCTCGGTGCCCGAGGGGCCGGCACACAACAGGGTCTGCACTGACCAGGGATCCATGGCCCCCAGGGAGAGTCCACTCTGCCCTCTCCCCGCTCCTGCCTGGCCTCACCTCTCCTCACTGTGTCGCTGCAGGACCCGGAACCAGGCCCCATAGGGACGGGGGGACAGTCCGGGCTGATGGTCAGGGTTCCCCAAGGGACCGAGGGTGTTGCCAGGGCACTGGGAAAAGACAAGGTCTGGGTTCCGGTGTCCAACACCACCCTGCGAACTTGGGAGTAGTAAGAGATACCCTCCCCCAAGTCCGGAGGGCTATAGCACAAAAGGCCTCAGCTTACTCTGATGTCACTTGGGCTGCAGAGATGTAGTGTCCCAAGGGTGCCACAGTCTTATAGAAGTGCCTCTCGGCCTTGGATATCCATCCCCGACCCCCTGTGATCCCAGTCTTGGGAAAATGTTTTCTAACCCCTCGAGGTCCTTCTCAGCAGAGGACAGACTCGGGGCTTGGGGGCCTTAGGACCTGGCTACGCAGAAGGTGGAAGAGCACAGGGCCACCAGTCTGAAGACCAAGGTCAGGGCCCTACTTGTTTCAGCCTCAGGGTCCCCATGTGGAAGAGAATCCAGAATCACTGCTCCGGTCAGGTTGAGGAGGCCTTAGGAAGGAATGGGGCACCAGGACCGGAGAGGGAAACGGGGACAAGGGAGGCTTCTGCGGTTTCTCACATCGCCCATGGAACCCACGGGTCTGCTCCTGTGAGAGACACAGACACAGAGACAGAGAAGGGGACAGAGAATGAACCCAGGACAGAGGGAACCAGGAGAAGTCACAGACTCCATCAGCTGAGAAATGACATCCCGGCATTTTGTGCCATTCTGTTCCTGACAGGGCCGTCACATTGGCCATCCACCCTGGAGGGCAGGGGTTTCCACAGAGATGTGTGACCAGGACTCAGGTGTGCCAGGAGCCACTGTGGGGACGGCCCAGCGCATGGGCACAGACGAGGCCCGTGGACCTGAGCCTAACCGTAATGGGAGCCCCTGGAATCCTGTGTTGGGAGAGGTCAAGGTCAGAATCAGTTCATTACTACCTTCCCACAGGGGCTGGGACACAGGCAGGTGTGGGGTGGCTTTGCCTGGACCCCAGAGCAGATTCAAGCCCCTCTGAGCTGTGTTCAATGACAAGCGCAGCCCCTGGCTCATCCTTGCATTGTCAGCTTGGCACCAGCCTCCTGTGATAGCAGGCACGGAACATTTGGAGAGGTCCCTAACACTAACCTTAAACTGTACCCTAAACCTACCCCGTACCCTAACCCCAACACCTACCAGAACACTAACGCCTAAACCTACCCCTGAACCGAACCCAAACCCTAAAGCGTACCCTAACCCTAACCCGTACCCTAAATGGTAGCCTAACCCTAAACCCTACCCTGTACGGTAAACCGTGCCCTAACCCCTACCCTATCTCTAACCCGTACCCTAACCCGTACCCTAACCCATGCCCTAACCAGTACCCTAACTCTAACCCTAACCCTCGGTCAACGGGAGGAAAGAGGAAATCCCCGGAAGTGTGGGGTTCATGAGACATTTGACCGCCAGTCCTGACAGGAAGATGACACTGTGCCAAATGGACCTGCTGATTTCTCAGAACACTGACATCCTGTGAAATGCTACATCCCTGACCCACAGGCTGATGTTCCAAACCTTGGGTCTCCTAGATCCAGAGCAGAGAAGTGCTGTCAGGTGGGGATAAGTAGGTCCTCCGACCTATGGCCTGCACACCTGCTTCCATTTCTGGGAGAAGGGGAAACACACACTTGTTTTTAAGTAGTCATTATCTTCATTCTAAAGTAGACCCATGACCTTGACCTTTTTGGAAAAGCGAAATGACTCTTCCAAATGAAGACCTCAACTCATCTGTTCCTCATGCAACCTGAGTGCGACCAGGTTTACCCAGGCTCCAAGCCCCACCTGGAGGATCCTCCTGTACCATCTTGACAGCCCATGACCGGCACCAGCACCCCCGGGGGCACAATGCTGAATTTGGGGGAGGGCTCTGGGCCTTTTGGCCACCACACCTGTGCCTGGGGAAGCGGGAACCGGGAGGATCCTCCCAGATGATACTCATGGAACCTTAGCAACATCCCTGAGGACATGGGGCACAATGCTGAAGCTTGAGGACGACTCTGGGGTTTCTTGCCACCCACACCTGTGCCTGGGGGGGCAGCGGGAACCTGGAGGGCCCTCCCAGACAATCCCAACGGACTATTAGCACCATCCCTGGGGAACATGGGGCACAATGCTGAAATTGGGGGATGGCCCTGGGGCTTGTCGCTACCGCACCTGTGCCTAGGGGAGCAGGAACCTGAAGGAACCTCCCAGATCATCATAACAGACCATGACCACCATCGCCCTGAGGACATGGGGCACAATGCTCAGTTGGAGTCCCTTGGTCCTGAAACCAGCAGGAACGGAGCTCAAAGGACAGAGAGGCGCCTCCAGGAGAATTTCCATCCAGGGAAAAGCGGCCCACTGGAGGGCACAGAAGCAGCAACCCCACCGACCCGCAGGCCATTTGAACAGGATCACCTCCTGCACTTACTTAGCACGTTGTCCGTCTTCGTGTGTGGACCGTGACTGGCCCGCTCAGGGATGGTGCGCTTCCAGAGGAGGGCTAGAAACTTTTCAGTGCTTGCTCGTGGGTCAGAGGACCAAAGCCCAAGGAAGCAGAGGCTATCCTTCTTCCTCTGGGGCTGGGGAAGTCAGCCACCGACCTGGGGCGGGACCGGGCCCAGGAGTGTGTTCTTTCTGAAGCCACTGCCTTCGGTGGGTGTTGCTTTGCCTAAAAAAGGCCCACTCACCCCAGAGTCAGGAGCAGTGACAGGCTGTCTCCAACCCTAGCCCAGGACCACGACCCGAAACCATCCTGCCTTTGGGAGGACAGGTCTCCTGCAGGAGCCTGGGAGGGGACTGGCCCCACTCCCACCCCGGGCTCCAGGATGCCCGGGACCTGCAAGGGCTCTTCATCTGAGGAGGAGTCTTGGACAACAAGTGTATCTCGTCAGCCCAGCAAGTGAAATAACCAAAGCCCAAGGCTCAGGTTCTAACAGAAGCAGAATTTCAAAGTACTGTTTGGGGGAAGCCTCCTCCCCTCTTATGTGGCATTGGGGGTCCCCAAGGAAAGCCTTCTTTCGTTTCCTTCCCTCAGAGAGAGGAGCTGACCCCAAGTCCCGCGGTCCCCACCGTGTCCCAGTGCTGAGGAAGAGCCACACGCAGGGGCCTGGTGTCAGGAGTGTGGTCGGCCACTGCTCCTGGGCTCCCAGCCAGTGGTCTGGCGGCTACGTGGAAGAGCTAAATTGATTTTGGGGGAAGGAGTGCTCACTGCCCACACCGCTCACCATCCCCCTCTGCACTCTGCAATCCAGGCTCGGTGCCCGGCTTACGTCCATCACCAGCACTCCACATGTTTCCGCCATGGGAGGGATCATTCAGCCTCACCCCATTGCACAGAAGAGGAAAGCGAGGCCCAGCGAGGAGAGGTTAAATGGCTCCAGTCCCAGAGCTGTTCAGCAGAGAACCTGGAAAGCCAGGCCTCCAGAGCCCCTGCTAGACCAGCCAGAGACTCCCTGAGGTGAAAGTGAGCCGTCCCCTGCCTGACCAGGCACGCAATGGCCCCTGACCTTCATGATGGCCTGTTCTTGACCGTGAACATGAGCTGGCCGACTAGGAGGTGGAGTTCAGCTGGTGGGACAGGCTGTAGCTACAGGACAGAGTGACACATCTGAGCTAGCAGGGGCCACACTCTGGTCTCCCTCCCGGAGCCAGACCAGGAGCTGGAATCTCGGTGCCCGAGGGGCCGGCACACAACAGGGTCTGCACTGACCAGGGATCCATGGCCCCCAGGGAGAGTCCACTCTGCCCTCTCCCCGCTCCTGCCTGGCCTCACCTCTCCTCACTGTGTCGCTGCAGGACCCGGAACCAGGCCCCATAGGGACGGGGGGACAGTCCGGGCTGATGGTCAGGGTTCCCCAAGGGACCCAGGGTGTTGCCAGGGCACTGGGAAAAGACAAGGTCTGGGTTCCGGTGTCCAACACCACCCTGCGAACTTGGGAGTAGTAAGAGATACCCTCCCCCAAGTCCGGAGGGCTATAGCACAAAAGGCCTCAGCTTACTCTGATGTCACTTGGGCTGCAGAGATGTAGTGTCCCAAGGGTGCCACAGTCTTATAGAAGTGCCTCTCGGCCTTGGATATCCATCCCCGACCCCCTGTGATCCCAGTCTTGGGAAAATGTTTTCTAACCCCTCGAGGTCCTTCTCAGCAGAGGACAGACTCGGGGCTTGGGGGCCTTAGGACCTGGCTACGCAGAAGGTGGAAGAGCACAGGGCCACCAGTCTGAAGACCAAGGTCAGGGCCCTTCTTGTTTCAGCCTCAGGGTCCCCATGTGGAAGAGAATCCAGAATCACTGCTCCGGTCAGGTTGAGGAGGCCTTAGGAAGGAATGGGGCACCAGGACCGGAGAGGGAAACGGGGACAAGGGAGGCTTCTGCGGTTTCTCACATCGCCCATGGAACCCACGGGTCTGCTCCTGTGAGAGACACAGACACAGAGACAGAGAAGGGGACAGAGAATGAACCCAGGACAGAGGGAACCAGGAGAAGTCACAGACTCCATCAGCTGAGAAATGACATCCCGGCATTTTGTGCCATTCTGTTCCTGACAGGGCCGTCACATTGGCCATCCAACCTGGAGGGCAGGGGTTTCCACAGAGATGTGTGACCAGGACTCAGGTGTGCCAGGAGCCACTGTGGGGACGGCCCAGCGCATGGGCACAGACGAGGCCCGTGGACCTGAGCCTAACAGTAATGGGAGCCCCTGGAATCCTGTGTTGGGAGAGGTCAAGTTCAGAATCAGTTCATTACTACCTTCCCACAGGGGCTGGGACACAGGCAGGTGTGGGGTGGCTTTGCCTGGACCCCAGAGCAGATTCAAGCCCCTCTGAGCTGTGTTCCATGACAAGCGCAGCCCCTGGCTCATCCTTGCATTGTCAGCTTGGCACCAGCCTCCTGTGATAGCAGGCACGGAACATTTGGAGAGGTCCCTAACACTAACCTTAAACTGTACCCTAAACCTACCCCGTACCCTAACCCCAACACCTACCAGAACACTAACGCCTAACCCTACCCCTGAACCGAACCCAAACCCTAAAGCGTACCCTAACCCTAACCCGTACCCTAAATGGTAGCCTAACCCTAAACCCTACCCTGTACGGTAAACCGTGCCCTAACCCCTACCCTATCTCTAACCCGTACCCTAACCCGTACCCTAACCCATGCCCTAACCAGTACCCTAACTCTAACCCTAACCCTCGGTCAACGGGAGGAAAGAGGAAATCCCCGGAAGTGTGGGGTTCATGAGACATTTGACCGCCAGTCCTGACAGGAAGATGACACTGTGCCAAATGGACCTGCTGATTTCTCAGAACACTGACATCCTGTGAAATGCTACGTCCCTGACCCACAGGCTGATGTTCCAAACCTTGGGTCTCCTAGATCCAGAGCAGAGAAGTGCTGTCAGGTGGGGATAAGTAGGTCCTCCGTCCTATGGCCTGCACACCTGCTTCCATTTCTGGGAGAAGGGGAAACACACACTTGTTTTTAAGTAGTCATTATCTTCATTCTAAAGTAGACCCATGACCTTGACCTTTTTGGAAAAGCGAAATGAGTCTTCCAAATGAAGACCTCAACTCATCTGTTCCTCATGCAACCTGAGTGCGACCAGGTTTACCCAGGCTCCAAGCCCCACCTGGAGGATCCTCCTGTACCATCTTGACAGCCCATGACCGGCACCAGCACCCCCGGGGGCACAATGCTGAATTTGGGGGAGGGCTCTGGGCCTTTTGGCCACCACACCTGTGCCTGGGGAAGCGGGAACCGGGAGGATCCTCCCAGATGATCCTCATGGAACCTTAGCAACATCCCTGAGGACATGGGGCACAATGCTGAAGCTTGAGGACGGCTCTGGGGTTTCTTGCCACCCGCACATGTGCCTGGGGGGGCAGCGGGAACCTGGAGGGCCCTCCCAGACCATCCCAACGGACTATTAGCACCATCCCTGGGGAACATGGGGCACAATGCTGAAATTGGGGGATGGCCCTGGGGCTTGTCGCTACCGCACCTGTGCCTAGGGGAGCAGGAACCTGAAGGAACCTCCCAGATCATCATAACAGACCATGACCACCATCGCCCTGAGGACATGGGGCACAATGCTCAGTTGGAGTCCCTTGGTCCTGAAACCAGCAGGAACGGAGCTCAAGGGACAGAGAGGCGCCTCCAGGAGAATTTCCATCCAGGGAAAAGCGGCCCACTGGAGGGCACAGAAGCAGCAACCCCACCGACCCGCAGGCCATTTGAACAGGATCACCTCCTGCACTTACTTAGCACGTTGTCCGTCTTCGTGTGTGGACCGTGACTGGCCCGCTCAGGGATGGTGCGCTTCCAGAGGAGGGCTAGAAACTTTTCAGTGCTTGCTCGTGGGTCAGAGGACCAAAGCCCAAGGAAGCAGAGGCTATCCCTCTTCCTCTGGGGCTGGGGAAGTCAGCCACCGACCTGGGGCGGGACCGGGCCCAGGAGTGTGTTCTTTCTGAAGCCACTGCCTTCGGTGGGTGTTGCTTTGCCTAAAAAAGGCCCACTCACCCCAGAGTCAGGAGCAGTGACAGGCTGTCTCCAACCCTAGCCCAGGACCACGACCCGAAACCATCCTGCCTTTGGGAGGACAGGTCTCCTGCAGGAGCCTGGGAGGGGACTGGCCCCTCTCCCACCCCGGGCTCCAGGATGCCCGGGACCTGCAAGGGGTCTTCATCTGAGGAGGAGTCTTGGAGAACAAGTGTATCTCGTCAGCCCAGCAAGTGAAATAACCAAAGCCCAAGGCTCAGGTTCTAACAGAAGCAGAATTTCAAAGTACTGTTTGGGGGAAGCCTCCTCCCCTCTTATGTGGCATTGGGGGTCCCCAAGGAAAGCCTTCTTTCGTCTCCTTCCCTCAGAGAGAGGAGCTGACCCCAAGTCCCGCGGTCCCCACCGTGTCCCAGTGCTGAGGAAGAGCCACACGCAGGGGCCTGGTGTCAGGAGTGTGGTCGGCCACTGCTCCTGGGCTCCCAGCCAGTGGTCTGGCGGCTACGTGGAAGAGCTAAATTGATTTTGGGGGAAGGAGTGCTCACTGCCCACACCGCTCACCATCCCCCTCTGCACTCTGCAATCCAGGCTCGGTGCCCGGCTCACGTCCATCACCAGCACTCCACATGTTTCCGCCATGGGAGGGATCATTCAGCCTCACCCCATTGCACAGAAGAGGAAAGCGAGGCCCAGCGAGGAGAGGTTAAATGGCTCCAGTCCCAGAGCTGTTCAGCAGAGAACCTGGAAAGCCAGGCCTCCAGAGCCCCTGCTAGACCAGCCAGAGACTCCCTGAGGTGAAAGTGAGCCGTCCCCTGCCTGACCAGGCACGCAATGGCCCCTGACCTTCATGATGGCCTGTTCTTGACCGTGAAGATGAGCTGGCCGACTAGGAGGTGGAGTTCAGCTGGTGGGACAGGCTGTAGCTACAGGACAGAGTGACACATCTGAGCTAGCAGGGGCCACACTCTGGTCTCCCTCCCGGAGCCAGACCAGGAGCTGGAATCTCGGTGCCCGAGGGGCCGGCACACAACAGGGTCTGCACTGACCAGGGATCCATGGCCCCCAGGGAGAGTCCACTCTGCCCTCTCCCCGCTCCTGCCTGGCCTCACCTCTCCTCACTGTGTCGCTGCAGGACCCGGAACCAGGCCCCATAGGGACGGGGGGACAGTCCGGGCTGATGGTCAGGGTTCCCCAAGGGACCCAGGGTGTTGCCAGGGCACTGGGAAAAGACAAGGTCTGGGTTCCGGTGTCCAACACCACCCTGCGAACTTGGGAGTAGTAAGAGATACCCTCCCCCAAGTCCGGAGGGCTATAGCACAAAAGGCCTCAGCTTACTCTGATGTCACTTGGGCTGCAGAGATGTAGTGTCCCAAGGGTGCCACAGTCTTATAGAAGTGCCTCTCGGCCTTGGATATCCATCCCCGACCCCCTGTGATCCCAGTCTTGGGAAAATGTTTTCTAACCCCTCGAGGTCCTTCTCAGCAGAGGACAGACTCGGGGCTTGGGGGCCTTAGGACCTGGCTACGCAGAAGGTGGAAGAGCACAGGGCCACCAGTCTGAAGGCCAAGGTCAGGGCCCTACTTGTTTCAGCCTCAGGGTCCCCATGTGGAATGAATCCAGAATCACTGCTCCGGTCAGGTTGAGGAGGCCTTAGGAAGGAATGGGGCACCAGGACCGGAGAGGGAAACGGGGACAAGGGAGGCTTCTGCGGTTTCTCACATCGCCCATGGAACCCACGGGTCTGCTCCTGTGAGAGACACAGACACAGAGACAGAGAAGGGGACAGAGAATGAACCCAGGACAGAGGGAACCAGGAGAAGTCACAGACTCCATCAGCTGAGAAATGACATCCCGGCATTTTGTGCCATTCTGTTCCTGACAGGGCCGTCACATTGGCCATCCACCCTGGAGGGCAGGGGTTTCCACAGAGATGTGTGACCAGGACTCAGGTGTGCCAGGAGCCACTGTGGGGACGGCCCAGCGCATGGGCACAGACGAGGCCCGTGGACCTGAGCCTAACAGTAATGGGAGCCCCTGGAATCCTGTGTTGGGAGAGGTCAAGGTCAGAATCAGTTCATTACTACCTTCCCACAGGGGCTGGGACACAGGCAGGTGTGGGGTGGCTTTGCCTGGACCCCAGAGCAGATTCAAGCCCCTCTGAGCTGTGTTCCATGACAAGCGCAGCCCCTGGCTCATCCTTGCATTGTCAGCTTGGCACCAGCCTCCTGTGATAGCAGGCACGGAACATTTGGAGAGGTCCCTAACACTAACCTTAAACTGTACCCTAAACCTACCCCGTACCCTAACCCCAACACCTACCAGAACACTAACGCCTAACCCTACCCCTGAACCGAACCCAAACCCTAAAGCGTACCCTAACCCTAACCCGTACCCTAAATGGTAGCCTAACCCTAAACCCTACCCTGTACGGTAAACCGTGCCCTAACCCCTACCCTATCTCTAACCCGTACCCTAACCCGTACCCTAACCCATGCCCTAACCAGTACCCTAACTCTAACCCTAACCCTCGGTCAACGGGAGGAAAGAGGAAATGCCCGGAAGTGTGGGGTTCATGAGACATTTGACCGCCAGTCCTGACAGGAAGATGACACTGTGCCAAATGGACCTGCTGATTTCTCAGAACACTGACATCCTGTGAAATGCTACATCCCTGACCCACAGGCTGATGTTCCAAACCTTGGGTCTCCTAGATCCAGAGCAGAGAAGTGCTGTCAGGTGGGGATAAGTAGGTCCTCCGACCTATGGCCTGCACACCTGCTTCCATTTCTGGGAGAAGGGGAAACACACACTTGTTTTTAAGTAGTCATTATCTTCATTCTAAAGTAGACCCATGACCTTGACCTTTTTGGAAAAGCGAAATGACTCTTCCAAATGAAGACCTCAACTCATCTGTTCCTCATGCAACCTGAGTGCGACCAGGTTTACCCAGGCTCCAAGCCCCACCTGGAGGATCCTCCTGTACCATCTTGACAGCCCATGACCGGCACCAGCACCCCCGGGGGCACAATGCTGAATTTGGGGGAGGGCTCTGGGCCTTTTGGCCACCACACCTGTGCCTGGGGAAGCGGGAACCGGGAGGATCCTCCCAGATGATCCTCATGGAACCTTAGCAACATCCCTGAGGACGTGGGGCACAATGCTGAAGCTTGAGGACGGCTCTGGGGTTTCTTGCCACCCACACCTGTGCCTGGGGGGGCAGCGGGAACCTGGAGGGCCCTCCCAGACAATCCCAACGGACTATTAGCACCATCCCTCGGGAACATGGGGCACAATGCTGAAATTGGGGGATGGCCCTGGGGCTTGTCGCTACCGCACCTGTGCCTAGGGGAGCAGGAACCTGAAGGAACCTCCCAGATCATCATAACAGACCATGACCACCATCGCCCTGAGGACATGGGGCACAATGCTCAGTTGGAGTCCCTTGGTCCTGAAACCAGCAGGAACGGAGCTCAAAGGACAGAGAGGCGCCTCCAGGAGAATTTCCATCCAGGGAAAAGCGGCCCACTGGAGGGCACAGAAGCAGCAACCCCACCGACCCGCAGGCCATTTGAACAGGATCACCTCCTGCACTTACTTAGCACGTTGTCCGTCTTCGTGTGTGGACCGTGACTGGCCCGCTCAGGGATGGTGCGCTTCCAGAGGAGGGCTAGAAACTTTTCAGTGCTTGCTCGTGGGTCACAGGACCAAAGCCCAAGGAAGCAGAGGCTATCCCTCTTCCTCTGGGGCTGGGGAAGTCAGCCACCGACCTGGGGCGGGACCGGGCCCAGGAGTGTGTTCTTTCTGAAGCCACTGCCTTCGGTGGGTGTTGCTTTGCCTAAAAAAGGCCCACTCACCCCAGAGTCAGGAGCAGTGACAGGCTGTCTCCAACCCTAGCCCAGGACCACGACCCGAAACCATCCTGCCTTTGGGAGGACAGGTCTCCTGCAGGAGCCTGGGAGGGGACTGGCCCCTCTCCCACCCCGGGCTCCAGGATGCCCGGGACCTGCAAGAGCTCTTCATCTGAGGAGGAGTCTTGGAGAACAAGTGTATCTCGTCAGCCCAGCAAGTGAAATAACCAAAGCCCAAGGCTCAGGTTCTAACAGAAGCAGAATTTCAAAGTACTGTTTGGGGGAAGCCTCCTCCCCTCTTATGTGGCATTGGGGGTCCCCAAGGAAAGCCTTCTTTCGTCTCCTTCCCTCAGAGAGAGGAGCTGACCCCAAGTCCCGCGGTCCCCACCGTGTCCCAGTGCTGAGGAAGAGCCACACGCAGGGGCCTGGTGTCAGGAGTGTGGTCGGCCACTGCTCCTGGGCTCCCAGCCAGTGGTCTGGCGGCTACGTGGAAGAGCTAAATTGATTTTGGGGGAAGGAGTGCTCACTGCCCACACCGCTCACCATCCCCCTCTGCACTCTGCAATCCAGGCTCGGTGCCCGGCTCACGTCCATCACCAGCACTCCACATGTTTCCGCCATGGGAGGGATCATTCAGCCTCACCCCATTGCACAGAAGAGGAAAGCGAGGCCCAGCGAGGAGAGGTTAAATGGCTCCAGTCCCAGAGCTGTTCAGCAGAGAACCTGGAAAGCCAGGCCTCCAGAGCCCCTGCTAGACCAGCCAGAGACTCCCTGAGGTGAAAGTGAGCCGTCCCCTGCCTGACCAGGCACGCAATGGCCCCTGACCTTCATGATGGCCTGTTCTTGACCGTGAAGATGAGCTGGCCGACTAGGAGGTGGAGTTCAGCTGGTGGGACAGGCTGTAGCTACAGGACAGAGTGACACATCTGAGCTAGCAGGGGCCACACTCTGGTCTCCCTCCCGGAGCCAGACCAGGAGCTGGAATCTCGGTGCCCGAGGGGCCGGCACACAACAGGGTCTGCACTGACCAGGGATCCATGGCCCCCAGGGAGAGTCCACTCTGCCCTCTCCCCGCTCCTGCCTGGCCTCACCTCTCCTCACTGTGTCGCTGCAGGACCCGGAACCAGGCCCCATAGGGACGGGGGGACAGTCCGGGCTGATGGTCAGGGTTCCCCAAGGGACCCAGGGTGTTGCCAGGGCACTGGGAAAAGACAAGGTCTGGGTTCCGGTGTCCAACACCACCCTGCGAACTTGGGAGTAGTAAGAGATACCCTCCCCCAAGTCCGGAGGGCTATAGCACAAAAGGCCTCAGCTTACTCTGATGTCACTTGAGCTGCAGAGATGTAGTGTCCCAAGGGTGCCACAGTCTTATAGAAGTGCCTCTCGGCCTTGGATATCCATCCCCGACCCCCTGTGATCCCAGTCTTGGGAAAATGTTTTCTAACCCCTCGAGGTCCTTCTCAGCAGAGGACAGACTCGGGGCTTGGGGGCCTTAGGACCTGGCTACGCAGAAGGTGGAAGAGCACAGGGCCACCAGTCTGAAGGCCAAGGTCAGGGCCCTACTTGTTTAAGCCTCAGGGTCCCCATGTGGAAGAGAATCCAGAATCACTGCTCCGGTCAGGTTGAGGAGGCCTTAGGAAGGAATGGGGCACCAGGACCGGAGAGGGAAACGGGGACAAGGGAGGCTTCTGCGGTTTCTCATATCGCCCATGGAACCCACGGGTCTGCTCCTGTGAGAGACACAGACACAGAGACAGAGAAGGGGACAGAGAATGAACCCAGGACAGAGGGAACCAGGAGAAGTCACAGACTCCATCAGCTGAGAAATGACATCCCGGCATTTTGTGCCATTCTGTTCCTGACAGGGCCGTCACATTGGCCATCCACCCTGGAGGGCAGGGGTTTCCACAGAGATGTGTGACCAGGACTCAGGTGTGCCAGGAGCCACTGTGGGGACGGCCCAGCGCATGGGCACAGACGAGGCCCGTGGACCTGAGCCTAACCGTAATGGGAGCCCCTGGAATCCTGTGTTGGGAGAGGTCAAGGTCAGAATCAGTTCATTACTACCTTCCCACAGGGGCTGGGACACAGGCAGGTGTGGGGTGGCTTTGCCTGGACCCCAGAGCAGATTCAAGCCCCTCTGAGCTGTGTTCCATGACAAGCGCAGCCCCTGGCTCATCCTTGCATTGTCAGCTTGGCACCAGCCTCCTGTGATAGCAGGCACGGAACATTTGGAGAGGTCCCTAACACTAACCTTAAACTGTACCCTAAACCTACCCCGTACCCTAACCCCAACACCTACCAGAACACTAACGCCTAACCCTACCCCTGAACCGAACCCAAACCCTAAAGCGTACCCTAACCCTAACCCGTACCCTAAATGGTAGCCTAACCCTAAACCCTACCCTGTACGGTAAACCGTGCCCTAACCCCTACCCTATCTCTAACCCGTACCCTAACCCGTACCCTAACCCATGCCCTAACCAGTACCCTAACTCTAACCCTAACCCTCGGTCAACGGGAGGAAAGAGGAAATCCCCGGAAGTGTGGGGTTCATGAGACATTTGACCGCCAGTCCTGACAGGAAGATGACACTGTGCCAAATGGACCTGCTGATTTCTCAGAACACTGACATCCTGTGAAATGCTACATCCCTGACCCACAGGCTGATGTTCCAAACCTTGGGTCTCCTAGATCCAGAGCAGAGAAGTGCTGTCAGGTGGGGATAAGTAGGTCCTCCGACCTATGGCCTGCACACCTGCTTCCATTTCTGGGAGAAGGGGAAACACACACTTGTTTTTAAGTAGTCATTATCTTCATTCTAAAGTAGACCCATGACCTTGACCTTTTTGGAAAAGCGAAATGACTCTTCCAAATGAAGACCTCAACTCATCTGTTCCTCATGCAACCTGAGTGCGACCAGGTTTACCCAGGCTCCAAGCCCCACCTGGAGGATCCTCCTGTACCATCTTGACAGCCCATGACCGGCACCAGCACCCCCGGGGGCACAATGCTGAATTTGGGGGAGGGCTCTGGGCCTTTTGGCCACCACACCTGTGCCTGGGGAAGCGGGAACCGGGAGGATCCTCCCAGATGATCCTCATGGAACCTTAGCAAAATCCCTGAGGACATGGGGCACAATGCTGAAGCTTGAGGACGGCTCTGGGGTTTCTTGCCACCCACACCTGTGCCTGGGGGGGCAGCGGGAACCTGGAGGGCCCTCCCAGACAATCCCAACGGACTATTAGCACCATCCCTCGGGAACATGGGGCACAATGCTGAAATTGGGGGATGGCCCTGGGGCTTGTCGCTACCGCACCTGTGCCTAGGGGAGCAGGAACCTGAAGGAACCTCCCAGATCATCATAACAGACCATGACCACCATCGCCCTGAGGACATGGGGCACAATGCTCAGTTGGAGTCCCTTGGTCCTGAAACCAGCAGGAACGGAGCTCAAAGGACAGAGAGGCGCCTCCAGGAGAATTTCCATCCAGGGAAAAGCGGCCCACTGGAGGGCACAGAAGCAGCAACCCCACCGACCCGCAGGCCATTTGAACAGGATCACCTCCTGCACTTACTTAGCACGTTGTCCGTCTTCGTGTGTGGACCGTGACTGGCCCGCTCAGGGATGGTGCGCTTCCAGAGGAGGGCTAGAAACTTTTCAGTGCTTGCTCGTGGGTCAGAGGACCAAAGCCCAAGGAAGCAGAGGCTATCCCTCTTCCTCTGGGGCTGGGGAAGTCAGCCACCGACCTGGGGCGGGACCGGGCCCAGGAGTGTGTTCTTTCTGAAGCCACTGCCTTCGGTGGGTGTTGCTTTGCCTAAAAAAGGCCCACTCACCCCAGAGTCAGGAGCAGTGACAGGCTGTCTCCAACCCTAGCCCAGGACCACGACCCGAAACCATCCTGCCTTTGGGAGGACAGGTCTCCTGCAGGAGCCTGGGAGGGGACTGGCCCCTCTCCCACCCCGGGCTCCAGGATGCCCGGGACCTGCAAGAGCTCTTCATCTGAGGAGGAGTCTTGGAGAACAAGTGTATCTCGTCAGCCCAGCAAGTGAAATAACCAAAGCCCAAGGCTCAGGTTCTAACAGAAGCAGAATTTCAAAGTACTGTTTGGGGGAAGCCTCCTCCCCTCTTATGTGGCATTGGGGGTCCCCAAGGAAAGCCTTCTTTCGTCTCCTTCCCTCAGAGAGAGGAGCTGACCCCAAGTCCCGCGGTCCCCACCGTGTCCCAGTGCTGAGGAAGAGCCACACGCAGGGGCCTGGTGTCAGGAGTGTGGTCGGCCACTGCTCCTGGGCTCCCAGCCAGTGGTCTGGCGGCTACGTGGAAGAGCTAAATTGATTTTGGGGGAAGGAGTGCTCACTGCCCACACCGCTCACCATCCCCCTCTGCACTCTGCAATCCAGGCTCGGTGCCCGGCTCACGTCCATCACCAGCACTCCACATGTTTCCGCCATGGGAGGGATCATTCAGCCTCACCCCATTGCACAGAAGAGGAAAGCGAGGCCCAGCGAGGAGAGGTTAAATGGCTCCAGTCCCAGAGCTGTTCAGCAGAGAACCTGGAAAGCCAGGCCTCCAGAGCCCCTGCTAGACCAGCCAGAGACTCCCTGAGGTGAAAGTGAGCCGTCCCCTGCCTGACCAGGCACGCAATGGCCCCTGACCTTCATGATGGCCTGTTCTTGACCGTGAAGATGAGCT
Source organism: Eumetopias jubatus (assembly GCF_037043125.1). Taxonomy (NCBI): domain Eukaryota; kingdom Metazoa; phylum Chordata; class Mammalia; order Carnivora; family Otariidae; genus Eumetopias; species Eumetopias jubatus. Next base: position 931,856 of record NW_028274856.1, read on the forward strand.
GGCCGACTAGGAGGTGGAGTTCAGCTGGTGGGACAGGCTGTAGCTACAGGACAGAGTGACACATCTGAGCTAGCAGGGGCCACACTCTGGTCTCCCTCCCGGAGCCAGACCAGGAGCTGGAATCTCGGTGCCCGAGGGGCCGGCACACAACAGGGTCTGCACTGACCAGGGATCCATGGCCCCCAGGGAGAGTCCACTCTGCCCTCTCCCCGCTCCTGCCTGGCCTCACCTCTCCTCACTGTGTCGCTGCAGGACCCGGAACCAGGCCCCATAGGGACGGGGGGACAGTCCGGGCTGATGGTCAGGGTTCCCCAAGGGACCGAGGGTGTTGCCAGGGCACTGGGAAAAGACAAGGTCTGGGTTCCGGTGTCCAACACCACCCTGCGAACTTGGGAGTAGTAAGAGATACCCTCCCCCAAGTCCGGAGGGCTATAGCACAAAAGGCCTCAGCTTACTCTGATGTCACTTGGGCTGCAGAGATGTAGTGTCCCAAGGGTGCCACAGTCTTATAGAAGTGCCTCTCGGCCTTGGATATCCATCCCCGACCCCCTGTGATCCCAGTCTTGGGAAAATGTTTTCTAACCCCTCGAGGTCCTTCTCAGCAGAGGACAGACTCGGGGCTTGGGGGCCTTAGGACCTGGCTACGCAGAAGGTGGAAGAGCACAGGGCCACCAGTCTGAAGACCAAGGTCAGGGCCCTACTTGTTTCAGCCTCAGGGTCCCCATGTGGAAGAGAATCCAGAATCACTGCTCCGGTCAGGTTGAGGAGGCCTTAGGAAGGAATGGGGCACCAGGACCGGAGAGGGAAACGGGGACAAGGGAGGCTTCTGCGGTTTCTCACATCGCCCATGGAACCCACGGGTCTGCTCCTGTGAGAGACACAGACACAGAGACAGAGAAGGGGACAGAGAATGAACCCAGGACAGAGGGAACCAGGAGAAGTCACAGACTCCATCAGCTGAGAAATGACATCCCAGCATTTTGTGCCATTCTGTTCCTGACAGGGCCGTCACATTGGCCATCCACCCTGGAGGGCAGGGGTTTCCACAGAGATGTGTGACCAGGACTCAGGTGTGCCAGGAGCCACTGTGGGGACGGCCCAGCGCATGGGCACAGACGAGGCCCGTGGACCTGAGCCTAACAGTAATGGGAGCCCCTGGAATCCTGTGTTGGGAGAGGTCAAGGTCAGAATCAGTTCATTACTACCTTCCCACAGGGGCTGGGACACAGGCAGGTGTGGGGTGGCTTTGCCTGGACCCCAGAGCAGATTCAAGCCCCTCTGAGCTGTGTTCCATGACAAGCGCAGCCCCTGGCTCATCCTTGCATTGTCAGCTTGGCACCAGCCTCCTGTGATAGCAGGCACGGAACATTTGGAGAGGTCCCTAACATTAACCTTAAACTGTACCCTAAACCTACCCCGTACCCTAACCCCAACACCTACCAGAACACTAACGCCTAACCCTACCCCTGAACCGAACCCAAACCCTAAAGCGTACCCTAACCCTAACCCGTACCCTAAATGGTAGCCTAACCCTAAACTCTACCCTGTACGGTAAACCGTGCCCTAACCCCTACCCTATCTCTAACCCGTACCCTAACCCGTACCCTAACCCATGCCCTAACCAGTACCCTAACTCTAACCCTAACCCTCGGTCAACGGGAGGAAAGAGGAAATCCCCGGAAGTGTGGGGTTCATGAGACATTTGACCGCCAGTCCTGACAGGAAGATGACACTGTGCCAAATGGACCTGCTGATTTCTCAGAACACTGACATCCTGTGAAATGCTACATCACTGACCCACAGGCTGATGTTCCAAACCTTGGGTCTCCTAGATCCAGAGCAGAGAAGTGCTGTCAGGTGGGGATCAGTAGGTCCTCCGACCTATGGCCTGCACACCTGCTTCCATTTCTGGGAGAAGGGGAAACACACACTTGTTTTTAAGTAGTCATTATCTTCATTCTAAAGTAGACCCATGACCTTTACCTTTTTGGAAAAGCGAAATGACTCTTCCAAATGAAGACCTCAACTCATCTGTTCCTCATGCAACCTGAGTGCGACCAGGTTTACCCAGGCTCCAAGCCCCACCTGGAGGATCCTCCTGTACCATCTTGACAGCCCATGACCGGCACCAGCACCCCCGGGGGCACAATGCTGAATTTGGGGGAGGGCTCTGGGCCTTTTGGCCACCACACCTGTGCCCGGGGAAGCGGGAACCGGGAGGATCCTCCCAGATGATCCTCATGGAACCTTAGCAACATCCCTGAGGACATGGGGCACAATGCTGAAGCTTGAGGACGGCTCTGGGGTTTCTTGCCACCCACACCTGTGCCTGGGGGGGCAGCGGGAACCTGGAGGGCCCTCCCAGACCATCCCAACGGACTATTAGCACCATCCCTGGGGAACATGGGGCACAATGCTGAAATTGGGGGATGGCCCTGGGGCTTGTCGCTACCGCACCTGTGCCTAGGGGAGCAGGAACCTGAAGGAACCTCCCAGATCATCATAACAGACCATGACCACCATCGCCCTGAGGACATGGGGCACAATGCTCAGTTGGAGTCCCTTGGTCCTGAAACCAGCAGGAACGGAGCTCAAAGGACAGAGAGGCGCCTCCAGGAGAATTTCCATCCAGGGAAAAGCGGCCCACTGGAGGGCACAGAAGAAGCAACCCCACCGACCCGCAGGCCATTTGAACAGGATCACCTCCTGCACTTACTTAGCACGTTGTCCGTCTTCGTGTGTGGACCGTGACTGGCCCGCTCAGGGATGGTGCGCTTCCAGAGGAGGGCTAGAAACTTTTCAGTGCTTGCTCGTGGGTCAGAGGACCAAAGCCCAAGGAAGCAGAGGCTATCCCTCTTCCTCTGGGGCTGGGGAAGTCAGCCACCGACCTGGGGCGGGACCGGGCCCAGGAGTGTGTTCTTTCTGAAGCCACTGCCTTCGGTGGGTGTTGCTTTGCCTAAAAAAGGCCCACTCACCCCAGCGTCAGGAGCAGTGACAGGCTGTCTCCAACCCTAGCCCAGGACCACGACCCGAAACCATCCTGCCTTTGGGAGGACAGGTCTCCTGCAGGAGCCTGGGAGGGGACTGGCCCCTCTCCCACCCCGGGCTCCAGGATGCCCGGGACCTGCAAGAGCTCTTCATCTGAGGAGGAGTCTTGGACAACAAGTGTATCTCGTCAGCCCAGCAAGTGAAATAACCAAAGCCCAAGGCTCAGGTTCTAACAGAAGCAGAATTTCAAAGTACTGTTTGGGGGAAGCCTCCTCCCCTCTTATGTGGCATTGGGGGTCCCCAAGGAAAGCCTTCTTTCGTCTCCTTCCCTCAGAGAGAGGAGCTGACCCCAAGTCCCGCGGTCCCCACCGTGTCCCAGTGCTGAGGAAGAGCCACACGCAGGGGCCTGGTGTCAGGAGTGTGGTCGGCCGCTGCTCCTGGGCTCCCAGTCAGTGGTCTGGCGGCTACGTGGAAGAGCTAAATTGATTTTGGGGGAAGGAGTGCTCACTGCCCACACTGCTCACCATCCCCCTCTGCACTCTGCAATCCAGGCTCGGTGCCCGGCTCACGTCCATCACCAGCACTCCACATGTTTCCGCCATGGGAGGGATCATTCAGCCTCACCCCATTGCACAGAAGAGGAAAGCGAGGCCCAGCGAGGAGAGGTTAAATGGCTCCAGTCCCAGAGCTGTTCAGCAGAGAACCTGGAAAGCCAGGCCTCCAGAGCCCCTGCTAGACCAGCCAGAGACTCCCTGAGGTGAAAGTGAGCCGTCCCCTGCCTGACCAGGCACGCAATGGCCCCTGACCTTCATGATGGCCTGTTCTTGAACGTGAAGATGAGCTGGCCGACTAGGAGGTGGAGTTCAGCTGGTGGGACAGGCTGTAGCTACAGGACAGAGTGACACATCTGAGCTAGCAGGGGCCACACTCTGGTCTCCCTCCCGGAGCCAGACCAGGAGCTGGAATCTCGGTGCCCGAGGGGCCGGCACACAACAGGGTCTGCACTGACCAGGGATCCATGGCCCCCAGGGAGAGTCCACTCTGCCCTCTCCCCGCTCCTGCCTGGCCTCACCTCTCCTCACTGTGTCGCTGCAGGACCCGGAACCAGGCCCCATACGGACGGGGGGACAGTCCGGGCTGATGGTCAGGGTTCCCCAAGGGACCCAGGGTGTGGCCAGGGCACTGGGAAAAGACAAGGTCTGGGTTCCGGTGTCCAACACCACCCTGCGAACTTGGGAGTAGTAAGAGATACCCTCCCCCAATTCCGGAGGGCTATAGCACAAAAGGCCTCAGCTTACTCTGATGTCACTTGGGCTGCAGAGATGTAGTGTCCCAAGGGTGCCACAGTCTTATAGAAGTGCCTCTCGGCCTTGGATATCCATCCCCGACCCCCTGTGATCCCAGTCTTGGGAAAATGTTTTCTAACCCCTCGAGGTCCTTCTCAGCAGAGGACAGACTCGGGGCTTGGGGGCCTTAGGACCTGGCTACGCAGAAGGTGGAAGAGCACAGGGCCACCAGTCTGAAGACCAAGGTCAGGGCCCTTCTTGTTTCAGCCTCAGGGTCCCCATGTGGAAGAGAATCCAGAATCACTGCTCCGGTCAGGTTGAGGAGGCCTTAGGAAGGAATGGGGCACCAGGACCGGAGAGGGAAACGGGGACAAGGGAGGCTTCTGCGGTTTCTCACATCGCCCATGGAACCCACGGGTCTGCTCCTGTGAGAGACACAGACACAGAGACAGAGAAGGGGACAGAGAATGAACCCAGGACAGAGGGAACCAGGAGAAGTCACAGACTCCATCAGCTGAGAAATGACATCCCGGCATTTTGTGCCATTCTGTTCCTGACAGGGCCGTCACATTGGCCATCCAACCTGGAGGGCAGGGGTTTCCACAGAGATGTGTGACCAGGACTCAGGTGTGCCAGGAGCCACTGTGGGGACGGCCCAGCGCATGGGCACAGACGAGGCCCGTGGACCTGAGCCTAACAGTAATGGGAGCCCCTGGAATCCTGTGTTGGGAGAGGTCAAGGTCAGAATCAGTTCATTACTACCTTCCCACAGGGGCTGGGACACAGGCAGGTGTGGGGTGGCTTTGCCTGGACCCCAGAGCAGATTCAAGCCCCTCTGAGCTGTGTTCCATGACAAGCGCAGCCCCTGGCTCATCCCTGCATTGTCAGCTTGGCACCAGCCTCCTGTGATAGCAGGCACGGAACATTTGGAGAGGTCCCTAACACTAACCTTAAACTGTACCCTAAACCTACCCCGTACCCTAACCCCAACACCTACCAGAACACTAACGCCTAACCCTACCCCTGAACCGAACCCAAACCCTAAAGCGTACCCTAACCCTAACCCGTACCCTAAATGGTAGCCTAACCCTAAACCCTACCCTGTACGGTAAACCGTGCCCTAACCCCTACCCTATCTCTAACCCGTACCCTAACCCGTACCCTAACCCATGCCCTAACCAGTACCCTAACTCTAACCCTAACCCTCGGTCAACGGGAGGAAAGAGGAAATCCCCGGAAGTGTGGGGTTCATGAGACATTTGACCGCCAGTCCTGACAGGAAGATGACACTGTGCCAAATGGACCTGCTGATTTCTCAGAACACTGACATCCTGTGAAATGCTACATCACTGACCCACAGGCTGATGTTCCAAACCTTGGGTCTCCTAGATCCAGAGCAGAGAAGTGCTGTCAGGTGGGGATCAGTAGGTCCTCCGACCTATGGCCTGCACACCTGCTTCCATTTCTGGGAGAAGGGGAAACACACACTTGTTTTTAAGTAGTCATTATCTTCATTCTAAAGTAGACCCATGACCTTGACCTTTTTGGAAAAGCGAAATGACTCTTCCAAATGAAGACCTCAACTCATCTGTTCCTCATGCAACCTGAGTGCGACCAGGTTGACCCAGGCTCCAAGCCCCACCTGGAGGATCCTCCTGTACCATCTTGACAGCCCATGACCGGCACCAGCACCCCCGGGGGCACAATGCTGAATTTGGGGGAGGGCTCTGGGCCTTTTGGCCACCACACCTGTGCCCGGGGAAGCGGGAACCGGGAGGATCCTCCCAGATGATCCTCATGGAACCTTAGCAACATCCCTGAGGACATGGGGCACAATGCTGAAGCTTGAGGACGGCTCTGGGGATTCTTGCCACCCACACCTGTGCCTGGGGGGGCAGCGGGAACCTGGAGGGCCCTCCCAGACAATCCCAACGGACTATTAGCACCATCCCTGGGGAACATGGGGCACAATGCTGAAATTGGGGGATGGCCCTGGGGCTTGTCGCTACCGCACCTGTGCCTAGGGGAGCAGGAACCTGAAGGAACCTCCCAGATCATCATAACAGACCATGACCACCATCGCCCTGAGGACATGGGGCACAATGCTCAGTTGGAGTCCCTTGGTCCTGAAACCAGCAGGAACGGAGCTCAAAGGACAGAGAGGCGACTCCAGGAGAATTTCCATCCAGGGAAAAGCGGCCCACTGGAGGGCACAGAAGCAGCAACCCCACCGACCCGCAGGCAATTTGAACAGGATCACCTCCTGCACTTACTTAGCACGTTGTCCGTCTTCGTGTGTGGACCGTGACTGGCCCGCTCAGGGATGGTGCGCTTCCAGAGGAGGGCTAGAAACTTTTCAGTGCTTGCTCGTGGGTCAGAGGACCAAAGCCCAAGGAAGCAGAGGCTATCCTTCTTCCTCTGGGGCTGGGGAAGTCAGCCACCGACCTGGGGCGGGACCGGGCCCAGGAGTGTGTTCTTTCTGAAGCCACTGCCTTCGGTGGGTGTGGCTTTGCCTAAAAAAGGCCCACTCACCCCAGAGTCAGGAGCAGTGACAGGCTGTCTCCAACCCTAGCCCAGGACCACGACCCGAAAACATCCTGCCTTTGGGAGGACAGGTCTCCTGCAGGAGCCTGGGAGGGGACTGGCCCCTCTCCCACCCCGGGCTCCAGGATGCCCGGGACCTGCAAGAGCTCTTCATCTGAGGAGGAGTCTTGGAGAACAAGTGTATCTCGTCAGCCCAGCAAGTGAAATAACCAAAGCCCAAGGCTCAGGTTCTAACAGAAGCAGAATTTCAAAGTACTGTTTGAGGGAAGCCTCCTCCCCTCTTATGTGGCATTGGGGGTCCCCAAGGAAAGCCTTCTTTCGTCTCCTTCCCTCAGAGAGAGGAGCTGACCCCAAGTCCCGCGGTCCCCACCGTGTCCCAGTGCTGAGGAAGAGCCACACGCAGGGGCCTGGTGTCAGGAGTGTGGTCGGCCACTGCTCCTGGGCTCCCAGCCAGTGGTCTGGCGGCTACGTGGAAGAGCTAAATTGATTTTGGGGGAAGGAGTGCTCACTGCCCACACCGCTCACCATCCCCCTCTGCACTCTGCAATCCAGGCTCGGTGCCCGGCTCACGTCCATCACCAGCACTCCACATGTTTCGGCCATGGGAGGGATCATTCAGCCTCACCCCATTGCACAGAAGAGGAAAGCGAGGCCCAGCGAGGAGAGGTTAAATGGCTCCAGTCCCAGAGCTGTTCAGCAGAGAACCTGGAAAGCCAGGCCTCCAGAGCCCCTGCTAGACCAGCCAGAGACTCCCTGAGGTGAAAGTGAGCCGTCCCCTGCCTGACCAGGCATGGAATGGCCCCTGACCTTCATGATGGCCTGTTCTTGACCGTGAAGATGAGCTGGCCGACTAGGAGGTGGAGTTCAGCTGGTGGGACAGGCTGTAGCTACAGGACAGAGTGACACATCTGAGCTAGCAGGGGCCACACTCTGGTCTCCCTCCCGGAGCCAGACCAGGAGCTGGAATCTCGGTGCCCGAGGGGCCGGCACACAACAGGGTCTGCACTGACCAGGGATCCATGGCCCCCAGGGAGAGTCCACTCTGCCCTCTCCCCGCTCCTGCCTGGCCTCACCTCTCCTCACTGTGTCGCTGCAGGACCCGGAACCAGGCCCCATACGGACGGGGGGACAGTCCGGGCTGATGGTCAGGGTTCCCCAAGGGACCCAGGGTGTGGCCAGGGCACTGGGAAAAGACAAGGTCTGGGTTCCGGTGTCCAACACCACCCTGCGAACTTGGGAGTAGTAAGAGATACCCTCCCCCAAGTCCGGAGGGCTATAGCACAAAAGGCCTCAGCTTACTCTGATGTCACTTGGGCTGCAGAGATGTAGTGTCCCAAGGGTGCCACAGTCTTATAGAAGTGCCTTTCGGCCTTGGATATCCATCCCCGACCCCCTGTGATCCCAGTCTTGGGAAAATGTTTTCTAACCCCTCGAGGTCCTTCTCAGCAGAGGACAGACTCGGGGCTTGGGGGCCTTAGGACCTGGCTACGCAGAAGGTGGAAGAGCACAGGGCCACCAGTCTGAAGACCAAGGTCAGGGCCCTTCTTGTTTCAGCCTCAGGGTCCCCATGTGGAAGAGAATCCAGAATCACTGCTCCGGTCAGGTTGAGGAGGCCTTAGGAAGGAATGGGGCACCAGGACCGGAGAGGGAAACGGGGACAAGGGAGGCTTCTGCGGTTTCTCACATCGCCCATGGAACCCACGGGTCTGCTCCTGTGAGAGACACAGACACAGAGACAGAGAAGGGGACAGAGAATGAACCCAGGACAGAGGGAACCAGGAGAAGTCACAGACTCCATCAGCTGAGAAATGACATCCCGGCATTTTGTGCCATTCTGTTCCTGACAGGGCCGTCACATTGGCCATCCACCCTGGAGGGCAGGGGTTTCCACAGAGATGTGTGACCAGGACTCAGGTGTGCCAGGAGCCACTGTGGGGACGGCCCAGCGCATGGGCACAGACGAGGCCCGTGGACCTGAGCCTAACAGTAATGGGAGCCCCTGGAATCCTGTGTTGGGAGAGGTCAAGGTCAGAATCAGTTCATTACTACCTTCCCACAGGGGCTGGGACACAGGCAGTTGTGGGGTGGCTTTGCCCGGACCCCAGAGCAGATTCAAGCCCCTCTGAGCTGTGTTCCATGACAAGCGCAGCCCCTGGCTCATCCTTGCATTGTCAGCTTGGCACCAGCCTCCTGTGATAGCAGGCACGGAACATTTGGAGAGGTCCCTAACACTAACCTTAAACTGTACCCTAAACCTACCCCGTACCCTAACCCCAACACCTACCAGAACACTAACGCCTAACCCTACCCCTGAACCGAACCCAAACCCTAAAGCGTACCCTAACCCTAACCCGTACCCTAAATGGTAGCCTAACCCTAAACCCTACCCTGTACGGTAAACCGTGCCCTAACCCCTACCCTATCTCTAACCCGTACCCTAACCCGTACCCTAACCCATGCCCTAACCAGTACCCTAACTCTAACCCTAACCCTCGGTCAACGGGAGGAAAGAGGAAATCCCCGGAAGTGTGGGGTTCATGAGACATTTGACCGCCAGTCCTGACAGGAAGATGACACTGTGCCAAATGGACCTGCTGATTTCTCAGAACACTGACATCCTGTGAAATGCTACATCACTGACCCACAGGCTGATGTTCCAAACCTTGGGTCTCCTAGATCCAGAGCAGAGAAGTGCTGTCAGGTGGGGATAAGTAGGTCCTCCGACCTATGGCCTGCACACCTGCTTCCATTTCTGGGAGAAGGGGAAACACACACTTGTTTTTAAGTAGTCATTATCTTCATTCTAAAGTAGACCCATGACCTTGACCTTTTTGGAAAAGCGAAATGACTCTTCCAAATGAAGACCTCAACTCATCTGTTCCTCATGCAACCTGAGTGCGACCAGGTTGACCCAGGCTCCAAGCCCCACCTGGAGGATCCTCCTGTACCATCTTGACAGCCCATGACCGGCACCAGCACCCCCGGGGGCACAATGCTGAATTTGGGGGAGGGCTCTGGGCCTTTTGGCCACCACACCTGTGCCCGGGGAAGCGGGAACCGGGAGGATCCTCCCAGATGATCCTCATGGAACCTTAGCAACATCCCTGAGGACATGGGGCACAATGCTGAAGCTTGAGGACGGCTCTGGGGATTCTTGCCACCCACACCTGTGCCTGGGGGGGCAGCGGGAACCTGGAGGGCCCTCCCAGACAATCCCAACGGACTATTAGCACCATCCCTGGGGAACATGGGGCACAATGCTGAAATTGGGGGATGGCCCTGGGGCTTGTCGCTACCGCACCTGTGCCTAGGGGAGCAGGAACCTGAAGGAACCTCCCAGATCATCATAACAGACCATGACCACCATCGCCCTGAGGACATGGGGCACAATGCTCAGTTGGAGTCCCTTGGTCCTGAAACCAGCAGGAACGGAGCTCAAAGGACAGAGAGGCGCCTCCAGGAGAATTTCCATCCAGGGAAAAGCGGCCCACTGGAGGGCACAGAAGCAGCAACCCCACCGACCCGCAGGCCATTTGAACAGGATCACCTCCTGCACTTACTTAGCACGTTGTCCGTCTTCGTGTGTGGACCGTGACTGGCCCGCTCAGGGATGGTGCGCTTCCAGAGGAGGGCTAGAAACTTTTCAGTGCTTGCTCGTGGGTCAGAGGACCAAAGACCAAGGAAGCAGAGGCTATCCTTCTTCCTCTGGGGCTGGGGAAGTCAGCCACCGACCTGGGGCGGGACCGGGCCCAGGAGTGTGTTCTTTCTGAAGCCACTGCCTTCGGTGGGTGTTGCTTTGCCTAAAAAAGGCCCACTCACCCCAGAGTCAGGAGCAGTGACAGGCTGTCTCCAACCCTAGCCCAGGACCACGACCCGAAACCATCCTGCCTTTGGGAGGACAGGTCTCCTGCAGGAGCCTGGGAGGGGACTGGCCCCTCTCCCACCCCGGGCTCCAGGATGCCCGGGACCTGCAAGAGCTCTTCATATGAGGAGGAGTCTTGGAGAACAAGTGTATCTCGTCAGCCCAGCAAGTGAAATAACCAAAGCCCAAGGCTCAGGTTCTAACAGAAGCAGAATTTCAAAGTACTGTTTGGGGGAAGCCTCCTCCCCTCTTATGTGGCATTGGGGGTCCCCAAGGAAAGCCTTCTTTCGTCTCCTTCCCTCAGAGAGAGGAGCTGACCCCAAGTCCCGCGGTCCCCACCGTGTCCCAGTGCTGAGGAAGAGCCACACGCAGGGGCCTGGTGTCAGGAGTGTGGTCGGCCACTGCTCCTGGGCTCCCAGCCAGTGGTCTGGCGGCTACGTGGAAGAGCTAAATTGATTTTGGGGGAAGGAGTGCTCACTGCCCACACCGCTCACCATCCCCCTCTGCACTCTGCAATCCAGGCTCGGTGCCCGGCTTACGTCCATCACCAGCACTCCACATGTTTCCGCCATGGGAGGGATCATTCAGCCTCACCCCATTGCACAGAAGAGGAAAGCGAGGCCCAGCGAGGAGAGGTTAAATGGCTCCAGTCCCAGAGCTGTTCAGCAGAGAACCTGGAAAGCCAGGCCTCCAGAGCCCCTGCTAGACCAGCCAGAGACTCCCTGAGGTGAAAGTGAGCCGTCCCCTGCCTGACCAGGCACGCAATGGCCCCTGACCTTCATGATGGCCTGTTCTTGACCGTGAAGATGAGCTGGCCGACTAGGAGGTGGAGTTCAGCTGGTGGGACAGGCTGTAGCTACAGGACAGAGTGACACATCTGAGCTAGCAGGGGCCACACTCTGGTCTCCCTCCCGGAGCCAGACCAGGAGCTGGAATCTCGGTGCCCGAGGGGCCGGCACACAACAGGGTCTGCACTGACCAGGGATCCATGGCCCCCAGGGAGAGTCCACTCTGCCCTCTCCCCGCTCCTGCCTGGCCTCACCTCTCCCCACTGTGTCGCTGCAGGACCCGGAACCAGGCCCCATAGGGACGGGGGGACAGTCCGGGCTGATGGTCAGGGTTCCCCAAGGGACCCAGGGTGTTGCCAGGGCACTGGGAAAAGACAAGGTCTGGGTTCCGGTGTCCAACACCACCCTGCGAACTTGGGAGTAGTAAGAGATACCCTCCCCCAAGTCCGGAGGGCTATAGCACAAAAGGCCTCAGCTTACTCTGATGTCACTTGGGCTGCAGAGATGTACTGTCCCAAGGGTGCCACAGTCTTATAGAAGTGCCTCTCGGCCTTGGATATCCATCCCCGACCCCCTGTGATCCCAGTCTTGGGAAAATGTTTTCTAACCCCTCGAGGTCCTTCTCAGCAGAGGACAGACTCGGGGCTTGGGGGCCTTAGGACCTGGCTACGCTTCTGCGGAAGAAGAAGAGCGGTGGAAGAGCACAGGGCCACCAGTCTGAAGACCAAGGTCAGGGCCCTTCTTGTTTCAGCCTCAGGGTCCCCATGTGGAAGAGAAATCAGAATCACTGCTCCGGTCAGGTTGAGGAGGCCTTAGGAAGGAATGGGGCACCAGGACCGGAGAGGGAAACGGGGACAAGGGAGGCTTCTGCGGTTTCTCACATCGCCCATGGAACCCACGGGTCTGCTCCTGTGAGAGACACAGACACAGAGACAGAGAAGGGGACAGAGAATGAACCCAGGACAGAGGGAACCAGGAGAAGTCACAGACTCCATCAGCTTAGAAATGACATCCCGGCATTTTGTGCCATTCTGTTCCTGACAGGGCCGTCACATTGGCCATCCACCCTGGAGGGCAGGGGTTTCCACAGAGATGTGTGACCAGGACTCAGGTGTGCCAGGAGCCACTGTGGGGACGGCCCAGCGCATGGGCACAGACGAGGCCCGTGGACCTGAGCCTAACAGTAATGGGAGCCCCTGGAATCCTGTGTTGGGAGAGGTCAAGGTCAGAATCAGTTCATTACTACCTTCCCACAGGGGCTGGGACACAGGCAGGTGTGGGGTGGCTTTGCCTGGACCCCAGAGCAGATTCAAGCCCCTCTGAGCTGTGTTCCATGACAAGCGCAGCCCCTGGCTCATCCTTGCATTGTCAGCTTGGCACCAGCCTCCTGTGGTAGCAGGCACGGAACATTTGGAGAGGTCCCTAACACTAACCTTAAACTGTACCCTAAACCTACCCCGTACCCTAACCCCAACACCTACCAGAACACTAACGCCTAACCCTACCCCTGAACCGAACCCAAACCCTAAAGCGTACCCTAACCCTAACCCGTACCCTAAATGGTAGCCTAACCCTAAACCCTACCCTGTACGGTAAACCGTGCCCTAACCCCTACCCTATCTCTAACCCGTACCCTAACCCGTACCCTAACCCATGCCCTAACCAGTACCCTAACTCTAACCCTAACCCTCGGTCAACGGGAGGAAAGAGGAAATCCCCGGAATTGTGGGGTTCATGAGACATTTGACCGCCAGTCCTGACAGGAAGATGACACTGTGCCAAATGGACCTGCTGATTTCTCAGAACACTGACATCCTGTGAAATGCTACATCACTGACCCACAGGCTGATGTTCCAAACCTTGGGTCTCCTAGATCCAGAGCAGAGAAGTGCTGTCAGGTGGGGATAAGTAGGTCCTCCGACCTATGGCCTGCACACCTGCTTCCATTTCTGGGAGAAGGGGAAACACACACTTGTTTTTAAGTAGTCATTATCTTCATTCTCAAGTAGACCCATGACCTTGACCTTTTTGGAAAAGCGAAATGACTCTTCCAAATGAAGACCTCAACTCATCTGTTCCTCATGCAACCTGAGTGCGACCAGGTTGACCCAGGCTCCAAGCCCCACCTGGAGGATCCTCCTGTACCATCTTGACAGCCCATGACCGGCACCAGCACCCCCGGGGGCACAATGCTGAATTTGGGGGAGGGCTCTGGGCCTTTTGGCCACCACACCTGTGCCCGGGGAAGCGGGAACCGGGAGGATCCTCCCAGATGATCCTCATGGAACCTTAGCAACATCCCTGAGGACATGGGGCACAATGCTGAAGCTTGAGGACGGCTCTGGGGATTCTTGCCACCCACACCTGTGCCTGGGGGGGCAGCGGGAACCTGGAGGGCCCTCCCAGACAATCCCAACGGACTATTAGCACCATCCCTGGGGAACATGGGGCACAATGCTGAAATTGGGGGATGGCCCTGGGGCTTGTCGCTACCGCACCTGTGCCTAGGGGAGCAGGAACCTGAAGGAACCTCCCAGATCATCATAACAGACCATGACCACCATCGCCCTGAGGACATGGGGCACAATGCTCAGTTGGAGTCCCTTGGTCCTGAAACCAGCAGGAACGGAGCTCAAAGGACAGAGAGGCGCCTCCAGGAGAATTTCCATCCAGGGAAAAGCGGCCCACTGGAGGGCACAGAAGCAGCAACCCCACCGACCCGCAGGCCATTTGAACAGGATCACCTCCTGCACTTACTTAGCACGTTGTCCGTCTTCGTGTGTGGACCGTGACTGGCCCGCTCAGGGATGGTGCGCTTCCAGAGGAGGGCTAGAAACTTTTCAGTGCTTGCTCGTGGGTCAGAGGACCAAAGCCCAAGGAAGCAGAGGCTATCCTTCTTCCTCTGGGGCTGGGGAAGTCAGCCACCGACCTGGGGCGGGACCGGGCCCAGGAGTGTGTTCTTTCTGAAGCCACTGCCTTCGGTGGGTGTGGCTTTGCCTAAAAAAGGCCCACTCACCCCAGAGTCAGGAGCAGTGACAGGCTGTCTCCAACCCTAGCCCAGGACCACGACCCGAAACCATCCTGCCTTTGGGAGGACAGGTCTCCTGCAGGAGCCTGGGAGGGGACTGGCCCCTCTCCCACCCCGGGCTCCAGGATGCCCGGGACCTGCAAGAGCTCTTCATATGAGGAGGAGTCTTGGAGAACAAGTGTATCTCGTCAGCCCAGCAAGTGAAATAACCAAAGCCCAAGGCTCAGGTTCTAACAGAAGCAGAATTTCAAAGTACTGTTTGGGGGAAGCCTCCTCCCCTCTTATGTGGCATTGGGGGTCCCCAAGGAAAGCCTTCTTTCGTCTCCTTCCCTCAGAGAGAGGAGCTGACCCCAAGTCCCGCGGTCCCCACCGTGTCCCAGTGCTGAGGAAGAGCCACACGCAGGGGCCTGGTGTCAGGAGTGTGGTCGGCCACTGCTCCTGGGCTCCCAGCCAGTGGTCTGGCGGCTACGTGGAAGAGCTAAATTGATTTTGGGGGAAGGAGTGCTCACTGCCCACACCGCTCACCATCCCCCTCTGCACTCTGCAATCCAGGCTCGGTGCCCGGCTTACGTCCATCACCAGCACTCCACATGTTTCCGCCATGGGAGGGATCATTCAGCCTCACCCCATTGCACAGAAGAGGAAAGCGAGGCCCAGCGAGGAGAGGTTAAATGGCTCCAGTCCCAGAGCTGTTCAGCAGAGAACCTGGAAAGCCAGGCCTCCAGAGCCCCTGCTAGACCAGCCAGAGACTCCCTGAGGTGAAAGTGAGCCGTCCCCTGCCTGACCAGGCACGCAATGGCCCCTGACCTTCATGATGGCCTGTTCTTGACCGTGAAGATGAGCTGGCCGACTAGGAGGTGGAGTTCAGCTGGTGGGACAGGCTGTAGCTACAGGACAGAGTGACACATCTGAGCTAGCAGGGGCCACACTCTGGTCTCCCTCCCGGAGCCAGACCAGGAGCTGGAATCTCGGTGCCCGAGGGGCCGGCACACAACAGGGTCTGCACTGACCAGGGATCCATGGCCCCCAGGGAGAGTCCACTCTGCCCTCTCCCCGCTCCTGCCTGGCCTCACCTCTCCCCACTGTGTCGCTGCAGGACCCGGAACCAGGCCCCATAGGGACGGGGGGACAGTCCGGGCTGATGGTCAGGGTTCCCCAAGGGACCCAGGGTGTTGCCAGGGCACTGGGAAAAGACAAGGTCTGGGTTCCGGTGTCCAACACCACCCTGCGAACTTGGGAGTAGTAAGAGATACCCTCCCCCAAGTCCGGAGGGCTATAGCACAAAAGGCCTCAGCTTACTCTGATGTCACTTGGGCTGCAGAGATGTACTGTCCCAAGGGTGCCACAGTCTTATAGAAGTGCCTCTCGGCCTTGGATATCCATCCCCGACCCCCTGTGATCCCAGTCTTGGGAAAATGTTTTCTAACCCCTCGAGGTCCTTCTCAGCAGAGGACAGACTCGGGGCTTGGGGGCCTTAGGACCTGGCTACGCTTCTGCGGAAGAAGAAGAGCGGTGGAAGAGCACAGGGCCACCAGTCTGAAGACCAAGGTCAGGGCCCTTCTTGTTTCAGCCTCAGGGTCCCCATGTGGAAGAGAAATCAGAATCACTGCTCCGGTCAGGTTGAGGAGGCCTTAGGAAGGAATGGGGCACCAGGACCGGAGAGGGAAACGGGGACAAGGGAGGCTTCTGCGGTTTCTCACATCGCCCATGGAACCCACGGGTCTGCTCCTGTGAGAGACACAGACACAGAGACAGAGAAGGGGACAGAGAATGAACCCAGGACAGAGGGAACCAGGAGAAGTCACAGACTCCATCAGCTTAGAAATGACATCCCGGCATTTTGTGCCATTCTGTTCCTGACAGGGCCGTCACATTGGCCATCCACCCTGGAGGGCAGGGGTTTCCACAGAGATGTGTGACCAGGACTCAGGTGTGCCAGGAGCCACTGTGGGGACGGCCCAGCGCATGGGCACAGACGAGGCCCGTGGACCTGAGCCTAACAGTAATGGGAGCCCCTGGAATCCTGTGTTGGGAGAGGTCAAGGTCAGAATCAGTTCATTACTACCTTCCCACAGGGGCTGGGACACAGGCAGGTGTGGGGTGGCTTTGCCCGGACCCCAGAGCAGATTCAAGCCCCTCTGAGCTGTGTTCCATGACAAGCGCAGCCCCTGGCTCATCCTTGCATTGTCAGCTTGGCACCAGCCTCCTGTGATAGCAGGCACGGAACATTTGGAGAGGTCCCTAACACTAACCTTAAACTGTACCCTAAACCTACCCCGTACCCTAACCCCAACACCTACCAGAACACTAACGCCTAACCCTACCCCTGAACCGAACCCAAACCCTAAAGCGTACCCTAACCCTAACCCGTACCCTAAATGGTAGCCTAACCCTAAACCCTACCCTGTACGGTAAACCGTGCCCTAACCCCTACCCTATCTCTAACCCGTACCCTAACCCGTACCCTAACCCATGCCCTAACCAGTACCCTAACTCTAACCCTAACCCTCGGTCAACGGGAAGAAAGAGGAAATCCCCGGAATTTTGGGGTTCATGAGACATTTGACCGCCAGTCCTGACAGGAAGATGACACTGTGCCAAATGGACCTGCTGATTTCTCAGAACACTGACATCCTGTGAAATGCTACATCACTGACCCACAGGCTGATGTTCCAAACCTTGGGTCTCCTAGATCCAGAGCAGAGAAGTGCTGTCAGGTGGGGATCAGTAGGTCCTCCGACCTATGGCCTGCACACCTGCTTCCATTTCTGGGAGAAGGGGAAACACACACTTGTTTTTAAGTAGTCATTATCTTCATTCTAAAGTAGACCCATGACCTTGACCTTTTTGGAAAAGCGAAATGACTCTTCCAAATGAAGACCTCAACTCATCTGTTCCTCATGCAACCTGAGTGCGACCAGGTTGACCCAGGCTCCAAGCCCCACCTGGAGGATCCTCCTGTACCATCTTGACAGCCCATGACCGGCACCAGCACCCCCGGGGGCACAATGCTGAATTTGGGGGAGGGCTCTGGGCCTTTTGGCCACCACACCTGTGCCCGGGGAAGCGGGAACCGGGAGGATCCTCCCAGATGATCCTCATGGAACCTTAGCAACATCCCTGAGGACATGGGGCACAATGCTGAAGCTTGAGGACGGCTCTGGGGATTCTTGCCACCCACACCTGTGCCTGGGGGGGCAGCGGGAACCTGGAGGGCCCTCCCAGACAATCCCAACGGACTATTAGCACCATCCCTGGGGAACATGGGGCACAATGCTGAAATTGGGGGATGGCCCTGGGGCTTGTCGCTACCGCACCTGTGCCTAGGGGAGCAGGAACCTGAAGGAACCTCCCAGATCATCATAACAGACCATGACCACCATCGCCCTGAGGACATGGGGCACAATGCTCAGTTGGAGTCCCTTGGTCCTGAAACCAGCAGGAACGGAGCTCAAAGGACAGAGAGGCGCCTCCAGGAGAATTTCCATCCAGGGAAAAGCGGCCCACTGGAGGGCACAGAAGCAGCAACCCCACCGACCCGCAGGCCATTTGAACAGGATCACCTCCTGCACTTACTTAGCACGTTGTCCGTCTTCGTGTGTGGACCGTGACTGGCCCGCTCAGGGATGGTGCGCTTCCAGAGGAGGGCTAGAAACTTTTCAGTGCTTGCTCGTGGGTCAGAGGACCAAAGACCAAGGAAGCAGAGGCTATCCTTCTTCCTCTGGGGCTGGGGAAGTCAGCCACCGACCTGGGGCGGGACCGGGCCCAGGAGTGTGTTCTTTCTGAAGCCACTGCCTTCGGTGGGTGTGGCTTTGCCTAAAAAAGGCCCACTCACCCCAGAGTCAGGAGCAGTGACAGGCTGTCTCCAACCCTAGCCCAGGACCACGACCCGAAACCATCCTGCCTTTGGGAGGACAGGTCTCCTGCAGGAGCCTGGGAGGGGACTGGCCCCTCTCCCACCCCGGGCTCCAGGATGCCCGGGACCTGCAAGAGCTCTTCATCTGAGGAGGAGTCTTGGAGAACAACTGTATCTCGTCAGCCCAGCAAGTGAAATAACCAAAGCCCAAGGCTCAGGTTCTAACAGAAGCAGAATTTCAAAGTACTGTTTGGGGGAAGCCTCCTCCCCTCTTATGTGGCATTGGGGGTCCCCAAGGAAAGCCTTCTTTCGTCTCCTTCCCTCAGACAGAGGAGCTGACCCCAAGTCCCGCGGTCCCCACCGTGTCCCAGTGCTGAGGAAGAGCCACACGCAGGGGCCTGGTGTCAGGAGTGTGGTCGGCCACTGCTCCTGGGCTCCCAGCCAGTGGTCTGGCGGCTACGTGGAAGAGCTAAATTGATTTTGGGGGAAGGAGTGCTCACTGCCCACACCGCTCACCATCCCCCTCTGCACTCTGCAATCCAGGCTCGGTGCCCGGCTTACGTCCATCACCAGCACTCCACATGTTTCCGCCATGGGAGGGATCATTCAGCCTCACCCCATTGCACAGAAGAGGAAAGCGAGGCCCAGCGAGGAGAGGTTAAATGGCTCCAGTCCCAGAGCTGTTCAGCAGAGAACCTGGAAAGCCAGGCCTCCAGAGCCCCTGCTAGACCAGCCAGAGACTCCCTGAGGTGAAAGTGAGCCGTCCCCTGCCTGACCAGGCACGCAATGGCCCCTGACCTTCATGATGGCCTGTTCTTGACCGTGAAGATGAGCTGGCCGACTAGGAGGTGGAGTTCAGCTGGTGGGACAGGCTGTAGCTACAGGACAGAGTGACACATCTGAGCTAGCAGGGGCCACACTCTGGTCTCCCTCCCGGAGCCAGACCAGGAGCTGGAATCTCGGTGCCCGAGGGGCCGGCACACAACAGGGTCTGCACTGACCAGGGATCCATGGCCCCCAGGGAGAGTCCACTCTGCCCTCTCCCCGCTCCTGCCTGGCCTCACCTCTCCTCACTGTGTCGCTGCAGGACCCGGAACCAGGCCCCATAGGGACGGGGGAACAGTCCGGGCTGATGGTCAGGGTTCCCCAAGGGACCCAGGGTGTTGCCAGGGCACTGGGAAAAGACAAGGTCTGGGTTCCGGTGTCCAACACCACCCTGCGAACTTGGGAGTAGTAAGAGATACCCTCCCCCAAGTCCGGAGGGCTATAGCACAAAAGGCCTCAGCTTACTCTGATGTCACTTGGGCTGCAGAGATGTACTGTCCCAAGGGTGCCACAGTCTTATAGAAGTGCCTCTCGGCCTTGGATATCCATCCCCGACCCCCTGTGATCCCAGTCTTGGGAAAATGTTTTCTAACCCCTCGAGGTCCTTCTCAGCAGAGGACAGACTCGGGGCTTGGGGGCCTTAGGACCTGGCTACGCTTCTGCGGAAGAAGAAGAGCGGTGGAAGAGCACAGGGCCACCAGTCTGAAGACCAAGGTCAGGGCCCTTCTTGTTTCAGCCTCAGGGTCCCCATGTGGAAGAGAAATCAGAATCACTGCTCCGGTCAGGTTGAGGAGGCCTTAGGAAGGAATGGGGCACCAGGACCGGAGAGGGAAACGGGGACAAGGGAGGCTTCTGCGGTTTCTCACATCGCCCATGGAACCCACGGGTCTGCTCCTGTGAGAGACACAGACACAGAGACAGAGAAGGGGACAGAGAATGAACCCAGGACAGAGGGAACCAGGAGAAGTCACAGACTCCATCAGCTTAGAAATGAAATCCCGGCATTTTGTGCCATTCTGTTCCTGACAGGGCCGTCACATTGGCCATCCAACCTGGAGGGCAGGGGTTTCCACAGAGATGTGTGACCAGGACTCAGGTGTGCCAGGAGCCACTGTGGGGACGGCCCAGCGCATGGGCACAGACGAGGCCCGTGGACCTGAGCCTAACAGTAATGGGAGCCCCTGGAATCCTGTGTTGGGAGAGGTCAAGGTCAGAATCAGTTCATTACTACCTTCCCACAGGGGCTGGGACACAGGCAGTTGTGGGGTGGCTTTGCCCGGACCCCAGAGCAGATTCAAGCCCCTCTGAGCTGTGTTCCATGACAAGCGCAGCCCCTGGCTCATCCTTGCATTGTCAGCTTGGCACCAGCCTCCTGTGATAGCAGGCACGGAACATTTGGAGAGGTCCCTAACACTAACCTTAAACTGTACCCTAAACCTACCCCGTACCCTAACCCCAACACCTACCAGAACACTAACGCCTAACCCTACCCCTGTACCGAACCCAAACCCTAAAGCGTACCCTAACCCTAACCCGTACCCTAAATGGTAGCCTAACCCTAAACCCTACCCTGTACGGTAAACCGTGCCCTAACCCCTACCCTATCTCTAACCCGTACCCTAACCCGTACCCTAACCCATGCCCTAACCAGTACCCTAACTCTAACCCTAACCCTCGGTCAACGGGAGGAAAGAGGAAATCCCCGGAAGTGTGGGGTTCATGAGACATTTGACCGCCAGTCCTGACAGGAAGATGACACTGTGCCAAATGGACCTGCTGATTTCTCAGAACACTGACATCCTGTGAAATGCTACATCACTGACCCACAGGCTGATGTTCCAAACCTTGGGTCTCCTAGATCCAGAGCAGAGAAGTGCTGTCAGGTGGGGATCAGTAGGTCCTCCGACCTATGGCCTGCACACCTGCTTCCATTTCTGGGAGAAGGGGAAACACACACTTGTTTTTAAGTAGTCATTATCTTCATTCTAAAGTAGACCCATGACCTTGACCTTTTTGGAAAAGCGAAATGACTCTTCCAAATGAAGACCTCAACTCATCTGTTCCTCATGCAACCTGAGTGCGACCAGGTTGACCCAGGCTCCAAGCCCCACCTGGAGGATCCTCCTGTACCATCTTGACAGCCCATGACCGGCACCAGCACCCCCGGGGGCACAATGCTGAATTTGGGGGAGGGCTCTGGGCCTTTTGGCCACCACACCTGTGCCCGGGGAAGCGGGAACCGGGAGGATCCTCCCAGATGATCCTCATGGAACCTTAGCAACATCCCTGAGGACATGGGGCACAATGCTGAAGCTTGAGGACGGCTCTGGGGATTCTTGCCACCCACACCTGTGCCTGGGGGGGCAGCTGGAACCTGGAGGGCCCTCCCAGACAATCCCAACGGACTTTTAGCACCATCCCTGGGGAACATGGGGCACAATGCTGAAATTGGGGGATGGCCCTGGGGCTTGTCGCTACCGCACCTGTGCCTAGGGGAGCAGGAACCTGAAGGAACCTCCCAGATCATCATAACAGACCATGACCACCATCGCCCTGAGGACATGGGGCACAATGCTCAGTTGGAGTCCCTTGGTCCTGAAACCAGCAGGAACGGAGCTCAAAGGACAGAGAGGCGCCTCCAGGAGAATTTCCATCCAGGGAAAAGCGGCCCACTGGAGGGCACAGAAGCAGCAACCCCACCGACCCGCAGGCCATTTGAACAGGATCACCTCCTGCACTTACTTAGCACGTTGTCCGTCTTCGTGTGTGGACCGTGACTGGCCCGCTCAGGGATGGTGCGCTTCCAGAGGAGGGCTAGAAACTTTTCAGTGCTTGCTCGTGGGTCAGAGGACCAAAGCCCAAGGAAGCAGAGGCTATCCTTCTTCCTCTGGGGCTGGGGAAGTCAGCCACCGACCTGGGGCGGGACCGGGCCCAGGAGTGTGTTCTTTCTGAAGCCACTGCCTTCGGTGGGTGTTGCTTTGCCTAAAAAAGGCCCACTCACCCCAGAGTCAGGAGCAGTGACAGGCTGTCTCCAACCCTAGCCCAGGACCACGACCCGAAACCATCCTGCCTTTGGGAGGACAGGTCTCCTGCAGGAGCCTGGGAGGGGACTGGCCCCTCTCCCACCCCGGGCTCCAGGATGCCCGGGACCTGCAAGAGCTCTTCATCTGAGGAGGAGTCTTGGAGAACAAGTGTATCTCGTCAGCCCAGCAAGTGAAATAACCAAAGCCCAAGGCTCAGGTTCTAACAGAAGCAGAATTTCAAAGTACTGTTTGGGGGAAGCCTCCTCCCCTCTTATGTGGCATTGGGGGTCCCCAAGGAAAGCCTTCTTTCGTCTCCTTCCCTCAGAGAGAGGAGCTGACCCCAAGTCCCGCGGTCCCCACCGTGTCCCAGTGCTGAGGAAGAGCCACACGCAGGGGCCTGGTGTCAGGAGTGTGGTCGGCCACTGCTCCTGGGCTCCCAGCCAGTGGTCTGGCGGCTACGTGGAAGAGCTAAATTGATTTTGGGGGAAGGAGTGCTCACTGCCCACACCGCTCACCATCCCCCTCTGCACTCTGCAATCCAGGCTCGGTGCCCGGCTTACGTCCATCACCAGCACTCCACATGTTTCCGCCATGGGAGGGATCATTCAGCCTCACCCCATTGCACAGAAGAGGAAAGCGAGGCCCAGCGAGGAGAGGTTAAATGGCTCCAGTCCCAGAGCTGTTCAGCAGAGAACCTGGAAAGCCAGGCCTCCAGAGCCCCTGCTAGACCAGCCAGAGACTCCCTGAGGTGAAAGTGAGCCGTCCCCTGCCTGACCAGGCATGCAATGGCCCCTGACCTTCATGATGGCCTGTTCTTGACCGTGAAGATGAGCTGGCCGACTAGGAGGTGGAGTTCAGCTGGTGGGACAGGCTGTAGCTACAGGACAGAGTGACACATCTGAGCTAGCAGGGGCCACACTCTGGTCTCCCTCCCGGAGCCAGACCAGGAGCTGGAATCTCGGTGCCCGAGGGGCCGGCACACAACAGGGTCTGCACTGACCAGGGATCCATGGCCCCCAGGGAGAGTCCACTCTGCCCTCTCCCCGCTCCTGCCTGGCCTCACCTCTCCTCACTGTGTCGCTGCAGGACCCGGAACCAGGCCCCATACGGACGGGGGGACAGTCCGGGCTGATGGTCAGGGTTCCCCAAGGGACCCAGGGTGTTGCCAGGGCACTGGGAAAAGACAAGGTCTGGGTTCCGGTGTCCAACACCACCCTGCGAACTTGGGAGTAGTAAGAGATACCCTCCCCCAAGTCCGGAGGGCTATAGCACAAAAGGCCTCAGCTTACTCTGATGTCACTTGGGCTGCAGAGATGTAGTGTCCCAAGGGTGCCACAGTCTTATAGAAGTGCCTCTCGGCCTTGGATATCCATCCCCGACCCCCTGTGATCCCAGTCTTGGGAAAATGTTTTCTAACCCCTCGAGGTCCTTCTCAGAAGAGGACAGACTCGGGGCTTGGGGGCCTTAGGACCTGGCTACGCAGAAGGTGGAAGAGCACAGGGCCACCAGTCTGAAGACCAAGGTCAGGGCCCTACTTGTTTCAGCCTCAGGGTCCCCATGTGGAAGAGAATCCAGAATCACTGCTCCGGTCAGGTTGAGGAGGCCTTAGGAAGGAATGGGGCACCAGGACCGGAGAGGGAAACGGGGACAAGGGAGGCTTCTGCGGTTTCTCACATCGCCCATGGAACCCACGGGTCTGCTCCTTTGAGAGACACAGACACAGAGACAGAGAAGGGGACAGAGAATGAACCCAGGACAGAGGGAACCAGGAGAAGTCACAGACTCCATCAGCTTAGAAATGACATCCCGGCATTTTGTGCCATTCTGTTCCTGACAGGGCCGTCACATTGGCCATCCACCCTGGAGGGCAGGGGTTTCCACAGAGATGTGTGACCAGGACTCAGGTGTGCCAGGAGCCACTGTGGGGACGGCCCAGCGCATGGGCACAGACGAGGCCCGTGGACCTGAGCCTAACAGTAATGGGAGCCCCTGGAATCCTGTGTTGGGAGAGGTCAAGGTCAGAATCAGTTCATTACTACCTTCCCACAGGGGCTGGGACACAGGCAGGTGTGGGGTGGCTTTGCCCGGACCCCAGAGCAGATTCAAGCCCCTCTGAGCTGTGTTCCATGACAAGCGCAGCCCCTGGCTCATCCTTGCATTGTCAGCTTGGCACCAGCCTCCTGTGATAGCAGGCACGGAACATTTGGAGAGGTCCCTAACACTAACCTTAAACTGTACCCTAAACCTACCCCGTACCCTAACCCCAACACCTACCAGAACACTAACGCCTAACCCTACCCCTGAACCGAACCCAAACCCTAAAGCGTACCCTAACCCTAACCCGTACCCTAAATGGTAGCCTAACCCTAAACCCTACCCTGTACGGTAAACCGTGCCCTAACCCCTACCCTATCTCTAACCCGTACCCTAACCCGTACCCTAACCCATGCCCTAACCAGTACCCTAACTCTAACCCTAACCCTCGGTCAACGGGAGGAAAGAGGAAATCCCCGGAAGTGTGGGGTTCATGAGACATTTGACCGCCAGTCCTGACAGGAAGATGACACTGTGCCAAATGGACCTGCTGATTTCTCAGAACACTGACATCCTGTGAAATGCTACATCACTGACCCACAGGCTGATGTTCCAAACCTTGGGTCTCCTAGATCCAGAGCAGAGAAGTGCTGTCAGGTGGGGATCAGTAGGTCCTCCGACCTATGGCCTGCACACCTGCTTCCATTTCTGGGAGAAGGGGAAACACACACTTGTTTTTAAGTAGTCATTATCTTCATTCTAAAGTAGACCCATGACCTTGACCTTTTTGGAAAAGCGAAATGACTCTTCCAAATGAAGACCTCAACTCATCTGTTCCTCATGCAACCTGAGTGCGACCAGGTTGACCCAGGCTCCAAGCCCCACCTGGAGGATCCTCCTGTACCATCTTGACAGCCCATGACCGGCACCAGCACCCCCGGGGGCACAATGCTGAATTTGGGGGAGGGCTCTGGGCCTTTTGGCCACCACACCTGTGCCCGGGGAAGCGGGAACCGGGAGGATCCTCCCAGATGATCCTCATGGAACCTTAGCAACATCCCTGAGGACATGGGGCACAATGCCGAAGCTTGAGGACGGCTCTGGGGATTCTTGCCACCCACACCTGTGCCTGGGGGGGCAGCGGGAACCTGGAGGGCCCTCCCAGACAATCCCAACGGACTATTAGCACCATCCCTGGGGAACATGGGGCACAATGCTGAAATTGGGGGATGGCCCTTGGGCTTGTCGCTACCGCACCTGTGCCTAGGGGAGCAGGAACCTGAAGGAACCTCCCAGATCATCATAACAGACCATGACCACCATCGCCCTGAGGACATGGGGCACAATGCTCAGTTGGAGTCCCTTGGTCCTGAAACCAGCAGGAACGGAGCTCAAAGGACAGAGAGGCGCCTCCAGGAGAATTTCCATCCAGGGAAAAGCGGCCCACTGGAGGGCACAGAAGCAGCAACCCCACCGACCCGCAGGCCATTTGAACAGGATCACCTCCTGCACTTACTTAGCACGTTGTCCGTCTTCGTGTGTGGACCGTGACTGGCCCGCTCAGGGATGGTGCGCTTCCAGAGGAGGGCTAGAAACTTTTCAGTGCTTGCTCGTGGGTCAGAGGACCAAAGCCCAAGGAAGCAGAGGCTATCCTTCTTCCTCTGGGGCTGGGGAAGTCAGCCACCGACCTGGGGCGGGACCGGGCCCAGGAGTGTGTTCTTTCTGAAGCCACTGCCTTCGGTGGGTGTTGCTTTGCCTAAAAAAGGCCCACTCACCCCAGAGTCAGGAGCAGTGACAGGCTGTCTCCAACCCTAGCCCAGGACCACGACCCGAAACCATCCTGCCTTTGGGAGGACAGGTCTCCTGCAGGAGCCTGGGAGGGGACTGGCCCCTCTCCCACCCCGGGCTCCAGGATGCCCGGGACCTGCAAGAGCTCTTCATCTGAGGAGGAGTCTTGGAGAACAAGTGTATCTCGTCAGCCCAGCAAGTGAAATAACCAAAGCCCAAGGCTCAGGTTCTAACAGAAGCAGAATTTCAAAGTACTGTTTGGGGGAAGCCTCCTCCCCTCTTATGTGGCATTGGGGGTCCCCAAGGAAAGACTTCTTTCGTCTCCTTCCCTCAGAGAGAGGAGCTGACCCCAAGTCCCGCGGTCCCCACCGTGTCCCAGTGCTGAGGAAGAGCCACACGCAGGGGCCTGGTGTCAGGAGTGTGGTCGGCCACTGCTCCTGGGCTCCCAGCCAGTGGTCTGGCGGCTACGTGGAAGAGCTAAATTGATTTTGGGGGAAGGAGTGCTCACTGCCCACACCGCTCACCATCCCCCTCTGCACTCTGCAATCCAGGCTCGGTGCCCGGCTCACGTCCATCACCAGCACTCCACATGTTTCCGCCATGGGAGGGATCATTCAGCCTCACCCCATTGCACAGAAGAGGAAAGCGAGGCCCAGCGAGGAGAGGTTAAATGGCTCCAGTCCCAGAGCTGTTCAGCAGAGATCCTGGAAAGCCAGGCCTCCAGAGCCCCTGCTAGACCAGCCAGAGACTCCCTGAGGTGAAAGTGAGCCGTCCCCTGCCTGACCAGGCACGCAATGGCCCCTGACCTTCATGATGGCCTGTTCTTGACCGTGAAGATGAGCTGGCCGACTAGGAGGTGGAGTTCAGCTGGTGGGACAGGCTGTAGCTACAGGACAGAGTGACACATCTGAGCTAGCAGGGGCCACACTCTGGTCTCCCTCCCGGAGCCAGACCAGGAGCTGGAATCTCGGTGCCCGAGGGGCCGGCACACAACAGGGTCTGCACTGACCAGGGATCCATGGCCCCCAGGGAGAGTCCACTCTGCCCTCTCCCCGCTCCTGCCTGGCCTCACCTCTCCTCACTGTGTCGCTGCAGGACCCGGAACCAGGCCCCATACGGACGGGGGGACAGTCCGGGCTGATGGTCAGGGTTCCCCAAGGGACCCAGGGTGTGGCCAGGGCACTGGGAAAAGACAAGGTCTGGGTTCCGGTGTCCAACACCACCCTGCGAACTTGGGAGTAGTAAGAGATACCCTCCCCCAAGTCCGGAGGGCTATAGCACAAAAGGCCTGAGCTTAATCTGATGTCACTTGGGCTGCAGAGATGTAGTGTCCCAAGGGTGCCACAGTCTTATAGAAGTGCCTCTCGGCCTTGGATATCCATCCCCGACCCCCTGTGATCCCAGTCTTGGGAAAATGTTTTCTAACCCCTCGAGGTCCTTCTCAGCAGAGGACAGACTCGGGGCTTGGGGGCCTTAGGACCTGGCTACGCAGAAGGTGGAAGAGCACAGGGCCACCAGTCTGAAGACCAAGGTCAGGGCCCTTCTTGTTTCAGCCTCAGGGTCCCCATGTGGAAGAGAATCCAGAATCACTGCTCCGGTCAGGTTGAGGAGGCCTTAGGAAGGAATGGGGCACCAGGACCGGAGAGGGAAACGGGGACAAGGGAGGCTTCTGCGGTTTCTCACATCGCCCATGGAACCCACGGGTCTGCTCCTGTGAGAGACACAGACACAGAGACAGAGAAGGGGACAGAGAATGAACCCAGGACAGAGGGAACCAGGAGAAGTCACAGACTCCATCAGCTTAGAAATGAAATCCCGGCATTTTGTGCCATTCTGTTCCTGACAGGGCCGTCACATTGGCCATCCAACCTGGAGGGCAGGGGTTTCCACAGAGATGTGTGACCAGGACTCAGGTGTGCCAGGAGCCACTGTGGGGACGGCCCAGCGCATGGGCACAGACGAGGCCCGTGGACCTGAGCCTAACAGTAATGGGAGCCCCTGGAATCCTGTGTTGGGAGAGGTCAAGGTCAGAATCAGTTCATTACTACCTTCCCACAGGGGCTGGGACACAGGCAGTTGTGGGGTGGCTTTGCCCGGACCCCAGAGCAGATTCAAGCCCCTCTGAACTGTGTTCCATGACAAGCGCAGCCCCTGGCTCATCCTTGCATTGTCAGCTTGGCACCAGCCTCCTGTGATAGCAGGCACGGAACATTTGGAGAGGTCCCTAACACTAACCTTAAACTGTACCCTAAACCTACCCCGTACCCTAACCCCAACACCTACCAGAACACTAACGCCTAACCCTACCCCTGAACCGAACCCAAACCCTAAAGCGTACCCTAACCCTAACCCGTACCCTAAATGGTAGCCTAACCCTAAACCCTACCCTGTACGGTAAACCGTGCCCTAACCCCTACCCTATCTCTATCCCGTACCCTAACCCGTACCCTAACCCATGCCCTAACCAGTACCCTAACTCTAACCCTAACCCTCGGTCAACGGGAGGAAAGAGGAAATCCCCGGAAGTGTGGGGTTCATGAGACATTTGACCGCCAGTCCTGACAGGAAGATGACACTGTGCCAAATGGACCTGCTGATTTCTCAGAACACTGACATCCTGTGAAATGCTACATCACTGACCCACAGGCTGATGTTCCAAACCTTGGGTCTCCTAGATCCAGAGCAGAGAAGTGCTGTCAGGTGGGGATCAGTAGGTCCTCCGACCTATGGCCTGCACACCTGCTTCCATTTCTGGGAGAAGGGGAAACACACACTTGTTTTTAAGTAGTCATTATCTTCATTCTAAAGTAGACCCATGACCTTGACCTTTTTGGAAAAGCGAAATGACTCTTCCAAATGAAGACCTCAACTCATCTGTTCCTCATGCAACCTGAGTGCGACCAGGTTGACCCAGGCTCCAAGCCCCACCTGGAGGATCCTCCTGTACCATCTTGACAGCCCATGACCGGCACCAGCACCCCCGGGGGCACAATGCTGAATTTGGGGGAGGGCTCTGGGCCTTTTGGCCACCACACCTGTGCCCGGGGAAGCGGGAACCGGGAGGATCCTCCCAGATGATCCTCATGGAACCTTAGCAACATCCCTGAGGACATGGGGCACAATGCCGAAGCTTGAGGACGGCTCTGGGGATTCTTGCCACCCACACCTGTGCCTGGGGGGGCAGCGGGAACCTGGAGGGCCCTCCCAGACAATCCCAACGGACTATTAGCACCATCCCTGGGGAACATGGGGCACAATGCTGAAATTGGGGGATGGCCCTGGGGCTTGTCGCTACCGCACCTGTGCCTAGGGGAGCAGGAACCTGAAGGAACCTCCCAGATCATCATAACAGACCATGACCACCATCGCCCTGAGGACATGGGGCACAATACTCAGTTGGAGTCCCTTGGTCCTGAAACCAGCAGGAACGGAGCTCAAAGGACAGAGAGGCGCCTCCAGGAGAATTTCCATCCAGGGAAAAGCGGCCCACTGGAGGGCACAGAAGCAGCAACCCCACCGACCCGCAGGCCATTTGAACAGGATCACCTCCTGCACTTACTTAGCACGTTGTCCGTCTTCGTGTGTGGACCGTGACTGGCCCGCTCAGGGATGGTGCGCTTCCAGAGGAGGGCTAGAAACTTTTCAGTGCTTGCTCGTGGGTCAGAGGACCAAAGCCCAAGGAAGCAGAGGCTATCATTCTTCCTCTGGGGCTGGGGAAGTCAGCCACCGACCTGGGGCGGGACCGGGCCCAGGAGTGTGTTCTTTCTGAAGCCACTGCCTTCGGTGGGTGTTGCTTTGCCTAAAAAAGGCCCACTCACCCCAGAGTCAGGAGCAGTGACAGGCTGTCTCCAACCCTAGCCCAGGACCACGACCCGAAACCATCCTGCCTTTGGGAGGACAGGTCTCCTGCAGGAGCCTGGGAGGGGACTGGCCCCTCTCCCACCCCGGGCTCCAGGATGCCCGGGACCTGCAAGGGCTCTTCATCTGAGGAGGAGTCTTGGACAACAAGTGTATCTCGTCAGCCCAGCAAGTGAAATAACCAAAGCCCAAGGCTCAGGTTCTAACAGAAGCAGAATTTCAAAGTACTGTTTGGGGGAAGCCTCCTCCCCTCTTATGTGGCATTGGGGGTCCCCAAGGAAAGCCTTCTTTCGTCTCCTTCCCTCAGAGAGAGGAGCTGACCCCAAGTCCCGCGGTCCCCACCGTGTCCCAGTGCTGAGGAAGAGCCACACGCAGGGGCCTGGTGTCAGGAGTGTGGTCGGCCACTGCTCCTGGGCTCCCAGCCAGTGGTCTGGCGGCTACGTGGAAGAGCTAAATTGATTTTGGGGGAAGGAGTGCTCACTGCCCACACCGCTCACCATCCCCCTCTGCACTCTGCAATCCAGGCTCGGTGCCCGGCTTACGTCCATCACCAGCACTCCACATGTTTCCGCCATGGGAGGGATCATTCAGCCTCACCCCATTGCACAGAAGAGGAAAGCGAGGCCCAGCGAGGAGAGGTTAAATGGCTCCAGTCCCAGAGCTGTTCAGCAGAGAACCTGGAAAGCCAGGCCTCCAGAGCCCCTGCTAGACCAGCCAGAGACTCCCTGAGGTGAAAGTGAGCCGTCCCCTGCCTGACCAGGCACGCAATGGCCCCTGACCTTCATGATGGCCTGTTCTTGACCGTGAAGATGAGCTGCCCGACTAGGAGGTGGAGTTCAGCTGGTGGGACAGGCTGTAGCTACAGGACAGAGTGACACATCTGAGCTAGCAGGGGCCACACTCTGGTCTCCCTCCCGGAGCCAGACCAGGAGCTGGAATCTCGGTGCCCGAGGGGCCGGCACACAACAGGGTCTGCACTGACCAGGGATCCATGGCCCCCAGGGAGAGTCCACTCTGCCCTCTCCCCGCTCCTGCGTGGCCTCACCTCTCCTCACTGTGTCGCTGCAGGACCCGGAACCAGGCCCCATACGGACGGGGGGACAGTCCGGGCTGATGGTCAGGGTTCCCCAAGGGACCCAGGGTGTTGCCAGGGCACTGGGAAAAGACAAGGTCTGGGTTCCGGTGTCCAACACCACCCTGCGAACTTGGGAGTAGTAAGAGATACCCTCCCCCAAGTCCGGAGGGCTATAGCACAAAAGGCCTCAGCTTACTCTGATGTCACTTGGGCTGCAGAGATGTAGTGTCCCAAGGGTGCCACAGTCTTATAGAAGTGCCTCTCGGCCTTGGATATCCATCCCCGACCCCCTGTGATCCCAGTCTTGGGAAAATGTTTTCTAACCCCTCGAGGTCCTTCTCAGCAGAGGACAGACTCGGGGCTTGGGGGCCTTAGGACCTGGCTACGCAGAAGGTGGAAGAGCACAGGGCCACCAGTCTGAAGACCAAGGTCAGGGCCCTACTTGTTTCAGCCTCAGGGTCCCCATGTGGAAGAGAATCCAGAATCACTGCTCCGGTCAGGTTGAGGAGGCCTTAGGAAGGAATGGGGCACCAGGACCGGAGAGGGAAACGGGGACAAGGGAGGCTTCTGCGGTTTCTCACATCGCCCATGGAACCCACGGGTCTGCTCCTATGAGAGACACAGACACAGAGACAGAGAAGGGGACAGAGAATGAACCCAGGACAGAGGGAACCAGGAGAAGTCACAGACTCCATCAGCTGAGAAATGACATCCCGGCATTTTGTGCCATTCTGTTCCTGACAGGGCCGTCACATTGGCCATCCAACCTGGAGGGCAGGGGTTTCCACAGAGATGTGTGACCAGGACTCAGGTGTGCCAGGAGCCACTGTGGGGACGGCCCAGCGCATGGGCACAGACGAGGCCCGTGGACCTGAGCCTAACAGTAATGGGAGCCCCTGGAATCCTGTGTTGGGAGAGGTCAAGCTCAGAATCAGTTCATTACTACCTTCCCACAGGGGCTGGGACACAGGCAGGTGTGGGGTGGCTTTGCCTGGACCCCAGAGCAGATTCAAGCCCCTCTGAGCTGTGTTCCATGACAAGCGGAGCCCCTGGCTCATCCTTGCATTGTCAGCTTGGCACCAGCCTCCTGTGATAGCAGGCACGGAACATTTGGAGAGGTCCCTAACACTAACCTTAAACTGTACCCTAAACCTACCCCGTACCCTAACCCCAACACCTACCAGAACACTAACGCCTAACCCTACCCCTGAACCGAACCCAAACCCTAAAGCGTACCCTAACCCTAACCCGTACCCTAAATGGTAGCCTAACCCTAAACCCTACCCTGTACGGTAAACCGTGCCCTAACCCCTACCCTATCTCTAACCCGTACCCTAACCCGTACCCTAACCCATGCCCTAACCAGTACCCTAACTCTAACCCTAACCCTCGGTCAACGGGAGGAAAGAGGAAATCCCCGGAAGTGTGGGGTTCATGAGACATTTGACCGCCAGTCCTGACAGGAAGATGACACTGTGCCAAATGGACCTGCTGATTTCTCAGAACACTGACATCCTGTGAAATGCTACATCACTGACCCACAGGCTGATGTTCCAAACCTTGGGTCTCCTAGATCCAGAGCAGAGAAGTGCTGTCAGGTGGGGATCAGTAGGTCCTCCGACCTATGGCCTGCACACCTGCTTCCATTTCTGGGAGAAGGGGAAACACACACTTGTTTTTAAGTAGTCATTATCTTCATTCTAAAGTAGACCCATGACCTTGACCTTTTTGGAAAAGCGAAATGACTCTTCCAAATGAAGACCTCAACTCATCTGTTCCTCATGCAACCTGAGTGCGACCAGGTTGACCCAGGCTCCAAGCCCCACCTGGAGGATCCTCCTGTACCATCTTGACAGCCCATGACCGGCACCAGCACCCCCGGGGGCACAATGCTGAATTTGGGGGAGGGCTCTGGGCCTTTTGGCCACCACACCTGTGCCCGGGGAAGCGGGAACCGGGAGGATCCTCCCAGATGATCCTCATGGAACCTTAGCAACATCCCTGAGGACATGGGGCACAATGCCGAAGCTTGAGGACGGCTCTGGGGATTCTTGCCACCCACACCTGTGCCTGGGGGGGCAGCGGGAACCTGGAGGGCCCTCCCAGACAATCCCAACGGACTATTAGCACCATCCCTGGGGAACATGGGGCACAATGCTGAAATTGGGGGATGGCCCTGGGGCTTGTCGCTACCGCACCTGTGCCTAGGGGAGCAGGAACCTGAAGGAACCTCCCAGATCATCATAACAGACCATGACCACCATCGCCCTGAGGACATGGGGCACAATACTCAGTTGGAGTCCCTTGGTCCTGAAACCAGCAGGAACGGAGCTCAAAGGACAGAGAGGCGCCTCCAGGAGAATTTCCATCCAGGGAAAAGCGGCCCACTGGAGGGCACAGAAGCAGCAACCCCACTGACCCGCAGGCCATTTGAACAGGATCACCTCCTGCACTTACTTAGCACGTTGTCCGTCTTCGTGTGTGGACCGTGACTGGCCCGCTCAGGGATGGTGCGCTTCCAGAGGAGGGCTAGAAACTTTTCAGTGCTTGCTCGTGGGTCAGAGGACCAAAGCCCAAGGAAGCAGAGGCTATCCTTCTTCCTCTGGGGCTGGGGAAGTCAGCCACCGACCTGGGGCGGGACCGGGCCCAGGAGTGTGTTCTTTCTGAAGCCACTGCCTTCGGTGGGTGTTGCTTTGCCTAAAAAAGGCCCACTCACCCCAGAGTCAAGAGCAGTGACAGGCTGTCTCCAACCCTAGCCCAGGACCACGACCCGAAACCATCCTGCCTTTGGGAGGACAGGTCTCCTGCAGGAGCCTGGGAGGGGACTGGCCCCTCTCCCACCCCGGGCTCCAGGATGCCCGGGACCTGCAAGGGCTCTTCATCTGAGGAGGAGTCTTGGACAACAAGTGTATCTCGTCAGCCCAGCAAGTGAAATAACCAAAGCCCAAGGCTCAGGTTCTAACAGAAGCAGAATTTCAAAGTACTGTTTGGGGGAAGCCTCCTCCCCTCTTATGTGGCATTGGGGGTCCCCAAGGAAAGCCTTCTTTCGTCTCCTTCCCTCAGAGAGAGGAGCTGACCCCAAGTCCCGCGGTCCCCACCGTGTCCCAGTGCTGAGGAAGAGCCACACGCAGGGGCCTGGTGTCAGGAGTGTGGTCGGCCACTGCTCCTGGGCTCCCAGCCAGTGGTCTGGCGGCTACGTGGAAGAGCTAAATTGATTTTGGGGGAAGGAGTGCTCACTGCCCACACCGCTCACCATCCCCCTCTGCACTCTGCAATCCAGGCTCGGTGCCCGGCTTACGTCCATCACCAGCACTCCACATGTTTCCGCCATGGGAGGGATCATTCAGCCTCACCCCATTGCACAGAAGAGGAAAGCGAGGCCCAGCGAGGAGAGGTTAAATGGCTCCAGTCCCAGAGCTGTTCAGCAGAGAACCTGGAAAGCCAGGCCTCCAGAGCCCCTGCTAGACCAGCCAGAGACTCCCTGAGGTGAAAGTGAGCCGTCCCCTGCCTGACCAGGCACGCAATGGCCCCTGACCTTCATGATGGCCTGTTCTTGACCGTGAAGATGAGCTGGCTGACTAGGAGGTGGAGTTCAGCTGGTGGGACAGGCTGTAGCTACAGGACAGAGTGACACATCTGAGCTAGCAGGGGCCACACTCTGGTCTCCCTCCCGGAGCCAGACCAGGAGCTGGAATCTCGGTGCCCGAGGGGCCGGCACACAACAGGGTCTGCACTGACCAGGGATCCATGGCCCCCAGGGAGAGTCCACTCTGCCCTCTCCCCGCTCCTGCCTGGCCTCACCTCTCCTCACTGTGTCGCTGCAGGACCCGGAACCAGGCCCCATACGGACGGGGGGACAGTCCGGGCTGATGGTCAGGGTTCCCCAAGGGACCCAGGGTGTGGCCAGGGCACTGGGAAAAGACAAGGTCTGGGTTCCGGTGTCCAACACCACCCTGCGAACTTGGGAGTAGTAAGAGATACCCTCCCCCAAGTCCGGAGGGCTATAGCACAAAAGGCCTCAGCTTACTCTGATGTCACTTGGGCTGCAGAGATGTAGTGTCCCAAGGGTGCCACAGTCTTATAGAAGTGCCTCTCGGCCTTGGATATCCATCCCCGACCCCCTGTGATCCCAGTCTTGGGAAAATGTTTTCTAACCCCTCGAGGTCCTTCTCAGCAGAGGACAGACTCGGGGCTTGGGGGCCTTAGGACCTGGCTACGCAGAAGGTGGAAGAGCACAGGGCCACCAGTCTGAAGACCAAGGTCAGGGCCCTTCTTGTTTCAGCCTCAGGGTCCCCATGTGGAAGAGAATCCAGAATCACTGCTCCGGTCAGGTTGAGGAGGCCTTAGGAAGGAATGGGGCACCAGGACCGGAGAGGGAAACGGGGACAAGGGAGGCTTCTGCGGTTTCTCACATCGCCCATGGAACCCACGGGTCTGCTCCTGTGAGAGACACAGACACAGAGACAGAGAAGGGGACAGAGAATGAACCCAGGACAGAGGGAACCAGGAGAAGTCACAGACTCCATCAGCTTAGAAATGAAATCCCGGCATTTTGTGCCATTCTGTTCCTGACAGGGCCGTCACATTGGCCATCCAACCTGGAGGGCAGGGGTTTCCACAGAGATGTGTGACCAGGACTCAGGTGTGCCAGGAGCCACTGTGGGGACGCCCCAGCGCATGGGCACAGACGAGGCCCGTGGACCTGAGCCTAACAGTAATGGGAGCCCCTGGAATCCTGTGTTGGGAGAGGTCAAGGTCAGAATCAGTTCATTACTACCTTCCCACAGGGGCTGGGACACAGGCAGTTGTGGGGTGGCTTTGCCCGGACCCCAGAGCAGATTCAAGCCCCTCTGAGCTGTGTTCCATGACAAGCGCAGCCCCTGGCTCATCCTTGCATTGTCAGCTTGGCACCAGCCTCCTGTGATAGCAGGCACGGAACATTTGGAGAGGTCCCTAACACTAACCTTAAACTGTACCCTAAACCTACCCCGTACCCTAACCCCAACACCTACCAGAACACTAACGCCTAACCCTACCCCTGAACCGAACCCAAACCCTAAAGCGTACCCTAACCCTAACCCGTACCCTAAATGGTAGCCTAACCCTAAACCCTACCCTGTACGGTAAACCGTGCCCTAACCCCTACCCTATCTCTATCCCGTACCCTAACCCGTACCCTAACCCATGCCCTAACCAGTACCCTAACTCTAACCCTAACCCTCGGTCAACGGGAGGAAAGAGGAAATCCCCGGAAGTGTGGGGTTCATGAGACATTTGACCGCCAGTCCTGACAGGAAGATGACACTGTGCCAAATGGACCTGCTGATTTCTCAGAACACTGACATCCTGTGAAATGCTACATCACTGACCCACAGGCTGATGTTCCAAACCTTGGGTCTCCTAGATCCAGAGCAGAGAAGTGCTGTCAGGTGGGGATCAGTAGGTCCTCCGACCTATGGCCTGCACACCTGCTTCCATTTCTGGGAGAAGGGGAAACACACACTTGTTTTTAAGTAGTCATTATCTTCATTCTAAAGTAGACCCATGACCTTGACCTTTTTGGAAAAGCGAAATGACTCTTCCAAATGAAGACCTCAACTCATCTGTTCCTCATGCAACCTGAGTGCGACCAGGTTGACCCAGGCTCCAAGCCCCACCTGGAGGATCCTCCTGTACCATCTTGACAGCCCATGACCGGCACCAGCACCCCCGGGGGCACAATGCTGAATTTGGGGGAGGGCTCTGGGCCTTTTGGCCACCACACCTGTGCCCGGGGAAGCGGGAACCGGGAGGATCCTCCCAGATGATCCTCATGGAACCTTAGCAACATCCCTGAGGACATGGGGCACAATGCCGAAGCTTGAGGACGGCTCTGGGGATTCTTGCCACCCACACCTGTGCCTGGGGGGGCAGCGGGAACCTGGAGGGCCCTCCCAGACAATCCCAACGGACTATTAGCACCATCCCTGGGGAACATGGGGCACAATGCTGAAATTGGGGGATGGCCCTGGGGCTTGTCGCTACCGCACCTGTGCCTAGGGGAGCAGGAACCTGAAGGAACCTCCCAGATCATCATAAAAGACCATGACCACTATCGCCCTGAGGACATGGGGCACAATACTCAGTTGGAGTCCCTTGGTCCTGAAACCAGCAGGAACGGAGCTCAAAGGACAGAGAGGCGCCTCCAGGAGAATTTCCATCCAGGGAAAAGCGGCCCACTGGAGGGCACAGAAGCAGCAACCCCACCGACCCGCAGGCCATTTGAACAGGATCACCTCCTGCACTTACTTAGCACGTTGTCCGTCTTCGTGTGTGGACCGTGACTGGCCCGCTCAGGGATGGTGCGCTTCCAGAGGAGGGCTAGAAACTTTTCAGTGCTTGCTCGTGGGTCAGAGGACCAAAGCCCAAGGAAGCAGAGGCTATCCTTCTTCCTCTGGGGCTGGGGAAGTCAGCCACCGACCTGGGGCGGGACCGGGCCCAGGAGTGTGTTCTTTCTGAAGCCACTGCCTTCGGTGGGTGTTGCTTTGCCTAAAAAAGGCCCACTCACCCCAGAGTCAGGAGCAGTGACAGGCTGTCTCCAACCCTAGCCCAGGACCACGACCCGAAACCATCCTGCCTTTGGGAGGACAGGTCTCCTGCAGGAGCCTGGGAGGGGACTGGCCCCTCTCCCACCCCGGGCTCCAGGATGCCCGGGACCTGCAAGGGCTCTTCATCTGAGGAGGAGTCTTGGACAACAAGTGTATCTCGTCAGCCCAGCAAGTGAAATAACCAAAGCCCAAGGCTCAGGTTCTAACAGAAGCAGAATTTCAAAGTACTGTTTGGGGGAAGCCTCCTCCCCTCTTATGTGGCATTGGGGGTCCCCAAGGAAAGCCTTCTTTCGTCTCCTTCCCTCAGAGAGAGGAGCTGACCCCAAGTCCCGCGGTCCCCACCGTGTCCCAGTGCTGAGGAAGAGCCACACGCAGGGGCCTGGTGTCAGG
Organism: Eumetopias jubatus; assembly: GCF_037043125.1. Lineage (NCBI taxonomy): Eukaryota > Metazoa > Chordata > Mammalia > Carnivora > Otariidae > Eumetopias > Eumetopias jubatus. The sequence goes on from NW_028274856.1 coordinate 969,788, forward strand.
AGTGTGGTCGGCCACTGCTCCTGGGCTCCCAGCCAGTGGTCTGGCGGCTACGTGGAAGAGCTAAATTGATTTTGGGGGAAGGAGTGCTCACTGCCCACACCGCTCACCATCCCCCTCTGCACTCTGCAATCCAGGCTCGGTGCCCGGCTTACGTCCATCACCAGCACTCCACATGTTTCCGCCATGGGAGGGATCATTCAGCCTCACCCCATTGCACAGAAGAGGAAAGCGAGGCCCAGCGAGGAGAGGTTAAATGGCTCCAGTCCCAGAGCTGTTCAGCAGAGAACCTGGAAAGCCAGGCCTCCGGAGCCCCTGCTAGACCAGCCAGAGACTCCCTGAGGTGAAAGTGAGCCGTCCCCTGCCTGACCAGGCACGCAATGGCCCCTGACCTTCATGATGGCCTGTTCTTGACCGTGAAGATGAGCTGGCCGACTAGGAGGTGGAGTTCAGCTGGTGGGACAGGCTGTAGCTACAGGACAGAGTGACACATCTGAGCTAGCAGGGGCCACACTCTGGTCTCCCTCCCGGAGCCAGACCAGGAGCTGGAATCTCGGTGCCCGAGGGGCCGGCACACAACAGGGTCTGCACTGACCAGGGATCCATGGCCCCCAGGGAGAGTCCACTCTGCCCTCTCCCCGCTCCTGCCTGGCCTCACCTCTCCTCACTGTGTCGCTGCAGGACCCGGAACCAGGCCCCATACGGACGGGGGGACAGTCCGGGCTGATGGTCAGGGTTCCCCAAGGGACCCAGGGTGTTGCCAGGGCACTGGGAAAAGACAAGGTCTGGGTTCCGGTGTCCAACACCACCCTGCGAACTTGGGAGTAGTAAGAGATACCCTCCCCCAAGTCCGGAGGGCTATAGCACAAAAGGCCTCAGCTTACTCTGATGTCACTTGGGCTGCAGAGATGTAGTGTCCCAAGGGTGCCACAGTCTTATAGAAGTGCCTCTCGGCCTTGGATATCCATCCCCGACCCCCTGTGATCCCAGTCTTGGGAAAATGTTTTCTAACCCCTCGAGGTCCTTCTCAGCAGAGGACAGACTCGGGGCTTGGGGGCCTTAGGACCTGGCTACGCAGAAGGTGGAAGAGCACAGGGCCACCAGTCTGAAGACCAAGGTCAGGGCCCTACTTGTTTCAGCCTCAGGGTCCCCATGTGGAAGAGAATCCAGAATCACTGCTCCGGTCAGGTTGAGGAGGCCTTAGGAAGGAATGGGGCACCAGGACCGGAGAGGGAAACGGGGACAAGGGAGGCTTCTGCGGTTTCTCACATCGCCCATGGAACCCACGGGTCTGCTCCTATGAGAGACACAGACACAGAGACAGAGAAGGGGACAGAGAATGAACCCAGGACAGAGGGAACCAGGAGAAGTCACAGACTCCATCAGCTGAGAAATGACATCCCGGCATTTTGTGCCATTCTGTTCCTGACAGGGCCGTCACATTGGCCATCCAACCTGGAGGGCAGGGGTTTCCACAGAGATGTGTGACCAGGACTCAGGTGTGCCAGGAGCCACTGTGGGGACGGCCCAGCGCATGGGCACAGACGAGGCCCGTGGACCTGAGCCTAACAGTAATGGGAGCCCCTGGAATCCTGTGTTGGGAGAGGTCAAGGTCAGAATCAGTTCATTACTACCTTCCCACAGGGGCTGGGACACAGGCAGGTGTGGGGTGGCTTTGCCTGGACCCCAGAGCAGATTCAAGCCCCTCTGAGCTGTGTTCCATGACAAGCGCAGCCCCTGGCTCATCCTTGCATTGTCAGCTTGGCACCAGCCTCCTGTGATAGCAGGCACGGAACATTTGGAGAGGTCCCTAACACTAACCTTAAACTCTACCCTAAACCTACCCCGTACCCTAACCCCAACACCTACCAGAACACTAACGCCTAACCCTACCCCTGAACCGAACCCAAACCCTAAAGCGTACCCTAACCCTAACCCGTACCCTAAATGGTAGCCTAACCCTAAACCCTACCCTGTACGGTAAACCGTGCCCTAACCCCTACCCTATCTCTAACCCGTACCCTAACCCGTACCCTAACCCATGCCCTAACCAGTACCCTAACTCTAACCCTAACCCTCGGTCAACGGGAGGAAAGAGGAAATCCCCGGAAGTGTGGGGTTCATGAGACATTTGACCGCCAGTCCTGACAGGAAGATGACACTGTGCCAAATGGACCTGCTGATTTCTCAGAACACTGACATCCTGTGAAATGCTACATCACTGACCCACAGGCTGATGTTCCAAACCTTGGGTCTCCTAGATCCAGAGCAGAGAAGTGCTGTCAGGTGGGGATAAGTAGGTCCTCCGACCTATGGCCTGCACACCTGCTTCCATTTCTGGGAGAAGGGGAAACACACACTTGTTTTTAAGTAGTCATTATCTTCATTCTAAAGTAGACCCATGACCTTGACCTTTTTGGAAAAGCGAAATGACTCTTCCAAATGAAGACCTCAACTCATCTGTTCCTCATGCAACCTGAGTGCGACCAGGTTTACCCAGGCTCCAAGCCCCACCTGGAGGATCCTCCTGTACCATCTTGACAGCCCATGACCGGCACCAGCACCCCCGGGGGCACAATGCTGAATTTGGGGGAGGGCTCTGGGCCTTTTGGCCACCACACCTGTGCCTGGGGAAGCGGGAACCGGGAGGATCCTCCCAGATGATCCTCATGGAACCTTAGCAACATCCCTGAGGACATGGGGCACAATGCTGAAGCTTGAGGACGGCTCTGGGGATTCTTGCCACCCACACCTGTGCCTGGGGGGGCAGCGGGAACCTGGAGGGCCCTCCCAGACAATCCCAACGGACTATTAGCACCATCCCTGGGGAACATGGGGCACAAAGCTGAAATTGGGGGATGGCCCTGGGGCTTGTCGCTACCGCACCTGTGCCTAGGGGAGCAGGAACCTGAAGGAACCTCCCAGATCATCATAACAGACCATGACCACCATCGCCCTGAGGACATGGGGCACAATGCTCAGTTGGAGTCCCTTGGTCCTGAAACCAGCAGGAACGGAGCTCAAAGGACAGAGAGGCGCCTCCCGGAGAATTTCCATCCAGGGAAAAGCGGCCCACTGGAGGGCACAGAAGCAGCAACCCCACCGACCCGCAGGCCATTTGAACAGGATCACCTCCTGCACTTACTTAGCACGTTGTCCGTCTTCGTGTGTGGACCGTGACTGGCCCGCTCAGGGATGGTGCGCTTCCAGAGGAGGGCTAGAAACTTTTCAGTGCTTGCTCGTGGGTCAGAGGACCAAAGCCCAAGGAAGCAGAGGCTATCCTTCTTCCTCTGGGGCTGGGGAAGTCAGCCACCGCCCTGGGGCGGGACCGGGCCCAGGAGTGTGTTCTTTCTGAAGCCACTGCCTTCGGTGGGTGTTGCTTTGCCTAAAAAAGGCCCACTCACCCCAGAGTCAGGAGCAGTGACAGGCTGTCTCCAACCCTAGCCCAGGACCACGACCCGAAACCATCCTGCCTTTGGGAGGACAGGTCTCCTGCAGGAGCCTGGGAGGGGACTGGCCCCTCTCCCACCCCGGGCTCCAGGATGCCCGGGACCTGCAAGAGCTCTTCATCTGAGGAGGAGTCTTGGAGAACAAGTGTATCTCGTCAGCCCAGCAAGTGAAATAACCAAAGCCCAAGGCTCAGGTTCTAACAGAAGCAGAATTTCAAAGTACTGTTTGGGGGAAGCCTCCTCCCCTCTTATGTGGCATTGGGGGTCCCCAAGGAAAGCCTTCTTTCGTCTCCTTCCCTCAGAGAGAGGAGCTGACCCCAAGTCCCGCGGTCCCCACCGTGTCCCAGTGCTGAGGAAGAGCCACACGCAGGGGCCTGGTGTCAGGAGTGTGGTCGGCCACTGCTCCTGGGCTCCCAGCCAGTGGTCTGGCGGCTACGTGGAAGAGCTAAATTGATTTTGGGGGAAGGAGTGCTCACTGCCCACACCGCTCACCATCCCCCTCTGCACTCTGCAATCCAGGCTCGGTGCCCGGCTTACGTCCATCACCAGCACTCCACATGTTTCCGCCATGGGAGGGATCATTTAGCCTCACCCCATTGCACAGAAGAGGAAAGCGAGGCCCAGCGAGGAGAGGTTAAATGGCTCCAGTCCCAGAGCTGTTCAGCAGAGAACTTGGAAAGCCAGGCCTCCAGAGCCCCTGCTAGACCAGCCAGAGACTCCCTGAGGTGAAAGTGAGCCGTCCCCTGCCTGACCAGGCACGCAATGGCCCCTGACCTTCATGATGGCCTGTTCTTGACCGTGAAGATGAGCTGGCCGACTAGGAGGTGGAGTTCAGCTGGTGGGACAGGCTGTAGCTACAGGACAGAGTGACACATCTGAGCTAGCAGGGGCCACACTCTGGTCTCCCTCCCGGAGCCAGACCAGGAGCTGGAATCTCGGTGCCCGAGGGGCCGGCACACAACAGGGTCTGCACTGACCAGGGATCCATGGCCCCCAGGGAGAGTCCACTCTGCCCTCTCCCCGCTCCTGCCTGGCCTCACCTCTCCTCACTGTGTCGCTGCAGGACCCGGAACCAGGCCCCATAGGGTCGGGGGGACAGTCCGGGCTGATGGTCAGGGTTCCCCAAGGGACCCAGGGTGTTGCCAGGGCACTGGGAAAAGACAAGGTCTGGGTTCCGGTGTCCAACACCACCCTGCGAACTTGGGAGTAGTAAGAGATACCCTCCCCCAAGTCCGGAGGGCTATAGCACAAAAGGCCTGAGCTTACTCTGATGTCACTTGGGCTGCAGAGATGTAGTGTCCCAAGGGTGCCACAGTCTTATAGAAGTGCCTCTCGGCCTTGGATATCCATCCCCGACCCCCTGTGATCCCAGTCTTGGGAAAATGTTTTCTAACCCCTCGAGGTCCTTCTCAGCATAGGACAGACTCGGGGCTTGGGGGCCTTAGGACCTGGCTACGCAGAAGGTGGAAGAGCACAGGGCCACCAGTCTGAAGACCAAGGTCAGGGCCCTTCTTGTTTCAGCCTCAGGGTCCCCATGTGGAAGAGAATCCAGAATCACTGCTCCGGTCAGGTTGAGGAGGCCTTAGGAAGGAATGGGGCACCAGGACCGGAGAGGGAAACGGGGACAAGGGAGGCTTCTGCGGTTTCTCACATCGCCCATGGAACCCACGGGTCTGCTCCTGTGAGAGACACAGACACAGAGACAGAGAAGGGGACAGAGAATGAACCCAGGACAGAGGGAACCAGGAGAAGTCACAGACTCCATCAGCTTAGAAATGAAATCCCGGCATTTTGTGCCATTCTGTTCCTGACAGGGCCGTCACATTGGCCATCCAACCTGGAGGGCAGGGGTTTCCACAGAGATGTGTGACCAGGACTCAGGTGTGCCAGGAGCCACTGTGGGGACGGCCCAGCGCATGGGCACAGACGAGGCCCGTGGACCTGAGCCTAACAGTAATGGGAGCCCCTGGAATCCTGTGTTGGGAGAGGTCAAGGTCAGAATCAGTTCATTACTACCTTCCCACAGGGGCTGGGACACAGGCAGTTGTGGGGTGGCTTTGCCCGGACCCCAGAGCAGATTCAAGCCCCTCTGAGCTGTGTTCCATGACAAGCGCAGCCCCTGGCTCATCCTTGCATTGTCAGCTTGGCACCAGCCTCCTGTGATAGCAGGCACGGAACATTTGGAGAGGTCCCTAACACTAACCTTAAACTGTACCCTAAACCTACCCCGTACCCTAACCCCAACACCTACCAGAACACTAACGCCTAACCCTACCCCTGAACCGAACCCAAACCCTAAAGCGTACCCTAACCCTAACCCGTACCCTAAATGGTAGCCTAACCCTAAACCCTACCCTGTACGGTAAACCGTGCCCTAACCCCTACCCTATCTCTATCCCGTACCCTAACCCGTACCCTAACCCATGCCCTAACCAGTACCCTAACTCTAACCCTAACCCTCGGTCAACGGGAGGAAAGAGGAAATCCCCGGAAGTGTGGGGTTCATGAGACATTTGACCGCCAGTCCTGACAGGAAGATGACACTGTGCCAAATGGACCTGCTGATTTCTCAGAACACTGACATCCTGTGAAATGCTACATCACTGACCCACAGGCTGATGTTCCAAACCTTGGGTCTCCTAGATCCAGAGCAGAGAAGTGCTGTCAGGTGGGGATCAGTAGGTCCTCCGACCTATGGCCTGCACACCTGCTTCCATTTCTGGGAGAAGGGGAAACACACACTTGTTTTTAAGTAGTCATTATCTTCATTCTAAAGTAGACCCATGACCTTGACCTTTTTGGAAAAGCGAAATGACTCTTCCAAATGAAGACCTCAACTCATCTGTTCCTCATGCAACCTGAGTGCGACCAGGTTGACCCAGGCTCCAAGCCCCACCTGGAGGATCCTCCTGTACCATCTTGACAGCCCATGACCGGCACCAGCACCCCCGGGGGCACAATGCTGAATTTGGGGGAGGGCTCTGGGCCTTTTGGCCACCACACCTGTGCCCGGGGAAGCGGGAACCGGGAGGATCCTCCCAGATGATCCTCATGGAACCTTAGCAACATCCCTGAGGACATGGGGCACAATGCCGAAGCTTGAGGACGGCTCTGGGGATTCTTGCCACCCACACCTGTGCCTGGGGGGGCAGCGGGAACCTGGAGGGCCCTCCCAGACAATCCCAACGGACTATTAGCACCATCCCTGGGGAACATGGGGCACAATGCTGAAATTGGGGGATGGCCCTGGGGCTTGTCGCTACCGCACCTGTGCCTAGGGGAGCAGGAACCTGAAGGAACCTCCCAGATCATCATAACAGACCATGACCACCATCGCCCTGAGGACATGGGGCACAATACTCAGTTGGAGTCCCTTGGTCCTGAAACCAGCAGGAACGGAGCTCAAAGGACAGAGAGGCGCCTCCAGGAGAATTTCCATCCAGGGAAAAGCGGCCCACTGGAGGGCACAGAAGCAGCAACCCCACCGACCCGCAGGCCATTTGAACAGGATCACCTCCTGCACTTACTTAGCACGTTGTCCGTCTTCGTGTGTGGACCGTGACTGGCCCGCTCAGGGATGGTGCGCTTCCAGAGGAGGGCTAGAAACTTTTCAGTGCTTGCTCGTGGGTCAGAGGACCAAAGCCCAAGGAAGCAGAGGCTATCCTTCTTCCTCTGGGGCTGGGGAAGTCAGCCACCGACCTGGGGCGGGACCGGGCCCAGGAGTGTGTTCTTTCTGAAGCCACTGCCTTCGGTGGGTGTTGCTTTGCCTAAAAAAGGCCCACTCACCCCAGAGTCAGGAGCAGTGACAGGCTGTCTCCAACCCTAGCCCAGGACCACGACCCGAAACCATCCTGCCTTTGGGAGGACAGGTCTCCTGCAGGAGCCTGGGAGGGGACTGGCCCCTCTCCCACCCCGGGCTCCAGGATGCCCGGGACCTGCAAGGGCTCTTCATCTGAGGAGGAGTCTTGGACAACAAGTGTATCTCGTCAGCCCAGCAAGTGAAATAACCAAAGCCCAAGGCTCAGGTTCTAACAGAAGCAGAATTTCAAAGTACTGTTTGGGGGAAGCCTCCTCCCCTCTTATGTGGCATTGGGGGTCCCCAAGGAAAGCCTTCTTTCGTCTCCTTCCCTCAGAGAGAGGAGCTGACCCCAAGTCCCGCGGTCCCCACCGTGTCCCAGTGCTGAGGAAGAGCCACACGCAGGGGCCTGGTGTCAGGAGTGTGGTCGGCCACTGCTCCTGGGCTCCCAGCCAGTGGTCTGGCGGCTACGTGGAAGAGCTAAATTGATTTTGGGGGAAGGAGTGCTCACTGCCCACACCGCTCACCATCCCCCTCTGCACTCTGCAATCCAGGCTCGGTGCCCGGCTTACGTCCATCACCAGCACTCCACATGTTTCCGCCATGGGAGGGATCATTCAGCCTCACCCCATTGCACAGAAGAGGAAAGCGAGGCCCAGCGAGGAGAGGTTAAATGGCTCCAGTCCCAGAGCTGTTCAGCAGAGAACCTGGAAAGCCAGGCCTCCAGAGCCCCTGCTAGACCAGCCAGAGACTCCCTGAGGTGAAAGTGAGCCGTCCCCTGCCTGACCAGGCACGCAATGGCCCCTGACCTTCATGATGGCCTGTTCTTGACCGTGAAGATGAGCTGGCCGACTAGGAGGTGGAGTTCAGCTGGTGGGACAGGCTGTAGCTACAGGACAGAGTGACACATCTGAGCTAGCAGGGGCCACACTCTGGTCTCCCTCCCGGAGCCAGACCAGGAGCTGGAATCTCGGTGCCCGAGGGGCCGGCACACAACAGGGTCTGCACTGACCAGGGATCCATGGCCCCCAGGGAGAGTCCACTCTGCCCTCTCCCCGCTCCTGCGTGGCCTCACCTCTCCTCACTGTGTCGCTGCAGGACCCGGAACCAGGCCCCATACGGACGGGGGGACAGTCCGGGCTGATGGTCAGGGTTCCCCAAGGGACCCAGGGTGTTGCCAGGGCACTGGGAAAAGACAAGGTCTGGGTTCCGGTGTCCAACACCACCCTGCGAACTTGGGAGTAGTAAGAGATACCCTCCCCCAAGTCCGGAGGGCTATAGCACAAAAGGCCTCAGCTTACTCTGATGTCACTTGGGCTGCAGAGATGTAGTGTCCCAAGGGTGCCACAGTCTTATAGAAGTGCCTCTCGGCCTTGGATATCCATCCCCGACCCCCTGTGATCCCAGTCTTGGGAAAATGTTTTCTAACCCCTCCAGGTCCTTCTCAGCAGAGGACAGACTCGGGGCTTGGGGGCCTTAGGAACTGGCTACGCAGAAGGTGGAAGAGCACAGGGCCACCAGTCTGAAGACCAAGGTCAGGGCCCTACTTGTTTCAGCCTCAGGGTCCCCATGTGGAAGAGAATCCAGAATCACTGCTCCGGTCAGGTTGAGGAGGCCTTAGGAAGGAATGGGGCACCAGGACCGGAGAGGGAAACGGGGACAAGGGAGGCTTCTGCGGTTTCTCACATCGCCCATGGAACCCACGGGTCTGCTCCTGTGAGAGACACAGACACAGAGACAGAGAAGGGGACAGAGAATGAACCCAGGACAGAGGGAACCAGGAGAAGTCACAGACTCCATCAGCATAGAAATGACATCCCGGCATTTTGTGCCATTCTGTTCCTGACAGGGCCGTCACATTGGCCATCCAACCTGGAGGGCAGGGGTTTCCACAGAGATGTGTGACCAGGACTCAGGTGTGCCAGGAGCCACTGTGGGGACGGCCCAGCGCATGGGCACAGACGAGGCCCGTGGACCTGAGCCTAACAGTAATGGGAGCCCCTGGAATCCTGTGTTGGGAGAGGTCAAGTTCAGAATCAGTTCATTACTACCTTCCCACAGGGGCTGGGACACAGGCAGGTGTGGGGTGGCTTTGCCTGGACCCCAGAGCAGATTCAAGCCCCTCTGAGCTGTGTTCCATGACAAGCGCAGCCCCTGGCTCATCCTTGCATTGTCAGCTTGGCACCAGCCTCCTGTGATAGCAGGCACGGAACATTTGGAGAGGTCCCTAACACTAACCTTAAACTGTACCCTAAACCTACCCCGTACCCTAACCCCAACACCTACCAGAACACTAACGCCTAACCATACCCCTGAACCGAACCCAAACCCTAAAGCGTACCCTAACCCTAACCCGTACCCTAAATGGTAGCCTAACCCTAAACCCTACCCTGTACGGTAAACCGTGTCCTAACCCCTACCCTATCTCTAACCCGTACCCTAACCCGTACCCTAACCCATGCCCTAACCAGGACCCTAACTCTAACCCTAACCCTCGGTCAACGGGAGGAAAGAGGAAATCCCCGGAAGTGTGGGGTTCATGAGACATTTGACTGCCAGTCCTGACAGGAAGATGACACTGTGCCAAATGGCCCTGCTGATTTCTCAGAACACTGACATCCTGTGAAATGCTACATCACTGACCCACAGGCTGATGTTCCAAACCTTGGGTCTCCTAGATCCAGAGCAGAGAAGTGCTGTCAGGTGGGGATAAGTAGGTCCTCCGACCTATGGCCTGCACACCTGCTTCCATTTCTGGGAGAAGGGGAAACACACACTTGTTTTTAAGTAGTCATTATCTTCATTCTAAAGTAGACCCATGACCTTGACCTTTTTGGAAAAGCGAAATGACTCTTCCAAATGAAGACCTCAACTCATCTGTTCCTCATGCAACCTGAGTGCGACCAGGTTTACCCAGGCTCCAAGCCCCACCTGGAGGATCCTCCTGTACCATCTTGACAGCCCATGACCGGCACCAGCACCCCCGGGGGCACAATGCTGAATTTGGGGGAGGGCTCTGGGCCTTTTGGCCACCACACCTGTGCCTGGGGAAGCGGGAACCGGGAGGATCCTCCCAGATGATCCTCATGGAACCTTAGCAACATCCCTGAGGACATGGGGCACAATGCTGAAGCTTGAGGACGGCTCTGGGGTTTCTTGCCACCCACACCTGTGCCTGGGGGGGCAGCGGGAACCTGGAGGGCCCTCCCAGACAATCCCAACGGACTATTAGCACCATCCCTGGGGAACATGGGGCACAATGCTGAAATTGGGGGATGGCCCTGGGGCTTGTCGCTACCGCACCTGTGCCTAGGGGAGCAGGAACCTGAAGGAACCTCCCAGATCATCATAACAGACCATGACCACCATCGCCCTGAGGACATGGGGCACAATGCTCAGTTGGAGTCCCTTGGTCCTGAAACCAGCAGGAACGGAGCTCAAAGGACAGAGAGGCGCCTCCAGGAGAATTTCCATCCAGGGAAAAGCGGCCCACTGGAGGGCACAGAAGCAGCAACCCCACAGCCCCGCAGGCCATTTGAACAGGATCACCTCCTGCACTTACTTAGCACGTTGTCCGTCTTCGTGTGTGGACCGTGACTGGCCCGCTCAGGGATGGTGCGCTTCCAGAGGAGGGCTAGAAACTTTTCAGTGCTTGCTCGTGGGTCAGAGGACCAAAGCCCAAGGAAGCAGAGGCTATCCTTCTTCCTCTGGGGCTGGGGAAGTCAGCCACCGCCCTAGGGCGGGACCGGGCTCAGGAGTGTGTTCTTTCTGAAGCCACTGCCTTCGGTGGGTGTTGCTTTGCCTAAAAAAGGCCCACTCACCCCAGAGTCAGGAGCAGTGACAGGCTGTCTCCAACCCTAGCCCAGGACCACGACCCGAAACCATCCTGCCTTTGGGAGGACAGGTCTCCTGCAGGAGCCTGGGAGGGGACTGGCCCCTCTCCCACCCCGGGCTCCAGGATGCCCGGGACCTGCAAGAGCTCTTCATCTGAGGAGGAGTCTTGGACAACAAGTGTATCTCGTCAGCCCAGCAAGTGAAATAACCAAAGCCCAAGGCTCAGGTTCTAACAGAAGCAGAATTTCAAAGTACTGTTTGGGGGAAGCCTCCTCCCCTCTTATGTGGCATTGGGGGTCCCCAAGGAAAGCCTTCTTTCGTCTCCTTCCCTCAGAGAGAGGAGCTGACCCCAAGTCCCGCGGTCCCCACCGTGTCCCAGTGCTGAGGAAGAGCCACACGCAGGGGCCTGGTGTCAGGAGTGTGGTCGGCCACTGCTCCTGGGCTCCCAGCCAGTGGTCTGGCGGCTACGTGGAAGAGCTAAATTGATTTTGGGGGAAGGAGTGCTCACTGCCCACACCGCTCACCATCCCCCTCTGCACTCTGCAATCCAGGCTCGGTGCCCGGCTTACGTCCATCACCAGCACTCCACATGTTTCCGCCATGGGAGGGATCATTCAGCCTCACCCCATTGCACAGAAGAGGAAAGCGAGGCCCAGCGAGGAGAGGTTAAATGGCTCCAGTCCCAGAGCTGTTCAGCAGAGAACCTGGAAAGCCAGGCCTCCAGAGCCCCTGCTAGACCAGCCAGAGACTCCCTGAGGTGAAAGTGAGCCGTCCCCTGCCTGACCAGGCACGCAATGGCCCCTGACCTTCATGATGGCCTGTTCTTGACCGTGAAGATGAGCTGGCCGACTAGGAGGTGGAGTTCAGCTGGTGGGACAGGCTGTAGCTACAGGACAGAGTGACACATCTGAGCTAGCAGGGGCCACACTCTGGTCTCCCTCCCGGAGCCAGACCAGGAGCTGGAATCTCGGTGCCCGAGGGGCCGGCACACAACAGGGTCTGCACTGACCAGGGATCCATGGCCCCCAGGGAGAGTCCACTCTGCCCTCTCCCCGCTCCTGCCTGGCCTCACCTCTCCTCACTGTGTCGCTGCAGGACCCGGAACCAGGCCCCATAGGGACGGGGGGACAGTCCGGGCTGATGGTCAGGGTTCCCCAAGGGACCCAGGGTGTTGCCAGGGCACTGGGAAAAGACAAGGTCTGGGTTCCGGTGTCCAACACCACCCTGCGAACTTGGGAGTAGTAAGAGATACCCTCCCCCAAGTCCGGAGGGCTATAGCACAAAAGGCCTCAGCTTACTCTGATGTCACTTGGGCTGCAGAGATGTAGTGTCCCAAGGGTGCCACAGTCTTATAGAAGTGCCTCTCGGCCTTGGATATCCATCCCCGACCCCCTGTGATCCCAGTCTTGGGAAAATGTTTTCTAACCCCTCGAGGTCCTTCTCAGCAGAGGACAGACTCGGGGCTTGGGGGCCTTAGGACCTGGCTACGCAGAAGGTGGAAGAGCACAGGGCCACCAGTCTGAAGACCAAGGTCAGGGCCCTACTTGTTTCAGCCTCAGGGTCCCCATGTGGAAGAGAATCCAGAATCACTGCTCCGGTCAGGTTGAGGAGGCCTTAGGAAGGAATGGGGCACCAGGACCGGAGAGGGAAACGGGGACAAGGGAGGCTTCTGCGGTTTCTCACATCGCCCATGGAACCCACGGGTCTGCTCCTATGAGAGACACAGACACAGAGACAGAGAAGGGGACAGAGAATGAACCCAGGACAGAGGGAACCAGGAGAAGTCACAGACTCCATCAGCTGAGAAATGACATCCCGGCATTTTGTGCCATTCTGTTCCTGACAGGGCCGTCACATTGGCCATCCAACCTGGAGGGCAGGGGTTTCCACAGAGATGTGTGACCAGGACTCAGGTGTGCCAGGAGCCACTGTGGGGACGGCCCAGCGCATGGGCACAGACGAGGCCCGTGGACCTGAGCCTAACAGTAATGGGAGCCCCTGGAATCCTGTGTTGGGAGAGGTCAAGGTCAGAATCAGTTCATTACTACCTTCCCACAGGGGCTGGGACACAGGCAGGTGTGGGGTGGCTTTGCCTGGACCCCAGAGCAGATTCAAGCCCCTCTGAGCTGTGTTCCATGACAAGCGCAGCCCCTGGCTCATCCTTGCATTGTCAGCTTGGCACCAGCCTCCTGTGATAGCAGGCACGGAACATTTGGAGAGGTCCCTAACACTAACCTTAAACTGTACCCTAAACCTACCCCGTACCCTAACCCCAACACCTACCAGAACACTAACGCCTAACCCTACCCCTGAACCGAACCCAAACCCTAAAGCGTACCCTAACCCTAACCCGTACCCTAAATGGTAGCCTAACCCTAAACCCTACCCTGTACGGTAAACCGTGCCCTAACCCCTACCCTATCTCTAACCCGTACCCTAACCCGTACCCTAACCCATGCCCTAACCAGTACCCTAACTCTAACCCTAACCCTCGGTCAACGGGAGGAAAGAGGAAATCCCCGGAAGTGTGGGGTTCATGAGACATTTGACCGCCAGTCCTGACAGGAAGATGACACTGTGCCAAATGGACCTGCTGATTTCTCAGAACACTGACATCCTGTGAAATGCTACATCACTGACCCACAGGCTGATGTTCCAAACCTTGGGTCTCCTAGATCCAGAGCAGAGAAGTGCTGTCAGGTGGGGATCAGTAGGTCCTCCGACCTATGGCCTGCACACCTGCTTCCATTTCTGGGACAAGGGGAAACACACACTTGTTTTTAAGTAGTCATTATCTTCATTCTAAAGTAGACCCATGACCTTGACCTTTTTGGAAAAGCGAAACGACTCTTCCAAATGAAGACCTCAACTCATCTGTTCCTCATGCAACCTGAGTGCGACCAGGTTTACCCAGGCTCCAAGCCCCACCTGGAGGATCCTCCTGTACCATCTTGACAGCCCATGACCGGCACCAGCACCCCCGGGGGCACAATGCTGAATTTGGGGGAGGGCTCTGGGCCTTTTGGCCACCACACCTGTGCCTGGGGAAGCGGGAACCGGGAGGATCCTCCCAGATGATCCTCATGGAACCTTAGCAACATCCCTGAGGACATGGGGCACAATGCTGAAGCTTGAGGACGGCTCTGGGGTTTCTTGCCACCCACACCTGTGCCTGGGGGGGCAGCGGGAACCTGGAGGGCCCTCCCAGACAATACCAACGGACTATTAGCAACATCCCTGGGGAACATGGGGCACAATGCTGAAATTGGGGGATGGCCCTGGGGCTTGTCGCTACCGCACCTGTGCCTAGGGGAGCAGGAACCTGAAGGAAACTCCCAGATCATCATAACAGACCATGACCACCATCGCCCTGAGGACATGGGGCACAATGCTCAGTTGGAGTCCCTTGGTCCTGAAACCAGCAGGAACGGAGCTCAAAGGACAGAGAGGCGCCTCCAGGAGAATTTCCATCCAGGGAAAAGCGGCCCACTGGAGGGCACAGAAGCAGCAACCCCACCGACCCGCAGGCCATTTGAACAGGATCACCTCCTGCACTTACTTAGCACGTTGTCCGTCTTCGTGTGTGGACCGTGACTGGCCCGCTCAGGGATGGTGCGCTTCCAGAGGAGGGCTAGAAACTTTTCAGTGCTTGCTCGTGGGTCAGAGGACCAAAGCCCAAGGAAGCAGAGGCTATCCTTCTTCCTCTGGGGCTGGGGAAGTCAGCCACCGACCTGGGGCGGGACCGGGCCCAGGAGTGTGTTCTTTCTGAAGCCACTGCCTTCGGTGGGTGTTGCTTTGCCTAAAAAAGGCCCACTCACCCCAGAGTCAGGAGCAGTGACAGGCTGTCTCCAACCCTAGCCCAGGACCACGACCCGAAACCATCCTGCCTTTGGGAGGACAGGTCTCCTGCAGGAGCCTGGGAGGGGACTGGCCCCTCTCCCACCCCGGGCTCCAGGATGCCCGGGACCTGCAAGAGCTCTTCATCTGAAGAGGAGTCTTGGAGAACAAGTGTATCTCGTCAGCCCAGCAAGTGAAATAACCAAAGCCCAAGGCTCAGGTTCTAACAGAAGCAGAATTTCAAAGTACTGTTTGGGGGAAGCCTCCTCCCCTCTTATGTGGCATTGGGGGTCCCCAAGGAAAGCCTTCTTTCGTCTCCTTCCCTCAGAGAGAGGAGCTGACCCCAAGTCCCGCGGTCCCCACCGTGTCCCAGTGCTGAGGAAGAGCCACACGCAGGGGCCTGGTGTCAGGAGTGTGGTCGGCCACTGCTCCTGGGCTCCCAGCCAGTGGTCTGGCGGCTACGTGGAAGAGCTAAATTGATTTTGGGGGAAGGAGTGCTCACTGCCCACACCGCTCACCATCCCCCTCTGCACTCTGCAATCCAGGCTCGGTGCCCGGCTCACGTCCATCACCAGCACTCCACATGTTTCCGCCATGGGAGGGATCATTCAGCCTCACCCCATTGCACAGAAGAGGAAAGCGAGGCCCAGCGAGGAGAGGTTAAATGGCTCCAGTCCCAGAGCTGTTCAGCAGAGAACCTGGAAAGCCAGGCCTCCAGAGCCCCTGCTAGACCAGCCAGAGACTCCCTGAGGTGAAAGTGAGCCGTCCCCTGCCTGACCAGGCACGCAATGGCCCCTGACCTTCATGATGGCCTGTTCTTGACCGTGAAGATGAGCTGGCCGACTAGGAGGTGGAGTTCAGCTGGTGGGACAGGCTGTAGCTACAGGACAGAGTGACACATCTGAGCTAGCAGGGGCCACACTCTGGTCTCCCTCCCGGAGCCAGACCAGGAGCTGGAATCTCGGTGCCCGAGGGGCCGGCACACAACAGGGTCTGCACTGACCAGGGATCCATGGCCCCCAGGGAGAGTCCACTCTGCCCTCTCCCCGCTCCTGCCTGGCCTCACCTCTCCTCACTGTGTCGCTGCAGGACCCGGAACCAGGCCCCATAGGGACGGGGGGACAGTCCGGGCTAATGGTCAGGGTTCCCCAAGGGACCCAGGGTGTTGCCAGGGCACTGGGAAAAGACAAGGTCTGGGTTCCGGTGTCCAACACCACCCTGCGAACTTGGGAGTAGTAAGAGATACCCTCCCCCAAGTCCGGAGGGCTATAGCACAAAAGGCCTCAGCTTACTCTGATGTCACTTGGGCTGCAGAGATGTAGTGTCCCAAGGGTGCCACAGTCTTATAGAAGTGCCTCTCGGCCTTGGATATCCATCCCCGACCCCCTGTGATCCCAGTCTTGGGAAAATGTTTTCTAACCCCTCGAGGTCCTTCTCAGCAGAGGACAGACTCGGGGCTTGGGGGCCTTAGGACCTGGCTACGCAGAAGGTGGAAGAGCACAGGGCCACCAGTCTGAAGACCAAGGTCAGGGCCCTACTTGTTTCAGCCTCAGGGTCCCCATGTGGAAGAGAATCCAGAATCACTGCTCCGGTCAGGTTGAGGAGGCCTTAGGAAGGAATGGGGCACCAGGACCGGAGAGGGAAACGGGGACAAGGGAGGCTTCTGCGGTTTCTCACATCGCCCATGGAACCCACGGGTCTGCTCCTATGAGAGACACAGACACAGAGACAGAGAAGGGGACAGAGAATGAACCCAGGACAGAGGGAACCAGGAGAAGTCACAGACTCCATCAGCTGAGAAATGACATCCCGGCATTTTGTGCCATTCTGTTCCTGACAGGGCCGTCACATTGGCCATCCAACCTGGAGGGCAGGGGTTTCCACAGAGATGTGTGACCAGGACTCAGGTGTGCCAGGAGCCACTGTGGGGACGGCCCAGCGCATGGGCACAGACGAGGCCCGTGGACCTGAGCCTAACAGTAATGGGAGCCCCTGGAATCCTGTGTTGGGAGAGGTCAAGGTCAGAATCAGTTCATTACTACCTTCCCACAGGGGCTGGGACACAGGCAGGTGTGGGGTGGCTTTGCCTGGACCCCAGAGCAGATTCAAGCCCCTCTGAGCTGTGTTCCATGACAAGCGCAGCCCCTGGCTCATCCTTGCATTGTCAGCTTGGCACCAGCCTCCTGTGATAGCAGGCACGGAACATTTGGAGAGGTCCCTAACACTAACCTTAAACTGTACCCTAAACCTACCCCGTACCCTAACCCCAACACCTACCAGAACACTAACGCCTAACCCTACCCCTGAACCGAACCCAAACCCTAAAGCGTACCCTAACCCTAACCCGTACCCTAAATGGTAGCCTAACCCTAAACCCTACCCTGTACGGTAAACCGTGCCCTAACCCCTACCCTATCTCTAACCCGTACCCTAACCCGTACCCTAACCCATGCCCTAACCAGTACCCTAACTCTAACCCTAACCCTCGGTCAACGGGAGGAAAGAGGAAATCCCCGGAAGTGTGGGGTTCATGAGACATTTGACCGCCAGTCCTGACAGGAAGATGACACTGTGCCAAATGGACCTGCTGATTTCTCAGAACACTGACATCCTGTGAAATGCTACATCACTGACCCACAGGCTGATGTTCCAAACCTTGGGTCTCCTAGATCCAGAGCAGAGAAGTGCTGTCAGGTGGGGATAAGTAGGTCCTCCGACCTATGGCCTGCACACCTGCTTCCATTTCTGGGAGAAGGGGAAACACACACTTGTTTTTAAGTAGTCATTATCTTCATTCTAAAGTAGACCCATGACCTTGACCTTTTTGGAAAAGCGAAATGACTCTTCCAAATGAAGACCTCAACTCATCTGTTCCTCATGCAACCTGAGTGCGACCAGGTTTACCCAGGCTCCAAGCCCCACCTGGAGGATCCTCCTGTACCATCTTGACAGCCCATGACCGGCACCAGCACCCCCGGGGGCACAATGCTGAATTTGGGGGAGGGCTCTGGGCCTTTTGGCCACCACACCTGTGCCTGGGGAAGCGGGAACCGGGAGGATCCTCCCAGATGATCCTCATGGAACCTTAGCAACATCCCTGAGGACATGGGGCACAATGCTGAAGCTTGAGGACGGCTCTGGGGTTTCTTGCCACCCACACCTGTGCCTGGGGGGGCAGCGGGGACCTGGAGGGCCCTCCCAGACAATCCCAACGGACTATTAGCACAATCCCTGGGGAACATGGGGCACAATGCTGAAATTGGGGGATGGCCCTGGGGCTTGTCGCTACCGCACCTGTGCCTAGGGGAGCAGGAACCTGAAGGAACCTCCCAGATCATCATAACAGACCATGACCACCATCGCCCTGAGGACATGGGGCACAATGCTCAGTTGGAGTCCCTTGGTCCTGAAAGCAGCAGGAACGGAGCTCAAAGGACAGAGAGGCGCCTCCAGGAGAATTTCCATCCAGGGAAAAGCGGCCCACTGGAGGGCACAGAAGCAGCAACCCCACCGCCCCGCAGGCCATTTGAACAGGATCACCTCCTGCACTTACTTAGCACGTTGTCCGTCTTCGTGTGTGGACCGTGACTGGCCCGCTCAGGGATGGTGCGCTTCCAGAGGAGGGCTAGAAACTTTTCAGTGCTTGCTCGTGGGTCAGAGGACCAAAGCCCAAGGAAGCAGAGGCTATCCTTCTTCCTCTGGGGCTGGGGAAGTCAGCCACCGCCCTGGGGCGGGACCGGGCCCAGGAGTGTGTTCTTTCTGAAGCCACTGCCTTCGGTGGGTGTTGCTTTGCCTAAAAAAGGCCCACTCACCCCAGAGTCAGGAGCAGTGACAGGCTGTCTCCAACCCTAGCCCAGGACCACGACCCGAAACCATCCTGCCTTTGGGAGGACAGGTCTCCTGCAGGAGCCTGGGAGGGGACTGGCCCCTCTCCCACCCCGGGCTCCAGGATGCCCGGGACCTGCAAGAGCTCTTCATCTGAGGAGGAGTCTTGGACAACAAGTGTATCTCGTCAGCCCAGCAAGTGAAATAACCAAAGCCCAAGGCTCAGGTTCTAACAGAAGCAGAATTTCAAAGTACTGTTTGGGGGAAGCCTCCTCCCCTCTTATGTGGCATTGGGGGTCCCCAAGGAAAGCCTTCTTTCGTCTCCTTCCCTCAGAGAGAGGAGCTGACCCCAAGTCCCGCGGTCCCCACCGTGTCCCAGTGCTGAGGAAGAGCCACACGCAGGGGCCTGGTGTCAGGAGTGTGGTCGGCCACTGCTCCTGGGCTCCCAGCCAGTGGTCTGGCGGCTACGTGGAAGAGATAAATTGATTTTGGGGGAAGGAGTGCTCACTGCCCACACCGCTCACCATCCCCCTCTGCACTCTGCAATCCAGGCTCGGTGCCCGGCTCACGTCCATCACCAGCACTCCACATGTTTCCGCCATGGGAGGGATCATTCAGCCTCACCCCATTGCACAGAAGAGGAAAGCGAGGCCCAGCGAGGAGAGGTTAAATGGCTCCAGTCCCAGAGCTGTTCAGCAGAGAACCTGGAAAGCCAGGCCTCCAGAGCCCCTGCTAGACCAGCCAGAGACTCCCTGAGGTGAAAGTGAGCCGTCCCCTGCCTGACCAGGCACGCAATGGCCCCTGACCTTCATGATGGCCTGTTCTTGACCGTGAAGATGAGCTGGCCGACTAGGAGGTGGAGTTCAGCTGGTGGGACAGGCTGTAGCTACAGGACAGAGTGACACATCTGAGCTAGCAGGGGCCACACTCTGGTCTCCCTCCCGGAGCCAGACCAGGAGCTGGAATCTCGGTGCCCGAGGGGCCGGCACACAACAGGGTCTGCACTGACCAGGGATCCATGGCCCCCAGGGAGAGTCCACTCTGCCCTCTCCCCTCTCCTGCCTGGCCTCACCTCTC
Source organism: Eumetopias jubatus (assembly GCF_037043125.1). Classification (NCBI taxonomy): domain Eukaryota; kingdom Metazoa; phylum Chordata; class Mammalia; order Carnivora; family Otariidae; genus Eumetopias; species Eumetopias jubatus. Next base: position 989,603 of record NW_028274856.1, read on the forward strand.
CTCACTGTGTCGCTGCAGGACCCGGAACCAGGCCCCATAGGGACGGGGGGACAGTCCGGGCTGATGGTCAGGGTTCCCCAAGGGACCCAGGGTGTTGCCAGGGCACTGGGAAAAGACAAGGTCTGGGTTCCGGTGTCCAACACCACCCTGCGAACTTGGGAGTAGTAAGAGATACCCTCCCCCAAGTCCGGAGGGCTATAGCACAAAAGGCCTCAGCTTACTCTGATGTCACTTGGGCTGCAGAGATGTAGTGTCCCAAGGGTGCCACAGTCTTATAGAAGTGCCTCTCGGCCTTGGATATCCATCCCCGACCCCCTGTGATCCCAGTCTTGGGAAAATGTTTTCTAACCCCTCGAGGTCCTTCTCAGCAGAGGACAGACTCGGGGCTTGGGGGCCTTAGGACCTGGCTACGCAGAAGGTGGAAGAGCACAGGGCCACCAGTCTGAAGACCAAGGTCAGGGCCCTACTTGTTTCAGCCTCAGGGTCCCCATGTGGAAGAGAATCCAGAATCACTGCTCCGGTCAGGTTGAGGAGGCCTTAGGAAGGAATGGGGCACCAGGACCGGAGAGGGAAACGGGGACAAGGGAGGCTTCTGCGGTTTCTCACATCGCCCATGGAACCCACGGGTCTGCTCCTATGAGAGACACAGACACAGAGACAGAGAAGGGGACAGAGAATGAACCCAGGACAGAGGGAACCAGGAGAAGTCACAGACTCCATCAGCTGAGAAATGACATCCCGGCATTTTGTGCCATTCTGTTCCTGACAGGGCCGTCACATTGGCCATCCAACCTGGAGGGCAGGGGTTTCCACAGAGATGTGTGACCAGGACTCAGGTGTGCCAGGAGCCACTGTGGGGACGGCCCAGCGCATGGGCACAGACGAGGCCCGTGGACCTGAGCCTAACAGTAATGGGAGCCCCTGGAATCCTGTGTTGGGAGAGGTCAAGGTCAGAATCAGTTCATTACTACCTTCCCACAGGGGCTGGGACACAGGCAGGTGTGGGGTGGCTTTGCCTGGACCCCAGAGCAGATTCAAGCCCCTCTGAGCTGTGTTCCATGACAAGCGCAGCCCCTGGCTCATCCTTGCATTGTCAGCTTGGCACCAGCCTCCTGTGATAGCAGGCACGGAACATTTGGAGAGGTCCCTAACACTAACCTTAAACTGTACCCTAAACCTACCCCGTACCCTAAACCCAACACCTACCAGAACACTAACGCCTAACCCTACCCCTGAACCGAACCCAAACCCTAAAGCGTACACTAACCCTAACCCGTACCCTAAATGGTAGCCTAACCCTAAACCCTACCCTGTACGGTAAACCGTGCCCTAACCCCTACCCTATCTCTAACCCGTACCCTAACCCGTACCCTAACCCATGCCCTAACCAGTACCCTAACTCTAACCCTAACCCTCGGTCAACGGGAGGAAAGAGGAAAGCCCCGGAAGTGTGGGGTTCATGAGACATTTGACCGCCAGTCCTGACAGGAAGATGACACTGTGCCAAATGGACCTGCTGATTTCTCAGAACACTGACATCCTGTGAAATGCTACATCACTGACCCACAGGCTGATGTTCCAAACCTTGGGTCTCCTAGATCCAGAGCAGAGAAGTGCTGTCAGGTGGGGATCAGTAGGTCCTCCGACCTATGGCCTGCACACCTGCTTCCATTTCTGGGACAAGGGGAAACACACACTTGTTTTTAAGTAGTCATTATCTTCATTCTAAAGTAGACCCATGACCTTGACCTTTTTGGAAAAGCGAAATGAATCTTCCAAATGAAGACCTCAACTCATCTGTTCCTCATGCAACCTGAGTGCGACCAGGTTTACCCAGGCTCCAAGCCCCACCTGGAGGATCCTCCTGTACCATCTTGACAGCCCATGACCGGCACCAGCACCCCCGGGGGCACAATGCTGAATTTGGGGGAGGGCTCTGGGCCTTTTGGCCACAACACCTGTGCCTGGGGAAGCGGGAACCGGGAGGATCCTCCCAGATGATCCTCATGGAACCTTAGCAACATCCCTGAGGACATGGGGCACAATGCTGAAGCTTGAGGACGGCTCTGGGGTTTCTTGCCACCCACACCTGTGCCTGGGGGGGCAGCGGGGACCTGGAGGGCCCTCCCAGACAATCCCAACGGACTATTAGCACCATCCCTGGGGAACATGGGGCACAATGCTGAAATTGGGGGATGGCCCTGGGGCTTGTCGCTACCGCACCTGTGCCTAGGGGAGCAGGAACCTGAAGGAACCTCCCAGATCATCATAACAGACCATGACCACCATCGCCCTGAGGACATGGGGCACAATGCTCAGTTGGAGTCCCTTGGTCCTGAAACCAGCAGGAACGGAGCTCAAAGGACAGAGAGGCGCCTCCAGGAGAATTTCCATCCAGGGAAAAGCGGCCCACTGGAGGGCACAGAAGCAGCAACCCCACCGCCCCGCAGGCCATTTGAACAGGATCACCTCCTGCACTTACTTAGCACGTTGTCCGTCTTCGTGTGTGGACCGTGACTGGCCCGCTCAGGGATGGTGCGCTTCCAGAGGAGGGCTAGAAACTTTTCAGTGCTTGCTCGTGGGTCAGAGGACCAAAGCCCAAGGAAGCAGAGGCTATCCTTCTTCCTCTGGGGCTGGGGAAGTCAGCCACCGCCCTGGGGCGGGACCGGGCCCAGGAGTGTGTTCTTTCTGAAGCCACTGCCTTCGGTGGGTGTTGCTTTGCCTAAAAAAGGCCCACTCACCCCAGAGTCAGGAGCAGTGACAGGCTGTCTCCAACCCTAGCCCAGGACCACGACCCGAAACCATCCTGCCTTTGGGAGGACAGGTCTCCTGCAGGAGCCTGGGAGGGGACTGGCCCCTCTCCCACCCCGGGCTCCAGGATGCCCGGGACCTGCAAGAGCTCTTCATCTGAGGAGGAGTCTTGGACAACAAGTGTATCTCGTCAGCCCAGCAAGTGAAATAACCAAAGCCCAAGGCTCAGGTTCTAACAGAAGCAGAATTTCAAAGTACTGTTTGGGGGAAGCCTCCTCCCCTCTTATGTGGCATTGGGGGTCCCCAAGGAAAGCCTTCTTTCGTCTCCTTCCCTCAGAGAGAGGAGCTGACCCCAAGTCCCGCGGTCCCCACCGTGTCCCAGTGCTGAGGAAGAGCCACACGCAGGGGCCTGGTGTCAGGAGTGTGGTCGGCCACTGCTCCTGGGCTCCCAGCCAGTGGTCTGGCGGCTACGTGGAAGAGCTAAATTGATTTTGGGGGAAGGAGTGCTCACTGCCCACACCGCTCACCATCCCCCTCTGCACTCTGCAATCCAGGCTCGGTGCCCGGCTTACGTCCATCACCAGCACTCCACATGTTTCCGCCATGGGAGGGATCATTCAGCCTCACCCCATTGCACAGAAGAGGAAAGCGAGGCCCAGCGAGGAGAGGTTAAATGGCTCCAGTCCCAGAGCTGTTCAGCAGAGAACCTGGAAAGCCAGGCCTCCAGAGCCCCTGCTAGACCAGCCAGAGACTCCCTGAGGTGAAAGTGAGCCGTCCCCTGCCTGACCAGGCACGCAATGGCCCCTGACCTTCATGATGGCCTGTTCTTGACCGTGAAGATGAGCTGGCCGACTAGGAGGTGGAGTTCAGCTGGTGGGACAGGCTGTAGCTACAGGACAGAGTGACACATCTGAGCTAGCAGGGGCCACACTCTGGTCTCCCTCCCGGAGCCAGACCAGGAGCTGGAATCTCGGTGCCCGAGGGGCCGGCACACAACAGGGTCTGCACTGACCAGGGATCCATGGCCCCCAGGGAGAGTCCACTCTGCCCTCTCCCCGCTCCTGCCTGGCCTCACCTCTCCTCACTGTGTCGCTGCAGGACCCGGAACCAGGCCCCATAGGGACGGGGGGACAGTCCGGGCTGATGGTCAGGGTTCCCCAAGGGACCCAGGGTGTTGCCAGGGCACTGGGAAAAGACAAGGTCTGGGTTCCGGTGTCCAACACCACCCTGCGAACTTGGGAGTAGTAAGAGATACCCTCCCCCAAGTCCGGAGGGCTATAGCACAAAAGGCCTCAGCTTACTCTGATGTCACTTGGGCTGCAGAGATGTAGTGTCCCAAGGGTGCCACAGTCTTATAGAAGTGCCTCTCGGCCTTGGATATCCATCCCCGACCCCCTGTGATCCCAGTCTTGGGAAAATGTTTTCTAACCCCTCGAGGTCCTTCTCAGCAGAGGACAGACTCGGGGCTTGGGGGCCTTAGGACCTGGCTACGCAGAAGGTGGAAGAGCACAGGGCCACCAGTCTGAAGACCAAGGTCAGGGCCCTACTTGTTTCAGCCTCAGGGTCCCCATGTGGAAGAGAATCCAGAATCACTGCTCCGGTCAGGTTGAGGAGGCCTTAGGAAGGAATGGGGCACCAGGACCGGAGAGGGAAACGGGGACAAGGGAGGCTTCTGCGGTTTCTCACATCGCCCATGGAACCCACGGGTCTGCTCCTATGAGAGACACAGACACAGAGACAGAGAAGGGGACAGAGAATGAACCCAGGACAGAGGGAACCAGGAGAAGTCACAGACTCCATCAGCTGAGAAATGACATCCCGGCATTTTGTGCCATTCTGTTCCTGACAGGGCCGTCACATTGGCCATCCAACCTGGAGGGCAGGGGTTTCCACAGAGATGTGTGACCAGGACTCAGGTGTGCCAGGAGCCACTGTGGGGACGGCCCAGCGCATGGGCACAGACGAGGCCCGTGGACCTGAGCCTAACAGTAATGGGAGCCCCTGGAATCCTGTGTTGGGAGAGGTCAAGGTCAGAATCAGTTCATTACTACCTTCCCACAGGGGCTGGGACACAGGCAGGTGTGGGGTGGCTTTGCCTGGACCCCAGAGCAGATTCAAGCCCCTCTGAGCTGTGTTCCATGACAAGCGCAGCCCCTGGCTCATCCTTGCATTGTCAGCTTGGCACCAGCCTCCTGTGATAGCAGGCACGGAACATTTGGAGAGGTCCCTAACACTAACCTTAAACTGTACCCTAAACCTACCCCGTACCCTAACCCCAACACCTACCAGAACACTAACGCCTAACCCTACCCCTGAACCGAACCCAAACCCTAAAGCGTACCCTAACCCTAACCCGTACCCTAAATGGTAGCCTAACCCTAAACCCTACCCTGTACGGTAAACCGTGCCCTAACCCCTACCCTATCTCTAACCCGTACCCTAACCCGTACCCTAACCCATGCCCTAACCAGTACCCTAACTCTAACCCTAACCCTCGGTCAACGGGAGGAAAGAGGAAATCCCCGGAAGTGTGGGGTTCATGAGACATTTGACCGCCAGTCCTGACAGGAAGATGACACTGTGCCAAATGGACCTGCTGATTTCTCAGAACACTGACATCCTGTGAAATGCTACATCACTGACCCACAGGCTGATGTTCCAAACCTTGGGTCTCCTAGATCCAGAGCAGAGAAGTGCTGTCAGGTGGGGATAAGTAGGTCCTCCGACCTATGGCCTGCACACCTGCTTCCATTTCTGGGAGAAGGGGAAACACACACTTGTTTTTAAGTAGTCATTATCTTCATTCTAAAGTAGACCCATGACCTTGACCTTTTTGGAAAAGCGAAATGACTCTTCCAAATGAAGACCTCAACTCATCTGTTCCTCATGCAACCTGAGTGCGACCAGGTTTACCCAGGCTCCAAGCCCCACCTGGAGGATCCTCCTGTACCATCTTGACAGCCCATGACCGGCACCAGCACCCCCGGGGGCACAATGCTGAATTTGGGGGAGGGCTCTGGGCCTTTTGGCCACCACACCTGTGCCTGGGGAAGCGGGAACCGGGAGGATCCTCCCAGATGATCCTCATGGAACCTTAGCAACATCCCTGAGGACATGGGGCACAATGCTGAAGCTTGAGGACGGCTCTGGGGTTTCTTGCCACCCACACCTGTGCCTGGGGGGGCAGCGGGGACCTGGAGGGCCCTCCCAGACAATCCCAACGGACTATTAGCACCATCCCTGGGGAACATGGGGCACAATGCTGAAATTGGGGGATGGCCCTGGGGCTTGTCGCTACCGCACCTGTGCCTAGGGGAGCAGGAACCTGAAGGAACCTCCCAGATCATCATAACAGACCATGACCACCATCGCCCTGAGGACATGGGGCACAATGCTCAGTTGGAGTCCCTTGGTCCTGAAACCAGCAGGAACGGAGCTCAAAGGACAGAGAGGCGCCTCCAGGAGAATTTCCATCCAGGGAAAAGCGGCCCACTGGAGGGCACAGAAGCAGCAACCCCACCGCCCCGCAGGCCATTTGAACAGGATCACCTCCTGCACTTACTTAGCACGTTGTCCGTCTTCGTGTGTGGACCGTGACTGGCCCGCTCAGGGATGGTGCGCTTCCAGAGGAGGGCTAGAAACTTTTCAGTGCTTGCTCGTGGGTCAGAGGACCAAAGCCCAAGGAAGCAGAGGCTATCCTTCTTCCTCTGGGGCTGGGGAAGTCAGCCACCGCCCTGGGGCGGGACCGGGCCCAGGAGTGTGTTCTTTCTGAAGCCACTGCCTTCGGTGGGTGTTGCTTTGCCTAAAAAAGGCCCACTCACCCCAGAGTCAGGAGCAGTGACAGGCTGTCTCCAACCCTAGCCCAGGACCACGACCCGAAACCATCCTGCCTTTGGGAGGACAGGTCTCCTGCAGGAGCCTGGGAGGGGACTGGCCCCTCTCCCACCCCGGGCTCCAGGATGCCCGGGACCTGCAAGAGCTCTTCATCTGAGGAGGAGTCTTGGACAACAAGTGTATCTCGTCAGCCCAGCAAGTGAAATAACCAAAGCCCAAGGCTCAGGTTCTAACAGAAGCAGAATTTCAAAGTACTGTTTGGGGGAAGCCTCCTCCCCTCTTATGTGGCATTGGGGGTCCCCAAGGAAAGCCTTCTTTCGTCTCCTTCCCTCAGAGAGAGGAGCTGACCCCAAGTCCCGCGGTCCCCACCGTGTCCCAGTGCTGAGGAAGAGCCACACGCAGGGGCCTGGTGTCAGGAGTGTGGTCGGCCACTGCTCCTGGGCTCCCAGCCAGTGGTCTGGCGGCTACGTGGAAGAGCTAAATTGATTTTGGGGGAAGGAGTGCTCACTGCCCACACCGCTCACCATCCCCCTCTGCACTCTGCAATCCAGGCTCGGTGCCCGGCTCACGTCCATCACCACCACTCCACATGTTTCCGCCATGGGAGGGATCATTCAGCCTCACCCCATTGCACAGAAGAGGAAAGCGAGGCCCAGCGAGGAGAGGTTAAATGGCTCCAGTCCCAGAGCTGTTCAGCAGAGAACCTGGAAAGCCAGGCCTCCAGAGCCCCTGCTAGACCAGCCAGAGACTCCCTGAGGTGAAAGTGAGCCGTCCCCTGCCTGACCAGGCACGCAATGGCCCCTGACCTTCATGATGGCCTGTTCTTGACCGTGAAGATGAGCTGGCCGACTAGGAGGTGGAGTTCAGCTGGTGGGACAGGCTGTAGCTACAGGACAGAGTGACACATCTGAGCTAGCAGGGGCCACACTCTGGTCTCCCTCCCGGAGCCAGACCAGGAGCTGGAATCTCGGTGCCCGAGGGGCCGGCACACAACAGGGTCTGCACTGACCAGGGATCCATGGCCCCCAGGGAGAGTCCACTCTGCCCTCTCCCCGCTCCTGCCTGGCCTCACCTCTCCTCACTGTGTCGCTGCAGGACCCGGAACCAGGCCCCATAGGGACGGGGGGACAGTCCGGGCTGATGGTCAGGGTTCCCCAAGGGACCCAGGGTGTTGCCAGGGCACTGGGAAAAGACAAGGTCTGGGTTCCGGTGTCCAACACCACCCTGCGAACTTGGGAGTAGTAAGAGATACCCTCCCCCAAGTCCGGAGGGCTATAGCACAAAAGGCCTCAGCTTACTCTGATGTCACTTGGGCTGCAGAGATGTAGTGTCCCAAGGGTGCCACAGTCTTATAGAAGTGCCTCTCGGCCTTGGATATCCATCCCCGACCCCCTGTGATCCCAGTCTTGGGAAAATGTTTTCTAACCCCTCGAGGTCCTTCTCAGCAGAGGACAGACTCGGGGCTTGGGGGCCTTAGGACCTGGCTACGCAGAAGGTGGAAGAGCACAGGGCCACCAGTCTGAAGACCAAGGTCAGGGCCCTACTTGTTTCAGCCTCAGGGTCCCCATGTGGAAGAGAATCCAGAATCACTGCTCCGGTCAGGTTGAGGAGGCCTTAGGAAGGAATGGGGCACCAGGACCGGAGAGGGAAACGGGGACAAGGGAGGCTTCTGCGGTTTCTCACATCGCCCATGGAACCCACGGGTCTGCTCCTATGAGAGACACAGACACAGAGACAGAGAAGGGGACAGAGAATGAACCCAGGACAGAGGGAACCAGGAGAAGTCACAGACTCCATCAGCTGAGAAATGACATCCCGGCATTTTGTGCCATTCTGTTCCTGACAGGGCCGTCACATTGGCCATCCAACCTGGAGGGCAGGGGTTTCCACAGAGATGTGTGACCAGGACTCAGGTGTGCCAGGAGCCACTGTGGGGACGGCCCAGCGCATGGGCACAGACGAGGCCCGTGGACCTGAGCCTAACAGTAATGGGAGCCCCTGGAATCCTGTGTTGGGAGAGGTCAAGGTCAGAATCAGTTCATTACTACCTTCCCACAGGGGCTGGGACACAGGCAGGTGTGGGGTGGCTTTGCCTGGACCCCAGAGCAGATTCAAGCCCCTCTGAGCTGTGTTCCATGACAAGCGCAGCCCCTGGCTCATCCTTGCATTGTCAGCTTGGCACCAGCCTCCTGTGATAGCAGGCACGGAACATTTGGAGAGGTCCCTAACACTAACCTTAAACTGTACCCTAAACCTACCCCGTACCCTAAACCCAACACCTACCAGAACACTAACGCCTAACCCTACCCCTGAACCGAACCCAAACCCTAAAGCGTACACTAACCCTAACCCGTACCCTAAATGGTAGCCTAACCCTAAACCCTACCCTGTACGGTAAACCGTGCCCTAACCCCTACCCTATCTCTAACCCGTACCCTAACCCGTACCCTAACCCATGCCCTAACCAGTACCCTAACTCTAACCCTAACCCTCGGTCAACGGGAGGAAAGAGGAAAGCCCCGGAAGTGTGGGGTTCATGAGACATTTGACCGCCAGTCCTGACAGGAAGATGACACTGTGCCAAATGGACCTGCTGATTTCTCAGAACACTGACATCCTGTGAAATGCTACATCACTGACCCACAGGCTGATGTTCCAAACCTTGGGTCTCCTAGATCCAGAGCAGAGAAGTGCTGTCAGGTGGGGATCAGTAGGTCCTCCGACCTATGGCCTGCACACCTGCTTCCATTTCTGGGACAAGGGGAAACACACACTTGTTTTTAAGTAGTCATTATCTTCATTCTAAAGTAGACCCATGACCTTGACCTTTTTGGAAAAGCGAAATGAATCTTCCAAATGAAGACCTCAACTCATCTGTTCCTCATGCAACCTGAGTGCGACCAGGTTTACCCAGGCTCCAAGCCCCACCTGGAGGATCCTCCTGTACCATCTTGACAGCCCATGACCGGCACCAGCACCCCCGGGGGCACAATGCTGAATTTGGGGGAGGGCTCTGGGCCTTTTGGCCACAACACCTGTGCCTGGGGAAGCGGGAACCGGGAGGATCCTCCCAGATGATCCTCATGGAACCTTAGCAACATCCCTGAGGACATGGGGCACAATGCTGAAGCTTGAGGACGGCTCTGGGGTTTCTTGCCACCCACACCTGTGCCTGGGGGGGCAGCGGGGACCTGGAGGGCCCTCCCAGACAATCCCAACGGACTATTAGCACCATCCCTGGGGAACATGGGGCACAATGCTGAAATTGGGGGATGGCCCTGGGGCTTGTCGCTACCGCACCTGTGCCTAGGGGAGCAGGAACCTGAAGGAACCTCCCAGATCATCATAACAGACCATGACCACCATCGCCCTGAGGACATGGGGCACAATGCTCAGTTGGAGTCCCTTGGTCCTGAAACCAGCAGGAACGGAGCTCAAAGGACAGAGAGGCGCCTCCAGGAGAATTTCCATCCAGGGAAAAGCGGCCCACTGGAGGGCACAGAAGCAGCAACCCCACCGCCCCGCAGGCCATTTGAACAGGATCACCTCCTGCACTTACTTAGCACGTTGTCCGTCTTCGTGTGTGGACCGTGACTGGCCCGCTCAGGGATGGTGCGCTTCCAGAGGAGGGCTAGAAACTTTTCAGTGCTTGCTCGTGGGTCAGAGGACCAAAGCCCAAGGAAGCAGAGGCTATCCTTCTTCCTCTGGGGCTGGGGAAGTCAGCCACCGCCCTGGGGCGGGACCGGGCCCAGGAGTGTGTTCTTTCTGAAGCCACTGCCTTCGGTGGGTGTTGCTTTGCCTAAAAAAGGCCCACTCACCCCAGAGTCAGGAGCAGTGACAGGCTGTCTCCAACCCTAGCCCAGGACCACGACCCGAAACCATCCTGCCTTTGGGAGGACAGGTCTCCTGCAGGAGCCTGGGAGGGGACTGGCCCCTCTCCCACCCCGGGCTCCAGGATGCCCGGGACCTGCAAGAGCTCTTCATCTGAGGAGGAGTCTTGGACAACAAGTGTATCTCGTCAGCCCAGCAAGTGAAATAACCAAAGCCCAAGGCTCAGGTTCTAACAGAAGCAGAATTTCAAAGTACTGTTTGGGGGAAGCCTCCTCCCCTCTTATGTGGCATTGGGGGTCCCCAAGGAAAGCCTTCTTTCGTCTCCTTCCCTCAGAGAGAGGAGCTGACCCCAAGTCCCGCGGTCCCCACCGTGTCCCAGTGCTGAGGAAGAGCCACACGCAGGGGCCTGGTGTCAGGAGTGTGGTCGGCCACTGCTCCTGGGCTCCCAGCCAGTGGTCTGGCGGCTACGTGGAAGAGCTAAATTGATTTTGGGGGAAGGAGTGCTCACTGCCCACACCGCTCACCATCCCCCTCTGCACTCTGCAATCCAGGCTCGGTGCCCGGCTCACGTCCATCACCAGCACTCCACATGTTTCCGCCATGGGAGGGATCATTCAGCCTCACCCCATTGCACAGAAGAGGAAAGCGAGGCCCAGCGAGGAGAGGTTAAATGGCTCCAGTCCCAGAGCTGTTCAGCAGAGAACCTGGAAAGCCAGGCCTCCAGAGCCCCTGCTAGACCAGCCAGAGACTCCCTGAGGTGAAAGTGAGCCGTCCCCTGCCTGACCAGGCACGCAATGGCCCCTGACCTTCATGATGGCCTGTTCTTGACCGTGAAGATGAGCTGGCCGACTAGGAGGTGGAGTTCAGCTGGTGGGACAGGCTGTAGCTACAGGACAGAGTGACACATCTGAGCTAGCAGGGGCCACACTCTGGTCTCCCTCCCGGAGCCAGACCAGGAGCTGGAATCTCGGTGCCCGAGGGGCCGGCACACAACAGGGTCTGCACTGACCAGGGATCCATGGCCCCCAGGGAGAGTCCACTCTGCCCTCTCCCCGCTCCTGCCTGGCCTCACCTCTCCTCACTGTGTCGCTGCAGGACCCGGAACCAGGCCCCATAGGGACGGGGGGACAGTCCGGGCTGATGGTCAGGGTTCCCCAAGGGACCCAGGGTGTTGCCAGGGCACTGGGAAAAGACAAGGTCTGGGTTCCGGTGTCCAACACCACCCTGCGAACTTGGGAGTAGTAAGAGATACCCTCCCCCAAGTCCGGAGGGCTATAGCACAAAAGGCCTCAGCTTACTCTGATGTCACTTGGGCTGCAGAGATGTAGTGTCCCAAGGGTGCCACAGTCTTATAGAAGTGCCTCTCGGCCTTGGATATCCATCCCCGACCCCCTGTGATCCCAGTCTTGGGAAAATGTTTTCTAACCCCTCGAGGTCCTTCTCAGCAGAGGACAGACTCGGGGCTTGGTGGCCTTAGGACCTGGCTACGCAGAAGGTGGAAGAGCACAGGGCCACCAGTCTGAAGACCAAGGTCAGGGCCCTACTTGTTTCAGCCTCAGGGTCCCCATGTGGAAGAGAATCCAGAATCACTGCTCCGGTCAGGTTGAGGAGGCCTTAGGAAGGAATGGGGCACCAGGACCGGAGAGGGAAACGGGGACAAGGGAGGCTTCTGCGGTTTCTCACATCGCCCATGGAACCCACGGGTCTGCTCCTATGAGAGACACAGACACAGAGACAGAGAAGGGGACAGAGAATGAACCCAGGACAGAGGGAACCAGGAGAAGTCACAGACTCCATCAGCTGAGAAATGACATCCCGGCATTTTGTGCCATTCTGTTCCTGACAGGGCCGTCACATTGGCCATCCAACCTGGAGGGCAGGGGTTTCCACAGAGATGTGTGACCAGGACTCAGGTGTGCCAGGAGCCACTGTGGGGACGGCCCAGCGCATGGGCACAGATGAGGCCCGTGGACCTGAGCCTAACAGTAATGGGAGCCCCTGGAATCCTGTGTTGGGAGAGGTCAAGGTCAGAATCAGTTCATTACTACCTTCCCACAGGGGCTGGGACACAGGCAGGTGTGGGGTGGCTTTGCCTGGACCCCAGAGCAGATTCAAGCCCCTCTGAGCTGTGTTCCATGACAAGCGCAGCCCCTGGCTCATCCTTGCATTGTCAGCTTGGCACCAGCCTCCTGTGATAGCAGGCACGGAACATTTGGAGAGGTCCCTAACACTAACCTTAAACTGTACCCTAAACCTACCCCGTACCCTAAACCCAACACCTACCAGAACACTAACGCCTAACCCTACCCCTGAACCGAACCCAAACCCTAAAGCGTACACTAACCCTAACCCGTACCCTAAATGGTAGCCTAACCCTAAACCCTACCCTGTACGGTAAACCGTGCCCTAACCCCTACCCTATCTCTAACCCGTACCCTAACCCGTACCCTAACCCATGCCCTAACCAGTACCCTAACTCTAACCCTAACCCTCGGTCAACGGGAGGAAAGAGGAAAGCCCCGGAAGTGTGGGGTTCATGAGACATTTGACCGCCAGTCCTGACAGGAAGATGACACTGTGCCAAATGGACCTGCTGATTTCTCAGAACACTGACATCCTGTGAAATGCTACATCACTGACCCACAGGCTGATGTTCCAAACCTTGGGTCTCCTAGATCCAGAGCAGAGAAGTGCTGTCAGGTGGGGATCAGTAGGTCCTCCGACCTATGGCCTGCACACCTGCTTCCATTTCTGGGACAAGGGGAAACACACACTTGTTTTTAAGTAGTCATTATCTTCATTCTAAAGTAGACCCATGACCTTGACCTTTTTGGAAAAGCGAAATGAATCTTCCAAATGAAGACCTCAACTCATCTGTTCCTCATGCAACCTGAGTGCGACCAGGTTTACCCAGGCTCCAAGCCCCACCTGGAGGATCCTCCTGTACCATCTTGACAGCCCATGACCGGCACCAGCACCCCCGGGGGCACAATGCTGAATTTGGGGGAGGGCTCTGGGCCTTTTGGCCACAACACCTGTGCCTGGGGAAGCGGGAACCGGGAGGATCCTCCCAGATGATCCTCATGGAACCTTAGCAACATCCCTGAGGACATGGGGCACAATGCTGAAGATTGAGGACGGCTCTGGGGTTTCTTGCCACCCACACCTGTGCCTGGGGGGGCAGCGGGGACCTGGAGGGCCCTCCCAGACAATCCCAACGGACTATTAGCACCATCCCTGGGGAACATGGGGCACAATGCTGAAATTGGGGGATGGCCCTGGGGCTTGTCGCTACCGCACCTGTGCCTAGGGGAGCAGGAACCTGAAGGAACCTCCCAGATCATCATAACAGACCATGACCACCATCGCCCTGAGGACATGGGGCACAATGCTCAGTTGGAGTCCCTTGGTCCTGAAACCAGCAGGAACGGAGCTCAAAGGACAGAGAGGCGCCTCCAGGAGAATTTCCATCCAGGGAAAAGCGGCCCACTGGAGGGCACAGAAGCAGCAACCCCACCGCCCCGCAGGCCATTTGAACAGGATCACCTCCTGCACTTACTTAGCACGTTGTCCGTCTTCGTGTGTGGACCGTGACTGGCCCGCTCAGGGATGGTGCGCTTCCAGAGGAGGGCTAGAAACTTTTCAGTGCTTGCTCGTGGGTCAGAGGACCAAAGCCCAAGGAAGCAGAGGCTATCCTTCTTCCTCTGGGGCTGGGGAAGTCAGCCACCGCCCTGGGGCGGGACCGGGCCCAGGAGTGTGTTCTTTCTGAAGCCACTGCCTTCGGTGGGTGTTGCTTTGCCTAAAAAAGGCCCACTCACCCCAGAGTCAGGAGCAGTGACAGGCTGTCTCCAACCCTAGCCCAGGACCACGACCCGAAACCATCCTGCCTTTGGGAGGACAGGTCTCCTGCAGGAGCCTGGGAGGGGACTGGCCCCTCTCCCACCCCGGGCTCCAGGATGCCCGGGACCTGCAAGAGCTCTTCATCTGAGGAGGAGTCTTGGACAACAAGTGTATCTCGTCAGCCCAGCAAGTGAAATAACCAAAGCCCAAGGCTCAGGTTCTAACAGAAGCAGAATTTCAAAGTACTGTTTGGGGGAAGCCTCCTCCCCTCTTATGTGGCATTGGGGGTCCCCAAGGAAAGCCTTCTTTCGTCTCCTTCCCTCAGAGAGAGGAGCTGACCCCAAGTCCCGCGGTCCCCACCGTGTCCCAGTGCTGAGGAAGAGCCACACGCAGGGGCCTGGTGTCAGGAGTGTGGTCGGCCACTGCTCCTGGGCTCCCAGCCAGTGGTCTGGCGGCTACGTGGAAGAGCTAAATTGATTTTGGGGGAAGGAGTGCTCACTGCCCACACCGCTCACCATCCCCCTCTGCACTCTGCAATCCAGGCTCGGTGCCCGGCTCACGTCCATCACCAGCACTCCACATGTTTCCGCCATGGGAGGGATCATTCAGCCTCACCCCATTGCACAGAAGAGGAAAGCGAGGCCCAGCGAGGAGAGGTTAAATGGCTCCAGTCCCAGAGCTGTTCAGCAGAGAACCTGGAAAGCCAGGCCTCCAGAGCCCCTGCTAGACCAGCCAGAGACTCCCTGAGGTGAAAGTGAGCCGTCCCCTGCCTGACCAGGCACGCAATGGCCCCTGACCTTCATGATGGCCTGTTCTTGACCGTGAAGATGAGCTGGCCGACTAGGAGGTGGAGTTCAGCTGGTGGGACAGGCTGTAGCTACAGGACAGAGTGACACATCTGAGCTAGCAGGGGCCACACTCTGGTCTCCCTCCCGGAGCCAGACCAGGAGCTGGAATCTCGGTGCCCGAGGGGCCGGCACACAACAGGGTCTGCACTGACCAGGGATCCATGGCCCCCAGGGAGAGTCCACTCTGCCCTCTCCCCGCTCCTGCCTGGCCTCACCTCTCCTCACTGTGTCGCTGCAGGACCCGGAACCAGGCCCCATAGGGACGGGGGGACAGTCCGGGCTGATGGTCAGGGTTCCCCAAGGGACCCAGGGTGTTGCCAGGGCACTGGGAAAAGACAAGGTCTGGGTTCCGGTGTCCAACACCACCCTGCGAACTTGGGAGTAGTAAGAGATACCCTCCCCCAAGTCCGGAGGGCTATAGCACAAAAGGCCTCAGCTTACTCTGATGTCACTTGGGCTGCAGAGATGTAGTGTCCCAAGGGTGCCACAGTCTTATAGAAGTGCCTCTCGGCCTTGGATATCCATCCCCGACCCCCTGTGATCCCAGTCTTGGGAAAATGTTTTCTAACCCCTCGAGGTCCTTCTCAGCAGAGGACAGACTCGGGGCTTGGGGGCCTTAGGACCTGGCTACGCAGAAGGTGGAAGAGCACAGGGCCACCAGTCTGAAGACCAAGGTCAGGGCCCTACTTGTTTCAGCCTCAGGGTCCCCATGTGGAAGAGAATCCAGAATCACTGCTCCGGTCAGGTTGAGGAGGCCTTAGGAAGGAATGGGGCACCAGGACCGGAGAGGGAAACGGGGACAAGGGAGGCTTCTGCGGTTTCTCACATCGCCCATGGAACCCACGGGTCTGCTCCTATGAGAGACACAGACACAGAGACAGAGAAGGGGACAGAGAATGAACCCAGGACAGAGGGAACCAGGAGAAGTCACAGACTCCATCAGCTGAGAAATGACATCCCGGCATTTTGTGCCATTCTGTTCCTGACAGGGCCGTCACATTGGCCATCCAACCTGGAGGGCAGGGGTTTCCACAGAGATGTGTGACCAGGACTCAGGTGTGCCAGGAGCCACTGTGGGGACGGCCCAGCGCATGGGCACAGACGAGGCCCGTGGACCTGAGCCTAACAGTAATGGGAGCCCCTGGAATCCTGTGTTGGGAGAGGTCAAGGTCAGAATCAGTTCATTACTACCTTCCCACAGGGGCTGGGACACAGGCAGGTGTGGGGTGGCTTTGCCTGGACCCCAGAGCAGATTCAAGCCCCTCTGAGCTGTGTTCCATGACAAGCGCAGCCCCTGGCTCATCCTTGCATTGTCAGCTTGGCACCAGCCTCCTGTGATAGCAGGCACGGAACATTTGGAGAGGTCCCTAACACTAACCTTAAACTGTACCCTAAACCTACCCCGTACCCTAACCCCAACACCTACCAGAACACTAACGCCTAACCCTACCCCTGAACCGAACCCAAACCCTAAAGCGTACCCTAACCCTAACCCGTACCCTAAATGGTAGCCTAACCCTAAACCCTACCCTGTACGGTAAACCGTGCCCTAACCCCTACCCTATCTCTAACCCGTACCCTAACCCGTACCCTAACCCATGCCCTAACCAGTACCCTAACTCTAACCCTAACCCTCGGTCAACGGGAGGAAAGAGGAAATCCCCGGAAGTGTGGGGTTCATGAGACATTTGACCGCCAGTCCTGACAGGAAGATGACACTGTGCCAAATGGACCTGCTGATTTCTCAGAACACTGACATCCTGTGAAATGCTACATCACTGACCCACAGGCTGATGTTCCAAACCTTGGGTCTCCTAGATCCAGAGCAGAGAAGTGCTGTCAGGTGGGGATCAGTAGGTCCTCCGACCTATGGCCTGCACACCTGCTTCCATTTCTGGGACAAGGGGAAACACACACTTGTTTTTAAGTAGTCATTATCTTCATTCTAAAGTAGACCCATGACCTTGACCTTTTTGGAAAAGCGAAATGACTCTTCCAAATGAAGACCTCAACTCATCTGTTCCTCATGCAACCTGAGTGCGACCAGGTTTACCCAGGCTCCAAGCCCCACCTGGAGGATCCTCCTGTACCATCTTGACAGCCCATGACCGGCACCAGCACCCCCGGGGGCACAATGCTGAATTTGGGGGAGGGCTCTGGGCCTTTTGGCCACCACACCTGTGCCTGGGGAAGCGGGAACCGGGAGGATCCTCCCAGATGATCCTCATGGAACCTTAGCAACATCCCTGAGGACATGGGGCACAATGCTGAAGCTTGAGGACGGCTCTGGGGATTCTTGCCACCCACAGCTGTGCCTGGGGGGGCAGCGGGAACCTGGAGGGCCCTCCCAGACAATCCCAACGGACTATTAGCACCATCCCTGGGGAACATGGGGCACAATGCTGAAATTGGGGGATGGCCCTGGGGCTTGTCGCTACCGCACCTGTGCCTAGGGGAGCAGGAACCTGAAGGAACCTCCCAGATCATCATAACAGACCATGACCACCATCGCCCTGAGGACATGGGGCACAATGCTCAGTTGGAGTCCCTTGGTCCTGAAACCAGCAGGAACGGAGCTCAAAGGACAGAGAGGCGCCTCCAGGAGAATTTCCATCCAGGGAAAAGCGGCCCACTGGAGGGCACAGAAGCAGCAACCCCACCGCCCCGCAGGCCATTTGAACAGGATCACCTCCTGCACTTACTTAGCACGTTGTCCGTCTTCGTGTGTGGACCGTGACTGGCCCGCTCAGGGATGGTGCGCTTCCAGAGGAGGGCTAGAAACTTTTCAGTGCTTGCTCGTGGGTCAGAGGACCAAAGCCCAAGGAAGCAGAGGCTATCCTTCTTCCTCTGGGGCTGGGGAAGTCAGCCACCGCCCTGGGGCGGGACAGGGCCCAGGAGTGTGTTCTTTCTGAAGCCACTGCCTTCGGTGGGTGTTGCTTTGCCTAAAAAAGGCCCACTCACCCCAGAGTCAGGAGCAGTGACAGGCTGTCTCCAACCCTAGCCCAGGACCACCACCCGAAACCATCCTGCCTTTGGGAGGACAGGTCTCCTGCAGGAGCCTGGGAGGGGACTGGCCCCTCTCCCACCCCGGGCTCCAGGATGCCCGGGACCTGCAAGAGCTCTTCATCTGAGGAGGAGTCTTGGACAACAAGTGTATCTCGTCAGCCCAGCAAGTGAAATAACCAAAGCCCAAGGCTCAGGTTCTAACAGAAGCAGAATTTCAAAGTACTGTTTGGGGGAAGCCTCCTCCCCTCTTATGTGGCATTGGGGGTCCCCAAGGAAAGCCTTCTTTCGTCTCCTTCCCTCAGAGAGAGGAGCTGACCCCAAGTCCCGCGGTCCCCACCGTGTCCCAGTGCTGAGGAAGAGCCACACGCAGGGGCCTGGTGTCAGGAGTGTGGTCGGCCACTGCTCCTGGGCTCCCAGCCAGTGGTCTGGCGGCTACGTGGAAGAGCTAAATTGATTTTGGGGGAAGGAGTGCTCACTGCCCACACCGCTCACCATCCCCCTCTGCACTCTGCAATCCAGGCTCGGTGCCCGGCTTACGTCCATCACCAGCACTCCACATGTTTCCGCCATGGGAGGGATCATTCAGCCTCACCCCATTGCACAGAAGAGGAAAGCGAGGCCCAGCGAGGAGAGGTTAAATGGCTCCAGTCCCAGAGCTGTTCAGCAGAGAACCTGGAAAGCCAGGCCTCCAGAGCCCCTGCTAGACCAGCCAGAGACTCCCTGAGGTGAAAGTGAGCCGTCCCCTGCCTGACCAGGCACGCAATGGCCCCTGACCTTCATGATGGCCTGTTCTTGACCGTGAAGATGAGCTGGCCGACTAGGAGGTGGAGTTCAGCTGGTGGGACAGGCTGTAGCTACAGGACAGAGTGACACATCTGAGCTAGCAGGGGCCACACTCTGGTCTCCCTCCCGGAGCCAGACCAGGAGCTGGAATCTCGGTGCCCGAGGGGCCGGCACACAACAGGGTCTGCACTGACCAGGGATCCATGGCCCCCAGGGAGAGTCCACTCTGCCCTCTCCCCGCTCCTGCCTGGCCTCACCTCTCCTCACTGTGTCGCTGCAGGACCCGGAACCAGGCCCCATAGGGACGGGGGGACAGTCCGGGCTGATGGTCAGGGTTCCCCAAGGGACCCAGGGTGTTGCCAGGGCACTGGGAAAAGACAAGGTCTGGGTTCCGGTGTCCAACACCACCCTGCGAACTTGGGAGTAGTAAGAGATACCCTCCCCCAAGTCCGGAGGGCTATAGCACAAAAGGCCTCAGCTTACTCTGATGTCACTTGGGCTGCAGAGATGTAGTGTCCCAAGGGTGCCACAGTCTTATAGAAGTGCCTCTCGGCCTTGGATATCCATCCCCGACCCCCTGTGATCCCAGTCTTGGGAAAATGTTTTCTAACCCCTCGAGGTCCTTCTCAGCAGAGGACAGACTCGGGGCTTGGGGGCCTTAGGACCTGGCTACGCAGAAGGTGGAAGAGCACAGGGCCACCAGTCTGAAGACCAAGGTCAGGGCCCTACTTGTTTCAGCCTCAGGGTCCCCATGTGGAAGAGAATCCAGAATCACTGCTCCGGTCAGGTTGAGGAGGCCTTAGGAAGGAATGGGGCACCAGGACCGGAGAGGGAAACGGGGACAAGGGAGGCTTCTGCGGTTTCTCACATCGCCCATGGAACCCACGGGTCTGCTCCTATGAGAGACACAGACACAGAGACAGAGAAGGGGACAGAGAATGAACCCAGGACAGAGGGAACCAGGAGAAGTCACAGACTCCATCAGCTGAGAAATGACATCCCGGCATTTTGTGCCATTCTGTTCCTGACAGGGCCGTCACATTGGCCATCCAACCTGGAGGGCAGGGGTTTCCACAGAGATGTGTGACCAGGACTCAGGTGTGCCAGGAGCCACTGTGGGGACGGCCCAGCGCATGGGCACAGACGAGGCCCGTGGACCTGAGCCTAACAGTAATGGGAGCCCCTGGAATCCTGTGTTGGGAGAGGTCAAGGTCAGAATCAGTTCATTACTACCTTCCCACAGGGGCTGGGACACAGGCAGGTGTGGGGTGGCTTTGCCTGGACCCCAGAGCAGATTCAAGCCCCTCTGAGCTGTGTTCCATGACAAGCGCAGCCCCTGGCTCATCCTTGCATTGTCAGCTTGGCACCAGCCTCCTGTGATAGCAGGCACGGAACATTTGGAGAGGTCCCTAACACTAACCTTAAACTGTACCCTAAACCTACCCCGTACCCTAACCCCAACACCTACCAGAACACTAACGCCTAACCCTACCCCTGAACCGAACCCAAACGCTAAAGCGTACCCTAACCCTAACCCGTACCCTAAATGGTAGCCTAACCCTAAACCCTACCCTGTACGGTAAACCGTGCCCTAACCCCTACCCTATCTCTAACCCGTACCCTAACCCGTACCCTAACCCATGCCCTAACCAGTACCCTAACTCTAACCCTAACCCTCGGTCAACGGGAGGAAAGAGGAAATCCCCGGAAGTGTGGGGTTCATGAGACATTTGACCGCCAGTCCTGACAGGAAGATGACACTGTGCCAAATGGACCTGCTGATTTCTCAGAACACTGACATCCTGTGAAATGCTACATCACTGACCCACAGGCTGATGTTCCAAACCTTGGGTCTCCTAGATCCAGAGCAGAGAAGTGCTGTCAGGTGGGGATCAGTAGGTCCTCCGACCTATGGCCTGCACACCTGCTTCCATTTCTGGGAGAAGGGGAAACACACACTTGTTTTTAAGTAGTCATTATCTTCATTCTAAAGTAGACCCATGACCTTGACCTTTTTGGAAAAGCGAAATGACTCTTCCAAATGAAGACCTCAACTCATCTGTTCCTCATGCAACCTGAGTGCGACCAGGTTTACCCAGGCTCCAAGCCCCACCTGGAGGATCCTCCTGTACCATCTTGACAGCCCATGACCGGCACCAGCACCCCCGGGGGCACAATGCTGAATTTGGGGGAGGGCTCTGGGCCTTTTGGCCACCACACCTGTGCCTGGGGAAGCGGGAACCGGGAGGATCCTCCCAGATGATCCTCATGGAACCTTAGCAACATCCCTGAGGACATGGGGCACAATGCTGAAGCTTGAGGACGGCTCTGGGGTTTCTTGCCACCCACACCTGTGCCTGGGGGGGCAGCGGGGACCTGGAGGGCCCTCCCAGACAATCCCAACGGACTATTAGCACCATCCCTGGGGAACATGGGGCACAATGCTGAAATTGGGGGATGGCCCTGGGGCTTGTCGCTACCGCACCTGTGCCTAGGGGAGCAGGAACCTGAAGGAACCTCCCAGATCATCATAACAGACCATGACCACCATCGCCCTGAGGACATGGGGCACAATGCTCAGTTGGAGTCCCTTGGTCCTGAAACCAGCAGGAACGGAGCTCAAAGGACAGAGAGGCGCCTCCAGGAGAATTTCCATCCAGGGAAAAGCGGCCCACTGGAGGGCACAGAAGCAGCAACCCCACCGACCCGCAGGCCATTTGAACAGGATCACCTCCTGCACTTACTTAGCACGTTGTCCGTCTTCGTGTGTGGACCGTGACTGGCCCGCTCAGGGATGGTGCGCTTCCAGAGGGGGCTAGAAACTTTTCAGTGCTTGCTCGTGGGTCAGAGGACCAAAGCCCAAGGAAGCAGAGGCTATCCTTCTTCCTCTGGGGCTGGGGAAGTCAGCCACCGCCCTGGGGCGCGACAGGGCCCAGGAGTGTGTTCTTTCTGAAGCCACTGCCTTCGGTGGGTGTTGCTTTGCCTAAAAAAGGCCCACTCACCCCAGAGTCAGGAGCAGTGACAGGCTGTCTCCAACCCTAGCCCAGGACCACGACCCGAAACCATCCTGCCTTTGGGAGGACAGGTCTCCTGCAGGAGCCTGGGAGGGGACTGGCCCCTCTCCCACCCCGGGCTCCAGGATGCCCGGGACCTGCAAGAGCTCTTCATCTGAGGAGGAGTCTTGGAGAACAAGTGTATCTCGTCAGCCCAGCAAGTGAAATAACCAAAGCCCAAGGCTCAGGTTCTAACAGAAGCAGAATTTCAAAGTACTGTTTGGGGGAAGCCTCCTCCCCTCTTATGTGGCATTGGGGGTCCCCAAGGAAAGCCTTCTTTCGTCTCCTTCCCTCAGAGAGAGGAGCTGACCCCAAGTCCCGCGGTCCCCACCGTGTCCCAGTGCTGAGGAAGAGCCACACGCAGGGGCCTGGTGTCAGGAGTGTGGTCGGCCACTGCTCCTGGGCTCCCAGCCAGTGGTCTGGCGGCTACGTGGAAGAGCTAAATTGATTTTGGGGGAAGGAGTGCTCACTGCCCACACCGCTCACCATCCCCCTCTGCACTCTGCAATCCAGGCTCGGTGCCCGGCTCACGTCCATCACCAGCACTCCACATGTTTCCGCCATGGGAGGGATCATTCAGCCTCACCCCATTGCACAGAAGAGGAAAGCGAGGCCCAGCGAGGAGAGGTTAAATGGCTCCAGTCCCAGAGCTGTTCAGCAGAGAACCTGGAAAGCCAGGCCTCCAGAGCCCCTGCTAGACCAGCCAGAGACTCCCTGAGGTGAAAGTGAGCCGTCCCCTGCCTGACCAGGCACGCAATGGCCCCTGACCTTCATGATGGCCTGTTCTTGACCGTGAAGATGAGCTGGCCGACTAGGAGGTGGAGTTCAGCTGGTGGGACAGGCTGTAGCTACAGGACAGAGTGACACATCTGAGCTAGCAGGGGCCACACTCTGGTCTCCCTCCCGGAGCCAGACCAGGAGCTGGAATCTCGGTGCCCGAGGGGCCGGCACACAACAGGGTCTGCACTGACCAGGGATCCATGGCCCCCAGGGAGAGTCCACTCTGCCCTCTCCCCGCTCCTGCCTGGCCTCACCTCTCCTCACTGTGTCGCTGCAGGACCCGGAACCAGGCCCCATAGGGACGGGGGGACAGTCCGGGCTGATGGTCAGGGTTCCCCAAGGGACCCAGGGTGTTGCCAGGGCACTGGGAAAAGACAAGGTCTGGGTTCCGGTGTCCAACACCACCCTGCGAACTTGGGAGTAGTAAGAGATACCCTCCCCCAAGTCCGGAGGGCTATAGCACAAAAGGCCTCAGCTTACTCTGATGTCACTTGGGCTGCAGAGATGTAGTGTCCCAAGGGTGCCACAGTCTTATAGAAGTGCCTCTCGGCCTTAGATATCCATCACCGACCCCCTGTGATCCCAGTCTTGGGAAAATGTTTTCTAACCCCTCGAGGTCCTTCTCAGCAGAGGACAGACTCGGGGCTTGGGGGCCTTAGGACCTGGCTACGCAGAAGGTGGAAGAGCACAGGGCCACCAGTCTGAAGACCAAGGTCAGGGCCCTACTTGTTTCAGCCTCAGGGTCCCCATGTGGAAGAGAATCCAGAATCACTGCTCCGGTCAGGTTGAGGAGGCCTTAGGAAGGAATGGGGCACCAGGACCGGAGAGGGAAACGGGGACAAGGGAGGCTTCTGCGGTTTCTCACATCGCCCATGGAACCCACGGGTCTGCTCCTATGAGAGACACAGACACAGAGACAGAGAAGGGGACAGAGAATGAACCCAGGACAGAGGGAACCAGGAGAAGTCACAGACTCCATCAGCTGAGAAATGACATCCCGGCATTTTGTGCCATTCTGTTCCTGACAGGGCCGTCACATTGGCCATCCAACCTGGAGGGCAGGGGTTTCCACAGAGATGTGTGACCAGGACTCAGGTGTGCCAGGAGCCACTGTGGGGACGGCCCAGCGCATGGGCACAGACGAGGCCCGTGGACCTGAGCCTAACAGTAATGGGAGCCCCTGGAATCCTGTGTTGGGAGAGGTCAAGGTCAGAATCAGTTCATTACTACCTTCCCACAGGGGCTGGGACACAGGCAGGTGTGGGGTGGCTTTGCCTGGACCCCAGAGCAGATTCAAGCCCCTCTGAGCTGTGTTCCATGACAAGCGCAGCCCCTGGCTCATCCTTGCATTGTCAGCTTGGCACCAGCCTCCTGTGATAGCAGGCACGGAACATTTGGAGAGGTCCCTAACACTAACCTTAAACTGTACCCTAAACCTACCCCGTACCCTAACCCCAACACCTACCAGAACACTAACGCCTAACCCTACCCCTGAACCGAACCCAAACCCTAAAGCGTACCCTAACCCTAACCCGTACCCTAAATGGTAGCCTAACCCTAAACCCTACCCTGTACGGTAAACCGTGCCCTAACCCCTACCCTATCTCTAACCCGTACCCTAACCCGTACCCTAACCCATGCCCTAACCAGTACCCTAACTCTAACCCTAACCCTCGGTCAACGGGAGGAAAGAGGAAATCCCCGGAAGTGTGGGGTTCATGAGACATTTGACCGCCAGTCCTGACAGGAAGATGACACTGTGCCAAATGGACCTGCTGATTTCTCAGAACACTGACATCCTGTGAAATGCTACATCACTGACCCACAGGCTGATGTTCCAAACCTTGGGTCTCCTAGATCCAGAGCAGAGAAGTGCTGTCAGGTGGGGATCAGTAGGTCCTCCGACCTATGGCCTGCACACCTGCTTCCATTTCTGGGACAAGGGGAAACACACACTTGTTTTTAAGTAGTCATTATCTTCATTCTAAAGTAGACCCATGACCTTGACCTTTTTGGAAAAGCGAAATGACTCTTCCAAATGAAGACCTCAACTCATCTGTTCCTCATGCAACCTGAGTGCGACCAGGTTTACCCAGGCTCCAAGCCCCACCTGGAGGATCCTCCTGTACCATCTTGACAGCCCATGACCGGCACCAGCACCCCCGGGGGCACAATGCTGAATTTGGGGGAGGGCTCTGGGCCTTTTGGCCACCACACCTGTGCCTGGGGAAGCGGGAACCGGGAGGATCCTCCCAGATGATCCTCATGGAACCTTAGCAACATCCCTGAGGACATGGGGCACAATGCTGAAGCTTGAGGACGGCTCTGGGGTTTCTTGCCACCCACACCTGTGCCTGGGGGGGCAGCGGGGACCTGGAGGGCCCTCCCAGACAATCCCAACGGACTATTAGCACCATCCCTGGGGAACATGGGGCACAATGCTGAAATTGGGGGATGGCCCTGGGGCTTGTCGCTACCGCACCTGTGCCTAGGGGAGCAGGAACCTGAAGGAACCTCCCAGATCATCATAACAGACCATGACCACCATCGCCCTGAGGACATGGGGCACAATGCTCAGTTGGAGTCCCTTGGTCCTGAAACCAGCAGGAACGGAGCTCAAAGGACAGAGAGGCGCCTCCAGGAGAATTTCCATCCAGGGAAAAGCGGCCCACTGGAGGGCACAGAAGCAGCAACCCCACCGACCCGCAGGCCATTTGAACAGGATCACCTCCTGCACTTACTTAGCACGTTGTCCGTCTTCGTGTGTGGACCGTGACTGGCCCGCTCAGGGATGGTGCGCTTCCAGAGGAGGGCTAGAAACTTTTCAGTGCTTGCTCGTGGGTCAGAGGACCAAAGCCCAAGGAAGCAGAGGCTATCCTTCTTCCTCTGGGGCTGGGGAAGTCAGCCACCGACCTGGGGCGGGACCGGGCCCAGGAGTGTGTTCTTTCTGAAGCCACTGCCTTCGGTGGGTGTTGCTTTGCCTAAAAAAGGCCCACTCACCCCAGAGTCAGGAGCAGTGACAGGCTGTCTCCAACCCTAGCCCAGGACCACCACCCGAAACCATCCTGCCTTTGGGAGGACAGGTCTCCTGCAGGAGCCTGGGAGGGGACTGGCCCCTCTCCCACCCCGGGCTCCAGGATGCCCGGGACCTGCAAGAGCTCTTCATCTGAGGAGGAGTCTTGGACAACAAGTGTATCTCGTCAGCCCAGCAAGTGAAATAACCAAAGCCCAAGGCTCAGGTTCTAACAGAAGCAGAATTTCAAAGTACTGTTTGGGGGAAGCCTCCTCCCCTCTTATGTGGCATTGGGGGTCCCCAAGGAAAGCCTTCTTTCGTCTCCTTCCCTCAGAGAGAGGAGCTGACCCCAAGTCCCGCGGTCCCCACCGTGTCCCAGTGCTGAGGAAGAGCCACACGCAGGGGCCTGGTGTCAGGAGTGTGGTCGGCCACTGCTCCTGGGCTCCCAGCCAGTGGTCTGGCGGCTACGTGGAAGAGCTAAATTGATTTTGGGGGAAGGAGTGCTCACTGCCCACACCGCTCACCATCCCCCTCTGCACTCTGCAATCCAGGCTCGGTGCCCGGCTCACGTCCATCACCAGCACTCCACATGTTTCCGCCATGGGAGGGATCATTCAGCCTCACCCCATTGCACAGAAGAGGAAAGCGAGGCCCAGCGAGGAGAGGTTAAATGGCTCCAGTCCCAGAGCTGTTCAGCAGAGAACCTGGAAAGCCAGGCCTCCAGAGCCCCTGCTAGACCAGCCAGAGACTCCCTGAGGTGAAAGTGAGCCGTCCCCTGCCTGACCAGGCACGCAATGGCCCCTGACCTTCATGATGGCCTGTTCTTGACCGTGAAGATGAGCTGGCCGACTAGGAGGTGGAGTTCAGCTGGTGGGACAGGCTGTAGCTACAGGACAGAGTGACACATCTGAGCTAGCAGGGGCCACACTCTGGTCTCCCTCCCGGAGCCAGACCAGGAGCTGGAATCTCGGTGCCCGAGGGGCCGGCACACAACAGGGTCTGCACTGACCAGGGATCCATGGCCCCCAGGGAGAGTCCACTCTGCCCTCTCCCCGCTCCTGCCTGGCCTCACCTCTCCTCACTGTGTCGCTGCAGGACCCGGAACCAGGCCCCATAGGGACGGGGGGACAGTCCGGGCTGATGGTCAGGGTTCCCCAAGGGACCCAGGGTGTTGCCAGGGCACTGGGAAAAGACAAGGTCTGGGTTCCGGTGTCCAACACCACCCTGCGAACTTGGGAGTAGTAAGAGATACCCTCCCCCAAGTCCGGAGGGCTATAGCACAAAAGGCCTCAGCTTACTCTGATGTCACTTGGGCTGCAGAGATGTAGTGTCCCAAGGGTGCCACAGTCTTATAGAAGTGCCTCTCGGCCTTGGATATCCATCCCCGACCCCCTGTGATCCCAGTCTTGGGAAAATGTTTTCTAACCCCTCGAGGTCCTTCTCAGCAGAGGACAGACTCGGGGCTTGGGGGCCTTAGGACCTGGCTACGCAGAAGGTGGAAGAGCACAGGGCCACCAGTCTGAAGACCAAGGTCAGGGCCCTTCTTGTTTCAGCCTCAGGGTCCCCATGAGGAAGAGAATCCAGAATCACTGCTCCGGTCAGGTTGAGGAGGCCTTAGGAAGGAATGGGGCACCAGGACCGGAGAGGGAAACGGGGACCAGGGAGGCTTCTGCGGTTTCTCACATCGCCCATGGAACCCACGGGTCTGCTCCTGTGAGAGACACAGACACAGAGACAGAGAAGGGGACAGAGAATGAACCCAGGACAGAGGGAACCAGGAGAAGTCACAGACTCCATCAGCTGAGAAATGACATCCCGGCATTTTGTGCCATTCTGTTCCTGACAGGGCCGTCACATTGGCCATCCAACCTGGAGGGCAGGGGTTTCCACAGAGATGTGTGACCAGGACTCAGGTGTGCCAGGAGCCACTGTGGGGACGGCCCAGCGCATGGGCACAGACGAGGCCCGTGGACCTGAGCCTAACAGTAATGGGAGCCCCTGGAATCCTGTGTTGGGAGAGGTCAAGGTCAGAATCAGTTCATTACTACCTTCCCACAGGGGCTGGGACACAGGCAGGTGTGGGGTGGCTTTGCCTGGACCCCAGAGCAGATTCAAGCCCCTCTGAGCTGTGTTCCATGACAAGCGCAGCCCCTGGCTCATCCTTGCATTGTCAGCTTGGCACCAGCCTCCTGTGATAGCAGGCACGGAACATTTGGAGAGGTCCCTAACACTAACCTTAAACTGTACCCTAAACCTACCCCGTACCCTAACCCCAACACCTACCAGAACACTAACGGCTAACCCTACCCCTGAACCGAACCAAAACCCTAAAGCGTACCCTAACCCTAACCCGTACCCTAAATGGTAGCCTAACCCTAAACCCTACCCTGTACGGTAAACCGTGCCCTAACCCCTACCCTATCTCTAACCCGTACCCTAACCCGTACCCTAACCCATGCCCTAACCAGTACCCTAACTCTAACCCTAACCCTCGGTCAACGGGAGGAAAGAGGAAATCCCCGGAAGTGTGGGGTTCATGAGACATTTGACCGCCAGTCCTGACAGGAAGATGACACTGTGCCAAATGGACCTGCTGATTTCTCAGAACACTGACATCCTGTGAAATGCTACATCACTGACCCACAGGCTGATGTTCCAAACCTTGGGTCTCCTAGATCCAGAGCAGAGAAGTGCTGTCAGGTGGGGATCAGTAGGTCCTCCGACCTATGGCCTGCACACCTGCTTCCATTTCTGGGAGAAGGGGAAACACACACTTGTTTTTAAGTAGTCATTATCTTCATTCTAAAGTAGACCCATGACCTTGACCTTTTTGGAAAAGCGAAATGACTCTTCCAAATGAAGACCTCAACTCATCTGTTCCTCATGCAACCTGAGTGCGACCAGGTTTACCCAGGCTCCAAGCCCCACCTGGAGGATCCTCCTGTACCATCTTGACAGCCCATGACCGGCACCAGCACCCCCGGGGGCACAATGCTGAATTTGGGGGAGGGCTCTGGGCCTTTTGGCCACCACACCTGTGCCTGGGGAAGCGGGAACCGGGAGGATCCTCCCAGATGATCCTCATGGAACCTTAGCAACATCCCTGAGGACATGGGGCACAATGCTGAAGCTTGAGGACGGCTCTGGGGATTCTTGCCACCCACACCTGTGCCTGGGGGGGCAGCGGGAACCTGGAGGGCCCTCCCAGACAATACCAACGGACTATTAGCACCATCCCTGGGGAACATGGGGCACAATGCTGAAATTGGGGGATGGCCCTGGGGCTTGTCGCTACCGCACCTGTGCCTAGGGGAGCAGGAACCTGAAGGAACCTCCCAGATCATCATAACAGACCATGACCACCATCGCCCTGAGGACATGGGGCACAATGCTCAGTTGGAGTCCCTTGGTCCTGAAACCAGCAGGAACGGAGCTCAAAGGACAGAGAGGCGCCTCCCGGAGAATTTCCATCCAGGGAAAAGCGGCCCACTGGAGGGCACAGAAGCAGCAACCCCACCGACCCGCAGGCCATTTGAACAGGATCACCTCCTGCACTTACTTAGCACGTTGTCCGTCTTCGTGTGTGGACCGTGACTGGCCCGCTCAGGGATGGTGCGCTTCCAGAGGAGGGCTAGAAACTTTTCAGTGCTTGCTCGTGGGTCAGAGGACCAAAGCCCAAGGAAGCAGAGGCTATCCTTCTTCCTCTGGGGCTGGGGAAGTCAGCCACCGACCTGGGGCGGGACCGGGCCCAGGAGTGTGTTCTTTCTGAAGCCACTGCCTTCGGTGGGTGTTGCTTTGCCTAAAAAAGGCCCACTCACGCCAGAGTCAGGAGCAGTGACAGGCTGTCTCCAACCCTAGCCCAGGACCACGACCCGAAACCATCCTGCCTTTGGGAGGAGAGGTCTCCTGCAGGAGCCTGGGAGGGGACTGGCCCCTCTCCCACCCCGGTCTCCAGGATGCCCGGGACCTGCAAGGGCTCTTCATCTGAGGAGGAGTCTTGGAGAACAAGTGTATCTCGTCAGCCCAGCAAGTGAAATAACCAAAGCCCAAGGCTCAGGTTCTAACAGAAGCAGAATTTCAAAGTACTGTTTGGGGGAAGCCTCCTCCCCTCTTATGTGGCATTGGGGGTCCCCAAGGAAAGCCTTCTTTCGTCTCCTTCCCTCAGAGAGAGGAGCTGACCCCAAGTCCCGCGGTCCCCACCGTGTCCCAGTGCTGAGGAAGAGCCACACGCAGGGGCCTGGTGTCAGGAGTGTGGTCGGCCACTGCTCCTGGGCTCCCAGCCAGTGGTCTGGCGGCTACGTGGAAGAGCTAAATTGATTTTGGGGGAAGGAGTGCTCACTGCCCACACCGCTCACCATCCCCCTCTGCACTCTGCAATCCAGGCTCGGTGCCCGGCTCACGTCCATCACCAGCACTCCACATGTTTCCGCCATGGGAGGGATCATTCAGGCTCACCCCATTGCACAGAAGAGGAAAGCGAGGCCCAGCGAGGAGAGGTTAAATGGCTCCAGTCCCAGAGCTGTTCAGCAGAGAACCTGGAAAGCCAGGCCTCCAGAGCCCCTGCTAGACCAGCCAGAGACTCCCTGAGGTGAAAGTGAGCCGTCCCCTGCCTGACCAGGCACGCAATGGCCCCTGACCTTCATGATGGCCTGTTCTTGACCGTGAAGATGAGCTGGCCGACTAGGAGGTGGAGTTCAGCTGGTGGGACAGGCTGTAGCTACAGGACAGAGTGACACATCTGAGCTAGCAGGGGCCACACTCTGGTCTCCCTCCCGGAGCCAGACCAGGAGCTGGAATCTCGGTGCCCGAGGGGCCGGCACACAACAGGGTCTGCACTGACCAGGGATCCATGGCCCCCAGGGAGAGTCCACTCTGCCCTCTCCCCGCTCCTGCCTGGCCTCACCTCTCCTCACTGTGTCGCTGCAGGACCCGGAACCAGGCCCCATAGGGACGGGGGGACAGTCCGGGCTGATGGTCAGGGTTCCCCAAGGGACCCAGGGTGTTGCCAGGGCACTGGGAAAAGACAAGGTCTGGGTTCCGGTGTCCAACACCACCCTGCGAACTTGGGAGTAGTAAGAGATACCCTCCCCCAAGTCCGGAGGGCTATAGCACAAAAGGCCTCAGCTTACTCTGATGTCACTTGGGCTGCAGAGATGTAGTGTCCCAAGGGTGCCACAGTCTTATAGAAGTGCCTCTCGGCCTTGGATATCCATCCCCGACCCCCTGTGATCCCAGTCTTGGGAAAATGTTTTCTAACCCCTCGAGGTCCTTCTCAGCAGAGGACAGACTCGGGGCTTGGGGGCCTTAGGACCTGGCTACGCAGAAGGTGGAAGAGCACAGGGCCACCAGTCTGAAGACCAAGGTCAGGGCCCTTCTTGTTTCAGCCTCAGGGTCCCCATGTGGAAGAGAATCCAGAATCACTGCTCCGGTCAGGTTGAGGAGGCCTTAGGAAGGAATGGGGCACCAGGACCGGAGAGGGAAACGGGGACCAGGGAGGCTTCTGCGGTTTCTCACATCGCCCATGGAACCCACGGGTCTGCTCCTGTGAGAGACACAGACACAGAGACAGAGAAGGGGACAGAGAATGAACCCAGGACAGAGGGAACCAGGAGAAGTCACAGACTCCATCAGCTGAGAAATGACATCCCGGCATTTTGTGCCATTCTGTTCCTGACAGGGCCGTCACATTGGCCATCCAACCTGGAGGGCAGGGGTTTCCACAGAGATGTGTGACCAGGACTCAGGTGTGCCAGGAGCCACTGTGGGGACGGCCCAGCGCATGGGCACAGACGAGGCCCGTGGACCTGAGCCTAACAGTAATGGGAGCCCCTGGAATCCTGTGTTGGGAGAGGTCAAGGTCAGAATCAGTTCATTACTACCTTCCCACAGGGGCTGGGACACAGGCAGGTGTGGGGTGGCTTTGCCTGGACCCCAGAGCAGATTCAAGCCCCTCTGAGCTGTGTTCCATGACAAGCGCAGCCCCTGGCTCATCCTTGCATTGTCAGCTTGGCACCAGCCTCCTGTGATAGCAGGCACGGAACATTTGGAGAGGTCCCTAACACTAACCTTAAACTGTACCCTAAACCTACCCCGTACCCTAACCCCAACACCTACCAGAACACTAACGCCTAACCCTACCCCTGAACCGAACCCAAACCCTAAAGCGTACCCTAACCCTAACCCGTACCCTAAATGGTAGCCTAACCCTAAACCCTACCCTGTACGGTAAACCGTGCCCTAACCCCTACCCTATCTCTAACCCGTACCCTAACCCGTACCCTAACCCATGCCCTAACCAGTACCCTAACTCTAACCCTAACCCTCGGTCAACGGGAGGAAAGAGGAAATCCCCGGAAGTGTGGGGTTCATGAGACATTTGACCGCCAGTCCTGACAGGAAGATGACACTGTGCCAAATGGACCTGCTGATTTCTCAGAACACTGACATCCTGTGAAATGCTACATCACTGACCCACAGGCTGATGTTCCAAACCTTGGGTCTCCTAGATCCAGAGCAGAGAAGTGCTGTCAGGTGGGGATCAGTAGGTCCTCCGACCTATGGCCTGCACACCTGCTTCCATTTCTGGGAGAAGGGGAAACACACACTTGTTTCTAAGTAGTCATTATCTTCATTCTAAAGTAGACCCATGACCTTGACCTTTTTGGAAAAGCGAAATGACTCTTCCAAATGAAGACCTCAACTCATCTGTTCCTCATGCAACCTGAGTGCGACCAGGTTTACCCAGGCTCCAAGCCCCACCTGGAGGATCCTCCTGTACCATCTTGACAGCCCATGACCGGCACCAGCACCCCCGGGGGCACAATGCTGAATTTGGGGGAGGGCTCTGGGCCTTTTGGCCACCACACCTGTGCCTGGGGAAGCGGGAACCGGGAGGATCCTCCCAGATGATCCTCATGGAACCTTAGCAACATCCCTGAGGACATGGGGCACAATGCTGAAGCTTGAGGACGGCTCTGGGGATTCTTGCCACCCACACCTGTGCCTGGGGGTCAGCGGGAACCTGGAGGGCCCTCCCAGACAATCCCAACGGACTATTAGCACCATCCCTGGGGAACATGGGGCACAATGCTGAAATTGGGGGATGGCCCTGGGGCTTGTCGCTACCGCACCTGTGCCTAGGGGAGCAGGAACCTGAAGGAACCTCCCAGATCATCATAACAGACCATGACCACCATCGCCCTGAGGACATGGGGCACAATGCTCAGTTGGAGTCCCTTGGTCCTGAAACCAGCAGGAACGGAGCTCAAAGGCAGAGAGGCGCCTCCCGGAGAATTTCCATCCAGGGAAAAGCGGCCCACTGGAGGGCACAGAAGCAGCAACCCCACCGACCCGCAGGCCATTTGAACAGGATCACCTCCTGCACTTACTTAGCACGTTGTCCGTCTTCGTGTGTGGACCGTGACTGGCCCGCTCAGGGATGGTGCGCTTCCAGAGGGGGGCTAGAAACTTTTCAGTGCTTGCTCGTGGGTCAGAGGACCAAAGCCCAAGGAAGCAGAGGCTATCCTTCTTCCTCTGGGGCTGGGGAAGTCAGCCACCGACCTGGGGCGGGACCGGGCCCAGGAGTGTGTTCTTTCTGAAGCCACTGCCTTCGGTGGGTGTTGCTTTGCCTAAAAAAGGCCCACTCACGCCAGAGTCAGGAGCAGTGACAGGCTGTCTCCAACCCTAGCCCAGGACCACGACCCGAAACCATCCTGCCTTTGGGAGGACAGGTCTCCTGCAGGAGCCTGGGAGGGGACTGGCCCCTCTCCCACCCCGGGCTCCAGGATGCCCGGGACCTGCAAGGGGTCTTCATCTGAGGAGGAGTCTTGGAGAACAAGTGTATCTCGTCAGCCCAGCAAGTGAAATAACCAAAGCCCAAGGCTCAGGTTCTAACAGAAGCAGAATTTCAAAGTACTGTTTGGGGGAAGCCTCCTCCCCTCTTATGTGGCATTGGGGGTCCCCAAGGAAAGCCTTCTTTCGTCTCCTTCCCTCAGAGAGAGGAGCTGACCCCAAGTCCCGCGGTCCCCACCGTGTCCCAGTGCTGAGGAAGAGCCACACGCAGGGGCCTGGTGTCAGGAGTGTGGTCGGCCACTGCTCCTGGGCTCCCAGCCAGTGGTCTGGCGGCTACGTGGAAGAGCTAAATTGATTTTGGGGGAAGGAGTGCTCACTGCCCACACCGCTCACCATCCCCCTCTGCACTCTGCAATCCAGGCTCGGTGCCCGGCTTACGTCCATCACCAGCACTCCACATGTTTCCGCCATGGGAGGGATCATTCAGCCTCACCCCATTGCACAGAAGAGGAAAGCGAGGCCCAGCGAGGAGAGGTTAAATGGCTCCAGTCCCAGAGCTGTTCAGCAGAGAACCTGGAAAGCCAGGCCTCCAGAGCCCCTGCTAGACCAGCCAGAGACTCCCTGAGGTGAAAGTGAGCCGTCCCCTGCCTGACCAGGCACGCAATGGCCCCTGACCTTCATGATGGCCTGTTCTTGACCGTGAAGATGAGCTGGCCGACTAGGAGGTGGAGTTCAGCTGGTGGGACAGGCTGTAGCTACAGGACAGAGTGACACATCTGAGCTAGCAGGGGCCACACTCTGGTCTCCCTCCCGGAGCCAGACCAGGAGCTGGAATCTCGGTGCCCGAGGGGCCGGCACACAACAGGGTCTGCACTGACCAGGGATCCATGGCCCCCAGGGAGAGTCCACTCTGCCCTCTCCCCGCTCCTGCCTGGCCTCACCTCTCCTCACTGTGTCGCTGCAGGACCCGGAACCAGGCCCCATAGGGACGGGGGGACAGTCCGGGCTGATGGTCAGGGTTCCCCAAGGGACCCAGGGTGTTGCCAGGGCACTGGGAAAAGACAAGGTCTGGGTTCCGGTGTCCAACACCACCCTGCGAACTTGGGAGTAGTAAGAGATACCCTCCCCCAAGTCCGGAGGGCTATAGCACAAAAGGCCTCAGCTTACTCTGATGTCACTTGGGCTGCAGAGATGTAGTGTCCCAAGGGTGCCACAGTCTTATAGAAGTGCCTCTCGGCCTTGGATATCCATCCCCGACCCCCTGTGATCCCAGTCTTGGGAAAATGTTTTCTAACCCCTCGAGGTCCTTCTCAGCAGAGGACAGACTCGGGGCTTGGGGGCCTTAGGACCTGGCTACGCAGAAGGTGGAAGAGCACAGGGCCACCAGTCTGAAGACCAAGGTCAGGGCCCTACTTGTTTCAGCCTCAGGGTCCCCATGTGGAAGAGAATCCAGAATCACTGCTCCGGTCAGGTTGAGGAGGCCTTAGGAAGGAATGGGGCACCAGGACCGGAGAGGGAAACGGGGACAAGGGAGGCTTCTGCGGTTTCTCACATCGCCCATGGAACCCACGGGTCTGCTCCTCTGAGAGACACAGACACAGAGACAGAGAAGGGGACAGAGAATGAACCCAGGACAGAGGGAACCAGGAGAAGTCACAGACTCCATCAGCTGAGAAATGACATCCCGGCATTTTGTGCCATTCTGTTCCTGACAGGGCCGTCACATTGGCCATCCAACCTGGAGGGCAGGGGTTTCCACAGAGATGTGTGACCAGGACTCAGGTGTGCCAGGAGCCACTGTGGGGACGGCCCAGCGCATGGGCACAGACGAGGCCCGTGGACCTGAGCCTAACAGTAATGGGAGCCCCTGGAATCCTGTGTTGGGAGAGGTCAAGGTCAGAATCAGTTCATTACTACCTTCCCACAGGGGCTGGGACACAGGCAGGTGTGGGGTGGCTTTGCCTGGACCCCAGAGCAGATTCAAGCCCCTCTGAGCTGTGTTCCATGACAAGCGCAGCCCCTGGCTCATCCTTGCATTGTCAGCTTGGCACCAGCCTCCTGTGATAGCAGGCACGGAACATTTGGAGAGGTCCCTAACACTAACCTTAAACTGTACCCTAAACCTACCCCGTACCCTAACCCCAACACCTACCAGAACACTAACGCCTAACCCTACCCCTGAACCGAACCCAAACCCTAAAGCGTACCCTAACCCTAACCCGTACCCTAAATGGTAGCCTAACCCTAAACCCTACCCTGTACGGTAAACCGTGCCCTAACCCCTACCCTATCTCTAACCCGTACCCTAACCCGTACCCTAACCCATGCCCTAACCAGTACCCTAACTCTAACCCTAACCCTCGGTCAACGGGAGGAAAGAGGAAATCCCCGGAAGTGTGGGGTTCATGAGACATTTGACCGCCAGTCCTGACAGGAAGATGACACTGTGCCAAATGGACCTGCTGATTTCTCAGAACACTGACATCCTGTGAAATGCTACATCACTGACCCACAGGCTGATGTTCCAAACCTTGGGTCTCCTAGATCCAGAGCAGAGAAGTGCTGTCAGGTGGGGATCAGTAGGTCCTCCGACCTATGGCCTGCACACCTGCTTCCATTTCTGGGAGAAGGGGAAACACACACTTGTTTTTAAGTAGTCATTATCTTCATTCTAAAGTAGACCCATGACCTTGACCTTTTTGGAAAAGCGAAATGACTCTTCCAAATGAAGACCTCAACTCATCTGTTCCTCATGCAACCTGAGTGCGACCAGGTTTACCCAGGCTCCAAGCCCCACCTGGAGGATCCTCCTGTACCATCTTGACAGCCCATGACCGGCACCAGCACCCCCGGGGGCACAATGCTGAATTTGGGGGAGGGCTCTGGGCCTTTTGGCCACCACACCTGTGCCTGGGGAAGCGGGAACCGGGAGGATCCTCCCAGATGATCCTCATGGAACCTTAGCAACATCCCTGAGGACATGGGGCACAATGCTGAAGCTTGAGGACGGCTCTGGGGATTCTTGCCACCCACACCTGTGCCTGGGGGGGCAGCGGGAACCTGGAGGGCCCTCCCAGACAATACCAACGGACTATTAGCACCATCCCTGGGGAACATGGGGCACAATGCTGAAATTGGGGGATGGCCCTGGGGCTTGTCGCTACCGCACCTGTGCCTAGGGGAGCAGGAACCTGAAGGAACCTCCCAGATCATCATAACAGACCATGACCACCATCGCCCTGAGGACATGGGGCACAATGCTCAGTTGGAGTCCCTTGGTCCTGAAACCAGCAGGAACGGAGCTCAAAGGACAGAGAGGCGCCTCCCGGAGAATTTCCATCCAGGGAAAAGCGGCCCACTGGAGGGCACAGAAGCAGCAACCCCACCGACCCGCAGGCCATTTGAACAGGATCACCTCCTGCACTTACTTAGCACGTTGTCCGTCTTCGTGTGTGGACCGTGACTGGCCCGCTCAGGGATGGTGCGCTTCCAGAGGAGGGCTAGAAACTTTTCAGTGCTTGCTCGTGGGTCAGAGGACCAAAGCCCAAGGAAGCAGAGGCTATCCTTCTTCCTCTGGGGCTGGGGAAGTCAGCCACCGACCTGGGGCGGGACCGGGCCCAGGAGTGTGTTCTTTCTGAAGCCACTGCCTTCGGTGGGTGTTGCTTTGCCTAAAAAAGGCCCACTCACGCCAGAGTCAGGAGCAGTGACAGGCTGTCTCCAACCCTAGCCCAGGACCACGACCCGAAACCATCCTGCCTTTGGGAGGACAGGTCTCCTGCAGGAGCCTGGGAGGGGACTGGCCCCTCTCCCACCCCGGGCTCCAGGATGCCCGGGACCTGCAAGAGCTCTTCATCTGAGGAGGAGTCTTGGAGAACAAGTGTATCTCGTCAGCCCAGCAAGTGAAATAACCAAAGCCCAAGGCTCAGGTTCTAACAGAAGCAGAATTTCAAAGTACTGTTTGGGGGAAGCCTCCTCCCCTCTTATGTGGCATTGGGGGTCCCCAAGGAAAGCCTTCTTTCGTCTCCTTCCCTCAGAGAGAGGAGCTGACCCCAAGTCCCGCGGTCCCCACCGTGTCCCAGTGCTGAGGAAGAGCCACACGCAGGGGCCTGGTGTCAGGAGTGTGGTCGGCCACTGCTCCTGGGCTCCCAGCCAGTGGTCTGGCGGCTACGTGGAAGAGCTAAATTGATTTTGGGGGAAGGAGTGCTCACTGCCCACACCGCTCACCATCCCCCTCTGCACTCTGCAATCCAGGCTCGGTGCCCGGCTTACGTCCATCACCAGCACTCCACATGTTTCCGCCATGGGAGGGATCATTCAGGCTCACCCCATTGCACAGAAGAGGAAAGCGAGGCCCAGCGAGGAGAGGTTAAATGGCTCCAGTCCCAGAGCTGTTCAGCAGAGAACCTGGAAAGCCAGGCCTCCAGAGCCCCTGCTAGACCAGCCAGAGACTCCCTGAGGTGAAAGTGAGCCGTCCCCTGCCTGACCAGGCACGCAATGGCCCCTGACCTTCATGATGGCCTGTTCTTGACCGTGAAGATGAGCTGGCCGACTAGGAGGTGGAGTTCAGCTGGTGGGACAGGCTGTAGCTACAGGACAGAGTGACACATCTGAGCTAGCAGGGGCCACACTCTGGTCTCCCTCCCGGAGCCAGACCAGGAGCTGGAATCTCGGTGCCCGAGGGGCCGGCACACAACAGGGTCTGCACTGACCAGGGATCCATGGCCCCCAGGGAGAGTCCACTCTGCCCTCTCCCCGCTCCTGCCTGGCCTCACCTCTCCTCACTGTGTCGCTGCAGGACCCGGAACCAGGCCCCATAGGGACGGGGGGACAGTCCGGGCTGATGGTCAGGGTTCCCCAAGGGACCCAGGGTGTTGCCAGGGCACTGGGAAAAGACAAGGTCTGGGTTCCGGTGTCCAACACCACCCTGC
Source organism: Eumetopias jubatus (assembly GCF_037043125.1). Taxonomy (NCBI): domain Eukaryota; kingdom Metazoa; phylum Chordata; class Mammalia; order Carnivora; family Otariidae; genus Eumetopias; species Eumetopias jubatus. The sequence goes on from NW_028274856.1 coordinate 1,028,061, forward strand.
GAACTTGGGAGTAGTAAGAGATACCCTCCCCCAAGTCCGGAGGGCTATAGCACAAAAGGCCTCAGCTTACTCTGATGTCACTTGGGCTGCAGAGATGTAGTGTCCCAAGGGTGCCACAGTCTTATAGAAGTGCCTCTCGGCCTTGGATATCCATCCCCGACCCCCTGTGATCCCAGTCTTGGGAAAATGTTTTCTAACCCCTCGAGGTCCTTCTCAGCAGAGGACAGACTCGGGGCTTGGGGGCCTTAGGACCTGGCTACGCAGAAGGTGGAAGAGCACAGGGCCACCAGTCTGAAGACCAAGGTCAGGGCCCTACTTGTTTCAGCCTCAGGGTCCCCATGTGGAAGAGAATCCAGAATCACTGCTCCGGTCAGGTTGAGGAGGCCTTAGGAAGGAATGGGGCACCAGGACCGGAGAGGGAAACGGGGACCAGGGAGGCTTCTGCGGTTTCTCACATCGCCCATGGAACCCACGGGTCTGCTCCTGTGAGAGACACAGACACAGAGACAGAGAAGGGGACAGAGAATGAACCCAGGACAGAGGGAACCAGGAGAAGTCACAGACTCCATCAGCTGAGAAATGACATCCCGGCATTTTGTGCCATTCTGTTCCTGACAGGGCCGTCACATTGGCCATCCAACCTGGAGGGCAGGGGTTTCCACAGAGATGTGTGACCAGGACTCAGGTGTGCCAGGAGCCACTGTGGGGACGGCCCAGCGCATGGGCACAGACGAGGCCCGTGGACCTGAGCCTAACAGTAATGGGAGCCCCTGGAATCCTGTGTTGGGAGAGGTCAAGGTCAGAATCAGTTCATTACTACCTTCCCACAGGGGCTGGGACACAGGCAGGTGTGGGGTGGCTTTGCCTGGACCCCAGAGCAGATTCAAGCCCCTCTGAGCTGTGTTCCATGACAAGCGCAGCCCCTGGCTCATCCTTGCATTGTCAGCTTGGCACCAGCCTCCTGTGATAGCAGGCACGGAACATTTGGAGAGGTCCCTAACACTAACCTTAAACTGTACCCTAAACCTACCCCGTACCCTAACCCCAACACCTACCAGAACACTAACGCCTAACCCTACCCCTGAACCGAACCCAAACCCTAAAGCGTACCCTAACCCTAACCCGTACCCTAAATGGTAGCCTAACCCTAAACCCTACCCTGTATGGTAAACCGTGCCCTAACCCCTACCCTATCTCTAACCCGTACCCTAACCCGTACCCTAACCCATGCCCTAACCAGTACCCTAACTCTAACCCTAACCCTCGGTCAACGGGAGGAAAGAGGAAATCCCCGGAAGTGTGGGGTTCATGAGACATTTGACCGCCAGTCCTGACAGGAAGATGACACTGTGCCAAATGGACCTGCTGATTTCTCAGAACACTGACATCCTGTGAAATGCTACATCACTGACCCACAGGCTGATGTTCCAAACCTTGGGTCTCCTAGATCCAGAGCAGAGAAGTGCTGTCAGGTGGGGATCAGTAGGTCCTCCGACCTATGGCCTGCACACCTGCTTCCATTTCTGGGACAAGGGGAAACACACACTTGTTTTTAAGTAGTCATTATCTTCATTCTAAAGTAGACCCATGACTTTGACCTTTTTGGAAAAGCGAAATGACTCTTCCAAATGAAGACCTCAACTCATCTGTTCCTCATGCAACCTGAGTGCGACCAGGTTTACCCAGGCTCCAAGCCCCACCTGGAGGATCCTCCTGTACCATCTTGACAGCCCATGACCGGCACCAGCACCCCCGGGGGCACAATGCTGAATTTGGGGGAGGGCTCTGGGCCTTTTGGCCACCACACCTGTGCCTGGGGAAGCGGGAACCGGGAGGATCCTCCCAGATGATCCTCATGGAACCTTAGCAACATCCCTGAGGACATGGGGCACAATGCTGAAGCTTGAGGACGGCTCTGGGGTTTCTTGCCACCCACACCTGTGCCTGGGGGGGCAGCGGGGACCTGGAGGGCCCTCCCAGACAATCCCAACGGACTATTAGCACCATCCCTGGGGAACATGGGGCACAATGCTGAAATTGGGGGATGGCCCTGGGGCTTGTCGCTACCGCACCTGTGCCTAGGGGAGCAGGAACCTGAAGGAACCTCCCAGATCATCATAACAGACCATGACCACCATCGCCCTGAGGACATGGGGCACAATGCTCAGTTGGAGTCCCTTGGTCCTGAAACCAGCAGGAACGGAGCTCAAAGGACAGAGAGGCGCCTCCAGGAGAATTTCCATCCAGGGAAAAGCGGCCCACTGGAGGGCACAGAAGCAGCAACCCCACCGACCCGCAGGCCATTTGAACAGGATCACCTCCTGCACTTACTTAGCACGTTGTCCGTCTTCGTGTGTGGACCGTGACTGGCCCGCTCAGGGATGGTGCGCTTCCAGAGGAGGGCTAGAAACTTTTCAGTGCTTGCTCGTGGGTCAGAGGACCAAAGCCCAAGGAAGCAGAGGCTATCCTTCTTCCTCTGGGGCTGGGGAAGTCAGCCACCGACCTGGGGCGGGACCGGGCCCAGGAGTGTGTTCTTTCTGAAGCCACTGCCTTCGGTGGGTGTCGCTTTGCCTAAAAAAGGCCCACTCACCCCAGAGTCAGGAGCAGTGACAGGCTGTCTCCAACCCTAGCCCAGGACCACCACCCGAAACCATCCTGCCTTTGGGAGGACAGGTCTCCTGCAGGAGCCTGGGAGGGGACTGGCCCCTCTCCCACCCCGGGCTCCAGGATGCCCGGGACCTGCAAGAGCTCTTCATCTGAGGAGGAGTCTTGGACAACAAGTGTATCTCGTCAGCCCAGCAAGTGAAATAACCAAAGCCCAAGGCTCAGGTTCTAACAGAAGCAGAATTTCAAAGTACTGTTTGGGGGAAGCCTCCTCCCCTCTTATGTGGCATTGGGGGTCCCCAAGGAAAGCCTTCTTTCGTCTCCTTCCCTCAGAGAGAGGAGCTGACCCCAAGTCCCGCGGTCCCCACCGTGTCCCAGTGCTGAGGAAGAGCCACACGCAGGGGCCTGGTGTCAGGAGTGTGGTCGGCCACTGCTCCTGGGCTCCCAGCCAGTGGTCTGGCGGCTACGTGGAAGAGCTAAATTGATTTTGGGGGAAGGAGTGCTCACTGCCCACACCGCTCACCATCCCCCTCTGCACTCTGCAATCCAGGCTCGGTGCCCGGCTCACGTCCATCACCAGCACTCCACATGTTTCCGCCATGGGAGGGATCATTCAGCCTCACCCCATTGCACAGAAGAGGAAAGCGAGGCCCAGCGAGGAGAGGTTAAATGGCTCCAGTCCCAGAGCTGTTCAGCAGAGAACCTGGAAAGCCAGGCCTCCAGAGCCCCTGCTAGACCAGCCAGAGACTCCCTGAGGTGAAAGTGAGCCGTCCCCTGCCTGACCAGGCACGCAATGGCCCCTGACCTTCATGATGGCCTGTTCTTGACCGTGAAGATGAGCTGGCCGACTAGGAGGTGGAGTTCAGCTGGTGGGACAGGCTGTAGCTACAGGACAGAGTGACACATCTGAGCTAGCAGGGGCCACACTCTGGTCTCCCTCCCGGAGCCAGACCAGGAGCTGGAATCTCGGTGCCCGAGGGGCCGGCACACAACAGGGTCTGCACTGACCAGGGATCCATGGCCCCCAGGGAGAGTCCACTCTGCCCTCTCCCCGCTCCTGCCTGGCCTCACCTCTCCTCACTGTGTCGCTGCAGGACCCGGAACCAGGCCCCATAGGGACGGGGGGACAGTCCGGGCTGATGGTCAGGGTTCCCCAAGGGACCCAGGGTGTTGCCAGGGCACTGGGAAAAGACAAGGTCTGGGTTCCGGTGTCCAACACCACCCTGCGAACTTGGGAGTAGTAAGAGATACCCTCCCCCAAGTCCGGAGGGCTATAGCACAAAAGGCCTCAGCTTACTCTGATGTCACTTGGGCTGCAGAGATGTAGTGTCCCAAGGGTGCCACAGTCTTATAGAAGTGCCTCTCGGCCTTGGATATCCATCCCCGACCCCCTGTGATCCCAGTCTTGGGAAAATGTTTTCTAACCCCTCGAGGTCCTTCTCAGCAGAGGACAGACTCGGGGCTTGGGGGCCTTAGGACCTGGCTACGCAGAAGGTGGAAGAGCACAGGGCCACCAGTCTGAAGACCAAGGTCAGGGCCCTTCTTGTTTCAGCCTCAGGGTCCCCATGTGGAAGAGAATCCAGAATCACTGCTCCGGTCAGGTTGAGGAGGCCTTAGGAAGGAATGGGGCACCAGGACCGGAGAGGGAAACGGGGACCAGGGAGGCTTCTGCGGTTTCTCACATCGCCCATGGAACCCACGGGTCTGCTCCTGTGAGAGACACAGACACAGAGACAGAGAAGGGGACAGAGAATGAACCCAGGACAGAGGGAACCAGGAGAAGTCACAGACTCCATCAGCTGAGAAATGACATCCCGGCATTTTGTGCCATTCTGTTCCTGACAGGGCCGTCACATTGGCCATCCAACCTGGAGGGCAGGGGTTTCCACAGAGATGTGTGACCAGGACTCAGGTGTGCCAGGAGCCACTGTGGGGACGGCCCAGCGCATGGGCACAGACGAGGCCCGTGGACCTGAGCCTAACAGTAATGGGAGCCCCTGGAATCCTGTGTTGGGAGAGGTCAAGGTCAGAATCAGTTCATTACTACCTTCCCACAGGGGCTGGGACACAGGCAGGTGTGGGGTGGCTTTGCCTGGACCCCAGAGCAGATTCAAGCCCCTCTGAGCTGTGTTCCATGACAAGCGCAGCCCCTGGCTCATCCTTGCATTGTCAGCTTGGCACCAGCCTCCTGTGATAGCAGGCACGGAACATTTGGAGAGGTCCCTAACACTAAACTTAAACTGTACCCTAAACCTACCCCGTACCCTAACCCCAACACCTACCAGAACACTAACGCCTAACCCTACCCCTGAACCGAACCCAAACCCTAAAGCGTACCCTAACCCTAACCCGTACCCTAAATGGTAGCCTAACCCTAAACCCTACCCTGTACGGTAAACCGTGCCCTAACCCCTACCCTATCTCTAACCCGTACCCTAACCCGTACCCTAACCCATGCCCTAACCAGTACCCTAACTCTAACCCTAACCCTCGGTCAACGGGAGGAAAGAGGAAATCCCCGGAAGTGTGGGGTTCATGAGACATTTGACCGCCAGTCCTGACAGGAAGATGACACTGTGCCAAATGGACCTGCTGATTTCTCAGAACACTGACATCCTGTGAAATGCTACATCACTGACCCACAGGCTGATGTTCCAAACCTTGGGTCTCCTAGATCCAGAGCAGAGAAGTGCTGTCAGGTGGGGATCAGTAGGTCCTCCGACCTATGGCCTGCACACCTGCTTCCATTTCTGGGAGAAGGGGAAACACACACTTGTTTTTAAGTAGTCATTATCTTCATTCTAAAGTAGACCCATGACCTTGACCTTTTTGGAAAAGCGAAATGACTCTTCCAAATGAAGACCTCAACTCATCTGTTCCTCATGCAACCTGAGTGCGACCAGGTTTACCCAGGCTCCAAGCCCCACCTGGAGGATCCTCCTGTACCATCTTGACAGCCCATGACCGGCACCAGCACCCCCGGGGGCACAATGCTGAATTTGGGGGAGGGCTCAGGGCCTTTTGGCCACCACACCTGTGCCTGGGGAAGCGGGAACCGGGAGGATCCTCCCAGATGATCCTCATGGAACCTTAGCAACATCCCTGAGGACATGGGGCACAATGCTGAAGCTTGAGGACGGATCTGGGGATTCTTGCCACCCACACCTGTGCCTGGGGGGGCAGCGGGTACCTGGAGGGCCCTCCCAGACAATACCAACGGACTATTAGCACCATCCCTGGGGAACATGGGGCACAATGCTGAAATTGGGGGATGGCCCTTGGGCTTGTCGCTACCGCACCTGTGCCTAGGGGAGCAGGAACCTGAAGGAACCTCCCAGATCATCATAACAGACCATGACCACCATCGCCCTGAGGACATGGGGCACAATGCTCAGTTGGAGTCCCTTGGTCCTGAAACCAGCAGGAACGGATCTCAAAGGACAGAGAGGCGCCTCCCGGAGAATTTCCATCCAGGGAAAAGCGGCCCACTGGAGGGCACAGAAGCAGCAACCCCACCGACCCGCAGGCCATTTGAACAGGATCACCTCCTGCACTTACTTAGCACGTTGTCCGTCTTCGTGTGTGGACCGTGACTGGCCCGCTCAGGGATGGTGCGCTTCCAGAGGAGGGCTAGAAACTTTTCAGTGCTTGCTCGTGGGTCAGAGGACCAAAGCCCAAGGAAGCAGAGGCTATCCTTCTTCCTCTGGGGCTGGGGAAGTCAGCCACCGACCTGGGGCGGGACCGGGCCCAGGAGTGTGTTCTTTCTGAAGCCACTGCCTTCGGTGGGTGTTGCTTTGCCTAAAAAAGGCCCACTCACGCCAGAGTCAGGAGCAGTGACAGGCTGTCTCCAACCCTAGCCCAGGACCACGACCCGAAACCATCCTGCCTTTGGGAGGAGAGGTCTCCTGCAGGAGCCTGGGAGGGGACTGGCCCCTCTCCCACCCCGGGCTCCAGGATGCCCGGGACCTGCAAGGGCTCTTCATCTGAGGAGGAGTCTTGGAGAACAAGTGTATCTCGTCAGCCCAGCAAGTGAAATAACCAAAGCCCAAGGCTCAGGTTCTAACAGAAGCAGAATTTCAAAGTACTGTTTGGGGGAAGCCTCCTCCCCTCTTATGTGGCATTGGGGGTCCCCAAGGAAAGCCTTCTTTCGTCTCCTTCCCTCAGAGAGAGGAGCTGACCCCAAGTCCCGCGGTCCCCACCGTGTCCCAGTGCTGAGGAAGAGCCACACGCAGGGGCCTGGTGTCAGGAGTGTGGTCGGCCACTGCTCCTGGGCTCCCAGCCAGTGGTCTGGCGGCTACGTGGAAGAGCTAAATTGATTTTGGGGGAAGGAGTGCTCACTGCCCACACCGCTCACCATCCCCCTCTGCACTCTGCAATCCAGGCTCGGTGCCCGGCTCACGTCCATCACCAGCACTCCACATGTTTCCGCCATGGGAGGGATCATTCAGCCTCACCCCATTGCACAGAAGAGGAAAGCGAGGCCCAGCGAGGAGAGGTTAAATGGCTCCAGTCCCAGAGCTGTTCAGCAGAGAACCTGGAAAGCCAGGCCTCCAGAGCCCCTGCTAGACCAGCCAGAGACTCCCTGAGGTGAAAGTGAGCCGTCCCCTGCCTGACCAGGCACGCAATGGCCCCTGACCTTCATGATGGCCTGTTCTTGACCGTGAAGATGAGCTGGCCGACTAGGAGGTGGAGTTCAGCTGGTGGGACAGGCTGTAGCTACAGGACAGAGTGACACATCTGAGCTAGCAGGGGCCACACTCTGGTCTCCCTCCCGGAGCCAGACCAGGAGCTGGAATCTCGGTGCCCGAGGGGCCGGCACACAACAGGGTCTGCACTGACCAGGGATCCATGGCCCCCAGGGAGAGTCCACTCTGCCCTCTCCCCGCTCCTGCCTGGCCTCACCTCTCCTCACTGTGTCGCTGCAGGACCCGGAACCAGGCCCCATAGGGACGGGGGGACAGTCCGGGCTGATGGTCAGGGTTCCCCAAGGGACCCAGGGTGTTGCCAGGGCACTGGGAAAAGACAAGGTCTGGGTTCCGGTGTCCAACACCACCCTGCGAACTTGGGAGTAGTAAGAGATACCCTCCCCCAAGTCCGGAGGGCTATAGCACAAAAGGCCTCAGCTTACTCTGATGTCACTTGGGCTGCAGAGATGTAGTGTCCCAAGGGTGCCACAGTCTTATAAAGTGCCTCTCGGCCTTGGATATCCATCCCCGACCCCCTGTGATCCCAGTCTTGGGAAAATGTTTTCTAACCCCTCGAGGTCCTTCTCAGCAGAGGACAGACTCGGGGCTTGGGGGCCTTAGGACCTGGCTACGCAGAAGGTGGAAGAGCACAGGGCCACCAGTCTGAAGACCAAGGTCAGGGCCCTTCTTGTTTCAGCCTCAGGGTCCCCATGTGGAAGAGAATCCAGAATCACTGCTCCGGTCAGGTTGAGGAGGCCTTAGGAAGGAATGGGGCACCAGGACCGGAGAGGGAAACGGGGACCAGGGAGGCTTCTGCGGTTTCTCACATCGCCCATGGAACCCACGGGTCTGCTCCTGTGAGAGACACAGACACAGAGACAGAGAAGGGGACAGAGAATGAACCCAGGACAGAGGGAACCAGGAGAAGTCACAGACTCCATCAGCTGAGAAATGACATCCCGGCATTTTGTGCCATTCTGTTCCTGACAGGGCCGTCACATTGGCCATCCAACCTGGAGGGCAGGGGTTTCCACAGAGATGTGTGACCAGGACTCAGGTGTGCCAGGAGCCACTGTGGGGACGGCCCAGCGCATGGGCACAGACGAGGCCCGTGGACCTGAGCCTAACAGTAATGGGAGCCCCTGGAATCCTGTGTTGGGAGAGGTCAAGGTCAGAATCAGTTCATTACTACCTTCCCACAGGGGCTGGGACACAGGCAGGTGTGGGGTGGCTTTGCCTGGACCCCAGAGCAGATTCAAGCCCCTCTGAGCTGTGTTCCATGACAAGCGCAGCCCCTGGCTCATCCTTGCATTGTCAGCTTGGCACCAGCCTCCTGTGATAGCAGGCACGGAACATTTGGAGAGGTCCCTAACACTAACCTTAAACTGTACCCTAAACCTACCCCGTACCCTAACCCCAACACCTACCAGAACACTAACGCCTAACCCTACCCCTGAACCGAACCCAAACCCTAAAGCGTACCCTAACCCTAACCCGTACCCTAAATGGTAGCCTAACCCTAAACCCTACCCTGTACGGTAAACCGTGCCCTAACCCCTACCCTATCTCTAACCCGTACCCTAACCCGTACCCTAACCCATGCCCTAACCAGTACCCTAACTCTAACCCTAACCCTCGGTCAACGGGAGGAAAGAGGAAATCCACGGAAGTGTGGGGTTCATGAGACATTTGACCGCCAGTCCTGACAGGAAGATGACACTGTGCCAAATGGACCTGCTGATTTCTCAGAACACTGACATCCTGTGAAATGCTACATCACTGACCCACAGGCTGATGTTCCAAACCTTGGGTCTCCTAGATCCAGAGCAGAGAAGTGCTGTCAGGTGGGGATCAGTAGGTCCTCCGACCTATGGCCTGCACACCTGCTTCCATTTCTGGGACAAGGGGAAACACACACTTGTTTTTAAGTAGTCATTATCTTCATTCTAAAGTAGACCCATGACCTTGACCTTTTTGGAAAAGCGAAATGACTCTTCCAAATGAAGACCTCAACTCATCTGTTCCTCATGCAACCTGAGTGCGACCAGGTTTACCCAGGCTCCAAGCCCCACCTGGAGGATCCTCCTGTACCATCTTGACAGCCCATGACCGGCACCAGCACCCCCGGGGGCACAATGCTGAATTTGGGGGAGGGCTCTGGGCCTTTTGGCCACCACACCTGTGCCTGGGGAAGCGGGAACCGGGAGGATCCTCCCAGATGATCCTCATGGAACCTTAGCAACATCCCTGAGGACATGGGGCACAATGCTGAAGCTTGAGGACGGCTCTGGGGATTCTTGCCACCCACACCTGTGCCTGGGGGGGCAGCGGGAACCTGGAGGGCCCTCCCAGACAATCCCAACGGACTATTAGCACCATCCCTGGGGAACATGGGGCACAATGCTGAAATTGGGGGATGGCCCTGGGGCTTGTCGCTACCGCACCTGTGCCTAGGGGAGCAGGAACCTGAAGGAACCTCCCAGATCATCATAACAGACCATGACCACCATCGCCCTGAGGACATGGGGCACAATGCTCAGTTGGAGTCCCTTGGTCCTGAAACCAGCAGGAACGGAGCTCAAAGGACAGAGAGGCGCCTCCCGGAGAATTTCCATCCAGGGAAAAGCGCCCCACTGGAGGGCACAGAAGCAGCAACCCCACCGACCCGCAGGCCATTTGAACAGGATCACCTCCTGCACTTACTTAGCACGTTGTCCGTCTTCGTGTGTGGACCGTGACTGGCCCGCTCAGGGATGGTGCGCTTCCAGAGGAGGGCTAGAAACTTTTCAGTGCTTGCTCGTGGGTCAGAGGACCAAAGCCCAAGGAAGCAGAGGCTATCCTTCTTCCTCTGGGGCTGGGGAAGTCAGCCACCGACCTGGGCCGGGACCGGGCCCAGGAGTGTGTTCTTTCTGAAGCCACTGCCTTCGGTGGGTGTTGCTTTGCCTAAAAAAGGCCCACTCACCCCAGAGTCAGGAGCAGTGACAGGCTGTCTCCAACCCTAGCCCAGGACCACCACCCGAAACCATCCTGCCTTTGGGAGGACAGGTCTCCTGCAGGAGCCTGGGAGGGGACTGGCCCCTCTCCCACCCCGGGCTCCAGGATGCCCGGGACCTGCAAGAGCTCTTCATCTGAGGAGGAGTCTTGGACAACAAGTGTATCTCGTCAGCCCAGCAAGTGAAATAACCAAAGCCCAAGGCTCAGGTTCTAACAGAAGCAGAATTTCAAAGTACTGTTTGGGGGAAGCCTCCTCCCCTCTTATGTGGCATTGGGGGTCCCCAAGGAAAGCCTTCTTTCGTCTCCTTCCCTCAGAGAGAGGAGCTGACCCCAAGTCCCGCGGTCCCCACCGTGTCCCAGTGCTGAGGAAGAGCCACACGCAGGGGCCTGGTGTCAGGAGTGTGGTCGGCCACTGCTCCTGGGCTCCCAGCCAGTGGTCTGGCGGCTACGTGGAAGAGCTAAATTGATTTTGGGGGAAGGAGTGCTCACTGCCCACACCGCTCACCATCCCCCTCTGCACTCTGCAATCCAGGCTCGGTGCCCGGCTCACGTCCATCACCAGCACTCCACATGTTTCCGCCATGGGAGGGATCATTCAGCCTCACCCCATTGCACAGAAGAGGAAAGCGAGGCCCAGCGAGGAGAGGTTAAATGGCTCCAGTCCCAGAGCTGTTCAGCAGAGAACCTGGAAAGCCAGGCCTCCAGAGCCCCTGCTAGACCAGCCAGAGACTCCCTGAGGTGAAAGTGAGCCGTCCCCTGCCTGACCAGGCACGCAATGGCCCCTGACCTTCATGATGGCCTGTTCTTGACCGTGAAGATGAGCTGGCCGACTAGGAGGTGGAGTTCAGCTGGTGGGACAGGCTGTAGCTACAGGACAGAGTGACACATCTGAGCTAGCAGGGGCCACACTCTGGTCTCCCTCCCGGAGCCAGACCAGGAGCTGGAATCTCGGTGCCCGAGGGGCCGGCACACAACAGGGTCTGCACTGACCAGGGATCCATGGCCCCCAGGGAGAGTCCACTCTGCCCTCTCCCCGCTCCTGCCTGGCCTCACCTCTCCTCACTGTGTCGCTGCAGGACCCGGAACCAGGCCCCATAGGGACGGGGGGACAGTCCGGGCTGATGGTCAGGGTTCCCCAAGGGACCCAGGGTGTTGCCAGGGCACTGGGAAAAGACAAGGTCTGGGTTCCGGTGTCCAACACCACCCTGCGAACTTGGGAGTAGTAAGAGATACCCTCCCCCAAGTCCGGAGGGCTATAGCACAAAAGGCCTCAGCTTACTCTGATGTCACTTGGGCTGCAGAGATGTAGTGTCCCAAGGGTGCCACAGTCTTATAGAAGTGCCTCTCGGCCTTGGATATCCATCCCCGACCCCCTGTGATCCCAGTCTTGGGAAAATGTTTTCTAACCCCTCGAGGTCCTTCTCAGCAGAGGACAGACTCGGGGCTTGGGGGCCTTAGGACCTGGCTACGCAGAAGGTGGAAGAGCACAGGGCCACCAGTCTGAAGACCAAGGTCAGGGCCCTTCTTGTTTCAGCCTCAGGGTCCCCATGTGGAAGAGAATCCAGAATCACTGCTCCGGTCAGGTTGAGGAGGCCTTAGGAAGGAATGGGGCACCAGGACCGGAGAGGGAAACGGGGACCAGGGAGGCTTCTGCGGTTTCTCACATCGCCCATGGAACCCACGGGTCTGCTCCTGTGAGAGACACAGACACAGAGACAGAGAAGGGGACAGAGAATGAACCCAGGACAGAGGGAACCAGGACAAGTCACAGACTCCATCAGCTGAGAAATGACATCCCGGCATTTTGTGCCATTCTGTTCCTGACAGGGCCGTCACATTGGCCATCCAACCTGGAGGGCAGGGGTTTCCACAGAGATGTGTGACCAGGACTCAGGTGTGCCAGGAGCCACTGTGGGGACGGCCCAGCGCATGGGCACAGACGAGGCCCGTGGACCTGAGCCTAACAGTAATGGGAGCCCCTGGAATCCTGTGTTGGGAGAGGTCAAGGTCAGAATCAGTTCATTACTACCTTCCCACAGGGGCTGGGACACAGGCAGGTGTGGGGTGGCTTTGCCTGGACCCCAGAGCAGATTCAAGCCCCTCTGAGCTGTGTTCCATGACAAGCGCAGCCCCTGGCTCATCCTTGCATTGTCAGCTTGGCACCAGCCTCCTGTGATAGCAGGCACGGAACATTTGGAGAGGTCCCTAACACTAACCTTAAACTGTACCCTAAACCTACCCCGTACCCTAACCCCAACACCTACCAGAACACTAACGCCTAACCCTACCCCTGAACCGAACCCAAACCCTAAAGCGTACCCTAACCCTAACCCGTACCCTAAATGGTAGCCTAACCCTAAACCCTACCCTGTACGGTAAACCGTGCCCTAACCCCTACCCTATCTCTAACCCGTACCCTAACCCGTACCCTAACCCATGCCCTAACCAGTACCCTAACTCTAACCCTAACCCTCGGTCAACGGGAGGAAAGAGGAAATCCCCGGAAGTGTGGGGTTCATGAGACATTTGACCGCCAGTCCTGACAGGAAGATGACACTGTGCCAAATGGACCTGCTGATTTCTCAGAACACTGACATCCTGTGAAATGCTACATCACTGACCCACAGGCTGATGTTCCAAACCTTGGGTCTCCTAGATCCAGAGCAGAGAAGTGCTGTCAGGTGGGGATCAGTAGGTCCTCCGACCTATGGCCTGCACACCTGCTTCCATTTCTGGGAGAAGGGGAAACACACACTTGTTTTTAAGTAGTCATTATCTTCATTCTAAAGTAGACCCATGACCTTGACCTTTTTGGAAAAGCGAAATGACTCTTCCAAATGAAGACCTCAACTCATCTGTTCCTCATGCAACCTGAGTGCGACCAGGTTTACCCAGGCTCCAAGCCCCACCTGGAGGATCCTCCTGTACCATCTTGACAGCCCATGACCGGCACCAGCACCCCCGGGGGCACAATGCTGAATTTGGGGGAGGGCTCTGGGCCTTTTGGCCACCACACCTGTGCCTGGGGAAGCGGGAACCGGGAGGATCCTCCCAGATGATCCTCATGGAACCTTAGCAACATCCCTGAGGACATGGGGCACAATGCTGAAGCTTGAGGACGGCTCTGGGGATTCTTGCCACCCACACCTGTGCCTGGGGGGGCAGCGGGAACCTGGAGGGCCCTCCCAGACAATACCAACGGACTATTAGCACCATCCCTGGGGAACATGGGGCACAATGCTGAAATTGGGGGATGGCCCTGGGGCTTGTCGCTACCGCACCTGTGCCTAGGGGAGCAGGAACCTGAAGGAACCTCCCAGATCATCATAACAGACCATGACCACCATCGCCCTGAGGACATGGGGCACAATGCTCAGTTGGAGTCCCTTGGTCCTGAAACCAGCAGGAACGGAGCTCAAAGGACAGAGAGGCGCCTCCCGGAGAATTTCCATCCAGGGAAAAGCGGCCCACTGGAGGGCACAGAAGCAGCAACCCCACCGACCCGCAGGCCATTTGAACAGGATCACCTCCTGCACTTACTTAGCACGTTGTCCGTCTTCGTGTGTGTACCGTGACTGGCCCGCTCAGGGATGGTGCGCTTCCAGAGGAGGGCTAGAAACTTTTCAGTGCTTGCTCGTGGGTCAGAGGACCAAAGCCCAAGGAAGCAGAGGCTATCCTTCTTCCTCTGGGGCTGGGGAAGTCAGCCACCGACCTGGGGCGGGACCGGGCCCAGGAGTGTGTTCTTTCTGAAGCCACTGCCTTCGGTGGGTGTGGCTTTGCCTAAAAAAGGCCCACTCACGCCAGAGTCAGGAGCAGTGACAGGCTGTCTCCAACCCTAGCCCAGGACCACGACCCGAAACCATCCTGCCTTTGGGAGGAGAGGTCTCCTGCAGGAGCCTGGGAGGGGACTGGCCCCTCTCCCACCCCGGGCTCCAGGATGCCCGGGACCTGCAAGGGCTCTTCATCTGAGGAGGAGTCTTGGAGAACAAGTGTATCTCGTCAGCCCAGCAAGTGAAATAACCAAAGCCCAAGGCTCAGGTTCTAACAGAAGCAGAATTTCAAAGTACTGTTTGGGGGAAGCCTCCTCCCCTCTTATGTGGCATTGGGGGTCCCCAAGGAAAGCCTTCTTTCGTCTCCTTCCCTCAGAGAGAGGAGCTGACCCCAAGTCCCGCGGTCCCCACCGTGTCCCAGTGCTGAGGAAGAGCCACACGCAGGGGCCTGGTGTCAGGAGTGTGGTCGGCCACTGCTCCTGGGCTCCCAGCCAGTGGTCTGGCGGCTACGTGGAAGAGCTAAATTGATTTTGGGGGAAGGAGTGCTCACTGCCCACACCGCTCACCATCCCCCTCTGCACTCTGCAATCCAGGCTCGGTGCCCGGCTCACGTCCATCACCAGCACTCCACATGTTTCCGCCATGGGAGGGATCATTCAGCCTCACCCCATTGCACAGAAGAGGAAAGCGAGGCCCAGCGAGGAGAGGTTAAATGGCTCCAGTCCCAGAGCTGTTCAGCAGAGAACCTGGAAAGCCAGGCCTCCAGAGCCCCTGCTAGACCAGCCAGAGACTCCCTGAGGTGAAAGTGAGCCGTCCCCTGCCTGACCAGGCACGCAATGGCCCCTGACCTTCATGATGGCCTGTTCTTGACCGTGAAGATGAGCTGGCCGACTAGGAGGTGGAGTTCAGCTGGTGGGACAGGCTGTAGCTACAGGACAGAGTGACACATCTGAGCTAGCAGGGGCCACACTCTGGTCTCCCTCCCGGAGCCAGACCAGGAGCTGGAATCTCGGTGCCCGAGGGGCCGGCACACAACAGGGTCTGCACTGACCAGGGATCCATGGCCCCCAGGGAGAGTCCACTCTGCCCTCTCCCCGCTCCTGCCTGGCCTCACCTCTCCTCACTGTGTCGCTGCAGGACCCGGAACCAGGCCCCATAGGGACAGGGGGACAGTCCGGGCTGATGGTCAGGGTTCCCCAAGGGACCCAGGGTGTTGCCAGGGCACTGGGAAAAGACAAGGTCTGGGTTCCGGTGTCCAACACCACCCTGCGAACTTGGGAGTAGTAAGAGATACCCTCCCCCAAGTCCGGAGGGCTATAGCACAAAAGGCCTCAGCTTACTCTGATGTCACTTGGGCTGCAGAGATGTAGTGTCCCAAGGGTGCCACAGTCTTATAGAAGTGCCTCTCGGCCTTGGATATCCATCCCCGACCCCCTGTGATCCCAGTCTTGGGAAAATGTTTTCTAACCCCTCGAGGTCCTTCTCAGCAGAGGACAGACTCGGGGCTTGGGGGCCTTAGGACCTGGCTACGCAGAAGGTGGAAGAGCACAGGGCCACCAGTCTGAAGACCAAGGTCAGGGCCCTTCTTGTTTCAGCCTCAGGGTCCCCATGTGGAAGAGAATCCAGAATCACTGCTCCGGTCAGGTTGAGGAGGCCTTAGGAAGGAATGGGGCACCAGGACCGGAGAGGGAAACGGGGACCAGGGAGGCTTCTGTGGTTTCTCACATCGCCCATGGAACCCACGGGTCTGCTCCTGTGAGAGACACAGACACAGAGACAGAGAAGGGGACAGAGAATGAACCCAGGACAGAGGGAACCAGGAGAAGTCACAGACTCCATCAGCTGAGAAATGACATCCCGGCATTTTGTGCCATTCTGTTCCTGACAGGGCCGTCACATTGGCCATCCAACCTGGAGGGCAGGGGTTTCCACAGAGATGTGTGACCAGGACTCAGGTGTGCCAGGAGCCACTGTGGGGACGGCCCAGCGCATGGGCACAGACGAGGCCCGTGGACCTGAGCCTAACAGTAATGGGAGCCCCTGGAATCCTGTGTTGGGAGAGGTCAAGGTCAGAATCAGTTCATTACTACCTTCCCACAGGGGCTGGGACACAGGCAGGTGTGGGGTGGCTTTGCCTGGACCCCAGAGCAGATTCAAGCCCCTCTGAGCTGTGTTCCATGACAAGCGCAGCCCCTGGCTCATCCTTGCATTGTCAGCTTGGCACCAGCCTCCTGTGATAGCAGGCACGGAACATTTGGAGAGGTCCCTAACACTAACCTTAAACTGTACCCTAAACCTACCCCGTACCCTAACCCCAACACCTACCAGAACACTAACGCCTAACCCTACCCCTGAACCGAACCCAAACCCTAAAGCGTACCCTAACCCTAACCCGTACCCTAAATGGTAGCCTAACCCTAAACCCTACCCTGTACGGTAAACCGTGCCCTAACCCCTACCCTATCTCTAACCCGTACCCTAACCCGTACCCTAACCCATGCCCTAACCAGTACCCTAACTCTAACCCTAACCCTCGGTCAACGGGAGGAAAGAGGAAATCCACGGAAGTGTGGGGTTCATGAGACATTTGACCGCCAGTCCTGACAGGAAGATGACACTGTGCCAAATGGACCTGCTGATTTCTCAGAACACTGACATCCTGTGAAATGCTACATCACTGACCCACAGGCTGATGTTCCAAACCTTGGGTCTCCTAGATCCAGAGCAGAGAAGTGCTGTCAGGTGGGGATCAGTAGGTCCTCCGACCTATGGCCTGCACACCTGCTTCCATTTCTGGGACAAGGGGAAACACACACTTGTTTTTAAGTAGTCATTATCTTCATTCTAAAGTAGACCCATGACCTTGACCTTTTTGGAAAAGCGAAATGACTCTTCCAAATGAAGACCTCAACTCATCTGTTCCTCATGCAACCTGAGTGCGACCAGGTTTACCCAGGCTCCAAGCCCCACCTGGAGGATCCTCCTGTACCATCTTGACAGCCCATGACCGGCACCAGCACCCCCGGGGGCACAATGCTGAATTTGGGGGAGGGCTCTGGGCCTTTTGGCCACCACACCTGTGCCTGGGGAAGCGGGAACCGGGAGGATCCTCCCAGATGATCCTCATGGAACCTTAGCAACATCCCTGAGGACATGGGGCACAATGCTGAAGCTTGAGGACGGCTCTGGGGATTCTTGCCACCCACACCTGTGCCTGGGGGGGCAGCGGGAACCTGGAGGGCCCTCCCAGACAATCCCAACGGACTATTAGCACCATCCCTGGGGAACATGGGGCACAATGCTGAAATTGGGGGATGGCCCTGGGGCTTGTCGCTACCGCACCTGTGCCTAGGGGAGCAGGAACCTGAAGGAACCTCCCAGATCATCATAACAGACCATGACCACCATCGCCCTGAGGACATGGGGCACAATGCTCAGTTGGAGTCCCTTGGTCCTGAAACCAGCAGGAACGGAGCTCAAAGGACAGAGAGGCGCCTCCCGGAGAATTTCCATCCAGGGAAAAGCGGCCCACTGGAGGGCACAGAAGCAGCAACCCCACCGACCCGCAGGCCATTTGAACAGGATCACCTCCTGCACTTACTTAGCACGTTGTCCGTCTTCGTGTGTGGACCGTGACTGGCCCGCTCAGGGATGGTGCGCTTCCAGAGGAGGGCTAGAAACTTTTCAGTGCTTGCTCGTGGGTCAGAGGACCAAAGCCCAAGGAAGCAGAGGCTATCCTTCTTCCTCTGGGGCTGGGGAAGTCAGCCACCGACCTGGGGCGGGACCGGGCCAGGAGTGTGTTCTTTCTGAAGCCACTGCCTTCGGTGGGTGTTGCTTTGCCTAAAAAAGGCCCACTCACCCCAGAGTCAGGAGCAGTGACAGGCTGTCTCCAACCCTAGCCCAGGACCACGACCCGAAACCATCCTGCCTTTGGGAGGACAGGTCTCCTGCAGGAGCCTGGGAGGGGACTGGCCCCTCTCCCACCCCGGGCTCCAGGATGCCCGGGACCTGCAAGAGCTCTTCATCTGAGGAGGAGTCTTGGACAACAAGTGTATCTCGTCAGCCCAGCAAGTGAAATAACCAAAGCCCAAGGCTCAGGTTCTAACAGAAGCAGAATTTCAAAGTACTGTTTGGGGGAAGCCTCCTCCCCTCTTATGTGGCATTGGGGGTCCCCAAGGAAAGCCTTCTTTCGTCTCCTTCCCTCAGAGAGAGGAGCTGACCCCAAGTCCCGCGGTCCCCACCGTGTCCCAGTGCTGAGGAAGAGCCACACGCAGGGGCCTGGTGTCAGGAGTGTGGTCGGCCACTGCTCCTGGGCTCCCAGCCAGTGGTCTGGCGGCTACGTGGAAGAGCTAAATTGATTTTGGGGGAAGGAGTGCTCACTGCCCACACCGCTCACCATCCCCCTCTGCACTCTGCAATCCAGGCTCGGTGCCCGGCTCACGTCCATCACCAGCACTCCACATGTTTCCGCCATGGGAGGGATCATTCAGCCTCACCCCATTGCACAGAAGAGGAAAGCGAGGCCCAGCGAGGAGAGGTTAAATGGCTCCAGTCCCAGAGCTGTTCAGCAGAGAACCTGGAAAGCCAGGCCTCCAGAGCCCCTGCTAGACCAGCCAGAGACTCCCTGAGGTGAAAGTGAGCCGTCCCCTGCCTGACCAGGCACGCAATGGCCCCTGACCTTCATGATGGCCTGTTCTTGACCGTGAAGATGAGCTGGCCGACTAGGAGGTGGAGTTCAGCTGGTGGGACAGGCTGTAGCTACAGGACAGAGTGACACATCTGAGCTAGCAGGGGCCACACTCTGGTCTCCCTCCCGGAGCCAGACCAGGAGCTGGAATCTCGGTGCCCGAGGGGCCGGCACACAACAGGGTCTGCACTGACCAGGGATCCATGGCCCCCAGGGAGAGTCCACTCTGCCCTCTCCCCGCTCCTGCCTGGCCTCACCTCTCCTCACTGTGTCGCTGCAGGACCCGGAACCAGGCCCCATAGGGACGGGGGGACAGTCCGGGCTGATGGTCAGGGTTCCCCAAGGGACCCAGGGTGTTGCCAGGGCACTGGGAAAAGACAAGGTCTGGGTTCCGGTGTCCAACACCACCCTGCGAACTTGGGAGTAGTAAGAGATACCCTCCCCCAAGTCCGGAGGGCTATAGCACAAAAGGCCTCAGCTTACTCTGATGTCACTTGGGCTGCAGAGATGTAGTGTCCCAAGGGTGCCACAGTCTTATAGAAGTGCCTCTCGGCCTTGGATATCCATCCCCGACCCCCTGTGATCCCAGTCTTGGGAAAATGTTTTCTAACCCCTCGAGGTCCTTCTCAGCAGAGGACAGACTCGGGGCTTGGGGGCCTTAGGACCTGGCTACGCAGAAGGTGGAAGAGCACAGGGCCACCAGTCTGAAGACCAAGGTCAGGGCCCTACTTGTTTCAGCCTCAGGGTCCCCATGTGGAAGAGAATCCAGAATCACTGCTCCGGTCAGGTTGAGGAGGCCTTAGGAAGGAATGGGGCACCAGGACCGGAGAGGGAAACGGGGACAAGGGAGGCTTCTGCGGTTTCTCACATCGCCCATGGAACCCACGGGTCTGCTCCTATGAGAGACACAGACACAGAGACAGAGAAGGGGACAGAGAATGAACCCAGGACAGAGGGAACCAGGAGAAGTCACAGACTCCATCAGCTGAGAAATGACATCCCGGCATTTTGTGCCATTCTGTTCCTGACAGGGCCGTCACATTGGCCATCCAACCTGGAGGGCAGGGGTTTCCACAGAGATGTGTGACCAGGACTCAGGTGTGCCAGGAGCCACTGTGGGGACGGCCCAGCGCATGGGCACAGACGAGGCCCGTGGACCTGAGCCTAACAGTAATGGGAGCCCCTGGAATCCTGTGTTGGGAGAGGTCAAGGTCAGAATCAGTTCATTACTACCTTCCCACAGGGGCTGGGACACAGGCAGGTGTGGGGTGGCTTTGCCTGGACCCCAGAGCAGATTCAAGCCCCTCTGAGCTGTGTTCCATGACAAGCGCAGCCCCTGGCTCATCCTTGCATTGTCAGCTTGGCACCAGCCTCCTGTGATAGCAGGCACGGAACATTTGGAGAGGTCCCTAACACTAACCTTAAACTGTACCCTAAACCTACCCCGTACCCTAACCCCAACACCTACCAGAACACTAACGCCTAACCCTACCCCTGAACCGAACCCAAACCCTAAAGCGTACCCTAACCCTAACCCGTACCCTAAATGGTAGCCTAACCCTAAACCCTACCCTGTACGGTAAACCGTGCCCTAACCCCTACCCTATCTCTAACCCGTACCCTAACCCGTACCCTAACCCATGCCCTAACCAGTACCCTAACTCTAACCCTAACCCTCGGTCAACGGGAGGAAAGAGGAAATCCCCGGAAGTGTGGGGTTCATGAGACATTTGACCGCCAGTCCTGACAGGAAGATGACACTGTGCCAAATGGACCTGCTGATTTCTCAGAACACTGACATCCTGTGAAATGCTACATCACTGACCCACAGGCTGATGTTCCAAACCTTGGGTCTCCTAGATCCAGAGCAGAGAAGTGCTGTCAGGTGGGGATCAGTAGGTCCTCCGACCTATGGCCTGCACACCTGCTTCCATTTCTGGGACAAGGGGAAACACACACTTGTTTTTAAGTAGTCATTATCTTCATTCTAAAGTAGACCCATGACCTTGACCTTTTTGGAAAAGCGAAATGACTCTTCCAAATGAAGACCTCAACTCATCTGTTCCTCATGCAACCTGAGTGCGACCAGGTTTACCCAGGCTCCAAGCCCCACCTGGAGGATCCTCCTGTACCATCTTGACAGCCCATGACCGGCACCAGCACCCCCGGGGGCACAATGCTGAATTTGGGGGAGGGCTCTGGGCCTTTTGGCCACCACACCTGTGCCTGGGGAAGCGGGAACCGGGAGGATCCTCCCAGATGATCCTCATGGAACCTTAGCAACATCCCTGAGGACATGGGGCACAATGCTGAAGCTTGAGGACGGCTCTGGGGATTCTTGCCACCCACACCTGTGCCTGGGGGGGCAGCGGGAACCTGGAGGGCCCTCCCAGACAATCCCAACGGACTATTAGCACCATCCCTGGGGAACATGGGGCACAATGCTGAAATTGGGGGATGGCCCTGGGGCTTGTCGCTACCGCACCTGTGCCTAGGGGAGCAGGAACCTGAAGGAACCTCCCAGATCATCATAACAGACCATGACCACCATCGCCCTGAGGACATGGGGCACAATGCTCAGTTGGAGTCCCTTGGTCCTGAAACCAGCAGGAACGGAGCTCAAAGGACAGAGAGGCGCCTCCCGGAGAATTTCCATCCAGGGAAAAGCGGCCCACTGGAGGGCACAGAAGCAGCAACCCCACCGACCCGCAGGCCATTTGAACAGGATCACCTCCTGCACTTACTTAGCACGTTGTCCGTCTTCGTGTGTGGACCGTGACTGGCCCGCTCAGGGATGGTGCGCTTCCAGAGGAGGGCTAGAAACTTTTCAGTGCTTGCTCGTGGGTCAGAGGACCAAAGCCCAAGGAAGCAGAGGCTATCCTTCTTCCTCTGGGGCTGGGGAAGTCAGCCACCGCCCTGGGGCGGGACCGGGCCCAGGAGTGTGTTCTTTCTGAAGCCACTGCCTTCGGTGGGTGTTGCTTTGCCTAAAAAAGGCCCACTCACCCCAGAGTCAGGAGCAGTGACAGGCTGTCTCCAACCCTAGCCCAGGACCACGACCCGAAACCATCCTGCCTTTGGGAGGACAGGTCTCCTGCAGGAGCCTGGGAGGGGACTGGCCCCTCTCCCACCCCGGGCTCCAGGATGCCCGGGACCTGCAAGAGCTCTTCATCTGAGGAGGAGTCTTGGACAACAAGTGTATCTCGTCAGCCCAGCAAGTGAAATAACCAAAGCCCAAGGCTCAGGTTCTAACAGAAGCAGAATTTCAAAGTACTGTTTGGGGGAAGCCTCCTCCCCTCTTATGTGGCATTGGGGGTCCCCAAGGAAAGCCTTCTTTCGTCTCCTTCCCTCAGAGAGAGGAGCTGACCCCAAGTCCCGCGGTCCCCACCGTGTCCCAGTGCTGAGGAAGAGCCACACGCAGGGGCCTGGTGTCAGGAGTGTGGTCGGCCACTGCTCCTGGGCTCCCAGCCAGTGGTCTGGCGGCTACGTGGAAGAGCTAAATTGATTTTGGGGGAAGGAGTGCTCACTGCCCACACCGCTCACCATCCCCCTCTGCACTCTGCAATCCAGGCTCGGTGCCCGGCTCACGTCCATCACCAGCACTCCACATGTTTCCGCCATGGGAGGGATCATTCAGCCTCACCCCATTGCACAGAAGAGGAAAGCGAGGCCCAGCGAGGAGAGGTTAAATGGCTCCAGTCCCAGAGCTGTTCAGCAGAGAACCTGGAAAGCCAGGCCTCCAGAGCCCCTGCTAGACCAGCCAGAGACTCCCTGAGGTGAAAGCGAGCCGTCCCCTGCCTGACCAGGCACGCAATGGCCCCTGACCTTCATGATGGCCTGTTCTTGACCGTGAAGATGAGCTGGCCGACTAGGAGGTGGAGTTCAGCTGGTGGGACAGGCTGTAGCTACAGGACAGAGTGACACATCTGAGCTAGCAGGGGCCACACTCTGGTCTCCCTCCCGGAGCCAGACCAGGAGCTGGAATCTCGGTGCCCGAGGGGCCGGCACACAACAGGGTCTGCACTGACCAGGGATCCATGGCCCCCAGGGAGAGTCCACTCTGCCCTCTCCCCGCTCCTGCCTGGCCTCACCTCTCCTCACTGTGTCGCTGCAGGACCCGGAACCAGGCCCCATAGGGACGGGGGGACAGTCCGGGCTGATGGTCAGGGTTCCCCAAGGGACCCAGGGTGTTGCCAGGGCACTGGGAAAAGACAAGGTCTGGGTTCCGGTGTCCAACACCACCCTGCGAACTTGGGAGTAGTAAGAGATACCCTCCCCCAAGTCCGGAGGGCTATAGCACAAAAGGCCTCAGCTTACTCTGATGTCACTTGGGCTGCAGAAATGTAGTGTCCCAAGGGTGCCACAGTCTTATAGAAGTGCCTCTCGGCCTTGGATATCCATCCCCGACCCCCTGTGATCCCAGTCTTGGGAAAATGTTTTCTAACCCCTCGAGGTCCTTCTCAGCAGAGGACAGACTCGGGGCTTGGGGGCCTTAGGACCTGGCTACGCAGAAGGTGGAAGAGCACAGGGCCACCAGTCTGAAGACCAAGGTCAGGGCCCTACTTGTTTCAGCCTCAGGGTCCCCATGTGGAAGAGAATCCAGAATCACTGCTCCGGTCAGGTTGAGGAGGCCTTAGGAAGGAAAGGGGCACCAGGACCGGAGAGGGAAACGGGAACAAGGGAGGCTTCTGCGGTTTCTCACATCGCCCATGGAACCCACGGGTCTGCTCCTATGAGAGACACAGACACAGAGACAGAGAAGGGGACAGAGAATGAACCCAGGACAGAGGGAACCAGGAGAAGTCACAGACCCCATCAGCTGAGAAATGACATCCCGGCATTTTGTGCCATTCTGTTCCTGACAGGGCCGTCACATTGGCCATCCAACCTGGAGGGCAGGGGTTTCCACAGAGATGTGTGACCAGGACTCAGGTGTGCCAGGAGCCACTGTGGGGACGGCCCAGCGCATGGGCACAGACGAGGCCCGTGGACCTGAGCCTAACAGTAATGGGAGCCCCTGGAATCCTGTGTTGGGAGAGGTCAAGGTCAGAATCAGTTCATTACTACCTTCCCACAGGGGCTGGGACACAGGCAGGTGTGGGGTGGCTTTGCCTGGACCCCAGAGCAGATTCAAGCCCCTCTGAGCTGTGTTCCATGACAAGCGCAGCCCCTGGCTCATCCTTGCATTGTCAGCTTGGCACCAGCCTCCTGTGATAGCAGGCACGGAACATTTGGAGAGGTCCCTAACACTAACCTTAAACTGTACCCTAAACCTACCCCGTACCCTAACCCCAACACCTACCAGAACACTAACGCCTAACCCTACCCCTGAACCGAACCCAAACCCTAAAGCGTACCCTAACCCTAACCCGTACCCTAAATGGTAGCCTAACCCTAAACCCTACCCTGTACGGTAAACCGTGCCCTAACCCCTACCCTATCTCTAACCCGTACCCTAACCCGTACCCTAACCCATGCCCTAACCAGTACCCTAACTCTAACCCTAACCCTCGGTCAACGGGAGGAAAGAGGAAATCCCCGGAAGTGTGGGGTTCATGAGACATTTGACCGCCAGTCCTGACAGGAAGATGACACTGTGCCAAATGGACCTGCTGATTTCTCAGAACACTGACATCCTGTGAAATGCTACATCACTGACCCACAGGCTGATGTTCCAAACCTTGGGTCTCCTAGATCCAGAGCAGAGAAGTGCTGTCAGGTGGGGATCAGTAGGTCCTCCGACCTATGGCCTGCACACCTGCTTCCATTTCTGGGAGAAGGGGAAACACACACTTGTTTTTAAGTAGTCATTATCTTCATTCTAAAGTAGACCCATGACCTTGACCTTTTTGGAAAAGCGAAATGACTCTTCCAAATGAAGACCTCAACTCATCTGTTCCTCATGCAACCTGAGTGCGACCAGGTTTACCCAGGCTCCAAGCCCCACCTGGAGGATCCTCCTGGACCATCTTGACAGCCCATGACCGGCACCAGCACCCCCGGGGGCACAATGCTGAATTTGGGGGAGGGCTCTGGGCCTTTTGGCCACCACACCTGTGCCTGGGGAAGCGGGAACCGGGAGGATCCTCCCAGATGATCCTCATGGAACCTTAGCAACATCCCTGAGGACATGGGGCACAATGCTGAAGCTTGAGGACGGCTCTGGGGTTTCTTGCCACCCACACCTCTGCCTGGGGGGCAGCGGGAACCTGGAGGGCCCTCCCAGACAATCCCAACGGACTATTAGCACCATCCCTGGGGAACATGGGGCACAATGCTGAAATTGGGGGATGGCCCTGGGGCTTGTCGCTACCGCACCTGTGCCTAGGGGAGCAGGAACCTGAAGGAACCTCCCAGATCATCATAACAGACCATGACCACCATCGCCCTGAGGACATGGGGCACAATGCTCAGTTGGAGTCCCTTGGTCCTGAAACCAGCAGGAACGGGGCTCAAAGGACAGAGAGGCGCCTCCAGGAGAATTTCCATCCAGGGAAAAGCGGCCCACTGGAGGGCACAGAAGCAGCAACCCCACCGCCCCGCAGGCCATTTGAACAGGATCACCTCCTGCACTTACTTAGCACGTTGTCCGTCTTCGTGTGTGGACCGTGACTGGCCCGCTCAGGGATGGTGCGCTTCCAGAGGAGGGCTAGAAACTTTTCAGTGCTTGCTCGTGGGTCAGAGGACCAAAGCCCAAGGAAGCAGAGGCTATCCTTCTTCCTCTGGGGCTGGGGAAGTCAGCCACCGACCTGGGGCGGGACCGGGCCCAGGAGTGTGTTCTTTCTGAAGCCACTGCCTTCGGTGGGTGTTGCTTTGCCTAAAAAAGGCCCACTCACCCCAGAGTCAGGAGCAGTGACAGGCTGTCTCCAACCCTAGCCCAGGACCACGACCCGAAACCATCCTGCCTTTGGGAGGACAGGTCTCCTGCAGGAGCCTGGGAGGGGACTGGCCCCTCTCCCACCCCGGGCTCCAGGATGCCCGGGACCTGCAAGAGCTCTTCATCTGAGGAGGAGTCTTGGACAACAAGTGTATCTCGTCAGCCCAGCAAGTGAAATAACCAAAGCCCAAGGCTCAGGTTCTAACAGAAGCAGAATTTCAAAGTACTGTTTGGGGGAAGCCTCCTCCCCTCTTATGTGGCATTGGGGGTCCCCAAGGAAAGCCTTCTTTCGTCTCCTTCCCTCAGAGAGAGGAGCTGACCCCAAGTCCCGCGGTCCCCACCGTGTCCCAGTGCTGAGGAAGAGCCACACGCAGGGGCCTGGTGTCAGGAGTGTGGTCGGCCACTGCTCCTGGGCTCCCAGCCAGTGGTCTGGCGGCTACGTGGAAGAGCTAAATTGATTTTGGGGGAAGGAGTGCTCACTGCCCACACCGCTCACCATCCCCCTCTGCACTCTGCAATCCAGGCTCGGTGCCCGGCTCACGTCCATCACCAGCACTCCACATGTTTCCGCCATGGGAGGGATCATTCAGCCTCACCCCATTGCACAGAAGAGGAAAGCGAGGCCCAGCGAGGAGAGGTTAAATGGCTCCAGTCCCAGAGCTGTTCAGCAGAGAACCTGGAAAGCCAGGCCTCCAGAGCCCCTGCTAGACCAGCCAGAGACTCCCTGAGGTGAAAGTGAGCCGTCCCCTGCCTGACCAGGCACGCAATGGCCCCTGACCTTCATGATGGCCTGTTCTTGACCGTGAAGATGAGCTGGCCGACTAGGAGGTGGAGTTCAGCTGGTGGGACAGGCTGTAGCTACAGGACAGAGTGACACATCTGAGCTAGCAGGGGCCACACTCTGGTCTCCCTCCCGGAGCCAGACCAGGAGCTGGAATCTCGGTGCCCGAGGGGCCGGCACACAACAGGGTCTGCACTGACCAGGGATCCATGGCCCCCAGGGAGAGTCCACTCTGCCCTCTCCCCGCTCCTGCCTGGCCTCACCTCTCCTCACTGTGTCGCTGCAGGACCCGGAACCAGGCCCCATAGGGACGGGGGGACAGTCCGGGCTGATGGTCAGGGTTCCCCAAGGGACCCAGGGTGTTGCCAGGGCACTGGGAAAAGACAAGGTCTGGGTTCCGGTGTCCAACACCACCCTGCGAACTTGGGAGTAGTAAGAGATACCCTCCCCCAAGTCCGGAGGGCTATAGCACAAAAGGCCTCAGCTTACTCTGATGTCACTTGGGCTGCAGAGATGTAGTGTCCCAAGGGTGCCACAGTCTTATAGAAGTGCCTCTCGGCCTTGGATATCCATCCCCGACCCCCTGTGATCCCAGTCTTGGGAAAATGTTTTCTAACCCCTCGAGGTCCTTCTCAGCAGAGGACAGACTCGGGGCTTGGGGGCCTTAGGACCTGGCTACGCAGAAGGTGGAAGAGCACAGGGCCACCAGTCTGAAGACCAAGGTCAGGGCCCTACTTGTTTCAGCCTCAGGGTCCCCATGTGGAAGAGAATCCAGAATCACTGCTCCGGTCAGGTTGAGGAGGCCTTAGGAAGGAATGGGGCACCAGGACCGGAGAGGGAAACGGGGACAAGGGAGGCTTCTGCGGTTTCTCACATCGCCCATGGAACCCACGGGTCTGCTCCTATGAGAGACACAGACACAGAGACAGAGAAGGGGACAGAGAATGAACCCAGGACAGAGGGAACCAGGAGAAGTCACAGACTCCATCAGCTGAGAAATGACATCCCGGCATTTTGTGCCATTCTGTTCCTGACAGGGCCGTCACATTGGCCATCCAACCTGGAGGGCAGGGGTTTCCACAGAGATGTGTGACCAGGACTCAGGTGTGCCAGGAGCCACTGTGGGGACGGCCCAGCGCATGGGCACAGACGAGGCCCGTGGACCTGAGCCTAACAGTAATGGGAGCCCCTGGAATCCTGTGTTGGGAGAGGTCAAGGTCAGAATCAGTTCATTACTACCTTCCCACAGGGGCTGGGACACAGGCAGGTGTGGGGTGGCTTTGCCTGGACCCCAGAGCAGATTCAAGCCCCTCTGAGCTGTGTTCCATGACAAGCGCAGCCCCTGGCTCATCCTTGCATTGTCAGCTTGGCACCAGCCTCCTGTGATAGCAGGCACGGAACATTTGGAGAGGTCCCTAACACTAACCTTAAACTGTACCCTAAACCTACCCCGTACCCTAACCCCAACACCTACCAGAACACTAACGCCTAACCCTACCCCTGAACCGAACCCAAACCCTAAAGCGTACCCTAACCCTAACCCGTACCCTAAATGGTAGCCTAACCCTAAACCCTACCCTGTACGGTAAACCGTGCCCTAACCCCTACCCTATCTCTAACCCGTACCCTAACCCGTACCCTAACCCATGCCCTAACCAGTACCCTAACTCTAACCCTAACCCTCGGTCAACGGGAGGAAAGAGGAAATCCCCGGAAGTGTGGGGTTCATGAGACATTTGACCGCCAGTCCTGACAGGAAGATGACACTGTGCCAAATGGACCTGCTGATTTCTCAGAACACTGACATCCTGTGAAATGCTACATCACTGACCCACAGGCTGATGTTCCAAACCTTGGGTCTCCTAGATCCAGAGCAGAGAAGTGCTGTCAGGTGGGGATCAGTAGGTCCTCCGACCTATGGCCTGCACACCTGCTTCCATTTCTGGGACAAGGGGAAACACACACTTGTTTTTAAGTAGTCATTATCTTCATTCTAAAGTAGACCCATGACCTTGACCTTTTTGGAAAAGCGAAATGACTCTTCCAAATGAAGACCTCAACTCATCTGTTCCTCATGCAACCTGAGTGCGACCAGGTTTACCCAGGCTCCAAGCCCCACCTGGAGGATCCTCCTGTACCATCTTGACAGCCCATGACCGGCACCAGCACCCCCGGGGGCACAATGCTGAATTTGGGGGAGGGCTCTGGGCCTTTTGGCCACCACACCTGTGCCTGGGGAAGCGGGAACCGGGAGGATCCTCCCAGATGATCCTCATGGAACCTTAGCAACATCCCTGAGGACATGGGGCACAATGCTGAAGCTTGAGGACGGCTCTGGGGATTCTTGCCACCCACACCTGTGCCTGGGGGGGCAGCGGGAACCTGGAGGGCCCTCCCAGACAATCCCAACGGACTATTAGCACCATCCCTGGGGAACATGGGGCACAATGCTGAAATTGGGGGATGGCCCTGGGGCTTGTCGCTACCGCACCTGTGCCTAGGGGAGCAGGAACCTGAAGGAACCTCCCAGATCATCATAACAGACCATGACCACCATCGCCCTGAGGACATGGGGCACAATGCTCAGTTGGAGTCCCTTGGTCCTGAAACCAGCAGGAACGGAGCTCAAAGGACAGAGAGGCGCCTCCCGGAGAATTTCCATCCAGGGAAAAGCGGCCCACTGGAGGGCACAGAAGCAGCAACCCCACCGCCCCGCAGGCCATTTGAACAGGATCACCTCCTGCACTTACTTAGCACGTTGTCCGTCTTCGTGTGTGGACCGTGACTGGCCCGCTCAGGGATGGTGCGCTTCCAGAGGAGGGCTAGAAACTTTTCAGTGCTTGCTCGTGGGTCAGAGGACCAAAGCCCAAGGAAGCAGAGGCTATCCTTCTTCCTCTGGGGCTGGGGAAGTCAGCCACCGCCCTGGGGCGGGACAGGGCCCAGGAGTGTGTTCTTTCTGAAGCCACTGCCTTCGGTGGGTGTTGCTTTGCCTAAAAAAGGCCCACTCACCCCAGAGTCAGGAGCAGTGACAGGCTGTCTCCAACCCTAGCCCAGGACCACGACCCGAAACCATCCTGCCTTTGGGAGGACAGGTCTCCTGCAGGAGCCTGGGAGGGGACAGGCCCCTCTCCCACCCCGGGCTCCAGGATGCCCGGGACCTGCAAGAGCTCTTCATCTGAGGAGGAGTCTTGGACAACAAGTGTATCTCGTCAGCCCAGCAAGTGAAATAACCAAAGCCCAAGGCTCAGGTTCTAACAGAAGCAGAATTTCAAAGTACTGTTTGGGGGAAGCCTCCTCCCCTCTTATGTGGCATTGGGGGTCCCCAAGGAAAGCCTTCTTTCGTCTCCTTCCCTCAGAGAGAGGAGCTGACCCCAAGTCCCGCGGTCCCCACCGTGTCCCAGTGCTGAGGAAGAGCCACACGCAGGGGCCTGGTGTCAGGAGTGTGGTCGGCCACTGCTCCTGGGCTCCCAGCCAGTGGTCTGGCGGCTACGTGGAAGAGCTAAATTGATTTTGGGGGAAGGAGTGCTCACTGCCCACACCGCTCACCATCCCCCTCTGCACTCTGCAATCCAGGCTCGGTGCCCGGCTCACGTCCATCACCAGCACTCCACATGTTTCCGCCATGGGAGGGATCATTCAGCCTCACCCCATTGCACAGAAGAGGAAAGCGAGGCCCAGCGAGGAGAGGTTAAATGGCTCCAGTCCCAGAGCTGTTCAGCAGAGAACCTGGAAAGCCAGGCCTCCAGAGCCCCTGCTAGACCAGCCAGAGACTCCCTGAGGTGAAAGTGAGCCGTCCCCTGCCTGACCAGGCACGCAATGGCCCCTGACCTTCATGATGGCCTGTTCTTGACCGTGAAGATGAGCTGGCCGACTAGGAGGTGGAGTTCAGCTGGTGGGACAGGCTGTAGCTACAGGACAGAGTGACACATCTGAGCTAGCAGGGGCCACACTCTGGTCTCCCTCCCGGAGCCAGACCAGGAGCTGGAATCTCGGTGCCCGAGGGGCCGGCACACAACAGGGTCTGCACTGACCAGGGATCCATGGCCCCCAGGGAGAGTCCACTCTGCCCTCTCCCCGCTCCTGCCTGGCCTCACCTCTCCTCACTGTGTCGCTGCAGGACCCGGAACCAGGCCCCATAGGGACGGGGGGACAGTCCGGGCTGATGGTCAGGGTTCCCCAAGGGACCCAGGGTGTTGCCAGGGCACTGGGAAAAGACAAGGTCTGGGTTCCGGTGTCCAACACCACCCTGCGAACTTGGGAGTAGTAAGAGATACCCTCCCCCAAGTCCGGAGGGCTATAGCACAAAAGGCCTCAGCTTACTCTGATGTCACTTGGGCTGCAGAGATGTAGTGTCCCAAGGGTGCCACAGTCTTATAGAAGTGCCTCTCGGCCTTGGATATCCATCCCCGACCCCCTGTGATCCCAGTCTTGGGAAAATGTTTTCTAACCCCTCGAGGTCCTTCTCAGCAGAGGACAGACTCGGGGCTTGGGGGCCTTAGGACCTGGCTACGCAGAAGGTGGAAGAGCACAGGGCCACCAGTCTGAAGACCAAGGTCAGGGCCCTACTTGTTTCAGCCTCAGGGTCCCCATGTGGAAGAGAATCCAGAATCACTGCTCCGGTCAGGTTGAGGAGGCCTTAGGAAGGAATGGGGCACCAGGACCGGAGAGGGAAACGGGGACAAGGGAGGCTTCTGCGGTTTCTCACATCGCCCATGGAACCCACGGGTCTGCTCCTATGAGAGACACAGACACAGAGACAGAGAAGGGGACAGAGAATGAACCCAGGACAGAGGGAACCAGGAGAAGTCACAGACTCCATCAGCTGAGAAATGACATCCCGGCATTTTGTGCCATTCTGTTCCTGACAGGGCCGTCACATTGGCCATCCAACCTGGAGGGCAGGGGTTTCCACAGAGATGTGTGACCAGGACTCAGGTGTGCCAGGAGCCACTGTGGGGACGGCCCAGCGCATGGGCACAGACGAGGCCCGTGGACCTGAGCCTAACAGTAATGGGAGCCCCTGGAATCCTGTGTTGGGAGAGGTCAAGGTCAGAATCAGTTCATTACTACCTTCCCACAGGGGCTGGGACACAGGCAGGTGTGGGGTGGCTTTGCCTGGACCCCAGAGCAGATTCAAGCCCCTCTGAGCTGTGTTCCATGACAAGCGCAGCCCCTGGCTCATCCTTGCATTGTCAGCTTGGCACCAGCCTCCTGTGATAGCAGGCACGGAACATTTGGAGAGGTCCCTAACACTAACCTTAAACTGTACCCTAAACCTACCCCGTACCCTAACCCCAACACCTACCAGAACACTAACGCCTAACCCTACCCCTGAACCGAACCCAAACCCTAAAGCGTACCCTAACCCTAACCCGTACCCTAAATGGTAGCCTAACCCTAAACCCTACCTGTACGGTAAACCGTGCCCTAACCCCTACCCTATCTCTAACCCGTACCCTAACCCGTACCCTAACCCATGCCCTAACCAGTACCCTAACTCTAACCCTAACCCTCGGTCAACGGGAGGAAAGAGGAAATCCCCGGAAGTGTGGGGTTCATGAGACATTTGACCGCCAGTCCTGACAGGAAGATGACACTGTGCCAAATGGACCTGCTGATTTCTCAGAACACTGACATCCTGTGAAATGCTACATCACTGACCCACAGGCTGATGTTCCAAACCTTGGGTCTCCTAGATCCAGAGCAGAGAAGTGCTGTCAGGTGGGGATCAGTAGGTCCTCCGACCTATGGCCTGCACACCTGCTTCCATTTCTGGGACAAGGGGAAACACACACTTGTTTTTAAGTAGTCATTATCTTCATTCTAAAGTAGACCCATGACCTTGACCTTTTTGGAAAAGCGAAATGACTCTTCCAAATGAAGACCTCAACTCATCTGTTCCTCATGCAACCTGAGTGCGACCAGGTTTACCCAGGCTCCAAGCCCCACCTGGAGGATCCTCCTGTACCATCTTGACAGCCCATGACCGGCACCAGCACCCCCGGGGGCACAATGCTGAATTTGGGGGAGGGCTCTGGGCCTTTTGGCCACCACACCTGTGCCTGGGGAAGCGGGAACCGGGAGGATCCTCCCAGATGATCCTCATGGAACCTTAGCAACATCCCTGAGGACATGGGGCACAATGCTGAAGCTTGAGGACGGCTCTGGGGTTTCTTGCCACCCACACCTGTGCCTGGGGGGGCAGCGGGGACCTGGAGGGCCCTCCCAGACAATCCCAACGGACTATTAGCACCATCCCTGGGGAACATGGGGCACAATGCTGAAATTGGGGGATGGCCCTGGGGCTTGTCGCTACCGCACCTGTGCCTAGGGGAGCAGGAACCTGAAGGAACCTCCCAGATCATCATAACAGACCATGACCACCATCGCCCTGAGGACATGGGGCACAATGCTCAGTTGGAGTCCCTTGGTCCTGAAACCAGCAGGAACGGAGCTCAAAGGACAGAGAGGCGCCTCCAGGAGAATTTCCATCCAGGGAAAAGCGGCCCACTGGAGGGCACAGAAGCAGCAACCCCACCGACCCGCAGGCCATTTGAACAGGATCACCTCCTGCACTTACTTAGCACGTTGTCCGTCTTCGTGTGTGGACCGTGACTGGCCCGCTCAGGGATGGTGCGCTTCCAGAGGAGGGCTAGAAACTTTTCAGTGCTTGCTCGTGGGTCAGAGGACCAAAGCCCAAGGAAGCAGAGGCTATCCTTCTTCCTCTGGGGCTGGGGAAGTCAGCCACCGACCTGGGGCGGGACCGGGCCCAGGAGTGTGTTCTTTCTGAAGCCACTGCCTTCGGTGGGTGTTGCTTTGCCTAAAAAAGGCCCACTCACCCCAGAGTCAGGAGCAGTGACAGGCTGTCTCCAACCCTAGCCCAGGACCACGACCCGAAACCATCCTGCCTTTGGGAGGACAGGTCTCCTGCAGGAGCCTGGGAGGGGACTGGCCCCTCTCCCACCCCGGGCTCCAGGATGCCCGGGACCTGCAAGAGCTCTTCATCTGAGGAGGAGTCTTGGACAACAAGTGTATCTCGTCAGCCCAGCAAGTGAAATAACCAAAGCCCAAGGCTCAGGTTCTAACAGAAGCAGAATTTCAAAGTACTGTTTGGGGGAAGCCTCCTCCCCTCTTATGTGGCATTGGGGGTCCCCAAGGAAAGCCTTCTTTCGTCTCCTTCCCTCAGAGAGAGGAGCTGACCCCAAGTCCCGCGGTCCCCACCGTGTCCCAGTGCTGAGGAAGAGCCACACGCAGGGGCCTGGTGTCAGGAGTGTGGTCGGCCACTGCTCCTGGGCTCCCAGCCAGTGGTCTGGCGGCTACGTGGAAGAGCTAAATTGATTTTGGGGGAAGGAGTGCTCACTGCCCACACCGCTCACCATCCCCCTCTGCACTCTGCAATCCAGGCTCGGTGCCCGGCTCACGTCCATCAGCAGCACTCCACATGTTTCCGCCATGGGAGGGATCATTCAGCCTCACCCCATTGCACAGAAGAGGAAAGCGAGGCCCAGCGAGGAGAGGTTAAATGGCTCCAGTCCCAGAGCTGTTCAGCAGAGAACCTGGAAAGCCAGGCCTCCAGAGCCCCTGCTAGACCAGCCAGAGACTCCCTGAGGTGAAAGTGAGCCGTCCCCTGCCTGACCAGGCACGCAATGGCCCCTGACCTTCATGATGGCCTGTTCTTGACCGTGAAGATGAGCTGGCCGACTAGGAGGTGGAGTTCAGCTGGTGGGACAGGCTGTAGCTACAGGACAGAGTGACACATCTGAGCTAGCAGGGGCCACACTCTGGTCTCCCTCCCGGAGCCAGACCAGGAGCTGGAATCTCGGTGCCCGAGGGGCCGGCACACAACAGGGTCTGCACTGACCAGGGATCCATGGCCCCCAGGGAGAGTCCACTCTGCCCTCTCCCCGCTCCTGCCTGGCCTCACCTCTCCTCACTGTGTCGCTGCAGGACCCGGAACCAGGCCCCATAGGGACGGGGGGACAGTCCGGGCTGATGGTCAGGGTTCCCCAAGGGACCCAGGGTGTTGCCAGGGCACTGGGAAAAGACAAGGTCTGGGTTCCGGTGTCCAACACCACCCTGCGAACTTGGGAGTAGTAAGAGATACCCTCCCCCAAGTCCGGAGGGCTATAGCACAAAAGGCCTCAGCTTACTCTGATGTCACTTGGGCTGCAGAGATGTAGTGTCCCAAGGGTGCCACAGTCTTATAGAAGTGCCTCTCGGCCTTGGATATCCATCCCCGACCCCCTGTGATCCCAGTCTTGGGAAAATGTTTTCTAACCCCTCGAGGTCCTTCTCAGCAGAGGACAGACTCGGGGCTTGGGGGCCTTAGGACCTGGCTACGCAGAAGGTGGAAGAGCACAGGGCCACCAGTCTGAAGACCAAGGTCAGGGCCCTTCTTGTTTCAGCCTCAGGGTCCCCATGAGGAAGAGAATCCAGAATCACTGCTCCGGTCAGGTTGAGGAGGCCTTAGGAAGGAATGGGGCACCAGGACCGGAGAGGGAAACGGGGACCAGGGAGGCTTCTGCGGTTTCTCACATCGCCCATGGAACCCACGGGTCTGCTCCTGTGAGAGACACAGACACAGAGACAGAGAAGGGGACAGAGAATGAACCCAGGACAGAGGGAACCAGGAGAAGTCACAGACTCCATCAGCTGAGAAATGACATCCCGGCATTTTGTGCCATTCTGTTCCTGACAGGGCCGTCACATTGGCCATCCAACCTGGAGGGCAGGGGTTTCCACAGAGATGTGTGACCAGGACTCAGGTGTGCCAGGAGCCACTGTGGGGACGGCCCAGCGCATGGGCACAGACGAGGCCCGTGGACCTGAGCCTAACAGTAATGGGAGCCCCTGGAATCCTGTGTTGGGAGAGGTCAAGGTCAGAATCAGTTCATTACTACCTTCCCACAGGGGCTGGGACACAGGCAGGTGTGGGGTGGCTTTGCCTGGACCCCAGAGCAGATTCAAGCCCCTCTGAGCTGTGTTCCATGACAAGCGCAGCCCCTGGCTCATCCTTGCATTGTCAGCTTGGCACCAGCCTCCTGTGATAGCAGGCACGGAACATTTGGAGAGGTCCCTAACACTAACCTTAAACTGTACCCTAAACCTACCCCGTACCCTAACCCCAACACCTACCAGAACACTAACGCCTAACCCTACCCCTGAACCGAACCCAAACCCTAAAGCGTACCCTAACCCTAACCCGTACCCTAAATGGTAGCCTAACCCTAAACCCTACCCTGTACGGTAAACCGTGCCCTAACCCCTACCCTATCTCTAACCCGTACCCTAACCCGTACCCTAACCCATGCCCTAACCAGTACCCTAACTCTAACCCTAACCCTCGGTCAACGGGAGGAAAGAGGAAATCCACGGAAGTGTGGGGTTCATGAGACATTTGACCGCCAGTCCTGACAGGAAGATGACACTGTGCCAAATGGACCTGCTGATTTCTCAGAACACTGACATCCTGTGAAATGCTACATCACTGACCCACAGGCTGATGTTCCAAACCTTGGGTCTCCTAGATCCAGAGCAGAGAAGTGCTGTCAGGTGGGGATCAGTAGGTCCTCCGACCTATGGCCTGCACACCTGCTTCCATTTCTGGGAGAAGGGGAAACACACACTTGTTTTTAAGTAGTCATTATCTTCATTCTAAAGTAGACCCATGACCTTGACCTTTTTGGAAAAGCGAAATGACTCTTCCAAATGAAGACCTCAACTCATCTGTTCCTCATGCAACCTGAGTGCGACCAGGTTTACCCAGGCTCCAAGCCCCACCTGGAGGATCCTCCTGTACCATCTTGACAGCCCATGACCGGCACCAGCACCCCCGGGGGCACAATGCTGAATTTGGGGGAGGGCTCTGGGCCTTTTGGCCACCACACCTGTGCCTGGGGAAGCGGGAACCGGGAGGATCCTCCCAGATGATCCTCATGGAACCTTAGCAACATCCCTGAGGACATGGGGCACAATGCTGAAGCTTGAGGACGGCTCTGGGGATTCTTGCCACCCACACCTGTGCCTGGGGGGGCAGCGGGAACCTGGAGGGCCCTCCCAGACAATACCAACGGACTATTAGCACCATCCCTGGGGAACATGGGGCACAATGCTGAAATTGGGGGATGGCCCTGGGGCTTGTCGCTACCGCACCTGTGCCTAGGGGAGCAGGAACCTGAAGGAACCTCCCAGATCATCATAACAGACCATGACCACCATCGCCCTGAGGACATGGGGCACAATGCTCAGTTGGAGTCCCTTGGTCCTGAAACCAGCAGGAACGGAGCTCAAAGGACAGAGAGGCGCCTCCCGGAGAATTTCCATCCAGGGAAAAGCGGCCCACTGGAGGGCACAGAAGCAGCAACCCCACCGACCCGCAGGCCATTTGAACAGGATCACCTCCTGCACTTACTTAGCACGTTGTCCGTCTTCGTGTGTGTACCGTGACTGGCCCGCTCAGGGATGGTGCGCTTCCAGAGGAGGGCTAGAAACTTTTCAGTGCTTGCTCGTGGGTCAGAGGACGAAAGCCCAAGGAAGCAGAGGCTATCCTTCTTCCTCTGGGGCTGGGGAAGTCAGCCACCGACCTGGGGCGGGACCGGGCCCAGGAGTGTGTTCTTTCTGAAGCCACTGCCTTCGGTGGGTGTTGCTTTGCCTAAAAAAGGCCCACTCACGCCAGAGTCAGGAGCAGTGACAGGCTGTCTCCAACCCTAGCCCAGGACCACGACCCGAAACCATCCTGCCTTTGGGAGGAGAGGTCTCCTGCAGGAGCCTGGGAGGGGACTGGCCCCTCTCCCACCCCGGGCTCCAGGATGCCCGGGACCTGCAAGGGCTCTTCATCTGAGGAGGAGTCTTGGAGAACAAGTGTATCTCGTCAGCCCAGCAAGTGAAATAACCAAAGCCCAAGGCTCAGGTTCTAACAGAAGCAGAATTTCAAAATACTGTTTGGGGGAAGCCTCCTCCCCTCTTATGTGGCATTGGGGGTCCCCAAGGAAAGCCTTCTTTCGTCTCCTTCCCTCAGAGAGAGGAGCTGACCCCAAGTCCCGCGGTCCCCACCGTGTCCCAGTGCTGAGGAAGAGCCACACGCAGGGGCCTGGTGTCAGGAGTGTGGTCGGCCACTGCTCCTGGGCTCCCAGCCAGTGGTCTGGCGGCTACGTGGAAGAGCTAAATTGATTTTGGGGGAAGGAGTGCTCACTGCCCACACCGCTCACCATCCCCCTCTGCACTCTGCAATCCAGGCTCGGTGCCCGGCTCACGTCCATCACCAGCACTCCACATGTTTCCGCCATGGGAGGGATCATTCAGCCTCACCCCATTGCACAGAAGAGGAAAGCGAGGCCCAGCGAGGAGAGGTTAAATGGCTCCAGTCCCAGAGCTGTTCAGCAGAGAACCTGGAAAGCCAGGCCTCCAGAGCCCCTGCTAGACCAGCCAGAGACTCCCTGAGGTGAAAGTGAGCCGTCCCCTGCCTGACCAGGCACGCAATGGCCCCTGACCTTCATGATGGCCTGTTCTTGACCGTGAAGATGAGCTGGCCGACTAGGAGGTGGAGTTCAGCTGGTGGGACAGGCTGTAGCTACAGGACAGAGTGACACATCTGAGCTAGCAGGGGCCACACTCTGGTCTCCCTCCCGGAGCCAGACCAGGAGCTGGAATCTCGGTGCCCGAGGGGCCGGCACACAACAGGGTCTGCACTGACCAGGGATCCATGGCCCCCAGGGAGAGTCCACTCTGCCCTCTCCCCGCTCCTGCCTGGCCTCACCTCTCCTCACTGTGTCGCTGCAGGACCCGGAACCAGGCCCCATAGGGACGGGGGGACAGTCCGGGCTGATGGTCAGGGTTCCCCAAGGGACCCAGGGTGTTGCCAGGGCACTGGGAAAAGACAAGGTCTGGGTTCCGGTGTCCAACACCACCCTGCGAACTTGGGAGTAGTAAGAGATACCCTCCCCCAAGTCCGGAGGGCTATAGCACAAAAGGCCTCAGCTTACTCTGATGTCACTTGGGCTGCAGAGATGTAGTGTCCCAAGGGTGCCACAGTCTTATAGAAGTGCCTCTCGGCCTTGGATATCCATCCCCGACCCCCTGTGATCCCAGTCTTGGGAAAATGTTTTCTAACCCCTCGAGGTCCTTCTCAGCAGAGGACAGACTCGGGGCTTGGGGGCCTTAGGACCTGGCTACGCAGAAGGTGGAAGAGCACAGGGCCACCAGTCTGAAGACCAAGGTCAGGGCCCTTCTTGTTTCAGCCTCAGGGTCCCCATGTGGAAGAGAATCCAGAATCACTGCTCCGGTCAGGTTGAGGAGGCCTTAGGAAGGAATGGGGCACCAGGACCGGAGAGGGAAACGGGGACCAGGGAGGCTTCTGCGGTTTCTCACATCGCCCATGGAACCCACGGGTCTGCTCCTGTGAGAGACACAGACACAGAGACAGAGAAGGGGACAGAGAATGAACCCAGGACAGAGGGAACCAGGAGAAGTCACAGACTCCATCAGCTGAGAAATGACATCCCGGCATTTTGTGCCATTCTGTTCCTGACAGGGCCGTCACATTGGCCATCCAACCTGGAGGGCAGGGGTTTCCACAGAGATGTGTGACCAGGACTCAGGTGTGCCAGGAGCCACTGTGGGGACGGCCCAGCGCATGGGCACAGACGAGGCCCGTGGACCTGAGCCTAACAGTAATGGGAGCCCCTGGAATCCTGTGTTGGGAGAGGTCAAGGTCAGAATCAGTTCATTACTACCTTCCCACAGGGGCTGGGACACAGGCAGGTGTGGGGTGGCTTTGCCTGGACCCCAGAGCAGATTCAAGCCCCTCTGAGCTGTGTTCCATGACAAGCGCAGCCCCTGGCTCATCCTTGCATTGTCAGCTTGGCACCAGCCTCCTGTGATAGCAGGCACGGAACATTTGGAGAGGTCCCTAACACTAACCTTAAACTGTACCCTAAACCTACCCCGTACCCTAACCCCAAAACCTACCAGAACACTAACGCCTAACCCTACCCCTGAACCGAACCCAAACCCTAAAGCGTACCCTAACCCTAACCCGTACCCTAAATGGTAGCCTAACCCTAAACCCTACCCTGTACGGTAAACCGTGCCCTAACCCCTAACCTATCTCTAACCCGTACCCTAACCCGTACCCTAACCCATGCCCTAACCAGTACCCTAACTCTAACCCTAACCCTCGGTCAACGGGAGGAAAGAGGAAATCCACGGAAGTGTGGGGTTCATGAGACATTTGACCGCCAGTCCTGACAGGAAGATGACACTGTGCCAAATGGACCTGCTGATTTCTCAGAACACTGACATCCTGTGAAATGCTACATCACTGACCCACAGGCTGATGTTCCAAACCTTGGGTCTCCTAGATCCAGAGCAGAGAAGTGCTGTCAGGTGGGGATCAGTAGGTCCTCCGACCTATGGCCTGCACACCTGCTTCCATTTCTGGGACAAGGGGAAACACACACTTGTTTTTAAGTAGTCATTATCTTCATTCTAAAGTAGACCCATGACCTTGACCTTTTTGGAAAAGCGAAATGACTCTTCCAAATGAAGACCTCAACTCATCTGTTCCTCATGCAACCTGAGTGCGACCAGGTTTACCCAGGCTCCAAGCCCCACCTGGAGGATCCTCCTGTACCATCTTGACAGCCCATGACCGGCACCAGCACCCCCGGGGGCACAATGCTGAATTTGGGGGAGGGCTCTGGGCCTTTTGGCCACCACACCTGTGCCTGGGGAAGCGGGAACCGGGAGGATCCTCCCAGATGATCCTCATGGAACCTTAGCAACATCCCTGAGGACATGGGGCACAATGCTGAAGCTTGAGGACGGCTCTGGGGATTCTTGCCACCCACACCTGTGCCTGGGGGGGCAGCGGGAACCTGGAGGGCCCTCCCAGACAATCCCAACGGACTATTAGCACCATCCCTGGGGAACATGGGGCACAATGCTGAAATTGGGGGATGGCCCTGGGGCTTGTCGCTACCGCACCTGTGCCTAGGGGAGCAGGAACCTGAAGGAACCTCCCAGATCATCATAACAGACCATGACCACCATCGCCCTGAGGACATGGGGCACAATGCTCAGTTGGAGTCCCTTGGTCCTGAAACCAGCAGGAACGGAGCTCAAAGGACAGAGAGGCGCCTCCCGGAGAATTTCCATCCAGGGAAAAGCGGCCCACTGGAGGGCACAGAAGCAGCAAACCCACCGACCCGCAGGCCTTTTGAACAGGATCACCTCCTGCACTTACTTAGCACGTTGTCCGTCTTCGTGTGTGGACCGTGACTGGCCCGCTCAGGGATGGTGCGCTTCCAGAGGAGGGCTAGAAACTTTTCAGTGCTTGCTCGTGGGTCAGAGGACCAAAGCCCAAGGAAGCAGAGGCTATCCTTCTTCCTCTGGGGCTGGGGAAGTCAGCCACCGACCTGGGCCGGGACCGGGCCCAGGAGTGTGTTCTTTCTGAAGCCACTGCCTTCGGTGGGTGTTGCTTTGCCTAAAAAAGGCCCACTCACCCCAGAGTCAGGAGCAGTGACAGGCTGTCTCCAACCCTAGCCCAGGACCACGACCCGAAACCATCCTGCCTTTGGGAGGACAGGTCTCCTGCAGGAGCCTGGGAGGGGACTGGCCCCTCTCCCACCCCGGGCTCCAGGATGCCCGGGACCTGCAAGAGCTCTTCATCTGAGGAGGAGTCTTGGACAACAAGTGTATCTCGTCAGCCCAGCAAGTGAAATAACCAAAGCCCAAGGCTCAGGTTCTAACAGAAGCAGAATTTCAAAGTACTGTTTGGGGGAAGCCTCCTCCCCTCTTATGTGGCATTGGGGGTCCCCAAGGAAAGCCTTCTTTCGTCTCCTTCCCTCAGAGAGAGGAGCTGACCCCAAGTCCCGCGGTCCCCACCGTGTCCCAGTGCTGAGGAAGAGCCACACGCAGGGGCCTGGTGTCAGGAGTGTGGTCGGCCACTGCTCCTGGGCTCCCAGCCAGTGGTCTGGCGGCTACGTGGAAGAGCTAAATTGATTTTGGGGGAAGGAGTGCTCACTGCCCACACCGCTCACCATCCCCCTCTGCACTCTGCAATCCAGGCTCGGTGCCCGGCTTACGTCCATCACCAGCACTCCACATGTTTCCGCCATGGGAGGGATCATTCAGGCTCACCCCATTGCACAGAAGAGGAAAGCGAGGCCCAGCGAGGAGAGGTTAAATGGCTCCAGTCCCAGAGCTGTTCAGCAGAGAACCTGGAAAGCCAGGCCTCCAGAGCCCCTGCTAGACCAGCCAGAGACTCCCTGAGGTGAAAGTGAGCCGTCCCCTGCCTGACCAGGCACGCAATGGCCCCTGACCTTCATGATGGCCTGTTCTTGACCGTGAAGATGAGCTGGCCGACTAGGAGGTGGAGTTCAGCTGGTGGGACAGGCTGTAGCTACAGGACAGAGTGACACATCTGAGCTAGCAGGGGCCACACTCTGGTCTCCCTCCCGGAGCCAGACCAGGAGCTGGAATCTCGGTGCCCGAGGGGCCGGCACACAACAGGGTCTGCACTGACCAGGGATCCATGGCCCCCAGGGAGAGTCCACTCTGCCCTCTCCCCGCTCCTGCCTGGCCTCACCTCTCCTCACTGTGTCGCTGCAGGACCCGGAACCAGGCCCCATAGGGACGGGGGGACAGTCCGGGCTGATGGTCAGGGTTCCCCAAGGGACCCAGGGTGTTGCCAGGGCACTGGGAAAAGACAAGGTCTGGGTTCCGGTGTCCAACACCACCCTGCGAACTTGGGAGTAGTAAGAGATACCCTCCCCCAAGTCCGGAGGGCTATAGCACAAAAGGCCTCAGCTTACTCTGATGTCACTTGGGCTGCAGAGATGTAGTGTCCCAAGGGTGCCACAGTCTTATAGAAGTGCCTCTCGGCCTTGGATATCCATCCCCGACCCCCTGTGATCCCAGTCTTGGGAAAATGTTTTCTAACCCCTCGAGGTCCTTCTCAGCAGAGGACAGACTCGGGGCTTGGGGGCCTTAGGACCTGGCTACGCAGAAGGTGGAAGAGCACAGGGCCACCAGTCTGAAGACCAAGGTCAGGGCCCTACTTGTTTCAGCCTCAGGGTCCCCATGTGGAAGAGAATCCAGAATCACTGCTCCGGTCAGGTTGAGGAGGCCTTAGGAAGGAATGGGGCACCAGGACCGGAGAGGGAAACGGGGACAAGGGAGGCTTCTGCGGTTTCTCACATCGCCCATGGAACCCACGGGTCTGCTCCTATGAGAGACACAGACACAGAGACAGAGAAGGGGACAGAGAATGAACCCAGGACAGAGGGAACCAGGAGAAGTCACAGACTCCATCAGCTGAGAAATGACATCCCGGCATTTTGTGCCATTCTGTTCCTGACAGGGCCGTCACATTGGCCATCCAACCTGGAGGGCAGGGGTTTCCACAGAGATGTGTGACCAGGACTCAGGTGTGCCAGGAGCCACTGTG
The DNA here is from genome assembly GCF_037043125.1 of Eumetopias jubatus. Taxonomy (NCBI): domain Eukaryota; kingdom Metazoa; phylum Chordata; class Mammalia; order Carnivora; family Otariidae; genus Eumetopias; species Eumetopias jubatus. The sequence continues at coordinate 1,070,903 of NW_028274856.1, forward strand.
GGGACGGCCCAGCGCATGGGCACAGACGAGGCCCGTGGACCTGAGCCTAACAGTAATGGGAGCCCCTGGAATCCTGTGTTGGGAGAGGTCAAGGTCAGAATCAGTTCATTACTACCTTCCCACAGGGGCTGGGACACAGGCAGGTGTGGGGTGGCTTTGCCTGGACCCCAGAGCAGATTCAAGCCCCTCTGAGCTGTGTTCCATGACAAGCGCAGCCCCTGGCTCATCCTTGCATTGTCAGCTTGGCACCAGCCTCCTGTGATAGCAGGCACGGAACATTTGGAGAGGTCCCTAACACTAACCTTAAACTGTACCCTAAACCTACCCCGTACCCTAACCCCAACACCTACCAGAACACTAACGCCTAACCCTACCCCTGAACCGAACCCAAACCCTAAAGCGTACCCTAACCCTAACCCGTACCCTAAATGGTAGCCTAACCCTAAACCCTACCCTGTACGGTAAACCGTGCCCTAACCCCTACCCTATCTCTAACCCGTACCCTAACCCGTACCCTAACCCATGCCCTAACCAGTACCCTAACTCTAACCCTAACCCTCGGTCAACGGGAGGAAAGAGGAAATCCACGGAAGTGTGGGGTTCATGAGACATTTGACCGCCAGTCCTGACAGGAAGATGACACTGTGCCAAATGGACCTGCTGATTTCTCAGAACACTGACATCCTGTGAAATGCTACATCACTGACCCACAGGCTGATGTTCCAAACCTTGGGTCTCCTAGATCCAGAGCAGAGAAGTGCTGTCAGGTGGGGATCAGTAGGTCCTCCGACCTATGGCCTGCACACCTGCTTCCATTTCTGGGAGAAGGGATAACACACACTTGTTTTTAAGTAGTCATTATCTTCATTCTAAAGTAGACCCATGACCTTGACCTTTTTGGAAAAGCGAAATGACTCTTCCAAATGAAGACCTCAACTCATCTGTTCCTCATGCAACCTGAGTGCGACCAGGTTTACCCAGGCTCCAAGCCCCACCTGGAGGATCCTCCTGTACCATCTTGACAGCCCATGACCGGCACCAGCACCCCCGGGGGCACAATGCTGAATTTGGGGGAGGGCTCTGGGCCTTTTGGCCACCACACCTGTGCCTGGGGAAGCGGGAACCGGGAGGATCCTCCCAGATGATCCTCATGGAACCTTAGCAACATCCCTGAGGACATGGGGCACAATGCTGAAGCTTGAGGACGGCTCTGGGGATTCTTGCCACCCACACCTGTGCCTGGGGGGGCAGCGGGAACCTGGAGGGCCCTCCCAGACAATCCCAACGGACTATTAGCACCATCCCTGGGGAACATGGGGCACAATGCTGAAATTGGGGGATGGCCCTGGGGCTTGTCGCTACCGCACCTGTGCCTAGGGGAGCAGGAACCTGAAGGAACCTCCCAGATCATCATAACAGACCATGACCACCATCGCCCTGAGGACATGGGGCACAATGCTCAGTTGGAGTCCCTTGGTCCTGAAACCAGCAGGAACGGAGCTCAAAGGACAGAGAGGCGCCTCCCGGAGAATTTCCATCCAGGGAAAAGCGGCCCACTGGAGGGCACAGAAGCAGCAACCCCACCGACCCGCAGGCCATTTGAACAGGATCACCTCCTGCACTTACTTAGCACGTTGTCCGTCTTCGTGTGTGGACCGTGACTGGCCCGCTCAGGGATGGTGCGCTTCCAGAGGAGGGCTAGAAACTTTTCAGTGCTTGCTCGTGGGTCAGAGGACCAAAGCCCAAGGAAGCAGAGGCTATCCTTCTTCCTCTGGGGCTGGGGAAGTCAGCCACCGACCTGGGGCGGGACCGGGCCCAGGAGTGTGTTCTTTCTGAAGCCACTGCCTTCGGTGGGTGTTGCTTTGCCTAAAAAAGGCCCACTCACGCCAGAGTCAGGAGCAGTGACAGGCTGTCTCCAACCCTAGCCCAGGACCACGACCCGAAACCATCCTGCCTTTGGGAGGACAGGTCTCCTGCAGGAGCCTGGGAGGGGACTGGCCCCTCTCCCACCCCGGGCTCCAGGATGCCCGGGACCTGCAAGAGCTCTTCATCTGAGGAGGAGTCTTGGAGAACAAGTGTATCTCGTCAGCCCAGCAAGTGAAATAACCAAAGCCCAAGGCTCAGGTTCTAACAGAAGCAGAATTTCAAAGTACTGTTTGGGGGAAGCCTCCTCCCCTCTTATGTGGCATTGGGGGTCCCCAAGGAAAGCCTTCTTTCGTCTCCTTCCCTCAGAGAGAGGAGCTGACCCCAAGTCCCGCGGTCCCCACCGTGTCCCAGTGCTGAGGAAGAGCCACACGCAGGGGCCTGGTGTCAGGAGTGTGGTCGGCCACTGCTCCTGGGCTCCCAGCCAGTGGTCTGGCGGCTACGTGGAAGAGCTAAATTGATTTTGGGGGAAGGAGTGCTCACTGCCCACACCGCTCACCATCCCCCTCTGCACTCTGCAATCCAGGCTCGGTGCCCGGCTTACGTCCATCACCAGCACTCCACATGTTTCCGCCATGGGAGGGATCATTCAGGCTCACCCCATTGCACAGAAGAGGAAAGCGAGGCCCAGCGAGGAGAGGTTAAATGGCTCCAGTCCCAGAGCTGTTCAGCAGAGAACCTGGAAAGCCAGGCCTCCAGAGCCCCTGCTAGACCAGCCAGAGACTCCCTGAGGTGAAAGTGAGCCGTCCCCTGCCTGACCAGGCACGCAATGGCCCCTGACCTTCATGATGGCCTGTTCTTGACCGTGAAGATGAGCTGGCCGACTAGGAGGTGGAGTTCAGCTGGTGGGACAGGCTGTAGCTACAGGACAGAGTGACACATCTGAGCTAGCAGGGGCCACACTCTGGTCTCCCTCCCGGAGCCAGACCAGGAGCTGGAATCTCGGTGCCCGAGGGGCCGGCACACAACAGGGTCTGCACTGACCAGGGATCCATGGCCCCCAGGGAGAGTCCACTCTGCCCTCTCCCCGCTCCTGCCTGGCCTCACCTCTCCTCACTGTGTCGCTGCAGGACCCGGAACCAGGCCCCATAGGGACGGGGGGACAGTCCGGGCTGATGGTCAGGGTTCCCCAAGGGACCCAGGGTGTTGCCAGGGCACTGGGAAAAGACAAGGTCTGGGTTCCGGTGTCCAACACCACCCTGCGAACTTGGGAGTAGTAAGAGATACCCTCCCCCAAGTCCGGAGGGCTATAGCACAAAAGGCCTCAGCTTACTCTGATGTCACTTGGGCTGCAGAGATGTAGTGTCCCAAGGGTGCCACAGTCTTATAGAAGTGCCTCTCGGCCTTGGATATCCATCCCCGACCCCCTGTGATCCCAGTCTTGGGAAAATGTTTTCTAACCCCTCCAGGTCCTTCTCAGCAGAGGACAGACTCGGGGCTTGGGGGCCTTAGGACCTGGCTACGCAGAAGGTGGAAGAGCACAGGGCCACCAGTCTGAAGACCAAGGTCAGGGCCCTACTTGTTTCAGCCTCAGGGTCCCCATGTGGAAGAGAATCCAGAATCACTGCTCCGGTCAGGTTGAGGAGGCCTTAGGAAGGAATGGGGCACCAGGACCGGAGAGGGAAACGGGGACAAGGGAGGCTTCTGCGGTTTCTCACATCGCCCATGGAACCCACGGGTCTGCTCCTATGAGAGACACAGACACAGAGACAGAGAAGGGGACAGAGAATGAACCCAGGACAGAGGGAACCAGGAGAAGTCACAGACTCCATCAGCTGAGAAATGACATCCCGGCATTTTGTGCCATTCTGTTCCTGACAGGGCCGTCACATTGGCCATCCAACCTGGAGGGCAGGGGTTTCCACAGAGATGTGTGACCAGGACTCAGGTGTGCCAGGAGCCACTGTGGGGACGGCCCAGCGCATGGGCACAGACGAGGCCCGTGGACCTGAGCCTAACAGTAATGGGAGCCCCTGGAATCCTGTGTTGGGAGAGGTCAAGGTCAGAATCAGTTCATTACTACCTTCCCACAGGGGCTGGGACACAGGCAGGTGTGGGGTGGCTTTGCCTGGACCCCAGAGCAGATTCAAGCCCCTCTGAGCTGTGTTCCATGACAAGCGCAGCCCCTGGCTCATCCTTGCATTGTCAGCTTGGCACCAGCCTCCTGTGATAGCAGGCACGGAACATTTGGAGAGGTCCCTAACACTAACCTTAAACTGTACCCTAAACCTACCCCGTACCCTAACCCCAACACCTACCAGAACACTAACGCCTAACCCTACCCCTGAACCGAACCCAAACCCTAAAGCGTACCCTAACCCTAACCCGTACCCTAAATGGTAGCCTAACCCTAAACCCTACCCTGTACGGTAAACCGTGCCCTAACCCCTACCCTATCTCTAACCCGTACCCTAACCCGTACCCTAACCCATGCCCTAACCAGTACCCTAACTCTAACCCTAACCCTCGGTCAACGGGAGGAAAGAGGAAATCCCCGGAAGTGTGGGGTTCATGAGACATTTGACCGCCAGTCCTGACAGGAAGATGACACTGTGCCAAATGGACCTGCTGATTTCTCAGAACACTGACATCCTGTGAAATGCTACATCACTGACCCACAGGCTGATGTTCCAAACCTTGGGTCTCCTAGATCCAGAGCAGAGAAGTGCTGTCAGGTGGGGATCAGTAGGTCCTCCGACCTATGGCCTGCACACCTGCTTCCATTTCTGGGAGAAGGGGAAACACACACTTGTTTTTAAGTAGTCATTATCTTCATTCTAAAGTAGACCCATGACCTTGACCTTTTTGGAAAAGCGAAATGACTCTTCCAAATGAAGACCTCAACTCATCTGTTCCTCATGCAACCTGAGTGCGACCAGGTTTACCCAGGCTCCAAGCCCCACCTGGAGGATCCTCCTGTACCATCTTGACAGCCCATGACCGGCACCAGCACCCCCGGGGGCACAATGCTGAATTTGGGGGAGGGCTCTGGGCCTTTTGGCCACCACACCTGTGCCTGGGGAAGCGGGAACCGGGAGGATCCTCCCAGATGATCCTCATGGAACCTTAGCAACATCCCTGAGGACATGGGGCACAATGCTGAAGCTTGAGGACGGCTCTGGGGATTCTTGCCACCCACACCTGTGCCTGGGGGGGCAGCGGGAACCTGGAGGGCCCTCCCAGACAATACCAACGGACTATTAGCACCATCCCTGGGGAACATGGGGCACAATGCTGAAATTGGGGGATGGCCCTGGGGCTTGTCGCTACCGCACCTGTGCCTAGGGGAGCAGGAACCTGAAGGAACCTCCCAGATCATCATAACAGACCATGACCACCATCGCCCTGAGGACATGGGGCACAATGCTCAGTTGGAGTCCCTTGGTCCTGAAACCAGCAGGAACGGAGCTCAAAGGACAGAGAGGCGCCTCCCGGAGAATTTCCATCCAGGGAAAAGCGGCCCACTGGAGGGCACAGAAGCAGCAACCCCACCGACCCGCAGGCCATTTGAACAGGATCACCTCCTGCACTTACTTAGCACGTTGTCCGTCTTCGTGTGTGGACCGTGACTGGCCCGCTCAGGGATGGTGCGCTTCCAGAGGAGGGCTAGAAACTTTTCAGTGCTTGCTCGTGGGTCAGAGGACCAAAGCCCAAGGAAGCAGAGGCTATCCTTCTTCCTCTGGGGCTGGGGAAGTCAGCCACCGACCTGGGGCGGGACCGGGCCCAGGAGTGTGTTCTTTCTGAAGCCACTGCCTTCGGTGGGTGTTGCTTTGCCTAAAAAAGGCCCACTCACGCCAGAGTCAGGAGCAGTGACAGGCTGTCTCCAACCCTAGCCCAGGACCACGACCCGAAACCATCCTGCCTTTGGGAGGAGAGGTCTCCTGCAGGAGCCTGGGAGGGGACTGGCCCCTCTCCCACCCCGGGCTCCAGGATGCCCGGGACCTGCAAGGGCTCTTCATCTGAGGAGGAGTCTTGGAGAACAAGTGTATCTCGTCAGCCCAGCAAGTGAAATAACCAAAGCCCAAGGCTCAGGTTCTAACAGAAGCAGAATTTCAAAGTACTGTTTGGGGGAAGCCTCCTCCCCTCTTATGTGGCATTGGGGGTCCCCAAGGAAAGCCTTCTTTCGTCTCCTTCCCTCAGAGAGAGGAGCTGACCCCAAGTCCCGCGGTCCCCACCGTGTCCCAGTGCTGAGGAAGAGCCACACGCAGGGGCCTGGTGTCAGGAGTGTGGTCGGCCACTGCTCCTGGGCTCCCAGCCAGTGGTCTGGCGGCTACGTGGAAGAGCTAAATTGATTTTGGGGGAAGGAGTGCTCACTGCCCACACCGCTCACCATCCCCCTCTGCACTCTGCAATCCAGGCTCGGTGCCCGGCTCACGTCCATCACCAGCACTCCACATGTTTCCGCCATGGGAGGGATCATTCAGCCTCACCCCATTGCACAGAAGAGGAAAGCGAGGCCCAGCGAGGAGAGGTTAAATGGCTCCAGTCCCAGAGCTGTTCAGCAGAGAACCTGGAAAGCCAGGCCTCCAGAGCCCCTGCTAGACCAGCCAGAGACTCCCTGAGGTGAAAGTGAGCCGTCCCCTGCCTGACCAGGCACGCAATGGCCCCTGACCTTCATGATGGCCTGTTCTTGACCGTGAAGATGAGCTGGCCGACTAGGAGGTGGAGTTCAGCTGGTGGGACAGGCTGTAGCTACAGGACAGAGTGACACATCTGAGCTAGCAGGGGCCACACTCTGGTCTCCCTCCCGGAGCCAGACCAGGAGCTGGAATCTCGGTGCCCGAGGGGCCGGCACACAACAGGGTCTGCACTGACCAGGGATCCATGGCCCCCAGGGAGAGTCCACTCTGCCCTCTCCCCGCTCCTGCCTGGCCTCACCTCTCCTCACTGTGTCGCTGCAGGACCCGGAACCAGGCCCCATAGGGACGGGGGGACAGTCCGGGCTGATGGTCAGGGTTCCCCAAGGGACCCAGGGTGTTGCCAGGGCACTGGGAAAAGACAAGGTCTGGGTTCCGGTGTCCAACACCACCCTGCGAACTTGGGAGTAGTAAGAGATACCCTCCCCCAAGTCCGGAGGGCTATAGCACAAAAGGCCTCAGCTTACTCTGATGTCACTTGGGCTGCAGAGATGTAGTGTCCCAAGGGTGCCACAGTCTTATAGAAGTGCCTCTCGGCCTTGGATATCCATCCCCGACCCCCTGTGATCCCAGTCTTGGGAAAATGTTTTCTAACCCCTCGAGGTCCTTCTCAGCAGAGGACAGACTCGGGGCTTGGGGGCCTTAGGACCTGGCTACGCAGAAGGTGGAAGAGCACAGGGCCACCAGTCTGAAGACCAAGGTCAGGGCCCTTCTTGTTTCAGCCTCAGGGTCCCCATGTGGAAGAGAATCCAGAATCACTGCTCCGGTCAGGTTGAGGAGGCCTTAGGAAGGAATGGGGCACCAGGACCGGAGAGGGAAACGGGGACCAGGGAGGCTTCTGCGGTTTCTCACATCGCCCATGGAACCCACGGGTCTGCTCCTGTGAGAGACACAGACACAGAGACAGAGAAGGGGACAGAGAATGAACCCAGGACAGAGGGAACCAGGAGAAGTCACAGACTCCATCAGCTGAGAAATGACATCCCGGCATTTTGTGCCATTCTGTTCCTGACAGGGCCGTCACATTGGCCATCCAACCTGGAGGGCAGGGGTTTCCACAGAGATGTGTGGCCAGGACTCAGGTGTGCCAGGAGCCACTGTGGGGACGGCCCAGCGCATGGGCACAGACGAGGCCCGTGGACCTGAGCCTAACAGTAATGGGAGCCCCTGGAATCCTGTGTTGGGAGAGGTCAAGGTCAGAATCAGTTCATTACTACCTTCCCACAGGGGCTGGGACACAGGCAGGTGTGGGGTGGCTTTGCCTGGACCCCAGAGCAGATTCAAGCCCCTCTGAGCTGTGTTCCATGACAAGCGCAGCCCCTGGCTCATCCTTGCATTGTCAGCTTGGCACCAGCCTCCTGTGATAGCAGGCACGGAACATTTGGAGAGGTCCCTAACACTAACCTTAAACTGTACCCTAAACCTACCCCGTACCCTAACCCCAACACCTACCAGAACACTAACGCCTAACCCTACCCCTGAACCGAACCCAAACCCTAAAGCGTACCCTAACCCTAACCCGTACCCTAAATGGTAGCCTAACCCTAAACCCTACCCTGTACGGTAAACCGTGCCCTAACCCCTACCCTATCTCTAACCCGTACCCTAACCCGTACCCTAACCCATGCCCTAACCAGTACCCTAACTCTAACCCTAACCCTCGGTCAACGGGAGGAAAGAGGAAATCCCCGGAAGTGTGGGGTTCATGAGACATTTGACCGCCAGTCCTGACAGGAAGATGACACTGTGCCAAATGGACCTGCTGATTTCTCAGAACACTGACATCCTGTGAAATGCTACATCACTGACCCACAGGCTGATGTTCCAAACCTTGGGTCTCCTAGATCCAGAGCAGAGAAGTGCTGTCAGGTGGGGATCAGTAGGTCCTCCGACCTATGGCCTGCACACCTGCTTCCATTTCTGGGACAAGGGGAAACACACACTTGTTTTTAAGTAGTCATTATCTTCATTCTAAAGTAGACCCATGACCTTGACCTTTTTGGAAAAGCGAAATGACTCTTCCAAATGAAGACCTCAACTCATCTGTTCCTCATGCAACCTGAGTGCGACCAGGTTTACCCAGGCTCCAAGCCCCACCTGGAGGATCCTCCTGTACCATCTTGACAGCCCATGACCGGCACCAGCACCCCCGGGGGCACAATGCTGAATTTGGGGGAGGGCTCTGGGCCTTTTGGCCACCACACCTGTGCCTGGGGAAGCGGGAACCGGGAGGATCCTCCCAGATGATCCTCATGGAACCTTAGCAACATCCCTGAGGACATGGGGCACAATGCTGAAGCTTGAGGACGGCTCTGGGGATTCTTGCCACCCACACCTGTGCCTGGGGGGGCAGCGGGTACCTGGAGGGCCCTCCCAGACAATCCCAACGGACTATTAGCACCATCCCTGGGGAACATGGGGCACAATGCTGAAATTGGGGGATGGCCCTGGGGCTTGTCGCTACCGCACCTGTGCCTAGGGGAGCAGGAACCTGAAGGAACCTCCCAGATCATCATAACAGACCATGACCACCATCGCCCTGAGGACATGGGGCACAATGCTCAGTTGGAGTCCCTTGGTCCTGAAACCAGCAGGAACGGAGCTCAAAGGACAGAGAGGCGCCTCCCGGAGAATTTCCATCCAGGGAAAAGCGGCCCACTGGAGGGCACAGAAGCAGCAACCCCACCGACCCGCAGGCCATTTGAACAGGATCACCTCCTGCACTTACTTAGCACGTTGTCCGTCTTCGTGTGTGGACCGTGACTGGCCCGCTCAGGGATGGTGCGCTTCCAGAGGAGGGCTAGAAACTTTTCAGTGCTTGCTCGTGGGTCAGAGGACCAAAGCCCAAGGAAGCAGAGGCTATCCTTCTTCCTCTGGGGCTGGGGAAGTCAGCCACCGACCTGGGGCGGGACCGGGCCCAGGAGTGTGTTCTTTCTGAAGCCACTGCCTTCGGTGGGTGTTGCTTTGCCTAAAAAAGGCCCACTCACGCCAGAGTCAGGAGCAGTGACAGGCTGTCTCCAACCCTAGCCCAGGACCACGACCCGAAACCATCCTGCCTTTGGGAGGAGAGGTCTCCTGCAGGAGCCTGGGAGGGGACTGGCCCCTCTCCCACCCCGGGCTCCAGGATGCCCGGGACATGCAAGGGCTCTTCATCTGAGGAGGAGTCTTGGAGAACAAGTGTATCTCGTCAGCCCAGCAAGTGAAATAACCAAAGCCCAAGGCTCAGGTTCTAACAGAAGCAGAATTTCAAAGTACTGTTTGGGGGAAGCCTCCTCCCCTCTTATGTGGCATTGGGGGTCCCCAAGGAAAGCCTTCTTTCGTCTCCTTCCCTCAGAGAGAGGAGCTGACCCCAAGTCCCGCGGTCCCCACCGTGTCCCAGTGCTGAGGAAGAGCCACACGCAGGGGCCTGGTGTCAGGAGTGTGGTCGGCCACTGCTCCTGGGCTCCCAGCCAGTGGTCTGGCGGCTACGTGGAAGAGCTAAATTGATTTTGGGGGAAGGAGTGCTCACTGCCCACACCGCTCACCATCCCCCTCTGCACTCTGCAATCCAGGCTCGGTGCCCGGCTCACGTCCATCACCAGCACTCCACATGTTTCCGCCATGGGAGGGATCATTCAGCCTCACCCCATTGCACAGAAGAGGAAAGCGAGGCCCAGCGAGGAGAGGTTAAATGGCTCCAGTCCCAGAGCTGTTCAGCAGAGAACCTGGAAAGCCAGGCCTCCAGAGCCCCTGCTAGACCAGCCAGAGACTCCCTGAGGTGAAAGTGAGCCGTCCCCTGCCTGACCAGGCACGCAATGGCCCCTGACCTTCATGATGGCCTGTTCTTGACCGTGAAGATGAGCTGGCCGACTAGGAGGTGGAGTTCAGCTGGTGGGACAGGCTGTAGCTACAGGACAGAGTGACACATCTGAGCTAGCAGGGGCCACACTCTGGTCTCCCTCCCGGAGCCCGACCAGGAGCTGGAATCTCGGTGCCCGAGGGGCCGGCACACAACAGGGTCTGCACTGACCAGGGATCCATGGCCCCCAGCGAGAGTCCACTCTGCCCTCTCCCCGCTCCTGCCTGGCCTCACCTCTCCTCACTGTGTCGCTGCAGGACCCGGAACCAGGCCCCATAGGGACGGGGGGACAGTCCGGGCTGATGGTCAGGGTTCCCCAAGGGACCCAGGGTGTTGCCAGGGCACTGGGAAAAGACAAGGTCTGGGTTCCGGTGTCCAACACCACCCTGCGACCTTGGGAGTAGTAAGAGATACCCTCCCCCAAGTCCGGAGGGCTATAGCACAAAAGGCCTCAGCTTACTCTGATGTCACTTGGGCTGCAGAGATGTAGTGTCCCAAGGGTGCCACAGTCTTATAGAAGTGCCTCTCGGCCTTGGATATCCATCCCCGACCCCCTGTGATCCCAGTCTTGGGAAAATGTTTTCTAACCCCTCGAGGTCCTTCTCAGCAGAGGACAGACTCGGGGCTTGGGGGCCTTAGGACCTGGCTACGCAGAAGGTGGAAGAGCACAGGGCCACCAGTCTGAAGACCAAGGTCAGGGCCCTTCTTGTTTCAGCCTCAGGGTCCCCATGTGGAAGAGAATCCAGAATCACTGCTCCGGTCAGGTTGAGGAGGCCTTAGGAAGGAATGGGGCACCAGGACCGGAGAGGGAAACGGGGACCAGGGAGGCTTCTGCGGTTTCTCACATCGCCCATGGAACCCACGGGTCTGCTCCTGTGAGAGACACAGACACAGAGACAGAGAAGGGGACAGAGAATGAACCCAGGACAGAGGGAACCAGGAGAAGTCACAGACTCCATCAGCTGAGAAATGACATCCCGGCATTTTGTGCCATTCTGTTCCTGACAGGGCCGTCACATTGGCCATCCAACCTGGAGGGCAGGGGTTTCCACAGAGATGTGTGACCAGGACTCAGGTGTGCCAGGAGCCACTGTGGGGACGGCCCAGCGCATGGGCACAGACGAGGCCCGTGGACCTGAGCCTAACAGTAATGGGAGCCCCTGGAATCCTGTGTTGGGAGAGGTCAAGGTCAGAATCAGTTCATTACTACCTTCCCACAGGGGCTGGGACACAGGCAGGTGTGGGGTGGCTTTGCCTGGACCCCAGAGCAGATTCAAGCCCCTCTGAGCTGTGTTCCATGACAAGCGCAGCCCCTGGCTCATCCTTGCATTGTCAGCTTGGCACCAGCCTCCTGTGATAGCAGGCACGGAACATTTGGAGAGGTCCCTAACACTAACCTTAAACTGTACCCTAAACCTACCCCGTACCCTAACCCCAACACCTACCAGAACACTAACGCCTAACCCTACCCCTGAACCGAACCCAAACCCTAAAGCGTACCCTAACCCTAACCCGTACCCTAAATGGTAGCCTAACCCTAAACCCTACCCTGTACGGTAAACCGTGCCCTAACCCCTACCCTATCTCTAACCCGTACCCTAACCCGTACCCTAACCCATGCCCTAACCAGTACCCTAACTCTAACCCTAACCCTCGGTCAACGGGAGGAAAGAGGAAATCCCCGGAAGTGTGGGGTTCATGAGACATTTGACCGCCAGTCCTGACAGGAAGATGACACTGTGCCAAATGGACCTGCTGATTTCTCAGAACACTGACATCCTGTGAAATGCTACATCACTGACCCACAGGCTGATGTTCCAAACCTTGGGTCTCCTAGATCCAGAGCAGAGAAGTGCTGTCAGGTGGGGATCAGTAGGTCCTCCGACCTATGGCCTGCACACCTGCTTCCATTTCTGGGACAAGGGGAAACACACACTTGTTTTTAAGTAGTCATTATCTTCATTCTAAAGTAGACCCATGACCTTGACCTTTTTGGAAAAGCGAAATGACTCTTCCAAATGAAGACCTCAACTCATCTGTTCCTCATGCAACCTGAGTGCGACCAGGTTTACCCAGGCTCCAAGCCCCACCTGGAGGATCCTCCTGTACCATCTTGACAGCCCATGACCGGCACCAGCACCCCCGGGGGCACAATGCTGAATTTGGGGGAGGGCTCTGGGCCTTTTGGCCACCACACCTGTGCCTGGGGAAGCGGGAACCGGGAGGATCCTCCCAGATGATCCTCATGGAACCTTAGCAACATCCCTGAGGACATGGGGCACAATGCTGAAGCTTGAGGACGGCTCTGGGGATTCTTGCCACCCACACCTGTGCCTGGGGGGGCAGCGGGTACCTGGAGGGCCCTCCCAGACAATCCCAACGGACTATTAGCACCATCCCTGGGGAACATGGGGCACAATGCTGAAATTGGGGGATGGCCCTGGGGCTTGTCGCTACCGCACCTGTGCCTAGGGGAGCAGGAACCTGAAGGAACCTCCCAGATCATCATAACAGACCATGACCACCATCGCCCTGAGGACATGGGGCACAATGCTCAGTTGGAGTCCCTTGGTCCTGAAACCAGCAGGAACGGAGCTCAAAGGACAGAGAGGCGCCTCCCGGAGAATTTCCATCCAGGGAAAAGCGGCCCACTGGAGGGCACAGAAGCAGCAACCCCACCGACCCGCAGGCCATTTGAACAGGATCACCTCCTGCACTTACTTAGCACGTTGTCCGTCTTCGTGTGTGGACCGTGACTGGCCCGCTCAGGGATGGTGCGCTTCCAGAGGAGGGCTAGAAACTTTTCAGTGCTTGCTCGTGGGTCAGAGGACCAAAGCCCAAGGAAGCAGAGGCTATCCTTCTTCCTCTGGGGCTGGGGAAGTCAGCCACCGACCTGGGGCGGGACCGGGCCCAGGAGTGTGTTCTTTCTGAAGCCACTGCCTTCGGTGGGTGTTGCTTTGCCTAAAAAAGGCCCACTCACGCCAGAGTCAGGAGCAGTGACAGGCTGTCTCCAACCCTAGCCCAGGACCACGACCCGAAACCATCCTGCCTTTGGGAGGAGAGGTCTCCTGCAGGAGCCTGGGAGGGGACTGGCCCCTCTCCCACCCCGGGCTCCAGGATGCCCGGGACCTGCAAGGGCTCTTCATCTGAGGAGGAGTCTTGGAGAACAAGTGTATCTCGTCAGCCCAGCAAGTGAAATAACCAAAGCCCAAGGCTCAGGTTCTAACAGAAGCAGAATTTCAAAGTACTGTTTGGGGGAAGCCTCCTCCCCTCTTATGTGGCATTGGGGGTCCCCAAGGAAAGCCTTCTTTCGTCTCCTTCCCTCAGAGAGAGGAGCTGACCCCAAGTCCCGCGGTCCCCACCGTGTCCCAGTGCTGAGGAAGAGCCACACGCAGGGGCCTGGTGTCAGGAGTGTGGTCGGCCACTGCTCCTGGGCTCCCAGCCAGTGGTCTGGCGGCTACGTGGAAGAGCTAAATTGATTTTGGGGGAAGGAGTGCTCACTGCCCACACCGCTCACCATCCCCCTCTGCACTCTGCAATCCAGGCTCGGTGCCCGGCTCACGTCCATCACCAGCACTCCACATGTTTCCGCCATGGGAGGGATCATTCAGCCTCACCCCATTGCACAGAAGAGGAAAGCGAGGCCCAGCGAGGAGAGGTTAAATGGCTCCAGTCCCAGAGCTGTTCAGCAGAGAACCTGGAAAGCCAGGCCTCCAGAGCCCCTGCTAGACCAGCCAGAGACTCCCTGAGGTGAAAGTGAGCCGTCCCCTGCCTGACCAGGCACGCAATGGCCCCTGACCTTCATGATGGCCTGTTCTTGACCGTGAAGATGAGCTGGCCGACTAGGAGGTGGAGTTCAGCTGGTGGGACAGGCTGTAGCTACAGGACAGAGTGACACATCTGAGCTAGCAGGGGCCACACTCTGGTCTCCCTCCCGGAGCCAGACCAGGAGCTGGAATCTCGGTGCCCGAGGGGCCGGCACACAACAGGGTCTGCACTGACCAGGGATCCATGGCCCCCAGGGAGAGTCCACTCTGCCCTCTCCCCGCTCCTGCCTGGCCTCACCTCTCCTCACTGTGTCGCTGCAGGACCCGGAACCAGGCCCCATAGGGACGGGGGGACAGTCCGGGCTGATGGTCAGGGTTCCCCAAGGGACCCAGGGTGTTGCCAGGGCACTGGGAAAAGACAAGGTCTGGGTTCCGGTGTCCAACACCACCCTGCGAACTTGGGAGTAGTAAGAGATACCCTCCCCCAAGTCCGGAGGGCTATAGCACAAAAGGCCTCAGCTTACTCTGATGTCACTTGGGCTGCAGAGATGTAGTGTCCCAAGGGTGCCACAGTCTTATAGAAGTGCCTCTCGGCCTTGGATATCCATCCCCGACCCCCTGTGATCCCAGTCTTGGGAAAATGTTTTCTAACCCCTCGAGGTCCTTCTCAGCAGAGGACAGACTCGGGGCTTGGGGGCCTTAGGACCTGGCTACGCAGAAGGTGGAAGAGCACAGGGCCACCAGTCTGAAGACCAAGGTCAGGGCCCTTCTTGTTTCAGCCTCAGGGTCCCCATGTGGAAGAGAATCCAGAATCACTGCTCCGGTCAGGTTGAGGAGGCCTTAGGAAGGAATGGGGCACCAGGACCGGAGAGGGAAACGGGGACCAGGGAGGCTTCTGCGGTTTCTCACATCGCCCATGGAACCCACGGGTCTGCTCCTGTGAGAGACACAGACACAGAGACAGAGAAGGGGACAGAGAATGAACCCAGGACAGAGGGAACCAGGAGAAGTCACAGACTCCATCAGCTGAGAAATGACATCCCGGCATTTTGTGCCATTCTGTTCCTGACAGGGCCGTCACATTGGCCATCCAACCTGGAGGGCAGGGGTTTCCACAGAGATGTGTGACCAGGACTCAGGTGTGCCAGGAGCCACTGTGGGGACGGCCCAGCGCATGGGCACAGACGAGGCCCGTGGACCTGAGCCTAACAGTAATGGGAGCCCCTGGAATCCTGTGTTGGGAGAGGTCAAGGTCAGAATCAGTTCATTACTACCTTCCCACAGGGGCTGGGACACAGGCAGGTGTGGGGTGGCTTTGCCTGGACCCCAGAGCAGATTCAAGCCCCTCTGAGCTGTGGTCCATGACAAGCGCAGCCCCTGGCTCATCCTTGCATTGTCAGCTTGGCACCAGCCTCCTGTGATAGCAGGCACGGAACATTTGGAGAGGTCCCTAACACTAACCTTAAACTGTACCCTAAACCTACCCCGTACCCTAACCCCAACACCTACCAGAACACTAACGCCTAACCCTACCCCTGAACCGAACCCAAACCCTAAAGCGTACCCTAACCCTAACCCGTACCCTAAATGGTAGCCTAACCCTAAACCCTACCCTGTACGGTAAACCGTGCCCTAACCCCTACCCTATCTCTAACCCGTACCCTAACCCGTACCCTAACCCATGCCCTAACCAGTACCCTAACTCTAACCCTAACCCTCGGTCAACGGGAGGAAAGAGGAAATCCACGGAAGTGTGGGGTTCATGAGACATTTGACCGCCAGTCCTGACAGGAAGATGACACTGTGCCAAATGGACCTGCTGATTTCTCAGAACACTGACATCCTGTGAAATGCTACATCACTGACCCACAGGCTGATGTTCCAAACCTTGGGTCTCCTAGATCCAGAGCAGAGAAGTGCTGTCAGGTGGGGATCAGTAGGTCCTCCGACCTATGGCCTGCACACCTGCTTCCATTTCTGGGACAAGGGGAAACACACACTTGTTTTTAAGTAGTCATTATCTTCATTCTAAAGTAGACCCATGACCTTGACCTTTTTGGAAAAGCGAAATGACTCTTCCAAATGAAGACCTCAACTCATCTGTTCCTCATGCAACCTGAGTGCGACCAGGTTTACCCAGGCTCCAAGCCCCACCTGGAGGATCCTCCTGTACCATCTTGACAGCCCATGACCGGCACCAGCACCCCCGGGGGCACAATGCTGAATTTGGGGGAGGGCTCTGGGCCTTTTGGCCACCACACCTGTGCCTGGGGAAGCGGGAACCGGGAGGATCCTCCCAGATGATCCTCATGGAACCTTAGCAACATCCCTGAGGACATGGGGCACAATGCTGAAGCTTGAGGACGGCTCTGGGGATTCTTGCCACCCACACCTGTGCCTGGGGGGGCAGCGGGCACCTGGAGGGCCCTCCCAGACAATCCCAACGGACTATTAGCACCATCCCTGGGGAACATGGGGCACAATGCTGAAATTGGGGGATGGCCCTGGGGCTTGTCGCTACCGCACCTGTGCCTAGGGGAGCAGGAACCTGAAGGAACCTCCCAGATCATCATAACAGACCATGACCACCATCGCCCTGAGGACATGGGGCACAATGCTCAGTTGGAGTCCCTTGGTCCTGAAACCAGCAGGAACGGAGCTCAAAGGACAGAGAGGCGCCTCCCGGAGAATTTCCATCCAGGGAAAAGCGGCCCACTGGAGGGCACAGAAGCAGCAACCCCACCGACCCGCAGGCCATTTGAACAGGATCACCTCCTGCACTTACTTAGCACGTTGTCCGTCTTCGTGTGTGGACCGTGACTGGCCCGCTCAGGGATGGTGCGCTTCCAGAGGAGGGCTAGAAACTTTTCAGTGCTTGCTCGTGGGTCAGAGGACCAAAGCCCAAGGAAGCAGAGGCTATCCTTCTTCCTCTGGGGCTGGGGAAGTCAGCCACCGACCTGGGGCGGGACCGGGCCCAGGAGTGTGTTCTTTCTGAAGCCACTGCCTTCGGTGGGTGTTGCTTTGCCTAAAAAAGGCCCACTCACCCCAGAGTCAGGAGCAGTGACAGGCTGTCTCCAACCCTAGCCCAGGACCACGACCCGAAACCATCCTGCCTTTGGGAGGACAGGTCTCCTGCAGGAGCCTGGGAGGGGACTGGCCCCTCTCCCACCCCGGGCTCCAGGATGCCCGGGACCTGCAAGAGCTCTTCATCTGAGGAGGAGTCTTGGACAACAAGTGTATCTCGTCAGCCCAGCAAGTGAAATAACCAAAGCCCAAGGCTCAGGTTCTAACAGAAGCAGAATTTCAAAGTACTGTTTGGGGGAAGCCTCCTCCCCTCTTATGTGGCATTGGGGGTCCCCAAGGAAAGCCTTCTTTCGTCTCCTTCCCTCAGAGAGAGGAGCTGACCCCAAGTCCCGCGGTCCCCACCGTGTCCCAGTGCTGAGGAAGAGCCACACGCAGGGGCCTGGTGTCAGGAGTGTGGTCGGCCACTGCTCCTGGGCTCCCAGCCAGTGGTCTGGCGGCTACGTGGAAGAGCTAAATTGATTTTGGGGGAAGGAGTGCTCACTGCCCACACCGCTCACCATCCCCCTCTGCACTCTGCAATCCAGGCTCGGTGCCCGGCTCACGTCCATCAGCAGCACTCCACATGTTTCCGCCATGGGAGGGATCATTCAGCCTCACCCCATTGCACAGAAGAGGAAAGCGAGGCCCAGCGAGGAGAGGTTAAATGGCTCCAGTCCCAGAGCTGTTCAGCAGAGAACCTGGAAAGCCAGGCCTCCAGAGCCCCTGCTAGACCAGCCAGAGACTCCCTGAGGTGAAAGTGAGCCGTCCCCTGCCTGACCAGGCACGCAATGGCCCCTGACCTTCATGATGGCCTGTTCTTGACCGTGAAGATGAGCTGGCCGACTAGGAGGTGGAGTTCAGCTGGTGGGACAGGCTGTAGCTACAGGACAGAGTGACACATCTGAGCTAGCAGGGGCCACACTCTGGTCTCCCTCCCGGAGCCAGACCAGGAGCTGGAATCTCGGTGCCCGAGGGGCCGGCACACAACAGGGTCTGCACTGACCAGGGATCCATGGCCCCCAGGGAGAGTCCACTCTGCCCTCTCCCCGCTCCTGCCTGGCCTCACCTCTCCTCACTGTGTCGCTGCAGGACCCGGAACCAGGCCCCATAGGGACGGGGGGACAGTCCGGGCTGATGGTCAGGGTTCCCCAAGGGACCCAGGGTGTTGCCAGGGCACTGGGAAAAGACAAGGTCTGGGTTCCGGTGTCCAACACCACCCTGCGAACTTGGGAGTAGTAAGAGATACCCTCCCCCAAGTCCGGAGGGCTATAGCACAAAAGGCCTCAGCTTACTCTGATGTCACTTGGGCTGCAGAGATGTTGTGTCCCAAGGGTGCCACAGTCTTATAGAAGTGCCTCTCGGCCTTGGATATCCATCCCCGACCCCCTGTGATCCCAGTCTTGGGAAAATGTTTTCTAACCCCTCGAGGTCCTTCTCAGCAGAGGACAGACTCGGGGCTTGGGGGCCTTAGGACCTGGCTACGCAGAAGGTGGAAGAGCACAGGGCCACCAGTCTGAAGACCAAGGTCAGGGCCCTTCTTGTTTCAGCCTCAGGGTCCCCATGTGGAAGAGAATCCAGAATCACTGCTCCGGTCAGGTTGAGGAGGCCTTAGGAAGGAATGGGGCACCAGGACCGGAGAGGGAAACGGGGACCAGGGAGGCTTCTGTGGTTTCTCACATCGCCCATGGAACCCACGGGTCTGCTCCTGTGAGAGACACAGACACAGAGACAGAGAAGGGGACAGAGAATGAACCCAGGACAGAGGGAACCAGGAGAAGTCACAGACTCCATCAGCTGAGAAATGACATCCCGGCATTTTGTGCCATTCTGTTCCTGACAGGGCCGTCACATTGGCCATCCAACCTGGAGGGCAGGGGTTTCCACAGAGATGTGTGACCAGGACTCAGGTGTGCCAGGAGCCACTGTGGGGACGGCCCAGCGCATGGGCACAGACGAGGCCCGTGGACCTGAGCCTAACAGTAATGGGAGCCCCTGGAATCCTGTGTTGGGAGAGGTCAAGGTCAGAATCAGTTCATTACTACCTTCCCACAGGGGCTGGGACACAGGCAGGTGTGGGGTGGCTTTGCCTGGACCCCAGAGCAGATTCAAGCCCCTCTGAGCTGTGTTCCATGACAAGCGCAGCCCCTGGCTCATCCTTGCATTGTCAGCTTGGCACCAGCCTCCTGTGATAGCAGGCACGGAACATTTGGAGAGGTCCCTAACACTAACCTTAAACTGTACCCTAAACCTACCCCGTACCCTAACCCCAACACCTACCAGAACACTAACGCCTAACCCTACCCCTGAACCGAACCCAAACCCTAAAGCGTACCCTAACCCTAACCCGTAACCTAAATGGTAGCCTAACCCTAAACCCTACCCTGTACGGTAAACCGTGCCCTAACCCCTACCCTATCTCTAACCCGTACCCTAACCCGTACCCTAACCCATGCCCTAACCAGTACCCTAACTCTAACCCTAACCCTCGGTCAACGGGAGGAAAGAGGAAATCCACGGAAGTGTGGGGTTCATGAGACATTTGACCGCCAGTCCTGACAGGAAGATGACACTGTGCCAAATGGACCTGCTGATTTCTCAGAACACTGACATCCTGTGAAATGCTACATCACTGACCCACAGGCTGATGTTCCAAACCTTGGGTCTCCTAGATCCAGAGCAGAGAAGTGCTGTCAGGTGGGGATCAGTAGGTCCTCCGACCTATGGCCTGCACACCTGCTTCCATTTCTGGGACAAGGGGAAACACACACTTGTTTTTAAGTAGTCATTATCTTCATTCTAAAGTAGACCCATGACCTTGACCTTTTTGGAAAAGCGAAATGACTCTTCCAAATGAAGACCTCAACTCATCTGTTCCTCATGCAACCTGAGTGCGACCAGGTTTACCCAGGCTCCAAGCCCCACCTGGAGGATCCTCCTGTACCATCTTGACAGCCCATGACCGGCACCAGCACCCCCGGGGGCACAATGCTGAATTTGGGGGAGGGCTCTGGGCCTTTTGGCCACCACACCTGTGCCTGGGGAAGCGGGAACCGGGAGGATCCTCCCAGATGATCCTCATGGAACCTTAGCAACATCCCTGAGGACATGGGGCACAATGCTGAAGCTTGAGGACGGCTCTGGGGATTCTTGCCACCCACACCTGTGCCTGGGGGGGCAGCGGGAACCTGGAGGGCCCTCCCAGACAATCCCAACGGACTATTAGCACCATCCCTGGGGAACATGGGGCACAATGCTGAAATTGGGGGATGGCCCTGGGGCTTGTCGCTACCGCACCTGTGCCTAGGGGAGCAGGAACCTGAAGGAACCTCCCAGATCATCATAACAGACCATGACCACCATCGCCCTGAGGACATGGGGCACAATGCTCAGTTGGAGTCCCTTGGTCCTGAAACCAGCAGGAACGGAGCTCAAAGGACAGAGAGGCGCCTCCCGGAGAATTTCCATCCAGGGAAAAGCGGCCCACTGGAGGGCACAGAAGCAGCAACCCCACCGACCCGCAGGCCATTTGAACAGGATCACCTCCTGCACTTACTTAGCACGTTGTCCGTCTTCGTGTGTGGACCGTGACTGGCCCGCTCAGGGATGGTGCGCTTCCAGAGGAGGGCTAGAAACTTTTCAGTGCTTGCTCGTGGGTCACAGGACCAAAGCCCAAGGAAGCAGAGGCTATCCTTCTTCCTCTGGGGCTGGGGAAGTCAGCCACCGACCTGGGCCGGGACCGGGCCCAGGAGTGTGTTCTTTCTGAAGCCACTGCCTTCGGTGCATGTTGCTTTGCCTAAAAAAGGCCCACTCACCCCAGAGTCAGGAGCAGTGACAGGCTGTCTCCAACCCTAGCCCAGGACCACCACCCGAAACCATCCTGCCTTTGGGAGGACAGGTCTCCTGCAGGAGCCTGGGAGGGGACTGGCCCCTCTCCCACCCCGGGCTCCAGGATGCCCGGGACCTGCAAGAGCTCTTCATCTGAGGAGGAGTCTTGGAGAACAAGTGTATCTCGTCAGCCCAGCAAGTGAAATAACCAAAGCCCAAGGCTCAGGTTCTAACAGAAGCAGAATTTCAAAGTACTGTTTGGGGGAAGCCTCCTCCCCTCTTATGTGGCATTGGGGGTCCCCAAGGAAAGCCTTCTTTCGTCTCCTTCCCTCAGAGAGAGGAGCTGACCCCAAGTCCCGCGGTCCCCACCGTGTCCCAGTGCTGAGGAAGAGCCACACGCAGGGGCCTGGTGTCAGGAGTGTGGTCGGCCACTGCTCCTGGGCTCCCAGCCAGTGGTCTGGCGGCTACGTGGAAGAGCTAAATTGATTTTGGGGGAAGGAGTGCTCACTGCCCACACCGCTCACCATCCCCCTCTGCACTCTGCAATCCAGGCTCGGTGCCCGGCTCACGTCCATCACCAGCACTCCACATGTTTCCGCCATGGGAGGGATCATTCAGCCTCACCCCATTGCACAGAAGAGGAAAGCGAGGCCCAGCGAGGAGAGGTTAAATGGCTCCAGTCCCAGAGCTGTTCAGCAGAGAACCTGGAAAGCCAGGCCTCCAGAGCCCCTGCTAGACCAGCCAGAGACTCCCTGAGGTGAAAGTGAGCCGTCCCCTGCCTGACCAGGCACGCAATGGCCCCTGACCTTCATGATGGCCTGTTCTTGACCGTGAAGATGAGCTGGCCGACTAGGAGGTGGAGTTCAGCTGGTGGGACAGGCTGTAGCTACAGGACAGAGTGACACATCTGAGCTAGCAGGGGCCACACTCTGGTCTCCCTCCCGGAGCCAGACCAGGAGCTGGAATCTCGGTGCCCGAGGGGCCGGCACACAACAGGGTCTGCACTGACCAGGGATCCATGGCCCCCAGGGAGAGTCCACTCTGCCCTCTCCCCGCTCCTGCCTGGCCTCACCTCTCCTCACTGTGTCGCTGCAGGACCCGGAACCAGGCCCCATAGGGACGGGGGGACAGTCCGGGCTGATGGTCAGGGTTCCCCAAGGGACCCAGGGTGTTGCCAGGGCACTGGGAAAAGACAAGGTCTGGGTTCCGGTGTCCAACACCACCCTGCGAACTTGGGAGTAGTAAGAGATACCCTCCCCCAAGTCCGGAGGGCTATAGCACAAAAGGCCTCAGCTTACTCTGATGTCACTTGGGCTGCAGAGATGTAGTGTCCCAAGGGTGCCACAGTCTTATAGAAGTGCCTCTCGGCCTTGGATATCCATCCCCGACCCCCTGTGATCCCAGTCTTGGGAAAATGTTTTCTAACCCCTCGAGGTCCTTCTCAGCAGAGGACAGACTCGGGGCTTGGGGGCCTTAGGACCTGGCTACGCAGAAGGTGGAAGAGCACAGGGCCACCAGTCTGAAGACCAAGGTCAGGGCCCTTCTTGTTTCAGCCTCAGGGTCCCCATGTGGAAGAGAATCCAGAATCACTGCTCCGGTCAGGTTGAGGAGGCCTTAGGAAGGAATGGGGCACCAGGACCGGAGAGGGAAACGGGGACCAGGGAGGCTTCTGTGGTTTCTCACATCGCCCATGGAACCCACGGGTCTGCTCCTGTGAGAGACACAGACACAGAGACAGAGAAGGGGACAGAGAATGAACCCAGGACAGAGGGAACCAGGAGAAGTCACAGACTCCATCAGCTGAGAAATGACATCCCGGCATTTTGTGCCATTCTGTTCCTGACAGGGCCGTCACATTGGCCATCCAACCTGGAGGGCAGGGGTTTCCACAGAGATGTGTGACCAGGACTCAGGTGTGCCAGGAGCCACTGTGGGGACGGCCCAGCGCATGGGCACAGACGAGGCCCGTGGACCTGAGCCTAACAGTAATGGGAGCCCCTGGAATCCTGTGTTGGGAGAGGTCAAGGTCAGAATCAGTTCATTACTACCTTCCCACAGGGGCTGGGACACAGGCAGGTGTGGGGTGGCTTTGCCTGGACCCCAGAGCAGATTCAAGCCCCTCTGAGCTGTGTTCCATGACAAGCGCAGCCCCTGGCTCATCCTTGCATTGTCAGCTTGGCACCAGCCTCCTGTGATAGCAGGCACGGAACATTTGGAGAGGTCCCTAACACTAACCTTAAACTGTACCCTAAACCTACCCCGTACCCTAACCCCAACACCTACCAGAACACTAACGCCTAACCCTACCCCTGAACCGAACCCAAACCCTAAAGCGTACCCTAACCCTAACCCGTACCCTAAATGGTAGCCTAACCCTAAACCCTACCCTGTACGGTAAACCGTGCCCTAACCCCTACCCTATCTCTAACCCGTACCCTAACCCGTACCCTAACCCATGCCCTAACCAGTACCCTAACTCTAACCCTAACCCTCGGTCAACGGGAGGAAAGAGGAAATCCACGGAAGTGTGGGGTTCATGAGACATTTGACCGCCAGTCCTGACAGGAAGATGACACTGTGCCAAATGGACCTGCTGATTTCTCAGAACACTGACATCCTGTGAAATGCTACATCACTGACCCACAGGCTGATGTTCCAAACCTTGGGTCTCCTAGATCCAGAGCAGAGAAGTGCTGTCAGGTGGGGATCAGTAGGTCCTCCGACCTATGGCCTGCACACCTGCTTCCATTTCTGGGACAAGGGGAAACACACACTTGTTTTTAAGTAGTCATTATCTTCATTCTAAAGTAGACCCATGACCTTGACCTTTTTGGAAAAGCGAAATGACTCTTCCAAATGAAGACCTCAACTCATCTGTTCCTCATGCAACCTGAGTGCGACCAGGTTTACCCAGGCTCCAAGCCCCACCTGGAGGATCCTCCTGTACCATCTTGACAGCCCATGACCGGCACCAGCACCCCCGGGGGCACAATGCTGAATTTGGGGGAGGGCTCTGGGCCTTTTGGCCACCACACCTGTGCCTGGGGAAGCGGGAACCGGGAGGATCCTCCCAGATGATCCTCATGGAACCTTAGCAACATCCCTGAGGACATGGGGCACAATGCTGAAGCTTGAGGACGGCTCTGGGGATTCTTGCCACCCACACCTGTGCCTGGGGGGGCAGCGGGAACCTGGAGGGCCCTCCCAGACAATCCCAACGGACTATTAGCACCATCCCTGGGGAACATGGGGCACAATGCTGAAATTGGGGGATGGCCCTGGGGCTTGTCGCTACCGCACCTGTGCCTAGGGGAGCAGGAACCTGAAGGAACCTCCCAGATCATCATAACAGACCATGACCACCATCGCCCTGAGGACATGGGGCACAATGCTCAGTTGGAGTCCCTTGGTCCTGAAACCAGCAGGAACGGAGCTCAAAGGACAGAGAGGCGCCTCCCGGAGAATTTCCATCCAGGGAAAAGCGGCCCACTGGAGGGCACAGAAGCAGCAACCCCACCGACCCGCAGGCCATTTGAACAGGATCACCTCCTGCACTTACTTAGCACGTTGTCCGTCTTCGTGTGTGGACCGTGACTGGCCCGCTCAGGGATGGTGCGCTTCCAGAGGAGGGCTAGAAACTTTTCAGTGCTTGCTCGTGGGTCAGAGGACCAAAGCCCAAGGAAGCAGAGGCTATCCTTCTTCCTCTGGGGCTGGGGAAGTCAGCCACCGACCTGGGCCGGGACCGGGCCCAGGAGTGTGTTCTTTCTGAAGCCACTGCCTTCGGTGCGTGTTGCTTTGCCTAAAAAAGGCCCACTCACCCCAGAGTCAGGAGCAGTGACAGGCTGTCTCCAACCCTAGCCCAGGACCACGACCCGAAACCATCCTGCCTTTGGGAGGACAGGTCTCCTGCAGGAGCCTGGGAGGGGACTGGCCCCTCTCCCACCCCGGGCTCCAGGATGCCCGGGACCTGCAAGAGCTCTTCATCTGAGGAGGAGTCTTGGAGAACAAGTGTATCTCGTCAGCCCAGCAAGTGAAATAACCAAAGCCCAAGGCTCAGGTTCTAACAGAAGCAGAATTTCAAAGTACTGTTTGGGGGAAGCCTCCTCCCCTCTTATGTGGCATTGGGGGTCCCCAAGGAAAGCCTTCTTTCGTCTCCTTCCCTCAGAGAGAGGAGCTGACCCCAAGTCCCGCGGTCCCCACCGTGTCCCAGTGCTGAGGAAGAGCCACACGCAGGGGCCTGGTGTCAGGAGTGTGGTCGGCCACTGCTCCTGGGCTCCCAGCCAGTGGTCTGGCGGCTACGTGGAAGAGCTAAATTGATTTTGGGGGAAGGAGTGCTCACTGCCCACACCGCTCACCATCCCCCTCTGCACTCTGCAATCCAGGCTCGGTGCCCGGCTTACGTCCATCACCAGCACTCCACATGTTTCCGCCATGGGAGGGATCATTCAGGCTCACCCCATTGCACAGAAGAGGAAAGCGAGGCCCAGCGAGGAGAGGTTAAATGGCTCCAGTCCCAGAGCTGTTCAGCAGAGAACCTGGAAAGCCAGGCCTCCAGAGCCCCTGCTAGACCAGCCAGAGACTCCCTGAGGTGAAAGTGAGCCGTCCCCTGCCTGACCAGGCACGCAATGGCCCCTGACCTTCATGATGGCCTGTTCTTGACCGTGAAGATGAGCTGGCCGACTAGGAGGTGGAGTTCAGCTGGTGGGACAGGCTGTAGCTACAGGACAGAGTGACACATCTGAGCTAGCAGGGGCCACACTCTGGTCTCCCTCCCGGAGCCAGACCAGGAGCTGGAATCTCGGTGCCCGAGGGGCCGGCACACAACAGGGTCTGCACTGACCAGGGATCCATGGCCCCCAGGGAGAGTCCACTCTGCCCTCTCCCCGCTCCTGCCTGGCCTCACCTCTCCTCACTGTGTCGCTGCAGGACCCGGAACCAGGCCCCATAGGGACGGGGGGACAGTCCGGGCTGATGGTCAGGGTTCCCCAAGGGACCCAGGGTGTTGCCAGGGCACTGGGAAAAGACAAGGTCTGGGTTCCGGTGTCCAACACCACCCTGCGAACTTGGGAGTAGTAAGAGATACCCTCCCCCAAGTCCGGAGGGCTATAGCACAAAAGGCCTCAGCTTACTCTGATGTCACTTGGGCTGCAGAGATGTAGTGTCCCAAGGGTGCCACAGTCTTATAGAAGTGCCTCTCGGCCTTGGATATCCATCCCCGACCCCCTGTGATCCCAGTCTTGGGAAAATGTTTTCTAACCCCTCCAGGTCCTTCTCAGCAGAGGACAGACTCGGGGCTTGGGGGCCTTAGGACCTGGCTATGCAGAAGGTGGAAGAGCACAGGGCCACCAGTCTGAAGACCAAGGTCAGGGCCCTACTTGTTTCAGCCTCAGGGTCCCCATGTGGAAGAGAATCCAGAATCACTGCTCCGGTCAGGTTGAGGAGGCCTTAGGAAGGAATGGGGCACCAGGACCGGAGAGGGAAACGGGGACAAGGGAGGCTTCTGCGGTTTCTCACATCGCCCATGGAACCCACGGGTCTGCTCCTATGAGAGACACAGACACAGAGACAGAGAAGGGGACAGAGAATGAACCCAGGACAGAGGGAACCAGGAGAAGTCACAGACTCCATCAGCTGAGAAATGACATCCCGGCATTTTGTGCCATTCTGTTCCTGACAGGGCCGTCACATTGGCCATCCAACCTGGAGGGCAGGGGTTTCCACAGAGATGTGTGACCAGGACTCAGGTGTGCCAGGAGCCACTGTGGGGACGGCCCAGCGCATGGGCACAGACGAGGCCCGTGGACCTGAGCCTAACAGTAATGGGAGCCCCTGGAATCCTGTGTTGGGAGAGGTCAAGGTCAGAATCAGTTCATTACTACCTTCCCACAGGGGCTGGGACACAGGCAGGTGTGGGGTGGCTTTGCCTGGACCCCAGAGCAGATTCAAGCCCCTCTGAGCTGTGTTCCATGACAAGCGCAGCCCCTGGCTCATCCTTGCATTGTCAGCTTGGCACCAGCCTCCTGTGATAGCAGGCACGGAACATTTGGAGAGGTCCCTAACACTAACCTTAAACTGTACCCTAAACCTACCCCGTACCCTAACCCCAACACCTACCAGAACACTAACGCCTAACCCTACCCCTGAACCGAACCCAAACCCTAAAGCGTACCCTAACCCTAACCCGTACCCTAAATGGTAGCCTAACCCTAAACCCTACCCTGTACGGTAAACCGTGCCCTAACCCCTACCCTATCTCTAACACGTACCCTAACCCGTACCCTAACCCATGCCCTAACCAGTACCCTAACTCTAACCCTAACCCTCGGTCAACGGGAGGAAAGAGGAAATCCCCGGAAGTGTGGGGTTCATGAGACATTTGACCGCCAGTCCTGACAGGAAGATGACACTGTGCCAAATGGACCTGCTGATTTCTCAGAACACTGACATCCTGTGAAATGCTACATCACTGACCCACAGGCTGATGTTCCAAACCTTGGGTCTCCTAGATCCAGAGCAGAGAAGTGCTGTCAGGTGGGGATCAGTAGGTCCTCCGACCTATGGCCTGCACACCTGCTTCCATTTCTGGGACAAGGGGAAACACACACTTGTTTTTAAGTAGTCATTATCTTCATTCTAAAGTAGACCCATGACCTTGACCTTTTTGGAAAAGCGAAATGACTCTTCCAAATGAAGACCTCAACTCATCTGTTCCTCATGCAACCTGAGTGCGACCAGGTTTACCCAGGCTCCAAGCCCCACCTGGAGGATCCTCCTGTACCATCTTGACAGCCCATGACCGGCACCAGCACCCCCGGGGGCACAATGCTGAATTTGGGGGAGGGCTCTGGGCCTTTTGGCCACCACACCTGTGCCTGGGGAAGCGGGAACCGGGAGGATCCTCCCAGATGATCCTCATGGAACCTTAGCAACATCCCTGAGGACATGGGGCACAATGCTGAAGCTTGAGGACGGCTCTGGGGATTCTTGCCACCCACACCTGTGCCTGGGGGGGCAGCGGGCACCTGGAGGGCCCTCCCAGACAATCCCAACGGACTATTAGCACCATCCCTGGGGAACATGGGGCACAATGCTGAAATTGGGGGATGGCCCTGGGGCTTGTCGCTACCGCACCTGTGCCTAGGGGAGCAGGAACCTGAAGGAACCTCCCAGATCATCATAACAGACCATGACCACCATCGCCCTGAGGACATGGGGCACAATGCTCAGTTGGAGTCCCTTGGTCCTGAAACCAGCAGGAACGGAGCTCAAAGGACAGAGAGGCGCCTCCCGGAGAATTTCCATCCAGGGAAAAGCGGCCCACTGGAGGGCACAGAAGCAGCAACCCCACCGACCCGCAGGCCATTTGAACAGGATCACCTCCTGCACTTACTTAGCACGTTGTCCGTCTTCGTGTGTGGACCGTGACTGGCCCGCTCAGGGATGGTGCGCTTCCAGAGGAGGGCTAGAAACTTTTCAGTGCTTGCTCGTGGGTCAGAGGACCAAAGCCCAAGGAAGCAGAGGCTATCCTTCTTCCTCTGGGGCTGGGGAAGTCAGCCACCGACCTGGGCCGGGACCGGGCCCAGGAGTGTGTTCTTTCTGAAGCCACTGCCTTCGGTGGGTGTTGCTTTGCCTAAAAAAGGCCCACTCACCCCAGAGTCAGGAGCAGTGACAGGCTGTCTCCAACCCTAGCCCAGGACCACCACCCGAAACCATCCTGCCTTTGGGAGGACAGGTCTCCTGCAGGAGCCTGGGAGGGGACTGGCCCCTCTCCCACCCCGGGCTCCAGGATGCCCGGGACCTGCAAGAGCTCTTCATCTGAGGAGGAGTCTTGGACAACAAGTGTATCTCGTCAGCCCAGCAAGTGAAATAACCAAAGCCCAAGGCTCAGGTTCTAACAGAAGCAGAATTTCAAAGTACTGTTTGGGGGAAGCCTCCTCCCCTCTTATGTGGCATTGGGGGTCCCCAAGGAAAGCCTTCTTTCGTCTCCTTCCCTCAGAGAGAGGAGCTGACCCCAAGTCCCGCGGTCCCCACCGTGTCCCAGTGCTGAGGAAGAGCCACACGCAGGGGCCTGGTGTCAGGAGTGTGGTCGGCCACTGCTCCTGGGCTCCCAGCCAGTGGTCTGGCGGCTACGTGGAAGAGCTAAATTGATTTTGGGGGAAGGAGTGCTCACTGCCCACACCGCTCACCATCCCCCTCTGCACTCTGCAATCCAGGCTCGGTGCCCGGCTCACGTCCATCAGCAGCACTCCACATGTTTCCGCCATGGGAGGGATCATTCAGCCTCACCCCATTGCACAGAAGAGGAAAGCGAGGCCCAGCGAGGAGAGGTTAAATGGCTCCAGTCCCAGAGCTGTTCAGCAGAGAACCTGGAAAGCCAGGCCTCCAGAGCCCCTGCTAGACCAGCCAGAGACTCCCTGAGGTGAAAGTGAGCCGTCCCCTGCCTGACCAGGCACGCAATGGCCCCTGA
Organism: Eumetopias jubatus; assembly: GCF_037043125.1. NCBI lineage: Eukaryota > Metazoa > Chordata > Mammalia > Carnivora > Otariidae > Eumetopias > Eumetopias jubatus. Next base: position 1,100,423 of record NW_028274856.1, read on the forward strand.
CCTTCATGATGGCCTGTTCTTGACCGTGAAGATGAGCTGGCCGACTAGGAGGTGGAGTTCAGCTGGTGGGACAGGCTGTAGCTACAGGACAGAGTGACACATCTGAGCTAGCAGGGGCCACACTCTGGTCTCCCTCCCGGAGCCAGACCAGGAGCTGGAATCTCGGTGCCCGAGGGGCCGGCACACAACAGGGTCTGCACTGACCAGGGATCCATGGCCCCCAGGGAGAGTCCACTCTGCCCTCTCCCCGCTCCTGCCTGGCCTCACCTCTCCTCACTGTGTCGCTGCAGGACCCGGAACCAGGCCCCATAGGGACGGGGGGACAGTCCGGGCTGATGGTCAGGGTTCCCCAAGGGACCCAGGGTGTTGCCAGGGCACTGGGAAAAGACAAGGTCTGGGTTCCGGTGTCCAACACCACCCTGCGAACTTGGGAGTAGTAAGAGATACCCTCCCCCAAGTCCGGAGGGCTATAGCACAAAAGGCCTCAGCTTACTCTGATGTCACTTGGGCTGCAGAGATGTAGTGTCCCAAGGGTGCCACAGTCTTATAGAAGTGCCTCTCGGCCTTGGATATCCATCCCCGACCCCCTGTGATCCCAGTCTTGGGAAAATGTTTTCTAACCCCTCGAGGTCCTTCTCAGCAGAGGACAGACTCGGGGCTTGGGGGCCTTAGGACCTGGCTACGCAGAAGGTGGAAGAGCACAGGGCCACCAGTCTGAAGACCAAGGTCAGGGCCCTTCTTGTTTCAGCCTCAGGGTCCCCATGTGGAAGAGAATCCAGAATCACTGCTCCGGTCAGGTTGAGGAGGCCTTAGGAAGGAATGGGGCACCAGGACCGGAGAGGGAAACGGGGACCAGGGAGGCTTCTGTGGTTTCTCACATCGCCCATGGAACCCACGGGTCTGCTCCTGTGAGAGACACAGACACAGAGACAGAGAAGGGGACAGAGAATGAACCCAGGACAGAGGGAACCAGGAGAAGTCACAGACTCCATCAGCTGAGAAATGACATCCCGGCATTTTGTGCCATTCTGTTCCTGACAGGGCCGTCACATTGGCCATCCAACCTGGAGGGCAGGGGTTTCCACAGAGATGTGTGACCAGGACTCAGGTGTGCCAGGAGCCACTGTGGGGACGGCCCAGCGCATGGGCACAGACGAGGCCCGTGGACCTGAGCCTAACAGTAATGGGAGCCCCTGGAATCCTGTGTTGGGAGAGGTCAAGGTCAGAATCAGTTCATTACTACCTTCCCACAGGGGCTGGGACACAGGCAGGTGTGGGGTGGCTTTGCCTGGACCCCAGAGCAGATTCAAGCCCCTCTGAGCTGTGTTCCATGACAAGCGCAGCCCCTGGCTCATCCTTGCATTGTCAGCTTGGCACCAGCCTCCTGTGATAGCAGGCACGGAACATTTGGAGAGGTCCCTAACACTAACCTTAAACTGTACCCTAAACCTACCCCGTACCCTAACCCCAACACCTACCAGAACACTAACGCCTAACCCTACCCCTGAACCGAACCCAAACCCTAAAGCGTACCCTAACCCTAACCCGTACCCTAAATGGTAGCCTAACCCTAAACCCTACCCTGTACGGTAAACCGTGCCCTAACCCCTACCCTATCTCTAACCCGTACCCTAACCCGTACCCTAACCCATGCCCTAACCAGTACCCTAACTCTAACCCTAACCCTCGGTCAACGGGAGGAAAGAGGAAATCCACGGAAGTGTGGGGTTCATGAGACATTTGACCGCCAGTCCTGACAGGAAGATGACACTGTGCCAAATGGACCTGCTGATTTCTCAGAACACTGACATCCTGTGAAATGCTACATCACTGACCCACAGGCTGATGTTCCAAACCTTGGGTCTCCTAGATCCAGAGCAGAGAAGTGCTGTCAGGTGGGGATCAGTAGGTCCTCCGACCTATGGCCTGCACACCTGCTTCCATTTCTGGGACAAGGGGAAACACACACTTGTTTTTAAGTAGTCATTATCTTCATTCTAAAGTAGACCCATGACCTTGACATTTTTGGAAAAGCGAAATGACTCTTCCAAATGAAGACCTCAACTCATCTGTTCCTCATGCAACCTGAGTGCGACCAGGTTTACCCAGGCTCCAAGCCCCACCTGGAGGATCCTCCTGTACCATCTTGACAGCCCATGACCGGCACCAGCACCCCCGGGGGCACAATGCTGAATTTGGGGGAGGGCTCTGGGCCTTTTGGCCACCACACCTGTGCCTGGGGAAGCGGGAACCGGGAGGATCCTCCCAGATGATCCTCATGGAACCTTAGCAACATCCCTGAGGACATGGGGCACAATGCTGAAGCTTGAGGACGGCTCTGGGGATTCTTGCCACCCACACCTGTGCCTGGGGGGGCAGCGGGAACCTGGAGGGCCCTCCCAGACAATCCCAACGGACTATTAGCACCATCCCTGGGGAACATGGGGCACAATGCTGAAATTGGGGGATGGCCCTGGGGCTTGTCGCTACCGCACCTGTGCCTAGGGGAGCAGGAACCTGAAGGAACCTCCCAGATCATCATAACAGACCATGACCACCATCGCCCTGAGGACATGGGGCACAATGCTCAGTTGGAGTCCCTTGGTCCTGAAACCAGCAGGAACGGAGCTCAAAGGACAGAGAGGCGCCTCCCGGAGAATTTCCATCCAGGGAAAAGCGGCCCACTGGAGGGCACAGAAGCAGCAACCCCACCGACCCGCAGGCCATTTGAACAGGATCACCTCCTGCACTTACTTAGCACGTTGTCCGTCTTCGTGTGTGGACCGTGACTGGCCCGCTCAGGGATGGTGCGCTTCCAGAGGAGGGCTAGAAACTTTTCAGTGCTTGCTCGTGGGTCAGAGGACCAAAGCCCAAGGAAGCAGAGGCTATCCTTCTTCCTCTGGGGCTGGGGAAGTCAGCCACCGACCTGGGCCGGGACCGGGCCCAGGAGTGTGTTCTTTCTGAAGCCACTGCCTTCGGTGCGTGTTGCTTTGCCTAAAAAAGGCCCACTCACCCCAGAGTCAGGAGCAGTGACAGGCTGTCTCCAACCCTAGCCCAGGACCACGACCCGAAACCATCCTGCCTTTGGGAGGACAGGTCTCCTGCAGGAGCCTGGGAGGGGACTGGCCCCTCTCCCACCCCGGGCTCCAGGATGCCCGGGACCTGCAAGAGCTCTTCATCTGAGGAGGAGTCTTGGAGAACAAGTGTATCTCGTCAGCCCAGCAAGTGAAATAACCAAAGCCCAAGGCTCAGGTTCTAACAGAAGCAGAATTTCAAAGTACTGTTTGGGGGAAGCCTCCTCCCCTCTTATGTGGCATTGGGGGTCCCCAAGGAAAGCCTTCTTTCGTCTCCTTCCCTCAGAGAGAGGAGCTGACCCCAAGTCCCGCGGTCCCCACCGTGTCCCAGTGCTGAGGAAGAGCCACACGCAGGGGCCTGGTGTCAGGAGTGTGGTCGGCCACTGCTCCTGGGCTCCCAGCCAGTGGTCTGGCGGCTACGTGGAAGAGCTAAATTGATTTTGGGGGAAGGAGTGCTCACTGCCCACACCGCTCACCATCCCCCTCTGCACTCTGCAATCCAGGCTCGGTGCCCGGCTCACGTCCATCACCAGCACTCCACATGTTTCCGCCATGGGAGGGATCATTCAGCCTCACCCCATTGCACAGAAGAGGAAAGCGAGGCCCAGCGAGGAGAGGTTAAATGGCTCCAGTCCCAGAGCTGTTCAGCAGAGAACCTGGAAAGCCAGGCCTCCAGAGCCCCTGCTAGACCAGCCAGAGACTCCCTGAGGTGAAAGTGAGCCGTCCCCTGCCTGACCAGGCACGCAATGGCCCCTGACCTTCATGATGGCCTGTTCTTGACCGTGAAGATGAGCTGGCCGACTAGGAGGTGGAGTTCAGCTGGTGGGACAGGCTGTAGCTACAGGACAGAGTGACACATCTGAGCTAGCAGGGGCCACACTCTGGTCTCCCTCCCGGAGCCAGACCAGGAGCTGGAATCTCGGTGCCCGAGGGGCCGGCACACAACAGGGTCTGCACTGACCAGGGATCCATGGCCCCCAGGGAGAGTCCACTCTGCCCTCTCCCCGCTCCTGCCTGGCCTCACCTCTCCTCACTGTGTCGCTGCAGGACCCGGAACCAGGCCCCATAGGGACGGGGGGACAGTCCGGGCTGATGGTCAGGGTTCCCCAAGGGACCCAGGGTGTTGCCAGGGCACTGGGAAAAGACAAGGTCTGGGTTCCGGTGTCCAACACCACCCTGCGAACTTGGGAGTAGTAAGAGATACCCTCCCCCAAGTCCGGAGGGCTATAGCACAAAAGGCCTCAGCTTACTCTGATGTCACTTGGGCTGCAGAGATGTAGTGTCCCAAGGGTGCCACAGTCTTATAGAAGTGCCTCTCGGCCTTGGATATCCATCCCCGACCCCCTGTGATCCCAGTCTTGGGAAAATGTTTTCTAACCCCTCGAGGTCCTTCTCAGCAGAGGACAGACTCGGGGCTTGGGGGCCTTAGGACCTGGCTACGCAGAAGGTGGAAGAGCACAGGGCCACCAGTCTGAAGACCAAGGTCAGGGCCCTTCTTGTTTCAGCCTCAGGGTCCCCATGTGGAAGAGAATCCAGAATCACTGCTCCGGTCAGGTTGAGGAGGCCTTAGGAAGGAATGGGGCACCAGGACCGGAGAGGGAAACGGGGACCAGGGAGGCTTCTGTGGTTTCTCACATCGCCCATGGAACCCACGGGTCTGCTCCTGTGAGAGACACAGACACAGAGACAGAGAAGGGGACAGAGAATGAACCCAGGACAGAGGGAACCAGGAGAAGTCACAGACTCCATCAGCTGAGAAATGACATCCCGGCATTTTGTGCCATTCTGTTCCTGACAGGGCCGTCACATTGGCCATCCAACCTGGAGGGCAGGGGTTTCCACAGAGATGTGTGACCAGGACTCAGGTGTGCCAGGAGCCACTGTGGGGACGGCCCAGCGCATGGGCACAGACGAGGCCCGTGGACCTGAGCCTAACAGTAATGGGAGCCCCTGGAATCCTGTGTTGGGAGAGGTCAAGGTCAGAATCAGTTCATTACTACCTTCCCACAGGGGCTGGGACACAGGCAGGTGTGGGGTGGCTTTGCCTGGACCCCAGAGCAGATTCAAGCCCCTCTGAGCTGTGTTCCATGACAAGCGCAGCCCCTGGCTCATCCTTGCATTGTCAGCTTGGCACCAGCCTCCTGTGATAGCAGGCACGGAACATTTGGAGAGGTCCCTAACACTAACCTTAAACTGTACCCTAAACCTACCCCGTACCCTAACCCCAACACCTACCAGAACACTAACGCCTAACCCTACCCCTGAACCGAACCCAAACCCTAAAGCGTACCCTAACCCTAACCCGTACCCTAAATGGTAGCCTAACCCTAAACCCTACCCTGTACGGTAAACCGTGCCCTAACCCCTACCCTATCTCTAACCCGTACCCTAACCCGTACCCTAACCCATGCCCTAACCAGTACCCTAACTCTAACCCTAACCCTCGGTCAACGGGAGGAAAGAGGAAATCCACGGAAGTGTGGGGTTCATGAGACATTTGACCGCCAGTCCTGACAGGAAGATGACACTGTGCCAAATGGACCTGCTGATTTCTCAGAACACTGACATCCTGTGAAATGCTACATCACTGACCCACAGGCTGATGTTCCAAACCTTGGGTCTCCTAGATCCAGAGCAGAGAAGTGCTGTCAGGTGGGGATCAGGAGGTCCTCCGACCTATGGCCTGCACACCTGCTTCCATTTCTGGGACAAGGGGAAACACACACTTGTTTTTAAGTAGTCATTATCTTCATTCTAAAGTAGACCCATGACCTTGACCTTTTTGGAAAAGCGAAATGACTCTTCCAAATGAAGACCTCAACTCATCTGTTCCTCATGCAACCTGAGTGCGACCAGGTTTACCCAGGCTCCAAGCCCCACCTGGAGGATCCTCCTGTACCATCTTGACAGCCCATGACCGGCACCAGCACCCCCGGGGGCACAATGCTGAATTTGGGGGAGGGCTCTGGGCCTTTTGGCCACCACACCTGTGCCTGGGGAAGCGGGAACCGGGAGGATCCTCCCAGATGATCCTCATGGAACCTTAGCAACATCCCTGAGGACATGGGGCACAATGCTGAAGCTTGAGGACGGCTCTGGGGATTCTTGCCACCCACACCTGTGCCTGGGGGGGCAGCGGGAACCTGGAGGGCCCTCCCAGACAATCCCAACGGACTATTAGCACCATCCCTGGGGAACATGGGGCACAATGCTGAAATTGGGGGATGGCCCTGGGGCTTGTCGCTACCGCACCTGTGCCTAGGGGAGCAGGAACCTGAAGGAACCTCCCAGATCATCATAACAGACCATGACCACCATCGCCCTGAGGACATGGGGCACAATGCTCAGTTGGAGTCCCTTGGTCCTGAAACCAGCAGGAACGGAGCTCAAAGGACAGAGAGGCGCCTCCCGGAGAATTTCCATCCAGGGAAAAGCGGCCCACTGGAGGGCACAGAAGCAGCAACCCCACCGACCCGCAGGCCATTTGAACAGGATCACCTCCTGCACTTACTTAGCACGTTGTCCGTCTTCGTGTGTGGACCGTGACTGGCCCGCTCAGGGATGGTGCGCTTCCAGAGGAGGGCTAGAAACTTTTCAGTGCTTGCTCGTGGGTCAGAGGACCAAAGCCCAAGGAAGCAGAGGCTATCCTTCTTCCTCTGGGGCTGGGGAAGTCAGCCACCGACCTGGGCCGGGACCGGGCCCAGGAGTGTGTTCTTTCTGAAGCCACTGCCTTCGGTGCGTGTTGCTTTGCCTAAAAAAGGCCCACTCACCCCAGAGTCAGGAGCAGTGACAGGCTGTCTCCAACCCTAGCCCAGGACCACGACCCGAAACCATCCTGCCTTTGGGAGGACAGGTCTCCTGCAGGAGCCTGGGAGGGGACTGGCCCCTCTCCCACCCCGGGCTCCAGGATGCCCGGGACCTGCAAGAGCTCTTCATCTGAGGAGGAGTCTTGGAGAACAAGTGTATCTCGTCAGCCCAGCAAGTGAAATAACCAAAGCCCAAGGCTCAGGTTCTAACAGAAGCAGAATTTCAAAGTACTGTTTGGGGGAAGCCTCCTCCCCTCTTATGTGGCATTGGGGGTCCCCAAGGAAAGCCTTCTTTCGTCTCCTTCCCTCAGAGAGAGGAGCTGACCCCAAGTCCCGCGGTCCCCACCGTGTCCCAGTGCTGAGGAAGAGCCACACGCAGGGGCCTGGTGTCAGGAGTGTGGTCGGCCACTGCTCCTGGGCTCCCAGCCAGTGGTCTGGCGGCTACGTGGAAGAGCTAAATTGATTTTGGGGGAAGGAGTGCTCACTGCCCACACCGCTCACCATCCCCCTCTGCACTCTGCAATCCAGGCTCGGTGCCCGGCTTACGTCCATCACCAGCACTCCACATGTTTCCGCCATGGGAGGGATCATTCAGGCTCACCCCATTGCACAGAAGAGGAAAGCGAGGCCCAGCGAGGAGAGGTTAAATGGCTCCAGTCCCAGAGCTGTTCAGCAGAGAACCTGGAAAGCCAGGCCTCCAGAGCCCCTGCTAGACCAGCCAGAGACTCCCTGAGGTGAAAGTGAGCCGTCCCCTGCCTGACCAGGCACGCAATGGCCCCTGACCTTCATGATGGCCTGTTCTTGACCGTGAAGATGAGCTGGCCGACTAGGAGGTGGAGTTCAGCTGGTGGGACAGGCTGTAGCTACAGGACAGAGTGACACATCTGAGCTAGCAGGGGCCACACTCTGGTCTCCCTCCCGGAGCCAGACCAGGAGCTGGAATCTCGGTGCCCGAGGGGCCGGCACACAACAGGGTCTGCACTGACCAGGGATCCATGGCCCCCAGGGAGAGTCCACTCTGCCCTCTCCCCGCTCCTGCCTGGCCTCACCTCTCCTCACTGTGTCGCTGCAGGACCCGGAACCAGGCCCCATAGGGACGGGGGGACAGTCCGGGCTGATGGTCAGGGTTCCCCAAGGGACCCAGGGTGTTGCCAGGGCACTGGGAAAAGACAAGGTCTGGGTTCCGGTGTCCAACACCACCCTGCGAACTTGGGAGTAGTAAGAGATACCCTCCCCCAAGTCCGGAGGGCTATAGCACAAAAGGCCTCAGCTTACTCTGATGTCACTTGGGCTGCAGAGATGTAGTGTCCCAAGGGTGCCACAGTCTTATAGAAGTGCCTCTCGGCCTTGGATATCCATCCCCGACCCCCTGTGATCCCAGTCTTGGGAAAATGTTTTCTAACCCCTCGAGGTCCTTCTCAGCAGAGGACAGACTCGGGGCTTGGGGGCCTTAGGACCTGGCTACGCAGAAGGTGGAAGAGCACAGGGCCACCAGTCTGAAGACCAAGGTCAGGGCCCTACTTGTTTCAGCCTCAGGGTCCCCATGTGGAAGAGAATCCAGAATCACTGCTCCGGTCAGGTTGAGGAGGCCTTAGGAAGGAATGGGGCACCAGGACCGGAGAGGGAAACGGGGACAAGGGAGGCTTCTGCGGTTTCTCACATCGCCCATGGAACCCACGGGTCTGCTCCTATGAGAGACACAGACACAGAGACAGAGAAGGGGACAGAGAATGAACCCAGGACAGAGGGAACCAGGAGAAGTCACAGACTCCATCAGCTGAGAAATGACATCCCGGCATTTTGTGCCATTCTGTTCCTGACAGGGCCGTCACATTGGCCATCCAACCTGGAGGGCAGGGGTTTCCACAGAGATGTGTGACCAGGACTCAGGTGTGCCAGGAGCCACTGTGGGGACGGCCCAGCGCATGGGCACAGACGAGGCCCGTGGACCTGAGCCTAACAGTAATGGGAGCCCCTGGAATCCTGTGTTGGGAGAGGTCAAGGTCAGAATCAGTTCATTACTACCTTCCCACAGGGGCTGGGACACAGGCAGGTGTGGGGTGGCTTTGCCTGGACCCCAGAGCAGATTCAAGCCCCTCTGAGCTGTGTTCCATGACAAGCGCAGCCCCTGGCTCATCCTTGCATTGTCAGCTTGGCACCAGCCTCCTGTGATAGCAGGCACGGAACATTTGGAGAGGTCCCTAACACTAACCTTAAACTGTACCCTAAACCTACCCCGTACCCTAACCCCAACACCTACCAGAACACTAACGCCTAACCCTACCCCTGAACCGAACCCAAACCCTAAAGCGTACCCTAACCCTAACCCGTACCCTAAATGGTAGCCTAACCCTAAACCCTACCCTGTACGGTAAACCGTGCCCTAACCCCTACCCTATCTCTAACCCGTACCCTAACCCGTACCCTAACCCATGCCCTAACCAGTACCCTAACTCTAACCCTAACCCTCGGTCAACGGGAGGAAAGAGGAAATCCCCGGAAGTGTGGGGTTCATGAGACATTTGACCGCCAGTCCTGACAGGAAGATGACACTGTGCCAAATGGACCTGCTGATTTCTCAGAACACTGACATCCTGTGAAATGCTACATCACTGACCCACAGGCTGATGTTCCAAACCTTGGGTCTCCTAGATCCAGAGCAGAGAAGTGCTGTCAGGTGGGGATCAGTAGGTCCTCCGACCTATGGCCTGCACACCTGCTTCCATTTCTGGGAGAAGGGGAAACACACACTTGTTTTTAAGTAGTCATTATCTTCATTCTAAAGTAGACCCATGACCTTGACCTTTTTGGAAAAGCCAAATGACTCTTCCAAATGAAGACCTCAACTCATCTGTTCCTCATGCAACCTGAGTGCGACCAGGTTTACCCAGGCTCCAAGCCCCACCTGGAGGATCCTCCTGTACCATCTTGACAGCCCATGACCGGCACCAGCACCCCCGGGGGCACAATGCTGAATTTGGGGGAGGGCTCTGGGCCTTTTGGCCACCACACCTGTGCCTGGGGAAGCGGGAACCGGGAGGATCCTCCCAGATGATCCTCATGGAACCTTAGCAACATCCCTGAGGACATGGGGCACAATGCTGAAGCTTGAGGACGGCTCTGGGGATTCTTGCCACCCACAGCTGTGCCTGGGGGGGCAGCGGGAACCTGGAGGGCCCTCCCAGACAATCCCAACGGACTATTAGCACCATCCCTGGGGAACATGGGGCACAATGCTGAAATTGGGGGATGGCCCTGGGGCTTGTCGCTACCGCACCTGTGCCTAGGGGAGCAGGAACCTGAAGGAACCTCCCAGATCATCATAACAGACCATGACCACCATCGCCCTGAGGACATGGGGCACAATGCTCAGTTGGAGTCCCTTGGTCCTGAAACCAGCAGGAACGGAGCTCAAAGGACAGAGAGGCGCCTCCCGGAGAATTTCCATCCAGGGAAAAGCGGCCCACTGGAGGGCACAGAAGCAGCAACCCCACCGACCCGCAGGCCATTTGAACAGGATCACCTCCTGCACTTACTTAGCACGTTGTCCGTCTTCGTGTGTGGACCGTGACTGGCCCGCTCAGGGATGGTGCGCTTCCAGAGGAGGGCTAGAAACTTTTCAGTGCTTGCTCGTGGGTCAGAGGACCAAAGCCCAAGGAAGCAGAGGCTATCCTTCTTCCTCTGGGGCTGGGGAAGTCAGCCACCGACCTGGGCCGGGACCGGGCCCAGGAGTGTGTTCTTTCTGAAGCCACTGCCTTCGGTGCGTGTTGCTTTGCCTAAAAAAGGCCCACTCACCCCAGAGTCAGGAGCAGTGACAGGCTGTCTCCAACCCTAGCCCAGGACCACGACCCGAAACCATCCTGCCTTTGGGAGGACAGGTCTCCTGCAGGAGCCTGGGAGGGGACTGGCCCCTCTCCCACCCCGGGCTCCAGGATGCCCGGGACCTGCAAGAGCTCTTCATCTGAGGAGGAGTCTTGGAGAACAAGTGTATCTCGTCAGCCCAGCAAGTGAAATAACCAAAGCCCAAGGCTCAGGTTCTAACAGAAGCAGAATTTCAAAGTACTGTTTGGGGGAAGCCTCCTCCCCTCTTATGTGGCATTGGGGGTCCCCAAGGAAAGCCTTCTTTCGTCTCCTTCCCTCAGAGAGAGGAGCTGACCCCAAGTCCCGCGGTCCCCACCGTGTCCCAGTGCTGAGGAAGAGCCACACGCAGGGGCCTGGTGTCAGGAGTGTGGTCGGCCACTGCTCCTGGGCTCCCAGCCAGTGGTCTGGCGGCTACGTGGAAGAGCTAAATTGATTTTGGGGGAAGGAGTGCTCACTGCCCACACCGCTCACCATCCCCCTCTGCACTCTGCAATCCAGGCTCGGTGCCCGGCTTACGTCCATCACCAGCACTCCACATGTTTCCGCCATGGGAGGGATCATTCAGGCTCACCCCATTGCACAGAAGAGGAAAGCGAGGCCCAGCGAGGAGAGGTTAAATGGCTCCAGTCCCAGAGCTGTTCAGCAGAGAACCTGGAAAGCCAGGCCTCCAGAGCCCCTGCTAGACCAGCCAGAGACTCCCTGAGGTGAAAGTGAGCCGTCCCCTGCCTGACCAGGCACGCAATGGCCCCTGACCTTCATGATGGCCTGTTCTTGACCGTGAAGATGAGCTGGCCGACTAGGAGGTGGAGTTCAGCTGGTGGGACAGGCTGTAGCTACAGGACAGAGTGACACATCTGAGCTAGCAGGGGCCACACTCTGGTCTCCCTCCCGGAGCCAGACCAGGAGCTGGAATCTCGGTGCCCGAGGGGCCGGCACACAACAGGGTCTGCACTGACCAGGGATCCATGGCCCCCAGGGAGAGTCCACTCTGCCCTCTCCCCGCTCCTGCCTGGCCTCACCTCTCCTCACTGTGTCGCTGCAGGACCCGGAACCAGGCCCCATAGGGACGGGGGGACAGTCCGGGCTGATGGTCAGGGTTCCCCAAGGGACCCAGGGTGTTGCCAGGGCACTGGGAAAAGACAAGGTCTGGGTTCCGGTGTCCAACACCACCCTGCGAACTTGGGAGTAGTAAGAGATACCCTCCCCCAAGTCCGGAGGGCTATAGCACAAAAGGCCTCAGCTTACTCTGATGTCACTTGGGCTGCAGAGATGTAGTGTCCCAAGGGTGCCACAGTCTTATAGAAGTGCCTCTCGGCCTTGGATATCCATCCCCGACCCCCTGTGATCCCAGTCTTGGGAAAATGTTTTCTAACCCCTCGAGGTCCTTCTCAGCAGAGGACAGACTCGGGGCTTGGGGGCCTTAGGACCTGGCTACGCAGAAGGTGGAAGAGCACAGGGCCACCAGTCTGAAGACCAAGGTCAGGGCCCTACTTGTTTCAGCCTCAGGGTCCCCATGTGGAAGAGAATCCAGAATCACTGCTCCGGTCAGGTTGAGGAGGCCTTAGGAAGGAATGGGGCACCAGGACCGGAGAGGGAAACGGGGACAAGGGAGGCTTCTGCGGTTTCTCACATCGCCCATGGAACCCACGGGTCTGCTCCTATGAGAGACACAGACACAGAGACAGAGAAGGGGACAGAGAATGAACCCAGGACAGAGGGAACCAGGAGAAGTCACAGACTCCATCAGCTGAGAAATGACATCCCGGCATTTTGTGCCATTCTGTTCCTGACAGGGCCGTCACATTGGCCATCCAACCTGGAGGGCAGGGGTTTCCACAGAGATGTGTGACCAGGACTCAGGTGTGCCAGGAGCCACTGTGGGGACGGCCCAGCGCATGGGCACAGACGAGGCCCGTGGACCTGAGCCTAACAGTAATGGGAGCCCCTGGAATCCTGTGTTGGGAGAGGTCAAGGTCAGAATCAGTTCATTACTACCTTCCCACAGGGGCTGGGACACAGGCAGGTGTGGGGTGGCTTTGCCTGGACCCCAGAGCAGATTCAAGCCCCTCTGAGCTGTGTTCCATGACAAGCGCAGCCCCTGGCTCATCCTTGCATTGTCAGCTTGGCACCAGCCTCCTGTGATAGCAGGCACGGAACATTTGGAGAGGTCCCTAACACTAACCTTAAACTGTACCCTAAACCTACCCCGTACCCTAACCCCAACACCTACCAGAACACTAACGCCTAACCCTACCCCTGAACCGAACCCAAACCCTAAAGCGTACCCTAACCCTAACCCGTACCCTAAATGGTAGCCTAACCCTAAACCCTACCCTGTACGGTAAACCGTGCCCTAACCCCTACCCTATCTCTAACCCGTACCCTAACCCGTACCCTAACCCATGCCCTAACCAGTACCCTAACTCTAACCCTAACCCTCGGTCAACGGGAGGAAAGAGGAAATCCCCGGAAGTGTGGGGTTCATGAGACATTTGACCGCCAGTCCTGACAGGAAGATGACACTGTGCCAAATGGACCTGCTGATTTCTCAGAACACTGACATCCTGTGAAATGCTACATCACTGACCCACAGGCTGATGTTCCAAACCTTGGGTCTCCTAGATCCAGAGCAGAGAAGTGCTGTCAGGTGGGGATCAGTAGGTCCTCCGACCTATGGCCTGCACACCTGCTTCCATTTCTGGGAGAAGGGGAAACACACACTTGTTTTTAAGTAGTCATTATCTTCATTCTAAAGTAGACCCATGACCTTGACCTTTTTGGAAAAGCCAAATGACTCTTCCAAATGAAGACCTCAACTCATCTGTTCCTCATGCAACCTGAGTGCGACCAGGTTTACCCAGGCTCCAAGCCCCACCTGGAGGATCCTCCTGTACCATCTTGACAGCCCATGACCGGCACCAGCACCCCCGGGGGCACAATGCTGAATTTGGGGGAGGGCTCTGGGCCTTTTGGCCACCACACCTGTGCCTGGGGAAGCGGGAACCGGGAGGATCCTCCCAGATGATCCTCATGGAACCTTAGCAACATCCCTGAGGACATGGGGCACAATGCTGAAGCTTGAGGACGGCTCTGGGGATTCTTGCCACCCACAGCTGTGCCTGGGGGGGCAGCGGGAACCTGGAGGGCCCTCCCAGACAATCCCAACGGACTATTAGCACCATCCCTGGGGAACATGGGGCACAATGCTGAAATTGGGGGATGGCCCTGGGGCTTGTCGCTACCGCACCTGTGCCTAGGGGAGCAGGAACCTGAAGGAACCTCCCAGATCATCATAACAGACCATGACCACCATCGCCCTGAGGACATGGGGCACAATGCTCAGTTGGAGTCCCTTGGTCCTGAAACCAGCAGGAACGGAGCTCAAAGGACAGAGAGGCGCCTCCCGGAGAATTTCCATCCAGGGAAAAGCGGCCCACTGGAGGGCACAGAAGCAGCAACCCCACCGACCCGCAGGCCATTTGAACAGGATCACCTCCTGCACTTACTTAGCACGTTGTCCGTCTTCGTGTGTGGACCGTGACTGGCCCGCTCAGGGATGGTGCGCTTCCAGAGGAGGGCTAGAAACTTTTCAGTGCTTGCTCGTGGGTCAGAGGACCAAAGCCCAAGGAAGCAGAGGCTATCCTTCTTCCTCTGGGGCTGGGGAAGTCAGCCACCGACCTGGGCCGGGACCGGGCCCAGGAGTGTGTTCTTTCTGAAGCCACTGCCTTCGGTGCGTGTTGCTTTGCCTAAAAAAGGCCCACTCACCCCAGAGTCAGGAGCAGTGACAGGCTGTCTCCAACCCTAGCCCAGGACCACGACCCGAAACCATCCTGCCTTTGGGAGGACAGGTCTCCTGCAGGAGCCTGGGAGGGGACTGGCCCCTCTCCCACCCCGGGCTCCAGGATGCCCGGGACCTGCAAGAGCTCTTCATCTGAGGAGGAGTCTTGGAGAACAAGTGTATCTCGTCAGCCCAGCAAGTGAAATAACCAAAGCCCAAGGCTCAGGTTCTAACAGAAGCAGAATTTCAAAGTACTGTTTGGGGGAAGCCTCCTCCCCTCTTATGTGGCATTGGGGGTCCCCAAGGAAAGCCTTCTTTCGTCTCCTTCCCTCAGAGAGAGGAGCTGACCCCAAGTCCCGCGGTCCCCACCGTGTCCCAGTGCTGAGGAAGAGCCACACGCAGGGGCCTGGTGTCAGGAGTGTGGTCGGCCACTGCTCCTGGGCTCCCAGCCAGTGGTCTGGCGGCTACGTGGAAGAGCTAAATTGATTTTGGGGGAAGGAGTGCTCACTGCCCACACCGCTCACCATCCCCCTCTGCACTCTGCAATCCAGGCTCGGTGACCGGCTTACGTCCATCACCAGCACTCCACATGTTTCCGCCATGGGAGGGATCATTCAGCCTCACCCCATTGCACAGAAGAGGAAAGCGAGGCCCAGCGAGGAGAGGTTAAATGGCTCCAGTCCCAGAGCTGTTCAGCAGAGAACCTGGAAAGCCAGGCCTCCAGAGCCCCTGCTAGACCAGCCAGAGACTCCCTGAGGTGAAAGTGAGCCGTCCCCTGCCTGACCAGGCACGCAATGGCCCCTGACCTTCATGATGGCCTGTTCTTGACCGTGAAGATGAGCTGGCCGACTAGGAGGTGGAGTTCAGCTGGTGGGACAGGCTGTAGCTACAGGACAGAGTGACACATCTGAGCTAGCAGGGGCCACACTCTGGTCTCCCTCCCGGAGCCAGACCAGGAGCTGGAATCTCGGTGCCCGAGGGGCCGGCACACAACAGGGTCTGCACTGACCAGGGATCCATGGCCCCCAGGGAGAGTCCACTCTGCCCTCTCCCCGCTCCTGCCTGGCCTCACCTCTCCTCACTGTGTCGCTGCAGGACCCGGAACCAGGCCCCATAGGGACGGGGGGACAGTCCGGGCTGATGGTCAGGGTTCCCCAAGGGACCCAGGGTGTTGCCAGGGCACTGGGAAAAGACAAGGTCTGGGTTCCGGTGTCCAACACCACCCTGCGAACTTGGGAGTAGTAAGAGATACCCTCCCCCAAGTCCGGAGGGCTATAGCACAAAAGGCCTCAGCTTACTCTGATGTCACTTGGGCTGCAGAGATGTAGTGTCCCAAGGGTGCCACAGTCTTATAGAAGTGCCTCTCGGCCTTGGATATCCATCCCCGACCCCCTGTGATCCCAGTCTTGGGAAAATGTTTTCTAACCCCTCGAGGTCCTTCTCAGCAGAGGACAGACTCGGGGCTTGGGGGCCTTAGGACCTGGCTACGCAGAAGGTGGAAGAGCACAGGGCCACCAGTCTGAAGACCAAGGTCAGGGCCCTACTTGTTTCAGCCTCAGGGTCCCCATGTGGAAGAGAATCCAGAATCACTGCTCCGGTCAGGTTGAGGAGGCCTTAGGAAGGAATGGGGCACCAGGACCGGAGAGGGAAACGGGGACAAGGGAGGCTTCTGCGGTTTCTCACATCGCCCATGGAACCCACGGGTCTGCTCCTATGAGAGACACAGACACAGAGACAGAGAAGGGGACAGAGAATGAACCCAGGACAGAGGGAACCAGGAGAAGTCACAGACTCCATCAGCTGAGAAATGACATCCCGGCATTTTGTGCCATTCTGTTCCTGACAGGGCCGTCACATTGGCCATCCAACCTGGAGGGCAGGGGTTTCCACAGAGATGTGTGACCAGGACTCAGGTGTGCCAGGAGCCACTGTGGGGACGGCCCAGCGCATGGGCACAGACGAGGCCCGTGGACCTGAGCCTAACAGTAATGGGAGCCCCTGGAATCCTGTGTTGGGAGAGGTCAAGGTCAGAATCAGTTCATTACTACCTTCCCACAGGGGCTGGGACACAGGCAGGTGTGGGGTGGCTTTGCCTGGACCCCAGAGCAGATTCAAGCCCCTCTGAGCTGTGTTCCATGACAAGCGCAGCCCCTGGCTCATCCTTGCATTGTCAGCTTGGCACCAGCCTCCTGTGATAGCAGGCACGGAACATTTGGAGAGGTCCCTAACACTAACCTTAAACTGTACCCTAAACCTACCCCGTACCCTAACCCCAACACCTACCAGAACACTAACGCCTAACCCTACCCCTGAACCGAACCCAAACCCTAAAGCGTACCCTAACCCTAACCCGTACCCTAAATGGTAGCCTAACCCTAAACCCTACCCTGTACGGTAAACCGTGCCCTAACCCCTACCCTATCTCTAACCCGTACCCTAACCCGTACCCTAACCCATGCCCTAACCAGTACCCTAACTCTAACCCTAACCCTCGGTCAACGGGAGGAAAGAGGAAATCCCCGGAAGTGTGGGGTTCATGAGACATTTGACCGCCAGTCCTGACAGGAAGATGACACTGTGCCAAATGGACCTGCTGATTTCTCAGAACACTGACATCCTGTGAAATGCTACATCACTGACCCACAGGCTGATGTTCCAAACCTTGGGTCTCCTAGATCCAGAGCAGAGAAGTGCTGTCAGGTGGGGATCAGTAGGTCCTCCGACCTATGGCCTGCACACCTGCTTCCATTTCTGGGAGAAGGGGAAACACACACTTGTTTTTAAGTAGTCATTATCTTCATTCTAAAGTAGACCCATGACCTTGACCTTTTTGGAAAAGCCAAATGACTCTTCCAAATGAAGACCTCAACTCATCTGTTCCTCATGCAACCTGAGTGCGACCAGGTTTACCCAGGCTCCAAGCCCCACCTGGAGGATCCTCCTGTACCATCTTGACAGCCCATGACCGGCACCAGCACCCCCGGGGGCACAATGCTGAATTTGGGGGAGGGCTCTGGGCCTTTTGGCCACCACACCTGTGCCTGGGGAAGCGGGAACCGGGAGGATCCTCCCAGATGATCCTCATGGAACCTTAGCAACATCCCTGAGGACATGGGGCACAATGCTGAAGCTTGAGGACGGCTCTGGGGATTCTTGCCACCCACAGCTGTGCCTGGGGGGGCAGCGGGAACCTGGAGGGCCCTCCCAGACAATCCCAACGGACTATTAGCACCATCCCTGGGGAACATGGGGCACAATGCTGAAATTGGGGGATGGCCCTGGGGCTTGTCGCTACCGCACCTGTGCCTAGGGGAGCAGGAACCTGAAGGAACCTCCCAGATCATCATAACAGACCATGACCACCATCGCCCTGAGGACATGGGGCACAATGCTCAGTTGGAGTCCCTTGGTCCTGAAACCAGCAGGAACGGAGCTCAAAGGACAGAGAGGCGCCTCCCGGAGAATTTCCATCCAGGGAAAAGCGGCCCACTGGAGGGCACAGAAGCAGCAACCCCACCGACCCGCAGGCCATTTGAACAGGATCACCTCCTGCACTTACTTAGCACGTTGTCCGTCTTCGTGTGTGGACCGTGACTGGCCCGCTCAGGGATGGTGCGCTTCCAGAGGAGGGCTAGAAACTTTTCAGTGCTTGCTCGTGGGTCAGAGGACCAAAGCCCAAGGAAGCAGAGGCTATCCTTCTTCCTCTGGGGCTGGGGAAGTCAGCCACCGACCTGGGCCGGGACCGGGCCCAGGAGTGTGTTCTTTCTGAAGCCACTGCCTTCGGTGCGTGTTGCTTTGCCTAAAAAAGGCCCACTCACCCCAGAGTCAGGAGCAGTGACAGGCTGTCTCCAACCCTAGCCCAGGACCACGACCTGAAACCATCCTGCCTTTGGGAGGACAGGTCTCCTGCAGGAGCCTGGGAGGGGACTGGCCCCTCTCCCACCCCGGGCTCCAGGATGCCCGGGACCTGCAAGAGCTCTTCATCTGAGGAGGAGTCTTGGAGAACAAGTGTATCTCGTCAGCCCAGCAAGTGAAATAACCAAAGCCCAAGGCTCAGGTTCTAACAGAAGCAGAATTTCAAAGTACTGTTTGGGGGAAGCCTCCTCCCCTCTTATGTGGCATTGGGGGTCCCCAAGGAAAGCCTTCTTTCGTCTCCTTCCCTCAGAGAGAGGAGCTGACCCCAAGTCCCGCGGTCCCCACCGTGTCCCAGTGCTGAGGAAGAGCCACACGCAGGGGCCTGGTGTCAGGAGTGTGGTCGGCCACTGCTCCTGGGCTCCCAGCCAGTGGTCTGGCGGCTACGTGGAAGAGCTAAATTGATTTTGGGGGAAGGAGTGCTCACTGCCCACACCGCTCACCATCCCCCTCTGCACTCTGCAATCCAGGCTCGGTGCCCGGCTTACGTCCATCACCAGCACTCCACATGTTTCCGCCATGGGAGGGATCATTCAGGCTCACCCCATTGCACAGAAGAGGAAAGCGAGGCCCAGCGAGGAGAGGTTAAATGGCTCCAGTCCCAGAGCTGTTCAGCAGAGAACCTGGAAAGCCAGGCCTCCAGAGCCCCTGCTAGACCAGCCAGAGACTCCCTGAGGTGAAAGTGAGCCGTCCCCTGCCTGACCAGGCACGCAATGGCCCCTGACCTTCATGATGGCCTGTTCTTGACCGTGAAGATGAGCTGGCCGACTAGGAGGTGGAGTTCAGCTGGTGGGACAGGCTGTAGCTACAGGACAGAGTGACACATCTGAGCTAGCAGGGGCCACACTCTGGTCTCCCTCCCGGAGCCAGACCAGGAGCTGGAATCTCGGTGCCCGAGGGGCCGGCACACAACAGGGTCTGCACTGACCAGGGATCCATGGCCCCCAGGGAGAGTCCACTCTGCCCTCTCCCCGCTCCTGCCTGGCCTCACCTCTCCTCACTGTGTCGCTGCAGGACCCGGAACCAGGCCCCATAGGGACGGGGGGACAGTCCGGGCTGATGGTCAGGGTTCCCCAAGGGACCCAGGGTGTTGCCAGGGCACTGGGAAAAGACAAGGTCTGGGTTCCGGTGTCCAACACCACCCTGCGAACTTGGGAGTAGTAAGAGATACCCTCCCCCAAGTCCGGAGGGCTATAGCACAAAAGGCCTCAGCTTACTCTGATGTCACTTGGGCTGCAGAGATGTAGTGTCCCAAGGGTGCCACAGTCTTATAGAAGTGCCTCTCGGCCTTGGATATCCATCCCCGACCCCCTGTGATCCCAGTCTTGGGAAAATGTTTTCTAACCCCTCGAGGTCCTTCTCAGCAGAGGACAGACTCGGGGCTTGGGGGCCTTAGGACCTGGCTACGCAGAAGGTGGAAGAGCACAGGGCCACCAGTCTGAAGACCAAGGTCAGGGCCCTACTTGTTTCAGCCTCAGGGTCCCCATGTGGAAGAGAATCCAGAATCACTGCTCCGGTCAGGTTGAGGAGGCCTTAGGAAGGAATGGGGCACCAGGACCGGAGAGGGAAACGGGGACAAGGGAGGCTTCTGCGGTTTCTCACATCGCCCATGGAACCCACGGGTCTGCTCCTGTGAGAGACACAGACACAGAGACAGAGAAGGGGACAGAGAATGAACCCAGGACAGAGGGAACCAGGAGAAGTCACAGACTCCATCAGCTGAGAAATGACATCCCGGCATTTTGTGCCATTCTGTTCCTGACAGGGCCGTCACATTGGCCATCCAACCTGGAGGGCAGGGGTTTCCACAGAGATGTGTGACCAGGACTCAGGTGTGCCAGGAGCCACTGTGGGGACGGCCCAGCGCATGGGCACAGACGAGGCCCGTGGACCTGAGCCTAACAGTAATGGGAGCCCCTGGAATCCTGTGTTGGGAGAGGTCAAGGTCAGAATCAGTTCATTACTACCTTCCCACAGGGGCTGGGACACAGGCAGGTGTGGGGTGGCTTTGCCTGGACCCCAGAGCAGATTCAAGCCCCTCTGAGCTGTGTTCCATGACAAGCGCAGCCCCTGGCTCATCCTTGCATTGTCAGCTTGGCACCAGCCTCCTGTGATAGCAGGCACGGAACATTTGGAGAGGTCCCTAACACTAACCTTAAACTGTACCCTAAACCTACCCCGTACCCTAACCCCAACACCTACCAGAACACTAACGCCTAACCCTACCCCTGAACCGAACCCAAACCCTAAAGCGTACCCTAACCCTAACCCGTACCCTAAATGGTAGCCTAACCCTAAACCCTACCCTGTACGGTAAACCGTGCCCTAACCCCTACCCTATCTCTAACCCGTACCCTAACCCGTACCCTAACCCATGCCCTAACCAGTACCCTAACTCTAACCCTAACCCTCGGTCAACGGGAGGAAAGAGGAAATCCCCGGAAGTGTGGGGTTCATGAGACATTTGACCGCCAGTCCTGACAGGAAGATGACACTGTGCCAAATGGACCTGCTGATTTCTCAGAACACTGACATCCTGTGAAATGCTACATCACTGACCCACAGGCTGATGTTCCAAACCTTGGGTCTCCTAGATCCAGAGCAGAGAAGTGCTGTCAGGTGGGGATCAGTAGGTCCTCCGACCTATGGCCTGCACACCTGCTTCCATTTCTGGGAGAAGGGGAAACACACACTTGTTTTTAAGTAGTCATTATCTTCATTCTAAAGTAGACCCATGACCTTGACCTTTTTGGAAAAGCCAAATGACTCTTCCAAATGAAGACCTCAACTCATCTGTTCCTCATGCAACCTGAGTGCGACCAGGTTTACCCAGGCTCCAAGCCCCACCTGGAGGATCCTCCTGTACCATCTTGACAGCCCATGACCGGCACCAGCACCCCCGGGGGCACAATGCTGAATTTGGGGGAGGGCTCTGGGCCTTTTGGCCACCACACCTGTGCCTGGGGAAGCGGGAACCGGGAGGATCCTCCCAGATGATCCTCATGGAACCTTAGCAACATCCCTGAGGACATGGGGCACAATGCTGAAGCTTGAGGACGGCTCTGGGGATTCTTGCCACCCACAGCTGTGCCTGGGGGGGCAGCGGGAACCTGGAGGGCCCTCCCAGACAATCCCAACGGACTATTAGCACCATCCCTGGGGAACATGGGGCACAATGCTGAAATTGGGGGATGGCCCTGGGGCTTGTCGCTACCGCACCTGTGCCTAGGGGAGCAGGAACCTGAAGGAACCTCCCAGATCATCATAACAGACCATGACCACCATCGCCCTGAGGACATGGGGCACAATGCTCAGTTGGAGTCCCTTGGTCCTGAAACCAGCAGGAACGGAGCTCAAAGGACAGAGAGGCGCCTCCCGGAGAATTTCCATCCAGGGAAAAGCGGCCCACTGGAGGGCACAGAAGCAGCAACCCCACCGACCCGCAGGCCATTTGAACAGGATCACCTCCTGCACTTACTTAGCACGTTGTCCGTCTTCGTGTGTGGACCGTGACTGGCCCGCTCAGGGATGGTGCGCTTCCAGAGGAGGGCTAGAAACTTTTCAGTGCTTGCTCGTGGGTCAGAGGACCAAAGCCCAAGGAAGCAGAGGCTATCCTTCTTCCTCTGGGGCTGGGGAAGTCAGCCACCGACCTGGGCCGGGACCGGGCCCAGGAGTGTGTTCTTTCTGAAGCCACTGCCTTCGGTGCGTGTTGCTTTGCCTAAAAAAGGCCCACTCACCCCAGAGTCAGGAGCAGTGACAGGCTGTCTCCAACCCTAGCCCAGGACCACGACCTGAAACCATCCTGCCTTTGGGAGGACAGGTCTCCTGCAGGAGCCTGGGAGGGGACTGGCCCCTCTCCCACCCCGGGCTCCAGGATGCCCGGGACCTGCAAGAGCTCTTCATCTGAGGAGGAGTCTTGGAGAACAAGTGTATCTCGTCAGCCCAGCAAGTGAAATAACCAAAGCCCAAGGCTCAGGTTCTAACAGAAGCAGAATTTCAAAGTACTGTTTGGGGGAAGCCTCCTCCCCTCTTATGTGGCATTGGGGGTCCCCAAGGAAAGCCTTCTTTCGTCTCCTTCCCTCAGAGAGAGGAGCTGACCCCAAGTCCCGCGGTCCCCACCGTGTCCCAGTGCTGAGGAAGAGCCACACGCAGGGGCCTGGTGTCAGGAGTGTGGTCGGCCACTGCTCCTGGGCTCCCAGCCAGTGGTCTGGCGGCTACGTGGAAGAGCTAAATTGATTTTGGGGGAAGGAGTGCTCACTGCCCACACCGCTCACCATCCCCCTCTGCACTCTGCAATCCAGGCTCGGTGCCCGGCTTACGTCCATCACCAGCACTCCACATGTTTCCGCCATGGGAGGGATCATTCAGGCTCACCCCATTGCACAGAAGAGGAAAGCGAGGCCCAGCGAGGAGAGGTTAAATGGCTCCAGTCCCAGAGCTGTTCAGCAGAGAACCTGGAAAGCCAGGCCTCCAGAGCCCCTGCTAGACCAGCCAGAGACTCCCTGAGGTGAAAGTGAGCCGTCCCCTGCCTGACCAGGCACGCAATGGCCCCTGACCTTCATGATGGCCTGTTCTTGACCGTGAAGATGAGCTGGCCGACTAGGAGGTGGAGTTCAGCTGGTGGGACAGGCTGTAGCTACAGGACAGAGTGACACATCTGAGCTAGCAGGGGCCACACTCTGGTCTCCCTCCCGGAGCCAGACCAGGAGCTGGAATCTCGGTGCCCGAGGGGCCGGCACACAACAGGGTCTGCACTGACCAGGGATCCATGGCCCCCAGGGAGAGTCCACTCTGCCCTCTCCCCGCTCCTGCCTGGCCTCACCTCTCCTCACTGTGTCGCTGCAGGACCCGGAACCAGGCCCCATAGGGACGGGGGGACAGTCCGGGCTGATGGTCAGGGTTCCCCAAGGGACCCAGGGTGTTGCCAGGGCACTGGGAAAAGACAAGGTCTGGGTTCCGGTGTCCAACACCACCCTGCGAACTTGGGAGTAGTAAGAGATACCCTCCCCCAAGTCCGGAGGGCTATAGCACAAAAGGCCTCAGCTTACTCTGATGTCACTTGGGCTGCAGAGATGTAGTGTCCCAAGGGTGCCACAGTCTTATAGAAGTGCCTCTCGGCCTTGGATATCCATCCCCGACCCCCTGTGATCCCAGTCTTGGGAAAATGTTTTCTAACCCCTCGAGGTCCTTCTCAGCAGAGGACAGACTCGGGGCTTGGGGGCCTTAGGACCTGGCTACGCAGAAGGTGGAAGAGCACAGGGCCACCAGTCTGAAGACCAAGGTCAGGGCCCTACTTGTTTCAGCCTCAGGGTCCCCATGTGGAAGAGAATCCAGAATCACTGCTCCGGTCAGGTTGAGGAGGCCTTAGGAAGGAATGGGGCACCAGGACCGGAGAGGGAAACGGGGACAAGGGAGGCTTCTGCGGTTTCTCACATCGCCCATGGAACCCACGGGTCTGCTCCTGTGAGAGACACAGACACAGAGACAGAGAAGGGGACAGAGAATGAACCCAGGACAGAGGGAACCAGGAGAAGTCACAGACTCCATCAGCTGAGAAATGACATCCCGGCATTTTGTGCCATTCTGTTCCTGACAGGGCCGTCACATTGGCCATCCAACCTGGAGGGCAGGGGTTTCCACAGAGATGTGTGACCAGGACTCAGGTGTGCCAGGAGCCACTGTGGGGACGGCCCAGCGCATGGGCACAGACGAGGCCCGTGGACCTGAGCCTAACAGTAATGGGAGCCCCTGGAATCCTGTGTTGGGAGAGGTCAAGGTCAGAATCAGTTCATTACTACCTTCCCACAGGGGCTGGGACACAGGCAGGTGTGGGGTGGCTTTGCCTGGACCCCAGAGCAGATTCAAGCCCCTCTGAGCTGTGTTCCATGACAAGCGCAGCCCCTGGCTCATCCTTGCATTGTCAGCTTGGCACCAGCCTCCTGTGATAGCAGGCACGGAACATTTGGAGAGGTCCCTAACACTAACCTTAAACTGTACCCTAAACCTACCCCGTACCCTAACCCCAACACCTACCAGAACACTAACGCCTAACCCTACCCCTGAACCGAACCCAAACCCTAAAGCGTACCCTAACCCTAACCCGTACCCTAAATGGTAGCCTAACCCTAAACCCTACCCTGTACGGTAAACCGTGCCCTAACCCCTACCCTATCTCTAACCCGTACCCTAACCCGTACCCTAACCCATGCCCTAACCAGTACCCTAACTCTAACCCTAACCCTCGGTCAACGGGAGGAAAGAGGAAATCCCCGGAAGTGTGGGGTTCATGAGACATTTGACCGCCAGTCCTGACAGGAAGATGACACTGTGCCAAATGGACCTGCTGATTTCTCAGAACACTGACATCCTGTGAAATGCTACATCACTGACCCACAGGCTGATGTTCCAAACCTTGGGTCTCCTAGATCCAGAGCAGAGAAGTGCTGTCAGGTGGGGATCAGTAGGTCCTCCGACCTATGGCCTGCACACCTGCTTCCATTTCTGGGAGAAGGGGAAACACACACTTGTTTTTAAGTAGTCATTATCTTCATTCTAAAGTAGACCCATGACCTTGACCTTTTTGGAAAAGCCAAATGACTCTTCCAAATGAAGACCTCAACTCATCTGTTCCTCATGCAACCTGAGTGCGACCAGGTTTACCCAGGCTCCAAGCCCCACCTGGAGGATCCTCCTGTACCATCTTGACAGCCCATGACCGGCACCAGCACCCCCGGGGGCACAATGCTGAATTTGGGGGAGGGCTCTGGGCCTTTTGGCCACCACACCTGTGCCTGGGGAAGCGGGAACCGGGAGGATCCTCCCAGATGATCCTCATGGAACCTTAGCAACATCCCTGAGGACATGGGGCACAATGCTGAAGCTTGAGGACGGCTCTGGGGATTCTTGCCACCCACAGCTGTGCCTGGGGGGGCAGCGGGAACCTGGAGGGCCCTCCCAGACAATCCCAACGGACTATTAGCACCATCCCTGGGGAACATGGGGCACAATGCTGAAATTGGGGGATGGCCCTGGGGCTTGTCGCTACCGCACCTGTGCCTAGGGGAGCAGGAACCTGAAGGAACCTCCCAGATCATCATAACAGACCATGACCACCATCGCCCTGAGGACATGGGGCACAATGCTCAGTTGGAGTCCCTTGGTCCTGAAACCAGCAGGAACGGAGCTCAAAGGACAGAGAGGCGCCTCCCGGAGAATTTCCATCCAGGGAAAAGCGGCCCACTGGAGGGCACAGAAGCAGCAACCCCACCGACCCGCAGGCCATTTGAACAGGATCACCTCCTGCACTTACTTAGCACGTTGTCCGTCTTCGTGTGTGTACCGTGACTGGCCCGCTCAGGGATGGTGCGCTTCCAGAGGAGGGCTAGAAACTTTTCAGTGCTTGCTCGTGGGTCAGAGGACCAAAGCCCAAGGAAGCAGAGGCTATCCTTCTTCCTCTGGGGCTGGGGAAGTCAGCCACCGACCTGGGGCGGGACCGGGCCCAGGAGTGTGTTCTTTCTGAAGCCACTGCCTTCGGTGGGTGTTGCTTTGCCTAAAAAAGGCCCACTCACGCCAGAGTCAGGAGCAGTGACAGGCTGTCTCCAACCCTAGCCCAGGACCACGACCCGAAACCATCCTGCCTTTGGGAGGAGAGGTCTCCTGCAGGAGCCTGGGAGGGGACTGGCCCCTCTCCCACCCCGGGCTCCAGGATGCCCGGGACCTGCAAGGGCTCTTCATCTGAGGAGGAGTCTTGGAGAACAAGTGTATCTCGTCAGCCCAGCAAGTGAAATAACCAAAGCCCAAGGCTCAGGTTCTAACAGAAGCAGAATTTCAAAGTACTGTTTGGGGGAAGCCTCCTCCCCTCTTATGTGGCATTGGGGGTCCCCAAGGAAAGCCTTCTTTCGTCTCCTTCCCTCAGAGAGAGGAGCTGACCCCAAGTCCCGCGGTCCCCACCGTGTCCCAGTGCTGAGGAAGAGCCACACGCAGGGGCCTGGTGTCAGGAGTGTGGTCGGCCACTGCTCCTGGGCTCCCAGCCAGTGGTCTGGCGGCTACGTGGAAGAGCTAAATTGATTTTGGGGGAAGGAGTGCTCACTGCCCACACCGCTCACCATCCCCCTCTGCACTCTGCAATCCAGGCTCGGTGCCCGGCTCACGTCCATCACCAGCACTCCACATGTTTCCGCCATGGGAGGGATCATTCAGCCTCACCCCATTGCACAGAAGAGGAAAGCGAGGCCCAGCGAGGAGAGGTTAAATGGCTCCAGTCCCAGAGCTGTTCAGCAGAGAACCTGGAAAGCCAGGCCTCCAGAGCCCCTGCTAGACCAGCCAGAGACTCCCTGAGGTGAAAGTGAGCCGTCCCCTGCCTGACCAGGCACGCAATGGCCCCTGACCTTCATGATGGCCTGTTCTTGACCGTGAAGATGAGCTGGCCGACTAGGAGGTGGAGTTCAGCTGGTGGGACAGGCTGTAGCTACAGGACAGAGTGACACATCTGAGCTAGCAGGGGCCACACTCTGGTCTCCCTCCCGGAGCCAGACCAGGAGCTGGAATCTCGGTGCCCGAGGGGCCGGCACACAACAGGGTCTGCACTGACCAGGGATCCATGGCCCCCAGGGAGAGTCCACTCTGCCCTCTCCCCGCTCCTGCCTGGCCTCACCTCTCCTCACTGTGTCGCTGCAGGACCCGGAACCAGGCCCCATAGGGACGGGGGGACAGTCCGGGCTGATGGTCAGGGTTCCCCAAGGGACCCAGGGTGTTGCCAGGGCACTGGGAAAAGACAAGGTCTGGGTTCCGGTGTCCAACACCACCCTGCGAACTTGGGAGTAGTAAGAGATACCCTCCCCCAAGTCCGGAGGGCTATAGCACAAAAGGCCTCAGCTTACTCTGATGTCACTTGGGCTGCAGAGATGTAGTGTCCCAAGGGTGCCACAGTCTTATAGAAGTGCCTCTCGGCCTTGGATATCCATCCCCGACCCCCTGTGATCCCAGTCTTGGGAAAATGTTTTCTAACCCCTCGAGGTCCTTCTCAGCAGAGGACAGACTCGGGGCTTGGGGGCCTTAGGACCTGGCTACGCAGAAGGTGGAAGAGCACAGGGCCACCAGTCTGAAGACCAAGGTCAGGGCCCTTCTTGTTTCAGCCTCAGGGTCCCCATGTGGAAGAGAATCCAGAATCACTGCTCCGGTCAGGTTGAGGAGGCCTTAGGAAGGAATGGGGCACCAGGACCGGAGAGGGAAACGGGGACCAGGGAGGCTTCTGCGGTTTCTCACATCGCCCATGGAACCCACGGGTCTGCTCCTGTGAGAGACACAGACACAGAGACAGAGAAGGGGACAGAGAATGAACCCAGGACAGAGGGAACCAGGAGAAGTCACAGACTCCATCAGCTGAGAAATGACATCCCGGCATTTTGTGCCATTCTGTTCCTGACAGGGCCGTCACATTGGCCATCCAACCTGGAGGGCAGGGGTTTCCACAGAGATGTGGGACCAGGACTCAGGTGTGCCAGGAGCCACTGTGGGGACGGCCCAGCGCATGGGCACAGACGAGGCCCGTGGACCTGAGCCTAACAGTAATGGGAGCCCCTGGAATCCTGTGTTGGGAGAGGTCAAGGTCAGAATCAGTTCATTACTACCTTCCCACAGGGGCTGGGACACAG
The DNA here is from genome assembly GCF_037043125.1 of Eumetopias jubatus. Lineage (NCBI taxonomy): Eukaryota > Metazoa > Chordata > Mammalia > Carnivora > Otariidae > Eumetopias > Eumetopias jubatus. The sequence goes on from NW_028274856.1 coordinate 1,128,507, forward strand.
GCAGGTGTGGGGTGGCTTTGCCTGGACCCCAGAGCAGATTCAAGCCCCTCTGAGCTGTGTTCCATGACAAGCGCAGCCCCTGGCTCATCCTTGCATTCTCAGCTTGGCACCAGCCTCCTGTGATAGCAGGCACGGAACATTTGGAGAGGTCCCTAACACTAACCTTAAACTGTACCCTAAACCTACCCCGTACCCTAACCCCAACACCTACCAGAACACTAACGCCTAACCCTACCCCTGAACCGAACCCAAACCCTAAAGCGTACCCTAACCCTAACCCGTACCCTAAATGGTAGCCTAACCCTAAACCCTACCCTGTACGGTAAACCGTGCCCTAACCCCTACCCTATCTCTAACCCGTACCCTAACCCGTACCCTAACCCATGCCCTAACCAGTACCCTAACTCTAACCCTAACCCTCGGTCAACGGGAGGAAAGAGGAAATCCCCGGAAGTGTGGGGTTCATGAGACATTTGACCGCCAGTCCTGACAGGAAGATGACACTGTGCCAAATGGACCTGCTGATTTCTCAGAACACTGACATCCTGTGAAATGCTACATCACTGACCCACAGGCTGATGTTCCAAACCTTGGGTCTCCTAGATCCAGAGCAGAGAAGTGCTGTCAGGTGGGGATCAGTAGGTCCTCCGACCTATGGCCTGCACACCTCCTTCCATTTCTGGGAGAAGGGGAAACACACACTTGTTTTTAAGTAGTCATTATCTTCATTCTAAAGTAGACCCATGACCTTGACCTTTTTGGAAAAGCGAAATGACTCTTCCAAATGAAGACCTCGACTCATCTGTTCCTCATGCAACCTGAGTGCGACCAGGTTTACCCAGGCTCCAAGCCCCACCTGGAGGATCCTCCTGTACCATCTTGACAGCCCATGACCGGCACCAGCACCCCCGGGGGCACAACGCTGAATTTGGGGGAGGGCTCTGGGCCTTTTGGCCACCACACCTGTGCCCGGGGAAGCGGGAACCGGGAGGATCCTCCCAGATGATCCTCATGGAACCTTAGCAACATCCCTGAGGACATGGGGCACAATGCTGAAGCTTGAGGACGGCTCTGGGGTTTCTTGCCACCCACACCTGTGCCTGGGGGGGCAGCGGGAACCTGGAGGGCCCTCCCAGACAATCCCAACGGACTATTAGCACCATCCCTGGGGAACATGGGGCACAATGCTGAAATTGGGGTTGGCCCTGGGGCTTGTCGCTACCGCACCTGTGCCTAGGGGAGCAGGAACCTGAAGGAACCTCCCAGATCATCATAACAGACCATGACCACCATCGCCCTGAGGACATGGGGCACAATGCTCAGTTGGAGTCCCTTGGTCCTGAAACCAGCAGGAACGGAGCTCAAAGGACAGAGAGGCGCCTCCCGGAGAATTTCCATCCAGGGAAAAGCGGCCCACTGGAGGGCACAGAAGCAGCAACCCCACCGACCCGCAGGCCATTTGAACAGGATCACCTCCTGCACTTACTTAGCACGTTGTCCGTCTTCGTGTGTGGACCGTGACTGGCCCGCTCAGGGATGGTGCGCTTCCAGAGGAGGGCTAGAAACTTTTCAGTGCTTGCTCGTGGGTCAGAGGACCAAAGCCCAAGGAAGCAGAGGCTATCCTTCTTCCTCTGGGTCTGGGGAAGTCAGCCACCGACCTGGGGCGGGACCGGGCCCAGGAGTGTGTTCTTTCTGAAGCCACTGCCTTCGGTGGGTGTTGCTTTGCCTAAAAAAGGCCCACTCACCCCAGAGTCAGGAGCAGTGACAGGCTGTCTCCAACCCTAGCCCAGGACCACGACCCGAAACCATCCTGCCTTTGGGAGGACTGGTCTCCTGCAGGAGCCTGGGAGGGGACTGGCCCCTCTCCCACCCCGGGCTCCAGGATGCCCGGGACCTGCAAGAGCTCTTCATCTGAGGAGGAGTCTTGGACAACAAGTGTATCTCGTCAGCCCAGCAAGTGAAATAACCAAAGCCCAAGGCTCAGGTTCTAACAGAAGCAGAATTTCAAAGTACTGTTTGGGGGAAGCCTCCTCCCCTCTTATGTGGCATTGGGGGTCCCCAAGGAAAGCCTTCTTTCGTCTCCTTCCCTCAGAGAGAGGAGCTGACCCCAAGTCCCGCGGTCCCCACCGTGTCCCAGTGCTGAGGAAGAGCCACACGCAGGGGCCTGGTGTCAGGAGTGTGGTCGGCCACTGCTCCTGGGCTCCCAGCCAGTGGTCTGGCGGCTACGTGGAAGAGCTAAATTGATTTTGGGGGAAGGAGTGCTCACTGCCCACACCGCTCACCATCCCCCTCTGCACTCTGCAATCCAGGCTCGGTGACCGGCTTACGTCCATCACCAGCACTCCACATGTTTCCGCCATGGGAGGGATCATTCAGCCTCACCCCATTGCACAGAAGAGGAAAGCGAGGCCCAGCGAGGAGAGGTTAAATGGCTCCAGTCCCAGAGCTGTTCAGCAGAGAACCTGGAAAGCCAGGCCTCCAGAGCCCCTGCTAGACCAGCCAGAGACTCCCTGAGGTGAAAGTGAGCCGTCCCCTGCCTGACCAGGCACGCAATGGCCCCTGACCTTCATGATGGCCTGTTCTTGACCGTGAAGATGAGCTGGCCGACTAGGAGGTGGAGTTCAGCTGGTGGGACAGGCTGTAGCTACAGGACAGAGTGACACATCTGAGCTAGCAGGGGCCACACTCTGGTCTCCCTCCCGGAGCCAGACCAGGAGCTGGAATCTCGGTGCCCGAGGGGCCGGCACACAACAGGGTCTGCACTGACCAGGGATCCATGGCCCCCAGGGAGAGTCCACTCTGCCCTCTCCCCGCTCCTGCCTGGCCTCACCTCTCCTCACTGTGTCGCTGCAGGACCCGGAACCAGGCCCCATAGGGACGGGGGGACAGTCCGGGCTGATGGTCAGGGTTCCCCAAGGGACCCAGGGTGTTGCCAGGGCACTGGGAAAAGACAAGGTCTGGGTTCCGGTGTCCAACACCACCCTGCGTACTTGGGAGTAGTAAGAGATACCCTCCCCCAAGTCCGGAGGGCTATAGCACAAAAGGCCTCAGCTTACTCTGATGTCACTTGGGCTGCAGAGATGTAGTGTCCCAAGGGTGCCACAGTCTTATAGAAGTGCCTCTCGGCCTTGGATATCCATCCCCGACCCCCTGTGATCCCAGTCTTGGGAAAATGTTTTCTAACCCCTCCAGGTCCTTCTCAGCAGAGGACAGACTCGGGGCTTGGGGGCCTTAGGACCTGGCTACGCAGAAGGTGGAAGAGCACAGGGCCACCAGTCTGAAGACCAAGGTCAGGGCCCTACTTGTTTCAGCCTCAGGGTCCCCATGTGGAAGAGAATCCAGAATCACTGTTCCGGTCAGGTTGAGGAGGCCTTAGGAAGGAATGGTGCACCAGGACCGGAGAGGGAAACGGGGACAAGGGAGGCTTCTGCGGTTTCTCACATCGCCCATGGAACCCACGGGTCTGCTCCTGTGAGAGACACAGACACAGAGACAGAGAAGGGGACAGAGAATGAACCCAGGACAGAGGGAACCAGGAGAAGTCACAGACTCCATCAGCTGAGAAATGACATCCCGGCATTTTGTGCCATTCTGTTCCTGACAGGGCCGTCACATTGGCCATCCACCCTGGAGGGAAGGGGTTTCCACAGAGATGTGTGACCAGGACTCAGGTGTGCCAGGAGCCACTGTGGGGACGGCTCAGCGCATGGGCACAGACGAGGCCCGTGGACCTGAGCCTAACAGTAATGGGAGCCCTTGGAATCCTGTGTTGGGAGAGGTCAAGGTCAGAATCAGTTCATTACTACCTTCCCACAGGGGCTGGGACACAGGCAGGTGTGGGGTGGCTTTGCCTGGACCCCAGAGCAGATTCAAGCCCCTCTGAGCTGTGTTCCATGACAAGCGCAGCCCCTGGCTCATCCTTGCATTGTCAGCTTGGCACCAGCCTCCTGTGATAGCAGGCACGGAACATTTGGAGAGGTCCCTAACACTAACCTTAAACTGTACCCTAAACCTACCCCGTACCCTAACCCCAACACCTACCAGAACACTAACGCCTAAACCTACCCCTGAACCGAACCCAAACCCTAAAGCGTACCCTAACCCTAACCCGTACCCTAAATGGTAGCCTAACCCTAAACCCTGCCCTGTACGGTAAACCGTGCCCTAACCCCTACCCTATCTCTAACCCGTACCCTAACCCGTACCCTAACCCATGCCCTAACCAGTACCCTAACTCTAACCCTAACCCTCGGTCAACGGGAGGAAAGAGGAAATCCCCGGAAGTGTGGGGTTCATGAGACATTTGACCGCCAGTCCTGACAGGAAGATGACACTGTGCCAAATGGACCTGCTGTTTTCTCAGAACACTGACATCCTGTGAAATGCTACATCACTGACCCACAGGCTGATGTTCCAAACCTTGGGTCTCCTAGATCCAGAGCAGAGAAGTGCTGTCAGGTGGGGATCAGTAGGTCCTCCGACCTATGGCCTGCACACCTGCTTCCATTTCTGGGAGAAGGGGAAACACACACTTGTTTTTAAGTAGTCATTATCTTCATTCTAAAGTAGACCCATGACCTTGACCTTTTTGGAAAAGCGAAATGACTCTTCCAAATGAAGACCTCAACTCATCTGTTCCTCATGCAACCTGAGTGCGACCAGGTTGACCCAGGCTCCAAGCCCCACCTGGAGGATCCTCCTGTACCATCTTGACAGCCCATGACCGGCACCAGCACCCCCGGGGGCACAATGCTGAATTTGGGGGAGGGCTCTGGGCCTTTTGGCCACCACACCTGTGCCCGGGGAAGCGGGAACCGGGAGGATCCTCCCAGATGATCCTCATGGAACCTTAGCAACATCCCTGAGGACATGGGGCACAATGCTGAAGCTTGAGGACGGCTCTGGGGATTCTTGCCACCCACACCTGTGCCTGGGGGGGCAGCGGGAACCTGGAGGGCCCTCCCAGACAATCCCAACGGACTATTAGCACCATCCCTGGGGAACATGGGGCACAATGCTGAAATTGGGGGATGGCCCTGGGGCTTGTCGCTACCGCACCTGTGCCTAGGGGAGCAGGAACCTGAAGGAACCTCCCAGATCATCATAACAGACCATGACCACCATCGCCCTGAGGACATGGGGCACAATGCTCAGTTGGAGTCCCTTGGTCCTGAAACCAGCAGGAACGGAGCTCAAAGGACAGAGAGGCGCCTCCCGGAGAATTTCCATCCAGGGAAAAGCGGCCCACTGGAGGGCACAGAAGCAGCAACCCCACCGACCCGCAGGCCATTTGAACAGGATCACCTCCTGCACTTACTTAGCACGTTGTCCGTCTTCGTGTGTGGACCGTGACTGGCCCGCTCAGGGATGGTGCGCTTCCAGAAGAGGGCTAGAAACTTTTCAGTGCTTGCTCGTGGGTCAGAGGACCAAAGCCCAAGGAAGCAGAGGCTATCCTTCTTCCTCTGGGTCTGGGGAAGTCAGCCACCGACCTGGGGCGGGACCGGGCCCAGGAGTGTGTTCTTTCTGAAGCCACTGCCTTCGGTGGGTGTTGCTTTGCCTAAAAAAGGCCCACTCACCCCAGAGTCAGGAGCAGTGACAGGCTGTCTCCAACCCTAGCCCAGGACCACGACCCGAAACCATCCTGCCTTTGGGAGGACAGGTCTCCTGCAGGAGCCTGGGAGGGGACTGGCCCCTCTCCCACCCCGGGCTCCAGGATGCCCGGGACCTGCAAGAGCTCTTCATCTGAGGAGGAGTCTTGGAGAACAAGTGTATCTCGTCAGCCCAGCAAGTGAAATAACCAAAGCCCAAGGCTCAGGTTCTAACAGAAGCAGAATTTCAAAGTACTGTTTGGGGGAAGCCTCCTCCCCTCTTATGTGGCATTGGGGGTCCCCAAGGAAAGCCTTCTTTCGTCTCCTTCCCTCAGAGAGAGGAGCTGACCCCAAGTCCCGCGGTCCCCACCGTGTCCCAGTGCTGAGGAAGAGCCACACGCAGGGGCCTGGTGTCAGGAGTGTGGTCGGCCACTGCTCCTGGGCTCCCAGCCAGTGGTCTGGCGGCTACGTGGAAGAGCTAAATTGATTTTGGGGGAAGGAGTGCTCACTGCCCACACCGCTCACCATCCCCCTCTGCACTCTGCAATCCAGGCTCGGTGACCGGCTTACGTCCATCACCAGCACTCCACATGTTTCCGCCATGGGAGGGATCATTCAGCCTCACCCCATTGCACAGAAGAGGAAAGCGAGGCCCAGCGAGGAGAGGTTAAATGGCTCCAGTCCCAGAGCTGTTCAGCAGAGAACCTGGAAAGCCAGGCCTCCAGAGCCCCTGCTAGACCAGCCAGAGACTCCCTGAGGTGAAAGTGAGCCGTCCCCTGCCTGACCAGGCACGCAATGGCCCCTGACCTTCATGATGGCCTGTTCTTGACCGTGAAGATGAGCTGGCCGACTAGGAGGTGGAGTTCAGCTGGTGGGACAGGCTGTAGCTACAGGACAGAGTGACACATCTGAGCTAGCAGGGGCCACACTCTGGTCTCCCTCCCGGAGCCAGACCAGGAGCTGGAATCTCGGTGCCCGAGGGGCCGGCACACAACAGGGTCTGCACTGACCAGGGATCCATGGCCCCCAGGGAGAGTCCACTCTGCCCTCTCCCCGCTCCTGCCTGGCCTCACCTCTCCTCACTGTGTCGCTGCAGGACCCGGAACCAGGCCCCATAGGGACGGGGGGACAGTCCGGGCTGATGGTCAGGGTTCCCCAAGGGACCCAGGGTGTTGCCAGGGCACTGGGAAAAGACAAGGTCTGGGTTCCGGTGTCCAACACCACCCTGCGTACTTGGGAGTAGTAAGAGATACCCTCCCCCAAGTCCGGAGGGCTATAGCACAAAAGGCCTCAGCTTACTCTGATGTCACTTGGGCTGCAGAGATGTAGTGTCCCAAGGGTGCCACAGTCTTATAGAAGTGCCTCTCGGCCTTGGATATCCATCCCCGACCCCCTGTGATCCCAGTCTTGGGAAAATGTTTTCTAACCCCTCCAGGTCCTTCTCAGCAGAGGACAGACTCGGGGCTTGGGGGCCTTAGGACCTGGCTACGCAGAAGGTGGAAGAGCACAGGGCCACCAGTCTGAAGACCAAGGTCAGGGCCCTACTTGTTTCAGCCTCAGGGTCCCCATGTGGAAGAGAATCCAGAATCACTGTTCCGGTCAGGTTGAGGAGGCCTTAGGAAGGAATGGTGCACCAGGACCGGAGAGGGAAACGGGGACAAGGGAGGCTTCTGCGGTTTCTCACATCGCCCATGGAACCCACGGGTCTGCTCCTGTGAGAGACACAGACACAGAGACAGAGAAGGGGACAGAGAATGAACCCAGGACAGAGGGAACCAGGAGAAGTCACAGACTCCATCAGCTGAGAAATGACATCCCGGCATTTTGTGCCATTCTGTTCCTGACAGGGCCGTCACATTGGCCATCCACCCTGGAGGGAAGGGGTTTCCACAGAGATGTGTGACCAGGACTCAGGTGTGCCAGGAGCCACTGTGGGGACGGCTCAGCGCATGGGCACAGACGAGGCCCGTGGACCTGAGCCTAACAGTAATGGGAGCCCTTGGAATCCTGTGTTGGGAGAGGTCAAGGTCAGAATCAGTTCATTACTACCTTCCCACAGGGGCTGGGACACAGGCAGGTGTGGGGTGGCTTTGCCTGGACCCCAGAGCAGATTCAAGCCCCTCTGAGCTGTGTTCCATGACAAGCGCAGCCCCTGGCTCATCCTTGCATTGTCAGCTTGGCACCAGCCTCCTGTGATAGCAGGCACGGAACATTTGGAGAGGTCCCTAACACTAACCTTAAACTGTACCCTAAACCTACCCCGTACCCTAACCCCAACACCTACCAGAACACTAACGCCTAAACCTACCCCTGAAACGAACCCAAACCCTAAAGCGTACCCTAACCCTAACCCGTACCCTAAATGGTAGCCTAACCCTAAACCCTGCCCTGTACGGTAAACCGTGCCCTAACCCCTACCCTATCTCTAACCCGTACCCTAACCCGTACCCTAACCCATGCCCTAACCAGTACCCTAACTCTAACCCTAACCCTCGGTCAACGGGAGGAAAGAGGAAATCCCCGGAAGTGTGGGGTTCATGAGACATTTGACCGCCAGTCCTGACAGGAAGATGACACTGTGCCAAATGGACCTGCTGTTTTCTCAGAACACTGACATCCTGTGAAATGCTACATCACTGACCCACAGGCTGATGTTCCAAACCTTGGGTCTCCTAGATCCAGAGCAGAGAAGTGCTGTCAGGTGGGGATCAGTAGGTCCTCCGACCTATGGCCTGCACACCTGCTTCCATTTCTGGGAGAAGGGGAAACACACACTTGTTTTTAAGTAGTCATTATCTTCATTCTAAAGTAGACCCATGACCTTGACCTTTTTGGAAAAGCGAAATGACTCTTCCAAATGAAGACCTCAACTCATCTGTTCCTCATGCAACCTGAGTGCGACCAGGTTGACCCAGGCTCCAAGCCCCACCTGGAGGATCCTCCTGTACCATCTTGACAGCCCATGACCGGCACCAGCACCCCCGGGGGCACAATGCTGAATTTGGGGGAGGGCTCTGGGCCTTTTGGCCACCACACCTGTGCCCGGGGAAGCGGGAACCGGGAGGATCCTCCCAGATGATCCTCATGGAACCTTAGCAACATCCCTGAGGACATGGGGCACAATGCTGAAGCTTGAGGACGGCTCTGGGGATTCTTGCCACCCACACCTGTGCCTGGGGGGGCAGCGGGAACCTGGAGGGCCCTCCCAGACAATCCCAACGGACTATTAGCACCATCCCTGGGGAACATGGGGCACAATGCTGAAATTGGGGGATGGCCCTGGGGCTTGTCGCTACCGCACCTGTGCCTAGGGGAGCAGGAACCTGAAGGAACCTCCCAGATCATCATAACAGACCATGACCACCATCGCCCTGAGGACATGGGGCACAATGCTCAGTTGGAGTCCCTTGGTCCTGAAACCAGCAGGAACGGAGCTCAAAGGACAGAGAGGCGCCTCCAGGAGAATTTCCATCCAGGGAAAAGCGGCCCACTGGAGGGCACAGAAGCAGCAACCCCACCGACCCGCAGGCCATTTGAACAGGATCACCTCCTGCACTTACTTAGCACGTTGTCCGTCTTCGTGTGTGGACCGTGACTGGCCCGCTCAGGGATGGTGCGCTTCCAGAGGAGGGCTAGAAACTTTTCAGTGCTTGCTCGTGGGTCAGAGGACCAAAGCCCAAGGAAGCAGAGGCTATCCTTCTTCCTCTGGGGCTGGGGAAGTCAGCCACCGACCTGGGGCGGGACCGGGCCCAGGAGTGTGTTCTTTCTGAAGCCACTGCCTTCGGTGGGTGTTGCTTTGCCTAAAAAAGGCCCACTCACCCCAGAGTCAGGAGCAGTGACAGGCTGTCTCCAACCCTAGCCCAGGACCACGACCCGAAACCATCCTGCCTTTGGGAGGACAGGTCTCCTGCAGGAGCCTGGGAGGGGACTGGCCCCTCTCCCACCCCGGGCTCCAGGATGCCCGGGACCTGCAAGAGCTCTTCATCTGAGGAGGAGTCTTGGAGAACAAGTGTATCTCGTCAGCCCAGCAAGTGAAATAACCAAAGCCCAAGGCTCAGGTTCTAACAGAAGCAGAATTTCAAAGTACTGTTTGGGGGAAGCCTCCTCCCCTCTTATGTGGCATTGGGGGTCCCCAAGGAAAGCCTTCTTTCGTCTCCTTCCCTCAGAGAGAGGAGCTGACCCCAAGTCCCGCGGTCCCCACCGTGTCCCAGTGCTGAGGAAGAGCCACACGCAGGGGCCTGGTGTCAGGAGTGTGGTCGGCCACTGCTCCTGGGCTCCCAGCCAGTGGTCTGGCGGCTACGTGGAAGAGCTAAATTGATTTTGGGGGAAGGAGTGCTCACTGCCCACACCGCTCACCATCCCCCTCTGCACTCTGCAATCCAGGCTCGGTGCCCGGCTTACGTCCATCACCAGCACTCCACATGTTTCCGCCATGGGAGGGATCATTCAGCCTCACCCCATTGCACAGAAGAGGAAAGCGAGGCCCAGCGAGGAGAGGTTAAATGGCTCCAGTCCCAGAGCTGTTCAGCAGAGAACCTGGAAAGCCAGGCCTCCAGAGCCCCTGCTAGACCAGCCAGAGACTCCCTGAGGTGAAAGTGAGCCGTCCCCTGCCTGACCAGGCACGCAATGGCCCCTGACCTTCATGATGGCCTGTTCTTGACCGTGAAGATGAGCTGGCCGACTAGGAGGTGGAGTTCAGCTGGTGGGACAGGCTGTAGCTACAGGACAGAGTGACACATCTGAGCTAGCAGGGGCCACACTCTGGTCTCCCTCCCGGAGCCAGACCAGGAGCTGGAATCTCGGTGCCCGAGGGGCCGGCACACAACAGGGTCTGCACTGACCAGGGATCCATGGCCCCCAGGGAGAGTCCACTCTGCCCTCTCCCCGCTCCTGCCTGGCCTCACCTCTCCTCACTGTGTCGCTGCAGGACCCGGAACCAGGCCCCATAGGGACGGGGGGACAGTCCGGGCTGATGGTCAGGGTTCCCCAAGGGACCCAGGGTGTGGCCAGGGCACTGGGAAAAGACAAGGTCTGGGTTCCGGTGTCCAACACCACCCTGCGAACTTGGGAGTAGTAAGAGATACCCTCCCCCAAGTCCGGAGGGCTATAGCACAAAAGGCCTCAGCTTACTCTGATGTCACTTGGGCTGCAGAGATGTAGTGTCCCAAGGGTGCCACAGTCTTATAGAAGTGCCTCTCGGCCTTGGATATCCATCCCCGACCCCCTGTGATCCCAGTCTTGGGAAAATGTTTTCTAACCCCTCGAGGTCCTTCTCAGCAGAGGACAGACTCGGGGCTTGGGGGCCTTAGGACCTGGCTACGCTTCTGCGGAAGAAGAAGAGCGGTGGAAGAGCACAGGGCCACCAGTCTGAAGACCAAGGTCAGGGCCCTTCTTGTTTCAGCCTCAGGGTCCCCATGTGGAAGAGAAATCAGAATCACTGCTCCGGTCAGGTTGAGGAGGCCTTAGGAAGGAATGGGGCACCAGGACCGGAGAGGGAAACGGGGACAAGGGAGGCTTCTGCGGTTTCTCACATCGCCCATGGAACCCACGGGTCTGCTCCTGTGAGAGACACAGACACAGAGACAGAGAAGGGGACAGAGAATGAACCCAGGACAGAGGGAACCAGGAGAAGTCACAGACTCCATCAGCTTAGAAATGAAATCCCGGCATTTTGTGCCATTCTGTTCCTGACAGGGCCGTCACATTGGCCATCCAACCTGGAGGGCAGGGGTTTCCACAGAGATGTGTGACCAGGACTCAGGTGTGCCAGGAGCCACTGTGGGGACGGCCCAGCGCATGGGCACAGACGAGGCCCGTGGACCTGAGCCTAACAGTAATGGGAGCCCCTGGAATCCTGTGTTGGGAGAGGTCAAGGTCAGAATCAGTTCATTACTACCTTCCCACAGGGGCTGGGACACAGGCAGTTGTGGGGTGGCTTTGCCCGGACCCCAGATCAGATTCAAGCCCCTCTGAGCTGTGTTCCATGACAAGCGCAGCCCCTGGCTCATCCTTGCATTGTCAGCTTGGCACCAGCCTCCTGTGATAGCAGGCACGGAACATTTGGAGAGGTCCCTAACACTAACCTTAAACTGTACCCTAAACCTACCCCGTACCCTAACCCCAACACCTACCAGAACACTAACGCCTAACCCTACCCCTGAACCGAACCCAAACCCTAAAGCGTACCCTAACCCTAACCCGTACCCTAAATGGTAGCCTAACCCTAAACCCTACCCTGTACGGTAAACCGTGCCCTAACCCCTACCCTATCTCTAACCCGTACCCTAACCCGTACCCTAACCCATGCCCTAACCAGTACCCTAACTCTAACCCTAACCCTCGGTCAACGGGAGGAAAGAGGAAATCCCCGGAAGTGTGGGGTTCATGAGACATTTGACCGCCAGTCCTGACAGGAAGATGACACTGTGCCAAATGGACCTGCTGATTTCTCAGAACACTGACATCCTGTGAAATGCTACATCACTGACCCACAGGCTGATGTTCCAAACCTTGGGTCTCCTAGATCCAGAGCAGAGAAGTGCTGTCAGGTGGGGATCAGTAGGTCCTCCGACCTATGGCCTGCACACCTGCTTCCATTTCTGGGAGAAGGGGAAACACACACTTGTTTTTAAGTAGTCATTATCTTCATTCTAAAGTAGACCCATGACCTTGACCTTTTTGGAAAAGCGAAATGACTCTTCCAAATGAAGACCTCAACTCATCTGTTCCTCATGCAACCTGAGTGCGACCAGGTTGACCCAGGCTCCAAGCCCCACCTGGAGGATCCTCCTGTACCATCTTGACAGCCCATGACCGGCACCAGCACCCCCGGGGGCACAATGCTGAATTTGGGGGAGGGCTCTGGGCCTTTTGGCCACCACACCTGTGCCCGGGGAAGCGGGAACCGGGAGGATCCTCCCAGATGATCCTCATGGAACCTTAGCAACATCCCTGAGGACATGGGGCACAATGCTGAAGCTTGAGGACGGCTCTGGGGATTCTTGCCACCCACACCTGTGCCTGGGGGGGCAGCGGGAACCTGGAGGGCCCTCCCAGACAATCCCAACGGACTATTAGCACCATCCCTGGGGAACATGGGGCACAATGCTGAAATTGGGGGATGGCCCTGGGGCTTGTCGCTACCGCACCTGTGCCTAGGGGAGCAGGAACCTGAAGGAACCTCCCAGATCATCATAACAGACCATGACCACCATCGCCCTGAGGACATGGGGCACAATGCTCAGTTGGAGTCCCTTGGTCCTGAAACCAGCAGGAACGGAGCTCAAAGGACAGAGAGGCGCCTCCAGGAGAATTTCCATCCAGGGAAAAGCGGCCCACTGGAGGGCACAGAAGCAGCAACCCCACCGACCCGCAGGCCATTTGAACAGGATCACCTCCTGCACTTACTTAGCACGTTGTCCGTCTTCGTGTGTGGACCGTGACTGGCCCGCTCAGGGATGGTGCGCTTCCAGAGGAGGGCTAGAAACTTTTCAGTGCTTGCTCGTGGGTCAGAGGACCAAAGCCCAAGGAAGCAGAGGCTATCCTTCTTCCTCTGGGGCTGGGGAAGTCAGCCACCGACCTGGGGCGGGACCGGGCCCAGGAGTGTGTTCTTTCTGAAGCCACTGCCTTCGGTGGGTGTTGCTTTGCCTAAAAAAGGCCCACTCACCCCAGAGTCAGGAGCAGTGACAGGCTGTCTCCAACCCTAGCCCAGGACCACGACCCGAAACCATCCTGCCTTTGGGAGGACAGGTCTCCTGCAGGAGCCTGGGAGGGGACTGGCCCCTCTCCCACCCCGGGCTCCAGGATGCCCGGGACCTGCAAGAGCTCTTCATCTGAGGAGGAGTCTTGGAGAACAAGTGTATCTCGTCAGCCCAGCAAGTGAAATAACCAAAGCCCAAGGCTCAGGTTCTAACAGAAGCAGAATTTCAAAGTACTGTTTGGGGGAAGCCTCCTCCCCTCTTATGTGGCATTGGGGGTCCCCAAGGAAAGCCTTCTTTCGTCTCCTTCCCTCAGAGAGAGGAGCTGACCCCAAGTCCCGCGGTCCCCACCGTGTCCCAGTGCTGAGGAAGAGCCACACGCAGGGGCCTGGTGTCAGGAGTGTGGTCGGCCACTGCTCCTGGGCTCCCAGCCAGTGGTCTGGCGGCTACGTGGAAGAGCTAAATTGATTTTGGGGGAAGGAGTGCTCACTGCCCACACCGCTCACCATCCCCCTCTGCACTCTGCAATCCAGGCTCGGTGCCCGGCTTACGTCCATCACCAGCACTCCACATGTTTCCGCCATGGGAGGGATCATTCAGCCTCACCCCATTGCACAGAAGAGGAAAGCGAGGCCCAGCGAGGAGAGGTTAAATGGCTCCAGTCCCAGAGCTGTTCAGCAGAGAACCTGGAAAGCCAGGCCTCCAGAGCCCCTGCTAGACCAGCCAGAGACTCCCTGAGGTGAAAGTGAGCCGTCCCCTGCCTGACCAGGCACGCAATGGCCCCTGACCTTCATGATGGCCTGTTCTTGACCGTGAAGATGAGCTGGCCGACTAGGAGGTGGAGTTCAGCTGGTGGGACAGGCTGTAGCTACAGGACAGAGTGACACATCTGAGCTAGCAGGGGCCACACTCTGGTCTCCCTCCCGGAGCCAGACCAGGAGCTGGAATCTCGGTGCCCGAGGGGCCGGCACACAACAGGGTCTGCACTGACCAGGGATCCATGGCCCCCAGGGAGAGTCCACTCTGCCCTCTCCCCGCTCCTGCCTGGCCTCACCTCTCCTCACTGTGTCGCTGCAGGACCCGGAACCAGGCCCCATAGGGACGGGGGGACAGTCCGGGCTGATGGTCAGGGTTCCCCAAGGGACCCAGGGTGTGGCCAGGGCACTGGGAAAAGACAAGGTCTGGGTTCCGGTGTCCAACACCACCCTGCGAACTTGGGAGTAGTAAGAGATACCCTCCCCCAAGTCCGGAGGGCTATAGCACAAAAGGCCTCAGCTTACTCTGATGTCACTTGGGCTGCAGAGATGTAGTGTCCCAAGGGTGCCACAGTCTTATAGAAGTGCCTCTCGGCCTTGGATATCCATCCCCGACCCCCTGTGATCCCAGTCTTGGGAAAATGTTTTCTAACCCCTCGAGGTCCTTCTCAGCAGAGGACAGACTCGGGGCTTGGGGGCCTTAGGACCTGGCTACGCTTCTGCGGAAGAAGAAGAGCGGTGGAAGAGCACAGGGCCACCAGTCTGAAGACCAAGGTCAGGGCCCTTCTTGTTTCAGCCTCAGGGTCCCCATGTGGAAGAGAAATCAGAATCACTGCTCCGGTCAGGTTGAGGAGGCCTTAGGAAGGAATGGGGCACCAGGACCGGAGAGGGAAACGGGGACAAGGGAGGCTTCTGCGGTTTCTCACATCGCCCATGGAACCCACGGGTCTGCTCCTGTGAGAGACACAGACACAGAGACAGAGAAGGGGACAGAGAATGAACCCAGGACAGAGGGAACCAGGAGAAGTCACAGACTCCATCAGCTTAGAAATGAAATCCCGGCATTTTGTGCCATTCTGTTCCTGACAGGGCCGTCACATTGGCCATCCAACCTGGAGGGCAGGGGTTTCCACAGAGATGTGTGACCAGGACTCAGGTGTGCCAGGAGCCACTGTGGGGACGGCCCAGCGCATGGGCACAGACGAGGCCCGTGGACCTGAGCCTAACAGTAATGGGAGCCCCTGGAATCCTGTGTTGGGAGAGGTCAAGGTCAGAATCAGTTCATTACTACCTTCCCACAGGGGCTGGGACACAGGCAGTTGTGGGGTGGCTTTGCCCGGACCCCAGATCAGATTCAAGCCCCTCTGAGCTGTGTTCCATGACAAGCGCAGCCCCTGGCTCATCCTTGCATTGTCAGCTTGGCACCAGCCTCCTGTGATAGCAGGCACGGAACATTTGGAGAGGTCCCTAACACTAACCTTAAACTGTACCCTAAACCTACCCCGTACCCTAACCCCAACACCTACCAGAACACTAACGCCTAACCCTACCCCTGAACCGAACCCAAACCCTAAAGCGTACCCTAACCCTAACCCGTACCCTAAATGGTAGCCTAACCCTAAACCCTACCCTGTACGGTAAACCGTGCCCTAACCCCTACCCTATCTCTAACCCGTACCCTAACCCGTACGCTAACCCATGCCCTAACCAGTACCCTAACTCTAACCCTAACCCTCGGTCAACGGGAGGAAAGAGGAAATCCCCGGAAGTGTGGGGTTCATGAGACATTTGACCGCCAGTCCTGACAGGAAGATGACACTGTGCCAAATGGACCTGCTGATTTCTCAGAACACTGACATCCTGTGAAATGCTACATCACTGACCCACAGGCTGATGTTCCAAACCTTGGGTCTCCTAGATCCAGAGCAGAGAAGTGCTGTCAGGTGGGGATCAGTAGGTCCTCCGACCTATGGCCTGCACACCTGCTTCCATTTCTGGGACAAGGGGAAACACACACTTGTTTTTAAGTAGTCATTATCTTCATTCTAAAGTAGACCCATGACCTTGACCTTTTTGGAAAAGCGAAATGACTCTTCCAAATGAAGACCTCAACTCATCTGTTCCTCATGCAACCTGAGTGCGACCAGGTTGACCCAGGCTCCAAGCCCCACCTGGAGGATCCTCCTGTACCATCTTGACAGCCCATGACCGGCACCAGCACCCCCGGGGGCACAATGCTGAATTTGGGGGAGGGCTCTGGGCCTTTTGGCCACCACACCTGTGCCCGGGGAAGCGGGAACCGGGAGGATCCTCCCAGATGATCCTCATGGAACCTTAGCAACATCCCTGAGGACATGGGGCACAATGCTGAAGCTTGAGGACGGCTCTGGGGATTCTTGCCACCCACACCTGTGCCTGGGGGGGCAGCGGGAACCTGGAGGGCCCTCCCAGACAATCCCAACGGACTATTAGCACCATCCCTGGGGAACATGGGGCACAATGCTGAAATTGGGGGATGGCCCTGGGGCTTGTCGCTACCGCACCTGTGCCTAGGGGAGCAGGAACCTGAAGGAACCTCCCAGATCATCATAACAGACCATGACCACCATCGCCCTGAGGACATGGGGCACAATGCTCAGTTGGAGTCCCTTGGTCCTGAAACCAGCAGGAACGGAGCTCAAAGGACAGAGAGGCGCCTCCAGGAGAATTTCCATCCAGGGAAAAGCGGCCCACTGGAGGGCACAGAAGCAGCAACCCCACCGACCCGCAGGCCATTTGAACAGGATCACCTCCTGCACTTACTTAGCACGTTGTCCGTCTTCGTGTGTGGACCGTGACTGGCCCGCTCAGGGATGGTGCGCTTCCAGAGGAGGGCTAGAAACTTTTCAGTGCTTGCTCGTGGGTCAGAGGACCAAAGCCCAAGGAAGCAGAGGCTATCCTTCTTCCTCTGGGGCTGGGGAAGTCAGCCACCGCCCTGGGGCGGGACCGGGCCCAGGAGTGTGTTCTTTCTGAAGCCACTGCCTTCGGTGGGTGTTGCTTTGCCTAAAAAAGGCCCACTCACCCCAGAGTCAGGAGCAGTGACAGGCTGTCTCCAACCCTAGCCCAGGACCACGACCCGAAACCATCCTGCCTTTGGGAGGACAGGTCTCCTGCAGGAGCCTGGGAGGGGACTGGCCCCTCTCCCACCCCGGGCTCCAGGATGCCCGGGACCTGCAAGAGCTCTTCATCTGAGGAGGAGTCTTGGAGAACAAGTGTATCTCGTCAGCCCAGCAAGTGAAATAACCAAAGCCCAAGGCTCAGGTTCTAACAGAAGCAGAATTTCAAAGTACTGTTTGGGGGAAGCCTCCTCCCCTCTTATGTGGCATTGGGGGTCCCCAAGGAAAGCCTTCTTTCGTCTCCTTCCCTCAGAGAGAGGAGCTGACCCCAAGTCCCGCGGTCCCCACCGTGTCCCAGTGCTGAGGAAGAGCCACACGCAGGGGCCTGGTGTCAGGAGTGTGGTCGGCCACTGCTCCTGGGCTCCCAGCCAGTGGTCTGGCGGCTACGTGGAAGAGCTAAATTGATTTTGGGGGAAGGAGTGCTCACTGCCCACACCGCTCACCATCCCCCTCTGCACTCTGCAATCCAGGCTCGGTGCCCGGCTTACGTCCATCACCAGCACTCCACATGTTTCCGCCATGGGAGGGATCATTCAGCCTCACCCCATTGCACAGAAGAGGAAAGCGAGGCCCAGCGAGGAGAGGTTAAATGGCTCCAGTCCCAGAGCTGTTCAGCAGAGAACCTGGAAAGCCAGGCCTCCAGAGCCCCTGCTAGACCAGCCAGAGACTCCCTGAGGTGAAAGTGAGCCGTCCCCTGCCTGACCAGGCACGCAATGGCCCCTGACCTTCATGATGGCCTGTTCTTGACCGTGAAGATGAGCTGGCCGACTAGGAGGTGGAGTTCAGCTGGTGGGACAGGCTGTAGCTACAGGACAGAGTGACACATCTGAGCTAGCAGGGGCCACACTCTGGTCTCCCTCCCGGAGCCAGACCAGGAGCTGGAATCTCGGTGCCCGAGGGGCCGGCACACAACAGGGTCTGCACTGACCAGGGATCCATGGCCCCCAGGGAGAGTCCACTCTGCCCTCTCCCCGCTCCTGCCTGGCCTCACCTCTCCTCACTGTGTCGCTGCAGGACCCGGAACCAGGCCCCATAGGGACGGGGGGACAGTCCGGGCTGATGGTCAGGGTTCCCCAAGGGACCCAGGGTGTGGCCAGGGCACTGGGAAAAGACAAGGTCTGGGTTCCGGTGTCCAACACCACCCTGCGAACTTGGGAGTAGTAAGAGATACCCTCCCCCAAGTCCGGAGGGCTATAGCACAAAAGGCCTCAGCTTACTCTGATGTCACTTGGGCTGCAGAGATGTAGTGTCCCAAGGGTGCCACAGTCTTATAGAAGTGCCTCTCGGCCTTGGATATCCATCCCCGACCCCCTGTGATCCCAGTCTTGGGAAAATGTTTTCTAACCCCTCGAGGTCCTTCTCAGCAGAGGACAGACTCGGGGCTTGGGGGCCTTAGGACCTGGCTACGCTTCTGCGAAAGTAGAAGAGCGGTGGAAGAGCACAGGGCCACCAGTCTGAAGACCAAGGTCAGGGCCCTTCTTGTTTCAGCCTCAGGGTCCCCATGTGGAAGAGAATCCAGAATCACTGCTCCGGTCAGGTTGAGGAGGCCTTAGGAAGGAATGGGGCACCAGGACCGGAGAGGGAAACGGGGACAAGGGAGGCTTCTGCGGTTTCTCACATCGCCCATGGAACCCACGTGTCTGCTCTGTGAGAGACACAGACACAGAGACAGAGAAGGGGACAGAGAATGAACCCAGGACAGAGGGAACCAGGAGAAGTCACAGACTCCATCAGCTTAGAAATGAAATCCCGGCATTTTGTGCCATTCTGTTCCTGACAGGGCCGTCACATTGGCCATCCAACCTGGAGGGCAGGGGTTTCCACAGAGATGTGTGACCAGGACTCAGGTGTGCCAGGAGCCACTGTGGGGACGGCCCAGCGCATGGGCACAGACGAGGCCCGTGGACCTGAGCCTAACAGTAATGGGAGCCCCTGGAATCCTGTGTTGGGAGAGGTCAAGGTCAGAATCAGTTCATTACTACCTTCCCACAGGGGCTGGGACACAGGCAGTTGTGGGGTGGCTTTGCCCGGACCCCAGAGCAGATTCAAGCCCCTCTGAGCTGTGTTCCATGACAAGCGCAGCCCCTGGCTCATCCTTGCATTGTCAGCTTGGCACCAGCCTCCTGTGATAGCAGGCACGGAACATTTGGAGAGGTCCCTAACACTAACCTTAAACTGTACCCTAAACCTACCCCGTACCCTAACCCCAACACCTACCAGAACACTAACGCCTAACCCTACCCCTGAACCGAACCCAAACCCTAAAGCGTACCCTAACCCTAACCCGTACCCTAAATGGTAGCCTAACCCTAAACCCTACCCTGTACGGTAAACCGTGCCCTAACCCCTACCCTATCTCTAACCCGTACCCTAACCCGTACCCTAACCCATGCCCTAACCAGTACCCTAACTCTAACCCTAACCCTCGGTCAACGGGAGGAAAGAGGAAATCCCCGGAAGTGTGGGGTTCATGAGACATTTGACCGCCAGTCCTGACAGGAAGATGACACTGTGCCAAATGGACCTGCTGATTTCTCAGAACACTGACATCCTGTGAAATGCTACATCACTGACCCACAGGCTGATGTTCCAAACCTTGGGTCTCCTAGATCCAGAGCAGAGAAGTGCTGTCAGGTGGGGATCAGTAGGTCCTCCGACCTATGGCCTGCACACCTGCTTCCATTTCTGGGAGAAGGGGAAACACACACTTGTTTTTAAGTAGTCATTATCTTCATTCTAAAGTAGACCCATGACCTTGACCTTTTTGGAAAAGCGAAATGACTCTTCCAAATGAAGACCTCAACTCATCTGTTCCTCATGCAACCTGAGTGCGACCAGGTTGACCCAGGCTCCAAGCCCCACCTGGAGGATCCTCCTGTACCATCTTGACAGCCCATGACCGGCACCAGCACCCCCGGGGGCACAATGCTGAATTTGGGGGAGGGCTCTGGGCCTTTTGGCCACCACACCTGTGCCCGGGGAAGCGGGAACCGGGAGGATCCTCCCAGATGATCCTCATGGAACCTTAGCAACATCCCTGAGGACATGGGGCACAATGCTGAAGCTTGAGGACGGCTCTGGGGATTCTTGCCACCCACACCTGTGCCTGGGGGGGCAGCGGGAACCTGGAGGGCCCTCCCAGACAATCCCAACGGACTATTAGCACCATCCCTGGGGAACATGGGGCACAATGCTGAAATTGGGGGATGGCCCTGGGGCTTGTCGCTACCGCACCTGTGCCTAGGGGAGCAGGAACCTGAAGGAACCTCCCAGATCATCATAACAGACCATGACCACCATCGCCCTGAGGACATGGGGCACAATGCTCAGTTGGAGTCCCTTGGTCCTGAAACCAGCAGGAACGGAGCTCAAAGGACAGAGAGGCGCCTCCAGGAGAATTTCCATCCAGGGAAAAGCGGCCCACTGGAGGGCACAGAAGCAGCAACCCCACCGACCCGCAGGCCATTTGAACAGGATCACCTCCTGCACTTACTTAGCACGTTGTCCGTCTTCGTGTGTGGACCGTGACTGGCCCGCTCAGGGATGGTGCGCTTCCAGAGGAGGGCTAGAAACTTTTCAGTGCTTGCTCGTGGGTCAGAGGACCAAAGCCCAAGGAAGCAGAGGCTATCCTTCTTCCTCTGGGGCTGGGGAAGTCAGCCACCGACCTGGGGCGGGACCGGGCCCAGGAGTGTGTTCTTTCTGAAGCCACTGCCTTCGGTGGGTGTTGCTTTGCCTAAAAAAGGCCCACTCACCCCAGAGTCAGGAGCAGTGACAGGCTGTCTCCAACCCTAGCCCAGGACCACGACCCGAAACCATCCTGCCTTTGGGAGGACAGGTCTCCTGCAGGAGCCTGGGAGGGGACTGGCCCCTCTCCCACCCCGGGCTCCAGGATGCCCGGGACCTGCAAGAGCTCTTCATCTGAGGAGGAGTCTTGGAGAACAAGTGTATCTCGTCAGCCCAGCAAGTGAAATAACCAAAGCCCAAGGCTCAGGTTCTAACAGAAGCAGAATTTCAAAGTACTGTTTGGGGGAAGCCTCCTCCCCTCTTATGTGGCATTGGGGGTCCCCAAGGAAAGCCTTCTTTCGTCTCCTTCCCTCAGAGAGAGGAGCTGACCCCAAGTCCCGCGGTCCCCACCGTGTCCCAGTGCTGAGGAAGAGCCACACGCAGGGGCCTGGTGTCAGGAGTGTGGTCGGCCACTGCTCCTGGGCTCCCAGCCAGTGGTCTGGCGGCTACGTGGAAGAGCTAAATTGATTTTGGGGGAAGGAGTGCTCACTGCCCACACCGCTCACCATCCCCCTCTGCACTCTGCAATCCAGGCTCGGTGCCCGGCTTACGTCCATCACCAGCACTCCACATGTTTCCGCCATGGGAGGGATCATTCAGCCTCACCCCATTGCACAGAAGAGGAAAGCGAGGCCCAGCGAGGAGAGGTTAAATGGCTCCAGTCCCAGAGCTGTTCAGCAGAGAACCTGGAAAGCCAGGCCTCCAGAGCCCCTGCTAGACCAGCCAGAGACTCCCTGAGGTGAAAGTGAGCCGTCCCCTGCCTGACCAGGCACGCAATGGCCCCTGACCTTCATGATGGCCTGTTCTTGACCGTGAAGATGAGCTGGCCGACTAGGAGGTGGAGTTCAGCTGGTGGGACAGGCTGTAGCTACAGGACAGAGTGACACATCTGAGCTAGCAGGGGCCACACTCTGGTCTCCCTCCCGGAGCCAGACCAGGAGCTGGAATCTCGGTGCCCGAGGGGCCGGCACACAACAGGGTCTGCACTGACCAGGGATCCATGGCCCCCAGGGAGAGTCCACTCTGCCCTCTCCCCGCTCCTGCCTGGCCTCACTTCTCCTCACTGTGTCGCTGCAGGACCCGGAACCAGGCCCCATACGGACGGGGGGACAGTCCGGGCTGATGGTCAGGGTTCCCCAAGGAACCCAGGGTGTGGCCAGGGCACTGGGAAAAGACAAGGTCTGGGTTCCGGTGTCCAACACCACCCTGCGAACTTGGGAGTAGTAAGAGATACCCTCCCCCAAGTCCGGAGGGCTATAGCACAAAAGGCCTCAGCTTACTCTGATGTCACTTGGGCTGCAGAGATGTAGTGTCCCAAGGGTGCCACAGTCTTATAGAAGTGCCTCTCGGCCTTGGATATCCATCCCCGACCCCCTGTGATCCCAGTCTTGGGAAAATGTTTTCTAACCCCTCGAGGTCCTTCTCAGCAGAGGACAGACTCGGGGCTTGGGGGCCTTAGGACCTGGCTACGCAGAAGGTGGAAGAGCACAGGGCCACCAGTCTGAAGACCAAGGTCAGGGCCCTTCTTGTTTCAGCCTCAGGGTCCCCATGTGGAAGAGAATCCAGAATCACTGCTCCGGTCAGGTTGAGGAGGCCTTAGGAAGGAATGGGGCACCAGGACCGGAGAGGGAAACGGGGACAAGGGAGGCTTCTGCGGTTTCTCACATCGCCCATGGAACCCACGGGTCTGCTCCTGTGAGAGACACAGACACAGAGACAGAGAAGGGGACAGAGAATGAACCCAGGACAGAGGGAACCAGGAGAAGTCACAGACTCCATCAGCTGAGAAATGACATCCCGGCATTTTGTGCCATTCTGTTCCTGACAGGGCCGTCACATTGGCCATCCACCCTGGAGGGCAGGGGTTTCCACAGAGATGTGTGACCAGGACTCAGGTGTGCCAGGAGCCACTGTGGGGACGGCCCAGCGCATGGGCACAGACGAGGCCCGTGGACCTGAGCCTAACAGTAATGGGAGCCCCTGGAATCCTGTGTTGGGAGAGGTCAAGGTCAGAATCAGTTCATTACTACCTTCCCACAGGGGCTGGGACACAGGCAGGTGTGGGGTGGCTTTGCCTGGACCCCAGAGCAGATTCAAGCCCCTCTGAGCTGTGTTCCATGACAAGCGCAGCCCCTGGCTCATCCTTGCATTGTCAGCTTGGCACCAGCCTCCTGTGATAGCAGGCACGGAACATTTGGAGAGGTCCCTAACACTAACCTTAAACTGTACCCTAAACCTACCCCGTACCCTAACCCCAACACCTACCAGAACACTAACGCCTAACCCTACCCCTGAACCGAACCCAAACCCTAAAGCGTACCCTAACCCTAACCCGTACCCTAAATGGTAGCCTAACCCTAAACCCTACCCTGTACGGTAAACCGTGCCCTAACCCCTACCCTATCTCTAACCCGTACCCTAACCCGTACCCTAACCCATGCCCTAACCAGTACCCTAACTCTAACCCTAACCCTCGGTCAACGGGAGGAAAGAGGAAATCCCCGGAAGTGTGGGGTTCATGAGACATTTGACCGCCAGTCCTGACAGGAAGATGACACTGTGCCAAATGGACCTGCTGATTTCTCAGAACACTGACATCCTGTGAAATGCTACATCACTGACCCACAGGCTGATGTTCCAAACCTTGGGTCTCCTAGATCCAGAGCAGAGAAGTGCTGTCAGGTGGGGATCAGTAGGTCCTCCGACCTATGGCCTGCACACCTGCTTCCATTTCTGGGAGAAGGGGAAACACACACTTGTTTTTAAGTAGTCATTATCTTCATTCTAAAGTAGACCCATGACCTTGACCTTTTTGGAAAAGCGAAATGACTCTTCCAAATGAAGACCTCAACTCATCTGTTCCTCATGCAACCTGAGTGCGACCAGGTTGACCCAGGCTCCAAGCCCCACCTGGAGGATCCTCCTGTACCATCTTGACAGCCCATGACCGGCACCAGCACCCCCGGGGGCACAATGCTGAATTTGGGGGAGGGCTCTGGGCCTTTTGGCCACCACACCTGTGCCCGGGGAAGCGGGAACCGGGAGGATCCTCCCAGATGATCCTCATGGAACCTTAGCAACATCCCTGAGGACATGGGGCACAATGCTGAAGCTTGAGGACGGCTCTGGGGATTCTTGCCACCCACACCTGTGCCTGGGGGGGAAGCGGGAACCTGGAGGGCCCTCCCAGACAATCCCAACGGACTATTAGCACCATCCCTGGGGAACATGGGGCACAATGCTGAAATTGGGGGATGGCCCTGGGGCTTGTCGCTACCGCACCTGTGCCTAGGGGAGCAGGAACCTGAAGGAACCTCCCAGATCATCATAACAGACCATGACCACCATCGCCCTGAGGACATGGGGCACAATGCTCAGTTGGAGTCCCTTGGTCCTGAAACCAGCAGGAACGGAGCTCAAAGGACAGAGAGGCGCCTCCAGGAGAATTTCCATCCAGGGAAAAGCGGCCCACTGGAGGGCACAGAAGCAGCAACCCCACCGACCCGCAGGCCATTTGAACAGGATCACCTCCTGCACTTACTTAGCACGTTGTCCGTCTTCGTGTGTGGACCGTGACTGGCCCGCTCAGGGATGGTGCGCTTCCAGAGGAGGGCTAGAAACTTTTCAGTGCTTGCTCGTGGGTCAGAGGACCAAAGCCCAAGGAAGCAGAGGCTATCCTTCTTCCTCTGGGGCTGGGGAAGTCAGCCACCGACCTGGGGCGGGACCGGGCCCAGGAGTGTGTTCTTTCTGAAGCCACTGCCTTCGGTGGGTGTGGCTTTGCCTAAAAAAGGCCCACTCACCCCAGAGTCAGGAGCAGTGACAGGCTATCTCCAACCCTAGCCCAGGACCACGACCCGAAACCATCCTGCCTTTGGGAGGACAGGTCTCCTGCAGGAGCCTGGGAGGGGACTGGCCCCTCTCCCACCCCGGGCTCCAGGATGCCCGGGACCTGCAAGAGCTCTTCATCTGAGGAGGAGTCTTGGAGAACAAGTGTATCTCGTCAGCCCAGCAAGTGAAATAACCAAAGCCCAAGGCTCAGGTTCTAACAGAAGCAGAATTTCAAAGTACTGTTTGGGGGAAGCCTCCTCCCCTCTTATGTGGCATTGGGGGTCCCCAAGGAAAGCCTTCTTTCGTCTCCTTCCCTCAGAGAGAGGAGCTGACCCCAAGTCCCGCGGTCCGCACCGTGTCCCAGTGCTGAGGAAGAGCCACACGCAGGGGCCTGGTGTCAGGAGTGTGGTCGGCCACTGCTCCTGGGCTCCCAGCCAGTGGTCTGGCGGCTACGTGGAAGAGCTAAATTGATTTTGGGGGAAGGAGTGCTCACTGCCCACACCGCTCACCATCCCCCTCTGCACTCTGCAATCCAGGCTCGGTGCCCGGCTTACGTCCATCACCAGCACTCCACATGTTTCCGCCATGGGAGGGATCATTCAGCCTCACCCCATTGCACAGAAGAGGAAAGCGAGGCCCAGCGAGGAGAGGTTAAATGGCTCCAGTCCCAGAGCTGTTCAGCAGAGAACCTGGAAAGCCAGGCCTCCAGAGCCCCTGCTAGACCAGCCAGAGACTCCCTGAGGTGAAAGTGAGCCGTCCCCTGCCTGACCAGGCACGCAATGGCCCCTGACCTTCATGATGGCCTGTTCTTGACCGTGAAGATGAGCTGGCCGACTAGGAGGTGGAGTTCAGCTGGTGGGACAGGCTGTAGCTACAGGACAGAGTGACACATCTGAGCTAGCAGGGGCCACACTCTGGTCTCCCTCCCGGAGCCAGACCAGGAGCTGGAATCTCGGTGCCCGAGGGGCCGGCACACAACAGGGTCTGCACTGACCAGGGATCCATGGCCCCCAGGGAGAGTCCACTCTGCCCTCTCCCCGCTCCTGCCTGGCCTCACCTCTCCTCACTGTGTCGCTGCAGGACCCGGAACCAGGCCCCATACGGACGGGGGGACAGTCCGGGCTGATGGTCAGGGTTCCCGAAGGGACCCAGGGTGTTGCCAGGGCACTGGGAAAAGACAAGGTCTGGGTTCCGGTGTCCAACACCACCCTGCGAACTTGGGAGTAGTAAGAGATACCCTCCCCCAAGTCCGGAGGGCTATAGCACAAAAGGCCTCAGCTTACTCTGATGTCACTTGGGCTGCAGAGATGTAGTGTCCCAAGGGTGCCACAGTCTTATAGAAGTGCCTCTCGGCCTTGGATATCCATCCCCGACCCCCTGTGATCCCAGTCTTGGGAAAATGTTTTCTAACCCCTCGAGGTCCTTCTCAGAAGAGGACAGACTCGGGGCTTGGGGGCCTTAGGAACTGGCTACGCAGAAGGTGGAAG
Organism: Eumetopias jubatus; assembly: GCF_037043125.1. Taxonomy (NCBI): domain Eukaryota; kingdom Metazoa; phylum Chordata; class Mammalia; order Carnivora; family Otariidae; genus Eumetopias; species Eumetopias jubatus. The sequence goes on from NW_028274856.1 coordinate 1,154,800, forward strand.
AGCACAGGGCCACCAGTCTGAAGACCAAGGTCAGGGCCCTACTTGTTTCAGCCTCAGGGTCCCCATGTGGAAGAGAATCCAGAATCACTGCTCCGGTCAGGTTGAGGAGGCCTTAGGAAGGAATGGGGCACCAGGACCGGAGAGGGAAACGGGGACAAGGGAGGCTTCTGCGGTTTCTCACATCGCCCATGGAACCCACGGGTCTGCTCCTGTGAGAGACACAGACACAGAGACAGAGAAGGGGACAGAGAATGAACCCAGGACAGAGGGAACCAGGAGAAGTCACAGACTCCATCAGCTGAGAAATGACATCCCGGCATTTTGTGCCATTCTGTTCCTGACAGGGCCGTCACATTGGCCATCCACCCTGGAGGGCAGGGGTTTCCACAGAGATGTGTGACCAGGACTCAGGTGTGCCAGGAGCCACTGTGGGGACGGCCCAGCGCATGGGCACAGACGAGGCCCGTGGACCTGAGCCTAACAGTAATGGGAGCCCCTGGAATCCTGTGTTGGGAGAGGTCAAGGTCAGAATCAGTTCATTACTACCTTCCCACAGGGGCTGGGACACAGGCAGGTGTGGGGTGGCTTTGCCCGGACCCCAGAGCAGATTCAAGCCCCTCTGAGCTGTGTTCCATGACAAGCGCAGCCCCTGGCTCATCCTTGCATTGTCAGCTTGGCACCAGCCTCCTGTGATAGCAGGCACGGAACATTTGGAGAGGTCCCTAACACTAACCTTAAACTGTACCCTAAACCTACCCCGTACCCTAACCCCAACACCTACCAGAACACTAACGCCTAACCCTACCCCTGAACCGAACCCAAACCCTAAAGCGTACCCTAACCCTAACCCGTACCCTAAATGGTAGCCTAACCCTAAACCCTACCCTGTACGGTAAACCGTGCCCTAACCCCTACCCTATCTCTAACCCGTACCCTAACCCGTACCCTAACCCATGCCCTAACCAGTACCCTAACTCTAACCCTAACCCTCGGTCAACGGGAGGAAAGAGGAAATCCCCGGAATTGTGGGGTTCATGAGACATTTGACCGCCAGTCCTGACAGGAAGATGACACTGTGCCAAATGGACCTGCTGATTTCTCAGAACACTGACATCCTGTGAAATGCTACATCACTGACCCACAGGCTGATGTTCCAAACCTTGGGTCTCCTAGATCCAGAGCAGAGAAGTGCTGTCAGGTGGGGATAAGTAGGTCCTCCGACCTATGGCCTGCACACCTGCTTCCATTTCTGGGAGAAGGGGAAACACACACTTGTTTTTAAGTAGTCATTATCTTCATTCTAAAGTAGACCCATGACCTTGACCTTTTTGGAAAAGCGAAATGACTCTTCCAAATGAAGACCTCAACTCATCTGTTCCTCATGCAACCTGAGTGCGACCAGGTTGACCCAGGCTCCAAGCCCCACCTGGAGGATCCTCCTGTACCATCTTGACAGCCCATGACCGGCACCAGCACCCCCGGGGGCACAATGCTGAATTTGGGGGAGGGCTCTGGGCCTTTTGGCCACCACACCTGTGCCCGGGGAAGCGGGAACCGGGAGGATCCTCCCAGATGATCCTCATGGAACCTTAGCAACATCCCTGAGGACATGGGGCACAATGCTGAAGCTTGAGGACGGCTCTGGGGATTCTTGCCACCCACACCTGTGCCTGGGGGGGCAGCGGGAACCTGGAGGGCCCTCCCAGACAATCCCAACGGACTATTAGCACCATCCCTGGGGAACATGGGGCACAATGCTGAAATTGGGGGATGGCCCTGGGGCTTGTCGCTACCGCACCTGTGCCTAGGGGAGCAGGAACCTGAAGGAACCTCCCAGATCATCATAACAGACCATGACCACCATCGCCCTGAGGACATGGGGCACAATGCTCAGTTGGAGTCCCTTGGTCCTGAAACCAGCAGGAACGGAGCTCAAAGGACAGAGAGGCGCCTCCAGGAGAATTTCCATCCAGGGAAAAGCGGCCCACTGGAGGGCACAGAAGCAGCAACCCCACCGACCCGCAGGCCATTTGAACAGGATCACCTCCTGCACTTACTTAGCACGTTGTCCGTCTTCGTGTGTGGACCGTGACTGGCCCGCTCAGGGATGGTGCGCTTCCAGAGGAGGGCTAGAAACTTTTCAGTGCTTGCTCGTGGGTCAGAGGACCAAAGCCCAAGGAAGCAGAGGCTATCCTTCTTCCTCTGGGGCTGGGGAAGTCAGCCACCGACCTGGGGCGGGACCGGGCCCAGGAGTGTGTTCTTTCTGAAGCCACTGCCTTCGGTGGGTGTTGCTTTGCCTAAAAAAGGCCCACTCACCCCAGAGTCAGGAGCAGTGACAGGCTGTCTCCAACCCTAGCCCAGGACCACGACCCGAAACCATCCTGCCTTTGGGAGGACAGGTCTCCTGCAGGAGCCTGGGAGGGGACTGGCCCCTCTCCCACCCCGGGCTCCAGGATGCCCGGGACCTGCAAGAGCTCTTCATCTGAGGAGGAGTCTTGGAGAACAAGTGTATCTCGTCAGCCCAGCAAGTGAAATAACCAAAGCCCAAGGCTCAGGTTCTAACAGAAGCAGAATTTCAAAGTACTGTTTGGGGGAAGCCTCCTCCCCTCTTATGTGGCATTGGGGGTCCCCAAGGAAAGCCTTCTTTCGTCTCCTTCCCTCAGAGAGAGGAGCTGACCCCAAGTCCCGCGGTCCCCACCGTGTCCCAGTGCTGAGGAAGAGCCACACGCAGGGGCCTGGTGTCAGGAGTGTGGTCGGCCACTGCTCCTGGGCTCCCAGCCAGTGGTCTGGCGGCTACGTGGAAGAGCTAAATTGATTTTGGGGGAAGGAGTGCTCACTGCCCACACCGCTCACCATCCCCCTCTGCACTCTGCAATCCAGGCTCGGTGCCCGGCTCACGTCCATCACCAGCACTCCACATGTTTCCGCCATGGGAGGGATCATTCAGCCTCACCCCATTGCACAGAAGAGGAAAGCGAGGCCCAGCGAGGAGAGGTTAAATGGCTCCAGTCCCAGAGCTGTTCAGCAGAGAACCTGGAAAGCCAGGCCTCCAGAGCCCCTGCTAGACCAGCCAGAGACTCCCTGAGGTGAAAGTGAGCCGTCCCCTGCCTGACCAGGCACGCAATGGCCCCTGACCTTCATGATGGCCTGTTCTTGACCGTGAAGATGAGCTGGCCGACTAGGAGGTGGAGTTCAGCTGGTGGGACAGGCTGTAGCTACAGGACAGAGTGACACATCTGAGCTAGCAGGGGCCACACTCTGGTCTCCCTCCCGGAGCCAGACCAGGAGCTGGAATCTCGGTGCCCGAGGGGCCGGCACACAACAGGGTCTGCACTGACCAGGGATCCATGGCCCCCAGGGAGAGTCCACTCTGCCCTCTCCCCGCTCCTGCCTGGCCTCACCTCTCCTCACTGTGTCGCTGCAGGACCCGGAACCAGGCCCCATACGGACGGGGGGACAGTCCGGGCTGATGGTCAGGGTTCCCCAAGGGACCCAGGGTGTGGCCAGGGCACTGGGAAAAGACAAGGTCTGGGTTCCGGTGTCCAACACCACCCTGCGAACTTGGGAGTAGTAAGAGATACCCTCCCCCAAGTCCGGAGGGCTATAGCACAAAAGGCCTGAGCTTAATCTGATGTCACTTGGGCTGCAGAGATGTAGTGTCCCAAGGGTGCCACAGTCTTATAGAAGTGCCTCTCGGGCTTGGATATCCATCCCCGACCCCCTGTGATCCCAGTCTTGGGAAAATGTTTTCTAACCCCTCGAGGTCCTTCTCAGCAGAGGACAGACTCGGGGCTTGGGGGCCTTAGGACCTGGCTACGCAGAAGGTGGAAGAGCACAGGGCCACCAGTCTGAAGACCAAGGTCAGGGCCCTTCTTGTTTCAGCCTCAGGGTCCCCATGTGGAAGAGAATCCAGAATCACTGCTCCGGTCAGGTTGAGGAGGCCTTAGGAAGGAATGGGGCACCAGGACCGGAGAGGGAAACGGGGACAAGGGAGGCTTCTGCGGTTTCTCACATCGCCCATGGAACCCACGGGTCTGCTCCTGTGAGAGACACAGACACAGAGACAGAGAAGGGGACAGAGAATGAACCCAGGACAGAGGGAACCAGGAGAAGTCACAGACTCCATCAGCTGAGAAATGACATCCCGGCATTTTGTGCCATTCTGTTCCTGACAGGGCCGTCACATTGGCCATCCACCCTGGAGGGCAGGGGTTTCCACAGAGATGTGTGACCAGGACTCAGGTGTGCCAGGAGCCACTGTGGGGACGGCCCAGCGCATGGGCACAGACGAGGCCCGTGGACCTGAGCCTAACAGTAATGGGAGCCCCTGGAATCCTGTGTTGGGAGAGGTCAAGGTCAGAATCAGTTCATTACTACCTTCCCACAGGGGCTGGGACACAGGCAGGTGTGGGGTGGCTTTGCCCGGACCCCAGAGCAGATTCAAGCCCCTCTGAGCTGTGTTCCATGACAAGCGCAGCCCCTGGCTCATCCTTGCATTGTCAGCTTGGCACCAGCCTCCTGTGATAGCAGGCACGGAACATTTGGAGAGGTCCCTAACACTAACCTTAAACTGTACCCTAAACCTACCCCGTACCCTAACCCCAACACCTACCAGAACACTAACGCCTAACCCTACCCCTGAACCGAACCCAAACCCTAAAGCGTACCCTAACCCTAACCCGTACCCTAAATGGTAGCCTAACCCTAAACCCTACCCTGTACGGTAAACCGTGCCCTAACCCCTACCCTATCTCTAACCCGTACCCTAACCCGTACCCTAACCCATGCCCTAACCAGTACCCTAACTCTAACCCTAACCCTCGGTCAACGGGAGGAAAGAGGAAATCCCCGGAATTGTGGGGTTCATGAGACATTTGACCGCCAGTCCTGACAGGAAGATGACACTGTGCCAAATGGACCTGCTGAATTCTCAGAACACTGACATCCTGTGAAATGCTACATCACTGACCCACAGGCTGATGTTCCAAACCTTGGGTCTCCTAGATCCAGAGCAGAGAAGTGCTGTCAGGTGGGGATAAGTAGGTCCTCCGACCTATGGCCTGCACACCTGCTTCCATTTCTGGGAGAAGGGGAAACACACACTTGTTTTTAAGTAGTCATTATCTTCATTCTAAAGTAGACCCATGACCTTGACCTTTTTGGAAAAGCGAAATGACTCTTCCAAATGAAGACCTCAACTCATCTGTTCCTCATGCAACCTGAGTGCGACCAGGTTGACCCAGGCTCCAAGCCCCACCTGGAGGATCCTCCTGTACCATCTTGACAGCCCATGACCGGCACCAGCACCCCCGGGGGCACAATGCTGAATTTGGGGGAGGGCTCTGGGCCTTTTGGCCACCACACCTGTGCCCGGGGAAGCGGGAACCGGGAGGATCCTCCCAGATGATCCTCATGGAACCTTAGCAACATCCCTGAGGACATGGGGCACAATGCTGAAGCTTGAGGACGGCTCTGGGGATTCTTGCCACCCACACCTGTGCCTGGGGGGGCAGCGGGAACCTGGAGGGCCCTCCCAGACAATCCCAACGGACTATTAGCACCATCCCTGGGGAACATGGGGCACAATGCTGAAATTGGGGGATGGCCCTGGGGCTTGTCGCTACCGCACCTGTGCCTAGGGGAGCAGGAACCTGAAGGAACCTCCCAGATCATCATAACAGACCATGACCACCATCGCCCTGAGGACATGGGGCACAATGCTCAGTTGGAGTCCCTTGGTCCTGAAACCAGCAGGAACGGAGCTCAAAGGACAGAGAGGCGCCTCCAGGAGAATTTCCATCCAGGGAAAAGCGGCCCACTGGAGGGCACAGAAGCAGCAACCCCACCGACCCGCAGGCCATTTGAACAGGATCACCTCCTGCACTTACTTAGCACGTTGTCCGTCTTCGTGTGTGGACCGTGACTGGCCCGCTCAGGGATGGTGCGCTTCCAGAGGAGGGCTAGAAACTTTTCAGTGCTTGCTCGTGGGTCAGAGGACCAAAGCCCAAGGAAGCAGAGGCTATCCTTCTTCCTCTGGGGCTGGGGAAGTCAGCCACCGACCTGGGGCGGGACCGGGCCCAGGAGTGTGTTCTTTCTGAAGCCACTGCCTTCGGTGGGTGTTGCTTTGCCTAAAAAAGGCCCACTCACCCCAGAGTCAGGAGCAGTGACAGGCTGTCTCCAACCCTAGCCCAGGACCACGACCCGAAACCATCCTGCCTTTGGGAGGACAGGTCTCCTGCAGGAGCCTGGGAGGGGACTGGCCCCTCTCCCACCCCGGGCTCCAGGATGCCCGGGACCTGCAAGAGCTCTTCATCTGAGGAGGAGTCTTGGAGAACAAGTGTATCTCGTCAGCCCAGCAAGTGAAATAACCAAAGCCCAAGGCTCAGGTTCTAACAGAAGCAGAATTTCAAAGTACTGTTTGGGGGAAGCCTCCTCCCCTCTTATGTGGCATTGGGGGTCCCCAAGGAAAGCCTTCTTTCGTCTCCTTCCCTCAGAGAGAGGAGCTGACCCCAAGTCCCGCGGTCCCCACCGTGTCCCAGTGCTGAGGAAGAGCCACACGCAGGGGCCTGGTGTCAGGAGTGTGGTCGGCCACTGCTCCTGGGCTCCCAGCCAGTGGTCTGGCGGCTACGTGGAAGAGCTAAATTGATTTTGGGGGAAGGAGTGCTCACTGCCCACACCGCTCACCATCCCCCTCTGCACTCTGCAATCCAGGCTCGGTGCCCGGCTCACGTCCATCACCAGCACTCCACATGTTTCCGCCATGGGAGGGATCATTCAGCCTCACCCCATTGCACAGAAGAGGAAAGCGAGGCCCAGCGAGGAGAGGTTAAATGGCTCCAGTCCCAGAGCTGTTCAGCAGAGAACCTGGAAAGCCAGGCCTCCAGAGCCCCTGCTAGACCAGCCAGAGACTCCCTGAGGTGAAAGTGAGCCGTCCCCTGCCTGACCAGGCACGCAATGGCCCCTGACCTTCATGATGGCCTGTTCTTGACCGTGAAGATGAGCTGGCCGACTAGGAGGTGGAGTTCAGCTGGTGGGACAGGCTGTAGCTACAGGACAGAGTGACACATCTGAGCTAGCAGGGGCCACACTCTGGTCTCCCTCCCGGAGCCAGACCAGGAGCTGGAATCTCGGTGCCCGAGGGGCCGGCACACAACAGGGTCTGCACTGACCAGGGATCCATGGCCCCCAGGGAGAGTCCACTCTGCCCTCTCCCCGCTCCTGCCTGGCCTCACCTCTCCTCACTGTGTCGCTGCAGGACCCGGAACCAGGCCCCATACGGACGGGGGGACAGTCCGGGCTGATGGTCAGGGTTCCCCAAGGGACCCAGGGTGTGGCCAGGGCACTGGGAAAAGACAAGGTCTGGGTTCCGGTGTCCAACACCACCCTGCGAACTTGGGAGTAGTAAGAGATACCCTCCCCCAAGTCCGGAGGGCTATAGCACAAAAGGCCTGAGCTTAATCTGATGTCACTTGGGCTGCAGAGATGTAGTGTCCCAAGGGTGCCACAGTCTTATAGAAGTGCCTCTCGGGCTTGGATATCCATCCCCGACCCCCTGTGATCCCAGTCTTGGGAAAATGTTTTCTAACCCCTCGAGGTCCTTCTCAGCAGAGGACAGACTCGGGGCTTGGGGGCCTTAGGACCTGGCTACGCAGAAGGTGGAAGAGCACAGGGCCACCAGTCTGAAGACCAAGGTCAGGGCCCTTCTTGTTTCAGCCTCAGGGTCCCCATGTGGAAGAGAATCCAGAATCACTGCTCCGGTCAGGTTGAGGAGGCCTTAGGAAGGAATGGGGCACCAGGACCGGAGAGGGAAACGGGGACAAGGGAGGCTTCTGCGGTTTCTCACATCGCCCATGGAACCCACGGGTCTGCTCCTGTGAGAGACACAGACACAGAGACAGAGAAGGGGACAGAGAATGAACCCAGGACAGAGGGAACCAGGAGAAGTCACAGACTCCATCAGCTTAGAAATGAAATCCCGGCATTTTGTGCCATTCTGTTCCTGACAGGGCCGTCACATTGGCCATCCAACCTGGAGGGCAGGGGTTTCCACAGAGATGTGTGACCAGGACTCAGGTGTGCCAGGAGCCACTGTGGGGACGGCCCAGCGCATGGGCACAGACGAGGCCCGTGGACCTGAGCCTAACAGTAATGGGAGCCCCTGGAATCCTGTGTTGGGAGAGGTCAAGGTCAGAATCAGTTCATTACTACCTTCCCACAGGGGCTGGGACACAGGCAGTTGTGGGGTGGCTTTGCCCGGACCCCAGAGCAGATTCAAGCCCCTCTGAGCTGTGTTCCATGACAAGCGCAGCCCCTGGCTCATCCTTGCATTGTCAGCTTGGCACCAGCCTCCTGTGATAGCAGGCACGGAACATTTGGAGAGGTCCCTAACACTAACCTTAAACTGTACCCTAAACCTACCCCGTACCCTAACCCCAACACCTACCAGAACACTAACGCCTAACCCTACCCCTGAACCGAACCCAAACCCTAAAGCGTACCCTAACCCTAACCCGTACCCTAAATGGTAGCCTAACCCTAAACCCTACCCTGTACGGTAAACCGTGCCCTAACCCCTACCCTATCTCTAACCCGTACCCTAACCCGTACCCTAACCCATGCCCTAACCAGTACCCTAACTCTAACCCTAACCCTCGGTCAACGGGAGGAAAGAGGAAATCCCCGGAAGTGTGGGGTTCATGAGACATTTGACCGCCAGTCCTGACAGGAAGATGACACTGTGCCAAATGGACCTGCTGATTTCTCAGAACACTGACATCCTGTGAAATGCTACATCACTGACCCACAGGCTGATGTTCCAAACCTTGGGTCTCCTAGATCCAGAGCAGAGAAGTGCTGTCAGGTGGGGATCAGTAGGTCCTCCGACCTATGGCCTGCACACCTGCTTCCATTTCTGGGAGAAGGGGAAACACACACTTGTTTTTAAGTAGTCATTATCTTCATTCTAAAGTAGACCCATGACCTTGACCTTTTTGGAAAAGCGAAATGACTCTTCCAAATGAAGACCTCAACTCATCTGTTCCTCATGCAACCTGAGTGCGACCAGGTTGACCCAGGCTCCAAGCCCCACCTGGAGGATCCTCCTGTACCATCTTGACAGCCCATGACCGGCACCAGCACCCCCGGGGGCACAATGCTGAATTTGGGGGAGGGCTCTGGGCCTTTTGGCCACCACACCTGTGCCCGGGGAAGCGAGAACCGGGAGGATCCTCCCAGATGATCCTCATGGAACCTTAGCAACATCCCTGAGGACATGGGGCACAATGCCGAAGCTTGAGGACGGCTCTGGGGATTCTTGCCACCCACACCTGTGCCTGGGGGGGCAGCGGGAACCTGGAGGGCCCTCCCAGACAATCCCAACGGACTATTAGCACCATCCCTGGGGAACATGGGGCACAATGCTGAAATTGGGGGATGGCCCTGGGGCTTGTCGCTACCGCACCTGTGCCTAGGGGAGCAGGAACCTGAAGGAACCTCCCAGATCATCATAACAGACCATGACCACCATCGCCCTGAGGACATGGGGCACAATGCTCAGTTGGAGTCCCTTGGTCCTGAAACCAGCAGGAACGGAGCTCAAAGGACAGAGAGGCGCCTCCAGGAGAATTTCCATCCAGGGAAAAGCGGCCCACTGGAGGGCACAGAAGCAGCAACCCCACCGACCCGCAGGCCATTTGAACAGGATCACCTCCTGCACTTACTTAGCACGTTGTCCGTCTTCGTGTGTGGACCGTGACTGGCCCGCTCAGGGATGGTGCGCTTCCAGAGGAGGGCTAGAAACTTTTCAGTGCTTGCTCGTGGGTCAGAGGACCAAAGCCCAAGGAAGCAGAGGCTATCCTTCTTCCTCTGGGGCTGGGGAAGTCAGCCACCGACCTGGGGCGGGACCGGGCCCAGGAGTGTGTTCTTTCTGAAGCCACTGCCTTCGGTGGGTGTTGCTTTGCCTAAAAAAGGCCCCCTCACCCCAGAGTCAGGAGCAGTGACAGGCTGTCTCCAACCCTAGCCCAGGACCACGACCCGAAACCATCCTGCCTTTGGGAGGACAGGTCTCCTGCAGGAGCCTGGGAGGGGACTGGCCCCTCTCCCACCCCGGGCTCCAGGATGCCCGGGACCTGCAAGGGCTCTTCATCTGAGGAGGAGTCTTGGACAACAAGTGTATCTCGTCAGCCCAGCAAGTGAAATAACCAAAGCCCAAGGCTCAGGTTCTAACAGAAGCAGAATTTCAAAGTACTGTTTGGGGGAAGCCTCCTCCCCTCTTATGTGGCATTGGGGGTCCCCAAGGAAAGCCTTCTTTCGTCTCCTTCCCTCAGAGAGAGGAGCTGACCCCAAGTCCCGCGGTCCCCACCGTGTCCCAGTGCTGAGGAAGAGCCACACGCAGGGGCCTGGTGTCAGGAGTGTGGTCGGCCACTGCTCCTGGGCTCCCAGCCAGTGGTCTGGCGGCTACGTGGAAGAGCTAAATTGATTTTGGGGGAAGGAGTGCTCACTGCCCACACCGCTCACCATCCCCCTCTGCACTCTGCAATCCAGGCTCGGTGCCCGGCTTACGTCCATCACCAGCACTCCACATGTTTCCGCCATGGGAGGGATCATTCAGCCTCACCCCATTGCACAGAAGAGGAAAGCGAGGCCCAGCGAGGAGAGGTTAAATGGCTCCAGTCCCAGAGCTGTTCAGCAGAGAACCTGGAAAGCCAGGCCTCCAGAGCCCCTGCTAGACCAGCCAGAGACTCCCTGAGGTGAAAGTGAGCCGTCCCCTGCCTGACCAGGCACGCAATGGCCCCTGACCTTCATGATGGCCTGTTCTTGACCGTGAAGATGAGCTGGCCGACTAGGAGGTGGAGTTCAGCTGGTGGGACAGGCTGTAGCTACAGGACAGAGTGACACATCTGAGCTAGCAGGGGCCACACTCTGGTCTCCCTCCCGGAGCCAGACCAGGAGCTGGAATCTCGGTGCCCGAGGGGCCGGCACACAACAGGGTCTGCACTGACCAGGGATCCATGGCCCCCAGGGAGAGTCCACTCTGCCCTCTCCCCGCTCCTGCCTGGCCTCACCTCTCCTCACTGTGTCGCTGCAGGACCCGGAACCAGGTCCCATACGGACGGGGGGACAGTCCGGGCTGATGGTCAGGTTTCCCCAAGGGACCCAGGGTGTTGCCAGGGCACTGGGAAAAGACAAGGTCTGGGTTCCGGTGTCCAACACCACCCTGCGAACTTGGGAGTAGTAAGAGATACCCTCCCCCAAGTCCGGAGGGCTATAGCACAAAAGGCCTCAGCTTACTCTGATGTCACTTGGGCTGCAGAGATGTAGTGTCCCAAGGGTGCCACAGTCTTATAGAAGTGCCTCTCGGCCTTGGATATCCATCCCCGACCCCCTGTGATCCCAGTCTTGGGAAAATGTTTTCTAACCCCTCGAGGTCCTTCTCAGCAGAGGACAGACTCGGGGCTTGGGGGCCTTAGGACCTGGCTACGCAGAAGGTGGAAGAGCACAGGGCCACCAGTCTGAAGACCAAGGTCAGGGCCCTACTTGTTTCAGCCTCAGGGTCCCCATGTGGAAGAGAATCCAGAATCACTGCTCCGGTCAGGTTGAGGAGGCCTTAGGAAGGAATGGGGCACCAGGACCGGAGAGGGAAACGGGGACAAGGGAGGCTTCTGCGGTTTCTCACATCGCCCATGGAACCCACGGGTCTGCTCCTATGAGAGACACAGACACAGAGACAGAGAAGGGGACAGAGAATGAACCCAGGACAGAGGGAACCAGGAGAAGTCACAGACTCCATCAGCTGAGAAATGACATCCCGGCATTTTGTGCCATTCTGTTCCTGACAGGGCCGTCACATTGGCCATCCAACCTGGAGGGCAGGGGTTTCCACAGAGATGTGTGACCAGGACTCAGGTGTGCCAGGAGCCACTGTGGGGACGGCCCAGCGCATGGGCACAGACGAGGCCCGTGGACCTGAGCCTAACAGTAATGGGAGCCCCTGGAATCCTGTGTTGGGAGAGGTCAAGGTCAGAATCAGTTCATTACTACCTTCCCACAGGGGCTGGGACACAGGCAGGTGTGGGGTGGCTTTGCCTGGACCCCAGAGCAGATTCAAGCCCCTCTGAGCTGTGTTCCATGACAAGCGCAGCCCCTGGCTCATCCTTGCATTGTCAGCTTGGCACCAGCCTCCTGTGATAGCAGGCACGGAACATTTGGAGAGGTCCCTAACACTAACCTTAAACTCTACCCTAAACCTACCCCGTACCCTAACCCCAACACCTACCAGAACACTAACGCCTAACCCTACCCCTGAACCGAACCCAAACCCTAAAGCGTACCCTAACCCTAACCCGTACCCTAAATGGTAGCCTAACCCTAAACCCTACCCTGTACGGTAAACCGTGCCCTAACCCCTACCCTATCTCTAACCCGTACCCTAACCCGTACCCTAACCCATGCCCTAACCAGTACCCTAACTCTAACCCTAACCCTCGGTCAACGGGAGGAAAGAGGAAATCCCCGGAAGTGTGGGGTTCATGAGACATTTGACCGCCAGTCCTGACAGGAAGATGACACTGTGCCAAATGGACCTGCTGATTTCTCAGAACACTGACATCCTGTGAAATGCTACATCACTGACCCACAGGCTGATGTTCCAAACCTTGGGTCTCCTAGATCCAGAGCAGAGAAGTGCTGTCAGGTGGGGATAAGTAGGTCCTCCGACCTATGGCCTGCACACCTGCTTCCATTTCTGGGAGAAGGGGAAACACACACTTGTTTTTAAGTAGTCATTATCTTCATTCTAAAGTAGACCCATGACCTTGACCTTTTTGGAAAAGCGAAATGACTCTTCCAAATGAAGACCTCAACTCATCTGTTCCTCATGCAACCTGAGTGCGACCAGGTTTACCCAGGCTCCAAGCCCCACCTGGAGGATCCTCCTGTACCATCTTGACAGCCCATGACCGGCACCAGCACCCCCGGGGGCACAATGCTGAATTTGGGGGAGGGCTCTGGGCCTTTTGGCCACCACACCTGTGCCTGGGGAAGCGGGAACCGGGAGGATCCTCCCAGATGATCCTCATGGAACCTTAGCAACATCCCTGAGGACATGGGGCACAATGCTGAAGCTTGAGGACGGCTCTGGGGATTCTTGCCACCCACACCTGTGCCTGGGGGGGCAGCGGGAACCTGGAGGGCCCTCCCAGACAATCCCAACGGACTATTAGCACCATCCCTGGGGAACATGGGGCACAATGCTGAAATTGGGGGATGTCCCTGGGGCTTGTCGCTACCGCACCTGTGCCTAGGGGAGCAGGAACCTGAAGGAAACTCCCAGATCATCATAACAGACCATGACCACCATCGCCCTGAGGACATGGGGCACAATGCTCAGTTGGAGTCCCTTGGTCCTGAAACCAGCAGGAACGGAGCTCAAAGGACAGAGAGGCGCCTCCCGGAGAATTTCCATCCAGGGAAAAGCGGCCCACTGGAGGGCACAGAAGCAGCAACCCCACCGACCCGCAGGCCATTTGAACAGGATCACCTCCTGCACTTACTTAGCACGTTGTCCGTCTTCGTGTGTGGACCGTGACTGGCCCGCTCAGGGATGGTGCGCTTCCAGAGGAGGGCTAGAAACTTTTCAGTGCTTGCTCGTGGGTCAGAGGACCAAAGCCCAAGGAAGCAGAGGCTATCCTTCTTCCTCTGGGGCTGGGGAAGTCAGCCACCGCCCTGGGGCGGGACCGGGCCCAGGAGTGTGTTCTTTCTGAAGCCACTGCCTTCGGTGGGTGTTGCTTTGCCTAAAAAAGGCCCACTCACCCCAGAGTCAGGAGCAGTGACAGGCTGTCTCCAACCCTAGCCCAGGACCACGACCCGAAACCATCCTGCCTTTGGGAGGACAGGTCTCCTGCAGGAGCCTGGGAGGGGACTGGCCCCTCTCCCACCCCGGGCTCCAGGATGCCCGGGACCTGCAAGAGCTCTTCATCTGAGGAGGAGTCTTGGAGAACAAGTGTATCTCGTCAGCCCAGCAAGTGAAATAACCAAAGCCCAAGGCTCAGGTTCTAACAGAAGCAGAATTTCAAAGTACTGTTTGGGGGAAGCCTCCTCCCCTCTTATGTGGCATTGGGGGTCCCCAAGGAAAGCCTTCTTTCGTCTCCTTCCCTCAGAGAGAGGAGCTGACCCCAAGTCCCGCGGTCCCCACCGTGTCCCAGTGCTGAGGAAGAGCCACACGCAGGGGCCTGGTGTCAGGAGTGTGGTCGGCCACTGCTCCTGGGCTCCCAGCCAGTGGTCTGGCGGCTACGTGGAAGAGCTAAATTGATTTTGGGGGAAGGAGTGCTCACTGCCCACACCGCTCACCATCCCCCTCTGCACTCTGCAATCCAGGCTCGGTGCCCGGCTTACGTCCATCACCAGCACTCCACATGTTTCCGCCATGGGAGGGATCATTCAGCCTCACCCCATTGCACAGAAGAGGAAAGCGAGGCCCAGCGAGGAGAGGTTAAATGGCTCCAGTCCCAGAGCTGTTCAGCAGAGAACCTGGAAAGCCAGGCCTCCAGAGCCCCTGCTAGACCAGCCAGAGACTCCCTGAGGTGAAAGTGAGCCGTCCCCTGCCTGACCAGGCACGCAATGGCCCCTGACCTTCATGATGGCCTGTTCTTGACCGTGAAGATGAGCTGGCCAACTAGGAGGTGGAGTTCAGCTGGTGGGACAGGCTGTAGCTACAGGACAGAGTGACACATCTGAGCTAGCAGGGGCCACACTCTGGTCTCCCTCCCGGAGCCAGACCAGGAGCTGGAATCTCGGTGCCCGAGGGGCCGGCACACAACAGGGTCTGCACTGACCAGGGATCCATGGCCCCCAGGGAGAGTCCACTCTGCCCTCTCCCCGCTCCTGCCTGGCCTCACCTCTCCTCACTGTGTCGCTGCAGGACCCGGAACCAGGCCCCATAGGGACGGGGGGACAGTCCGGGCTGATGGTCAGGGTTCCCCAAGGGACCCAGGGTGTTGCCAGGGCACTGGGAAAAGACAAGGTCTGGGTTCCGGTGTCCAACACCACCCTGCAAACTTGGGAGTAGTAAGAGATACCCTCCCCCAAGTCCGGAGGGCTATAGCACAAAAGGCCTCAGCTTACTCTGATGTCACTTGGGCTGCAGAGATGTAGTGTCCCAAGGGTGCCACAGTCTTATAGGAGTGCCTCTCGGCCTTGGATATCCATCCCCGACCCCCTGTGATCCCAGTCTTGGGAAAATGTTTTCTAACCCCTCCAGGTCCTTCTCAGCAGAGGACAGACTCGGGGCTTGTGGGCCTTAGGAACTGGCTACGCAGAAGGTGGAAGAGCACAGGGCCACCAGTCTGAAGACCAAGGTCAGGGCCCTACTTGTTTCAGCCTCAGGGTCCCCATGTGGAAGAGAATCCAGAATCACTGCTCCGGTCAGGTTGAGGAGGCCTTAGGAAGGAATGGGGCACCAGGACCGGAGAGGGAAACGGGGACAAGGGAGGCTTCTGCGGTTTCTCACATCGCCCATGGAACCCACGGGTCTGCTCCTGTGAGAGACACAGACACAGAGACAGAGAAGGGGACAGAGAATGGACCCAGGACAGAGGGAACCAGGAGAAGTCACAGACTCCATCAGCTGAGAAATGACATCCCGGCATTTTGTGCCATTCTGTTCCTGACAGGGCCGTCACATTGGCCATCCAACCTGGAGGGCAGGGGTTTCCACAGAGATGTGTGACCAGGACTCAGGTGTGCCAGGAGCCACTGTGGGGACGGCCCAGCGCATGGGCACAGACGAGGCCCGTGGACCTGAGCCTAACAGTAATGGGAGCCCCTGGAATCCTGTGTTGGGAGAGGTCAAGTTCAGAATCAGTTCATTACTACCTTCCCACAGGGGCTGGGACACAGGCAGGTGTGGGGTGGCTTTGCCTGGACCCCAGAGCAGATTCAAGCCCCTCTGAGCTGTGTTCCATGACAAGCGCAGCCCCTGGCTCATCCTTGCATTGTCAGCTTGGCACCAGCCTCCTGTGATAGCAGGCACGGAACATTTGGAGAGGTCCCTAACACTAACCTTAAACTGTACCCTAAACCTACCCCGTACCCTAACCCCAAAACCTACCAGAACACTAACGCCTAACCATACCCCTGAACCGAACCCAAACCCTAAAGCGTACCCTAACCCTAACCCGTACCCTAAATGGTAGCCTAACCCTAAACCCTACCCTGTACGGTAAAACGTGTCCTAACCCCTACCCTATCTCTAACCCGTACCCTAACCCGTACCCTAACCCATGCCCTAACCAGGACCCTAACTCTAACCCTAACCCTCGGTCAACGGGAGGAAAGAGGAAATCCCCGGAAGTGTGGGGTTCATGAGACATTTGACCGCCAGTCCTGACAGGAAGATGACACTGTGCCAAATGGACCTGCTGATTTCTCAGAACACTGACATCCTGTGAAATGCTACATCACTGACCCACAGGCTGATGTTCCAAACCTTGGGTCTCCTAGATCCAGAGCAGAGAAGTGCTGTCAGGTGGGGATAAGTAGGTCCTCCGACCTATGGCCTGCACACCTGCTTCCATTTCTGGGAGAAGGGGAAACACACACTTGTTTTTAAGTAGTCATTATCTTCATTCTAAAGTAGACCCATGACCTTGACCTTTTTGGAAAAGCGAAATGACTCTTCCAAATGAAGACCTCAACTCATCTGTTCCTCATGAAACCTGAGTGCGACCAGGTTTACCCAGGCTCCAAGCCCCACCTGGAGGATCCTCCTGTACCATCTTGACAGCCCATGACCGGCACCAGCACCCCCGGGGGCACAATGCTGAATTTGGGGGAGGGCTCTGGGCCTTTTGGCCACCACACCTGTGCCTGGGGAAGCGGGAACCGGGAGGATCCTCCCAGATGATCCTCATGGAACCTTAGCAACATCCCTGAGGACATGGGGCACAATGCTGAAGCTTGAGGACGGCTCTGGGGATTCTTGCCACCCACACCTGTGCCTGGAGGGGCAGCGGGAACCTGGAGGGCCCTCCCAGACAATCCCAACGGACTATTAGCACCATCCCTGGGGAACATGGGGCACAATGCTGAAATTGGGGGATGGCCCTGGGGCTTGTCGCTACCGCACCTGTGCCTAGGGGAGCAGGAACCAGAAGGAACCTCCCAGATCATCATAACAGACCATGACCACCATCGCCCTGAGGACATGGGGCAAAATGCTCAGTTGGAGTCCCTTGGTCCTGAAACCAGCAGGAACGGTGCTCAAAGGACAGAGAGGCGCCTCCAGGAGAATTTCCATCCAGGGAAAAGCGGCCCACTGGAGGGCACAGAAGCAGCAACCCCACCGCCCCGCAGGCCATTTGAACAGGATCACCTCCTGCACTTACTTAGCACGTTGTCCGTCTTCGTGTGTGGACCGTGACTGGCCCGCTCAGGGATGGTGCGCTTCCAGAGGAGGGCTAGAAACTTTTCAGTGCTTGCTCGTGGGTCAGAGGACCAAAGCCCAAGGAAGCAGAGGCTATCCTTCTTCCTCTGGGGCTGGGGAAGTCAGCCACCGCCCTGGGGCGGGACCGGGCCCAGGAGTGTGTTCTTTCTGAAGCCACTGCCTTCGGTGGGTGTTGCTTTGCCTAAAAAAGGCCCACTCACCCCAGAGTCAGGAGCAGTGACAGGCTGTCTCCAACCCTAGCCCAGGACCACGACCCGAAACCATCCTGCCTTTGGGAGGACAGGTCTCCTGCAGGAGCCTGGGAGGGGACTGGCCCCTCTCCCACCCCGGGCTCCAGGATGCCCGGGACCTGCAAGAGCTCTTCATCTGAGGAGGAGTCTTGGAGAACAAGTGTATCTCGTCAGCCCAGCAAGTGAAATAACCAAAGCCCAAGGCTCAGGTTCTAACAGAAGCAGAATTTCAAAGTACTGTTTGGGGGAAGCCTCCTCCCCTCTTATGTGGCATTGGGGGTCCCCAAGGAAAGCCTTCTTTCGTCTCCTTCCCTCAGAGAGAGGAGCTGACCCCAAGTCCCGCGGTCCCCACCGTGTCCCAGTGCTGAGGAAGAGCCACACGCAGGGGCCTGGTGTCAGGAGTGTGGTCGGCCACTGCTCCTGGGCTCCCAGCCAGTGGTCTGGCGGCTACGTGGAAGAGCTAAATTGATTTTGGGGGAAGGAGTGCTCACTGCCCACACCGCTCACCATCCCCCTCTGCACTCTGCAATCCAGGCTCGGTGCCCGGCTTACGTCCATCACCAGCACTCCACATGTTTCCGCCATGGGAGGGATCATTCAGCCTCACCCCATTGCACAGAAGAGGAAAGCGAGGCCCAGCGAGGAGAGGTTAAATGGCTCCAGTCCCAGAGCTGTTCAGCAGAGAACCTGGAAAGCCAGGCCTCCAGAGCCCCTGCTAGACCAGCCAGAGACTCCCTGAGGTGAAAGTGAGCCGTCCCCTGCCTGACCAGGCACGCAATGGCCCCTGACCTTCATGATGGCCTGTTCTTGACCGTGAAGATGAGCTGGCCAACTAGGAGGTGGAGTTCAGCTGGTGGGACAGGCTGTAGCTACAGGACAGAGTGACACATCTGAGCTAGCAGGGGCCACACTCTGGTCTCCCTCCCGGAGCCAGACCAGGAGCTGGAATCTCGGTGCCCGAGGGGCCGGCACACAACAGGGTCTGCACTGACCAGGGATCCATGGCCCCCAGGGAGAGTCCACTCTGCCCTCTCCCCGCTCCTGCCTGGCCTCACCTCTCCTCACTGTGTCGCTGCAGGACCCGGAACCAGGCCCCATAGGGACGGGGGGACAGTCCGGGCTGATGGTCAGGGTTCCCCAAGGGACCCAGGGTGTTGCCAGGGCACTGGGAAAAGACAAGGTCTGGGTTCCGGTGTCCAACACCACCCTGCAAACTTGGGAGTAGTAAGAGATACCCTCCCCCAAGTCCGGAGGGCTATAGCACAAAAGGCCTCAGCTTACTCTGATGTCACTTGGGCTGCAGAGATGTAGTGTCCCAAGGGTGCCACAGTCTTATAGAAGTGCCTCTCGGCCTTGGATATCCATCCCCGACCCCCTGTGATCCCAGTCTTGGGAAAATGTTTTCTAACCCCTCCAGGTCCTTCTCAGCAGAGGACAGACTCGGGGCTTGGGGGCCTTAGGAACTGGCTACGCAGAAGGTGGAAGAGCACAGGGCCACCAGTCTGAAGACCAAGGTCAGGGCCCTACTTGTTTCAGCCTCAGGGTCCCCATGTGGAAGAGAATCCAGAATCACTGCTCCGGTCAGGTTGAGGAGGCCTTAGGAAGGAATGGGGCACCAGGACCGGAGAGGGAAACGGGGACAAGGGAGGCTTCTGCGGTTTCTCACATCGCCCATGGAACCCACGGGTCTGCTCCTGTGAGAGACACAGACACAGAGACAGAGAAGGGGACAGAGAATGGACCCAGGACAGAGGGAACCAGGAGAAGTCACAGACTCCATCAGCTGAGAAATGACATCCCGGCATTTTGTGCCATTCTGTTCCTGACAGGGCCGTCACATTGGCCATCCAACCTGGAGGGCAGGGGTTTCCACAGAGATGTGTGACCAGGACTCAGGTGTGCCAGGAGCCACTGTGGGGACGGCCCAGCGCATGGGCACAGACGAGGCCCGTGGACCTGAGCCTAACAGTAATGGGAGCCCCTGGAATCCTGTGTTGGGAGAGGTCAAGTTCAGAATCAGTTCATTACTACCTTCCCACAGGGGCTGGGACACAGGCAGGTGTGGGGTGGCTTTGCCTGGACCCCAGAGCAGATTCAAGCCCCTCTGAGCTGTGTTCCATGACAAGCGCAGCCCCTGGCTCATCCTTGCATTGTCAGCTTGGCACCAGCCTCCTGTGATAGCAGGCACGGAACATTTGGAGAGGTCCCTAACACTAACCTTAAACTGTACCCTAAACCTACCCCGTACCCTAACCCCAAAACCTACCAGAACACTAACGCCTAACCATACCCCTGAACCGAACCCAAACCCTAAAGCGTACCCTAACCCTAACCCGTACCCTAAATGGTAGCCTAACCCTAAACCCTACCCTGTACGGTAAAACGTGTCCTAACCCCTACCCTATCTCTAACCCGTACCCTAACCCGTACCCTAACCCATGCCCTAACCAGGACCCTAACTCTAACCCTAACCCTCGGTCAACGGGAGGAAAGAGGAAATCCCCGGAAGTGTGGGGTTCATGAGACATTTGACCGCCAGTCCTGACAGGAAGATGACACTGTGCCAAATGGACCTGCTGATTTCTCAGAACACTGACATCCTGTGAAATGCTACATCACTGACCCACAGGCTGATGTTCCAAACCTTGGGTCTCCTAGATCCAGAGCAGAGAAGTGCTGTCAGGTGGGGATAAGTAGGTCCTCCGACCTATGGCCTGCACACCTGCTTCCATTTCTGGGAGAAGGGGAAACACACACTTGTTTTTAAGTAGTCATTATCTTCATTCTAAAGTAGACCCATGACCTTGACCTTTTTGGAAAAGCGAAATGACTCTTCCAAATGAAGACCTCAACTCATCTGTTCCTCATGAAACCTGAGTGCGACCAGGTTTACCCAGGCTCCAAGCCCCACCTGGAGGATCCTCCTGTACCATCTTGACAGCCCATGACCGGCACCAGCACCCCCGGGGGCACAATGCTGAATTTGGGGGAGGGCTCTGGGCCTTTTGGCCACCACACCTGTGCCTGGGGAAGCGGGAACCGGGAGGATCCTCCCAGATGATCCTCATGGAACCTTAGCAACATCCCTGAGGACATGGGGCACAATGCTGAAGCTTGAGGACGGCTCTGGGGATTCTTGCCACCCACACCTGTGCCTGGAGGGGCAGCGGGAACCTGGAGGGCCCTCCCAGACAATCCCAACGGACTATTAGCACCATCCCTGGGGAACATGGGGCACAATGCTGAAATTGGGGGATGGCCCTGGGGCTTGTCGCTACCGCACCTGTGCCTAGGGGAGCAGGAACCAGAAGGAACCTCCCAGATCATCATAACAGACCATGACCACCATCGCCCTGAGGACATGGGGCAAAATGCTCAGTTGGAGTCCCTTGGTCCTGAAACCAGCAGGAACGGAGCTCAAAGGACAGAGAGGCGCCTCCAGGAGAATTTCCATCCAGGGAAAAGCGGCCCACTGGAGGGCACAGAAGCAGCAACCCCACCGCCCCGCAGGCCATTTGAACAGGATCACCTCCTGCACTTACTTAGCACGTTGTCCGTCTTCGTGTGTGGACCGTGACTGGCCCGCTCAGGGATGGTGCGCTTCCAGAGGAGGGCTAGAAACTTTTCAGTGCTTGCTCGTGGGTCAGAGGACCAAAGCCCAAGGAAGCAGAGGCTATCCTTCTTCCTCTGGGGCTGGGGAAGTCAGCCACCGCCCTGGGGCGGGACCGGGCCCAGGAGTGTGTTCTTTCTGAAGCCACTGCCTTCGGTGGGTGTTGCTTTGCCTAAAAAAGGCCCACTCACCCCAGAGTCAGGAGCAGTGACAGGCTGTCTCCAACCCTAGCCCAGGACCACGACCCGAAACCATCCTGCCTTTGGGAGGACAGGTCTCCTGCAGGAGCCTGGGAGGGGACTGGCCCCTCTCCCACCCCGGGCTCCAGGATGCCCGGGACCTGCAAGAGCTCTTCATCTGAGGAGGAGTCTTGGAGAACAAGTGTATCTCGTCAGCCCAGCAAGTGAAATAACCAAAGCCCAAGGCTCAGGTTCTAACAGAAGCAGAATTTCAAAGTACTGTTTGGGGGAAGCCTCCTCCCCTCTTATGTGGCATTGGGGGTCCCCAAGGAAAGCCTTCTTTCGTCTCCTTCCCTCAGAGAGAGGAGCTGACCCCAAGTCCCGCGGTCCCCACCGTGTCCCAGTGCTGAGGAAGAGCCACACGCAGGGGCCTGGTGTCAGGAGTGTGGTCGGCCACTGCTCCTGGGCTCCCAGCCAGTGGTCTGGCGGCTACGTGGAAGAGCTAAATTGATTTTGGGGGAAGGAGTGCTCACTGCCCACACCGCTCACCATCCCCCTCTGCACTCTGCAATCCAGGCTCGGTGCCCGGCTTACGTCCATCACCAGCACTCCACATGTTTCCGCCATGGGAGGGATCATTCAGGCTCACCCCATTGCACAGAAGAGGAAAGCGAGGCCCAGCGAGGAGAGGTTAAATGGCTCCAGTCCCAGAGCTGTTCAGCAGAGAACCTGGAAAGCCAGGCCTCCAGAGCCCCTGCTAGACCAGCCAGAGACTCCCTGAGGTGAAAGTGAGCCGTCCCCTGCCTGACCAGGCACGCAATGGCCCCTGACCTTCATGATGGCCTGTTCTTGACCGTGAAGATGAGCTGGCCGACTAGGAGGTGGAGTTCAGCTGGTGGGACAGGCTGTAGCTACAGGACAGAGTGACACATCTGAGCTAGCAGGGGCCACACTCTGGTCTCCCTCCCGGAGCCAGACCAGGAGCTGGAATCTCGGTGCCCGAGGGGCCGGCACACAACAGGGTCTGCACTGACCAGGGATCCATGGCCCCCAGGGAGAGTCCACTCTGCCCTCTCCCCGCTCCTGCCTGGCCTCACCTCTCCTCACTGTGTCGCTGCAGGACCCGGAACCAGGCCCCATAGGGACGGGGGGACAGTCCGGGCTGATGGTCAGGGTTCCCCAAGGGACCCAGGGTGTTGCCAGGGCACTGGGAAAAGACAAGGTCTGGGTTCCGGTGTCCAACACCACCCTGCGAACTTGGGAGTAGTAAGAGATACCCTCCCCCAAATCCGGAGGGCTATAGCACAAAAGGCCTCAGCTTACTCTGATGTCACTTGGGCTGCAGAGATGTAGTGTCCCAAGGGTGCCACAGTCTTATAGAAGTGCCTCTCGGCCTTGGATATCCATCCCCGACCCCCTGTGATCCCAGTCTTGGGAAAATGTTTTCTAACCCCTCGAGGTCCTTCTCAGCAGAGGACAGACTCGGGGCTTGGGGGCCTTAGGACCTGGCTACGCAGAAGGTGGAAGAGCACAGGGCCACCAGTCTGAAGACCAAGGTCAGGGCCCTTCTTGTTTCAGCCTCAGGGTCCCCATGTGGAAGAGAATCCAGAATCACTGCTCCGGTCAGGTTGAGGAGGCCTTAGGAAGGAATGGGGCACCAGGACCGGAGAGGGAAACGGGGACAAGGGAGGCTTCTGCGGTTTCTCACATCGCCCATGGAACCCACGGGTCTGCTCCTGTGAGAGACACAGACACAGAGACAGAGAAGGGGACAGAGAATGAACCCAGGACAGAGGGAACCAGGAGAAGTCACAGACTCCATCAGCTTAGAAATGACATCCCGGCATTTTGTGCCATTCTGTTCCTGACAGGGCCGTCACATTGGCCATCCAACCTGGAGGGCAGGGGTTTCCACAGAGATGTGTGACCAGGACTCAGGTGTGCCAGGAGCCACTGTGGGGACGGCCCAGCGCATGGGCACAGACGAGGCCCGTGGACCTGAGCCTAACAGTAATGGGAGCCCCTGGAATCCTGTGTTGGGAGAGGTCAAGTTCAGAATCAGTTCATTACTACCTTCCCACAGGGGCTGGGACACAGGCAGTTGTGGGGTGGCTTTGCCTGGACCCCAGAGCAGATTCAAGCCCCTCTGAGCTGTGTTCCATGACAAGCGCAGCCCCTGGCTCATCCTTGCATTGTCAGCTTGGCACCAGCCTCCTGTGATAGCAGGCACGGAACATTTGGAGAGGTCCCTAACACTAACCTTAAACTGTACCCTAAACCTACCCCGTACCCTAACCCCAACACCTACCAGAACACTAACGCCTAACCCTACCCCTGAACCGAACCCAAACCCTAAAGCGTACCCTAACCCTAACCCGTACCCTAAATGGTAGCCTAACCCTAAACCCTACCCTGTATGGTAAACCGTGCCCTAACCCCTACCCTATCTCTAACCCGTACCCTAACCCGTACCCTAACCCATGCCCTAACCAGTACCCTAACTCTAACCCTAACCCTCGGTCAACGGGAGGAAAGAGGAAATCCCCGGAAGTGTGGGGTTCATGAGACATTTGACCGCCAGTCCTGACAGGAAGATGACACTGTGCCAAATGGACCTGCTGATTTCTCAGAACACTGACATCGTGTGAAATGCTACATCACTGACCCACAGGCTGATGTTCCAAACCTTGGGTCTCCTAGATCCAGAGCAGAGAAGTGCTGTCAGGTGGGGATCAGTAGGTCCTCCGACCTATGGCCTGCACACCTGCTTCCATTTCTGGGAGAAGGGGAAACACACACTTGTTTTTAAGTAGTCATTATCTTCATTCTAAAGTAGACCCATGACCTTGACCTTTTTGGAAAAGCGAAATGACTCTTCCAAATGAAGACCTCAACTCATCTGTTCCTCATGCAACCTGAGTGCGACCAGGTTTACCCAGGCTCCAAGCCCCACCTGGAGGATCCTCCTGTACCATCTTGACAGCCCATGACCGGCACCAGCACCCCCGGGGGCACAATGCTGAATTTGGGGGAGGGCTCTGGGCCTTTTGGCCACCACACCTGTGCCTGGGGAAGCGGGAACCGGGAGGATCCTCCCAGATGATCCTCATGGAACCTTAGCAACATCCCTGAGGACATGGGGCACAATGCTGAAGCTTGAGGACGGCTCTGGGGTTTCTTGCCACCCACACCTGTGCCTGGGGGGGCAGCGGGGACCTGGAGGGCCCTCCCAGACAATCCCAACGGACTATTAGCACCATCCCTGGGGAACATGGGGCACAATGCTGAAATTGGGGGATGGCCCTGGGGCTTGTCGCTACCGCACCTGTGCCTAGGGGTGCAGGAACCTGAAGGAACCTCCCAGATCATCATAACAGACCATGACCACCATCGCCCTGAGGACATGGGGCACAATGCTCAGTTGGAGTCCCTTGGTCCTGAAACCAGCAGGAACGGAGCTCAAAGGACAGAGAGGCGCCTCCAGGAGAATTTCCATCCAGGGAAAAGCGGCCCACTGGAGGGCACAGAAGCAGCAACCCCACCGCCCCGCAGGCCATTTGAACAGGATCACCTCCTGCACTTACTTAGCACGTTGTCCGTCTTCGTGTGTGGACCGTGACTGGCCCGCTCAGGGATGGTGCGCTTCCAGAGGAGGGCTAGAAACTTTTCAGTGCTTGCTCGTGGGTCAGAGGACCAAAGCCCAAGGAAGCAGAGGCTATCCTTCTTCCTCTGGGGCTGGGGAAGTCAGCCACCGACCTGGGGCGGGACCGGGCCCAGGAGTGTGTTCTTTCTGAAGCCACTGCCTTCGGTGGGTGTTGCTTTGCCTAAAAAAGGCCCACTCACCCCAGAGTCAGGAGCAGTGAAAGGCGGTCTCCAACCCTAGCCCAGGACCACGACCCGAAACCATCCTGCCTTTGGGAGGACAGGTCTCCTGCAGGAGCCTGGGAGGGGACTGGCCCCTCTCCCACCCCGGGCTCCAGGATGCCCGGGACCTGCAAGGGCTCTTCATGTGAGGAGGAGTCTTGGAGAACAAGTGTATCTCGTCAGCCCAGCAAGTGAAATAACCAAAGCCCAAGGCTCAGGTTCTAACAGAAGCAGAATTTCAAAGTACTGTTTGGGGGAAGCCTCCTCCCCTCTTATGTGGCATTGGGGGTCCCCAAGGAAAGCCTTCTTTCGTCTCCTTCCCTCAGAGAGAGGAGCTGACCCCAAGTCCCGCGGTCCCCACCGTGTCCCAGTGCTGAGGAAGAGCCACACGCAGGGGCCTGGTGTCAGGAGTGTGGTCGGCCACTGCTCCTGGGCTCCCAGCCAGTGGTCTGGCGGCTACGTGGAAGAGCTAAATTGATTTTGGGGGAAGGAGTGCTCACTGCCCACACCGCTCACCATCCCCCTCTGCACTCTGCAATCCAGGCTCGGTGCCCGGCTCACGTCCATCACCAGCACTCCACATGTTTCCGCCATGGGAGGGATCATTCAGCCTCACCCCATTGCACAGAAGAGGAAAGCGAGGCCCAGCGAGGAGAGGTTAAATGGCTCCAGTCCCAGAGCTGTTCAGCAGAGAACCTGGAAAGCCAGGCCTCCAGAGCCCCTGCTAGACCAGCCAGAGACTCCCTGAGGTGAAAGTGAGCCGTCCCCTGCCTGACCAGGCACGCAATGGCCCCTGACCTTCATGATGGCCTGTTCTTGACCGTGAAGATGAGCTGGCCGACTAGGAGGTGGAGTTCAGCTGGTGGGACAGGCTGTAGCTACAGGACAGAGTGACACATCTGAGCTAGCAGGGGCCACACTCTGGTCTCCCTCCCGGAGCCAGACCAGGAGCTGGAATCTCGGTGCCCGAGGGGCCGGCACACAACAGGGTCTGCACTGACCAGGGATCCATGGCCCCCAGCGAGAGTCCACTCTGCCCTCTCCCCGCTCCTGCCTGGCCTCACCTCTCCTCACTGTGTCGCTGCAGGACCCGGAACCAGGCCCCATAGGGACGGGGGGACAGTCCGGGCTGATGGTCAGGGTTCCCCAAGGGACCCAGGGTGTTGCCAGGGCACTGGGAAAAGACAAGGTCTGGGTTCCGGTGTCCAACACCACCCTGCGAACTTGGGAGTAGTAAGAGATACCCTCCCCCAAGTCCGGAGGGCTATAGCACAAAAGGCCTCAGCTTACTCTGATGTCACTTGGGCTGCAGAGATGTAGTGTCCCAAGGGTGCCACAGTCTTATAGAAGTGCCTCTCGGCCTTGGATATCCATCCCCGACCCCCTGTGATCCCAGTCTTGGGAAAATGTTTTCTAACCCCTCGAGGTCCTTCTCAGCAGAGGACAGACTCGGGGCTTGGGGGCCTTAGGACCTGGCTACGCAGAAGGTGGAAGAGCACAGGGCCACCACTCTGAAGACCAAGGTCAGGGCCCTACTTGTTTCAGCCTCAGGGTCCCCATGTGGAAGAGAATCCAGAATCACTGCTCCGGTCAGGTTGCGGAGGCCTTAGGAAGGAATGGGGCACCAGGACCGGAGAGGGAAACGGGGACAAGGGAGGCTTCTGCGGTTTCTCACATCGCCCATGGAACCCACGGGTCTGCTCCTATGAGAGACACAGACACAGAGACAGAGAAGGGGACAGAGAATGAACCCAGGACAGAGGGAACCAGGAGAAGTCACAGACTCCATCAGCTGAGAAATGACATCCCGGCATTTTGTGCCATTCTGTTCCTGACAGGGCCGTCACATTGGCCATCCAACCTGGAGGGCAGGGGTTTCCACAGAGATGTGTGACCAGGACTCAGGTGTGCCAGGAGCCACTGTGGGGACGGCCCAGCGCATGGGCACAGACGAGGCCCGTGGACCTGAGCCTAACAGTAATGGGAGCCCCTGGAATCCTGTGTTGGGAGAGGTCAAGGTCAGAATCAGTTCATTACTACCTTCCCACAGGGGCTGGGACACAGGCAGGTGTGGGGTGGCTTTGCCTGGACCCCAGAGCAGATTCAAGCCCCTCTGAGCTGTGTTCCATGACAAGCGCAGCCCCTGGCTCATCCTTGCATTGTCAGCTTGGCACCAGCCTCCTGTGATAGCAGGCACGGAACATTTGGAGAGGTCCCTAACACTAACCTTAAACTGTACCCTAAACCTACCCCGTACCCTAACCCCAACACCTACCAGAACACTAACGCCTAACCCTACCCCTGAACCGAACCCAAACCCTAAAGCGTACCCTAACCCTAACCCGTACCCTAAATGGTAGCCTAACCCTAAACCCTACCCTGTACGGTAAACCGTGCCCTATCCCCTACCCTATCTCTAACCCGTACCCTAACCCGTACCCTAACCCATGCCCTAACCAGTACCCTAACTCTAACCCTAACCCTCGGTCAACGGGAGGAAAGAGGAAATCCCCGGAAGTGTGGGGTTAATGAGACATTTGACCGCCAGTCCTGACAGGAAGATGACACTGTGCCAAATGGACCTGCTGATTTCTCAGAACACTGACATCCTGTGAAATGCTACATCACTGACCCACAGGCTGATGTTCCAAACCTTGGGTCTCCTAGATCCAGAGCAGAGAAGTGCTGTCAGGTGGGGATAAGTAGGTCCTCCGACCTATGGCCTGCACACCTGCTTCCATTTCTGGGAGAAGGGGAAACACACACTTGTTTTTAAGTAGTCATTATCTTCATTCTAAAGTAGACCCATGACCTTGACCTTTTTGGAAAAGCGAAATGACTCTTCCAAATGAAGACCTCAACTCATCTGTTCCTCATGCAACCTGAGTGCGACCAGGTTTACCCAGGCTCCAAGCCCCACCTGGAGGATCCTCCTGTACCATCTTGACAGCCCATGACCGGCACCAGCACCCCCGGGGGCACAATGCTGAATTTGGGGGAGGGCTCTGGGCCTTTTGGCCACCACACCTGTGCCTGGGGAAGCGGGAACCGGGAGGATCCTCCCAGATGATCCTCATGGAACCTTAGCAACATCCCTGAGGACATGGGGCACAATGCTGAAGCTTGAGGACGGCTCTGGGGTTTCTTGCCACCCACACCTGTGCCTGGGGGGGCAGCGGGAACCTGGAGGGCCCTCCCAGACAATCCCAACGGACTATTAGCACCATCCCTGGGGAACATGGGGCACAATGCTGAAATTGGGGGATGGCCCTGGGGCTTGTCGCTACCGCACCTGTGCCTAGGGGAGCAGGAACCTGAAGGAACCTCCCAGATCATCATAACAGACCATGACCACCATCGCCCTGAGGACATGGGGCACAATGCTCAGTTGGAGTCCCTTGGTCCTGAAACCAGCAGGAACGGAGCTCAAAGGACAGAGAGGCGCCTCCCGGAGAATTTCCATCCAGGGAAAAGCGGCCCACTGGAGGGCACAGAAGCAGCAACCCCACCGACCCGCAGGCCATTTGAACAGGATCACCTCCTGCACTTACTTAGCACGTTGTCCGTCTTCGTGTGTGGACCGTGACTGGCCCGCTCAGGGATGGTGCGCTTCCAGAGGAGGGCTAGAAACTTTTCAGTGCTTGCTCGTGGGTCAGAGGACCAAAGCCCAAGGAAGCAGAGGCTATCCTTCTTCCTCTGGGGCTGGGGAAGTCAGCCACCGCCCTGGGGCGGGACCGGGCCCAGGAGTGTGTTCTTTCTGAAGCCACTGCCTTCGGTGGGTGTTGCTTTGCCTAAAAAAGGCCCACTCACCCCAGAGTCAGGAGCAGTGACAGGCTGTCTCCAACCCTAGCCCAGGACCACGACCCGAAACCATCCTGCCTTTGGGAGGACAGGTCTCCTGCAGGAGCCTGGGAGGGGACTGGCCCCTCTCCCACCCCGGGCTCCAGGATGCCCGGGACCTGCAAGAGCTCTTCATCTGAGGAGGAGTCTTGGACAACAAGTGTATCTCGTCAGCCCAGCAAGTGAAATAACCAAAGCCCAAGGCTCAGGTTCTAACAGAAGCAGAATTTCAAAGTACTGTTTGGGGGAAGCCTCCTCCCCTCTTATGTGGCATTGGGGGTCCCCAAGGAAAGCCTTCTTTCGTCTCCTTCCCTCAGAGAGAGGAGCTGACCCCAAGTCCCGCGGTCCCCACCGTGTCCCAGTGCTGAGGAAGAGCCACACGCAGGGGCCTGGTGTCAGGAGTGTGGTCGGCCACTGCTCCTGGGCTCCCAGCCAGTGGTCTGGCGGCTACGTGGAAGAGCTAAATTGATTTTGGGGGAAGGAGTGCTCACTGCCCACACCGCTCACCATCCCCCTCTGCACTCTGCAATCCAGGCTCGGTGCCCGGCTCACGTCCATCACCAGCACTCCACATGTTTCCGCCATGGGAGGGATCATTCAGCCTCACCCCATTGCACAGAAGAGGAAAGCGAGGCCCAGCGAGGAGAGGTTAAATGGCTCCAGTCCCAGAGCTGTTCAGCAGAGAACCTGGAAAGCCAGGCCTCCAGAGCCCCTGCTAGACCAGCCAGAGACTCCCTGAGGTGAAAGTGAGCCGTCCCCTGCCTGACCAGGCACGCAATGGCCCCTGACCTTCATGATGGCCTGTTCTTGACCGTGAAGATGAGCTGGCCGACTAGGAGGTGGAGTTCAGCTGGTGGGACAGGCTGTAGCTACAGGACAGAGTGACACATCTGAGCTAGCAGGGGCCACACTCTGGTCTCCCTCCCGGAGCCAGACCAGGAGCTGGAATCTCGGTGCCCGAGGGGCCGGCACACAACAGGGTCTGCACTGACCAGGGATCCATGGCCCCCAGGGAGAGTCCACTCTGCCCTCTCCCCGCTCCTGCCTGGCCTCACCTCTCCTCACTGTGTCGCTGCAGGACCCGGAACCAGGCCCCATAGGGACGGGGGGACAGTCCGGGCTGATGGTCAGGGTTCCCCAAGGGACCCAGGGTGTTGCCAGGGCACTGGGAAAAGACAAGGTCTGGGTTCCGGTGTCCAACACCACCCTGCGAACTTGGGAGTAGTAAGAGATACCCTCCCCCAAGTCCGGAGGGCTATAGCACAAAAGGCCTCAGCTTACTCTGATGTCACTTGGGCTGCAGAGATGTAGTGTCCCAAGGGTGCCACAGTCTTATAGAAGTGCCTCTCGGCCTTGGATATCCATCCCCGACCCCCTGTGATCCCAGTCTTGGGAAAATGTTTTCTAACCCCTCCAGGTCCTTCTCAGCAGAAGACAGACTCGGGGCTGGGGGCCTTAGGAACTGGCTACGCAGAAGGTGGAAGAGCACAGGGCCACCAGTCTGAAGACCAAGGTCAGGGCCCTACTTGTTTCAGCCTCAGGGTCCCCATGTGGAAGAGAATCCAGAATCACTGCTCCGGTCAGGTTGAGGAGGCCTTAGGAAGGAATGGGGCACCAGGACCGGAGAGGGAAACGGGGACAAGGGAGGCTTCTGCGGTTTCTCACATCGCCCATGGAACCCACGGGTCTGCTCCTGTGAGAGACACAGACACAGAGACAGAGAAGGGGACAGAGAATGAACCCAGGACAGAGGGAACCAGGAGAAGTCACAGACTCCATCAGCTTAGAAATGACATCCCGGCATTTTGTGCCATTCTGTTCCTGACAGGGCCGTCACATTGGCCATCCAACCTGGAGGGCAGGGGTTTCCACAGAGATGTGTGACCAGGACTCAGGTGTGCCAGGAGCCACTGTGGGGACGGCCCAGCGCATGGGCACAGACGAGGCCCGTGGACCTGAGCCTAACAGTAATGGGAGCCCCTGGAATCCTGTGTTGGGAGAGGTCAAGTTCAGAATCAGTTCATTACTACCTTCCCACAGGGGCTGGGACACAGGCAGGTGTGGAGTGGCTTTGCCTGGACCCCAGAGCAGATTCAAGCCCCTCTGAGCTGTGTTCCATGACAAGCGCAGCCCCTGGCTCATCCTTGCATTGTCAGCTTGGCACCAGCCTCCTGTGATAGCAGGCACGGAACATTTGGAGAGGTCCCTAACACTAACCTTAAACTGTACCCTAAACCTACCCCGTACCCTAACCCCAACACCTACCAGAACACTAACGCCTAACCCTACCCCTGAACCGAACCCAAACCCTAAAGCGTACCCTAACCCTAACCCGTACCCTAAATGGTAGCCTAACCCTAAACCCTACCCTGTACGGTAAACCGTGCCCTAACCCCTACCCTATCTCTAACCCGTACCCTAACCCGTACCCTAACCCATGCCCTAACCAGTACCCTAACTCTAAACCTAACCCTCGGTCAACGGGAGGAAAGAGGAAATCCCCGGAAGTGTGGGGTTCATGAGACATTTGACCGCCAGTCCTGACAGGAAGATGACACTGTGCCAAATGGACCTGCTGATTTCTCAGAACACTGACATCCTGTGAAATGCTACATCACTGACCCACAGGCTGATGTTCCAAACCTTGGGTCTCCTAGATCCAGAGCAGAGAAGTGCTGTCAGGTGGGGATCAGTAGGTCCTCCGACCTATGGCCTGCACACCTGCTTCCATTTCTGGGAGAAGGGGAAACACACACTTGTTTTTAAGTAGTCATTATCTTCATTCTAAAGTAGACCCATGACCTTGACCTTTTTGGAAAAGCGAAATGACTCTTCCAAATGAAGACCTCAACTCATCTGTTCCTCATGCAACCTGAGTGCGACCAGGTTTACCCAGGCTCCAAGCCCCACCTGGAGGATCCTCCTGTACCATCTTGACAGCCCATGACCGGCACCAGCACCCCCGGGGGCACAATGCTGAATTTGGGGGAGGGCTCTGGGCCTTTTGGCCACCACACCTGTGCCTGGGGAAGCGGGAACCGGGAGGATCCTCCCAGATGATCCTCATGGAACCTTAGCAACATCCCTGAGGACATGGGGCACAATGCTGAAGCTTGAGGACGGCTCTGGGGATTCTTGCCACCCACACCTGTGCCTGGGGGGGCAGCGGGAACCTGGAGGGCCCTCCCAGACAATCCCAACGGACTATTAGCACCATCCCTGGGGAACATGGGGCACAATGCTGAAATTGGGGGATGGCCCTGGGGCTTGTCGCTACCGCACCTGTGCCTAGGGGTGCAGGAACCTGAAGGAACCTCCCAGATCATCATAACAGACCATGACCACCATCGCCCTGAGGACATGGGGCACAATGCTCAGTTGGAGTCCCTTGGTCCTGAAACCAGCAGGAACGGAGCTCAAAGGACAGAGAGGCGCCTCCAGGAGAATTTCCATCCAGGGAAAAGCGGCCCACTGGAGGGCACAGAAGCAGCAACCCCACCGACCCGCAGGCCATTTGAACAGGATCACCTCCTGCACTTACTTAGCACGTTGTCCGTCTTCGTGTGTGGACCGTGACTGGCCCGCTCAGGGATGGTGCGCTTCCAGAGCAGGGCTAGAAACTTTTCAGTGCTTGCTCGTGGGTCAGAGGACCAAAGCCCAAGGAAGCAGAGGCTATCCTTCTTCCTCTGGGGCTGGGGAAGTCAGCCACCGCCCTGGGGCGGGACCGGGCCCAGGAGTGTGTTCTTTCTGAAGCCACTGCCTTCGGTGGGTGTTGCTTTGCCTAAAAAAGGCCCACTCACCCCAGAGTCAGGAGCAGTGACAGGCTGTCTCCAACCCTAGCCCAGGACCACGACCCGAAACCATCCTGCCTTTGGGAGGACAGGTCTCCTGCAGGAGCCTGGGAGGGGACTGGCCCCTCTCCCACCCCGGGCTCCAGGATGCCCGGGACCTGCAAGAGCTCTTCATCTGAGGAGGAGTCTTGGACAACAAGTGTATCTCGTCAGCCCAGCAAGTGAAATAACCAAAGCCCAAGGCTCAGGTTCTAACAGAAGCAGAATTTCAAAGTACTGTTTGGGGGAAGCCTCCTCCCCTCTTATGTGGCATTGGGGGTCCCCAAGGAAAGCCTTCTTTCGTCTCCTTCCCTCAGAGAGAGGAGCTGACCCCAAGTCCCGCGGTCCCCACCGTGTCCCAGTGCTGAGGAAGAGCCACACGCAGGGGCCTGGTGTCAGGAGTGTGGTCGGCCACTGCTCCTGGGCTCCCAGCCAGTGGTCTGGCGGCTACGTGGAAGAGCTAAATTGATTTTGGGGGAAGGAGTGCTCACTGCCCACACCGCTCACCATCCCCCTCTGCACTCTGCAATCCAGGCTCGGTGCCCGGCTCACGTCCATCACCAGCACTCCACATGTTTCCGCCATGGGAGGGATCATTCAGCCTCACCCCATTGCACAGAAGAGGAAAGCGAGGCCCAGCGAGGAGAGGTTAAATGGCTCCAGTCCCAGAGCTGTTCAGCAGAGAACCTGGAAAGCCAGGCCTCCAGAGCCCCTGCTAGACCAGCCAGAGACTCCCTGAGGTGAAAGTGAGCCGTCCCCTGCCTGACCAGGCACGCAATGGCCCCTGACCTTCATGATGGCCTGTTCTTGACCGTGAAGATGAGCTGGCCGACTAGGAGGTGGAGTTCAGCTGGTGGGACAGGCTGTAGCTACAGGACAGAGTGACACATCTGAGCTAGCAGGGGCCACACTCTGGTCTCCCTCCCGGAGCCAGACCAGGAGCTGGAATCTCGGTGCCCGAGGGGCCGGCACACAACAGGGTCTGCACTGACCAGGGATCCATGGCCCCCAGGGAGAGTCCACTCTGCCCTCTCCCCGCTCCTGCCTGGCCTCACCTCTCCTCACTGTGTCGCTGCAGGACCCGGAACCAGGCCCCATAGGGACGGGGGGACAGTCCGGGCTGATGGTCAGGGTTCCCCAAGGGACCCAGGGTGTTGCCAGGGCACTGGGAAAAGACAAGGTCTGGGTTCCGGTGTCCAACACCACCCTGCGAACTTGGGAGTAGTAAGAGATACCCTCCCCCAAGTCCGGAGGGCTATAGCACAAAAGGCCTCAGCTTACTCTGATGTCACTTGGGCTGCAGAGATGTAGTGTCCCAAGGGTGCCACAGTCTTATAGAAGTGCCTCTCGGCCTTGGATATCCATCCCCGACCCCCTGTGATCCCAGTCTTGGGAAAATGTTTTCTAACCCCTCCAGGTCCTTCTCAGCAGAAGACAGACTCGGGGCTGGGGGCCTTAGGAACTGGCTACGCAGAAGGTGGAAGAGCACAGGGCCACCAGTCTGAAGACCAAGGTCAGGGCCCTACTTGTTTCAGCCTCAGGGTCCCCATGTGGAAGAGAATCCAGAATCACTGCTCCGGTCAGGTTGAGGAGGCCTTAGGAAGGAATGGGGCACCAGGACCGGAGAGGGAAACGGGGACAAGGGAGGCTTCTGCGGTTTCTCACATCGCCCATGGAACCCACGGGTCTGCTCCTGTGAGAGACACAGACACAGAGACAGAGAAGGGGACAGAGAATGAACCCAGGACAGAGGGAACCAGGAGAAGTCACAGACTCCATCAGCTGAGAAATGACATCCCGGCATTTTGTGCCATTCTGTTCCTGACAGGGCCGTCACATTGGCCATCCAACCTGGAGGGCAGGGGTTTCCACAGAGATGTGTGACCAGGACTCAGGTGTGCCAGGAGCCACTGTGGGGACGGCCCAGCGCATGGGCACAGACGAGGCCCGTGGACCTGAGCCTAACAGTAATGGGAGCCCCTGGAATCCTGTGTTGGGAGAGGTCAAGGTCAGAATCAGTTCATTACTACCTTCCCACAGGGGCTGGGACACAGGCAGGTGTGGGGTGGCTTTGCCTGGACCCCAGAGCAGATTCAAGCCCCTCTGAGCTGTGTTCCATGACAAGCGCAGCCCCTGGCTCATCCTTGCATTGTCAGCTTGGCACCAGCCTCCTGTGATAGCAGGCACGGAACATTTGGAGAGGTCCCTAACACTAACCTTAAACTGTACCCTAAACCTACCCCGTACCCTAACCCCAACACCTACCAGAACACTAACGCCTAACCCTACCCCTGAACCGAACCCAAACCCTAAAGCGTACCCTAACCCTAACCCGTACCCTAAATGGTAGCCTAACCCTAAACCCTACCCTGTACGGTAAACCGTGCCCTAACCCCTACCCTATCTCTAACCCGTACCCTAACCCGTACCCTAACCCATGCCCTAACCAGTACCCTAACTCTAACCCTAACCCTCGGTCAACGGGAGGAAAGAGGAAATCCCCGGAAGTGTGGGGTTCATGAGACATTTGACCGCCAGTCCTGACAGGAAGATGACACTGTGCCAAATGGCCCTGCTGATTTCTCAGAACACTGACATCCTGTGAAATGCTACATCACTGACCCACAGGCTGATGTTCCAAACCTTGGGTCTCCTAGATCCAGAGCAGAGAAGTGCTGTCAGGTGGGGATAAGTAGGTCCTCCGACCTATGGCCTGCACACCTGCTTCCATTTCTGGGAGAAGGGGAAACACACACTTGTTTTTAAGTAGTCATTATCTTCATTCTAAAGTAGACCCATGACCTTGACCTTTTTGGAAAAGCGAAATGACTCTTCCAAATGAAGACCTCAACTCATCTGTTCCTCATGCAACCTGAGTGCGACCAGGTTTACCCAGGCTCCAAGCCCCACCTGGAGGATCCTCCTGTACCATCTTGACAGCCCATGACCGGCACCAGCACCCCCGGGGGCACAATGCTGAATTTGGGGGAGGGCTCTGGGCCTTTTGGCCACCACACCTGTGCCTGGGGAAGCGGGAACCGGGAGGATCCTCCCAGATGATCCTCATGGAACCTTAGCAACATCCCTGAGGACATGGGGCACAATGCTGAAGCTTGAGGACGGCTCTGGGGTTTCTTGCCACCCACACCTGTGCCTGGGGGGGCAGCGGGAACCTGGAGGGCCCTCCCAGACAATCCCAACGGACTATTAGCACCATCCCTGGGGAACATGGGGCACAATGCTGAAATTGGGGGATGGCCCTGGGGCTTGTCGCTACCGCACCTGTGCCTAGGGGAGCAGGAACCTGAAGGAACCTCCCAGATCATCATAACAGACCATGACCACCATCGCCCTGAGGACATGGGGCACAATGCTCAGTTGGAGTCCCTTGGTCCTGAAACCAGCAGGAACGGAGCTCAAAGGACAGAGAGGCGCCTCCAGGAGAATTTCCATCCAGGGAAAAGCGGCCCACTGGAGGGCACAGAAGCAGCAACCCCACCGCCCCGCAGGCCATTTGAACAGGATCACCTCCTGCACTTACTTAGCACGTTGTCCGTCTTCGTGTGTGGACCGTGACTGGCCCGCTCAGGGATGGTGCGCTTCCAGGGGAGGGCTAGAAACTTTTCAGTGCTTGCTCGTGGGTCAGAGGACCAAAGCCCAAGGAAGCAGAGGCTATCCTTCTTCCTCTGGGGCTGGGGAAGTCAGCCACCGCCCTGGGGCGGGACCGGGCCCAGGAGTGTGTTCTTTCTGAAGCCACTGCCTTCGGTGGGTGTTGCTTTGCCTAAAAAAGGCCCACTCACCCCAGAGTCAGGAGCAGTGACAGGCTGTCTCCAACCCTAGCCCAGGACCACGACCCGAAACCATCCTGCCTTTGGGAGGACAGGTCTCCTGCAGGAGCCTGGGAGGGGACTGGCCCCTCTCCCACCCCGGGCTCCAGGATGCCCGGGACCTGCAAGAGCTCTTCATCTGAGGAGGAGTCTTGGACAACAAGTGTATCTCGTCAGCCCAGCAAGTGAAATAACCAAAGCCCAAGGCTCAGGTTCTAACAGAAGCAGAATTTCAAAGTACTGTTTGGGGGAAGCCTCCTCCCCTCTTATGTGGCATTGGGGGTCCCCAAGGAAAGCCTTCTTTCGTCTCCTTCCCTCAGAGAGAGGAGCTGACCCCAAGTCCCGCGGTCCCCACCGTGTCCCAGTGCTGAGGAAGAGCCACACGCAGGGGCCTGGTGTCAGGAGTGTGGTCGGCCACTGCTCCTGGGCTCCCAGCCAGTGGTCTGGCGGCTACGTGGAAGAGCTAAATTGATTTTGGGGGAAGGAGTGCTCACTGCCCACACCGCTCACCATCCCCCTCTGCACTCTGCAATCCAGGCTCGGTGCCCGGCTCACGTCCATCACCAGCACTCCACATGTTTCCGCCATGGGAGGGATCATTCAGCCTCACCCCATTGCACAGAAGAGGAAAGCGAGGCCCAGCGAGGAGAGGTTAAATGGCTCCAGTCCCAGAGCTGTTCAGCAGAGAACCTGGAAAGCCAGGCCTCCAGAGCCCCTGCTAGACCAGCCAGAGACTCCCTGAGGTGAAAGTGAGCCGTCCCCTGCCTGACCAGGCACGCAATGGCCCCTGACCTTCATGATGGCCTGTTCTTGACCGTGAAGATGAGCTGGCCGACTAGGAGGTGGAGTTCAGCTGGTGGGACAGGCTGTAGCTACAGGACAGAGTGACACATCTGAGCTAGCAGGGGCCACACTCTGGTCTCCCTCCCGGAGCCAGACCAGGAGCTGGAATCTCGGTGCCCGAGGGGCCGGCACACAACAGGGTCTGCACTGACCAGGGATCCATGGCCCCCAGGGAGAGTCCACTCTGCCCTCTCCCCGCTCCTGCCTGGCCTCACCTCTCCTCACTGTGTCGCTGCAGGACCCGGAACCAGGCCCCATAGGGACGGGGGGACAGTCCGGGCTGATGGTCAGGGTTCCCCAAGGGACCCAGGGTGTTGCCAGGGCACTGGGAAAAGACAAGTTCTGGGTTCCGGTGTCCAACACCACCCTGCGACCTTGGGAGTAGTAAGAGATACCCTCCCCCAAGTCCGGAGGGCTATAGCACAAAAGGCCTCAGCTTACTCTGATGTCACTTGGGCTGCAGAGATGTAGTGTCCCAAGGGTGCCACAGTCTTATAGAAGTGCCTCTCGGCCTTGGATATCCATCCCCGACCCCCTGTGATCCCAGTCTTGGGAAAATGTTTTCTAAACCCTCCAGGTCCTTCTCAGCAGAAGACAGATTCGGGGCTGGGGGCCTTAGGAACTGGCTACGCAGAAGGTGGAAGAGCACAGGGCCACCAGTCTGAAGACCAAGGTCAGGGCCCTACTTGTTTCAGCCTCAGGGTCCCCATGTGGAAGAGAATCCAGAATCACTGCTCCGGTCAGGTTGAGGAGGCCTTAGGAAGGAATGGGGCACCAGGACCGGAGAGGGAAACGGGGACAAGGGAGGCTTCTGCGGTTTCTCACATCGCCCATGGAACCCACGGGTCTGCTCCTGTGAGAGACACAGACACAGAGACAGAGAAGGGGACAGAGAATGAACCCAGGACAGAGGGAACCAGGAGAAGTCACAGACTCCATCAGCTTAGAAATGACATCCCGGCATTTTGTGCCATTCTGTTCCTGACAGGGCCGTCACATTGGCCATCCAACCTGGAGGGCAGGGGTTTCCACAGAGATGTGTGACCAGGACTCAGGTGTGCCAGGAGCCACTGTGGGGACGGCCCAGCGCATGGGCACAGACGAGGCCCGTGGACCTGAGCCTAACAGTAATGGGAGCCCCTGGAATCCTGTGTTGGGAGAGGTCAAGTTCAGAATCAGTTCATTACTACCTTCCCACAGGGGCTGGGACACAGGCAGGTGTGGAGTGGCTTTGCCTGGACCCCAGAGCAGATTCAAGCCCCTCTGAGCTGTGTTCCATGACAAGCGCAGCCCCTGGCTCATCCTTGCATTGTCAGCTTGGCACCAGCCTCCTGTGATAGCAGGCACGGAACATTTGGAGAGGTCCCTAACACTAACCTTAAACTGTACCCTAAACCTACCCCGTACCCTAACCCGAACACCTACCAGAACACTAACGCCTAACCCTACCCCTGAACCGAACCCAAACCCTAAAGCGTACCCTAACCCTAACCCGTACCCTAAATGGTAGCCTAACCCTAAACCCTACCCTGTACGGTAAACCGTGCCCTAACCCCTACCCTATCTCTAACCCGTACCCTAACCCGTACCCTAACCCATGCCCTAACCAGTACCCTAACTCTAAACCTAACCCTCGGTCAACGGGAGGAAAGAGGAAATCCCCGGAAGTGTGGGGTTCATGAGACATTTGACCGCCAGTCCTGACAGGAAGATGACACTGTGCCAAATGGACCTGCTGATTTCTCAGAACACTGACATCCTGTGAAATGCTACATCACTGACCCACAGGCTGATGTTCCAAACCTTGGGTCTCCTAGATCCAGAGCAGAGAAGTGCTGTCAGGTGGGGATCAGTAGGTCCTCCGACCTATGGCCTGCACACCTGCTTCCATTTCTGGGAGAAGGGGAAACACACACTTGTTTTTAAGTAGTCATTATCTTCATTCTAAAGTAGACCCATGACCTTGACCTTTTTGGAAAAGCGAAATGACTCTTCCAAATGAAGACCTCAACTCATCTGTTCCTCATGCAACCTGAGTGCGACCAGGTTTACCCAGGCTCCAAGCCCCACCTGGAGGATCCTCCTGTACCATCTTGACAGCCCATGACCGGCACCAGCACCCCCGGGGGCACAATGCTGAATTTGGGGGAGGGCTCTGGGCCTTTTGGCCACCACACCTGTGCCCGGGGAAGCGGGAACCGGGAGGATCCTCCCAGATGATCCTCATGGAACCTTAGCAACATCCCTGAGGACATGGGGCACAATGCTGAAGCTTGAGGACGGCTCTGGGGATTCTTGCCACCCACACCTGTGCCTGGGGGGGCAGCGGGAACCTGGAGGGCCCTCCCAGACAATCCCAACGGACTATTAGCACCATCCCTGGGGAACATGGGGCACAATGCTGAAATTGGGGGATGGCCCTGGGGCTTGTCGCTACCGCACCTGTGCCTAGGGGTGCAGGAACCTGAAGGAAACTCCCAGATCATCATAACAGACCATGACCACCATCGCCCTGAGGACATGGGGCACAATGCTCAGTTGGAGTCCCTTGGTCCTGAAACCAGCAGGAACGGAGGTCAAAGGACAGAGAGGCGCCTCCAGGAGAATTTCCATCCAGGGAAAAGCGGCCCACTGGAGGGCACAGAAGCAGCAACCCCACCGACCCGCAGGCCATTTGAACAGGATCACCTCCTGCACTTACTTAGCACGTTGTCCGTCTTCGTGTGTGGACCGTGACTGGCCCGCTCAGGGATGGTGCGCTTCCAGAGGAGGGCTAGAAACTTTTCAGTGCTTGCTCGTGGGTCAGAGGACCAAAGCCCAAGGAAGCAGAGGCTATCCTTCTTCCTCTGGGGCTGGGGAAGTCAGCCACCGACCTGGGGCGGGACCGGGCCCAGGAGTGTGTTCTTTCTGAAGCCACTGCCTTCGGTGGGTGTTGCTTTGCCTAAAAAAGGCCCACTCACCCCAGAGTCAGGAGCAGTGAAAGGCTGTCTCCAACCCTAGCCCAGGACCACGACCCGAAACCATCCTGCCTTTGGGAGGACAGGTCTCCTGCAGGAGCCTGGGAGGGGACTGGCCCCTCTCCCACCCCGGGCTCCAGGATGCCCGGGACCTGCAAGGGCTCTTCATCTGAGGAGGAGTCTTGGAGAACAAGTGTATCTCGTCAGCCCAGCAAGTGAAATAACCAAAGCCCAAGGCTCAGGTTCTAACAGAAGCAGAATTTCAAAGTACTGTTTGGGGGAAGCCTCCTCCCCTCTTATGTGGCATTGGGGGTCCCCAAGGAAAGCCTTCTTTCGTCTCCTTCCCTCAGAGAGAGGAGCTGACCCCAAGTCCCGCGGTCCCCACCGTGTCCCAGTGCTGAGGAAGAGCCACACGCAGGGGCCTGGTGTCAGGAGTGTGGTCGGCCACTGCTCCTGGGCTCCCAGCCAGTGGTCTGGCGGCTACGTGGAAGAGCTAAATTGATTTTGGGGGAAGGAGTGCTCACTGCCCACACCGCTCACCATCCCCCTCTGCACTCTGCAATCCAGGCTCGGTGCCCGGCTCACGTCCATCACCAGCACTCCACATGTTTCCGCCATGGGAGGGATCATTCAGCCTCACCCCATTGCACAGAAGAGGAAAGCGAGGCCCAGCGAGGAGAGGTTAAATGGCTCCAGTCCCAGAGCTGTTCAGCAGAGAACCTGGAAAGCCAGGCCTCCAGAGCCCCTGCTAGACCAGCCAGAGACTCCCTGAGGTGAAAGTGAGCCGTCCCCTGCCTGACCAGGCACGCAATGGCCCCTGACCTTCATGATGGCCTGTTCTTGACCGTGAAGATGAGCTGGCCGACTAGGAGGTGGAGTTCAGCTGGTGGGACAGGCTGTAGCTACAGGACAGAGTGACACATCTGAGCTAGCAGGGGCCACACTCTGGTCTCCCTCCCGGAGCCAGACCAGGAGCTGGAATCTCGGTGCCCGAGGGGCCGGCACACAACAGGGTCTGCACTGAGCAGGGATCCATGGCCCCCAGGGAGAGTCCACTCTGCCCTCTCCCCGCTCCTGCCTGGCCTCACCTCTCCTCACTGTGTCGCTGCAGGACCCGGAACCAGGCCCCATAGGGACGGGGGGACAGTCCGGGCTGATGGTCAGGGTTCCCCAAGGGACCCAGGGTGTTGCCAGGGCACTGGGAAAAGACAAGGTCTGGGTTCCGGTGTCCAACACCACCCTGCGAACTTGGGAGTAGTAAGAGATACCCTCCCCCAAGTCCGGAGGGCTATAGCACAAAAGGCCTCAGCTTACTCTGATGTCACTTGGGCTGCAGAGATGTAGTGTCCCAAGGGTGCCACAGTCTTATAGAAGTGCCTCTCGGCCTTGGATATCCATCCCCGACCCCCTGTGATCCCAGTCTTGGGAAAATGTTTTCTAACCCCTCGAGGTCCTTCTCAGCAGAGGACAGACTCGGGGCTTGGGGGCCTTAGGACCTGGCTACGCAGAAGGTGGAAGAGCACAGGGCCACCAGTCTGAAGACCAAGGTCAGGGCCCTTCTTGTTTCAGCCTCAGGGTCCCCATGTGGAAGAGAATCCAGAATCACTGCTCCGGTCAGGTTGAGGAGGCCTTAGGAAGGAATGGGGCACCAGGACCGGAGAGGGAAACGGGGACCAGGGAGGCTTCTGCGGTTTCTCACATCGCCCATGGAACCCACGGGTCTGCTCCTGTGAGAGACACAGACACAGAGACAGAGAAGGGGACAGAGAATGAACCCAGGACAGAGGGAACCAGGAGAAGTCACAGACTCCATCAGCTGAGAAATGACATCCCGGCATTTTGTGCCATTCTGTTCCTGACAGGGCCGTCACATTGGCCATCCAACCTGGAGGGCAGGGGTTTCCACAGAGATGTGTGACCAGGACTCAGGTGTGCCAGGAGCCACTGTGGGGACGGCCCAGCGCATGGGCACAGACGAGGCCCGTGGACCTGAGCCTAACAGTAATGGGAGCCCCTGGAATCCTGTGTTGGGAGAGGTCAAGTTCAGAATCAGTTCATTACTACCTTCCCACAGGGGCTGGGACACAGGCAGGTGTGGGGTGGCTTTGCCTGGACCCCAGAGCAGATTCAAGCCCCTCTGAGCTGTGTTCCATGACAAGCGCAGCCCCTGGCTCATCCTTGCATTGTCAGCTTGGCACCAGCCTCCTGTGATAGCAGGCACGGAACATTTGGAGAGGTCCCTAACACTAACCTTAAACTCTACCCTAAACCTACCCCGTACCCTAACCCCAACACCTACCAGAACACTAACGCCTAACCCTACCCCTGAACCGAACCCAAACCCTAAAGCGTACCCTAACCCTAACCCGTACCCTAAATGGTAGCCTAACCCTAAACCCTACCCTGTACGGTAAACCGTGCCCTAACCCCTACCCTATCTCTAACCCGTACCCTAACCCGTACCCTAACCCATGCCCTAACCAGTACCCTAACTCTAACCCTAACCCTCGGTCAACGGGAGGAAAGAGGAAATCCCCGGAAGTGTGGCGTTCATGAGACATTTGACCGCCAGTCCTGACAGGAAGATGACACTGTGCCAAATGGCCCTGCTGATTTCTCAGAACACTGACATCCTGTGAAATGCTACATCACTGACCCACATGCTGATGTTCCAAACCTTGGGTCTCCTAGATCCAGAGCAGAGAAGTGCTGTCAGGTGGGGATAAGTAGGTCCTCCGACCTATGGCCTGCACACCTGCTTCCATTTCTGGGAGAAGGGGAAACACACACTTGTTTTTAAGTAGTCATTATCTTCATTCTAAAGTAGACCCATGACCTTGACCTTTTTGGAAAAGCGAAATGACTCTTCCAAATGAAGACCTCAACTCATCTGTTCCTCATGCAACCTGAGTGCGACCAGGTTTACCCAGGCTCCAAGCCCCACCTGGAGGATCCTCCTGTACCATCTTGACAGCCCATGACCGGCACCAGCACCCCCGGGGGCACAATGCTGAATTTGGGGGAGGGCTCTGGGCCTTTTGGCCACCACACCTGTGCCTGGGGAAGCGGGAACCGGGAGGATCCTCCCAGATGATCCTCATGGAACCTTAGCAACATCCCTGAGGACATGGGGCACAATGCTGAAGCTTGAGGACGGCTCTGGGGTTTCTTGCCACCCACACCTGTGCCTGGGGGGGCAGCGGGAACCTGGAGGGCCCTCCCAGACAATACCAACGGACTATTAGCACCATCCCTGGGGAACATGGGGCACAATGCTGAAATTGGGGGATGGCCCTGGGGCTTGTCGCTACCGCACCTGTGCCTAGGGGAGCAGGAACCTGAAGGAACCTCCCAGATCATCATAACAGACCATGACCACCATCGCCCTGAGGACATGGGGCACAATGCTCAGTTGGAGTCCCTTGGTCCTGAAACCAGCAGGAACGGAGCTCAAAGGACAGAGAGGCGCCTCCAGGAGAATTTCCATCCAGGGAAAAGCGGCCCACTGGAGGGCACAGAAGCAGCAACCCCACCGCCCCGCAGGCCATTTGAACAGGATCACCTCCTGCACTTACTTAG
Organism: Eumetopias jubatus; assembly: GCF_037043125.1. Taxonomy (NCBI): domain Eukaryota; kingdom Metazoa; phylum Chordata; class Mammalia; order Carnivora; family Otariidae; genus Eumetopias; species Eumetopias jubatus. Next base: position 1,198,999 of record NW_028274856.1, read on the forward strand.
CACGTTGTCCGTCTTCGTGTGTGGACCGTGACTGGCCCGCTCAGGGATGGTGCGCTTCCAGAGGAGGGCTAGAAACTTTTCAGTGCTTGCTCGTGGGTCAGAGGACCAAAGCCCAAGGAAGCAGAGGCTATCCTTCTTCCTCTGGGGCTGGGGAAGTCAGCCACCGCCCTGGGGCGGGACCGGGCCCAGGAGTGTGTTCTTTCTGAAGCCACTGCCTTCGGTGGGTGTTGCTTTGCCTAAAAAAGGCCCACTCACCCCAGAGTCAGGAGCAGTGACAGGCTGTCTCCAACCCTAGCCCAGGACCACGACCCGAAACCATCCTGCCTTTGGGAGGACAGGTCTCCTGCAGGAGCCTGGGAGGGGACTGGCCCCTCTCCCACCCCGGGCTCCAGGATGCCCGGGACCTGCAAGAGCTCTTCATCTGAGGAGGAGTCTTGGACAACAAGTGTATCTCGTCAGCCCAGCAAGTGAAATAACCAAAGCCCAAGGCTCAGGTTCTAACAGAAGCAGAATTTCAAAGTACTGTTTGGGGGAAGCCTCCTCCCCTCTTATGTGGCATTGGGGGTCCCCAAGGAAAGCCTTCTTTCGTCTCCTTCCCTCAGAGAGAGGAGCTGACCCCAAGTCCCGCGGTCCCCACCGTGTCCCAGTGCTGAGGAAGAGCCACACGCAGGGGCCTGGTGTCAGGAGTGTGGTCGGCCACTGCTCCTGGGCTCCCAGCCAGTGGTCTGGCGGCTACGTGGAAGAGCTAAATTGATTTTGGGGGAAGGAGTGCTCACTGCCCACACCGCTCACCATCCCCCTCTGCACTCTGCAATCCAGGCTCGGTGCCCGGCTTACGTCCATCACCAGCACTCCACATGTTTCCGCCATGGGAGGGATCATTCAGCCTCACCCCATTGCACAGAAGAGGAAAGCGAGGCCCAGCGAGGAGAGGTTAAATGGCTCCAGTCCCAGAGCTGTTCAGCAGAGAACCTGGAAAGCCAGGCCTCCAGAGCCCCTGCTAGACCAGCCAGAGACTCCCTGAGGTGAAAGTGAGCCGTCCCCTGCCTGACCAGGCACGCAATGGCCCCTGACCTTCATGATGGCCTGTTCTTGACCGTGAAGATGAGCTGGCCGACTAGGAGGTGGAGTTCAGCTGGTGGGACAGGCTGTAGCTACAGGACAGAGTGACACATCTGAGCTAGCAGGGGCCACACTCTGGTCTCCCTCCCGGAGCCAGACCAGGAGCTGGAATCTCGGTGCCCGAGGGGCCGGCACACAACAGGGTCTGCACTGACCAGGGATCCATGGCCCCCAGGGAGAGTCCACTCTGCCCTCTCCCCGCTCCTGCCTGGCCTCACCTCTCCTCACTGTGTCGCTGCAGGACCCGGAACCAGGCCCCATAGGGACGGGGGGACAGTCCGGGCTGATGGTCAGGGTTCCCCAAGGGACCCAGGGTGTTGCCAGGGCACTGGGAAAAGACAAGGTCTGGGTTCCGGTGTCCAACACCACCCTGCGAACTTGGGAGTAGTAAGAGATACCCTCCCCCAAGTCCGGAGGGCTATAGCACAAAAGGCCTCAGCTTACTCTGATGTCACTTGGGCTGCAGAGATGTAGTGTCCCAAGGGTGCCACAGTCTTATAGAAGTGCCTCTCGGCCTTGGATATCCATCCCCGACCCCCTGTGATCCCAGTCTTGGGAAAATGTTTTCTAACCCCTCGAGGTCCTTCTCAGCAGAGGACAGACTCGGGGCTTGGGGGCCTTAGGACCTGGTTACGCAGAAGGTGGAAGAGCACAGGGCCACCAGTCTGAAGACCAAGGTCAGGGCCCTACTTGTTTCAGCCTCAGGGTCCCCATGTGGAAGAGAATCCAGAATCACTGCTCCGGTCAGGTTGAGGAGGCCTTAGGAAGGAATGGGGCACCAGGACCGGAGAGGGAAACGGGGACAAGGGAGGCTTCTGCGGTTTCTCACATCGCCCATGGAACCCACGGGTCTGCTCCTATGAGAGACACAGACACAGAGACAGAGAAGGGGACAGAGAATGAACCCAGGACAGAGGGAACCAGGAGAAGTCACAGACTCCATCAGCTGAGAAATGACATCCCGGCATTTTGTGCCATTCTGTTCCTGACAGGGCCGTCACATTGGCCATCCAACCTGGAGGGCAGGGGTTTCCACAGAGATGTGTGACCAGGACTCAGGTGTGCCAGGAGCCACTGTGGGGACGGCCCAGCGCATGGGCACAGACGAGGCCCGTGGACCTGAGCCTAACAGTAATGGGAGCCCCTGGAATCCTGTGTTGGGAGAGGTCAAGGTCAGAATCAGTTCATTACTACCTTCCCACAGGGGCTGGGACACAGGCAGGTGTGGGGTGGCTTTGCCTGGACCCCAGAGCAGATTCAAGCCACTCTGAGCTGTGTTCCATGACAAGCGCAGCCCCTGGCTCATCCTTGCATTGTCAGCTTGGCACCAGCCTCCTGTGATAGCAGGCACGGAACATTTGGAGAGGTCCCTAACACTAACCTTAAACTGTACCCTAAACCTACCCCGTACCCTAACCCCAACACCTACCAGAACACTAACGCCTAACCCTACCCCTGAACCGAACCCAAACCCTAAAGCGTACCCTAACCCTAACCCGTACCCTAAATGGTAGCCTAACCCTAAACCCTACCCTGTACGGTAAACCGTGCCCTAACCCCTACCCTATCTCTAACCCGTACCCTAACCCGTACCCTAACCCATGCCCTAACCAGTACCCTAACTCTAACCCTAACCCTCGGTCAACGGGAGGAAAGAGGAAATCCCCGGAAGTGTGGGGTTCATGAGACATTTGACCGCCAGTCCTGACAGGAAGATGACACTGTGCCAAATGGACCTGCTGATTTCTCAGAACACTGACATCCTGTGAAATGCTACATCACTGACCCACAGGCTGATGTTCCAAACCTTGGGTCTCCTAGATCCAGAGCAGAGAATTGCTGTCAGGTGGGGATCAGTAGGTCCTCCGACCTATGGCCTGCACACCTGCTTCCATTTCTGGGACAAGGGGAAACACACACTTGTTTATAAGTAGTCAGTATCTTCATTCTAAAGTAGACCCATGACCTTGACCTTTTTGGAAAAGCGAAATGACTCTTCCAAATGAAGACCTCAACTCATCTGTTCCTCATGCAACCTGAGTGCGACCAGGTTTAGCCAGGCTCCAAGCCCCACCTGGAGGATCCTCCTGTACCATCTTGACAGCCCATGACCGGCACCAGCACCCCCGGGGGCACAATGCTGAATTTGGGGGAGGGCTCTGGGCCTTTTGGCCACCACACCTGTGCCTGGGGAAGCGGGAACCGGGAGGATCCTCCCAGATGATCCTCATGGAACCTTAGCAACATCCCTGAGGACATGGGGCACAATGCTGAAGCTTGAGGACGGCTCTGGGGTTTCTTGCCACCCACACCTGTGCCTGGGGGGGCAGCGGGAACCTGGAGGGCCCTCCCAGACAATACCAACGGACTATTAGCAACATCCCTGGGGAACATGGGGCACAATGCTGAAATTGGGGGATGGCCCTGGGGCTTGTCGCTACCGCACCTGTGCCTAGGGGAGCAGGAACCTGAAGGAAACTCCCAGATCATCATAACAGACCATGACCACCATCGCCCTGAGGACATGGGGCACAATGCTCAGTTGGAGTCCCTTGGTCCTGAAACCAGCAGGAACGGAGCTCAAAGGACAGAGAGGCGCCTCCAGGAGAATTTCCATCCAGGGAAAAGCGGCCCACTGGAGGGCACAGAAGCAGCAACCCCACCGACCCGCAGGCCATTTGAACAGGATCACCTCCTGCACTTACTTAGCACGTTGTCCGTCTTCGTGTGTGGACCGTGACTGGCCCGCTCAGGGATGGTGCGCTTCCAGAGGAGGGCTAGAAACTTTTCAGTGCTTGCTCGTGGGTCAGAGGACCAAAGCCCAAGGAAGCAGAGGCTATCCTTCTTCCTCTGGGGCTGGGGAAGTCAGCCACCGACCTGGGGCGGGACCGGGCCCAGGAGTGTGTTCTTTCTGAAGCCACTGCCTTCGGTGGGTGTTGCTTTGCCTAAAAAAGGCCCACTCACCCCAGAGTCAGGAGCAGTGACAGGCTGTCTCCAACCCTAGCCCAGGACCACGACCCGAAACCATCCTGCCTTTGGGAGGACAGGTCTCCTGCAGGAGCCTGGGAGGGGACTGGCCCCTCTCCCACCCCGGGCTCCAGGATGCCCGGGACCTGCAAGAGCTCTTCATCTGAGGAGGAGTCTTGGACAACAAGTGTATCTCGTCAGCCCAGCAAGTGAAATAACCAAAGCCCAAGGCTCAGGTTCTAACAGAAGCAGAATTTCAAAGTACTGTTTGGGGGAAGCCTCCTCCCCTCTTATGTGGCATTGGGGGTCCCCAAGGAAAGCCTTCTTTCGTCTCCTTCCCTCAGAGAGAGGAGCTGACCCCAAGTCCCGCGGTCCCCACCGTGTCCCAGTGCTGAGGAAGAGCCACACGCAGGGGCCTGGTGTCAGGAGTGTGGTCGGCCACTGCTCCTGGGCTCCCAGCCAGTGGTCTGGCGGCTACGTGGAAGAGCTAAATTGATTTTGGGGGAAGGAGTGCTCACTGCCCACACCGCTCACCATCCCCCTCTGCACTCTGCAATCCAGGCTCGGTGCCCGGCTCACGTCCATCACCAGCACTCCACATGTTTCCGCCATGGGAGGGATCATTCAGCCTCACCCCATTGCACAGAAGAGGAAAGCGAGGCCCAGCGAGGAGAGGTTAAATGGCTCCAGTCCCAGAGCTGTTCAGCAGAGAACCTGGAAAGCCAGGCCTCCAGAGCCCCTGCTAGACCAGCCAGAGACTCCCTGAGGTGAAAGTGAGCCGTCCCCTGCCTGACCAGGCACGCAATGGCCCCTGACCTTCATGATGGCCTGTTCTTGACCGTGAAGATGAGCTGGCCGACTAGGAGGTGGAGTTCAGCTGGTGGGACAGGCTGTAGCTACAGGACAGAGTGACACATCTGAGCTAGCAGGGGCCACACTCTGGTCTCCCTCCCGGAGCCAGACCAGGAGCTGGAATCTCGGTGCCCGAGGGGCCGGCACACAACAGGGTCTGCACTGACCAGGGATCCATGGCCCCCAGGGAGAGTCCACTCTGCCCTCTCCCCGCTCCTGCCTGGCCTCACCTCTCCTCACTGTGTCGCTGCAGGACCCGGAACCAGGCCCCATAGGGACGGGGGGACAGTCCGGGCTGATGGTCAGGGTTCCCCAAGGGACCCAGGGTGTTGCCAGGGCACTGGGAAAAGACAAGGTCTGGGTTCCGGTGTCCAACACCACCCTGCGAACTTGGGAGTAGTAAGAGATACCCTCCCCCAAGTCCGGAGGGCTATAGCACAAAAGGCCTCAGCTTACTCTGATGTCACTTGGGCTGCAGAGATGTAGTGTCCCAAGGGTGCCACAGTCTTATAGAAGTGCCTCTCGGCCTTGGATATCCATCCCCGACCCCCTGTGATCCCAGTCTTGGGAAAATGTTTTCTAACCCCTCGAGGTCCTTCTCAGCAGAGGACAGACTCGGGGCTTGGGGGCCTTAGGACCTGGCTACGCAGAAGGTGGAAGAGCACAGGGCCACCAGTCTGAAGACCAAGGTCAGGGCCCTACTTGTTTCAGCCTCAGGGTCCCCATGTGGAAGAGAATCCAGAATCACTGCTCCGGTCAGGTTGAGGAGGCCTTAGGAAGGAATGGGGCACCAGGACCGGAGAGGGAAACGGGGACAAGGGAGGCTTCTGCGGTTTCTCACATCGCCCATGGAACCCACGGGTCTGCTCCTATGAGAGACACAGACACAGAGACAGAGAAGGGGACAGAGAATGAACCCAGGACAGAGGGAACCAGGAGAAGTCACAGACTCCATCAGCTGAGAAATGACATCCCGGCATTTTGTGCCATTCTGTTCCTGACAGGGCCGTCACATTGGCCATCCAACCTGGAGGGCAGGGGTTTCCACAGAGATGTGTGACCAGGACTCAGGTGTGCCAGGAGCCACTGTGGGGACGGCCCAGCGCATGGGCACAGACGAGGCCCGTGGACCTGAGCCTAACAGTAATGGGAGCCCCTGGAATCCTGTGTTGGGAGAGGTCAAGGTCAGAATCAGTTCATTACTACCTTCCCACAGGGGCTGGGACACAGGCAGGTGTGGGGTGGCTTTGCCTGGACCCCAGAGCAGATTCAAGCCCCTCTGAGCTGTGTTCCATGACAAGCGCAGCCCCTGGCTCATCCTTGCATTGTCAGCTTGGCACCAGCCTCCTGTGATAGCAGGCACGGAACATTTGGAGAGGTCCCTAACACTAACCTTAAACTGTACCCTAAACCTACCCCGTACCCTAACCCCAACACCTACCAGAACACTAACGCCTAACCCTACCCCTGAACCGAACCCAAACCCTAAAGCGTACCCTAACCCTAACCTGTACCCTAAATGGTAGCCTAACCCTAAACCCTACCCTGTACGGTAAACCGTGCCCTAACCCCTACCCTATCTCTAACCCGTACCCTAACCCGTACCCTAACCCATGCCCTAACCAGTACCCTAACTCTAACCCTAACACTCGGTCAACGGGAGGAAAGAGGAAATCCCCGGAAGTGTGGGGTTCATGAGACATTTGACCGCCAGTCCTGACAGGAAGATGACACTGTGCCAAATGGACCTGCTGATTTCTCAGAACACTGACATCCTGTGAAATGCTACATCACTGACCCACAGGCTGATGTTCCAAACCTTGGGTCTCCTAGATCCAGAGCAGAGAAGTGCTGTCAGGTGGGGATAAGTAGGTCCTCCGACCTATGGCCTGCACACCTGCTTCCATTTCTGGGAGAAGGGGAAACACACACTTGTTTTTAAGTAGTCATTATCTTCATTCTAAAGTAGACCCATGACCTTGACCTTTTTGGAAAAGCGAAATGACTCTTCCAAATGAAGACCTCAACTCATCTGTTCCTCATGCAACCTGAGTGCGACCAGGTTTACCCAGGCTCCAAGCCCCACCTGGAGGATCCTCCTGTACCATCTTGACAGCCCATGACCGGCACCAGCACCCCCGGGGGCACAATGCTGAATTTGGGGGAGGGCTCTGGGCCTTTTGGCCACCACACCTGTGCCTGGGGAAGCGGGAACCGGGAGGATCCTCCCAGATGATCCTCATGGAACCTTAGCAACATCCCTGAGGACATGGGGCACAATGCTGAAGCTTGAGGACGGCTCTGGGGTTTCTTGCCACCCACACCTGTGCCTGGGGGGGCAGCGGGGACCTGGAGGGCCCTCCCAGACAATCCCAACGGACTATTAGCACCATCCCTGGGGAACATGGGGCACAATGCTGAAATTGGGGGATGGCCCTGGGGCTTGTCGCTACCGCACCTGTGCCTAGGGGAGCAGGAACCTGAAGGAACCTCCCAGATCATCATAACAGACCATGACCACCATCGCCCTGAGGACATGGGGCACAATGCTCAGTTGGAGTCCCTTGGTCCTGAAACCAGCAGGAACGGAGCTCAAAGGACAGAGAGGCGCCTCCAGGAGAATTTCCATCCAGGGAAAAGCGGCCCACTGGAGGGCACAGAAGCAGCAACCCCACCGCCCCGCAGGCCATTTGAACAGGATCACCTCGTGCACTTACTTAGCACGTTGTCCGTCTTCGTGTGTGGACCGTGACTGGCCCGCTCAGGGATGGTGCGCTTCCAGAGGAGGGCTAGAAACTTTTCAGTGCTTGCTCGTGGGTCAGAGGACCAAAGCCCAAGGAAGCAGAGGCTATCCTTCTTCCTCTGGGGCTGGGGAAGTCAGCCACCGCCCTGGGGCGGGACCGGGCCCAGGAGTGTGTTCTTTCTGAAGCCACTGCCTTCGGTGGGTGTTGCTTTGCCTAAAAAAGGCCCACTCACCCCAGAGTCAGGAGCAGTGACAGGCTGTCTCCAACCCTAGCCCAGGACCACGACCCGAAACCATCCTGCCTTTGGGAGGACAGGTCTCCTGCAGGAGCCTGGGAGGGGACTGGCCCCTCTCCCACCCCGGGCTCCAGGATGCCCGGGACCTGCAAGAGCTCTTCATCTGAGGAGGAGTCTTGGACAACAAGTGTATCTCGTCAGCCCAGCAAGTGAAATAACCAAAGCCCAAGGCTCAGGTTCTAACAGAAGCAGAATTTCAAAGTACTGTTTGGGGGAAGCCTCCTCCCCTCTTATGTGGCATTGGGGGTCCCCAAGGAAAGCCTTCTTTCGTCTCCTTCCCTCAGAGAGAGGAGCTGACCCCAAGTCCCGCGGTCCCCACCGTGTCCCAGTGCTGAGGAAGAGCCACACGCAGGGGCCTGGTGTCAGGAGTGTGGTCGGCCACTGCTCCTGGGCTCCCAGCCAGTGGTCTGGCGGCTACGTGGAAGAGCTAAATTGATTTTGGGGGAAGGAGTGCTCACTGCCCACACCGCTCACCATCCCCCTCTGCACTCTGCAATCCAGGCTCGGTGCCCGGCTTACGTCCATCACCAGCACTCCACATGTTTCCGCCATGGGAGGGATCATTCAGCCTCACCCCATTGCACAGAAGAGGAAAGCGAGGCCCAGCGAGGAGAGGTTAAATGGCTCCAGTCCCAGAGCTGTTCAGCAGAGAACCTGGAAAGCCAGGCCTCCAGAGCCCCTGCTAGACCAGCCAGAGACTCCCTGAGGTGAAAGTGAGCCGTCCCCTGCCTGACCAGGCACGCAATGGCCCCTGACCTTCATGATGGCCTGTTCTTGACCGTGAAGATGAGCTGGCCGACTAGGAGGTGGAGTTCAGCTGGTGGGACAGGCTGTAGCTACAGGACAGAGTGACACATCTGAGCTAGCAGGGGCCACACTCTGGTCTCCCTCCCGGAGCCAGACCAGGAGCTGGAATCTCGGTGCCCGAGGGGCCGGCACACAACAGGGTCTGCACTGACCAGGGATCCATGGCCCCCAGGGAGAGTCCACTCTGCCCTCTCCCCGCTCCTGCCTGGCCTCACCTCTCCTCACTGTGTCGCTGCAGGACCCGGAACCAGGCCCCATAGGGACGGGGGGACAGTCCGGGCTGATGGTCAGGGTTCCCCAAGGGACCCAGGGTGTTGCCAGGGCACTGGGAAAAGACAAGGTCTGGGTTCCGGTGTCCAACACCACCCTGCGAACTTGGGAGTAGTAAGAGATACCCTCCCCCAAGTCCGGAGGGCTATAGCACAAAAGGCCTCAGCTTACTCTGATGTCACTTGGGCTGCAGAGATGTAGTGTCCCAAGGGTGCCACAGTCTTATAGAAGTGCCTCTCGGCCTTGGATATCCATCCCCGACCCCCTGTGATCCCAGTCTTGGGAAAATGTTTTCTAACCCCTCCAGGTCCTTCTCAGCAGAGGACAGACTCGGGGCTTGGGGGCCTTAGGACCTGGCTACGCAGAAGGTGGAAGAGCACAGGGCCACCAGTCTGAAGACCAAGGTCAGGGCCCTACTTGTTTCAGCCTCAGGGTCCCCATGTGGAAGAGAATCCAGAATCACTGCTCCGGTCAGGTTGAGGAGGCCTTAGGAAGGAATGGGGCACCAGGACCGGAGAGGGAAACGGGGACAAGGGAGGCTTCTGCGGTTTCTCACATCGCCCATGGAACCCACGGGTCTGCTCCTATGAGAGACACAGACACAGAGACAGAGAAGGGGACAGAGAATGAACCCAGGACAGAGGGAACCAGGAGAAGTCACAGACTCCATCAGCTTAGAAATGACATCCCGGCATTTTGTGCCATTCTGTTCCTGACAGGGCCGTCACATTGGCCATCCAACCTGGAGGGCAGGGGTTTCCACAGAGATGTGTGACCAGGACTCAGGTGTGCCAGGAGCCACTGTGGGGACGGCCCAGCGCATGGGCACAGACGAGGCCCGTGGACCTGAGCCTAACAGTAATGGGAGCCCCTGGAATCCTGTGTTGGGAGAGGTCAAGGTCAGAATCAGTTCATTACTACCTTCCCACAGGGGCTGGGACACAGGCAGGTGTGGGGTGGCTTTGCCTGGACCCCAGAGCAGATTCAAGCCCCTCTGAGCTGTGTTCCATGACAAGCGCAGCCCCTGGCTCATCCTTGCATTGTCAGCTTGGCACCAGCCTCCTGTGATAGCAGGCACGGAACATTTGGAGAGGTCCCTAACACTAACCTTAAACTCTACCCTAAACCTACCCCGTACCCTAACCCCAACACCTACCAGAACACTAACGCCTAACCCTACCCCTGAACCGAACCCAAACCCTAAAGCGTACCCTAACCCTAACCCGTACCCTAAATGGTAGCCTAACCCTAAACCCTACCCTGTACGGTAAACCGTGCCCTAACCCCTACCCTATCTCTAACCCGTACCCTAACCCGTACCCTAACCCATGCCCTAACCAGTACCCTAACTCTAACCCTAACCCTCGGTCAACGGGAGGAAAGAGGAAATCCCCGGAAGTGTGGGGTTCATGAGACATTTGACCGCCAGTCCTGACAGGAAGATGACACTGTGCCAAATGGACCTGCTGAGTTCTCAGAACACTGACATCCTGTGAAATGCTACATCACTGACCCACAGGCTGATGTTCCAAACCTTGGGTCTCCTAGATCCAGAGCAGAGAAGTGCTGTCAGGTGGGGATCAGTAGGTACTCCGACCTATGGCCTGCACACCTGCTTCCATTTCTGGGACAAGGGGAAACACACACTTGTTTTTAAGTAGTCATTATCTTCATTCTAAAGTAGACCCATGACCTTGACCTTTTTGGAAAAGCGAAATGACTCTTCCAAATGAAGACCTCAACTCATCTGTTCCTCATGCAACCTGAGTGCGACCAGGTTTAGCCAGGCTCCAAGCCCCACCTGGAGGATCCTCCTGTACCATCTTGACAGCCCATGACCGGCACCAGCACCCCCGGGGGCACAATGCTGAATTTGGGGGAGGGCTCTGGGCCTTTTGGCCACCACACCTGTGCCTGGGGAAGCGGGAACCGGGAGGATCCTCCCAGATGATCCTCATGGAACCTTAGCAACATCCCTGAGGACATGGGGCACAATGCTGAAGCTTGAGGACGGCTCTGGGGTTTCTTGCCACCCACACCTGTGCCTGGGGGGGCAGCGGGAACCTGGAGGGCCCTCCCAGACAATACCAACGGACTATTAGCAACATCCCTGGGGAACATGGGGCACAATGCTGAAATTGGGGGATGGCCCTGGGGCTTGTCGCTACCGCACCTGTGCCTAGGGGAGCAGGAACCTGAAGGAAACTCCCAGATCATCATAACAGACCATGACCACCATCGCCCTGAGGACATGGGGCACAATGCTCAGTTGGAGTCCCTTGGTCCTGAAACCAGCAGGAACGGAGCTCAAAGGACAGAGAGGCGCCTCCAGGAGAATTTCCATCCAGGGAAAAGCGGCCCACTGGAGGGCACAGAAGCAGCAACCCCACCGACCCGCAGGCCATTTGAACAGGATCACCTCCTGCACTTACTTAGCACGTTGTCCGTCTTCGTGTGTGGACCGTGACTGGCCCGCTCAGGGATGGTGCGCTTCCAGAGGAGGGCTAGAAACTTTTCAGTGCTTGCTCGTGGGTCAGAGGACCAAAGCCCAAGGAAGCAGAGGCTATCCTTCTTCCTCTGGGGCTGGGGAAGTCAGCCACCGACCTGGGGCGGGACCGGGCCCAGGAGTGTGTTCTTTCTGAAGCCACTGCCTTCGGTGGGTGTTGCTTTGCCTAAAAAAGGCCCACTCACCCCAGAGTCAGGAGCAGTGACAGGCTGTCTCCAACCCTAGCCCAGGACCACCACCCGAAACCATCCTGCCTTTGGGAGGACAGGTCTCCTGCAGGAGCCTGGGAGGGGACTGGCCCCTCTCCCACCCCGGGCTCCAGGATGCCCGGGACCTGCAAGAGCTCTTCATCTGAGGAGGAGTCTTGGACAACAAGTGTATCTCGTCAGCCCAGCAAGTGAAATAACCAAAGCCCAAGGCTCAGGTTCTAACAGAAGCAGAATTTCAAAGTACTGTTTGGGGGAAGCCTCCTCCCCTCTTATGTGGCATTGGGGGTCCCCAAGGAAAGCCTTCTTTCGTCTCCTTCCCTCAGAGAGAGGAGCTGACCCCAAGTCCCGCGGTCCCCACCGTGTCCCAGTGCTGAGGAAGAGCCACACGCAGGGGCCTGGTGTCAGGAGTGTGGTCGGCCACTGCTCCTGGGCTCCCAGCCAGTGGTCTGGCGGCTACGTGGAAGAGCTAAATTGATTTTGGGGGAAGGAGTGCTCACTGCCCACACCGCTCACCATCCCCCTCTGCACTCTGCAATCCAGGCTCGGTGCCCGGCTCACGTCCATCACCAGCACTCCACATGTTTCCGCCATGGGAGGGATCATTCAGCCTCACCCCATTGCACAGAAGAGGAAAGCGAGGCCCAGCGAGGAGAGGTTAAATGGCTCCAGTCCCAGAGCTGTTCAGCAGAGAACCTGGAAAGCCAGGCCTCCAGAGCCCCTGCTAGACCAGCCAGAGACTCCCTGAGGTGAAAGTGAGCCGTCCCCTGCCTGACCAGGCACGCAATGGCCCCTGACCTTCATGATGGCCTGTTCTTGACCGTGAAGATGAGCTGGCCGACTAGGAGGTGGAGTTCAGCTGGTGGGACAGGCTGTAGCTACAGGACAGAGTGACACATCTGAGCTAGCAGGGGCCACACTCTGGTCTCCCTCCCGGAGCCAGACCAGGAGCTGGAATCTCGGTGCCCGAGGGGCCGGCACACAACAGGGTCTGCACTGACCAGGGATCCATGGCCCCCAGGGAGAGTCCACTCTGCCCTCTCCCCGCTCCTGCCTGGCCTCACCTCTCCTCACTGTGTCGCTGCAGGACCCGGAACCAGGCCCCATAGGGACGGGGGGACAGTCCGGGCTGATGGTCAGGGTTCCCCAAGGGACCCAGGGTGTTGCCAGGGCACTGGGAAAAGACAAGGTCTGGGTTCCGGTGTCCAACACCACCCTGCGAACTTGGGAGTAGTAAGAGATACCCTCCCCCAAGTCCGGAGGGCTATAGCACAAAAGGCCTCAGCTTACTCTGATGTCACTTGGGCTGCAGAGATGTAGTGTCCCAAGGGTGCCACAGTCTTATAGAAGTGCCTCTCGGCCTTGGATATCCATCCCCGACCCCCTGTGATCCCAGTCTTGGGAAAATGTTTTCTAACCCCTCGAGGTCCTTCTCAGCAGAGGACAGACTCGGGGCTTGGGGGCCTTAGGACCTGGCTACGCAGAAGGTGGAAGAGCACAGGGCCACCAGTCTGAAGACCAAGGTCAGGGCCCTACTTGTTTCAGCCTCAGGGTCCCCATGTGGAAGAGAATCCAGAATCACTGCTCCGGTCAGGTTGAGGAGGCCTTAGGAAGGAATGGGGCACCAGGACCGGAGAGGGAAACGGGGACAAGGGAGGCTTCTGCGGTTTCTCACATCGCCCATGGAACCCACGGGTCTGCTCCTATGAGAGACACAGACACAGAGACAGAGAAGGGGACAGAGAATGAACCCAGGACAGAGGGAACCAGGAGAAGTCACAGACTCCATCAGCTGAGAAATGACATCCCGGCATTTTGTGCCATTCTGTTCCTGACAGGGCCGTCACATTGGCCATCCAACCTGGAGGGCAGGGGTTTCCACAGAGATGTGTGACCAGGACTCAGGTGTGCCAGGAGCCACTGTGGGGACGGCCCAGCGCATGGGCACAGACGAGGCCCGTGGACCTGAGCCTAACAGTAATGGGAGCCCCTGGAATCCTGTGTTGGGAGAGGTCAAGGTCAGAATCAGTTCATTACTACCTTCCCACAGGGGCTGGGACACAGGCAGGTGTGGGGTGGCTTTGCCTGGACCCCAGAGCAGATTCAAGCCCCTCTGAGCTGTGTTCCATGACAAGCGCAGCCCCTGGCTCATCCTTGCATTGTCAGCTTGGCACCAGCCTCCTGTGATAGCAGGCACGGAACATTTGGAGAGGTCCCTAACACTAACCTTAAACTGTACCCTAAACCTACCCCGTACCCTAACCCCAACACCTACCAGAACACTAACGCCTAACCCTACCCCTGAACCGAACCCAAACCCTAAAGCGTACCCTAACCCTAACCTGTACCCTAAATGGTAGCCTAACCCTAAACCCTACCCTGTACGGTAAACCGTGCCCTAACCCCTACCCTATCTCTAACCCGTACCCTAACCCGTACCCTAACCCATGCCCTAACCAGTACCCTAACTCTAACCCTAACCCTCGGTCAACGGGAGGAAAGAGGAAATCCCCGGAAGTGTGGGGTTCATGAGACATTTGACCGCCAGTCCTGACAGGAAGATGACACTGTGCCAAATGGACCTGCTGATTTCTCAGAACACTGACATCCTGTGAAATGCTACATCACTGACCCACAGGCTGATGTTCCAAACCTTGGGTCTCCTAGATCCAGAGCAGAGAAGTGCTGTCAGGTGGGGATAAGTAGGTCCTCCGACCTATGGCCTGCACACCTGCTTCCATTTCTGGGAGAAGGGGAAACACACACTTGTTTTTAAGTAGTCATTATCTTCATTCTAAAGTAGACCCATGACCTTGACCTTTTTGGAAAAGCGAAATGACTCTTCCAAATGAAGACCTCAACTCATCTGTTCCTCATGCAACCTGAGTGCGACCAGGTTTACCCAGGCTCCAAGCCCCACCTGGAGGATCCTCCTGTACCATCTTGACAGCCCATGACCGGCACCAGCACCCCCGGGGGCACAATGCTGAATTTGGGGGAGGGCTCTGGGCCTTTTGGCCACCACACCTGTGCCTGGGGAAGCGGGAACCGGGAGGATCCTCCCAGATGATCCTCATGGAACCTTAGCAACATCCCTGAGGACATGGGGCACAATGCTGAAGCTTGAGGACGGCTCTGGGGTTTCTTGCCACCCACACCTGTGCCTGGGGGGGCAGCGGGGACCTGGAGGGCCCTCCCAGACAATCCCAACGGACTATTAGCACCATCCCTGGGGAACATGGGGCACAATGCTGAAATTGGGGGATGGCCCTGGGGCTTGTCGCTACCGCACCTGTGCCTAGGGGAGCAGGAACCTGAAGGAACCTCCCAGATCATCATAACAGACCATGACCACCATCGCCCTGAGGACATGGGGCACAATGCTCAGTTGGAGTCCCTTGGTCCTGAAACCAGCAGGAACGGAGCTCAAAGGACAGAGAGGCGCCTCCAGGAGAATTTCCATCCAGGGAAAAGCGGCCCACTGGAGGGCACAGAAGCAGCAACCCCACCGCCCCGCAGGCCATTTGAACAGGATCACCTCCTGCACTTACTTAGCACGTTGTCCGTCTTCGTGTGTGGACCGTGACTGGCCCGCTCAGGGATGGTGCGCTTCCAGAGGAGGGCTAGAAACTTTTCAGTGCTTGCTCGTGGGTCAGAGGACCAAAGCCCAAGGAAGCAGAGGCTATCCTTCTTCCTCTGGGGCTGGGGAAGTCAGCCACCGCCCTGGGGCGGGACCGGGCCCAGGAGTGTGTTCTTTCTGAAGCCACTGCCTTCGGTGGGTGTTGCTTTGCCTAAAAAAGGCCCACTCACCCCAGAGTCAGGAGCAGTGACAGGCTGTCTCCAACCCTAGCCCAGGACCACGACCCGAAACCATCCTGCCTTTGGGAGGACAGGTCTCCTGCAGGAGCCTGGGAGGGGACTGGCCCCTCTCCCACCCCGGGCTCCAGGATGCCCGGGACCTGCAAGAGCTCTTCATCTGAGGAGGAGTCTTGGACAACAAGTGTATCTCGTCAGCCCAGCAAGTGAAATAACCAAAGCCCAAGGCTCAGGTTCTAACAGAAGCAGAATTTCAAAGTACTGTTTGGGGGAAGCCTCCTCCCCTCTTATGTGGCATTGGGGGTCCCCAAGGAAAGCCTTCTTTCGTCTCCTTCCCTCAGAGAGAGGAGCTGACCCCAAGTCCCGCGGTCCCCACCGTGTCCCAGTGCTGAGGAAGAGCCACACGCAGGGGCCTGGTGTCAGGAGTGTGGTCGGCCACTGCTCCTGGGCTCCCAGCCAGTGGTCTGGCGGCTACGTGGAAGAGCTAAATTGATTTTGGGGGAAGGAGTGCTCACTGCCCACACCGCTCACCATCCCCCTCTGCACTCTGCAATCCAGGCTCGGTGCCCGGCTTACGTCCATCACCAGCACTCCACATGTTTCCGCCATGGGAGGGATCATTCAGCCTCACCCCATTGCACAGAAGAGGAAAGCGAGGCCCAGCGAGGAGAGGTTAAATGGCTCCAGTCCCAGAGCTGTTCAGCAGAGAACCTGGAAAGCCAGGCCTCCAGAGCCTCTGCTAGACCAGCCAGAGACTCCCTGAGGTGAAAGTGAGCCGTCCCCTGCCTGACCAGGCACGCAATGGCCCCTGACCTTCATGATGGCCTGTTCTTGACCGTGAAGATGAGCTGGCCGACTAGGAGGTGGAGTTCAGCTGGTGGGACAGGCTGTAGCTACAGGACAGAGTGACACATCTGAGCTAGCAGGGGCCACACTCTGGTCTCCCTCCCGGAGCCAGACCAGGAGCTGGAATCTCGGTGCCCGAGGGGCCGGCACACAACAGGGTCTGCACTGACCAGGGATCCATGGCCCCCAGGGAGAATCCACTCTGCCCTCTCCCCGCTCCTGCCTGGCCTCACCTCTCCTCACTGTGTCGCTGCAGGACCCGGAACCAGGCCCCATAGGGACGGGGGGACAGTCCGGGCTGATGGTCAGGGTTCCCCAAGGGACCCAGGGTGTTGCCAGGGCACTGGGAAAAGACAAGGTCTGGGTTCCGGTGTCCAACACCACCCTGCGAACTTGGGAGTAGTAAGAGATACCCTCCCCCAAGTCCGGAGGGCTATAGCACAAAAGGCCTCAGCTTACTCTGATGTCACTTGGGCTGCAGAGATGTAGTGTCCCAAGGGTGCCACAGTCTTATAGAAGTGCCTCTCGGGCTTGGATATCCATCCCCGACCCCCTGTGATCCCAGTCTTGGGAAAATGTTTTCTAACCCCTCGAGGTCCTTCTCAGCAGAGGACAGACTCGGGGCTTGGGGGCCTTAGGACCTGGCTACGCAGAAGGTGGAAGAGCACAGGGCCACCAGTCTGAAGACCAAGGTCAGGGCCCTACTTGTTTCAGCCTCAGGGTCCCCATGTGGAAGAGAATCCAGAATCACTGCTCCGGTCAGGTTGAGGAGGCCTTAGGAAGGAATGGGGCACCAGGACCGGAGAGGGAAACGGGGACAAGGGAGGCTTCTGCGGTTTCTCACATCGCCCATGGAACCCACGGGTCTGCTCCTATGAGAGACACAGACACAGAGACAGAGAAGGGGACAGAGAATGAACCCAGGACAGAGGGAACCAGGAGAAGTCACAGACTCCATCAGCTTAGAAATGACATCCCGGCATTTTGTGCCATTCTGTTCCTGACAGGGCCGTCACATTGGCCATCCAACCTGGAGGGCAGGGGTTTCCACAGAGATGTGTGACCAGGACTCAGGTGTGCCAGGAGCCACTGTGGGGACGGCCCAGCGCATGGGCACAGACGAGGCCCGTGGACCTGAGCCTAACAGTAATGGGAGCCCCTGGAATCCTGTGTTGGGAGAGGTCAAGGTCAGAATCAGTTCATTACTACCTTCCCACAGGGGCTGGGACACAGGCAGGTGTGGGGTGGCTTTGCCTGGACCCCAGAGCAGATTCAAGCCCCTCTGAGCTGTGTTCCATGACAAGCGCAGCCCCTGGCTCATCCTTGCATTGTCAGCTTGGCACCAGCCTCCTGTGATAGCAGGCACGGAACATTTGGAGAGGTCCCTAACACTAACCTTAAACTGTACCCTAAACCTACCCCGTACCCTAACCCCAACACCTACCAGAACACTAACGCCTAACCCTACCCCTGAACCGAAACCAAACCCTAAAGCGTACCCTAACCCTAACCCGTACCCTAAATGGTAGCCTAACCCTAAACCCTACCCTGTACGGTAAACCGTGCCCTAACCCCTACCCTATCTCTAACCCGTACCCTAACCCGTACCCTAACCCATGCCCTAACCAGTACCCTAACTCTAACCCTAACCCTCGGTCAACGGGAGGAAAGAGGAAAGCCCCGGAAGTGTGGGGTTCATGAGACATTTGACCGCCAGTCCTGACAGGAAGATGACACTGTGCCAAATGGACCTGCTGAGTTCTCAGAACACTGACATCCTGTGAAATGCTACATCACTGACCCACAGGCTGATGTTCCAAACCTTGGGTCTCCTAGATCCAGAGCAGAGAAGTGCTGTCAGGTGGGGATCAGTAGGTCCTCCGACCTATGGCCTGCACACCTGCTTCCATTTCTGGGACAAGGGGAAACACACACTTGTTTTTAAGTAGTCATTATCTTCATTCTAAAGTAGACCCATGACCTTGACCTTTTTGGAAAAGCGAAATGACTCTTCCAAATGAAGACCTCAACTCATCTGTTCCTCATGCAACCTGAGTGCGACCAGGTTTACCCAGGCTCCAAGCCCCACCTGGAGGATCCTCCTGTACCATCTTGACAGCCCATGACCGGCACCAGCACCCCCGGGGGCACAATGCTGAATTTGGGGGAGGGCTCTGGGCCTTTTGGCCACCACACCTGTGCCTGGGGAAGCGGGAACCGGGAGGATCCTCCCAGATGATCCTCATGGAACCTTAGCAACATCCCTGAGGACATGGGGCACAATGCTGAAGCTTGAGGACGGCTCTGGGGTTTCTTGCCACCCACACCTGTGCCTGGGGGGGCAGCGGGAACCTGGAGGGCCCTCCCAGACAATCCCAACGGACTATTAGCACCATCCCTGGGGAACATGGGGCACAATGCTGAAATTGGGGGATGGCCCTGGGGCTTGTCGCTACCGCACCTGTGCCTAGGGGTGCAGGAACCTGAAGGAAACTCCCAGATCATCATAACAGACCATGACCACCATCGCCCTGAGGACATGGGGCACAATGCTCAGTTGGAGTCCCTTGGTCCTGAAACCAGCAGGAACGGAGGTCAAAGGACAGAGAGGCGCCTCCAGGAGAATTTCCATCCAGGGAAAAGCGGCCCACTGGAGGGCACAGAAGCAGCAACCCCACCGACCCGCAGGCCATTTGAACAGGATCACCTCCTGCACTTACTTAGCACGTTGTCCGTCTTCGTGTGTGGACCGTGACTGGCCCGCTCAGGGATGGTGCGCTTCCAGAGGAGGGCTAGAAACTTTTCAGTGCTTGCTCGTGGGTCAGAGGACCAAAGCCCAAGGAAGCAGAGGCTATCCTTCTTCCTCTGGGGCTGGGGAAGTCAGCCACCGACCTGGGGCGGGACCGGGCCCAGGAGTGTGTTCTTTCTGAAGCCACTGCCTTCGGTGGGTGTTGCTTTGCCTAAAAAAGGCCCACTCACCCCAGAGTCAGGAGCAGTGAAAGGCTGTCTCCAACCCTAGCCCAGGACCACGACCCGAAACCATCCTGCCTTTGGGAGGACAGGTCTCCTGCAGGAGCCTGGGAGGGGACTGGCCCCTCTCCCACCCCGGGCTCCAGGATGCCCGGGACCTGCAAGGGCTCTTCATCTGAGGAGGAGTCTTGGAGAACAAGTGTATCTCGTCAGCCCAGCAAGTGAAATAACCAAAGCCCAAGGCTCAGGTTCTAACAGAAGCAGAATTTCAAAGTACTGTTTGGGGGAAGCCTCCTCCCCTCTTATGTGGCATTGGGGGTCCCCAAGGAAAGCCTTCTTTCGTCTCCTTCCCTCAGAGAGAGGAGCTGACCCCAAGTCCCGCGGTCCCCACCGTGTCCCAGTGCTGAGGAAGAGCCACACGCAGGGGCCTGGTGTCAGGAGTGTGGTCGGCCACTGCTCCTGGGCTCCCAGCCAGTGGTCTGGCGGCTACGTGGAAGAGCTAAATTGATTTTGGGGGAAGGAGTGCTCACTGCCCACACCGCTCACCATCCCCCTCTGCACTCTGCAATCCAGGCTCGGTGCCCGGCTCACGTCCATCACCAGCACTCCACATGTTTCCGCCATGGGAGGGATCATTCAGCCTCACCCCATTGCACAGAAGAGGAAAGCGAGGCCCAGCGAGGAGAGGTTAAATGGCTCCAGTCCCAGAGCTGTTCAGCAGAGGACCTGGAAAGCCAGGCCTCCAGAGCCCCTGCTAGACCAGCCAGAGACTCCCTGAGGTGAAAGTGAGCCGTCCCCTGCCTGACCAGGCACGCAATGGCCCCTGACCTTCATGATGGCCTGTTCTTGACCGTGAAGATGAGCTGGCCGACTAGGAGGTGGAGTTCAGCTGGTGGGACAGGCTGTAGCTACAGGACAGAGTGACACATCTGAGCTAGCAGGGGCCACACTCTGGTCTCCCTCCCGGAGCCAGACCAGGAGCTGGAATCTCGGTGCCCGAGGGGCCGGCACACAACAGGGTCTGCACTGAGCAGGGATCCATGGCCCCCAGGGAGAGTCCACTCTGCCCTCTCCCCACTCCTGCCTGGCCTCACCTCTCCTCACTGTGTCGCTGCAGGACCCGGAACCAGGCCCCATAGGGACGGGGGGACAGTCCGGGCTGATGGTCAGGGTTCCCCAAGGGACCCAGGGTGTTGCCAGGGCACTGGGAAAAGACAAGTTCTGGGTTCCGGTGTCCAACACCACCCTGCGAACTTGGGAGTAGTAAGAGATACCCTCCCCCAAGTCCGGAGGGCTATAGCACAAAAGGCCTCAGCTTACTCTGATGTCACTTGGGCTGCAGAGATGTAGTGTCCCAAGGGTGCCACAGTCTTATAGAAGTGCCTCTCGGCCTTGGATATCCATCCCCGACCCCCTGTGATCCCAGTCTTGGGAAAATGTTTTCTAACCCCTCGAGGTCCTTCTCAGCAGAGGACAGACTCGGGGCTTGGGGGCCTTAGGACCTGGCTACGCAGAAGGTGGAAGAGCACAGGGCCACCAGTCTGAAGACCAAGGTCAGGGCCCTACTTGTTTCAGCCTCAGGGTCCCCATGTGGAAGAGAATCCAGAATCACTGCTCCGGTCAGGTTGAGGAGGCCTTAGGAAGGAATGGGGCACCAGGACCGGAGAGGGAAACGGGGACCAGGGAGGCTTCTGCGGTTTCTCACATCGCCCATGGAACCCACGGGTCTGCTCCTATGAGAGACACAGACACAGAGACAGAGAAGGGGACAGAGAATGAACCCAGGACAGAGGGAACCAGGAGAAGTCACAGACTCCATCAGCTGAGAAATGACATCCCGGCATTTTGTGCCATTCTGTTCCTGACAGGGCCGTCACATTGGCCATCCAACCTGGAGGGCAGGGGTTTCCACAGAGATGTGTGACCAGGACTCAGGTGTGCCAGGAGCCACTGTGGGGACGGCCCAGCGCATGGGCACAGACGAGGCCCGTGGACCTGAGCCTAACAGTAATGGGAGCCCCTGGAATCCTGTGTTGGGAGAGGTCAAGGTCAGAATCAGTTCATTACTACCTTCCCACAGGGGCTGGGACACAGGCAGGTGTGGGGTGGCTTTGCCTGGACCCCAGAGCAGATTCAAGCCCCTCTGAGCTGTGTTCCATGACAAGCGCAGCCCCTGGCTCATCCTTGCATTGTCAGCTTGGCACCAGCCTCCTGTGATAGCAGGCACGGAACATTTGGAGAGGTCCCTAACACTAACCTTAAACTGTACCCTAAACCTACCCCGTACCCTAACCCCAACACCTACCAGAACACTAACGCCTAACCCTACCCCTGAACCGAACCCAAACCCTAAAGCGTACCCTAACCCTAACCCGTACCCTAAATGGTAGCCTAACCCTAAACCCTACCCTGTACGGTAAACCGTGCCCTAACCCCTACCCTATCTCTAACCCGTACCCTAACCCGTACCCTAACCCATGCCCTAACCAGTACCCTAACTCTAACCCTAACCCTCGGTCAACGGGAGGAAAGAGGAAATCCCCGGAAGTGTGGGGTTCATGAGACATTTGACCGCCAGTCCTGACAGGAAGATGACACTGTGCCAAATGGCCCTGCTGATTTCTCAGAACACTGACATCCTGTGAAATGCTACATCACTGACCCACAGGCTGATGTTCCAAACCTTGGGTCTCCTAGATCCAGAGCAGAGAAGTGCTGTCAGGTGGGGATAAGTAGGTCCTCCGACCTATGGCCTGCACACCTGCTTCCATTTCTGGGAGAAGGGGAAACACACACTTGTTTTTAAGTAGTCATTATCTTCATTCTAAAGTAGACCCATGACCTTGACCTTTTTGGAAAAGCGAAATGACTCTTCCAAATGAAGACCTCAACTCATCTGTTCCTCATGCAACCTGAGTGCGACCAGGTTTACCCAGGCTCCAAGCCCCACCTGGAGGATCCTCCTGTACCATCTTGACAGCCCATGACCGGCACCAGCACCCCCGGGGGCACAATGCTGAATTTGGGGGAGGGCTCTGGGCCTTTTGGCCACCACACCTGTGCCTGGGGAAGCGGGAACCGGGAGGATCCTCCCAGATGATCCTCATGGAACCTTAGCAACATCCCTGAGGACATGGGGCACAATGCTGAAGCTTGAGGACGGCTCTGGGGTTTCTTGCCACCCACACCTGTGCCTGGGGGGGCAGCGGGAACCTGGAGGGCCCTCCCAGACAATCCCAACGGACTATTAGCACCATCCCTGGGGAACATGGGGCACAATGCTGAAATTGGGGGATGGCCCTGGGGCTTGTCGCTACCGCACCTGTGCCTAGGGGAGCAGGAACCTGAAGGAACCTCCCAGATCATCATAACAGACCATGACCACCATCGCCCTGAGGACATGGGGCACAATGCTCAGTTGGAGTCCCTTGGTCCTGAAACCAGCAGGAACGGAGCTCAAAGGACAGAGAGGCGCCTCCAGGAGAATTTCCATCCAGGGAAAAGCGGCCCACTGGAGGGCACAGAAGCAGCAACCCCACCGCCCCGCAGGCCATTTGAACAGGATCACCTCCTGCACTTACTTAGCACGTTGTCCGTCTTCGTGTGTGGACCGTGACTGGCCCGCTCAGGGATGGTGCGCTTCCAGGGGAGGGCTAGAAACTTTTCAGTGCTTGCTCGTGGGTCAGAGGACCAAAGCCCAAGGAAGCAGAGGCTATCCTTCTTCCTCTGGGGCTGGGGAAGTCAGCCACCGCCCTGGGGCGGGACCGGGCCCAGGAGTGTGTTCTTTCTGAAGCCACTGCCTTCGGTGGGTGTTGCTTTGCCTAAAAAAGGCCCACTCACCCCAGAGTCAGGAGCAGTGACAGGCTGTCTCCAACCCTAGCCCAGGACCACGACCCGAAACCATCCTGCCTTTGGGAGGACAGGTCTCCTGCAGGAGCCTGGGAGGGGACTGGCCCCTCTCCCACCCCGGGCTCCAGGATGCCCGGGACCTGCAAGAGCTCTTCATCTGAGGAGGAGTCTTGGACAACAAGTGTATCTCGTCAGCCCAGCAAGTGAAATAACCAAAGCCCAAGGCTCAGGTTCTAACAGAAGCAGAATTTCAAAGTACTGTTTGGGGGAAGCCTCCTCCCCTCTTATGTGGCATTGGGGGTCCCCAAGGAAAGCCTTCTTTCGTCTCCTTCCCTCAGAGAGAGGAGCTGACCCCAAGTCCCGCGGTCCCCACCGTGTCCCAGTGCTGAGGAAGAGCCACACGCAGGGGCCTGGTGTCAGGAGTGTGGTCGGCCACTGCTCCTGGGCTCCCAGCCAGTGGTCTGGCGGCTACGTGGAAGAGCTAAATTGATTTTGGGGGAAGGAGTGCTCACTGCCCACACCGCTCACCATCCCCCTCTGCACTCTGCAATCCAGGCTCGGTGCCCGGCTCACGTCCATCACCAGCACTCCACATGTTTCCGCCATGGGAGGGATCATTCAGCCTCACCCCATTGCACAGAAGAGGAAAGCGAGGCCCAGCGAGGAGAGGTTAAATGGCTCCAGTCCCAGAGCTGTTCAGCAGAGAACCTGGAAAGCCAGGCCTCCAGAGCCCCTGCTAGACCAGCCAGAGACTCCCTGAGGTGAAAGTGAGCCGTCCCCTGCCTGACCAGGCACGCAATGGCCCCTGACCTTCATGATGGCCTGTTCTTGACCGTGAAGATGAGCTGGCCGACTAGGAGGTGGAGTTCAGCTGGTGGGACAGGCTGTAGCTACAGGACAGAGTGACACATCTGAGCTAGCAGGGGCCACACTCTGGTCTCCCTCCCGGAGCCAGACCAGGAGCTGGAATCTCGGTGCCCGAGGGGCCGGCACACAACAGGGTCTGCACTGACCAGGGATCCATGGCCCCCAGGGAGAGTCCACTCTGCCCTCTCCCCGCTCCTGCCTGGCCTCACCTCTCCTCACTGTGTCGCTGCAGGACCCGGAACCAGGCCCCATAGGGACGGGGGGACAGTCCGGGCTGATGGTCAGGGTTCCCCAAGGGACCCAGGGTGTTGCCAGGGCACTGGGAAAAGACAAGTTCTGGGTTCCGGTGTCCAACACCACCCTGCGAACTTGGGAGTAGTAAGAGATACCCTCCCCCAAGTCCGGAGGGCTATAGCACAAAAGGCCTCAGCTTACTCTGATGTCACTTGGGCTGCAGAGATGTAGTGTCCCAAGGGTGCCACAGTCTTATAGAAGTGCCTCTCGGCCTTGGATATCCATCCCCGACCCCCTGTGATCCCAGTCTTGGGAAAATGTTTTCTAACCCCTCCAGGTCCTTCTCAGCAGAAGACAGACTCGGGGCTGGGGGCCTTAGGAACTGGCTACGCAGAAGGTGGAAGAGCACAGGGCCACCAGTCTGAAGACCAAGGTCAGGGCCCTACTTGTTTCAGCCTCAGGGTCCCCATGTGGAAGAGAATCCAGAATCACTGCTCCGGTCAGGTTGAGGAGGCCTTAGGAAGGAATGGGGCACCAGGACCGGAGAGGGAAACGGGGACAAGGGAGGCTTCTGCGGTTTCTCACATCGCCCATGGAACCCACGGGTCTGCTCCTGTGAGAGACACAGACACAGAGACAGAGAAGGGGACAGAGAATGAACCCAGGACAGAGGGAACCAGGAGAAGTCACAGACTCCATCAGCTTAGAAATGACATCCAGGCATTTTGTGCCATTCTGTTCCTGACAGGGCCGTCACATTGGCCATCCAACCTGGAGGGCAGGGGTTTCCACAGAGATGTGTGACCAGGACTCAGGTGTGCCAGGAGCCACTGTGGGGACGGCCCAGCGCATGGGCACAGACGAGGCCCGTGGACCTGAGCCTAACAGTAATGGGAGCCCCTGGAATCCTGTGTTGGGAGAGGTCAAGTTCAGAATCAGTTCATTACTACCTTCCCACAGGGGCTGGGACACAGGCAGGTGTGGAGTGGCTTTGCCTGGACCCCAGAGCAGATTCAAGCCCCTCTGAGCTGTGTTCCATGACAAGCGCAGCCCCTGGCTCATCCTTGCATTGTCAGCTTGGCACCAGCCTCCTGTGATAGCAGGCACGGAACATTTGGAGAGGTCCCTAACACTAACCTTAAACTGTACCCTAAACCTACCCCGTACCCTAACCCCAACACCTACCAGAACACTAACGCCTAACCCTACCCCTGAACCGAACCCAAACCCTAAAGCGTACCCTAACCCTAACCCGTACCCTAAATGGTAGCCTAACCCTAAACCCTACCCTGTACGGTAAACCGTGCCCTAACCCCTACCCTATCTCTAACCCGTACCCTAACCCGTACCCTAACCCATGCCCTAACCAGTACCCTAACTCTAAACCTAACCCTCGGTCAACGGGAGGAAAGAGGAAATCCCCGGAAGTGTGGGGTTCATGAGACATTTGACCGCCAGTCCTGACAGGAAGATGACACTGTGCCAAATGGACCTGCTGATTTCTCAGAACACTGACATCCTGTGAAATGCTACATCACTGACCCACAGGCTGATGTTCCAAACCTTGGGTCTCCTAGATCCAGAGCAGAGAAGTGCTGTCAGGTGGGGATCAGTAGGTCCTCCGACCTATGGCCTGCACACCTGCTTCCATTTCTGGGAGAAGGGGAAACACACACTTGTTTTTAAGTAGTCATTATCTTCATTCTAAAGTAGACCCATGACCTTGACCTTTTTGGAAAAGCGAAATGACTCTTCCAAATGAAGACCTCAACTCATCTGTTCCTCATGCAACCTGAGTGCGACCAGGTTTACCCAGGCTCCAAGCCCCACCTGGAGGATCCTCCTGTACCATCTTGACAGCCCATGACCGGCACCAGCACCCCCGGGGGCACAATGCTGAATTTGGGGGAGGGCTCTGGGCCTTTTGGCCACCACACCTGTGCCTGGGGAAGCGGGAACCGGGAGGATCCTCCCAGATGATCCTCATGGAACCTTAGCAACATCCCTGAGGACATGGGGCACAATGCTGAAGCTTGAGGACGGCTCTGGGGATTCTTGCCACCCACACCTGTGCCTGGGGGGGCAGCGGGAACCTGGAGGGCCCTCCCAGACAATCCCAACGGACTATTAGCACCATCCCTGGGGAACATGGGGCACAATGCTGAAATTGGGGGATGGCCCTGGGGCTTGTCGCTACCGCACCTGTGCCTAGGGGTGCAGGAACCTGAAGGAAACTCCCAGATCATCATAACAGACCATGACCACCATCGCCCTGAGGACATGGGGCACAATGCTCAGTTGGAGTCCCTTGGTCCTGAAACCAGCAGGAACGGAGGTCAAAGGACAGAGAGGCGCCTCCAGGAGAATTTCCATCCAGGGAAAAGCGGCCCACTGGAGGGCACAGAAGCAGCAACCCCACCGACCCGCAGGCCATTTGAACAGGATCACCTCCTGCACTTACTTAGCACGTTGTCCGTCTTCGTGTGTGGACCGTGACTGGCCCGCTCAGGGATGGTGCGCTTCCAGAGGAGGGCTAGAAACTTTTCAGTGCTTGCTCGTGGGTCAGAGGACCAAAGCCCAAGGAAGCAGAGGCTATCCTTCTTCCTCTGGGGCTGGGGAAGTCAGCCACCGACCTGGGGCGGGACCGGGCCCAGGAGTGTGTTCTTTCTGAAGCCACTGCCTTCGGTGGGTGTTGCTTTGCCTAAAAAAGGCCCACTCACCCCAGAGTCAGGAGCAGTGAAAGGCTGTCTCCAACCCTAGCCCAGGACCACGACCCGAAACCATCCTGCCTTTGGGAGGACAGGTCTCCTGCAGGAGCCTGGGAGGGGACTGGCCCCTCTCCCACCCCGGGCTCCAGGATGCCCGGGACCTGCAAGGGCTCTTCATCTGAGGAGGAGTCTTGGAGAACAAGTGTATCTCGTCAGCCCAGCAAGTGAAATAACCAAAGCCCAAGGCTCAGGTTCTAACAGAAGCAGAATTTCAAAGTACTGTTTGGGGGAAGCCTCCTCCCCTCTTATGTGGCATTGGGGGTCCCCAAGGAAAGCCTTCTTTCGTCTCCTTCCCTCAGAGAGAGGAGCTGACCCCAAGTCCCGCGGTCCCCACCGTGTCCCAGTGCTGAGGAAGAGCCACACGCAGGGGCCTGGTGTCAGGAGTGTGGTCGGCCACTGCTCCTGGGCTCCCAGCCAGTGGTCTGGCGGCTACGTGGAAGAGCTAAATTGATTTTGGGGGAAGGAGTGCTCACTGCCCACACCGCTCACCATCCCCCTCTGCACTCTGCAATCCAGGCTCGGTGCCCGGCTCACGTCCATCACCAGCACTCCACATGTTTCCGCCATGGGAGGGATCATTCAGCCTCACCCCATTGCACAGAAGAGGAAAGCGAGGCCCAGCGAGGAGAGGTTAAATGGCTCCAGTCCCAGAGCTGTTCAGCAGAGAACCTGGAAAGCCAGGCCTCCAGAGCCCCTGCTAGACCAGCCAGAGACTCCCTGAGGTGAAAGTGAGCCGTCCCCTGCCTGACCAGGCACGCAATGGCCCCTGACCTTCATGATGGCCTGTTCTTGACCGTGAAGATGAGCTGGCCGACTAGGAGGTGGAGTTCAGCTGGTGGGACAGGCTGTAGCTACAGGACAGAGTGACACATCTGAGCTAGCAGGGGCCACACTCTGGTCTCCCTCCCGGAGCCAGACCAGGAGCTGGAATCTCGGTGCCCGAGGGGCCGGCACACAACAGGGTCTGCACTGAGCAGGGATCCATGGCCCCCAGGGAGAGTCCACTCTGCCCTCTCCCCGCTCCTGCCTGGCCTCACCTCTCCTCACTGTGTCGCTGCAGGACCCGGAACCAGGCCCCATAGGGACGGGGGGACAGTCCGGGCTGATGGTCAGGGTTCCCCAAGGGACCCAGGGTGTTGCCAGGGCACTGGGAAAAGACAAGGTCTGGGTTCCGGTGTCCAACACCACCCTGCGAACTTGGGAGTAGTAAGAGATACCCTCCCCCAAGTCCGGAGGGCTATAGCACAAAAGGCCTCAGCTTACTCTGATGTCACTTGGGCTGCAGAGATGTAGTGTCCCAAGGGTGCCACAGTCTTATAGAAGTGCCTCTCGGCCTTGGATATCCATCCCCGACCCCCTGTGATCCCAGTCTTGGGAAAATGTTTTCTAACCCCTCGAGGTCCTTCTCAGCAGAGGACAGACTCGGGGCTTGGGGGCCTTAGGACCTGGCTACGCAGAAGGTGGAAGAGCACAGGGCCACCAGTCTGAAGACCAAGGTCAGGGCCCTTCTTGTTTCAGCCTCAGGGTCCCCATGTGGAAGAGAATCCAGAATCACTGCTCCGGTCAGGTTGAGGAGGCCTTAGGAAGGAATGGGGCACCAGGACCGGAGAGGGAAACGGGGACCAGGGAGGCTTCTGCGGTTTCTCACATCGCCCATGGAACCCACGGGTCTGCTCCTGTGAGAGACACAGACACAGAGACAGAGAAGGGGACAGAGAATGAACCCAGGACAGAGGGAACCAGGAGAAGTCACAGACTCCATCAGCTGAGAAATGACATCCCGGCATTTTGTGCCATTCTGTTCCTGACAGGGCCGTCACATTGGCCATCCAACCTGGAGGGCAGGGGTTTCCACAGAGATGTGTGACCAGGACTCAGGTGTGCCAGGAGCCACTGTGGGGACGGCCCAGCGCATGGGCACAGACGAGGCCCGTGGACCTGAGCCTAACAGTAATGGGAGCCCCTGGAATCCTGTGTTGGGAGAGGTCAAGGTCAGAATCAGTTCATTACTACCTTCCCACAGGGGCTGGGACACAGGCAGGTGTGGGGTGGCTTTGCCTGGACCCCAGAGCAGATTCAAGCCACTCTGAGCTGTGTTCCATGACAAGCGCAGCCCCTGGCTCATCCTTGCATTGTCAGCTTGGCACCAGCCTCCTGTGATAGCAGGCACGGAACATTTGGAGAGGTCCCTAACACTAACCTTAAACTGTACCCTAAACCTACCCCGTACCCTAACCCCAACACCTACCAGAACACTAACGCCTAACCCTACCCCTGAACCGAACCCAAACCCTAAAGCGTACCCTAACCCTAACCCGTACCCTAAATGGTAGCCTAACCCTAAACCCTACCCTGTACGGTAAACCGTGCCCTAACCCCTACCCTATCTCTAACCCGTACCCTAACCCGTACCCTAACCCATGCCCTAACCAGTACCCTAACTCTAACCCTAACCCTCGGTCAACGGGAGGAAAGAGGAAATCCCCGGAAGTGTGGGGTTCATGAGACATTTGACCGCCAGTCCTGACAGGAAGATGACACTGTGCCAAATGGACCTGCTGATTTCTCAGAACACTGACATCCTGTGAAATGCTACATCACTGA
This sequence comes from Eumetopias jubatus, assembly GCF_037043125.1. NCBI lineage: Eukaryota > Metazoa > Chordata > Mammalia > Carnivora > Otariidae > Eumetopias > Eumetopias jubatus. The sequence goes on from NW_028274856.1 coordinate 1,228,722, forward strand.
CCCACAGGCTGATGTTCCAAACCTTGGGTCTCCTAGATCCAGAGCAGAGAATTGCTGTCAGGTGGGGATCAGTAGGTCCTCCGACCTATGGCCTGCACACCTGCTTCCATTTCTGGGACAAGGGGAAACACACACTTGTTTATAAGTAGTCAGTATCTTCATTCTAAAGTAGACCCATGACCTTGACCTTTTTGGAAAAGCGAAATGACTCTTCCAAATGAAGACCTCAACTCATCTGTTCCTCATGCAACCTGAGTGCGACCAGGTTTAGCCAGGCTCCAAGCCCCACCTGGAGGATCCTCCTGTACCATCTTGACAGCCCATGACCGGCACCAGCACCCCCGGGGGCACAATGCTGAATTTGGGGGAAGGCTCTGGGCCTTTTGGCCACCACACCTGTGCCTGGGGAAGCGGGAACCGGGAGGATCCTCCCAGATGATCCTCATGGAACCTTAGCAACATCCCTGAGGACATGGGGCACAATGCTGAAGCTTGAGGACGGCTCTGGGGTTTCTTGCCACCCACACCTGTGCCTGGGGGGGCAGCGGGAACCTGGAGGGCCCTCCCAGACAATACCAACGGACTATTAGCAACATCCCTGGGGAACATGGGGCACAATGCTGAAATTGGGGGATGGCCCTGGGGCTTGTCGCTACCGCACCTGTGCCTAGGGGAGCAGGAACCTGAAGGAAACTCCCAGATCATCATAACAGACCATGACCACCATCGCCCTGAGGACATGGGGCACAATGCTCAGTTGGAGTCCCTTGGTCCTGAAACCAGCAGGAACGGAGCTCAAAGGACAGAGAGGCGCCTCCAGGAGAATTTCCATCCAGGGAAAAGCGGCCCACTGGAGGGCACAGAAGCAGCAACCCCACCGACCCGCAGGCCATTTGAACAGGATCACCTCCTGCACTTACTTAGCACGTTGTCCGTCTTCGTGTGTGGACCGTGACTGGCCCGCTCAGGGATGGTGCGCTTCCAGAGGAGGGCTAGAAACTTTTCAGTGCTTGCTCGTGGGTCAGAGGACCAAAGCCCAAGGAAGCAGAGGCTATCCTTCTTCCTCTGGGGCTGGGGAAGTCAGCCACCGACCTGGGGCGGGACCGGGCCCAGGAGTGTGTTCTTTCTGAAGCCACTGCCTTCGGTGGGTGTTGCTTTGCCTAAAAAAGGCCCACTCACCCCAGAGTCAGGAGCAGTGACAGGCTGTCTCCAACCCTAGCCCAGGACCACGACCCGAAACCATCCTGCCTTTGGGAGGACAGGTCTCCTGCAGGAGCCTGGGAGGGGACTGGCCCCTCTCCCACCCCGGGCTCCAGGATGCCCGGGACCTGCAAGAGCTCTTCATCTGAGGAGGAGTCTTGGACAACAAGTGTATCTCGTCAGCCCAGCAAGTGAAATAACCAAAGCCCAAGGCTCAGGTTCTAACAGAAGCAGAATTTCAAAGTACTGTTTGGGGGAAGCCTCCTCCCCTCTTATGTGGCATTGGGGGTCCCCAAGGAAAGCCTTCTTTCGTCTCCTTCCCTCAGAGAGAGGAGCTGACCCCAAGTCCCGCGGTCCCCACCGTGTCCCAGTGCTGAGGAAGAGCCACACGCAGGGGCCTGGTGTCAGGAGTGTGGTCGGCCACTGCTCCTGGGCTCCCAGCCAGTGGTCTGGCGGCTACGTGGAAGAGCTAAATTGATTTTGGGGGAAGGAGTGCTCACTGCCCACACCGCTCACCATCCCCCTCTGCACTCTGCAATCCAGGCTCGGTGCCCGGCTCACGTCCATCACCAGCACTCCACATGTTTCCGCCATGGGAGGGATCATTCAGCCTCACCCCATTGCACAGAAGAGGAAAGCGAGGCCCAGCGAGGAGAGGTTAAATGGCTCCAGTCCCAGAGCTGTTCAGCAGAGAACCTGGAAAGCCAGGCCTCCAGAGCCCCTGCTAGACCAGCCAGAGACTCCCTGAGGTGAAAGTGAGCCGTCCCCTGCCTGACCAGGCACGCAATGGCCCCTGACCTTCATGATGGCCTGTTCTTGACCGTGAAGATGAGCTGGCCGACTAGGAGGTGGAGTTCAGCTGGTGGGACAGGCTGTAGCTACAGGACAGAGTGACACATCTGAGCTAGCAGGGGCCACACTCTGGTCTCCCTCCCGGAGCCAGACCAGGAGCTGGAATCTCGGTGCCCGAGGGGCCGGCACACAACAGGGTCTGCACTGACCAGGGATCCATGGCCCCCAGGGAGAGTCCACTCTGCCCTCTCCCCGCTCCTGCCTGGCCTCACCTCTCCTCACTGTGTCGCTGCAGGACCCGGAACCAGGCCCCATAGGGACGGGGGGACAGTCCGGGCTGATGGTCAGGGTTCCCCAAGGGACCCAGGGTGTTGCCAGGGCACTGGGAAAAGACAAGGTCTGGGTTCCGGTGTCCAACACCACCCTGCGAACTTGGGAGTAGTAAGAGATACCCTCCCCCAAGTCCGGAGGGCTATAGCACAAAAGGCCTCAGCTTACTCTGATGTCACTTGGGCTGCAGAGATGTAGTGTCCCAAGGGTGCCACAGTCTTATAGAAGTGCCTCTCGGCCTTGGATATCCATCCCCGACCCCCTGTGATCCCAGTCTTGGGAAAATGTTTTCTAACCCCTCGAGGTCCTTCTCAGCAGAGGACAGACTCGGGGCTTGGGGGCCTTAGGACCTGGCTACGCAGAAGGTGGAAGAGCACAGGGCCACCAGTCTGAAGACCAAGGTCAGGGCCCTACTTGTTTCAGCCTCAGGGTCCCCATGTGGAAGAGAATCCAGAATCACTGCTCCGGTCAGGTTGAGGAGGCCTTAGGAAGGAATGGGGCACCAGGACCGGAGAGGGAAACGGGGACAAGGGAGGCTTCTGCGGTTTCTCACATCGCCCATGGAACCCACGGGTCTGCTCCTATGAGAGACACAGACACAGAGACAGAGAAGGGGACAGAGAATGAACCCAGGACAGAGGGAACCAGGAGAAGTCACAGACTCCATCAGCTGAGAAATGACATCCCGGCATTTTGTGCCATTCTGTTCCTGACAGGGCCGTCACATTGGCCATCCAACCTGGAGGGCAGGGGTTTCCACAGAGATGTGTGACCAGGACTCAGGTGTGCCAGGAGCCACTGTGGGGACGGCCCAGCGCATGGGCACAGACGAGGCCCGTGGACCTGAGCCTAACAGTAATGGGAGCCCCTGGAATCCTGTGTTGGGAGAGGTCAAGGTCAGAATCAGTTCATTACTACCTTCCCACAGGGGCTGGGACACAGGCAGGTGTGGGGTGGCTTTGCCTGGACCCCAGAGCAGATTCAAGCCCCTCTGAGCTGTGTTCCATGACAAGCGCAGCCCCTGGCTCATCCTTGCATTGTCAGCTTGGCACCAGCCTCCTGTGATAGCAGGCACGGAACATTTGGAGAGGTCCCTAACACTAACCTTAAACTGTACCCTAAACCTACCCCGTACCCTAACCCCAACACCTACCAGAACACTAACGCCTAACCCTACCCCTGAACCGAACCCAAACCCTAAAGCGTACCCTAACCCTAACCCGTACCCTAAATGGTAGCCTAACCCTAAACCCTACCCTGTACGGTAAACCGTGCCCTAACCCCTACCCTATCTCTAACCCGTACCCTAACCCGTACCCTAACCCATGCCCTAACCAGTACCCTAACTCTAACCCTAACCCTCGGTCAACGGGAGGAAAGAGGAAATCCCCGGAAGTGTGGGGTTCATGAGACATTTGACCGCCAGTCCTGACAGGAAGATGACACTGTGCCAAATGGACCTGCTGATTTCTCAGAACACTGACATCCTGTGAAATGCTACATCACTGACCCACAGGCTGATGTTCCAAACCTTGGGTCTCCTAGATCCAGAGCAGAGAAGTGCTGTCAGGTGGGGATAAGTAGGTCCTCCGACCTATGGCCTGCACACCTGCTTCCATTTCTGGGAGAAGGGGAAACACACACTTGTTTTTAAGTAGTCATTATCTTCATTCTAAAGTAGACCCATGACCTTGACCTTTTTGGAAAAGCGAAATGACTCTTCCAAATGAAGACCTCAACTCATCTGTTCCTCATGCAACCTGAGTGCGACCAGGTTTACCCAGGCTCCAAGCCCCACCTGGAGGATCCTCCTGTACCATCTTGACAGCCCATGACCGGCACCAGCACCCCCGGGGGCACAATGCTGAATTTGGGGGAGGGCTCTGGGCCTTTTGGCCACCACACCTGTGCCTGGGGAAGCGGGAACCGGGAGGATCCTCCCAGATGATCCTCATGGAACCTTAGCAACATCCCTGAGGACATGGGGCACAATGCTGAAGCTTGAGGACGGCTCTGGGGTTTCTTGCCACCCACACCTGTGCCTGGGGGGGCAGCGGGGACCTGGAGGGCCCTCCCAGACAATCCCAACGGACTATTAGCACCATCCCTGGGGAACATGGGGCACAATGCTGAAATTGGGGGATGGCCCTGGGGCTTGTCGCTACCGCACCTGTGCCTAGGGGAGCAGGAACCTGAAGGAACCTCCCAGATCATCATAACAGACCATGACCACCATCGCCCTGAGGACATGGGGCACAATGCTCAGTTGGAGTCCCTTGGTCCTGAAACCAGCAGGAACGGAGCTCAAAGGACAGAGAGGCGCCTCCAGGAGAATTTCCATCCAGAGAAAAGCGGCCCACTGGAGGGCACAGAAGCAGCAACCCCACCGCCCCGCAGGCCATTTGAACAGGATCACCTCGTGCACTTACTTAGCACGTTGTCCGTCTTCGTGTGTGGACCGTGACTGGCCCGCTCAGGGATGGTGCGCTTCCAGAGGAGGGCTAGAAACTTTTCAGTGCTTGCTCGTGGGTCAGAGGACCAAAGCCCAAGGAAGCAGAGGCTATCCTTCTTCCTCTGGGGCTGGGGAAGTCAGCCACCGCCCTGGGGCGGGACCGGGCCCAGGAGTGTGTTCTTTCTGAAGCCACTGCCTTCGGTGGGTGTTGCTTTGCCTAAAAAAGGCCCACTCACCCCAGAGTCAGGAGCAGTGACAGGCTGTCTCCAACCCTAGCCCAGGACCACGACCCGAAACCATCCTGCCTTTGGGAGGACAGGTCTCCTGCAGGAGCCTGGGAGGGGACTGGCCCCTCTCCCACCCCGGGCTCCAGGATGCCCGGGACCTGCAAGAGCTCTTCATCTGAGGAGGAGTCTTGGACAACAAGTGTATCTCGTCAGCCCAGCAAGTGAAATAACCAAAGCCCAAGGCTCAGGTTCTAACAGAAGCAGAATTTCAAAGTACTGTTTGGGGGAAGCCTCCTCCCCTCTTATGTGGCATTGGGGGTCCCCAAGGAAAGCCTTCTTTCGTCTCCTTCCCTCAGAGAGAGGAGCTGACCCCAAGTCCCGCGGTCCCCACCGTGTCCCAGTGCTGAGGAAGAGCCACACGCAGGGGCCTGGTGTCAGGAGTGTGGTCGGCCACTGCTCCTGGGCTCCCAGCCAGTGGTCTGGCGGCTACGTGGAAGAGCTAAATTGATTTTGGGGGAAGGAGTGCTCACTGCCCACACCGCTCACCATCCCCCTCTGCACTCTGCAATCCAGGCTCGGTGCCCGGCTTACGTCCATCACCAGCACTCCACATGTTTCCGCCATGGGAGGGATCATTCAGCCTCACCCCATTGCACAGAAGAGGAAAGCGAGGCCCAGCGAGGAGAGGTTAAATGGCTCCAGTCCCAGAGCTGTTCAGCAGAGAACCTGGAAAGCCAGGCCTCCAGAGCCCCTGCTAGACCAGCCAGAGACTCCCTGAGGTGAAAGTGAGCCGTCCCCTGCCTGACCAGGCACGCAATGGCCCCTGACCTTCATGATGGCCTGTTCTTGACCGTGAAGATGAGCTGGCCGACTAGGAGGTGGAGTTCAGCTGGTGGGACAGGCTGTAGCTACAGGACAGAGTGACACATCTGAGCTAGCAGGGGCCACACTCTGGTCTCCCTCCCGGAGCCAGACCAGGAGCTGGAATCTCGGTGCCCGAGGGGCCGGCACACAACAGGGTCTGCACTGACCAGGGATCCATGGCCCCCAGGGAGAGTCCACTCTGCCCTCTCCCCGCTCCTGCCTGGCCTCACCTCTCCTCACTGTGTCGCTGCAGGACCCGGAACCAGGCCCCATAGGGACGGGGGGACAGTCCGGGCTGATGGTCAGGGTTCCCCAAGGGACCCAGGGTGTTGCCAGGGCACTGGGAAAAGACAAGGTCTGGGTTCCGGTGTCCAACACCACCCTGCGAACTTGGGAGTAGTAAGAGATACCCTCCCCCAAGTCCGGAGGGCTATAGCACAAAAGGCCTCAGCTTACTCTGATGTCACTTGGGCTGCAGAGATGTAGTGTCCCAAGGGTGCCACAGTCTTATAGAAGTGCCTCTCGGCCTTGGATATCCATCCCCGACCCCCTGTGATCCCAGTCTTGGGAAAATGTTTTCTAACCCCTCGAGGTCCTTCTCAGCAGAGGACAGACTCGGGGCTTGGGGGCCTTAGGACCTGGCTACGCAGAAGGTGGAAGAGCACAGGGCCACCAGTCTGAAGACCAAGGTCAGGGCCCTACTTGTTTCAGCCTCAGGGTCCCCATGTGGAAGAGAATCCAGAATCACTGCTCCGGTCAGGTTGAGGAGGCCTTAGGAAGGAATGGGGCACCAGGACCGGAGAGGGAAACGGGGACAAGGGAGGCTTCTGCGGTTTCTCACATCGCCCATGGAACCCACGGGTCTGCTCCTATGAGAGACACAGACACAGAGACAGAGAAGGGGACAGAGAATGAACCCAGGACAGAGGGAACCAGGAGAAGTCACAGACTCCATCAGCTGAGAAATGACATCCCGGCATTTTGTGCCATTCTGTTCCTGACAGGGCCGTCACATTGGCCATCCAACCTGGAGGGCAGGGGTTTCCACAGAGATGTGTGACCAGGACTCAGGTGTGCCAGGAGCCACTGTGGGGACGGCCCAGCGCATGGGCACAGACGAGGCCCGTGGACCTGAGCCTAACAGTAATGGGAGCCCCTGGAATCCTGTGTTGGGAGAGGTCAAGGTCAGAATCAGTTCATTACTACCTTCCCACAGGGGCTGGGACACAGGCAGGTGTGGGGTGGCTTTGCCTGGACCCCAGAGCAGATTCAAGCCCCTCTGAGCTGTGTTCCATGACAAGCGCAGCCCCTGGCTCATCCTTGCATTGTCAGCTTGGCACCAGCCTCCTGTGATAGCAGGCACGGAACATTTGGAGAGGTCCCTAACACTAACCTTAAACTGTACCCTAAACCTACCCCGTACCCTAACCCCAACACCTACCAGAACACTAACGCCTAACCCTACCCCTGAACCGAACCCAAACCCTAAAGCGTACCCTAACCCTAACCCGTACCCTAAATGGTAGCCTAACCCTAAACCCTACCCTGTACGGTAAACCGTGCCCTAACCCCTACCCTATCTCTAACCCGTACCCTAACCCGTACCCTAACCCATGCCCTAACCAGTACCCTAACTCTAACCCTAACCCTCGGTCAACGGGAGGAAAGAGGAAAGCCCCGGAAGTGTGGGGTTCATGAGACATTTGACCGCCAGTCCTGACAGGAAGATGACACTGTGCCAAATGGACCTGCTGAGTTCTCAGAACACTGACATCCTGTGAAATGCTACATCACTGACCCACAGGCTGATGTTCCAAACCTTGGGTCTCCTAGATCCAGAGCAGAGAAGTGCTGTCAGGTGGGGATCAGTAGGTCCTCCGACCTATGGCCTGCACACCTGCTTCCATTTCTGGGAGAAGGGGAAACACACACTTGTTTTTAAGTAGTCATTATCTTCATTCTAAAGTAGACCCATGACCTTGACCTTTTTGGAAAAGCGAAATGACTCTTCCAAATGAAGACCTCAACTCATCTGTTCCTCATGCAACCTGAGTGCGACCAGGTTTACCCAGGCTCCAAGCCCCACCTGGAGGATCCTCCTGTACCATCTTGACAGCCCATGACCGGCACCAGCACCCCCGGGGGCACAATGCTGAATTTGGGGGAGGGCTCTGGGCCTTTTGGCCACCACACCTGTGCCTGGGGAAGCGGGAACCGGGAGGATCCTCCCAGATGATCCTCATGGAACCTTAGCAACATCCCTGAGGACATGGGGCACAATGCTGAAGCTTGAGGACGGCTCTGGGGTTTCTTGCCACCCACACCTGTGCCTGGGGGGGCAGCGGGAACCTGGAGGGCCCTCCCAGACAATACCAACGGACTATTAGCAACATCCCTGGGGAACATGGGGCACAATGCTGAAATTGGGGGATGGCCCTGGGGCTTGTCGCTACCGCACCTGTGCCTAGGGGAGCAGGAACCTGAAGGAACCTCCCAGATCATCATAACAGACCATGACCACCATCGCCCTGAGGACATGGGGCACAATGCTCAGTTGGAGTCCCTTGGTCCTGAAACCAGCAGGAACGGAGCTCAAAGGACAGAGAGGCGCCTCCAGGAGAATTTCCATCCAGGGAAAAGCGGCCCACTGGAGGGCACAGAAGCAGCAACCCCACCGACCCGCAGGCCATTTGAACAGGATCACCTCCTGCACTTACTTAGCACGTTGTCCGTCTTCGTGTGTGGACCGTGACTGGCCCGCTCAGGGATGGTGCGCTTCCAGAGGAGGGCTAGAAACTTTTCAGTGCTTGCTCGTGGGTCAGAGGACCAAAGCCCAAGGAAGCAGAGGCTATCCTTCTTCCTCTGGGGCTGGGGAAGTCAGCCACCGACCTGGGGCGGGACCGGGCCCAGGAGTGTGTTCTTTCTGAAGCCACTGCCTTCGGTGGGTGTTGCTTTGCCTAAAAAAGGCCCACTCACCCCAGAGTCAGGAGCAGTGACAGGCTGTCTCCAACCCTAGCCCAGGACCACGACCCGAAACCATCCTGCCTTTGGGAGGACAGGTCTCCTGCAGGAGCCTGGGAGGGGACTGGCCCCTCTCCCACCCCGGGCTCCAGGATGCCCGGGACCTGCAAGAGCTCTTCATCTGAGGAGGAGTCTTGGACAACAAGTGTATCTCGTCAGCCCAGCAAGTGAAATAACCAAAGCCCAAGGCTCAGGTTCTAACAGAAGCAGAATTTCAAAGTACTGTTTGGGGGAAGCCTCCTCCCCTCTTATGTGGCATTGGGGGTCCCCAAGGAAAGCCTTCTTTCGTCTCCTTCCCTCAGAGAGAGGAGCTGACCCCAAGTCCCGCGGTCCCCACCGTGTCCCAGTGCTGAGGAAGAGCCACACGCAGGGGCCTGGTGTCAGGAGTGTGGTCGGCCACTGCTCCTGGGCTCCCAGCCAGTGGTCTGGCGGCTACGTGGAAGAGCTAAATTGATTTTGGGGGAAGGAGTGCTCACTGCCCACACCGCTCACCATCCCCCTCTGCACTCTGCAATCCAGGCTCGGTGCCCGGCTCACGTCCATCACCAGCACTCCACATGTTTCCGCCATGGGAGGGATCATTCAGCCTCACCCCATTGCACAGAAGAGGAAAGCGAGGCCCAGCGAGGAGAGGTTAAATGGCTCCAGTCCCAGAGCTGTTCAGCAGAGAACCTGGAAAGCCAGGCCTCCAGAGCCCCTGCTAGACCAGCCAGAGACTCCCTGAGGTGAAAGTGAGCCGTCCCCTGCCTGACCAGGCACGCAATGGCCCCTGACCTTCATGATGGCCTGTTCTTGACCGTGAAGATGAGCTGGCCGACTAGGAGGTGGAGTTCAGCTGGTGGGACAGGCTGTAGCTACAGGACAGAGTGACACATCTGAGCTAGCAGGGGCCACACTCTGGTCTCCCTCCCGGAGCCAGACCAGGAGCTGGAATCTCGGTGCCCGAGGGGCCGGCACACAACAGGGTCTGCACTGACCAGGGATCCATGGCCCCCAGGGAGAGTCCACTCTGCCCTCTCCCCGCTCCTGCCTGGCCTCACCTCTCCTCACTGTGTCGCTGCAGGACCCGGAACCAGGCCCCATAGGGACGGGGGGACAGTCCGGGCTGATGGTCAGGGTTCCCCAAGGGACCCAGGGTGTTGCCAGGGCACTGGGAAAAGACAAGTTCTGGGTTCCGGTGTCCAACACCACCCTGCGAACTTGGGAGTAGTAAGAGATACCCTCCCCCAAGTCCGGAGGGCTATAGCACAAAAGGCCTCAGCTTACTCTGATGTCACTTGGGCTGCAGAGATGTAGTGTCCCAAGGGTGCCACAGTCTTATAGAAGTGCCTCTCGGCCTTGGATATCCATCCCCGACCCCCTGTGATCCCAGTCTTGGGAAAATGTTTTCTAACCCCTCCAGGTCCTTCTCAGCAGAAGACAGACTCGGGGCTGGGGGCCTTAGGAACTGGCTACGCAGAAGGTGGAAGAGCACAGGGCCACCAGTCTGAAGACCAAGGTCAGGGCCCTACTTGTTTCAGCCTCAGGGTCCCCATGTGGAAGAGAATCCAGAATCACTGCTCCGGTCAGGTTGAGGAGGCCTTAGGAAGGAATGGGGCACCAGGACCGGAGAGGGAAACGGGGACAAGGGAGGCTTCTGCGGTTTCTCACATCGCCCATGGAACCCACGGGTCTGCTCCTGTGAGAGACACAGACACAGAGACAGAGAAGGGGACAGAGAATGAACCCAGGACAGAGGGAACCAGGAGAAGTCACAGACTCCATCAGCTTAGAAATGACATCCCGGCATTTTGTGCCATTCTGTTCCTGACAGGGCCGTCACATTGGCCATCCAACCTGGAGGGCAGGGGTTTCCACAGAGATGTGTGACCAGGACTCAGGTGTGCCAGGAGCCACTGTGGGGACGGCCCAGCGCATGGGCACAGACGAGGCCCGTGGACCTGAGCCTAACAGTAATGGGAGCCCCTGGAATCCTGTGTTGGGAGAGGTCAAGTTCAGAATCAGTTCATTACTACCTTCCCACAGGGGCTGGGACACAGGCAGGTGTGGAGTGGCTTTGCCTGGACCCCAGAGCAGATTCAAGCCCCTCTGAGCTGTGTTCCATGACAAGCGCAGCCCCTGGCTCATCCTTGCATTGTCAGCTTGGCACCAGCCTCCTGTGATAGCAGACACGGAACATTTGGAGAGGTCCCTAACACTAACCTTAAACTGTACCCTAAACCTACCCCGTACCCTAACCCCAACACCTACCAGAACACTAACGCCTAACCCTACCCCTGAACCGAACCCAAACCCTAAAGCGTACCCTAACCCTAACCCGTACCCTAAATGGTAGCCTAACCCTAAACCCTACCCTGTACGGTAAACCGTGCCCTAACCCCTACCCTATCTCTAACCCGTACCCTAACCCGTACCCTAACCCATGCCCTAACCAGTACCCTAACTCTAAACCTAACCCTCGGTCAACGGGAGGAAAGAGGAAATCCACGGAAGTGTGGGGTTCATGAGACATTTGACCGCCAGTCCTGACAGGAAGATGACACTGTGCCAAATGGACCTGCTGATTTCTCAGAACACTGACATCCTGTGAAATGCTACATCACTGACCCACAGGCTGATGTTCCAAACCTTGGGTCTCCTAGATCCAGAGCAGAGAAGTGCTGTCAGGTGGGGATCAGTAGGTCCTCCGACCTATGGCCTGCACACCTGCTTCCATTTCTGGGAGAAGGGGAAACACACACTTGTTTTTAAGTAGTCATTATCTTCATTCTAAAGTAGACCCATGACCTTGACCTTTTTGGAAAAGCGAAATGACTCTTCCAAATGAAGACCTCAACTCATCTGTTCCTCATGCAACCTGAGTGCGACCAGGTTTACCCAGGCTCCAAGCCCCACCTGGAGGATCCTCCTGTACCATCTTGACAGCCCATGACCGGCACCAGCACCCCCGGGGGCACAATGCTGAATTTGGGGGAGGGCTCTGGGCCTTTTGGCCACCACACCTGTGCCTGGGGAAGCGGGAACCGGGAGGATCCTCCCAGATGATCCTCATGGAACCTTAGCAACATCCCTGAGGACATGGGGCACAATGCTGAAGCTTGAGGACGGCTCTGGGGATTCTTGCCACCCACACCTGTGCCTGGGGGGGCAGCGGGAACCTGGAGGGCCCTCCCAGACAATCCCAACGGACTATTAGCACCATCCCTGGGGAACATGGGGCACAATGCTGAAATTGGGGGATGGCCCTGGGGCTTGTCGCTACCGCACCTGTGCCTAGGGGTGCAGGAACCTGAAGGAAACTCCCAGATCATCATAACAGACCATGACCACCATCGCCCTGAGGACATGGGGCACAATGCTCAGTTGGAGTCCCTTGGTCCTGAAACCAGCAGGAACGGAGGTCAAAGGACAGAGAGGCGCCTCCAGGAGAATTTCCATCCAGGGAAAAGCGGCCCACTGGAGGGCACAGAAGCAGCAACCCCACCGACCCGCAGGCCATTTGAACAGGATCACCTCCTGCACTTACTTAGCACGTTGTCCGTCTTCGTGTGTGGACCGTGACTGGCCCGCTCAGGGATGGTGCGCTTCCAGAGGAGGGCTAGAAACTTTTCAGTGCTTGCTCGTGGGTCAGAGGACCAAAGCCCAAGGAAGCAGAGGCTATCCTTCTTCCTCTGGGGCTGGGGAAGTCAGCCACCGACCTGGGGCGGGACCGGGCCCAGGAGTGTGTTCTTTCTGAAGCCACTGCCTTCGGTGGGTGTTGCTTTGCCTAAAAAAGGCCCACTCACCCCAGAGTCAGGAGCAGTGAAAGGCTGTCTCCAACCCTAGCCCAGGACCACGACCCGAAACCATCCTGCCTTTGGGAGGACAGGTCTCCTGCAGGAGCCTGGGAGGGGACTGGCCCCTCTCCCACCCCGGGCTCCAGGATGCCCGGGACCTGCAAGGGCTCTTCATCTGAGGAGGAGTCTTGGAGAACAAGTGTATCTCGTCAGCCCAGCAAGTGAAATAACCAAAGCCCAAGGCTCAGGTTCTAACAGAAGCAGAATTTCAAAGTACTGTTTGGGGGAAGCCTCCTCCCCTCTTATGTGGCATTGGGGGTCCCCAAGGAAAGCCTTCTTTCGTCTCCTTCCCTCAGAGAGAGGAGCTGACCCCAAGTCCCGCGGTCCCCACCGTGTCCCAGTGCTGAGGAAGAGCCACACGCAGGGGCCTGGTGTCAGGAGTGTGGTCGGCCACTGCTCCTGGGCTCCCAGCCAGTGGTCTGGCGGCTACGTGGAAGAGCTAAATTGATTTTGGGGGAAGGAGTGCTCACTGCCCACACCGCTCACCATCCCCCTCTGCACTCTGCAATCCAGGCTCGGTGCCCGGCTCACGTCCATCACCAGCACTCCACATGTTTCCGCCATGGGAGGGATCATTCAGCCTCACCCCATTGCACAGAAGAGGAAAGCGAGGCCCAGCGAGGAGAGGTTAAATGGCTCCAGTCCCAGAGCTGTTCAGCAGAGAACCTGGAAAGCCAGGCCTCCAGAGCCCCTGCTAGACCAGCCAGAGACTCCCTGAGGTGAAAGTGAGCCGTCCCCTGCCTGACCAGGCACGCAATGGCCCCTGACCTTCATGATGGCCTGTTCTTGACCGTGAAGATGAGCTGGCCGACTAGGAGGTGGAGTTCAGCTGGTGGGACAGGCTGTAGCTACAGGACAGAGTGACACATCTGAGCTAGCAGGGGCCACACTCTGGTCTCCCTCCCGGAGCCAGACCAGGAGCTGGAATCTCGGTGCCCGAGGGGCCGGCACACAACAGGGTCTGCACTGAGCAGGGATCCATGGCCCCCAGGGAGAGTCCACTCTGCCCTCTCCCCGCTCCTGCCTGGCCTCACCTCTCCTCACTGTGTCGCTGCAGGACCCGGAACCAGGCCCCATAGGGACGGGGGGACAGTCCGGGCTGATGGTCAGGGTTCCCCAAGGGACCCAGGGTGTTGCCAGGGCACTGGGAAAAGACAAGGTCTGGGTTCCGGTGTCCAACACCACCCTGCGAACTTGGGAGTAGTAAGAGATACCCTCCCCCAAGTCCGGAGGGCTATAGCACAAAAGGCCTCAGCTTACTCTGATGTCACTTGGGCTGCAGAGATGTAGTGTCCCAAGGGTGCCACAGTCTTATAGAAGTGCCTCTCGGCCTTGGATATCCATCCCCGACCCCCTGTGATCCCAGTCTTGGGAAAATGTTTTCTAACCCCTCGAGGTCCTTCTCAGCAGAGGACAGACTCGGGGCTTGGGGGCCTTAGGACCTGGCTACGCAGAAGGTGGAAGAGCACAGGGCCACCAGTCTGAAGACCAAGGTCAGGGCCCTTCTTGTTTCAGCCTCAGGGTCCCCATGTGGAAGAGAATCCAGAATCACTGCTCCGGTCAGGTTGAGGAGGCCTTAGGAAGGAATGGGGCACCAGGACCGGAGAGGGAAACGGGGACCAGGGAGGCTTCTGCGGTTTCTCACATCGCCCATGGAACCCACGGGTCTGCTCCTGTGAGAGACACAGACACAGAGACAGAGAAGGGGACAGAGAATGAACCCAGGACAGAGGGAACCAGGAGAAGTCACAGACTCCATCAGCTGAGAAATGACATCCCGGCATTTTGTGCCATTCTGTTCCTGACAGGGCCGTCACATTGGCCATCCAACCTGGAGGGCAGGGGTTTCCACAGAGATGTGTGACCAGGACTCAGGTGTGCCAGGAGCCACTGTGGGGACGGCCCAGCGCATGGGCACAGACGAGGCCCGTGGACCTGAGCCTAACAGTAATGGGAGCCCCTGGAATCCTGTGTTGGGAGAGGTCAAGGTCAGAATCAGTTCATTACTACCTTCCCACAGGGGCTGGGACACAGGCAGGTGTGGGGTGGCTTTGCCTGGACCCCAGAGCAGATTCAAGCCACTCTGAGCTGTGTTCCATGACAAGCGCAGCCCCTGGCTCATCCTTGCATTGTCAGCTTGGCACCAGCCTCCTGTGATAGCAGGCACGGAACATTTGGAGAGGTCCCTAACACTAACCTTAAACTGTACCCTAAACCTACCCCGTACCCTAACCCCAACACCTACCAGAACACTAACGCCTAACCCTACCCCTGAACCGAACCCAAACCCTAAAGCGTACCCTAACCCTAACCCGTACCCTAAATGGTAGCCTAACCCTAAACCCTACCCTGTACGGTAAACCGTGCCCTAACCCCTACCCTATCTCTAACCCGTACCCTAACCCGTACCCTAACCCATGCCCTAACCAGTACCCTAACTCTAACCCTAACCCTCGGTCAACGGGAGGAAAGAGGAAATCCCCGGAAGTGTGGGGTTCATGAGACATTTGACCGCCAGTCCTGACAGGAAGATGACACTGTGCCAAATGGACCTGCTGATTTCTCAGAACACTGAAATCCTGTGAAATGCTACATCACTGACCCACAGGCTGATGTTCCAAACCTTGGGTCTCCTAGATCCAGAGCAGAGAATTGCTGTCAGGTGGGGATCAGTAGGTCCTCCGACCTATGGCCTGCACACCTGCTTCCATTTCTGGGACAAGGGGAAACACACACTTGTTTATAAGTAGTCAGTATCTTCATTCTAAAGTAGACCCATGACCTTGACCTTTTTGGAAAAGCGAAATGACTCTTCCAAATGAAGACCTCAACTCATCTGTTCCTCATGCAACCTGAGTGCGACCAGGTTTAGCCAGGCTCCAAGCCCCACCTGGAGGATCCTCCTGTACCATCTTGACAGCCCATGACCGGCACCAGCACCCCCGGGGGCACAATGCTGAATTTGGGGGAAGGCTCTGGGCCTTTTGGCCACCACACCTGTGCCTGGGGAAGCGGGAACCGGGAGGATCCTCCCAGATGATCCTCATGGAACCTTAGCAACATCCCTGAGGACATGGGGCACAATGCTGAAGCTTGAGGACGGCTCTGGGGTTTCTTGCCACCCACACCTGTGCCTGGGGGGGCAGCGGGAACCTGGAGGGCCCTCCCAGACAATACCAACGGACTATTAGCAACATCCCTGGGGAACATGGGGCACAATGCTGAAATTGGGGGATGGCCCTGGGGCTTGTCGCTACCGCACCTGTGCCTAGGGGAGCAGGAACCTGAAGGAAACTCCCAGATCATCATAACAGACCATGACCACCATCGCCCTGAGGACATGGGGCACAATGCTCAGTTGGAGTCCCTTGGTCCTGAAACCAGCAGGAACGGAGCTCAAAGGACAGAGAGGCGCCTCCAGGAGAATTTCCATCCAGGGAAAAGCGGCCCACTGGAGGGCACAGAAGCAGCAACCCCACCGACCCGCAGGCCATTTGAACAGGATCACCTCCTGCACTTACTTAGCACGTTGTCCGTCTTCGTGTGTGGACCGTGACTGGCCCGCTCAGGGATGGTGCGCTTCCAGAGGAGGGCTAGAAACTTTTCAGTGCTTGCTCGTGGGTCAGAGGACCAAAGCCCAAGGAAGCAGAGGCTATCCTTCTTCCTCTGGGGCTGGGGAAGTCAGCCACCGACCTGGGGCGGGACCGGGCCCAGGAGTGTGTTCTTTCTGAAGCCACTGCCTTCGGTGGGTGTTGCTTTGCCTAAAAAAGGCCCACTCACCCCAGAGTCAGGAGCAGTGACAGGCTGTCTCCAACCCTAGCCCAGGACCACGACCCGAAACCATCCTGCCTTTGGGAGGACAGGTCTCCTGCAGGAGCCTGGGAGGGGACTGGCCCCTCTCCCACCCCGGGCTCCAGGATGCCCGGGACCTGCAAGAGCTCTTCATCTGAGGAGGAGTCTTGGACAACAAGTGTATCTCGTCAGCCCAGCAAGTGAAATAACCAAAGCCCAAGGCTCAGGTTCTAACAGAAGCAGAATTTCAAAGTACTGTTTGGGGGAAGCCTCCTCCCCTCTTATGTGGCATTGGGGGTCCCCAAGGAAAGCCTTCTTTCGTCTCCTTCCCTCAGAGAGAGGAGCTGACCCCAAGTCCCGCGGTCCCCACCGTGTCCCAGTGCTGAGGAAGAGCCACACGCAGGGGCCTGGTGTCAGGAGTGTGGTCGGCCACTGCTCCTGGGCTCCCAGCCAGTGGTCTGGCGGCTACGTGGAAGAGCTAAATTGATTTTGGGGGAAGGAGTGCTCACTGCCCACACCGCTCACCATCCCCCTCTGCACTCTGCAATCCAGGCTCGGTGCCCGGCTCACGTCCATCACCAGCACTCCACATGTTTCCGCCATGGGAGGGATCATTCAGCCTCACCCCATTGCACAGAAGAGGAAAGCGAGGCCCAGCGAGGAGAGGTTAAATGGCTCCAGTCCCAGAGCTGTTCAGCAGAGAACCTGGAAAGCCAGGCCTCCAGAGCCCCTGCTAGACCAGCCAGAGACTCCCTGAGGTGAAAGTGAGCCGTCCCCTGCCTGACCAGGCACGCAATGGCCCCTGACCTTCATGATGGCCTGTTCTTGACCGTGAAGATGAGCTGGCCGACTAGGAGGTGGAGTTCAGCTGGTGGGACAGGCTGTAGCTACAGGACAGAGTGACACATCTGAGCTAGCAGGGGCCACACTCTGGTCTCCCTCCCGGAGCCAGACCAGGAGCTGGAATCTCGGTGCCCGAGGGGCCGGCACACAACAGGGTCTGCACTGAGCAGGGATCCATGGCCCCCAGGGAGAGTCCACTCTGCCCTCTCCCCGCTCCTGCCTGGCCTCACCTCTCCTCACTGTGTCGCTGCAGGACCCGGAACCAGGCCCCATAGGGACGGGGGGACAGTCCGGGCTGATGGTCAGGGTTCCCCAAGGGACCCAGGGTGTTGCCAGGGCACTGGGAAAAGACAAGGTCTGGGTTCCGGTGTCCAACACCACCCTGCGAACTTGGGAGTAGTAAGAGATACCCTCCCCCAAGTCCGGAGGGCTATAGCACAAAAGGCCTCAGCTTACTCTGATGTCACTTGGGCTGCAGAGATGTAGTGTCCCAAGGGTGCCACAGTCTTATAGAAGTGCCTCTCGGCCTTGGATATCCATCCCCGACCCCCTGTGATCCCAGTCTTGGGAAAATGTTTTCTAACCCCTCGAGGTCCTTCTCAGCAGAGGACAGACTCGGGGCTTGGGGGCCTTAGGACCTGGCTACGCAGAAGGTGGAAGAGCACAGGGCCACCAGTCTGAAGACCAAGGTCAGGGCCCTACTTGTTTCAGCCTCAGGGTCCCCATGTGGAAGAGAATCCAGAATCACTGCTCCGGTCAGGTTGAGGAGGCCTTAGGAAGGAATGGGGCACCAGGACCGGAGAGGGAAACGGGGACAAGGGAGGCTTCTGCGGTTTCTCACATCGCCCATGGAACCCACGGGTCTGCTCCTATGAGAGACACAGACACAGAGACAGAGAAGGGGACAGAGAATGAACCCAGGACAGAGGGAACCAGGAGAAGTCACAGACTCCATCAGCTGAGAAATGACATCCCGGCATTTTGTGCCATTCTGTTCCTGACAGGGCCGTCACATTGGCCATCCAACCTGGAGGGCAGGGGTTTCCACAGAGATGTGTGACCAGGACTCAGGTGTGCCAGGAGCCACTGTGGGGACGGCCCAGCGCATGGGCACAGACGAGGCCCGTGGACCTGAGCCTAACAGTAATGGGAGCCCCTGGAATCCTGTGTTGGGAGAGGTCAAGGTCAGAATCAGTTCATTACTACCTTCCCACAGGGGCTGGGACACAGGCAGGTGTGGGGTGGCTTTGCCTGGACCCCAGAGCAGATTCAAGCCCCTCTGAGCTGTGTTCCATGACAAGCGCAGCCCCTGGCTCATCCTTGCATTGTCAGCTTGGCACCAGCCTCCTGTGATAGCAGGCACGGAACATTTGGAGAGGTCCCTAACACTAACCTTAAACTGTACCCTAAACCTACCCCGTACCCTAACCCCAACACCTACCAGAACACTAACGCCTAACCCTACCCCTGAACCGAACCCAAACCCTAAAGCGTACCCTAACCCTAACCCGTACCCTAAATGGTAGCCTAACCCTAAACCCTACCCTGTACGGTAAACCGTGCCCTAACCCCTACCCTATCTCTAACCCGTACCCTAACCCGTACCCTAACCCATGCCCTAACCAGTACCCTAACTCTAACCCTAACCCTCGGTCAACGGGAGGAAAGAGGAAATCCCCGGAAGTGTGGGGTTCATGAGACATTTGACCGCCAGTCCTGACAGGAAGATGACACTGTGCCAAATGGACCTGCTGAGTTCTCAGAACACTGACATCCTGTGAAATGCTACATCACTGACCCACAGGCTGATGTTCCAAACCTTGGGTCTCCTAGATCCAGAGCAGAGAAGTGCTGTCAGGTGGGGATCAGTAGGTCCTCCGACCTATGGCCTGCACACCTGCTTCCATTTCTGGGAGAAGGGGAAACACACACTTGTTTTTAAGTAGTCATTATCTTCATTCTAAAGTAGACCCATGACCTTGACCTTTTTGGAAAAGCGAAATGACTCTTCCAAATGAAGACCTCAACTCATCTGTTCCTCATGCAACCTGAGTGCGACCAGGTTTACCCAGGCTCCAAGCCCCACCTGGAGGATCCTCCTGTACCATCTTGACAGCCCATGACCGGCACCAGCACCCCCGGGGGCACAATGCTGAATTTGGGGGAGGGCTCTGGGCCTTTTGGCCACCACACCTGTGCCTGGGGAAGCGGGAACCGGGAGGATCCTCCCAGATGATCCTCATGGAACCTTAGCAACATCCCTGAGGACATGGGGCACAATGCTGAAGCTTGAGGACGGCTCTGGGGTTTCTTGCCACCCACACCTGTGCCTGGGGGGGCAGCGGGGACCTGGAGGGCCCTCCCAGACAATCCCAACGGACTATTAGCACCATCCCTGGGGAACATGGGGCACAATGCTGAAATTGGGGGATGGCCCTGGGGCTTGTCGCTACCGCACCTGTGCCTAGGGGAGCAGGAACCTGAAGGAACCTCCCAGATCATCATAACAGACCATGACCACCATCGCCCTGAGGACATGGGGCACAATGCTCAGTTGGAGTCCCTTGGTCCTGAAACCAGCAGGAACGGAGCTCAAAGGACAGAGAGGCGCCTCCAGGAGAATTTCCATCCAGGGAAAAGCGGCCCACTGGAGGGCACAGAAGCAGCAACCCCACCGCCCCGCAGGCCATTTGAACAGGATCACCTCCTGCACTTACTTAGCACGTTGTCCGTCTTCGTGTGTGGACCGTGACTGGCCCGCTCAGGGATGGTGCGCTTCCAGAGGAGGGCTAGAAACTTTTCAGTGCTTGCTCGTGGGTCAGAGGACCAAAGCCCAAGGAAGCAGAGGCTATCCTTCTTCCTCTGGGGCTGGGGAAGTCAGCCACCGCCCTGGGGCGGGACCGGGCCCAGGAGTGTGTTCTTTCTGAAGCCACTGCCTTCGGTGGGTGTTGCTTTGCCTAAAAAAGGCCCACTCACCCCAGAGTCAGGAGCAGTGACAGGCTGTCTCCAACCCTAGCCCAGGACCACGACCCGAAACCATCCTGCCTTTGGGAGGACAGGTCTCCTGCAGGAGCCTGGGAGGGGACTGGCCCCTCTCCCACCCCGGGCTCCAGGATGCCCGGGACCTGCAAGAGCTCTTCATCTGAGGAGGAGTCTTGGACAACAAGTGTATCTCGTCAGCCCAGCAAGTGAAATAACCAAAGCCCAAGGCTCAGGTTCTAACAGAAGCAGAATTTCAAAGTACTGTTTGGGGGAAGCCTCCTCCCCTCTTATGTGGCATTGGGGGTCCCCAAGGAAAGCCTTCTTTCGTCTCCTTCCCTCAGAGAGAGGAGCTGACCCCAAGTCCCGCGGTCCCCACCGTGTCCCAGTGCTGAGGAAGAGCCACACGCAGGGGCCTGGTGTCAGGAGTGTGGTCGGCCACTGCTCCTGGGCTCCCAGCCAGTGGTCTGGCGGCTACGTGGAAGAGCTAAATTGATTTTGGGGGAAGGAGTGCTCACTGCCCACACCGCTCACCATCCCCCTCTGCACTCTGCAATCCAGGCTCGGTGCCCGGCTCACGTCCATCACCAGCACTCCACATGTTTCCGCCATGGGAGGGATCATTCAGCCTCACCCCATTGCACAGAAGAGGAAAGCGAGGCCCAGCGAGGAGAGGTTAAATGGCTCCAGTCCCAGAGCTGTTCAGCAGAGAACCTGGAAAGCCAGGCCTCCAGAGCCCCTGCTAGACCAGCCAGAGACTCCCTGAGGTGAAAGTGAGCCGTCCCCTGCCTGACCAGGCACGCAATGGCCCCTGACCTTCATGATGGCCTGTTCTTGACCGTGAAGATGAGCTGGCCGACTAGGAGGTGGAGTTCAGCTGGTGGGACAGGCTGTAGCTACAGGACAGAGTGACACATCTGAGCTAGCAGGGGCCACACTCTGGTCTCCCTCCCGGAGCCAGACCAGGAGCTGGAATCTCGGTGCCCGAGGGGCCGGCACACAACAGGGTCTGCACTGACCAGGGATCCATGGCCCCCAGGGAGAATCCACTCTGCCCTCTCCCCGCTCCTGCCTGGCCTCACCTCTCCTCACTGTGTCGCTGCAGGACCCGGAACCAGGCCCCATAGGGACGGGGGGACAGTCCGGGCTGATGGTCAGGGTTCCCCAAGGGACCCAGGGTGTTGCCAGGGCACTGGGAAAAGACAAGGTCTGGGTTCCGGTGTCCAACACCACCCTGCGAACTTGGGAGTAGTAAGAGATACCCTCCCCCAAGTCCGGAGGGCTATAGCACAAAAGGCCTCAGCTTACTCTGATGTCACTTGGGCTGCAGAGATGTAGTGTCCCAAGGGTGCCACAGTCTTATAGAAGTGCCTCTCGGGCTTGGATATCCATCCCCGACCCCCTGTGATCCCAGTCTTGGGAAAATGTTTTCTAACCCCTCGAGGTCCTTCTCAGCAGAGGACAGACTCGGGGCTTGGGGGCCTTAGGACCTGGCTACGCAGAAGGTGGAAGAGCACAGGGCCACCAGTCTGAAGACCAAGGTCAGGGCCCTACTTGTTTCAGCCTCAGGGTCCCCATGTGGAAGAGAATCCAGAATCACTGCTCCGGTCAGGTTGAGGAGGCCTTAGGAAGGAATGGGGCACCAGGACCGGAGAGGGAAACGGGGACAAGGGAGGCTTCTGCGGTTTCTCACATCGCCCATGGAACCCACGGGTCTGCTCCTATGAGAGACACAGACACAGAGACAGAGAAGGGGACAGAGAATGAACCCAGGACAGAGGGAACCAGGAGAAGTCACAGACTCCATCAGCTTAGAAATGACATCCCGGCATTTTGTGCCATTCTGTTCCTGACAGGGCCGTCACATTGGCCATCCAACCTGGAGGGCAGGGGTTTCCACAGAGATGTGTGACCAGGACTCAGGTGTGCCAGGAGCCACTGTGGGGACGGCCCAGCGCATGGGCACAGACGAGGCCCGTGGACCTGAGCCTAACAGTAATGGGAGCCCCTGGAATCCTGTGTTGGGAGAGGTCAAGGTCAGAATCAGTTCATTACTACCTTCCCACAGGGGCTGGGACACAGGCAGGTGTGGGGTGGCTTTGCCTGGACCCCAGAGCAGATTCAAGCCCCTCTGAGCTGTGTTCCATGACAAGCGCAGCCCCTGGCTCATCCTTGCATTGTCAGCTTGGCACCAGCCTCCTGTGATAGCAGGCACGGAACATTTGGAGAGGTCCCTAACACTAACCTTAAACTGTACCCTAAACCTACCCCGTACCCTAACCCCAACACCTACCAGAACACTAACGCCTAACCCTACCCCTGAACCGAACCCAAACCCTAAAGCGTACCCTAACCCTAACCCGTACCCTAAATGGTAGCCTAACCCTAAACCCTACCCTGTACGGTAAACCGTGCCCTAACCCCTACCCTATCTCTAACCCGTACCCTAACCCGTACCCTAACCCATGCCCTAACCAGTACCCTAACTCTAACCCTAACACTCGGTCAACGGGAGGAAAGAGGAAAGCCCCGGAAGTGTGGGGTTCATGAGACATTTGACCGCCAGTCCTGACAGGAAGATGACACTGTGCCAAATGGACCTGCTGAGTTCTCAGAACACTGACATCCTGTGAAATGCTACATCACTGACCCACAGGCTGATGTTCCAAACCTTGGGTCTCCTAGATCCAGAGCAGAGAAGTGCTGTCAGGTGGGGATCAGTAGGTCCTCCGACCTATGGCCTGCACACCTGCTTCCATTTCTGGGAGAAGGGGAAACACACACTTGTTTTTAAGTAGTCATTATCTTCATTCTAAAGTAGACCCATGACCTTGACCTTTTTGGAAAAGCGAAATGACTCTTCCAAATGAAGACCTCAACTCATCTGTTCCTCATGCAACCTGAGTGCGACCAGGTTTACCCAGGCTCCAAGCCCCACCTGGAGGATCCTCCTGTACCATCTTGACAGCCCATGACCGGCACCAGCACCCCCGGGGGCACAATGCTGAATTTGGGGGAGGGCTCTGGGCCTTTTGGCCACCACACCTGTGCCTGGGGAAGCGGGAACCGGGAGGATCCTCCCAGATGATCCTCATGGAACCTTAGCAACATCCCTGAGGACATGGGGCACAATGCTGAAGCTTGAGGACGGCTCTGGGGTTTCTTGCCACCCACACCTGTGCC
Source organism: Eumetopias jubatus (assembly GCF_037043125.1). Taxonomy (NCBI): domain Eukaryota; kingdom Metazoa; phylum Chordata; class Mammalia; order Carnivora; family Otariidae; genus Eumetopias; species Eumetopias jubatus. The sequence goes on from NW_028274856.1 coordinate 1,252,241, forward strand.
TGGGGGGGCAGCGGGGACCTGGAGGGCCCTCCCAGACAATCCCAACGGACTATTAGCACCATCCCTGGGGAACATGGGGCACAATGCTGAAATTGGGGGATGGCCCTGGGGCTTGTCGCTACCGCACCTGTGCCTAGGGGAGCAGGAACCTGAAGGAACCTCCCAGATCATCATAACAGACCATGACCACCATCGCCCTGAGGACATGGGGCACAATGCTCAGTTGGAGTCCCTTGGTCCTGAAACCAGCAGGAACGGAGCTCAAAGGACAGAGAGGCGCCTCCAGGAGAATTTCCATCCAGGGAAAAGCGGCCCACTGGAGGGCACAGAAGCAGCAACCCCACCGCCCCGCAGGCCATTTGAACAGGATCACCTCCTGCACTTACTTAGCACGTTGTCCGTCTTCGTGTGTGGACCGTGACTGGCCCGCTCAGGGATGGTGCGCTTCCAGAGGAGGGCTAGAAACTTTTCAGTGCTTGCTCGTGGGTCAGAGGACCAAAGCCCAAGGAAGCAGAGGCTATCCTTCTTCCTCTGGGGCTGGGGAAGTCAGCCACCGCCCTGGGGCGGGACCGGGCCCAGGAGTGTGTTCTTTCTGAAGCCACTGCCTTCGGTGGGTGTTGCTTTGCCTAAAAAAGGCCCACTCACCCCAGAGTCAGGAGCAGTGACAGGCTGTCTCCAACCCTAGCCCAGGACCACGACCCGAAACCATCCTGCCTTTGGGAGGACAGGTCTCCTGCAGGAGCCTGGGAGGGGACTGGCCCCTCTCCCACCCCGGGCTCCAGGATGCCCGGGACCTGCAAGAGCTCTTCATCTGAGGAGGAGTCTTGGACAACAAGTGTATCTCGTCAGCCCAGCAAGTGAAATAACCAAAGCCCAAGGCTCAGGTTCTAACAGAAGCAGAATTTCAAAGTACTGTTTGGGGGAAGCCTCCTCCCCTCTTATGTGGCATTGGGGGTCCCCAAGGAAAGCCTTCTTTCGTCTCCTTCCCTCAGAGAGAGGAGCTGACCCCAAGTCCCGCGGTCCCCACCGTGTCCCAGTGCTGAGGAAGAGCCACACGCAGGGGCCTGGTGTCAGGAGTGTGGTCGGCCACTGCTCCTGGGCTCCCAGCCAGTGGTCTGGCGGCTACGTGGAAGAGCTAAATTGATTTTGGGGGAAGGAGTGCTCACTGCCCACACCGCTCACCATCCCCCTCTGCACTCTGCAATCCAGGCTCGGTGCCCGGCTCACGTCCATCACCAGCACTCCACATGTTTCCGCCATGGGAGGGATCATTCAGCCTCACCCCATTGCACAGAAGAGGAAAGCGAGGCCCAGCGAGGAGAGGTTAAATGGCTCCAGTCCCAGAGCTGTTCAGCAGAGAACCTGGAAAGCCAGGCCTCCAGAGCCCCTGCTAGACCAGCCAGAGACTCCCTGAGGTGAAAGTGAGCCGTCCCCTGCCTGACCAGGCACGCAATGGCCCCTGACCTTCATGATGGCCTGTTCTTGACCGTGAAGATGAGCTGGCCGACTAGGAGGTGGAGTTCAGCTGGTGGGACAGGCTGTAGCTACAGGACAGAGTGACACATCTGAGCTAGCAGGGGCCACACTCTGGTCTCCCTCCCGGAGCCAGACCAGGAGCTGGAATCTCGGTGCCCGAGGGGCCGGCACACAACAGGGTCTGCACTGACCAGGGATCCATGGCCCCCAGGGAGAATCCACTCTGCCCTCTCCCCGCTCCTGCCTGGCCTCACCTCTCCTCACTGTGTCGCTGCAGGACCCGGAACCAGGCCCCATAGGGACGGGGGGACAGTCCGGGCTGATGGTCAGGGTTCCCCAAGGGACCCAGGGTGTTGCCAGGGCACTGGGAAAAGACAAGGTCTGGGTTCCGGTGTCCAACACCACCCTGCGAACTTGGGAGTAGTAAGAGATACCCTCCCCCAAGTCCGGAGGGCTATAGCACAAAAGGCCTCAGCTTACTCTGATGTCACTTGGGCTGCAGAGATGTAGTGTCCCAAGGGTGCCACAGTCTTATAGAAGTGCCTCTCGGGCTTGGATATCCATCCCCGACCCCCTGTGATCCCAGTCTTGGGAAAATGTTTTCTAACCCCTCGAGGTCCTTCTCAGCAGAGGACAGACTCGGGGCTTGGGGGCCTTAGGACCTGGCTACGCAGAAGGTGGAAGAGCACAGGGCCACCAGTCTGAAGACCAAGGTCAGGGCCCTACTTGTTTCAGCCTCAGGGTCCCCATGTGGAAGAGAATCCAGAATCACTGCTCCGGTCAGGTTGAGGAGGCCTTAGGAAGGAATGGGGCACCAGGACCGGAGAGGGAAACGGGGACAAGGGAGGCTTCTGCGGTTTCTCACATCGCCCATGGAACCCACGGGTCTGCTCCTATGAGAGACACAGACACAGAGACAGAGAAGGGGACAGAGAATGAACCCAGGACAGAGGGAACCAGGAGAAGTCACAGACTCCATCAGCTTAGAAATGACATCCCGGCATTTTGTGCCATTCTGTTCCTGACAGGGCCGTCACATTGGCCATCCAACCTGGAGGGCAGGGGTTTCCACAGAGATGTGTGACCAGGACTCAGGTGTGCCAGGAGCCACTGTGGGGACGGCCCAGCGCATGGGCACAGACGAGGCCCGTGGACCTGAGCCTAACAGTAATGGGAGCCCCTGGAATCCTGTGTTGGGAGAGGTCAAGGTCAGAATCAGTTCATTACTACCTTCCCACAGGGGCTGGGACACAGGCAGGTGTGGGGTGGCTTTGCCTGGACCCCAGAGCAGATTCAAGCCCCTCTGAGCTGTGTTCCATGACAAGCGCAGCCCCTGGCTCATCCTTGCATTGTCAGCTTGGCACCAGCCTCCTGTGATAGCAGGCACGGAACATTTGGAGAGGTCCCTAACACTAACCTTAAACTGTACCCTAAACCTACCCCGTACCCTAACCCCAACACCTACCAGAACACTAACGCCTAACCCTACCCCTGAACCGAACCCAAACCCTAAAGCGTACCCTAACCCTAACCCGTACCCTAAATGGTAGCCTAACCCTAAACCCTACCCTGTACGGTAAACCGTGCCCTAACCCCTACCCTATCTCTAACCCGTACCCTAACCCGTACCCTAACCCATGCCCTAACCAGTACCCTAACTCTAACCCTAACACTCGGTCAACGGGAGGAAAGAGGAAAGCCCCGGAAGTGTGGGGTTCATGAGACATTTGACCGCCAGTCCTGACAGGAAGATGACACTGTGCCAAATGGACCTGCTGAGTTCTCAGAACACTGACATCCTGTGAAATGCTACATCACTGACCCACAGGCTGATGTTCCAAACCTTGGGTCTCCTAGATCCAGAGCAGAGAAGTGCTGTCAGGTGGGGATCAGTAGGTCCTCCGACCTATGGCCTGCACACCTGCTTCCATTTCTGGGAGAAGGGGAAACACACACTTGTTTTTAAGTAGTCATTATCTTCATTCTAAAGTAGACCCATGACCTTGACCTTTTTGGAAAAGCGAAATGACTCTTCCAAATGAAGACCTCAACTCATCTGTTCCTCATGCAACCTGAGTGCGACCAGGTTTACCCAGGCTCCAAGCCCCACCTGGAGGATCCTCCTGTACCATCTTGACAGCCCATGACCGGCACCAGCACCCCCGGGGGCACAATGCTGAATTTGGGGGAGGGCTCTGGGCCTTTTGGCCACCACACCTGTGCCTGGGGAAGCGGGAACCGGGAGGATCCTCCCAGATGATCCTCATGGAACCTTAGCAACATCCCTGAGGACATGGGGCACAATGCTGAAGCTTGAGGACGGCTCTGGGGTTTCTTGCCACCCACACCTGTGCCTGGGGGGGCAGCGGGGACCTGGAGGGCCCTCCCAGACAATCCCAACGGACTATTAGCACCATCCCTGGGGAACATGGGGCACAATGCTGAAATTGGGGGATGGCCCTGGGGCTTGTCGCTACCGCACCTGTGCCTAGGGGAGCAGGAACCTGAAGGAACCTCCCAGATCATCATAACAGACCATGACCACCATCGCCCTGAGGACATGGGGCACAATGCTCAGTTGGAGTCCCTTGGTCCTGAAACCAGCAGGAACGGAGCTCAAAGGACAGAGAGGCGCCTCCAGGAGAATTTCCATCCAGGGAAAAGCGGCCCACTGGAGGGCACAGAAGCAGCAACCCCACCGCCCCGCAGGCCATTTGAACAGGATCACCTCCTGCACTTACTTAGCACGTTGTCCGTCTTCGTGTGTGGACCGTGACTGGCCCGCTCAGGGATGGTGCGCTTCCAGAGGAGGGCTAGAAACTTTTCAGTGCTTGCTCGTGGGTCAGAGGACCAAAGCCCAAGGAAGCAGAGGCTATCCTTCTTCCTCTGGGGCTGGGGAAGTCAGCCACCGCCCTGGGGCGGGACCGGGCCCAGGAGTGTGTTCTTTCTGAAGCCACTGCCTTCGGTGGGTGTTGCTTTGCCTAAAAAAGGCCCACTCACCCCAGAGTCAGGAGCAGTGACAGGCTGTCTCCAACCCTAGCCCAGGACCACGACCCGAAACCATCCTGCCTTTGGGAGGACAGGTCTCCTGCAGGAGCCTGGGAGGGGACTGGCCCCTCTCCCACCCCGGGCTCCAGGATGCCCGGGACCTGCAAGAGCTCTTCATCTGAGGAGGAGTCTTGGACAACAAGTGTATCTCGTCAGCCCAGCAAGTGAAATAACCAAAGCCCAAGGCTCAGGTTCTAACAGAAGCAGAATTTCAAAGTACTGTTTGGGGGAAGCCTCCTCCCCTCTTATGTGGCATTGGGGGTCCCCAAGGAAAGCCTTCTTTCGTCTCCTTCCCTCAGAGAGAGGAGCTGACCCCAAGTCCCGCGGTCCCCACCGTGTCCCAGTGCTGAGGAAGAGCCACACGCAGGGGCCTGGTGTCAGGAGTGTGGTCGGCCACTGCTCCTGGGCTCCCAGCCAGTGGTCTGGCGGCTACGTGGAAGAGCTAAATTGATTTTGGGGGAAGGAGTGCTCACTGCCCACACCGCTCACCATCCCCCTCTGCACTCTGCAATCCAGGCTCGGTGCCCGGCTCACGTCCATCACCAGCACTCCACATGTTTCCGCCATGGGAGGGATCATTCAGCCTCACCCCATTGCACAGAAGAGGAAAGCGAGGCCCAGCGAGGAGAGGTTAAATGGCTCCAGTCCCAGAGCTGTTCAGCAGAGAACCTGGAAAGCCAGGCCTCCAGAGCCCCTGCTAGACCAGCCAGAGACTCCCTGAGGTGAAAGTGAGCCGTCCCCTGCCTGACCAGGCACGCAATGGCCCCTGACCTTCATGATGGCCTGTTCTTGACCGTGAAGATGAGCTGGCCGACTAGGAGGTGGAGTTCAGCTGGTGGGACAGGCTGTAGCTACAGGACAGAGTGACACATCTGAGCTAGCAGGGGCCACACTCTGGTCTCCCTCCCGGAGCCAGACCAGGAGCTGGAATCTCGGTGCCCGAGGGGCCGGCACACAACAGGGTCTGCACTGACCAGGGATCCATGGCCCCCAGGGAGAATCCACTCTGCCCTCTCCCCGCTCCTGCCTGGCCTCACCTCTCCTCACTGTGTCGCTGCAGGACCCGGAACCAGGCCCCATAGGGACGGGGGGACAGTCCGGGCTGATGGTCAGGGTTCCCCAAGGGACCCAGGGTGTTGCCAGGGCACTGGGAAAAGACAAGGTCTGGGTTCCGGTGTCCAACACCACCCTGCGAACTTGGGAGTAGTAAGAGATACCCTCCCCCAAGTCCGGAGGGCTATAGCACAAAAGGCCTCAGCTTACTCTGATGTCACTTGGGCTGCAGAGATGTAGTGTCCCAAGGGTGCCACAGTCTTATAGAAGTGCCTCTCGGGCTTGGATATCCATCCCCGACCCCCTGTGATCCCAGTCTTGGGAAAATGTTTTCTAACCCCTCGAGGTCCTTCTCAGCAGAGGACAGACTCGGGGCTTGGGGGCCTTAGGACCTGGCTACGCAGAAGGTGGAAGAGCACAGGGCCACCAGTCTGAAGACCAAGGTCAGGGCCCTACTTGTTTCAGCCTCAGGGTCCCCATGTGGAAGAGAATCCAGAATCACTGCTCCGGTCAGGTTGAGGAGGCCTTAGGAAGGAATGGGGCACCAGGACCGGAGAGGGAAACGGGGACAAGGGAGGCTTCTGCGGTTTCTCACATCGCCCATGGAACCCACGGGTCTGCTCCTATGAGAGACACAGACACAGAGACAGAGAAGGGGACAGAGAATGAACCCAGGACAGAGGGAACCAGGAGAAGTCACAGACTCCATCAGCTTAGAAATGACATCCCGGCATTTTGTGCCATTCTGTTCCTGACAGGGCCGTCACATTGGCCATCCAACCTGGAGGGCAGGGGTTTCCACAGAGATGTGTGACCAGGACTCAGGTGTGCCAGGAGCCACTGTGGGGACGGCCCAGCGCATGGGCACAGACGAGGCCCGTGGACCTGAGCCTAACAGTAATGGGAGCCCCTGGAATCCTGTGTTGGGAGAGGTCAAGGTCAGAATCAGTTCATTACTACCTTCCCACAGGGGCTGGGACACAGGCAGGTGTGGGGTGGCTTTGCCTGGACCCCAGAGCAGATTCAAGCCCCTCTGAGCTGTGTTCCATGACAAGCGCAGCCCCTGGCTCATCCTTGCATTGTCAGCTTGGCACCAGCCTCCTGTGATAGCAGGCACGGAACATTTGGAGAGGTCCCTAACACTAACCTTAAACTGTACCCTAAACCTACCCCGTACCCTAACCCCAACACCTACCAGAACACTAACGCCTAACCCTACCCCTGAACCGAACCCAAACCCTAAAGCGTACCCTAACCCTAACCCGTACCCTAAATGGTAGCCTAACCCTAAACCCTACCCTGTACGGTAAACCGTGCCCTAACCCCTACCCTATCTCTAACCCGTACCCTAACCCGTACCCTAACCCATGCCCTAACCAGTACCCTAACTCTAACCCTAACCCTCGGTCAACGGGAGGAAAGAGGAAAGCCCCGGAAGTGTGGGGTTCATGAGACATTTGACCGCCAGTCCTGACAGGAAGATGACACTGTGCCAAATGGACCTGCTGAGTTCTCAGAACACTGACATCCTGTGAAATGCTACATCACTGACCCACAGGCTGATGTTCCAAACCTTGGGTCTCCTAGATCCAGAGCAGAGAAGTGCTGTCAGGTGGGGATCAGTAGGTCCTCCGACCTATGGCCTGCACACCTGCTTCCATTTCTGGGAGAAGGGGAAACACACACTTGTTTTTAAGTAGTCATTATCTTCATTCTAAAGTAGACCCATGACCTTGACCTTTTTGGAAAAGCGAAATGACTCTTCCAAATGAAGACCTCAACTCATCTGTTCCTCATGCAACCTGAGTGCGACCAGGTTTACCCAGGCTCCAAGCCCCACCTGGAGGATCCTCCTGTACCATCTTGACAGCCCATGACCGGCACCAGCACCCCCGGGGGCACAATGCTGAATTTGGGGGAGGGCTCTGGGCCTTTTGGCCACAACACCTGTGCCTGGGGAAGCGGGAACCGGGAGGATCCTCCCAGATGATCCTCATGGAACCTTAGCAACATCCCTGAGGACATGGGGCACAATGCTGAAGCTTGAGGACGGCTCTGGGGTTTCTTGCCACCCACACCTGTGCCTGGGGGGGCAGCGGGGACCTGGAGGGCCCTCCCAGACAATCCCAACGGACTATTAGCACCATCCCTGGGGAACATGGGGCACAATGCTGAAATTGGGGGATGGCCCTGGGGCTTGTCGCTACCGCACCTGTGCCTAGGGGAGCAGGAACCTGAAGGAACCTCCCAGATCATCATAACAGACCATGACCACCATCGCCCTGAGGACATGGGGCACAATGCTCAGTTGGAGTCCCTTGGTCCTGAAACCAGCAGGAACGGAGCTCAAAGGACAGAGAGGCGCCTCCAGGAGAATTTCCATCCAGGGAAAAGCGGCCCACTGGAGGGCACAGAAGCAGCAACCCCACCGCCCCGCAGGCCATTTGAACAGGATCACCTCCTGCACTTACTTAGCACGTTGTCCGTCTTCGTGTGTGGACCGTGACTGGCCCGCTCAGGGATGGTGCGCTTCCAGAGGAGGGCTAGAAACTTTTCAGTGCTTGCTCGTGGGTCAGAGGACCAAAGCCCAAGGAAGCAGAGGCTATCCTTCTTCCTCTGGGGCTGGGGAAGTCAGCCACCGCCCTGGGGCGGGACCGGGCCCAGGAGTGTGTTCTTTCTGAAGCCACTGCCTTCGGTGGGTGTTGCTTTGCCTAAAAAAGGCCCACTCACCCCAGAGTCAGGAGCAGTGACAGGCTGTCTCCAACCCTAGCCCAGGACCACGACCCGAAACCATCCTGCCTTTGGGAGGACAGGTCTCCTGCAGGAGCCTGGGAGGGGACTGGCCCCTCTCCCACCCCGGGCTCCAGGATGCCCGGGACCTGCAAGAGCTCTTCATCTGAGGAGGAGTCTTGGACAACAAGTGTATCTCGTCAGCCCAGCAAGTGAAATAACCAAAGCCCAAGGCTCAGGTTCTAACAGAAGCAGAATTTCAAAGTACTGTTTGGGGGAAGCCTCCTCCCCTCTTATGTGGCATTGGGGGTCCCCAAGGAAAGCCTTCTTTCGTCTCCTTCCCTCAGAGAGAGGAGCTGACCCCAAGTCCCGCGGTCCCCACCGTGTCCCAGTGCTGAGGAAGAGCCACACGCAGGGGCCTGGTGTCAGGAGTGTGGTCGGCCACTGCTCCTGGGCTCCCAGCCAGTGGTCTGGCGGCTACGTGGAAGAGCTAAATTGATTTTGGGGGAAGGAGTGCTCACTGCCCACACCGCTCACCATCCCCCTCTGCACTCTGCAATCCAGGCTCGGTGCCCGGCTTACGTCCATCACCAGCACTCCACATGTTTCCGCCATGGGAGGGATCATTCAGCCTCACCCCATTGCACAGAAGAGGAAAGCGAGGCCCAGCGAGGAGAGGTTAAATGGCTCCAGTCCCAGAGCTGTTCAGCAGAGAACCTGGAAAGCCAGGCCTCCAGAGCCCCTGCTAGACCAGCCAGAGACTCCCTGAGGTGAAAGTGAGCCGTCCCCTGCCTGACCAGGCACGCAATGGCCCCTGACCTTCATGATGGCCTGTTCTTGACCGTGAAGATGAGCTGGCCGACTAGGAGGTGGAGTTCAGCTGGTGGGACAGGCTGTAGCTACAGGACAGAGTGACACATCTGAGCTAGCAGGGGCCACACTCTGGTCTCCCTCCCGGAGCCAGACCAGGAGCTGGAATCTCGGTGCCCGAGGGGCCGGCACACAACAGGGTCTGCACTGACCAGGGATCCATGGCCCCCAGGGAGAATCCACTCTGCCCTCTCCCCGCTCCTGCCTGGCCTCACCTCTCCTCACTGTGTCGCTGCAGGACCCGGAACCAGGCCCCATAGGGACGGGGGGACAGTCCGGGCTGATGGTCAGGGTTCCCCAAGGGACCCAGGGTGTTGCCAGGGCACTGGGAAAAGACAAGGTCTGGGTTCCGGTGTCCAACACCACCCTGCGAACTTGGGAGTAGTAAGAGATACCCTCCCCCAAGTCCGGAGGGCTATAGCACAAAAGGCCTCAGCTTACTCTGATGTCACTTGGGCTGCAGAGATGTAGTGTCCCAAGGGTGCCACAGTCTTATAGAAGTGCCTCTCGGGCTTGGATATCCATCCCCGACCCCCTGTGATCCCAGTCTTGGGAAAATGTTTTCTAACCCCTCGAGGTCCTTCTCAGCAGAGGACAGACTCGGGGCTTGGGGGCCTTAGGACCTGGCTACGCAGAAGGTGGAAGAGCACAGGGCCACCAGTCTGAAGACCAAGGTCAGGGCCCTACTTGTTTCAGCCTCAGGGTCCCCATGTGGAAGAGAATCCAGAATCACTGCTCCGGTCAGGTTGAGGAGGCCTTAGGAAGGAATGGGGCACCAGGACCGGAGAGGGAAACGGGGACAAGGGAGGCTTCTGCGGTTTCTCACATCGCCCATGGAACCCACGGGTCTGCTCCTATGAGAGACACAGACACAGAGACAGAGAAGGGGACAGAGAATGAACCCAGGACAGAGGGAACCAGGAGAAGTCACAGACTCCATCAGCTTAGAAATGACATCCCGGCATTTTGTGCCATTCTGTTCCTGACAGGGCCGTCACATTGGCCATCCAACCTGGAGGGCAGGGGTTTCCACAGAGATGTGTGACCAGGACTCAGGTGTGCCAGGAGCCACTGTGGGGACGGCCCAGCGCATGGGCACAGACGAGGCCCGTGGACCTGAGCCTAACAGTAATGGGAGCCCCTGGAATCCTGTGTTGGGAGAGGTCAAGGTCAGAATCAGTTCATTACTACCTTCCCACAGGGGCTGGGACACAGGCAGGTGTGGGGTGGCTTTGCCTGGACCCCAGAGCAGATTCAAGCCCCTCTGAGCTGTGTTCCATGACAAGCGCAGCCCCTGGCTCATCCTTGCATTGTCAGCTTGGCACCAGCCTCCTGTGATAGCAGGCACGGAACATTTGGAGAGGTCCCTAACACTAACCTTAAACTGTACCCTAAACCTACCCCGTACCCTAACCCCAACACCTACCAGAACACTAACGCCTAACCCTACCCCTGAACCGAACCCAAACCCTAAAGCGTACCCTAACCCTAACCCGTACCCTAAATGGTAGCCTAACCCTAAACCCTACCCTGTACGGTAAACCGTGCCCTAACCCCTACCCTATCTCTAACCCGTACCCTAACCCGTACCCTAACCCATGCCCTAACCAGTACCCTAACTCTAACCCTAACCCTCGGTCAACGGGAGGAAAGAGGAAAGCCCCGGAAGTGTGGGGTTCATGAGACATTTGACCGCCAGTCCTGACAGGAAGATGACACTGTGCCAAATGGACCTGCTGAGTTCTCAGAACACTGACATCCTGTGAAATGCTACATCACTGACCCACAGGCTGATGTTCCAAACCTTGGGTCTCCTAGATCCAGAGCAGAGAAGTGCTGTCAGGTGGGGATCAGTAGGTCCTCCGACCTATGGCCTGCACACCTGCTTCCATTTCTGGGAGAAGGGGAAACACACACTTGTTTTTAAGTAGTCATTATCTTCATTCTAAAGTAGACCCATGACCTTGACCTTTTTGGAAAAGCGAAATGACTCTTCCAAATGAAGACCTCAACTCATCTGTTCCTCATGCAACCTGAGTGCGACCAGGTTTACCCAGGCTCCAAGCCCCACCTGGAGGATCCTCCTGTACCATCTTGACAGCCCATGACCGGCACCAGCACCCCCGGGGGCACAATGCTGAATTTGGGGGAGGGCTCTGGGCCTTTTGGCCACAACACCTGTGCCTGGGGAAGCGGGAACCGGGAGGATCCTCCCAGATGATCCTCATGGAACCTTAGCAACATCCCTGAGGACATGGGGCACAATGCTGAAGCTTGAGGACGGCTCTGGGGTTTCTTGCCACCCACACCTGTGCCTGGGGGGGCAGCGGGGACCTGGAGGGCCCTCCCAGACAATCCCAACGGACTATTAGCACCATCCCTGGGGAACATGGGGCACAATGCTGAAATTGGGGGATGGCCCTGGGGCTTGTCGCTACCGCACCTGTGCCTAGGGGAGCAGGAACCTGAAGGAACCTCCCAGATCATCATAACAGACCATGACCACCATCGCCCTGAGGACATGGGGCACAATGCTCAGTTGGAGTCCCTTGGTCCTGAAACCAGCAGGAACGGAGCTCAAAGGACAGAGAGGCGCCTCCAGGAGAATTTCCATCCAGGGAAAAGCGGCCCACTGGAGGGCACAGAAGCAGCAACCCCACCGCCCCGCAGGCCATTTGAACAGGATCACCTCCTGCACTTACTTAGCACGTTGTCCGTCTTCGTGTGTGGACCGTGACTGGCCCGCTCAGGGATGGTGCGCTTCCAGAGGAGGGCTAGAAACTTTTCAGTGCTTGCTCGTGGGTCAGAGGACCAAAGCCCAAGGAAGCAGAGGCTATCCTTCTTCCTCTGGGGCTGGGGAAGTCAGCCACCGCCCTGGGGCGGGACCGGGCCCAGGAGTGTGTTCTTTCTGAAGCCACTGCCTTCGGTGGGTGTTGCTTTGCCTAAAAAAGGCCCACTCACCCCAGAGTCAGGAGCAGTGACAGGCTGTCTCCAACCCTAGCCCAGGACCACGACCCGAAACCATCCTGCCTTTGGGAGGACAGGTCTCCTGCAGGAGCCTGGGAGGGGACTGGCCCCTCTCCCACCCCGGGCTCCAGGATGCCCGGGACCTGCAAGAGCTCTTCATCTGAGGAGGAGTCTTGGACAACAAGTGTATCTCGTCAGCCCAGCAAGTGAAATAACCAAAGCCCAAGGCTCAGGTTCTAACAGAAGCAGAATTTCAAAGTACTGTTTGGGGGAAGCCTCCTCCCCTCTTATGTGGCATTGGGGGTCCCCAAGGAAAGCCTTCTTTCGTCTCCTTCCCTCAGAGAGAGGAGCTGACCCCAAGTCCCGCGGTCCCCACCGTGTCCCAGTGCTGAGGAAGAGCCACACGCAGGGGCCTGGTGTCAGGAGTGTGGTCGGCCACTGCTCCTGGGCTCCCAGCCAGTGGTCTGGCGGCTACGTGGAAGAGCTAAATTGATTTTGGGGGAAGGAGTGCTCACTGCCCACACCGCTCACCATCCCCCTCTGCACTCTGCAATCCAGGCTCGGTGCCCGGCTCACGTCCATCACCAGCACTCCACATGTTTCCGCCATGGGAGGGATCATTCAGCCTCACCCCATTGCACAGAAGAGGAAAGCGAGGCCCAGCGAGGAGAGGTTAAATGGCTCCAGTCCCAGAGCTGTTCAGCAGAGAACCTGGAAAGCCAGGCCTCCAGAGCCCCTGCTAGACCAGCCAGAGACTCCCTGAGGTGAAAGTGAGCCGTCCCCTGCCTGACCAGGCACGCAATGGCCCCTGACCTTCATGATGGCCTGTTCTTGACCGTGAAGATGAGCTGGCCGACTAGGAGGTGGAGTTCAGCTGGTGGGACAGGCTGTAGCTACAGGACAGAGTGACACATCTGAGCTAGCAGGGGCCACACTCTGGTCTCCCTCCCGGAGCCAGACCAGGAGCTGGAATCTCGGTGCCCGAGGGGCCGGCACACAACAGGGTCTGCACTGACCAGGGATCCATGGCCCCCAGGGAGAGTCCACTCTGCCCTCTCCCCGCTCCTGCCTGGCCTCACCTCTCCTCACTGTGTCGCTGCAGGACCCGGAACCAGGCCCCATAGGGACGGGGGGACAGTCCGGGCTGATGGTCAGGGTTCCCCAAGGGACCCAGGGTGTTGCCAGGGCACTGGGAAAAGACAAGGTCTGGGTTCCGGTGTCCAACACCACCCTGCGAACTTGGGAGTAGTAAGAGATACCCTCCCCCAAGTCCGGAGGGCTATAGCACAAAAGGCCTCAGCTTACTCTGATGTCACTTGGGCTGCAGAGATGTAGTGTCCCAAGGGTGCCACAGTCTTATAGAAGTGCCTCTCGGCCTTGGATATCCATCACCGACCCCCTGTGATCCCAGTCTTGGGAAAATGTTTTCTAACCCCTCGAGGTCCTTCTCAGCAGAGGACAGACTCGGGGCTTGGGGGCCTTAGGACCTGGCTACGCAGAAGGTGGAAGAGCACAGGGCCACCAGTCTGAAGACCAAGGTCAGGGCCCTACTTGTTTCAGCCTCAGGGTCCCCATGTGGAAGAGAATCCAGAATCACTTCTCCGGTCAGGTTGAGGAGGCCTTAGGAAGGAATGGGGCACCAGGACCGGAGAGGGAAAAGGGGACAAGGGAGGCTTCTGCGGTTTCTCACATCGCCCATGGAACCCACGGGTCTGCTCCTATGAGAGACACAGACACAGAGACAGAGAAGGGGACAGAGAATGAACCCAGGACAGAGGGAACCAGGAGAAGTCACAGACTCCATCAGCTGAGAAATGATATCCCGGCATTTTGTGCCATTCTGTTCCTGACAGGGCCGTCACATTGGCCATCCAACCTGGAGGGCAGGGGTTTCCACAGAGATGTGTGACCAGGACTCAGGTGTGCCAGGAGCCACTGTGGGGACGGCCCAGCGCATGGGCACAGACGAGGCCCGTGGACCTGAGCCTAACAGTAATGGGAGCCCCTGGAATCCTGTGTTGGGAGAGGTCAAGGTCAGAATCAGTTCATTACTACCTTCCCACAGGGGCTGGGACACAGGCAGGTGTGGGGTGGCTTTGCCTGGACCCCAGAGCAGATTCAAGCCCCTCTGAGCTGTGTTCCATGACAAGCGCAGCCCCTGGCTCATCCTTGCATTGTCAGCTTGGCACCAGCCTCCTGTGATAGCAGGCACGGAACATTTGGAGAGGTCCCTAACACTAACCTTAAACTGTACCCTAAACCTACCCCGTACCCTAACCCCAACACCTACCAGAACACTAACGCCTAACCCTACCCCTGAACCGAACCCAAACCCTAAAGCCTACCCTAACCCTAACCCGTACCCTAAATGGTAGCCTAACCCTAAACCCTACCCTGTACGGTAAACCGTGCCCTAACCCCTACCCTATCTCTAACCCGTACCCTAACCCGTACCCTAACCCATGCCCTAACCAGTACCCTAACTCTAACCCTAACCCTCGGTCAACGGGAGGAAAGAGGAAATCCCCGGAAGTGTGGGGTTCATGAGACATTTGACCGCCAGTCCTGACAGGAAGATGACACTGTGCCAAATGGACCTGCTGATTTCTCAGAACACTGACATCCTGTGAAATGCTACATCACTGACCCACAGGCTGATGTTCCAAACCTTGGGTCTCCTAGATCCAGAGCAGAGAAGTGCTGTCAGGTGGGGATAAGTAGGTCCTCCGACCTATGGCCTGCACACCTGCTTCCATTTCTGGGACAAGGGGAAACACACACTTGTTTTTAAGTAGTCATTATCTTCATTCTAAAGTAGACCCATGACCTTGACCTTTTTGGAAAAGCGAAATGACTCTTCCAAATGAAGACCTCAACTCATCTGTTCCTCATGCAACCTGAGTGCGACCAGGTTTACCCAGGCTCCAAGCCCCACCTGGAGGATCCTCCTGTACCATCTTGACAGCCCATGACCGGCACCAGCACCCCCGGGGGCACAATGCTGAATTTGGGGGAGGGCTCTGGGCCTTTTGGCCACCACACCTGTGCCTGGGGAAGCGGGAACCGGGAGGATCCTCCCAGATGATCCTCATGGAACCTTAGCAACATTCCTGAGGACATGGGGCACAATGCTGAAGCTTGAGGACGGCTCTGGGGTTTCTTGCCACCCACACCTGTGCCTGGGGGGGCAGCGGGGACCTGGAGGGCCCTCCCAGACAATCCCAACGGACTATTAGCACCATCCCTGGGGAACATGGGGCACAATGCTGAAATTGGGGGATGGCCCTGGGGCTTGTCGCTACCGCACCTGTGCCTAGGGGAGCAGGAACCTGAAGGAACCTCCCAGATCATCATAACAGACCATGACCACCATCGCCCTGAGGACATGGGGCACAATGCTCAGTTGGAGTCCCTTGGTCTTGAAACCAGCAGGAACGGAGCTCAAAGGACAGAGAGGCGCCTCCAGGAGAATTTCCATCCAGGGAAAAGCGGCCCACTGGAGGGCACAGAAGCAGCAACCCCACCGCCCCGCAGGCCATTTGAACAGGATCACCTCCTGCACTTACTTAGCACGTTGTCCGTCTTCGTGTGTGGACCGTGACTGGCCCGCTCAGGGATGGTGCGCTTCCAGAGGAGGGCTAGAAACTTTTCAGTGCTTGCTCGTGGGTCAGAGGACCAAAGCCCAAGGAAGCAGAGGCTATCCTTCTTCCTCTGGGGCTGGGGAAGTCAGCCACCGCCCTGGGGCGGGACAGGGCCCAGGAGTGTGTTCTTTCTGAAGCCACTGCCTTCGGTGGGTGTTGCTTTGCCTAAAAAAGGCCCACTCACCCCAGAGTCAGGAGCATTGACAGGCTGTCTCCAACCCTAGCCCAGGACCACCACCCGAAACCATCCTGCCTTTGGGAGGACAGGTCTCCTGCAGGAGCCTGGGAGGGGACTGGCCCCTCTCCCACCCCGGGCTCCAGGATGCCCGGGACCTGCAAGAGCTCTTCATCTGAGGAGGAGTCTTGGACAACAAGTGTATCTCGTCAGCCCAGCAAGTGAAATAACCAAAGCCCAAGGCTCAGGTTCTAACAGAAGCAGAATTTCAAAGTACTGTTTGGGGGAAGCCTCCTCCCCTCTTATGTGGCATTGGGGGTCCCCAAGGAAAGCCTTCTTTCGTCTCCTTCCCTCAGAGAGAGGAGCTGACCCCAAGTCCCGCGGTCCCCACCGTGTCCCAGTGCTGAGGAAGAGCCACACGCAGGGGCCTGGTGTCAGGAGTGTGGTCGGCCACTGCTCCTGGGCTCCCAGCTAGTGGTCTGGCGGCTACGTGGAAGAGCTAAATTGATTTTGGGGGAAGGAGTGCTCACTGCCCACACCGCTCACCATCCCCCTCTGCACTCTGCAATCCAGGCTCGGTGCCCGGCTTACGTCCATCACCAGCACTCCACATGTTTCCGCCATGGGAGGGATCATTCAGCCTCACCCCATTGCACAGAAGAGGAAAGCGAGGCCCAGCGAGGAGAGGTTAAATGGCTCCAGTCCCAGAGCTGTTCAGCAGAGAACCTGGAAAGCCAGGCCTCCAGAGCCCCTGCTAGACCAGCCAGAGACTCCCTGAGGTGAAAGTGAGCCGTCCCCTGCCTGACCAGGCACGCAATGGCCCCTGACCTTCATGATGGCCTGTTCTTGACCGTGAAGATGAGCTGGCCGACTAGGAGGTGGAGTTCAGCTGGTGGCACAGGCTGTAGCTACAGGACAGAGTGACACATCTGAGCTAGCAGGGGCCACACTCTGGTCTCCCTCCCGGAGCCAGACCAGGAGCTGGAATCTCGGTGCCCGAGGGGCCGGCACACAACAGGGTCTGCACTGACCAGGGATCCATGGCCCCCAGGGAGAGTCCACTCTGCCCTCTCCCCGCTCCTGCCTGGCCTCACCTCTCCTCACTGTGTCGCTGCAGGACCCGGAACCAGGCCCCATAGGGACGGGGGGACAGTCCGGGCTGATGGTCAGGGTTCCCCAAGGGACCCAGGGTGTTGCCAGGGCACTGGGAAAAGACAAGGTCTGGGTTCCGGTGTCCAACACCACCCTGCGAACTTGGGAGTAGTAAGAGATACCCTCCCCCAAGTCCGGAGGGCTATAGCACAAAAGGCCTCAGCTTACTCTGATGTCACTTGGGCTGCAGAGATGTAGTGTCCCAAGGGTGCCACAGTCTTATAGAAGTGCCTCTCGGCCTTGGATATCCATCCCCGACCCCCTGTGATCCCAGTCTTGGGAAAATGTTTTCTAACCCCTCGAGGTCCTTCTCAGCAGAGGACAGACTCGGGGCTTGGGGGCCTTAGGACCTGGCTACGCAGAAGGTGGAAGAGCACAGGGCCACCAGTCTGAAGACCAAGGTCAGGGCCCTACTTGTTTCAGCCTCAGGGTCCCCATGTGGAAGAGAATCCAGAATCACTGCTCCGGTCAGGTTGAGGAGGCCTTAGGAAGGAATGGGGCACCAGGACCGGAGAGGGAAACGGGGACAAGGGAGGCTTCTGCGGTTTCTCACATCGCCCATGGAACCCACGGGTCTGCTCCTATGAGAGACACAGACACAGAGACAGAGAAGGGGACAGAGAATGAACCCAGGACAGAGGGAACCAGGAGAAGTCACAGACTCCATCAGCTGAGAAATGACATCCCGGCATTTTGTGCCATTCTGTTCCTGACAGGGCCGTCACATTGGCCATCCAACCTGGAGGGCAGGGGTTTCCACAGAGATGTGTGACCAGGACTCAGGTGTGCCAGGAGCCACTGTGGGGACGGCCCAGCGCATGGGCACAGACGAGGCCCGTGGACCTGAGCCTAACAGTAATGGGAGCCCCTGGAATCCTGTGTTGGGAGAGGTCAAGGTCAGAATCAGTTCATTACTACCTTCCCACAGGGGCTGGGACACAGGCAGGTGTGGGGTGGCTTTGCCTGGACCCCAGAGCAGATTCAAGCCCCTCTGAGCTGTGTTCCATGACAAGCGCAGCCCCTGGCTCATCCTTGCATTGTCAGCTTGGCACCAGCCTCCTGTGATAGCAGGCACGGAACATTTGGAGAGGTCCCTAACACTAACCTTAAACTGTACCCTAAACCTACCCCGTACCCTAACCCCAACACCTACCAGAACACTAACGCCTAACCCTACCCCTGAACCGAACCCAAACCCTAAAGCGTACCCTAACCCTAACCCGTACCCTAAATGGTAGCCTAACCCTAAACCCTACCCTGTACGGTAAACCGTGCCCTAACCCCTACCCTATCTCTAACCCGTACCCTAACCCGTACCCTAACCCATGCCCTAACCAGTACCCTAACTCTAACCCTAACCCTCGGTCAACGGGAGGAAAGAGGAAAGCCCCGGAAGTGTGGGGTTCATGAGACATTTGACCGCCAGTCCTGACAGGAAGATGACACTGTGCCAAATGGACCTGCTGATTTCTCAGAACACTGACATCCTGTGAAATGCTACATCACTGACCCACAGGCTGATGTTCCAAACCTTGGGTCTCCTAGATCCAGAGCAGAGAAGTGCTGTCAGGTGGGGATCAGTAGGTCCTCCGACCTATGGCCTGCACACCTGCTTCCATTTCTGGGACAAGGGGAAACACACACTTGTTTTTAAGTAGTCATTATCTTCATTCTAAAGTAGACCCATGACCTTGACCTTTTTGGAAAAGCGAAATGACTCTTCCAAATGAAGACCTCAACTCATCTGTTCCTCATGCAACCTGAGTGCGACCAGGTTTACCCAGGCTCCAAGCCCCACCTGGAGGATCCTCCTGTACCATCTTGACAGCCCATGACCGGCACCAGCACCCCCGGGGGCACAATGCTGAATTTGGGGGAGGGCTCTGGGCCTTTTGGCCACCACACCTGTGCCTGGGGAAGCGGGAACCGGGAGGATCCTCCCAGATGATCCTCATGGAACCTTAGCAACATCCCTGAGGACATGGGGCACAATGCTGAAGCTTGAGGACGGCTCTGGGGTTTCTTGCCACCCACACCTGTGCCTGGGGGGGCAGCGGGAACCTGGAGGGCCCTCCCAGACAATCCCAACGGACTATTAGCACCATCCCTGGGGAACATGGGGCACAATGCTGAAATTGGGGGATGGCCCTGGGGCTTGTCGCTACCGCACCTGTGCCTAGGGGAGCAGGAACCTGAAGGAACCTCCCAGATCATCATAACAGACCATGACCACCATCGCCCTGAGGACATGGGGCACAATGCTCAGTTGGAGTCCCTTGGTCCTGAAACCAGCAGGAACGGAGCTCAAAGGACAGAGAGGCGCCTCCAGGAGAATTTCCATCCAGGGAAAAGCGGCCCACTGGAGGGCACAGAAGCAGCAACCCCACCGCCCCGCAGGCCATTTGAACAGGATCACCTCCTGCACTTACTTAGCACGTTGTCCGTCTTCGTGTGTGGACCGTGACTGGCCCGCTCAGGGATGGTGCGCTTCCAGAGGAGGGCTAGAAACTTTTCAGTGCTTGCTCGTGGGTCAGAGGACCAAAGCCCAAGGAAGCAGAGGCTATCCTTCTTCCTCTGGGGCTGGGGAAGTCAGCCACCGCCCTGGGGCGGGACCGGGCCCAGGAGTGTGTTCTTTCTGAAGCCACTGCCTTCGGTGGGTGTTGCTTTGCCTAAAAAAGGCCCACTCACCCCAGAGTCAGGAGCAGTGACAGGCTGTCTCCAACCCTAGCCCAGGACCACCACCCGAAACCATCCTGCCTTTGGGAGGACAGGTCTCCTGCAGGAGCCTGGGAGGGGACTGGCCCCTCTCCCACCCCGGGCTCCAGGATGCCCGGGACCTGCAAGAGCTCTTCATCTGAGGAGGAGTCTTGGACAACAAGTGTATCTCGTCAGCCCAGCAAGTGAAATAACCAAAGCCCAAGGCTCAGGTTCTAACAGAAGCAGAATTTCAAAGTACTGTTTGGGGGAAGCCTCCTCCCCTCTTATGTGGCATTGGGGGTCCCCAAGGAAAGCCTTCTTTCGTCTCCTTCCCTCAGAGAGAGGAGCTGACCCCAAGTCCCGCGGTCCCCACCGTGTCCCAGTGCTGAGGAAGAGCCACACGCAGGGGCCTGGTGTCAGGAGTGTGGTCGGCCACTGCTCCTGGGCTCCCAGCCAGTGGTCTGGCGGCTACGTGGAAGAGCTAAATTGATTTTGGGGGAAGGAGTGCTCACTGCCCACACCGCTCACCATCCCCCTCTGCACTCTGCAATCCAGGCTCGGTGCCCGGCTCACGTCCATCACCAGCACTCCACATGTTTCCGCCATGGGAGGGATCATTCAGCCTCACCCCATTGCACAGAAGAGGAAAGCGAGGCCCAGCGAGGAGAGGTTAAATGGCTCCAGTCCCAGAGCTGTTCAGCAGAGAACCTGGAAAGCCAGGCCTCCAGAGCCCCTGCTAGACCAGCCAGAGACTCCCTGAGGTGAAAGTGAGCCGTCCCCTGCCTGACCAGGCACGCAATGGCCCCTGACCTTCATGATGGCCTGTTCTTGACCGTGAAGATGAGCTGGCCGACTAGGAGGTGGAGTTCAGCTGGTGGGACAGGCTGTAGCTACAGGACAGAGTGACACATCTGAGCTAGCAGGGGCCACACTCTGGTCTCCCTCCCGGAGCCAGACCAGGAGCTGGAATCTCGGTGCCCGAGGGGCCGGCACACAACAGGGTCTGCACTGACCAGGGATCCATGGCCCCCAGGGAGAGTCCACTCTGCCCTCTCCCCGCTCCTGCCTGGCCTCACCTCTCCTCACTGTGTCGCTGCAGGACCCGGAACCAGGCCCCATAGGGACGGGGGGACAGTCCGGGCTGATGGTCAGGGTTCCCCAAGGGACCCAGGGTGTTGCCAGGGCACTGGGAAAAGACAAGGTCTGGGTTCCGGTGTCCAACACCACCCTGCGAACTTGGGAGTAGTAAGAGATACCCTCCCCCAAGTCCGGAGGGCTATAGCACAAAAGGCCTCAGCTTACTCTGATGTCACTTGGGCTGCAGAGATGTAGTGTCCCAAGGGTGCCACAGTCTTATAGAAGTGCCTCTCGGCCTTGGATATCCATCCCCGACCCCCTGTGATCCCAGTCTTGGGAAAATGTTTTCTAACCCCTCGAGGTCCTTCTCAGCAGAGGACAGACTCGGGGCTTGGGGGCCTTAGGACCTGGCTACGCAGAAGGTGGAAGAGCACAGGGCCACCAGTCTGAAGACCAAGGTCAGGGCCCTACTTGTTTCAGCCTCAGGGTCCCCATGTGGAAGAGAATCCAGAATCACTGCTCCGGTCAGGTTGAGGAGGCCTTAGGAAGGAATGGGGCACCAGGACCGGAGAGGGAAACGGGGACAAGGGAGGCTTCTGCGGTTTCTCACATCGCCCATGGAACCCACGGGTCTGCTCCTATGAGAGACACAGACACAGAGACAGAGAAGGGGACAGAGAATGAACCCAGGACAGAGGGAACCAGGAGAAGTCACAGACTCCATCAGCTGAGAAATGACATCCCGGCATTTTGTGCCATTCTGTTCCTGACAGGGCCGTCACATTGGCCATCCAACCTGGAGGGCAGGGGTTTCCACAGAGATGTGTGACCAGGACTCAGGTGTGCCAGGAGCCACTGTGGGGACGGCCCAGCGCATGGGCACAGACGAGGCCCGTGGACCTGAGCCTAACAGTAATGGGAGCCCCTGGAATCCTGTGTTGGGAGAGGTCAAGGTCAGAATCAGTTCATTACTACCTTCCCACAGGGGCTGGGACACAGGCAGGTGTGGGGTGGCTTTGCCTGGACCCCAGAGCAGATTCAAGCCCCTCTGAGCTGTGTTCCATGACAAGCGCAGCCCCTGGCTCATCCTTGCATTGTCAGCTTGGCACCAGCCTCCTGTGATAGCAGGCACGGAACATTTGGAGAGGTCCCTAACACTAACCTTAAACTCTACCCTAAACCTACCCCGTACCCTAACCCCAACACCTACCAGAACACTAACGCCTAACCCTACCCCTGAACCGAACCCAAACCCTAAAGCGTACCCTAACCCTAACCCGTACCCTAAATGGTAGCCTAACCCTAAACCCTACCCTGTACGGTAAACCGTGCCCTAACCCCTACCCTATCTCTAACCCGTACCCTAACCCGTACCCTAACCCATGCCCTAACCAGTACCCTAACTCTAACCCTAACCCTCGGTCAACGGGAGGAAAGAGGAAATCCCCGGAAGTGTGGGGTTCATGAGACATTTGACCGCCAGTCCTGACAGGAAGATGACACTGTGCCAAATGGACCTGCTGATTTCTCAGAACACTGACATCCTGTGAAATGCTACATCACTGACCCACAGGCTGATGTTCCAAACCTTGGGTCTCCTAGATCCAGAGCAGAGAAGTGCTGTCAGGTGGGGATCAGTAGGTCCTCCGACCTATGGCCTGCACACCTGCTTCCATTTCTGGGACAAGGGGAAACACACACTTGTTTTTAAGTAGTCATTATCTTCATTCTAAAGTAGACCCATGACCTTGACCTTTTTGGAAAAGCGAAATGACTCTTCCAAATGAAGACCTCAACTCATCTGTTCCTCATGCAACCTGAGTGCGACCAGGTTTACCCAGGCTCCAAGCCCCACCTGGAGGATCCTCCTGTACCATCTTGACAGCCCATGACCGGCACCAGCACCCCCGGGGGCACAATGCTGAATTTGGGGGAGGGCTCTGGGCCTTTTGGCCACCACACCTGTGCCTGGGGAAGCGGGAACCGGGAGGATCCTCCCAGATGATCCTCATGGAACCTTAGCAACATCCCTGAGGACATGGGGCACAATGCTGAAGCTTGAGGACGGCTCTGGGGTTTCTTGCCACCCACACCTGTGCCTGGGGGGGCAGCGGGGACCTGGAGGGCCCTCCCAGACAATCCCAACGGACTATTAGCACCATCCCTGGGGAACATGGGGCACAATGCTGAAATTGGGGGATGGCCCTGGGGCTTGTCGCTACCGCACCTGTGCCTAGGGGAGCAGGAACCTGAAGGAACCTCCCAGATCATCATAACAGACCATGAC
The DNA here is from genome assembly GCF_037043125.1 of Eumetopias jubatus. Classification (NCBI taxonomy): domain Eukaryota; kingdom Metazoa; phylum Chordata; class Mammalia; order Carnivora; family Otariidae; genus Eumetopias; species Eumetopias jubatus. The sequence goes on from NW_028274856.1 coordinate 1,275,414, forward strand.
CACCATCGCCCTGAGGACATGGGGCACAATGCTCAGTTGGAGTCCCTTGGTCCTGAAACCAGCAGGAACGGAGCTCAAAGGACAGAGAGGCGCCTCCAGGAGAATTTCCATCCAGGGAAAAGCGGCCCACTGGAGGGCACAGAAGCAGCAACCCCACCGCCCCGCAGGCCATTTGAACAGGATCACCTCCTGCACTTACTTAGCACGTTGTCCGTCTTCGTGTGTGGACCGTGACTGGCCCGCTCAGGGATGGTGCGCTTCCAGAGGAGGGCTAGAAACTTTTCAGTGCTTGCTCGTGGGTCAGAGGACCAAAGCCCAAGGAAGCAGAGGCTATCCTTCTTCCTCTGGGGCTGGGGAAGTCAGCCACCGCCCTGGGGCGGGACCGGGCCCAGGAGTGTGTTCTTTCTGAAGCCACTGCCTTCGGTGGGTGTTGCTTTGCCTAAAAAAGGCCCACTCACCCCAGAGTCAGGAGCAGTGACAGGCTGTCTCCAACCCTAGCCCAGGACCACCACCCGAAACCATCCTGCCTTTGGGAGGACAGGTCTCCTGCAGGAGCCTGGGAGGGGACTGGCCCCTCTCCCACCCCGGGCTCCAGGATGCCCGGGACCTGCAAGAGCTCTTCATCTGAGGAGGAGTCTTGGACAACAAGTGTATCTCGTCAGCCCAGCAAGTGAAATAACCAAAGCCCAAGGCTCAGGTTCTAACAGAAGCAGAATTTCAAAGTACTGTTTGGGGGAAGCCTCCTCCCCTCTTATGTGGCATTGGGGGTCCCCAAGGAAAGCCTTCTTTCGTCTCCTTCCCTCAGAGAGAGGAGCTGACCCCAAGTCCCGCGGTCCCCACCGTGTCCCAGTGCTGAGGAAGAGCCACACGCAGGGGCCTGGTGTCAGGAGTGTGGTCGGCCACTGCTCCTGGGCTCCCAGCCAGTGGTCTGGCGGCTACGTGGAAGAGCTAAATTGATTTTGGGGGAAGGAGTGCTCACTGCCCACACCGCTCACCATCCCCCTCTGCACTCTGCAATCCAGGCTCGGTGCCCGGCTCACGTCCATCACCAGCACTCCACATGTTTCCGCCATGGGAGGGATCATTCAGCCTCACCCCATTGCACAGAAGAGGAAAGCGAGGCCCAGCGAGGAGAGGTTAAATGGCTCCAGTCCCAGAGCTGTTCAGCAGAGAACCTGGAAAGCCAGGCCTCCAGAGCCCCTGCTAGACCAGCCAGAGACTCCCTGAGGTGAAAGTGAGCCGTCCCCTGCCTGACCAGGCACGCAATGGCCCCTGACCTTCATGATGGCCTGTTCTTGACCGTGAAGATGAGCTGGCCGACTAGGAGGTGGAGTTCAGCTGGTGGGACAGGCTGTAGCTACAGGACAGAGTGACACATCTGAGCTAGCAGGGGCCACACTCTGGTCTCCCTCCCGGAGCCAGACCAGGAGCTGGAATCTCGGTGCCCGAGGGGCCGGCACACAACAGGGTCTGCACTGACCAGGGATCCATGGCCCCCAGGGAGAGTCCACTCTGCCCTCTCCCCGCTCCTGCCTGGCCTCACCTCTCCTCACTGTGTCGCTGCAGGACCCGGAACCAGGCCCCATAGGGACGGGGGGACAGTCCGGGCTGATGGTCAGGGTTCCCCAAGGGACCCAGGGTGTTGCCAGGGCACTGGGAAAAGACAAGGTCTGGGTTCCGGTGTCCAACACCACCCTGCGAACTTGGGAGTAGTAAGAGATACCCTCCCCCAAGTCCGGAGGGCTATAGCACAAAAGGCCTCAGCTTACTCTGATGTCACTTGGGCTGCAGAGATGTAGTGTCCCAAGGGTGCCACAGTCTTATAGAAGTGCCTCTCGGCCTTGGATATCCATCCCCGACCCCCTGTGATCCCAGTCTTGGGAAAATGTTTTCTAACCCCTCGAGGTCCTTCTCAGCAGAGGACAGACTCGGGGCTTGGGGGCCTTAGGACCTGGCTACGCAGAAGGTGGAAGAGCACAGGGCCACCAGTCTGAAGACCAAGGTCAGGGCCCTACTTGTTTCAGCCTCAGGGTCCCCATGTGGAAGAGAATCCAGAATCACTGCTCCGGTCAGGTTGAGGAGGCCTTAGGAAGGAATGGGGCACCAGGACCGGAGAGGGAAACGGGGACAAGGGAGGCTTCTGCGGTTTCTCACATCGCCCATGGAACCCACGGGTCTGCTCCTATGAGAGACACAGACACAGAGACAGAGAAGGGGACAGAGAATGAACCCAGGACAGAGGGAACCAGGAGAAGTCACAGACTCCATCAGCTGAGAAATGACATCCCGGCATTTTGTGCCATTCTGTTCCTGACAGGGCCGTCACATTGGCCATCCAACCTGGAGGGCAGGGGTTTCCACAGAGATGTGTGACCAGGACTCAGGTGTGCCAGGAGCCACTGTGGGGACGGCCCAGCGCATGGGCACAGACGAGGCCCGTGGACCTGAGCCTAACAGTAATGGGAGCCCCTGGAATCCTGTGTTGGGAGAGGTCAAGGTCAGAATCAGTTCATTACTACCTTCCCACAGGGGCTGGGACACAGGCAGGTGTGGGGTGGCTTTGCCTGGACCCCAGAGCAGATTCAAGCCCCTCTGAGCTGTGTTCCATGACAAGCGCAGCCCCTGGCTCATCCTTGCATTGTCAGCTTGGCACCAGCCTCCTGTGATAGCAGGCACGGAACATTTGGAGAGGTCCCTAACACTAACCTTAAACTGTACCCTAAACCTACCCCGTACCCTAACCCCAACACCTACCAGAACACTAACGCCTAACCCTACCCCTGAACCGAACCCAAACCCTAAAGCGTACCCTAACCCTAACCCGTACCCTAAATGGTAGCCTAACCCTAAACCCTACCCTGTACGGTAAACCGTGCCCTAACCCCTACCCTATCTCTAACCCGTACCCTAACCCGTACCCTAACCCATGCCCTAACCAGTACCCTAACTCTAACCCTAACCCTCGGTCAACGGGAGGAAAGAGGAAATCCCCGGAAGTGTGGGGTTCATGAGACATTTGACCGCCAGTCCTGACAGGAAGATGACACTGTGCCAAATGGACCTGCTGATTTCTCAGAACACTGACATCCTGTGAAATGCTACATCACTGACCCACAGGCTGATGTTCCAAACCTTGGGTCTCCTAGATCCAGAGCAGAGAAGTGCTGTCAGGTGGGGATCAGTAGGTCCTCCGACCTATGGCCTGCACACCTGCTTCCATTTCTGGGACAAGGGGAAACACACACTTGTTTTTAAGTAGTCATTATCTTCATTCTAAAGTAGACCCATGACCTTGACCTTTTTGGAAAAGCGAAATGACTCTTCCAAATGAAGACCTCAACTCATCTGTTCCTCATGCAACCTGAGTGCGACCAGGTTTACCCAGGCTCCAAGCCCCACCTGGAGGATCCTCCTGTACCATCTTGACAGCCCATGACCGGCACCAGCACCCCCGGGGGCACAATGCTGAATTTGGGGGAGGGCTCTGGGCCTTTTGGCCACCACACCTGTGCCTGGGGAAGCGGGAACCGGGAGGATCCTCCCAGATGATCCTCATGGAACCTTAGCAACATCCCTGAGGACATGGGGCACAATGCTGAAGCTTGAGGACGGCTCTGGGGTTTCTTGCCACCCACACCTGTGCCTGGGGGGGCAGCGGGGACCTGGAGGGCCCTCCCAGACAATCCCAACGGACTATTAGCACCATCCCTGGGGAACATGGGGCACAATGCTGAAATTGGGGGATGGCCCTGGGGCTTGTCGCTACCGCACCTGTGCCTAGGGGAGCAGGAACCTGAAGGAACCTCCCAGATCATCATAACAGACCATGACCACCATCGCCCTGAGGACATGGGGCACAATGCTCAGTTGGAGTCCCTTGGTCCTGAAACCAGCAGGAACGGAGCTCAAAGGACAGAGAGGCGCCTCCAGGAGAATTTCCATCCAGGGAAAAGCGGCCCACTGGAGGGCACAGAAGCAGCAACCCCACCGCCCCGCAGGCCATTTGAACAGGATCACCTCCTGCACTTACTTAGCACGTTGTCCGTCTTCGTGTGTGGACCGTGACTGGCCCGCTCAGGGATGGTGCGCTTCCAGAGGAGGGCTAGAAACTTTTCAGTGCTTGCTCGTGGGTCAGAGGACCAAAGCCCAAGGAAGCAGAGGCTATCCTTCTTCCTCTGGGGCTGGGGAAGTCAGCCACCGCCCTGGGGCGGGACCGGGCCCAGGAGTGTGTTCTTTCTGAAGCCACTGCCTTCGGTGGGTGTTGCTTTGCCTAAAAAAGGCCCACTCACGCCAGAGTCAGGAGCAGTGACAGGCTGTCTCCAACCCTAGCCCAGGACCACGACCCGAAACCATCCTGCCTTTGGGAGGACAGGTCTCCTGCAGGAGCCTGGGAGGGGACTGGCCCCTCTCCCACCCCGGGCTCCAGGATGCCCGGGACCTGCAAGAGCTCTTCATCTGAGGAGGAGTCTTGGACAACAAGTGTATCTCGTCAGCCCAGCAAGTGAAATAACCAAAGCCCAAGGCTCAGGTTCTAACAGAAGCAGAATTTCAAAGTACTGTTTGGGGGAAGCCTCCTCCCCTCTTATGTGGCATTGGGGGTCCCCAAGGAAAGCCTTCTTTCGTCTCCTTCCCTCAGAGAGAGGAGCTGACCCCAAGTACCGCGGTCCCCACCGTGTCCCAGTGCTGAGGAAGAGCCACACGCAGGGGCCTGGTGTCAGGAGTGTGGTCGGCCACTGCTCCTGGGCTCCCAGCCAGTGGTCTGGCGGCTACGTGGAAGAGCTAAATTGATTTTGGGGGAAGGAGTGCTCACTGCCCACACCGCTCACCATCCCCCTCTGCACTCTGCAATCCAGGCTCGGTGCCCGGCTCACGTCCATCACCAGCACTCCACATGTTTCCGCCATGGGAGGGATCATTCAGCCTCACCCCATTGCACAGAAGAGGAAAGCGAGGCCCAGCGAGGAGAGGTTAAATGGCTCCAGTCCCAGAGCTGTTCAGCAGAGAACCTGGAAAGCCAGGCCTCCAGAGCCCCTGCTAGACCAGCCAGAGACTCCCTGAGGTGAAAGTGAGCCGTCCCCTGCCTGACCAGGCACGCAATGGCCCCTGACCTTCATGATGGCCTGTTCTTGACCGTGAAGATGAGCTGGCCGACTAGGAGGTGGAGTTCAGCTGGTGGGACAGGCTGTAGCTACAGGACAGAGTGACACATCTGAGCTAGCAGGGGCCACACTCTGGTCTCCCTCCCGGAGCCAGACCAGGAGCTGGAATCTCGGTGCCCGAGGGGCCGGCACACAACAGGGTCTGCACTGACCAGGGATCCATGGCCCCCAGGGAGAGTCCACTCTGCCCTCTCCCCGCTCCTGCCTGGCCTCACCTCTCCTCACTGTGTCGCTGCAGGACCCGGAACCAGGCCCCATAGGGACGGGGGGACAGTCCGGGCTGATGGTCAGGGTTCCCCAAGGGACCCAGGGTGTTGCCAGGGCACTGGGAAAAGACAAGGTCTGGGTTCCGGTGTCCAACACCACCCTGCGAACTTGGGAGTAGTAAGAGATACCCTCCCCCAAGTCCGGAGGGCTATAGCACAAAAGGCCTCAGCTTACTCTGATGTCACTTGGGCTGCAGAGATGTAGTGTCCCAAGGGTGCCACAGTCTTATAGAAGTGCCTCTCGGCCTTGGATATCCATCCCCGACCCCCTGTGATCCCAGTCTTGGGAAAATGTTTTCTAACCCCTCGAGGTCCTTCTCAGCAGAGGACAGACTCGGGGCTTGGGGGCCTTAGGACCTGGCTACGCAGAAGGTGGAAGAGCACAGGGCCACCAGTCTGAAGACCAAGGTCAGGGCCCTTCTTGTTTCAGCCTCAGGGTCCCCATGTGGAAGAGAATCCAGAATCACTGCTCCGGTCAGGTTGAGGAGGCCTTAGGAAGGAATGGGGCACCAGGACCGGAGAGGGAAACGGGGACCAGGGAGGCTTCTGCGGTTTCTCACATCGCCCATGGAACCCACGGGTCTGCTCCTGTGAGAGACACAGACACAGAGACAGAGAAGGGGACAGAGAATGAACCCAGGACAGAGGGAACCAGGAGAAGTCACAGACTCCATCAGCTGAGAAATGACATCCCGGCATTTTGTGCCATTCTGTTCCTGACAGGGCCGTCACATTGGCCATCCAACCTGGAGGGCAGGGGTTTCCACAGAGATGTGTGACCAGGACTCAGGTGTGCCAGGAGCCACTGTGGGGACGGCCCAGCGCATGGGCACAGACGAGGCCCGTGGACCTGAGCCTAACAGTAATGGGAGCCCCTGGAATCCTGTGTTGGGAGAGGTCAAGGTCAGAATCAGTTCATTACTACCTTCCCACAGGGGCTGGGACACAGGCAGGTGTGGGGTGGCTTTGCCTGGACCCCAGAGCAGATTCAAGCCCCTCTGAGCTGTGTTCCATGACAAGCGCAGCCCCTGGCTCATCCTTGCATTGTCAGCTTGGCACCAGCCTCCTGTGATAGCAGGCACGGAACATTTGGAGAGGTCCCTAACACTAACCTTAAACTGTACCCTAAACCTACCCCGTACCCTAACCCCAACACCTACCAGAACACTAACGCCTAACCCTACCCCTGAACCGAACCCAAACCCTAAAGCGTACCCTAACCCTAACCCGTACCCTAAATGGTAGCCTAACCCTAAACCCTACCCTGTACGGTAAACCGTGCCCTAACCCCTACCCTATCTCTAACCCGTACCCTAACCCGTACCCTAACCCATGCCCTAACCAGTACCCTAACTCTAACCCTAACCCTCGGTCAACGGGAGGAAAGAGGAAATCCCCGGAAGTGTGGGGTTCATGAGACATTTGACCGCCAGTCCTGACAGGAAGATGACACTGTGCCAAATGGACCTGCTGATTTCTCAGAACACTGACATCCTGTGAAATGCTACATCACTGACCCACAGGCTGATGTTCCAAACCTTGGGTCTCCTAGATCCAGAGCAGAGAAGTGCTGTCAGGTGGGGATCAGTAGGTCCTCCGACCTATGGCCTGCACACCTGCTTCCATTTCTGGGAGAAGGGGAAACACACACTTGTTTTTAAGTAGTCATTATCTTCATTCTAAAGTAGACCCATGACCTTGACCTTTTTGGAAAAGCGAAATGACTCTTCCAAATGAAGACCTCAACTCATCTGTTCCTCATGCAACCTGAGTGCGACCAGGTTTACCCAGGCTCCAAGCCCCACCTGGAGGATACTCCTGTACCATCTTGACAGCCCATGACCGGCACCAGCACCCCCGGGGGCACAATGCTGAATTTGGGGGAGGGCTCTGGGCCTTTTGGCCACCACACCTGTGCCTGGGGAAGCGGGAACCGGGAGGATCCTCCCAGATGATCCTCATGGAACCTTAGCAACATCCCTGAGGACATGGGGCACAATGCTGAAGCTTGAGGACGGCTCTGGGGATTCTTGCCACCCACACCTGTGCCTGGGGGGGCAGCGGGAACCTGGAGGGCCCTCCCAGACAATCCCAACGGACTATTAGCACCATCCCTGGGGAACATGGGGCACAATGCTGAAATTGGGGGATGGCCCTGGGGCTTGTCGCTACCGCACCTGTGCCTAGGGGAGCAGGAACCTGAAGGAACCTCCCAGATCATCATAACAGACCATGACCACCATCGCCCTGAGGACATGGGGCACAATGCTCAGTTGGAGTCCCTTGGGCCTGAAACCAGCAGGAACGGAGCTCAAAGGACAGAGAGGCGCCTCCCGGAGAATTTCCATCCAGGGAAAAGCGGCCCACTGGAGGGCACAGAAGCAGCAACCCCACCGACCCGCAGGCCATTTGAACAGGATCACCTCCTGCACTTACTTAGCACGTTGTCCGTCTTCGTGTGTGGACCGTGACTGGCCCGCTCAGGGATGGTGCGCTTCCAGAGGAGGGCTAGAAACTTTTCAGTGCTTGCTCGTGGGTCAGAGGACCAAAGCCCAAGGAAGCAGAGGCTATCCTTCTTCCTCTGGGGCTGGGGAAGTCAGCCACCGCCCTGGGGCGGGACCGGGCCCAGGAGTGTGTTCTTTCTGAAGCCACTGCCTTCGGTGGGTGTTGCTTTGCCTAAAAAAGGCCCACTCACGCCAGAGTCAGGAGCAGTGACAGGCTGTCTCCAACCCTAGCCCAGGACCACGACCCGAAACCATCCTGCCTTTGGGAGGAGAGGTCTCCTGCAGGAGCCTGGGAGGGGACTGGCCCCTCTCCCACCCCGGGCTCCAGGATGCCCGGGACCTGCAAGAGCTCTTCATCTGAGGAGGAGTCTTGGAGAACAAGTGTATCTCGTCAGCCCAGCAAGTGAAATAACCAAAGCCCAAGGCTCAGGTTCTAACAGAAGCAGAATTTCAAAGTACTGTTTGGGGGAAGCCTCCTCCCCTCTTATGTGGCATTGGGGGTCCCCAAGGAAAGCCTTCTTTCGTCTCCTTCCCTCAGAGAGAGGAGCTGACCCCAAGTCCCGCGGTCCCCACCGTGTCCCAGTGCTGAGGAAGAGCCACACGCAGGGGCCTGGTGTCAGGAGTGTGGTCGGCCACTGCTCCTGGGCTCCCAGCCAGTGGTCTGGCGGCTACGTGGAAGAGCTAAATTGATTTTGGGGGAAGGAGTGCTCACTGCCCACACCGCTCACCATCCCCCTCTGCACTCTGCAATCCAGGCTCGGTGCCCGGCTCACGTCCATCACCAGCACTCCACATGTTTCCGCCATGGGAGGGATCATTCAGCCTCACCCCATTGCACAGAAGAGGAAAGCGAGGCCCAGCGAGGAGAGGTTAAATGGCTCCAGTCCCAGAGCTGTTCAGCAGAGAACCTGGAAAGCCAGGCCTCCAGAGCCCCTGCTAGACCAGCCAGAGACTCCCTGAGGTGAAAGTGAGCCGTCCCCTGCCTGACCAGGCACGCAATGGCCCCTGACCTTCATGATGGCCTGTTCTTGACCGTGAAGATGAGCTGGCCGACTAGGAGGTGGAGTTCAGCTGGTGGGACAGGCTGTAGCTACAGGACAGAGTGACACATCTGAGCTAGCAGGGGCCACACTCTGGTCTCCCTCCCGGAGCCAGACCAGGAGCTGGAATCTCGGTGCCCGAGGGGCCGGCACACAACAGGGTCTGCACTGACCAGGGATCCATGGCCCCCAGGGAGAGTCCACTCTGCCCTCTCCCCGCTCCTGCCTGGCCTCACCTCTCCTCACTGTGTCGCTGCAGGACCCGGAACCAGGCCCCATAGGGACGGGGGGACAGTCCGGGCTGATGGTCAGGGTTCCCCAAGGGACCCAGGGTGTTGCCAGGGCACTGGGAAAAGACAAGGTCTGGGTTCCGGTGTCCAACACCACCCTGCGAACTTGGGAGTAGTAAGAGATACCCTCCCCCAAGTCCGGAGGGCTATAGCACAAAAGGCCTCAGCTTACTCTGATGTCACTTGGGCTGCAGAGATGTAGTGTCCCAAGGGTGCCACAGTCTTATAGAAGTGCCTCTCGGCCTTGGATATCCATCCCCGACCCCCTGTGATCCCAGTCTTGGGAAAATGTTTTCTAACCCCTCGAGGTCCTTCTCAGCAGAGGACAGACTCGGGGCTTGGGGGCCTTAGGACCTGGCTACGCAGAAGGTGGAAGAGCACAGGGCCACCAGTCTGAAGACCAAGGTCAGGGCCCTTCTTGTTTCAGCCTCAGGGTCCCCATGTGGAAGAGAATCCAGAATCACTGCTCCGGTCAGGTTGAGGAGGCCTTAGGAAGGAATGGGGCACCAGGACCGGAGAGGGAAACGGGGACCAGGGAGGCTTCTGCGGTTTCTCACATCGCCCATGGAACCCACGGGTCTGCTCCTGTGAGAGACACAGACAGAGAGACAGAGAAGGGGACAGAGAATGAACCCAGGACAGAGGGAACCAGGAGAAGTCACAGACTCCATCAGCTGAGAAATGACATCCCGGCATTTTGTGCCATTCTGTTCCTGACAGGGCCGTCACATTGGCCATCCAACCTGGAGGGCAGGGGTTTCCACAGAGATGTGTGACCAGGACTCAGGTGTGCCAGGAGCCACTGTGGGGACGGCCCAGCGCATGGGCACAGACGAGGCCCGTGGACCTGAGCCTAACAGTAATGGGAGCCCCTGGAATCCTGTGTTGGGAGAGGTCAAGGTCAGAATCAGTTCATTACTACCTTCCCACAGGGGCTGGGACACAGGCAGGTGTGGGGTGGCTTTGCCTGGACCCCAGAGCAGATTCAAGCCCCTCTGAGCTGTGTTCCATGACAAGCGCAGCCCCTGGCTCATCCTTGCATTGTCAGCTTGGCACCAGCCTCCTGTGATAGCAGGCACGGAACATTTGGAGAGGTCCCTAACACTAACCTTAAACTGTACCCTAAACCTACCCCGTACCCTAACCCCAACACCTACCAGAACACTAACGCCTAACCCTACCCCTGAACCGAACCCAAACCCTAAAGCGTACCCTAACCCTAACCCGTACCCTAAATGGTAGCCTAACCCTAAACCCTACCCTGTACGGTAAACCGTGCCCTAACCCCTACCCTATCTCTAACCCGTACCCTAACCCGTACCCTAACCCATGCCCTAACCAGTACCCTAACTCTAACCCTAACCCTCGGTCAACGGGAGGAAAGAGGAAATCCACGGAAGTGTGGGGTTCATGAGACATTTGACCGCCAGTCCTGACAGGAAGATGACACTGTGCCAAATGGACCTGCTGATTTCTCAGAACACTGACATCCTGTGAAATGCTACATCACTGACCCACAGGCTGATGTTCCAAACCTTGGGTCTCCTAGATCCAGAGCAGAGAAGTGCTGTCAGGTGGGGATCAGTAGGTCCTCCGACCTATGGCCTGCACACCTGCTTCCATTTCTGGGAGAAGGGGAAACACACACTTGTTTTTAAGTAGTCATTATCTTCATTCTAAAGTAGACCCATGACCTTGACCTTTTTGGAAAAGCGAAATGACTCTTCCAAATGAAGACCTCAACTCATCTGTTCCTCATGCAACCTGAGTGCGACCAGGTTTACCCAGGCTCCAAGCCCCACCTGGAGGATCCTCCTGTACCATCTTGACAGCCCATGACCGGCACCAGCACCCCCGGGGGCACAATGCTGAATTTGGGGGAGGGCTCTGGGCCTTTTGGCCACCACACCTGTGCCTGGGGAAGCGGGAACCGGGAGGATCCTCCCAGATGATCCTCATGGAACCTTAGCAACATCCCTGAGGACATGGGGCACAATGCTGAAGCTTGAGGACGGCTCTGGGGATTCTTGCCACCCACACCTGTGCCTGGGGGGGCAGCGGGAACCTGGAGGGCCCTCCCAGACAATCCCAACGGACTATTAGCACCATCCCTGGGGAACATGGGGCACAATGCTGAAATTGGGGGATGGCCCTGGGGCTTGTCGCTACCGCACCTGTACCTAGGGGAGCAGGAACCTGAAGGAACCTCCCAGATCATCCTAACAGACCATGACCACCATCGCCCTGAGGACATGGGGCACAATGCTCAGTTGGAGTCCCTTGGTCCTGAAACCAGCAGGAACGGAGCTCAAAGGACAGAGAGGCGCCTCCCGGAGAATTTCCATCCAGGGAAAAGCGGCCCACTGGAGGGCACAGAAGCAGCAACCCCACCGACCCGCAGGCCATTTGAACAGGATCACCTCCTGCACTTACTTAGCACGTTGTCCGTCTTCGTGTGTGGACCGTGACTGGCCCGCTCAGGGATGGTGCGCTTCCAGAGGAGGGCTAGAAACTTTTCAGTGCTTGCTCGTGGGTCAGAGGACCAAAGCCCAAGGAAGCAGAGGCTATCCTTCTTCCTCTGGGTCTGGGGAAGTCAGCCACCGACCTGGGGCGGGACCGGGCCCAGGAGTGTGTTCTTTCTGAAGCCACTGCCTTCGGTGGGTGTTGCTTTGCCTAAAAAAGGCCCACTCACCCCAGAGTCAGGAGCAGTGACAGGCTGTCTCCAACCCTAGCCCAGGACCACGACCCGAAACCATCCTGCCTTTGGGAGGACAGGTCTCCTGCAGGAGCCTGGGAGGGGACTGGCCCCTCTCCCACACCGGGCTCCAGGATGCCCGGGACCTGCAAGAGCTCTTCATCTGAGGAGGAGTCTTGGAGAACAAGTGTATCTCGTCAGCCCAGCAAGTGAAATAACCAAAGCCCAAGGCTCAGGTTCTAACAGAAGCAGAATTTCAAAGTACTGTTTGGGGGAAGCCTCCTCCCCTCTTATGTGGCATTGGGGGTCCCCAAGGAAAGCCTTCTTTCGTCTCCTTCCCTCAGAGAGAGGAGCTGACCCCAAGTCCCGCGGTCCCCACCGTGTCCCAGTGCTGAGGAAGAGCCACACGCAGGGGCCTGGTGTCAGGAGTGTGGTCGGCCACTGCTCCTGGGCTCCCAGCCAGTGGTCTGGCGGCTACGTGGAAGAGCTAAATTGATTTTGGGGGAAGGAGTGCTCACTGCCCACACCGCTCACCATCCCCCTCTGCACTCTGCAATCCAGGCTCGGTGCCCGGCTTACGTCCATCACCAGCACTCCACATGTTTCCGCCATGGGAGGGATCATTCAGGCTCACCCCATTGCACAGAAGAGGAAAGCGAGGCCCAGCGAGGAGAGGTTAAATGGCTCCAGTCCCAGAGCTGTTCAGCAGAGAACCTGGAAAGCCAGGCCTCCAGAGCCCCTGCTAGACCAGCCAGAGACTCCCTGAGGTGAAAGTGAGCCGTCCCCTGCCTGACCAGGCACGCAATGGCCCCTGACCTTCATGATGGCCTGTTCTTGACCGTGAAGATGAGCTGGCCGACTAGGAGGTGGAGTTCAGCTGGTGGGACAGGCTGTAGCTACAGGACAGAGTGACACATCTGAGCTAGCAGGGGCCACACTCTGGTCTCCCTCCCGGAGCCAGACCAGGAGCTGGAATCTCGGTGCCCGAGGGGCCGGCACACAACAGGGTCTGCACTGACCAGGGATCCATGGCCCCCAGGGAGAGTCCACTCTGCCCTCTCCCCGCTCCTGCCTGGCCTCACCTCTCCTCACTGTGTCGCTGCAGGACCCGGAACCAGGCCCCATAGGGACGGGGGGACAGTCCGGGCTGATGGTCAGGGTTCCCCAAGGGACCCAGGGTGTTGCCAGGGCACTGGGAAAAGACAAGGTCTGGGTTCCGGTGTCCAACACCACCCTGCGAACTTGGGAGTAGTAAGAGATACCCTCCCCCAAGTCCGGAGGGCTATAGCACAAAAGGCCTCAGCTTACTCTGATGTCACTTGGGCTGCAGAGATGTAGTGTCCCAAGGGTGCCACAGTCTTATAGAAGTGCCTCTCGGCCTTGGATATCCATCCCCGACCCCCTGTGATCCCAGTCTTGGGAAAATGTTTTCTAACCCCTCCAGGTCCTTCTCAGCAGAGGACAGACTCGGGGCTTGGGGGCCTTAGGACCTGGCTACGCAGAAGGTGGAAGAGCACAGGGCCACCAGTCTGAAGACCAAGGTCAGGGCCCTACTTGTTTCAGCCTCAGGGTCCCCATGTGGAAGAGAATCCAGAATCACTGCTCCGGTCAGGTTGAGGAGGCCTTAGGAAGGAATGGGGCACCAGGACCGGAGAGGGAAACGGGGACAAGGGAGGCTTCTGCGGTTTCTCACATCGCCCATGGAACCCACGGGTCTGCTCCTATGAGAGACACAGACACAGAGACAGAGAAGGGGACAGAGAATGAACCCAGGACAGAGGGAACCAGGAGAAGTCACAGACTCCATCAGCTGAGAAATGACATCCCGGCATTTTGTGCCATTCTGTTCCTGACAGGGCCGTCACATTGGCCATCCAACCTGGAGGGCAGGGGTTTCCACAGAGATGTGTGACCAGGACTCAGGTGTGCCAGGAGCCACTGTGGGGACGGCCCAGCGCATGGGCACAGACGAGGCCCGTGGACCTGAGCCTAACAGTAATGGGAGCCCCTGGAATCCTGTGTTGGGAGAGGTCAAGGTCAGAATCAGTTCATTACTACCTTCCCACAGGGGCTGGGACACAGGCAGGTGTGGGGTGGCTTTGCCTGGACCCCAGAGCAGATTCAAGCCCCTCTGAGCTGTGTTCCATGACAAGCGCAGCCCCTGGCTCATCCTTGCATTGTCAGCTTGGCACCAGCCTCCTGTGATAGCAGGCACGGAACATTTGGAGAGGTCCCTAACACTAACCTTAAACTGTACCCTAAACCTACCCCGTACCCTAACCCCAACACCTACCAGAACACTAACGCCTAACCCTACCCCTGAACCGAACCCAAACCCTAATGCGTACCCTAACCCTAACCCGTACCCTAAATGGTAGCCTAACCCTAAACCCTACCCTGTACGGTAAACCGTGCCCTAACCCCTACCCTATCTCTAACCCGTACCCTAACCCGTACCCTAACCCATGCCCTAACCAGTACCCTAACTCTAACCCTAACCCTCGGTCAACGGGAGGAAAGAGGAAATCCCCGGAAGTGTGGGGTTCATGAGACATTTGACCGCCAGTCCTGACAGGAAGATGACACTGTGCCAAATGGACCTGCTGATTTCTCAGAACACTGACATCCTGTGAAATGCTACATCACTGACCCACAGGCTGATGTTCCAAACCTTGGGTCTCCTAGATCCAGAGCAGAGAAGTGCTGTCAGGTGGGGATCAGTAGGTCCTCCGACCTATGGCCTGCACACCTGCTTCCATTTCTGGGAGAAGGGGAAACACACACTTGTTTTTAAGTAGTCATTATCTTCATTCTAAAGTAGACCCATGACCTTGACCTTTTTGGAAAAGCGAAATGACTCTTCCAAATGAAGACCTCAACTCATCTGTTCCTCATGCAACCTGAGTGCGACCAGGTTTACCCAGGCTCCAAGCCCCACCTGGAGGATCCTCCTGTACCATCTTGACAGCCCATGACCGGCACCAGCACCCCCGGGGGCACAATGCTGAATTTGGGGGAGGGCTCTGGGCCTTTTGGCCACCACACCTGTGCCTGGGGAAGCGGGAACCGGGAGGATCCTCCCAGATGATCCTCATGGAACCTTAGCAACATCCCTGAGGACATGGGGCACAATGCTGAAGCTTGAGGACGGCTCTGGGGTTTCTTGCCACCCACACCTGTGCCTGGGGGGGCAGCGGGAACCTGGAGGGCCCTCCCAGACAATCCCAACGGACTATTAGCACCATCCCTGGGGAACATGGGGCACAATGCTGAAATTGGGGGATGGCCCTGGGGCTTGTCGCTACCGCACCTGTGCCTAGGGGAGCAGGAACCTGAAGGAACCTCCCAGATCATCATAACAGACCATGACCACCATCGCCCTGAGGACATGGGGCACAATGCTCAGTTGGAGTCCCTTGGTCCTGAAACCAGCAGGAACGGAGCTCAAAGGACAGAGAGGCGCCTCCCGGAGAATTTCCATCCAGGGAAAAGCGGCCCACTGGAGGGCACAGAAGCAGCAACCCCACCGCCCCGCAGGCCATTTGAACAGGATCACCTCCTGCACTTACTTAGCACGTTGTCCGTCTTCGTGTGTGGACCGTGACTGGCCCGCTCAGGGATGGTGCGCTTCCAGAGGAGGGCTAGAAACTTTTCAGTGCTTGCTCGTGGGTCAGAGGACCAAAGCCCAAGGAAGCAGAGGCTATCCTTCTTCCTCTGGGGCTGGGGAAGTCAGCCACCGCCCTGGGGCGGGACAGGGCCCAGGAGTGTGTTCTTTCTGAAGCCACTGCCTTCGGTGGGTGTTGCTTTGCCTAAAAAAGGCCCACTCACCCCAGAGTCAGGAGCAGTGACAGGCTGTCTCCAACCCTAGCCCAGGACCACCACCCGAAACCATCCTGCCTTTGGGAGGACAGGTCTCCTGCAGGAGCCTGGGAGGGGACTGGCCCCTCTCCCACCCCGGGCTCCAGGATGCCCGGGACCTGCAAGAGCTCTTCATCTGAGGAGGAGTCTTGGAGAACAAGTGTATCTCGTCAGCCCAGCAAGTGAAATAACCAAAGCCCAAGCCTCAGGTTCTAACAGAAGCAGAATTTCAAAGTACTGTTTGGGGGAAGCCTCCTCCCCTCTTATGTGGCATTGGGGGTCCCCAAGGAAAGCCTTCTTTCGTCTCCTTCCCTCAGAGAGAGGAGCTGACCCCAAGTCCCGCGGTCCCCACCGTGTCCCAGTGCTGAGGAAGAGCCACACGCAGGGGCCTGGTGTCAGGAGTGTGGTCGGCCACTGCTCCTGGGCTCCCAGCCAGTGGTCTGGCGGCTACGTGGAAGAGCTAAATTGATTTTGGGGGAAGGAGTGCTCACTGCCCACACCGCTCACCATCCCCCTCTGCACTCTGCAATCCAGGCTCGGTGCCCGGCTCACGTCCATCACCAGCACTCCACATGTTTCCGCCATGGGAGGGATCATTCAGCCTCACCCCATTGCACAGAAGAGGAAAGCGAGGCCCAGCGAGGAGAGGTTAAATGGCTCCAGTCCCAGAGCTGTTCAGCAGAGAACCTGGAAAGCCAGGCCTCCAGAGCCCCTGCTAGACCAGCCAGAGACTCCCTGAGGTGAAAGTGAGCCGTCCCCTGCCTGACCAGGCACGCAATGGCCCCTGACCTTCATGATGGCCTGTTCTTGACCGTGAAGATGAGCTGGCCGACTAGGAGGTGGAGTTCAGCTGGTGGCACAGGCTGTAGCTACAGGACAGAGTGACACATCTGAGCTAGCAGGGGCCACACTCTGGTCTCCCTCCCGGAGCCAGACCAGGAGCTGGAATCTCGGTGCCCGAGGGGCCGGCACACAACAGGGTCTGCACTGACCAGGGATCCATGGCCCCCAGGGAGAGTCCACTCTGCCCTCTCCCCGCTCCTGCCTGGCCTCACCTCTCCTCACTGTGTCGCTGCAGGACCCGGAACCAGGCCCCATAGGGACGGGGGGACAGTCCGGGCTGATGGTCAGGGTTCCCCAAGGGACCCAGGGTGTTGCCAGGGCACTGGGAAAAGACAAGGTCTGGGTTCCGGTGTCCAACACCACCCTGCGAACTTGGGAGTAGTAAGAGATACCCTCCCCCAAGTCCGGAGGGCTATAGCACAAAAGGCCTCAGCTTACTCTGATGTCACTTGGGCTGCAGAGATGTAGTGTCCCAAGGGTGCCACAGTCTTATAGAAGTGCCTCTCGGCCTTGGATATCCATCCCCGACCCCCTGTGATCCCAGTCTTGGGAAAATGTTTTCTAACCCCTCGAGGTCCTTCTCAGCAGAGGACAGACTCGGGGCTTGGGGGCCTTAGGACCTGGCTACGCAGAAGGTGGAAGAGCACAGGGCCACCAGTCTGAAGACCAAGGTCAGGGCCCTTCTTGTTTCAGCCTCAGGGTCCCCATGTGGAAGAGAATCCAGAATCACTGCTCCGGTCAGGTTGAGGAGGCCTTAGGAAGGAATGGGGCACCAGGACCGGAGAGGGAAACGGGGACCAGGGAGGCTTCTGCGGTTTCTCACATCGCCCATGGAACCCACGGGTCTGCTCCTGTGAGAGACACAGACACAGAGACAGAGAAGGGGACAGAGAATGAACCCAGGACAGAGGGAACCAGGAGAAGTCACAGACTCCATCAGCTGAGAAATGACATCCCGGCATTTTGTGCCATTCTGTTCCTGACAGGGCCGTCACATTGGCCATCCAACCTGGAGGGCAGGGGTTTCCACAGAGATGTGTGACCAGGACTCAGGTGTGCCAGGAGCCACTGTGGGGACGGCCCAGCGCATGGGCACAGACGAGGCCCGTGGACCTGAGCCTAACAGTAATGGGAGCCCCTGGAATCCCGTGTTGGGAGAGGTCAAGTTCAGAATCAGTTCATTACTACCTTCCCACAGGGGCTGGGACACAGGCAGGTGTGGGGTGGCTTTGCCTGGACCCCAGAGCAGATTCAAGCCCCTCTGAGCTGTGTTCCATGACAAGCGCAGCCCCTGGCTCATCCTTGCATTGTCAGCTTGGCACCAGCCTCCTGTGATAGCAGGCACGGAACATTTGGAGAGGTCCCTAACACTAACCTTAAACTGTACCCTAAACCTACCCCGTACCCTAACCCCAACACCTACCAGAACACTAACGCCTAACCCTACCCCTGAACCGAACCCAAACCCTAAAGCGTACCCTAACCCTAACCCGTACCCTAAATGGTAGCCTAACCCTAAACCCTACCCTGTACGGTAAACCGTGCCCTAACCCCTACCCTATCTCTAACCCGTACCCTAACCCGTACCCTAACCCATGCCCTAACCAGTACCCTAACTCTAACCCTAACCCTCGGTCAACGGGAGGAAAGAGGAAATCCCCGGAAGTGTGGGGTTCATGAGACATTTGACCGCCAGTCCTGACAGGAAGATGACACTGTGCCAAATGGACCTGCTGAGTTCTCAGAACACTGACATCCTCTGAAATGCTACATCACTGACCCACAGGCTGATGTTCCAAACCTTGGGTCTCCTAGATCCAGAGCAGAGAAGTGTTGTCAGGTGGGGATAAGTAGGTCCTCCGACCTATGGCCTGCACACCTGCTTCCATTTCTGGGAGAAGGGGAAACACACACTTGTTTTTAAGTAGTCATTATCTTCATTCTAAAGTAGACCCATGACCTTGACCTTTTTGGAAAAGCGAAATGACTCTTCCAAATGAAGACCTCAACTCATCTGTTCCTCATGCAACCTGAGTGCGACCAGGTTTACCCAGGCTCCAAGCCCCACCTGGAGGATCCTCCTGTACCATCTTGACAGCCCATGACCGGCACCAGCACCCCCGGGGGCACAATGCTGAATTTGGGGGAGGGCTCTGGGCCTTTTGGCCACCACACCTGTGCCCGGGGAAGCGGGAACCGGGAGGATCCTCCCAGATGATCCTCATGGAACCTTAGCAACATCCCTGAGGACATGGGGCACAATGCTGAAGCTTGAGGACGGCTCTGGGGTTTCTTGCCACCCACACCTGTGCCTGGGGGGGCAGCGGGAACCTGGAGGGCCCTCCCAGACAATCCCAACGGACTATTAGCACCATCCCTGGGGAACATGGGGCACAATGCTGAAATTGGGGGATGGCCCTGGGGCTTGTCGCTACCGCACCTGTGCCTAGGGGAGCAGGAACCTGAAGGAACCTCCCTGATCATCATAACAGACCATGACCACCATCGCCCTGAGGACATGGGGCACAATGCTCAGTTGGAGTCCCTTGGTCCTGAAACCAGCAGGAACGGAGCTCAAAGGACAGAGAGGCGCCTCCAGGAGAATTTCCATCCAGGGAAAAGCGGCCCACTGGAGGGCACAGAAGCAGCAACCCCACCGACCCGCAGGCCATTTGAACAGGATCACCTCCTGCACTTACTTAGCACGTTGTCCGTCTTCGTGTGTGGACCGTGACTGGCCCGCTCAGGGATGGTGCGCTTCCAGAGGAGGGCTAGAAACTTTTCAGTGCTTGCTCGTGGGTCAGAGGACCAAAGCCCAAGGAAGCAGAGGCTATCCTTCTTCCTCTGGGGCTGGGGAAGTCAGCCACCGCCCTGGGGCGGGACCGGGCCCAGGAGTGTGTTCTTTCTGGAGCCACTGCCTTCGGTGGGTGTTGCTTTGCCTAAAAAAGGCCCACTCACCCCAGAGTCAGGAGCAGTGACAGGCTGTCTCCAACCCTAGCCCAGGACCACGACCCGAAACCATCCTGCCTTTGGGAGGACAGGTCTCCTGCAGGAGCCTGGGAGGGGACTGGCCCCTCTCCCACCCCGGGCTCCAGGATGCCCGGGACCTGCAAGAGCTCTTCATCTGAGGAGGAGTCTTGGAGAACAAGTGTATCTCGTCAGCCCAGCAAGTGAAATAACCAAAGCCCAAGGCTCAGGTTCTAACAGAAGCAGAATTTCAAAGTACTGTTTGGGGGAAGCCTCCTCCCCTCTTATGTGGCATTGGGGGTCCCCAAGGAAAGCCTTCTTTCGTCTCCTTCCCTCAGAGAGAGGAGCTGACCCCAAGTCCCGCGGTCCCCACCGTGTCCCAGTGCTGAGGAAGAGCCACACGCAGGGGCCTGGTGTCAGGAGTGTGGTCGGCCACTGCTCCTGGGCTCCCAGCCAGTGGTCTGGCGGCTACGTGGAAGAGCTAAATTGATTTTGGGGGAAGGAGTGCTCACTGCCCACACCGCTCACCATCCCCCTCTGCACTCTGCAATCCAGGCTCGGTGCCCGGCTCACGTCCATCACCAGCACTCCACATGTTTCCGCCATGGGAGGGATCATTCAGCCTCACCCCATTGCACAGAAGAGGAAAGCGAGGCCCAGCGAGGAGAGGTTAAATGGCTCCAGTCCCAGAGCTGTTCAGCAGAGAACCTGGAAAGCCAGGCCTCCAGAGCCCCTGCTAGACCAGCCAGAGACTCCCTGAGGTGAAAGTGAGCCGTCCCCTGCCTGACCAGGCACGCAATGGCCCCTGACCTTCATGATGGCCTGTTCTTGACCGTGAAGATGAGCTGGCCGACTAGGAGGTGGAGTTCAGCTGGTGGGACAGGCTGTAGCTACAGGACAGAGTGACACATCTGAGCTAGCAGGGGCCACACTCTGGTCTCCCTCCCGGAGCCAGACCAGGAGCTGGAATCTCGGTGCCCGAGGGGCCGGCACACAACAGGGTCTGCACTGACCAGGGATCCATGGCCCCCAGGGAGAGTCCACTCTGCCCTCTCCCCGCTCCTGCCTGGCCTCACCTCTCCTCACTGTGTCGCTGCAGGACCCGGAACCAGGCCCCATAGGGACGGGGGGACAGTCCGGGCTGATGGTCAGGGTTCCCCAAGGGACCCAGGGTGTTGCCAGGGCACTGGGAAAAGACAAGGTCTGGGTTCCGGTGTCCAACACCACCCTGCGAACTTGGGAGTAGTAAGAGATACCCTCCCCCAAGTCCGGAGGGCTATAGCACAAAAGGCCTCAGCTTACTCTGATGTCACTTGGGCTGCAGAGATGTAGTGTCCCAAGGGTGCCACAGTCTTATAGAAGTGCCTCTCGGCCTTGGATATCCATCCCCGACCCCCTGTGATCCCAGTCTTGGGAAAATGTTTTCTAACCCCTCGAGGTCCTTCTCAGCAGAGGACAGACTCGGGGCTTGGGGGCCTTAGGACCTGGCTACGCAGAAGGTGGAAGAGCACAGGGCCACCAGTCTGAAGACCAAGGTCAGGGCCCTTCTTGTTTCAGCCTCAGGGTCCCCATGTGGAAGAGAATCCAGAATCACTGCTCCGGTCAGGTTGAGGAGGCCTTAGGAAGGAATGGGGCACCAGGACCGGAGAGGGAAACGGGGACCAGGGAGGCTTCTGCGGTTTCTCACATCGCCCATGGAACCCACGGGTCTGCTCCTGTGAGAGACACAGACAGAGAGACAGAGAAGGGGACAGAGAATGAACCCAGGACAGAGGGAACCAGGAGAAGTCACAGACTCCATCAGCTGAGAAATGACATCCCGGCATTTTGTGCCATTCTGTTCCTGACAGGGCCGTCACATTGGCCATCCAACCTGGAGGGCAGGGGTTTCCACAGAGATGTGTGACCAGGACTCAGGTGTGCCAGGAGCCACTGTGGGGACGGCCCAGCGCATGGGCACAGACGAGGCCCGTGGACCTGAGCCTAACAGTAATGGGAGCCCCTGGAATCCTGTGTTGGGAGAGGTCAAGGTCAGAATCAGTTCATTACTACCTTCCCACAGGGGCTGGGACACAGGCAGGTGTGGGGTGGCTTTGCCTGGACCCCAGAGCAGATTCAAGCCCCTCTGAGCTGTGTTCCATGACAAGCGCAGCCCCTGGCTCATCCTTGCATTGTCAGCTTGGCACCAGCCTCCTGTGATAGCAGGCACGGAACATTTGGAGAGGTCCCTAACACTAACCTTAAACTGTACCCTAAACCTACCCCGTACCCTAACCCCAACACCTACCAGAACACTAACGCCTAACCCTACCCCTGAACCGAACCCAAACCCTAAAGCGTACCCTAACCCTAACCCGTACCCTAAATGGTAGCCTAACCCTAAACCCTACCCTGTACGGTAAACCGTGCCCTAACCCCTACCCTATCTCTAACCCGTACCCTAACCCGTACCCTAACCCATGCCCTAACCAGTACCCTAACTCTAACCCTAACCCTCGGTCAACGGGAGGAAAGAGGAAATCCACGGAAGTGTGGGGTTCATGAGACATTTGACCGCCAGTCCTGACAGGAAGATGACACTGTGCCAAATGGACCTGCTGATTTCTCAGAACACTGACATCCTGTGAAATGCTACATCACTGACCCACAGGCTGATGTTCCAAACCTTGGGTCTCCTAGATCCAGAGCAGAGAAGTGCTGTCAGGTGGGGATCAGTAGGTCCTCCGACCTATGGCCTGCACACCTGCTTCCATTTCTGGGAGAAGGGGAAACACACACTTGTTTTTAAGTAGTCATTATCTTCATTCTAAAGTAGACCCATGACCTTGACCTTTTTGGAAAAGCGAAATGACTCTTCCAAATGAAGACCTCAACTCATCTGTTCCTCATGCAACCTGAGTGCGACCAGGTTTACCCAGGCTCCAAGCCCCACCTGGAGGATCCTCCTGTACCATCTTGACAGCCCATGACCGGCACCAGCACCCCCGGGGGCACAATGCTGAATTTGGGGGAGGGCTCTGGGCCTTTTGGCCACCACACCTGTGCCTGGGGAAGCGGGAACCGGGAGGATCCTCCCAGATGATCCTCATGGAACCTTAGCAACATCCCTGAGGACATGGGGCACAATGCTGAAGCTTGAGGACGGCTCTGGGGATTCTTGCCACCCACACCTGTGCCTGGGGGGGCAGCGGGAACCTGGAGGGCCCTCCCAGACAATCCCAACGGACTATTAGCACCATCCCTGGGGAACATGGGGCACAATGCTGAAATTGGGGGATGGCCCTGGGGCTTGTCGCTACCGCACCTGTACCTAGGGGAGCAGGAACCTGAAGGAACCTCCCAGATCATCCTAACAGACCATGACCACCATCGCCCTGAGGACATGGGGCACAATGCTCAGTTGGAGTCCCTTGGTCCTGAAACCAGCAGGAACGGAGCTCAAAGGACAGAGAGGCGCCTCCCGGAGAATTTCCATCCAGGGAAAAGCGGCCCACTGGAGGGCACAGAAGCAGCAACCCCACCGACCCGCAGGCCATTTGAACAGGATCACCTCCTGCACTTACTTAGCACGTTGTCCGTCTTCGTGTGTGGACCGTGACTGGCCCGCTCAGGGATGGTGCGCTTCCAGAGGAGGGCTAGAAACTTTTCAGTGCTTGCTCGTGGGTCAGAGGACCAAAGCCCAAGGAAGCAGAGGCTATCCTTCTTCCTCTGGGGCTGGGGAAGTCAGCCACCGCCCTGGGGCGGGACCGGGCCCAGGAGTGTGTTCTTTCTGGAGCCACTGCCTTCGGTGGGTGTTGCTTTGCCTAAAAAAGGCCCACTCACCCCAGAGTCAGGAGCAGTGACAGGCTGTCTCCAACCCTAGCCCAGGACCACGACCCGAAACCATCCTGCCTTTGGGAGGACAGGTCTCCTGCAGGAGCCTGGGAGGGGACTGGCCCCTCTCCCACCCCGGGCTCCAGGATGCCCGGGACCTGCAAGAGCTCTTCATCTGAGGAGGAGTCTTGGAGAACAAGTGTATCTCGTCAGCCCAGCAAGTGAAATAACCAAAGCCCAAGGCTCAGGTTCTAACAGAAGCAGAATTTCAAAGTACTGTTTGGGGGAAGCCTCCTCCCCTCTTATGTGGCATTGGGGGTCCCCAAGGAAAGCCTTCTTTCGTCTCCTTCCCTCAGAGAGAGGAGCTGACCCCAAGTCCCGCGGTCCCCACCGTGTCCCAGTGCTGAGGAAGAGCCACACGCAGGGGCCTGGTGTCAGGAGTGTGGTCGGCCACTGCTCCTGGGCTCCCAGCCAGTGGTCTGGCGGCTACGTGGAAGAGCTAAATTGATTTTGGGGGAAGGAGTGCTCACTGCCCACACCGCTCACCATCCCCCTCTGCACTCTGCAATCCAGGCTCGGTGCCCGGCTTACGTCCATCACCAGCACTCCACATGTTTCCGCCATGGGAGGGATCATTCAGGCTCACCCCATTGCACAGAAGAGGAAAGCGAGGCCCAGCGAGGAGAGGTTAAATGGCTCCAGTCCCAGAGCTGTTCAGCAGAGAACCTGGAAAGCCAGGCCTCCAGAGCCCCTGCTAGACCAGCCAGAGACTCCCTGAGGTGAAAGTGAGCCGTCCCCTGCCTGACCAGGCACGCAATGGCCCCTGACCTTCATGATGGCCTGTTCTTGACCGTGAAGATGAGCTGGCCGACTAGGAGGTGGAGTTCAGCTGGTGGGACAGGCTGTAGCTACAGGACAGAGTGACACATCTGAGCTAGCAGGGGCCACACTCTGGTCTCCCTCCCGGAGCCAGACCAGGAGCTGGAATCTCGGTGCCCGAGGGGCCGGCACACAACAGGGTCTGCACTGACCAGGGATCCATGGCCCCCAGGGAGAGTCCACTCTGCCCTCTCCCCGCTCCTGCCTGGCCTCACCTCTCCTCACTGTGTCGCTGCAGGACCCGGAACCAGGCCCCATAGGGACGGGGGGACAGTCCGGGCTGATGGTCAGGGTTCCCCAAGGGACCCAGGGTGTTGCCAGGGCACTGGGAAAAGACAAGGTCTGGGTTCCGGTGTCCAACACCACCCTGCGAACTTGGGAGTAGTAAGAGATACCCTCCCCCAAGTCCGGAGGGCTATAGCACAAAAGGCCTCAGCTTACTCTGATGTCACTTGGGCTGCAGAGATGTAGTGTCCCAAGGGTGCCACAGTCTTATAGAAGTGCCTCTCGGCCTTGGATATCCATCCCCGACCCCCTGTGATCCCAGTCTTGGGAAAATGTTTTCTAACCCCTCCAGGTCCTTCTCAGCAGAGGACAGACTCGGGGCTTGGGGGCCTTAGGACCTGGCTACGCAGAAGGTGGAAGAGCACAGGGCCACCAGTCTGAAGACCAAGGTCAGGGCCCTACTTGTTTCAGCCTCAGGGTCCCCATGTGGAAGAGAATCCAGAATCACTGCTCCGGTCAGGTTGAGGAGGCCTTAGGAAGGAATGGGGCACCAGGACCGGAGAGGGAAACGGGGACAAGGGAGGCTTCTGCGGTTTCTCACATCGCCCATGGAACCCACGGGTCTGCTCCTATGAGAGACACAGACACAGAGACAGAGAAGGGGACAGAGAATGAACCCAGGACAGAGGGAACCAGGAGAAGTCACAGACTCCATCAGCTGAGAAATGACATCCCGGCATTTTGTGCCATTCTGTTCCTGACAGGGCCGTCACATTGGCCATCCAACCTGGAGGGCAGGGGTTTCCACAGAGATGTGTGACCAGGACTCAGGTGTGCCAGGAGCCACTGTGGGGACGGCCCAGCGCATGGGCACAGACGAGGCCCGTGGACCTGAGCCTAACAGTAATGGGAGCCCCTGGAATCCTGTGTTGGGAGAGGTCAAGGTCAGAATCAGTTCATTACTACCTTCCCACAGGGGCTGGGACACAGGCAGGTGTGGGGTGGCTTTGCCTGGACCCCAGAGCAGATTCAAGCCCCTCTGAGCTGTGTTCCATGACAAGCGCAGCCCCTGGCTCATCCTTGCATTGTCAGCTTGGCACCAGCCTCCTGTGATAGCAGGCACGGAACATTTGGAGAGGTCCCTAACACTAACCTTAAACTGTACCCTAAACCTACCCCGTACCCTAACCCCAACACCTACCAGAACACTAACGCCTAACCCTACCCCTGAACCGAACCCAAACCCTAATGCGTACCCTAACCCTAACCCGTACCCTAAATGGTAGCCTAACCCTAAACCCTACCCTGTACGGTAAACCGTGCCCTAACCCCTACCCTATCTCTAACCCGTACCCTAACCCGTACCCTAACCCATGCCCTAACCAGTACCCTAACTCTAACCCTAACCCTCGGTCAACGGGAGGAAAGAGGAAATCCCCGGAAGTGTGGGGTTCATGAGACATTTGACCGCCAGTCCTGACAGGAAGATGACACTGTGCCAAATGGACCTGCTGATTTCTCAGAACACTGACATCCTGTGAAATGCTACATCACTGACCCACAGGCTGATGTTCCAAACCTTGGGTCTCCTAGATCCAGAGCAGAGAAGTGCTGTCAGGTGGGGATCAGTAGGTCCTCCGACCTATGGCCTGCACACCTGCTTCCATTTCTGGGAGAAGGGGAAACACACACTTGTTTTTAAGTAGTCATTATCTTCATTCTAAAGTAGACCCATGACCTTGACCTTTTTGGAAAAGCGAAATGACTCTTCCAAATGAAGACCTCAACTCATCTGTTCCTCATGCAACCTGAGTGCGACCAGGTTTACCCAGGCTCCAAGCCCCACCTGGAGGATCCTCCTGTACCATCTTGACAGCCCATGACCGGCACCAGCACCCCCGGGGGCACAATGCTGAATTTGGGGGAGGGCTCTGGGCCTTTTGGCCACCACACCTGTGCCTGGGGAAGCGGGAACCGGGAGGATCCTCCCAGATGATCCTCATGGAACCTTAGCAACATCCCTGAGGACATGGGGCACAATGCTGAAGCTTGAGGACGGCTCTGGGGTTTCTTGCCACCCACACCTGTGCCTGGGGGGGCAGCGGGAACCTGGAGGGCCCTCCCAGACAATCCCAACGGACTATTAGCACCATCCCTGGGGAACATGGGGCACAATGCTGAAATTGGGGGATGGCCCTGGGGCTTGTCGCTACCGCACCTGTGCCTAGGGGAGCAGGAACCTGAAGGAACCTCCCAGATCATCATAACAGACCATGACCACCATCGCCCTGAGGACATGGGGCACAATGCTCAGTTGGAGTCCCTTGGTCCTGAAACCAGCAGGAACGGAGCTCAAAGGACAGAGAGGCGCCTCCCGGAGAATTTCCATCCAGGGAAAAGCGGCCCACTGGAGGGCACAGAAGCAGCAACCCCACCGCCCCGCAGGCCATTTGAACAGGATCACCTCCTGCACTTACTTAGCACGTTGTCCGTCTTCGTGTGTGGACCGTGACTGGCCCGCTCAGGGATGGTGCGCTTCCAGAGGAGGGCTAGAAACTTTTCAGTGCTTGCTCGTGGGTCAGAGGACCAAAGCCCAAGGAAGCAGAGGCTATCCTTCTTCCTCTGGGGCTGGGGAAGTCAGCCACCGCCCTGGGGCGGGACAGGGCCCAGGAGTGTGTTCTTTCTGAAGCCACTGCCTTCGGTGGGTGTTGCTTTGCCTAAAAAAGGCCCACTCACCCCAGAGTCAGGAGCAGTGACAGGCTGTCTCCAACCCTAGCCCAGGACCACCACCCGAAACCATCCTGCCTTTGGGAGGACAGGTCTCCTGCAGGAGCCTGGGAGGGGACTGGCCCCTCTCCCACCCCGGGCTCCAGGATGCCCGGGACCTGCAAGAGCTCTTCATCTGAGGAGGAGTCTTGGAGAACAAGTGTATCTCGTCAGCCCAGCAAGTGAAATAACCAAAGCCCAAGCCTCAGGTTCTAACAGAAGCAGAATTTCAAAGTACTGTTTGGGGGAAGCCTCCTCCCCTCTTATGTGGCATTGGGGGTCCCCAAGGAAAGCCTTCTTTCGTCTCCTTCCCTCAGAGAGAGGAGCTGACCCCAAGTCCCGCGGTCCCCACCGTGTCCCAGTGCTGAGGAAGAGCCACACGCAGGGGCCTGGTGTCAGGAGTGTGGTCGGCCACTGCTCCTGGGCTCCCAGCCAGTGGTCTGGCGGCTACGTGGAAGAGCTAAATTGATTTTGGGGGAAGGAGTGCTCACTGCCCACACCGCTCACCATCCCCCTCTGCACTCTGCAATCCAGGCTCGGTGCCCGGCTCACGTCCATCACCAGCACTCCACATGTTTCCGCCATGGGAGGGATCATTCAGCCTCACCCCATTGCACAGAAGAGGAAAGCGAGGCCCAGCGAGGAGAGGTTAAATGGCTCCAGTCCCAGAGCTGTTCAGCAGAGAACCTGGAAAGCCAGGCCTCCAGAGCCCCTGCTAGACCAGCCAGAGACTCCCTGAGGTGAAAGTGAGCCGTCCCCTGCCTGACCAGGCACGCAATGGCCCCTGACCTTCATGATGGCCTGTTCTTGACCGTGAAGATGAGCTGGCCGACTAGGAGGTGGAGTTCAGCTGGTGGCACAGGCTGTAGCTACAGGACAGAGTGACACATCTGAGCTAGCAGGGGCCACACTCTGGTCTCCCTCCCGGAGCCAGACCAGGAGCTGGAATCTCGGTGCCCGAGGGGCCGGCACACAACAGGGTCTGCACTGACCAGGGATCCATGGCCCCCAGGGAGAGTCCACTCTGCCCTCTCCCCGCTCCTGCCTGGCCTCACCTCTCCTCACTGTGTCGCTGCAGGACCCGGAACCAGGCCCCATAGGGACGGGGGGACAGTCCGGGCTGATGGTCAGGGTTCCCCAAGGGACCCAGGGTGTTGCCAGGGCACTGGGAAAAGACAAGGTCTGGGTTCCGGTGTCCAACACCACCCTGCGAACTTGGGAGTAGTAAGAGATACCCTCCCCCAAGTCCGGAGGGCTATAGCACAAAAGGCCTCAGCTTACTCTGATGTCACTTGGGCTGCAGAGATGTAGTGTCCCAAGGGTGCCACAGTCTTATAGAAGTGCCTCTCGGCCTTGGATATCCATCCCCGACCCCCTGTGATCCCAGTCTTGGGAAAATGTTTTCTAACCCCTCGAGGTCCTTCTCAGCAGAGGACAGACTCGGGGCTTGGGGGCCTTAGGACCTGGCTACGCAGAAGGTGGAAGAGCACAGGGCCACCAGTCTGAAGACCAAGGTCAGGGCCCTTCTTGTTTCAGCCTCAGGGTCCCCATGTGGAAGAGAATCCAGAATCACTGCTCCGGTCAGGTTGAGGAGGCCTTAGGAAGGAATGGGGCACCAGGACCGGAGAGGGAAACGGGGACCAGGGAGGCTTCTGCGGTTTCTCACATCGCCCATGGAACCCACGGGTCTGCTCCTGTGAGAGACACAGACACAGAGACAGAGACGGGGACAGAGAATGAACCCAGGACAGAGGGAACCAGGAGAAGTCACAGACTCCATCAGCTGAGAAATGACATCCCGGCATTTTGTGCCATTCTGTTCCTGACAGGGCCGTCACATTGGCCATCCAACCTGGAGGGCAGGGGTTTCCACAGAGATGTGTGACCAGGACTCAGGTGTGCCAGGAGCCACTGTGGGGACGGCCCAGCGCATGGGCACAGACGAGGCCCGTGGACCTGAGCCTAACAGTAATGGGAGCCCCTGGAATCCCGTGTTGGGAGAGGTCAAGTTCAGAATCAGTTCATTACTACCTTCCCACAGGGGCTGGGACACAGGCAGGTGTGGGGTGGCTTTGCCTGGACCCCAGAGCAGATTCAAGCCCCTCTGAGCTGTGTTCCATGACAAGCGCAGCCCCTGGCTCATCCTTGCATTGTCAGCTTGGCACCAGCCTCCTGTGATAGCAGGCACGGAACATTTGGAGAGGTCCCTAACACTAACCTTAAACTGTACCCTAAACCTACCCCGTACCCTAACCCCAACACCTACCAGAACACTAACGCCTAACCCTACCCCTGAACCGAACCCAAACCCTAAAGCGTACCCTAACCCTAACCCGTACCCTAAATGGTAGCCTAACCCTAAACCCTACCCTGTACGGTAAACCGTGCCCTAACCCCTACCCTATCTCTAACCCGTACCCTAACCCGTACCCTAACCCATGCCCTAACCAGTACCCTAACTCTAACCCTAACCCTCGGTCAACGGGAGGAAAGAGGAAATCCCCGGAAGTGTGGGGTTCATGAGACATTTGACCGCCAGTCCTGACAGGAAGATGACACTGTGCCAAATGGACCTGCTGAGTTCTCAGAACACTGACATCCTCTGAAATGCTACATCACTGACCCACAGGCTGATGTTCCAAACCTTGGGTCTCCTAGATCCAGAGCAGAGAAGTGTTGTCAGGTGGGGATAAGTAGGTCCTCCGACCTATGGCCTGCACACCTGCTTCCATTTCTGGGAGAAGGGGAAACACACACTTGTTTTTAAGTAGTCATTATCTTCATTCTAAAGTAGACCCATGACCTTGACCTTTTTGGAAAAGCGAAATGACTCTTCCAAATGAAGACCTCAACTCATCTGTTCCTCATGCAACCTGAGTGCGACCAGGTTTACCCAGGCTCCAAGCCCCACCTGGAGGATCCTCCTGTACCATCTTGACAGCCCATGACCGGCACCAGCACCCCCGGGGGCACAATGCTGAATTTGGGGGAGGGCTCTGGGCCTTTTGGCCACCACACCTGTGCCCGGGGAAGCGGGAACCGGGAGGATCCTCCCAGATGATCCTCATGGAACCTTAGCAACATCCCTGAGGACATGGGGCACAATGCTGAAGCTTGAGGACGGCTCTGGGGTTTCTTGCCACCCACACCTGTGCCTGGGGGGGCAGCGGGAACCTGGAGGGCCCTCCCAGACAATCCCAACGGACTATTAGCACCATCCCTGGGGAACATGGGGCACAATGCTGAAATTGGGGGATGGCCCTGGGGCTTGTCGCTACCGCACCTGTGCCTAGGGGAGCAGGAACCTGAAGGAACCTCCCTGATCATCATAACAGACCATGACCACCATCGCCCTGAGGACATGGGGCACAATGCTCAGTTGGAGTCCCTTGGTCCTGAAACCAGCAGGAACGGAGCTCAAAGGACAGAGAGGCGCCTCCAGGAGAATTTCCATCCAGGGAAAAGCGGCCCACTGGAGGGCACAGAAGCAGCAACCCCACCGACCCGCAGGCCATTTGAACAGGATCACCTCCTGCACTTACTTAGCACGTTGTCCGTCTTCGTGTGTGGACCGTGACTGGCCCGCTCAGGGATGGTGCGCTTCCAGAGGAGGGCTAGAAACTTTTCAGTGCTTGCTCGTGGGTCAGAGGACCAAAGCCCAAGGAAGCAGAGGCTATCCTTCTTCCTCTGGGGCTGGGGAAGTCAGCCACCGCCCTGGGGCGGGACCGGGCCCAGGAGTGTGTTCTTTCTGGAGCCACTGCCTTCGGTGGGTGTTGCTTTGCCTAAAAAAGGCCCACTCACCCCAGAGTCAGGAGCAGTGACAGGCTGTCTCCAACCCTAGCCCAGGACCACGACCCGAAACCATCCTGCCTTTGGGAGGACAGGTCTCCTGCAGGAGCCTGGGAGGGGACTGGCCCCTCTCCCACCCCGGGCTCCAGGATGCCCGGGACCTGCAAGAGCTCTTCATCTGAGGAGGAGTCTTGGACAACAAGTGTATCTCGTCAGCCCAGCAAGTGAAATAACCAAAGCCCAAGGCTCAGGTTCTAACAGAAGCAGAATTTCAAAGTACTGTTTGGGGGAAGCCTCCTCCCCTCTTATGTGGCATTGGGGGTCCCCAAGGAAAGCCTTCTTTCGTCTCCTTCCCTCAGAGAGAGGAGCTGACCCCAAGTCCCGCGGTCCCCACCGTGTCCCAGTGCTGAGGAAGAGCCACACGCAGGGGCCTGGTGTCAGGAGTGTGGTCGGCCACTGCTCCTGGGCTCCCAGCCAGTGGTCTGGCGGCTACGTGGAAGAGCTAAATTGATTTTGGGGGAAGGAGTGCTCACTGCCCACACCGCTCACCATCCCCCTCTGCACTCTGCAATCCAGGCTCGGTGCCCGGCTTACGTCCATCACCAGCACTCCACATGTTTCCGCCATGGGAGGGATCATTCAGCCTCACCCCATTGCACAGAAGAGGAAAGCGAGGCCCAGCGAGGAGAGGTTAAATGGCTCCAGTCCCAGAGCTGTTCAGCAGAGAACCTGGAAAGCCAGGCCTCCAGAGCCCCTGCTAGACCAGCCAGAGACTCCCTGAGGTGAAAGTGAGCCGTCCCCTGCCTGACCAGGCACGCAATGGCCCCTGACCTTCATGATGGCCTGTTCTTGACCGTGAAGATGAGCTGGCCGACTAGGAGGTGGAGTTCAGCTGGTGGCACAGGCTGTAGCTACAGGACAGAGTGACACATCTGAGCTAGCAGGGGCCACACTCTGGTCTCCCTCCCGGAGCCAGACCAGGAGCTGGAATCTCGGTGCCCGAGGGGCCGGCACACAACAGGGTCTGCACTGACCAGGGATCCATGGCCCCCAGGGAGAGTCCACTCTGCCCTCTCCCCGCTCCTGCCTGGCCTCACCTCTCCTCACTGTGTCGCTGCAGGACCCGGAACCAGGCCCCATAGGGACGGGGGGACAGTCCGGGCTGATGGTCAGGGTTCCCCAAGGGACCCAGGGTGTTGCCAGGGCACTGGGAAAAGACAAGGTCTGGGTTCCGGTGTCCAACACCACCCTGCGAACTTGGGAGTAGTAAGAGATACCCTCCCCCAAGTCCGGAGGGCTATAGCACAAAAGGCCTCAGCTTACTCTGATGTCACTTGGGCTGCAGAGATGTAGTGTCCCAAGGGTGCCACAGTCTTATAGAAGTGCCTCTCGGCCTTGGATATCCATCCCCGACCCCCTGTGATCCCAGTCTTGGGAAAATGTTTTCTAACCCCTCGAGGTCCTTCTCAGCAGAGGACAGACTCGGGGCTTGGGGGCCTTAGGACCTGGCTACGCAGAAGGTAGAAGAGCACAGGGCCACCAGTCTGAAGACCAAGGTCAGGGCCCTTCTTGTTTCAGCCTCAGGGTCCCCATGTGGAAGAGAATCCAGAATCACTGCTCCGGTCAGGTTGAGGAGGCCTTAGGAAGGAATGGGGCAACAGGACCGGAGAGGGAAACGGGGACAAGGGAGGCTTCTGCGGTTTCTCACATCGCCCATGGAACCCACGGGTCTGCTCCTGTGAGAGACACAGACACAGAGACAGAGAAGGGGACAGAGAATGAACCCAGGACAGAGGGAACCAGGAGAAGTCACAGACTCCATCAGCTTAGAAATGACATCCCGGCATTTTGTGCCATTCTGTTCCTGACAGGGCCGTCACATTGGCCATCCAACCTGGAGGGCAGGGGTTTCCACAGAGATGTGTGACCAGGACTCAGGTGTGCCAGGAGCCACTGTGGGGACGGCCCAGCGCATGGGCACAGACGAGGCCCGTGGACCTGAGCCTAACAGTAATGGGAGCCCCTGGAATCCCGTGTTGGGAGAGGTCAAGTTCAGAATCAGTTCATTACTACCTTCCCACAGGGGCTGGGACACAGGCAGGTGTGGGGTGGCTTTGCCTGGACCCCAGAGCAGATTCAAGCCCCTCTGAGCTGTGTTCCATGACAAGCGCAGCCCC
Organism: Eumetopias jubatus; assembly: GCF_037043125.1. Lineage (NCBI taxonomy): Eukaryota > Metazoa > Chordata > Mammalia > Carnivora > Otariidae > Eumetopias > Eumetopias jubatus. Next base: position 1,308,685 of record NW_028274856.1, read on the forward strand.
TGGCTCATCCTTGCATTGTCAGCTTGGCACCAGCCTCCTGTGATAGCAGGCACGGAACATTTGGAGAGGTCCCTAACACTAACCTTAAACTGTACCCTAAACCTACCCCGTACCCTAACCCCAACACCTACCAGAACACTAACGCCTAACCCTACCCCTGAACCGAACCCAAACCCTAAAGCGTACCCTAACCCTAACCCGTACCCTAAATGGTAGCCTAACCCTAAACCCTACCCTGTACGGTAAACCGTGCCCTAACCCCTACCCTATCTCTAACCCGTACCCTAACCCGTACCCTAACCCATGCCCTAACCAGTACCCTAACTCTAACCCTAACCCTCGGTCAACGGGAGGAAAGAGGAAATCCCCGGAAGTGTGGGGTTCATGAGACATTTGACCGCCAGTCCTGACAGGAAGATGACACTGTGCCAAATGGACCTGCTGATTTCTCAGAACACTGACATCCTCTGAAATGCTACATCACTGACCCACAGGCTGATGTTCCAAACCTTGGGTCTCCTAGATCCAGAGCAGAGAAGTGTTGTCAGGTGGGGATAAGTAGGTCCTCCGACCTATGGCCTGCACACCTGCTTCCATTTCTGGGAGAAGGGGAAACACACACTTGTTTTTAAGTAGTCATTATCTTCATTCTAAAGTAGACCCATGACCTTGACCTTTTTGGAAAAGCGAAATGACTCTTCCAAATGAAGACCTCAACTCATCTGTTCCTCATGCAACCTGAGTGGGACCAGGTTTACCCAGGCTCCAAGCCCCACCTGGAGGATCCTCCTGTACCATCTTGACAGCCCATGACCGGCACCAGCACCCCCGGGGGCACAATGCTGAATTTGGGGGAGGGCTCTGGGCCTTTTGGCCACCACACCTGTGCCCGGGGAAGCGGGAACCGGGAGGATCCTCCCAGATGAACCTCATGGAACCTTAGCAACATCCCTGAGGACATGGGGCACAATGCTGAAGCTTGAGGACGGCTCTGGGGTTTCTTGCCACCCACACCTGTGCCTGGGGGGGCAGCGGGACCCTGGAGGGCCCTCCCAGACAATCCCAACGGACTATTAGCACCATCCCTGGGGAACATGGGGCACAATGCTGAAATTGGGGGATGGCCCTGGGGCTTGTCGCTACCGCACCTGTGCCTAGGGGAGCAGGAACCTGAAGGAACCTCCCAGATCATCATAACAGACCATGACCACCATCGCCCTGAGGACATGGGGCACAATGCTCAGTTGGAGTCCCTTGGTCCTGAAACCAGCAGGAACGGAGCTCAAAGGACAGAGAGGCGCCTCCAGGAGAATTTCCATCCAGGGAAAAGCGGCCCACTGGAGGGCACAGAAGCAGCAACCCCACCGACCCGCAGGCCATTTGAACAGGATCACCTCCTGCACTTACTTAGCACGTTGTCCGTCTTCGTGTGTGGACCGTGACTGGCCCGCTCAGGGATGGTGCGCTTCCAGAGGAGGGCTAGAAACTTTTCAGTGCTTGCTCGTGGGTCAGAGGACCAAAGCCCAAGGAAGCAGAGGCTATCCTTCTTCCTCTGGGGCTGGGGAAGTCAGCCACCGCCCTGGGGCGGGACCGGGCCCAGGAGTGTGTTCTTTCTGAAGCCACTGCCTTCGGTGGGTGTTGCTTTGCCTAAAAAAGGCCCACTCACCCCAGAGTCCGGAGCAGTGACAGGCTGTCTCCAACCCTAGCCCAGGACCACGACCCGAAACCATCCTGCCTTTGGGAGGACAGGTCTCCTGCAGGAGCCTGGGAGGGGACTGGCCCCTCTCCCACCCCGGGCTCCAGGATGCCCGGGACCTGCAAGAGCTCTTCATCTGAGGAGGAGTCTTGGAGAACAAGTGTATCTCGTCAGCCCAGCAAGTGAAATAACCAAAGCCCAAGGCTCAGGTTCTAACAGAAGCAGAATTTCAAAGTACTGTTTGGGGGAAGCCTCCTCCCCTCTTATGTGGCATTGGGGGTCCCCAAGGAAAGCCTTCTTTCGTCTCCTTCCCTCAGAGAGAGGAGCTGACCCCAAGTCCCGCGGTCCCCACCGTGTCCCAGTGCTGAGGTAGAGCCACACGCAGGGGCCTGGTGTCAGGAGTGTGGTCGGCCACTGCTCCTGGGCTCCCAGCCAGTGGTCTGGCGGCTACGTGGAAGAGCTAAATTGATTTTGGGGGAAGGAGTGCTCACTGCCCACACCGCTCACCATCCCCCTCTGCACTCTGCAATCCAGGCTCGGTGCCCGGCTTACGTCCATCACCAGCACTCCACATGTTTCCGCCATGGGAGGGATCATTCAGCCTCACCCCATTGCACAGAAGAGGAAAGCGAGGCCCAGCGAGGAGAGGTTAAATGGCTCCAGTCCCAGAGCTGTTCAGCAGAGAACCTGGAAAGCCAGGCCTCCAGAGCCCCTGCTAGACCAGCCAGAGACTCCCTGAGGTGAAAGTGAGCCGTCCCCTGCCTGACCAGGCACGCAATGGCCCCTGACCTTCATGATGGCCTGTTCTTGACCGTGAAGATGAGCTGGCCGACTAGGAGGTGGAGTTCAGCTGGTGGGACAGGCTGTAGCTACAGGACAGAGTGACACATCTGAGCTAGCAGGGGCCACACTCTGGTCTCCCTCCCGGAGCCAGACCAGGAGCTGGAATCTCGGTGCCCGAGGGGCCGGCACACAACAGGGTCTGCACTGACCAGGGATCCATGGCCCCCAGGGAGAGTCCACTCTGCCCTCTCCCCGCTCCTGCCTGGCCTCACCTCTCCTCACTGTGTCGCTGCAGGACCCGGAACCAGGCCCCATAGGGACGGGGGGACAGTCCGGGCTGATGGTCAGGGTTCCCCAAGGGACCCAGGGTGTTGCCAGGGCACTGGGAAAAGACAAGGTCTGGGTTCCGGTGTCCAACACCACCCTGCGAACTTGGGAGTAGTAAGAGATACCCTCCCCCAAGTCCGGAGGGCTATAGCACAAAAGGCCTCAGCTTACTCTGATGTCACTTGGGCTGCAGAGATGTAGTGTCCCAAGGGTGCCACAGTCTTATAGAAGTGCCTCTCGGCCTTGGATATCCATCCCCGACCCCCTGTGATCCCAGTCTTGGGAAAATGTTTTCTAACCCCTCGAGGTCCTTCTCAGCAGAGGACAGACTCGGGGCTTGGGGGCCTTAGGACCTGGCTACGCAGAAGGTGGAAGAGCACAGGGCCACCAGTCTGAAGACCAAGGTCAGGGCCCTACTTGTTTCAGCCTCAGGGTCCCCATGTGGAAGAGAATCCAGAATCACTGCTCCGGTCAGGTTGAGGAGGCCTTAGGAAGGAATGGGGCACCAGGACCGGAGAGGGAAACGGGGACAAGGGAGGCTTCTGCGGTTTCTCACATCGCCCATGGAACCCACGGGTCTGCTCCTGTGAGAGACACAGACACAGAGACAGAGAAGGGGACAGAGAATGAACCCAGGACAGAGGGAACCAGGAGAAGTCACAGACTCCATCAGCTGAGAAATGACATCCCGGCATTTTGTGCCATTCTGTTCCTGACAGGGCCGTCACATTGGCCATCCAACCTGGAGGGCAGGGGTTTCCACAGAGATGTGTGACCAGGACTCAGGTGTGCCAGGAGCCACTGTGGGGACGGCCCAGCGCATGGGCACAGACGAGGCCCGTGGACCTGAGCCTAACAGTAATGGGAGCCCCTGGAATCCTGTGTTGGGAGAGGTCAAGGTCAGAATCAGTTCATTACTACCTTCCCACAGGGGCTGGGACACAGGCAGGTGTGGGGTGGCTTTGCCTGGACCCCAGAGCAGATTCAAGCCCCTCTGAGCTGTGTTCCATGACAAGCGCAGCCCCTGGCTCATCCTTGCATTGTCAGCTTGGCACCAGCCTCCTGTGATAGCAGGCACGGAACATTTGGAGAGGTCCCTAACACTAACCTTAAACTGTACCCTAAACCTACCCCGTACCCTAACCCCAACACCTACCAGAACACTAACGCCTAACCCTACCCCTGAACCGAACCCAAACCCTAAAGCGTACCCTAACCCTAACGCGTACCCTAAATGGTAGCCTAACCCTAAACCCTACCCTGTACGGTAAACCGTGCCCTAACCCCTACCCTATCTCTAACCCGTACCCTAACCCGTACCCTAACCCATGCCCTAACCAGTACCCTAACTCTAACCCTAACCCTCGGTCAACGGGAGGAAAGAGGAAATCCCCGGAAGTGTGGGGTTCATGAGACATTTGACCGCCAGTCCTGACAGGAAGATGACACTGTGCCAAATGGACCTGCTGATTTCTCAGAACACTGACATCCTGTGAAATGCTACATCACTGACCCACAGGCTGATGTTCCAAACCTTGGGTCTCCTAGATCCAGAGCAGAGAAGTGCTGTCAGGTGGGGATCAGTAGGTCCTCCGACCTATGGCCTGCACACCTGCTTCCATTTCTGGGAGAAGGGGAAACACACACTTGTTTTTAAGTAGTCATTATCTTCATTCTAAAGTAGACCCATGACCTTGACCTTTTTGGAAAAGCGAAATGACTCTTCCAAATGAAGACCTCAACTCATCTGTTCCTCATGCAACCTGAGTGCAACCAGGTTTACCCAGGCTCCAAGCCCCACCTGGAGGATCCTCCTGTACCATCTTGACAGCCCATGACCGGCACCAGCACCCCCGGGGGCACAACGCTGAATTTGGGGGAGGGCTCTGGGCCTTTTGGCCACCACACCTGTGCCCGGGGAAGCGGGAACCGGGAGGATCCTCCCAGATGATCCTCATGGAACCTTAGCAACATCCCTGAGGACATGGGGCACAATGCTGAAGCTTGAGGACGGCTCTGGGGTTTCTTGCCACCCACACCTGTGCCTGGGGGGGCAGCGGGAACCTGGAGGGGCCTCCCAGACAATCCCAACGGACTATTAGCACCATCCCTGGGGAACATGGGGCACAATGCTGAAATTGGGGGATGGCCCTGGGGCTTGTCGCTACCGCACCTGTGCCTAGGGGAGCAGGAACCTGAAGGAACCTCCCAGATCATCATAACAGACCATGACCACCATCGCCCTGAGGACATGGGGCACAATGCTCAGTTGGAGTCCCTTGGTCCTGAAACCAGCAGGAACGGAGCTCAAAGGACAGAGAGGCGCCTCCCGGAGAATTTCCATCCAGGGAAAAGCGGCCCACTGGAGGGCACAGAAGCAGCAACCCCACCGACCCGCAGGCCATTTGAACAGGATCACCTCCTGCACTTACTTAGCACGTTGTCCGTCTTCGTGTGTGGACCGTGACTGGCCCGCTCAGGGATGGTGCGCTTCCAGAGGAGGGCTAGAAACTTTTCAGTGCTTGCTCGTGGGTCAGAGGACCAAAGCCCAAGGAAGCAGAGGCTATCCTTCTTCCTCTGGGTCTGGGGAAGTCAGCCACCGACCTGGGGCGGGACCGGGCCCAGGAGTGTGTTCTTTCTGAAGCCACTGCCTTCGGTGGGTGTTGCTTTGCCTAAAAAAGGCCCACTCACCCCAGAGTCAGGAGCAGTGACAGGCTGTCTCCAACCCTAGCCCAGGACCACGATCCGAAACCATCCTGCCTTTGGGAGGACAGGTCTCCTGCAGGAGCCTGGGAGGGGACTGGCCCCTCTCCCACCCCGGGCTCCAGGATGCCCGGGACCTGCAAGAGCTCTTCATCTGAGGAGGAGTCTTGGAGAACAAGTGTATCTCGTCAGCCCAGCAAGTGAAATAACCAAAGCCCAAGGCTCAGGTTCTAACAGAAGCAGAATTTCAAAGTACTGTTTGGGGGAAGCCTCCTCCCCTCTTATGTGGCATTGGGGGTCCCCAAGGAAAGCCTTCTTTCGTCTCCTTCCCTCAGAGAGAGGAGCTGACCCCAAGTCCCGCGGTCCCCACCGTGTCCCAGTGCTGAGGAAGAGCCACACGCAGGGGCCTGGTGTCAGGAGTGTGGTCGGCCACTGCTCCTGGGCTCCCAGCCAGTGGTCTGGCGGCTACGTGGAAGAGCTAAATTGATTTTGGGGGAAGGAGTGCTCACTGCCCACACCGCTCACCATCCCCCTCTGCACTCTGCAATCCAGGCTCGGTGACCGGCTCACGTCCATCACCAGCACTCCACATGTTTCCGCTATGGGAGGGATCATTCAGCCTCACCCCATTGCACAGAAGAGGAAAGCGAGGCCCAGCGAGGAGAGGTTAAATGGCTCCAGTCCCAGAGCTGTTCAGCAGAGAACCTGGAAAGCCAGGCCTCCAGAGCCCCTGCTAGACCAGCCAGAGACTCCCTGAGGTGAAAGTGAGCCGTCCCCTGCCTGACCAGGCACGCAATGGCCCCTGACCTTCATGATGGCCTGTTCTTGACCGTGAAGATGAGCTGGCCGACTAGGAGGTGGAGTTCAGCTGGTGGGACAGGCTGTAGCTACAGGACAGAGTGACACATCTGAGCTAGCAGGGGCCACACTCTGGTCTCCCTCCCGGAGCCAGACCAGGAGCTGGAATCTCGGTGCCCGAGGGGCCGGCACACAACAGGGTCTGCACTGACCAGGGATCCATGGCCCCCAGGGAGAGTCCACTCTGCCCTCTCCCCGCTCCTGCCTGGCCTCACCTCTCCTCACTGTGTCGCTGCAGGACCCGGAACCAGGCCCCATAGGGACGGGGGGACAGTCCGGGCTGATGGTCAGGGTTCCCCAAGGGACCCAGGGTGTTGCCAGGGCACTGGGAAAAGACAAGGTCTGGGTTCCGGTGTCCAACACCACCCTGCGAACTTGGGAGTAGTAAGAGATACCCTCCCCCAAGTCCGGAGGGCTATAGCACAAAAGGCCTCAGCTTACTCTGATGTCACTTGGGCTGCAGAGATGTAGTGTCCCAAGGGTGCCACAGTCTTATAGAAGTGCCTCTCGGCCTTGGATATCCATCCCCGACCCCCTGTGATCCCAGTCTTGGGAAAATGTTTTCTAACCCCTCGAGGTCCTTCTCAGCAGAGGACAGACTCGGGGCTTGGGGGCCTTAGGACCTGGCTACGCAGAAGGTGGAAGAGCACAGGGCCACCAGTCTGAAGACCAAGGTCAGGGCCCTACTTGTTTCACCCTCAGGGTCCCCATGTGGAAGAGAATCCAGAATCACTGCTCCGGTCAGGTTGAGGAGGCCTTAGGAAGGAATGGGGCACCAGGACCGGAGAGGGAAACGGGGACAAGGGAGGCTTCTGCGGTTTCTCACATCGCCCATGGAACCCACGGGTCTGCTCCTGTGAGAGACACAGACACAGAGACAGAGAAGGGGACAGAGAATGAACCCAGGACAGAGGGAACCAGGAGAAGTCACAGACTCCATCAGCTGAGAAATGACATCCCGGCATTTTGTGCCATTCTGTTCCTGACAGGGCCGTCACATTGGCCATCCACCCTGGAGGGCAGGGGTTTCCACAGAGATGTGTGACCAGGACTCAGGTGTGCCAGGAGCCACTGTGGGGACGGCCCAGCGCATGGGCACAGACGAGGCCCGTGGACCTGAGCCTAACAGTAATGGGAGCCCCTGGAATCCCGTGTTGGGAGAGGTCAAGGTCAGAATCAGTTCATTACTACCTTCCCACAGGGGCTGGGACACAGGCAGGTGTGGGGTGGCTTTGCCTGGACCCCAGAGCAGATTCAAGCCCCTCTGAGCTGTGTTCCATGACAAGCGCAGCCCCTGGCTCATCCTTGCATTGTCAGCTTGGCACCAGCCTCCTGTGATAGCAGGCACGGAACATTTGGAGAGGTCCCTAACACTAACCTTAAACTGTACCCTAAACCTACCCCGTACCCTAACCCCAACACCTACCAGAACACTAACGCCTAACCCTACCCCTGAACCGAACCCAAACCCTAAAGCGTACCCTAACCCTAACCCGTACCCTAAATGGTAGCCTAACCCTAAACCCTACCCTGTACGGTAAACCGTGCCCTAACCCCTACCCTATCTCTAACCCGTACCCTAACCCGTACCCTAACCCATGCCCTAACCAGTACCCTAACTCTAACCCTAACCCTCGGTCAACGGGAGGAAAGAGGAAATCCCCGGAAGTGTGGGGTTCATGAGACATTTGACCGCCAGTCCTGACAGGAAGATGACACTGTGCCAAATGGACCTGCTGATTTCTCAGAACACTGACATCCTCTGAAATGCTACATCACTGACCCACAGGCTGATGTTCCAAACCTTGGGTCTCCTAGATCCAGAGCAGAGAAGTGTTGTCAGGTGGGGATAAGTAGGTCCTCCGACCTATGGCCTGCACACCTGCTTCCATTTCTGGGAGAAGGGGAAACACACACTTGTTTTTAAGTAGTCATTATCTTCATTCTAAAGTAGACCCATGACCTTGACCTTTTTGGAAAAGCGAAATGACTCTTCCAAATGAAGACCTCAACTCATCTGTTCCTCATGCAACCTGAGTGGGACCAGGTTTACCCAGGCTCCAAGCCCCACCTGGAGGATCCTCCTGTACCATCTTGATAGCCCATGACCGGCACCAGCACCCCCGGGGGCACAATGCTGAATTTGGGGGAGGGCTCTGGGCCTTTTGGCCACCACACCTGTGCCCGGGGAAGCGGGAACCGGGAGGATCCTCCCAGATGAACCTCATGGAACCTTAGCAACATCCCTGAGGACATGGGGCACAATGCTGAAGCTTGAGGACGGCTCTGGGGTTTCTTGCCACCCACACCTGTGCCTGGGGGGGCAGCGGGACCCTGGAGGGCCCTCCCAGACAATCCCAACGGACTATTAGCACCATCCCTGGGGAACATGGGGCACAATGCTGAAATTGGGGGATGGCCCTGGGGCTTGTCGCTACCGCACCTGTGCCTAGGGGAGCAGGAACCTGAAGGAACCTCCCAGATCATCATAACAGACCATGACCACCATCGCCCTGAGGACATGGGGCACAATGCTCAGTTGGAGTCCCTTGGTCCTGAAACCAGCAGGAACGGAGCTCAAAGGACAGAGAGGCGCCTCCAGGAGAATTTCCATCCAGGGAAAAGCGGCCCACTGGAGGGCACAGAAGCAGCAACCCCACCGACCCGCAGGCCATTTGAACAGGATCACCTCCTGCACTTACTTAGCACGTTGTCCGTCTTCGTGTGTGGACCGTGACTGGCCCGCTCAGGGATGGTGCGCTTCCAGAGGAGGGCTAGAAACTTTTCAGTGCTTGCTCGTGGGTCAGAGGACCAAAGCCCAAGGAAGCAGAGGCTATCCTTCTTCCTCTGGGGCTGGGGAAGTCAGCCACCGCCCTGGGGCGGGACCGGGCCCAGGAGTGTGTTCTTTCTGAAGCCACTGCCTTCGGTGGGTGTTGCTTTGCCTAAAAAAGGCCCACTCACCCCAGAGTCCGGAGCAGTGACAGGCTGTCTCCAACCCTAGCCCAGAACCACGACCCGAAACCATCCTGCCTTTGGGAGGACAGGTCTCCTGCAGGAGCCTGGGAGGGGACTGGCCCCTCTCCCACCCCGGGCTCCAGGATGCCCGGGACCTGCAAGAGCTCTTCATCTGAGGAGGAGTCTTGGAGAACAAGTGTATCTCGTCAGCCCAGCAAGTGAAATAACCAAAGCCCAAGGCTCAAGTTCTAACAGAAGCAGAATTTCAAAGTACTGTTTGGGGGAAGCCTCCTCCCCTCTTATGTGGCATTGGGGGTCCCCAAGGAAAGCCTTCTTTCGTCTCCTTCCCTCAGAGAGAGGAGCTGACCCCAAGTCCCGCGGTCCCCACCGTGTCCCAGTGCTGAGGTAGAGCCACACGCAGGGGCCTGGTGTCAGGAGTGTGGTCGGCCACTGCTCCTGGGCTCCCAGCCAGTGGTCTGGCGGCTACGTGGAAGAGCTAAATTGATTTTGGGGGAAGGAGTGCTCACTGCCCACACCGCTCACCATCCCCCTCTGCACTCTGCAATCCAGGCTCGGTGCCCGGCTTACGTCCATCACCAGCACTCCACATGTTTCCGCCATGGGAGGGATCATTCAGCCTCACCCCATTGCACAGAAGAGGAAAGCGAGGCCCAGCGAGGAGAGGTTAAATGGCTCCAGTCCCAGAGCTGTTCAGCAGAGAACCTGGAAAGCCAGGCCTCCAGAGCCCCTGCTAGACCAGCCAGAGACTCCCTGAGGTGAAAGTGAGCCGTCCCCTGCCTGACCAGGCACGCAATGGCCCCTGACCTTCATGATGGCCTGTTCTTGACCGTGAAGATGAGCTGGCCGACTAGGAGGTGGAGTTCAGCTGGTGGGACAGGCTGTAGCTACAGGACAGAGTGACACATCTGAGCTAGCAGGGGCCACACTCTGGTCTCCCTCCCGGAGCCAGACCAGGAGCTGGAATCTCGGTGCCCGAGGGGCCGGCACACAACAGGGTCTGCACTGACCAGGGATCCATGGCCCCCAGGGAGAGTCCACTCTGCCCTCTCCCCGCTCCTGCCTGGCCTCACCTCTCCTCACTGTGTCGCTGCAGGACCCGGAACCAGGCCCCATAGGGACGGGGGGACAGTCCGGGCTGATGGTCAGGGTTCCCCAAGGGACCCAGGGTGTTGCCAGGGCACTGGGAAAAGACAAGGTCTGGGTTCCGGTGTCCAACACCACCCTGCGAACTTGGGAGTAGTAAGAGATACCCTCCCCCAAGTCCGGAGGGCTATAGCACAAAAGGCCTCAGCTTACTCTGATGTCACTTGGGCTGCAGAGATGTAGTGTCCCAAGGGTGCCACAGTCTTATAGAAGTGCCTCTCGGCCTTGGATATCCATCCCCGACCCCCTGTGATCCCAGTCTTGGGAAAATGTTTTCTAACCCCTCGAGGTCCTTCTCAGCAGAGGACAGACTCGGGGCTTGGGGGCCTTAGGACCTGGCTACGCAGAAGGTGGAAGAGCACAGGGCCACCAGTCTGAAGACCAAGGTCAGGGCCCTACTTGTTTCAGCCTCAGGGTCCCCATGTGGAAGAGAATCCAGAATCACTGCTCCGGTCAGGTTGAGGAGGCCTTAGGAAGGAATGGGGCACCAGGACCGGAGAGGGAAACGGGGACAAGGGAGGCTTCTGCGGTTTCTCACATCGCCCATGGAACCCACGGGTCTGCTCCTGTGAGAGACACAGACACAGAGACAGAGAAGGGGACAGAGAATGAACCCAGGACAGAGGGAACCAGGAGAAGTCACAGACTCCATCAGCTGAGAAATGACATCCCGGCATTTTGTGCCATTCTGTTCCTGACAGGGCCGTCACATTGGCCATCCACCCTGGAGGGCAGGGGTTTCCACAGAGATGTGTGACCAGGACTCAGGTGTGCCAGGAGCCACTGTGGGGACGGCCCAGCGCATGGGCACAGACGAGGCCCGTGGACCTGAGCCTAACAGTAATGGGAGCCCCTGGAATCCTGTGTTGGGAGAGGTCAAGGTCAGAATCAGTTCATTACTACCTTCCCACAGGGGCTGGGACACAGGCAGGTGTGGGGTGGCTTTGCCTGGACCCCAGAGCAGATTCAAGCCCCTCTGAGCTGTGTTCCATGACAAGCGCAGCCCCTGGCTCATCCTTGCATTGTCAGCTTGGCACCAGCCTCCTGTGATAGCAGGCACGGAACATTTGGAGAGGTCCCTAACACTAACCTTAAACTGTACCCTAAACCTACCCCGTACCCTAACCCCAACACCTACCAGAACACTAACGCCTAACCCTACCCCTGAACCGAACCCAAACCCTAAAGCGTACCCTAACCCTAACGCGTACCCTAAATGGTAGCCTAACCCTAAACCCTACCCTGTACGGTAAACCGTGCCCTAACCCCTACCCTATCTCTAACCCGTACCCTAACCCGTACCCTAACCCATGCCCTAACCAGTACCCTAACTCTAACCCTAACCCTCGGTCAACGGGAGGAAAGAGGAAATCCCCGGAAGTGTGGGGTTCATGAGACATTTGACCGCCAGTCCTGACAGGAAGATGACACTGTGCCAAATGGACCTGCTGATTTCTCAGAACACTGACATCCTGTGAAATGCTACATCACTGACCCACAGGCTGATGTTCCAAACCTTGGGTCTCCTAGATCCAGAGCAGAGAAGTGCTGTCAGGTGGGGATCAGTAGGTCCTCCGACCTATGGCCTGCACACCTGCTTCCATTTCTGGGAGAAGGGGAAACACACACTTGTTTTTAAGTAGTCATTATCTTCATTCTAAAGTAGACCCATGACCTTGACCTTTTTGGAAAAGCGAAATGACTCTTCCAAATGAAGACCTCAACTCATCTGTTCCTCATGCAACCTGAGTGCAACCAGGTTTACCCAGGCTCCAAGCCCCACCTGGAGGATCCTCCTGTACCATCTTGACAGCCCATGACCGGCACCAGCACCCCCGGGGGCACAACGCTGAATTTGGGGGAGGGCTCTGGGCCTTTTGGCCACCACACCTGTGCCCGGGGAAGCGGGAACCGGGAGGATCCTCCCAGATGATCCTCATGGAACCTTAGCAACATCCCTGAGGACATGGGGCACAATGCTGAAGCTTGAGGACGGCTCTGGGGTTTCTTGCCACCCACACCTGTGCCTGGGGGGGCAGCGGGAACCTGGAGGGGCCTCCCAGACAATCCCAACGGACTATTAGCACCATCCCTGGGGAACATGGGGCACAATGCTGAAATTGGGGGATGGCCCTGGGGCTTGTCGCTACCGCACCTGTGCCTAGGGGAGCAGGAACCTGAAGGAACCTCCCAGATCATCATAACAGACCATGACCACCATCGCCCTGAGGACATGGGGCACAATGCTCAGTTGGAGTCCCTTGGTCCTGAAACCAGCAGGAACGGAGCTCAAAGGACAGAGAGGCGCCTCCCGGAGAATTTCCATCCAGGGAAAAGCGGCCCACTGGAGGGCACAGAAGCAGCAACCCCACCGACCCGCAGGCCATTTGAACAGGATCACCTCCTGCACTTACTTAGCACGTTGTCCGTCTTCGTGTGTGGACCGTGACTGGCCCGCTCAGGGATGGTGCGCTTCCAGAGGAGGGCTAGAAACTTTTCAGTGCTTGCTCGTGGGTCAGAGGACCAAAGCCCAAGGAAGCAGAGGCTATCCTTCTTCCTCTGGGTCTGGGGAAGTCAGCCACCGACCTGGGGCGGGACCGGGCCCAGGAGTGTGTTCTTTCTGAAGCCACTGCCTTCGGTGGGTGTTGCTTTGCCTAAAAAAGGCCCACTCACCCCAGAGTCAGGAGCAGTGACAGGCTGTCTCCAACCCTAGCCCAGGACCACGACCCGAAACCATCCTGCCTTTGGGAGGACAGGTCTCCTGCAGGAGCCTGGGAGGGGACTGGCCCCTCTCCCACCCCGGGCTCCAGGATGCCCGGGACCTGCAAGAGCTCTTCATCTGAGGAGGAGTCTTGGAGAACAAGTGTATCTCGTCAGCCCAGCAAGTGAAATAACCAAAGCCCAAGGCTCAGGTTCTAACAGAAGCAGAATTTCAAAGTACTGTTTGGGGGAAGCCTCCTCCCCTCTTATGTGGCATTGGGGGTCCCCAAGGAAAGCCTTCTTTCGTCTCCTTCCCTCAGAGAGAGGAGCTGACCCCAAGTCCCGCGGTCCCCACCGTGTCCCAGTGCTGAGGAAGAGCCACACGCAGGGGCCTGGTGTCAGGAGTGTGGTCGGCCACTGCTCCTGGGCTCCCAGCCAGTGGTCTGGCGGCTACGTGGAAGAGCTAAATTGATTTTGGGGGAAGGAGTGCTCACTGCCCACACCGCTCACCATCCCCCTCTGCACTCTGCAATCCAGGCTCGGTGACCGGCTTACGTCCATCACCAGCACTCCACATGTTTCCGCTATGGGAGGGATCATTCAGCCTCACCCCATTGCACAGAAGAGGAAAGCGAGGCCCAGCGAGGAGAGGTTAAATGGCTCCAGTCCCAGAGCTGTTCAGCAGAGAACCTGGAAAGCCAGGCCTCCAGAGCCCCTGCTAGACCAGCCAGAGACTCCCTGAGGTGAAAGTGAGCCGTCCCCTGCCTGACCAGGCACGCAATGGCCCCTGACCTTCATGATGGCCTGTTCTTGACCGTGAAGATGAGCTGGCCGACTAGGAGGTGGAGTTCAGCTGGTGGGACAGGCTGTAGCTACAGGACAGAGTGACACATCTGAGCTAGCAGGGGCCACACTCTGGTCTCCCTCCCGGAGCCAGACCAGGAGCTGGAATCTCGGTGCCCGAGGGGCCGGCACACAACAGGGTCTGCACTGACCAGGGATCCATGGCCCCCAGGGAGAGTCCACTCTGCCCTCTCCCCGCTCCTGCCTGGCCTCACCTCTCCTCACTGTGTCGCTGCAGGACCCGGAACCAGGCCCCATAGGGACGGGGGGACAGTCCGGGCTGATGGTCAGGGTTCCCCAAGGGACCCAGGGTGTTGCCAGGGCACTGGGAAAAGACAAGGTCTGGGTTCCGGTGTCCAACACCACCCTGCGAACTTGGGAGTAGTAAGAGATACCCTCCCCCAAGTCCGGAGGGCTATAGCACAAAAGGCCTCAGCTTACTCTGATGTCACTTGGGCTGCAGAGATGTAGTGTCCCAAGGGTGCCACAGTCTTATAGAAGTGCCTCTCGGCCTTGGATATCCATCCCCGACCCCCTGTGATCCCAGTCTTGGGAAAATGTTTTCTAACCCCTCGAGGTCCTTCTCAGCAGAGGACAGACTCGGGGCTTGGGGGCCTTAGGACCTGGCTACGCAGAAGGTGGAAGAGCACAGGGCCACCAGTCTGAAGACCAAGGTCAGGGCCCTACTTGTTTCAGCCTCAGGGTCCCCATGTGGAAGAGAATCCAGAATCACTGCTCCGGTCAGGTTGAGGAGGCCTTAGGAAGGAATGGGGCACCAGGACCGGAGAGGGAAACGGGGACAAGGGAGGCTTCTGCGGTTTCTCACATCGCCCATGGAACCCACGGGTCTGCTCCTGTGAGAGACACAGACACAGAGACAGAGAAGGGGACAGAGAATGAACCCAGGACAGAGGGAACCAGGAGAAGTCACAGACTCCATCAGCTGAGAAATGACATCCCGGCATTTTGTGCCATTCTGTTCCTGACAGGGCCGTCACATTGGCCATCCACCCTGGAGGGCAGGGGTTTCCACAGAGATGTGTGACCAGGACTCAGGTGTGCCAGGAGCCACTGTGGGGACGGCCCAGCGCATGGGCACAGACGAGGCCCGTGGACCTGAGCCTAACAGTAATGGGAGCCCCTGGAATCCTGTGTTGGGAGAGGTCAAGGTCAGAATCAGTTCATTACTACCTTCCCACAGGGGCTGGGACACAGGCAGGTGTGGGGTGGCTTTGCCTGGACCCCAGAGCAGATTCAAGCCCCTCTGAGCTGTGTTCCATGACAAGCGCAGCCCCTGGCTCATCCTTGCATTGTCAGCTTGGCACCAGCCTCCTGTGATAGCAGGCACGGAACATTTGGAGAGGTCCCTAACACTAACCTTAAACTGTACCCTAAACCTACCCCGTACCCTAACCCCAACACCTACCAGAACACTAACGCCTAACCCTACCCCTGAACCGAACCCAAACCCTAAAGCGTACCCTAACCCTAACCCGTACCCTAAATGGTAGCCTAACCCTAAACCCTACCCTGTACGGTAAACCGTGCCCTAACCCCTACCCTATCTCTAACCCGTACCCTAACCCGTACCCTAACCCATGCCCTAACCAGTACCCTAAATCTAACCCTAACCCTCGGTCAACGGGAGGAAAGAGGAAATCCCCGGAAGTGTGGGGTTCATGAGACATTTGACCGCCAGTCCTGACAGGAAGATGACACTGTGCCAAATGGACCTGCTGATTTCTCAGAACACTGACATCCTGTGAAATGCTACATCACTGACCCACAGGCTGATGTTCCAAACCTTGGGTCTCCTAGATCCAGAGCAGAGAAGTGCTGTCAGGTGGGGATCAGTAGGTCCTCCGACCTATGGCCTGCACACCTGCTTCCATTTCTGGGAGAAGGGGAAACACACACTTGTTTTTAAGTAGTCATTATCTTCATTCTAAAGTAGACCCATGACCTTGAACTTTTTGGAAAAGCGAAATGACTCTTCCAAATGAAGACCTCAACTCATCTGTTCCTCATGCAACCTGAGTGCAACCAGGTTTACCCAGGCTCCAAGCCCCACCTGGAGGATCCTCCTGTACCATCTTGACAGCCCATGACCGGCACCAGCACCCCCGGGGGCACAACGCTGAATTTGGGGGAGGGCTTTGGGCCTTTTGGCCACCACACCTGTGCCCGGGGAAGCGGGAACCGGGAGGATCCTCCCAGATGATCCTCATGGAACCTTAGCAACATCCCTGAGGACATGGGGCACAATGCTGAAGCTTGAGGACGGCTCTGGGGTTTCTTGCCACCCACACCTGTGCCTGGGGGGGCAGCGGGAACCTGGAGGGGCCTCCCAGACAATCCCAACGGACTATTAGCACCATCCCTGGGGAACATGGGGCACAATGCTGAAATTGGGGGATGGCCCTGGGGCTTGTCGCTACCGCACCTGTGCCTAGGGCAGCAGGAACCTGAAGGAACCTCCCAGATCATCATAACAGACCATGACCACCATCGCCCTGAGGACATGGGGCACAATGCTCAGTTGGAGTCCCTTGGTCCTGAAACCAGCAGGAACGGAGCTCAAAGGACAGAGAGGCGCCTCCCGGAGAATTTCCATCCAGGGAAAAGCGGCCCACTGGAGGGCACAGAAGCAGCAACCCCACCGACCCGCAGGCCATTTGAACAGGATCACCTCCTGCACTTACTTAGCACGTTGTCCGTCTTCGTGTGTGGACCGTGACTGGCCCGCTCAGGGATGGTGCGCTTCCAGAGGAGGGCTAGAAACTTTTCAGTGCTTGCTCGTGGGTCAGAGGACCAAAGCCCAAGGAAGCAGAGGCTATCCTTCTTCCTCTGGGTCTGGGGAAGTCAGCCACCGACCTGGGGCGGGACCGGGCCCAGGAGTGTGTTCTTTCTGAAGCCACTGCCTTCGGTGGGTGTTGCTTTGCCTAAAAAAGGCCCACTCACCCCAGAGTCAGGAGCAGTGACAGGCTGTCTCCAACCCTAGCCCAGGACCACGACCCGAAACCATCCTGCCTTTGGGAGGACAGGTCTCCTGCAGGAGCCTGGGAGGGGACTGGCCCCTCTCCCACCCCGGGCTCCAGGATGCCCGGGACCTGCAAGAGCTCTTCATCTGAGGAGGAGTCTTGGAGAACAAGTGTATCTCGTCAGCCCAGCAAGTGAAATAACCAAAGCCCAAGGCTCAGGTTCTAACAGAAGCAGAATTTCAAAGTACTGTTTGGGGGAAGCCTCCTCCCCTCTTATGTGGCATTGGGGGTCCCCAAGGAAAGCCTTCTTTCGTCTCCTTCCCTCAGAGAGAGGAGCTGACCCCAAGTCCCGCGGTCCCCACCGTGTCCCAGTGCTGAGGAAGAGCCACACGCAGGGGCCTGGTGTCAGGAGTGTGGTCGGCCACTGCTCCTGGGCTCCCAGCCAGTGGTCTGGCGGCTACGTGGAAGAGCTAAATTGATTTTGGGGGAAGGAGTGCTCACTGCCCACACCGCTCACCATCCCCCTCTGCACTCTGCAATCCAGGCTCGGTGACCGGCTTACGTCCATCACCAGCACTCCACATGTTTCCGCCATGGGAGGGATCATTCAGCCTCACCCCATTGCACAGAAGAGGAAAGCGAGGCCCAGCGAGGAGAGGTTAAATGGCTCCAGTCCCAGAGCTGTTCAGCAGAGAACCTGGAAAGCCAGGCCTCCAGAGCCCCTGCTAGACCAGCCAGAGACTCCCTGAGGTGAAAGTGAGCCGTCCCCTGCCTGACCAGGCACGCAATGGCCCCTGACCTTCATGATGGCCTGTTCTTGACCGTGAAGATGAGCTGGCCGACTAGGAGGTGGAGTTCAGCTGGTGGGACAGGCTGTAGCTACAGGACAGAGTGACACATCTGAGCTAGCAGGGGCCACACTCTGGTCTCCCTCCCGGAGCCAGACCAGGAGCTGGAATCTCGGTGCCCGAGGGGCCGGCACACAACAGGGTCTGCACTGACCAGGGATCCATGGCCCCCAGGGAGAGTCCACTCTGCCCTCTCCCCGCTCCTGCCTGGCCTCACCTCTCCTCACTGTGTCGCTGCAGGACCCGGAACCAGGCCCCATAGGGACGGGGGGACAGTCCGGGCTGATGGTCAGGGTTCCCCAAGGGACCCAGGGTGTTGCCAGGGCACTGGGAAAAGACAAGGTCTGGGTTCCGGTGTCCAACACCACCCTGCGAACTTGGGAGTAGTAAGAGATACCCTCCCCCAAGTCCGGAGGGCTATAGCACAAAAGGCCTCAGCTTACTCTGATGTCACTTGGGCTGCAGAGATGTAGTGTCCCAAGGGTGCCACAGTCTTATAGAAGTGCCTCTCGGCCTTGGATATCCATCCCCGACCCCCTGTGATCCCAGTCTTGGGAAAATGTTTTCTAACCCCTCCAGGTCCTTCTCAGCAGAGGACAGACTCGGGGCTTGGGGGCCTTAGGACCTGGCTACGCAGAAGGTGGAAGAGCACAGGGCCACCAGTCTGAAGACCAAGGTCAGGGCCCTACTTGTTTCAGCCTCAGGGTCCCCATGTGGAAGAGAATCCAGAATCACTGTTCCGGTCAGGTTGAGGAGGCCTTAGGAAGGAATGGGGCACCAGGACCGGAGAGGGAAACGGGGACAAGGGAGGCTTCTGCGGTTTCTCACATCGCCCATGGAACCCACGGGTCTGCTCCTGTGATAGACACAGACACAGAGACAGAGAAGGGGACAGAGAATGAACCCAGGACAGAGGGAACCAGGAGAAGTCACAGACTCCATCAGCTGAGAAATGACCTCCCGGCATTTTGTGCCATTCTGTTCCTGACAGGGCCGTCACATTGGCCATCCACCCTGGAGGGAAGGGGTTTCCACAGAGATGTGTGACCAGGACTCAGGTGTGCCAGGAGCCACTGTGGGGACGGCCCAGCGCATGGGCACAGACGAGGCCCGTGGACCTGAGCCTAACAGTAATGGGAGCCCCTGGAATCCTGTGTTGGGAGAGGTCAAGTTCAGAATCAGTTCATTACTACCTTCCCACAGGGGCTGGGACACAGGCAGGTGTGGGGTGGCTTTGCCTGGACCCCAGAGCAGATTCAAGCCCCTCTGAGCTGTGTTCCATGACAAACGCAGCCCCTGGCTCATCCTTGCATTGTCAGCTTGGCACCAGCCTCCTGTGATAGCAGGCACGGAACATTTGTAGAGGTCCCTAACACTAACCTTAAACTGTACCCTAAAACTACCCCGTACCCTAAACCCAACACCTACCAGAACACTAACGCCTAACCCTACCCCTGAACCGAACCCAAACCCTAAAGCGTACCCTAACCCTAACCCGTACCCTAAATGGTAGCCTAACCCTAAACCCTACCCTGTACGGTAAACCGTGCCCTAACCCCTACCCTATCTCTAACCCGTACCCTAACCCGTACCCTAACCCATGCCCTAACCAGTACCCTAACTCTAACCCTAACCCTCGGTCAACGGGAGAAAAGAGGAAATCCCCGGAAGTGTGGGGTTCATGAGACATTTGACCGCCAGTCCTGACAGGAAGATGACACTGTGCCAAATGGACCTGCTGATTTCTCAGAACACTGACATCCTGTGAAATGCTACATCCCTGACCCACAGGCTGATGTTCCAAACCTTGGGTCTCCTAGATCCAGAGCAGAGAAGTGCTGTCAGGTGGGGATAAGTAGGTCCTCCGACCTATGGCCTGCACACCTGCTTCCATTTCTGGGAGAAGGGGAAACACACACTTGTTTTTAAGTAGTCATTATCTTCATTCTAAAGTAGACCCATGACCTTGACCTTTTTGGAAAAGCGAAATGACTCTTCCAAATGAAGACCTCAACTCATCTGTTCCTCATGCAACCTGAGTGCGACCAGGTTTACCCAGGCTCCAAGCCCCACCTGGAGGATCCTCCTGTACCATCTTGACAGCCCATGACCGGCACCAGCACCCCCGGGGGCACAACGCTGAATTTGGGGGAGGGCTCTGGGCCTTTTGGCCACCACACCTGTGCCCGGGGATGCGGGAACCGGGAGGATACTCCCAGATGATCCTCATGGAACCTTAGCAACATCCCTGAGGACATGGGGCACAATGCTGAAGCTTGAGGACGGCTCTGGGGTTTCTTGCCACCCACACCTGTGCCTGGGGGGGCAGCGGGAACCTGGAGGGCCCTCCCAGACAATCCCAACGGACTATTAGCACCATCCCTGGGGAACATAGGGCACAATGCTGAAATTGGGGGTTGGCCCTGGGGCTTGTCGCTACCGCACCTGTGCCTAGGGGAGCAGGAACCTGAAGGAACCTCCCAGATCATCATAACAGACCATGACCACCATCGCCCTGAGGACATGGGGCACAATGCTCAGTTGGAGTCCCTTGGTCCTGAAACCAGCAGGAACGGAGCTCAAAGGACAGAGAGGCGCCTCCCGGAGAATTTCCATCCAGGGAAAAGCGGCCCACTGGAGGGCACAGAAGCAGCAACCCCACCGACCCGCAGGCCATTTGAACAGGATCACCTCCTGCACTTACTTAGCACGTTGTCCGTCTTCGTGTGTGGACCGTGACTGGCCCGCTCAGGGATGGTGCGCTTCCAGAGGAGGGCTAGAAACTTTTCAGTGCTTGCTCGTGGGTCAGAGGACCAAAGCCCAAGGAAGCAGAGGCTATCCTTCTTCCTCTGGGGCTGGGGAAGTCAGCCACCGACCTGGGGCGGGACCGGGCCCAGGAGTGTGTTCTTTCTGAAGCCACTGCCTTCGGTGGGTGTTGCTTTGCCTAAAAAAGGCCCACTCACCCCAGAGTCAGGAGCAGTGACAGGTGTCTACAACCCTAGCCCAGGACCACGACCCGAAACCATCCTGCCTTTGGGAGGACAGGTCTCCTGCAGGAGCCTGGGAGGGGACTGGCCCCTCTCCCACCCCGGGCTCCAGGATGCCCGGGACCTGCAAGGGCTCTTCATCTGAGGAGGAGTCTTGGAGAACAAGTGTATCTCGTCAGCCCAGCAAGTGAAATAACCAAAGCCCAAGGCTCAGGTTCTAACAGAAGCAGAATTTCAAAGTACTGTTTGGGGGAAGCCTCCTCCTCTCTTATGTGGCATTGGGGGTCCCCAATGAAAGCCTTCTTTCGTCTCCTTCCCTCAGAGAGAGGAGCTGACCCCAAGTCCCGCGGTCCCCACCGTGTCCCAGTGCTGAGGAAGAGCCACACGCAGGGGCCTGGTGTCAGGAGTGTGGTCGGCCACTGCTCCTGGGCTCCCAGCCAGTGGTCTGGCGGCTACATGGAAGAGATAAATTGATTTTGGGGGAAGGAGTGCTCACTGCCCACACCGCTCACCATCCCCCTCTGCACTCTGCAATCCAGGCTCGGTGCCCGGCTTACGTCCATCACCAGCACTCCACATGTTTCCGCCATGGGAGCGATCATTCAGCCTCACCCCATTGCACAGAAGAGGAAAGCGAGGCCCAGCGAGGTGAGGTTAAATGGCTCCAGTCCCAGAGCTGTTCAGCAGAGAACCTGGAAAGCCAGGCCTCCAGAGCCCCTGCTAGACCAGCCAGAGACTCCCTGAGGTGAAAGTGAGCCGTCCCCTGCCTGACCAGGCACGCAATGGCCCCTGACCTTCATGATGGCCTGTTCTTGACCGTGAAGATGAGCTGGCCGACTAGGAGGTGGAGTTCAGCTGGTGGCACAAGCTGTAGCTACAGGACAGAGTGACACATCTGAGCTAGCAGGGGCCACACTCTGGTCTCCCTCCCGGAGCCAGACCAGGAGCTGGAATCTCGGTGCCCGGGGGGCCGGCACACAACAGGGTCTGCACTGACCAGGGATCCATGGCCCCCAGGGAGAGTCCACTCTGCCCTCTCCCCGCTCCTGCCTGGCCTCACCTCTCCTCACTGTGTCGCTGCAGGACCCGGAACCAGGCCCCATAGTGACGGGGGGACAGTCCGGGCTGATGGTCAGGGTTCCCCAAGGGACCCAGGGTGTTGCCAGGGCACTGGGAAAAGACAAGGTCTGGGTTCCGGTGTCCAACACCACCCTGCGAACTTGGGAGTAGTAAGAGATACCCTCCCCCAAGTCCGGAGGGCTATAGCACAAAAGGCCTCAGCTTACTCTGATGTCACTTGGGCTGCAGAGATGTAGTGTCCCAAGGGTGCCACAGTCTTATAGAAGTGCCTCTCGGCCTTGGATATCCATCCCCGACCCCCTGTGATCCCAGTCTTGGGAAAATGTTTTCTAACCCCTCGAGGTCCTTCTCAGCAGAGGACAGACTCGGGGCTTGGGGGCCTTAGGACCTGGCTACGCAGAAGGTGGAAGAGCACAGGGCCACCAGTCTGAAGACCAAGGTCAGGGCCCTACTTGTTTCAGCCTCAGGGTCCCCATGTGGAAGAGAATCCAGAATCACTGCTCCGGTCAGGTTGAGGAGGCCTTAGGAAGGAATGGGGCACCAGGACCGGAGAGGGAAACGGGGACAAGGGAGGCTTCTGCGGTTTCTCACATCGCCCATGGAACCCACGGGTCTGCTCCTGTGAGAGACACAGACACAGAGACAGAGAAGGGGACAGAGAATGAACCCAGGACAGAGGGAACCAGGAGAAGTCACAGACTCCATCAGCTTAGAAATGACATCCCGGCATTTTGTGCCATTCTGTTCCTGACAGTGCCATCACATTGGCCATCCACCCTGGAGGGCAGGGGTTTCCACAGAGATATGTGACCAGGACTCAGGGGTGCCAGGAGCCACTGTGGGGACGGCCCAGCACATGGGCACAGACGAGGCCCGTGGACCTGAGCCTAACAGTAATGGGAGCCCCTGGAATTCTGTGTTGGGAGAGGTCAAGGTCAGAATCAGTTCATTACTACCTTCCCACAGGGGCTGGGACACAGGCAGGTGTGGGGTGGCTTTGCCAGGACCCCAGAGCAAATTCAAGCCCCTCTGAGCTGTGTTCCATGACAAGCGCAGCC
Organism: Eumetopias jubatus; assembly: GCF_037043125.1. Lineage (NCBI taxonomy): Eukaryota > Metazoa > Chordata > Mammalia > Carnivora > Otariidae > Eumetopias > Eumetopias jubatus. The sequence continues at coordinate 1,331,668 of NW_028274856.1, forward strand.
CCTGGCTCATCCTTGCATTGTCAGCTTGGCACCAGCCTCCTGTGATAGCAGGCACGGAACATTTGTAGAGGTCCCTAACACTAACCTTAAACTGTACCCTAAACCTACCCCGTACCCTAACCCCAACACCTACCAGAACACTAACGCCTAACCCTACCCCTGAACCGAACCCAAACCCTAAAGCGTACCCTAACCCTAACCCGTACCCTAATTGGTAGCCTAACCCTAAACCCTACCCTGTACGGTAAACCGTGCCCTAACCCCTACCCTATCTCTAACCCGTACCCTAACCCGTACCCTAACCCATGCCCTAACCAGTACCCTAACTCTAACCCTAACCCTCGGTCAACGGGAGGAAAGGGGAAATCCCCGGAAGTGTGGGGTTCATGAGACATTTGACCGCCAGTCCTGACAGGAAGATGACACTGTGCCAAATGGACCTGCTGATTTCTCAGAACACTGACATCCTGTGAAATGCTACATCACTGACCCACAGGCTGATGTTCCAAACCTTGGGTCTCCTAGATCCAGAGCAGAGAAGTGCTGTCAGGTGGGGATCAGTAGGTCCTCCGACCTATGGCCTGCACACCTGCTTCCATTTCTGGGAGAAGGGGAAACACACACTTGTTTTTAAGTAGTCATTATCTTCATTCTAAAGTAGACCCATGACCTTGACCTTTTTGGAAAAGCGAAATGACTCTTCCAAATGAAGACCTCAACTCATCTGTTCCTCATGCAACCTGAGTGCGACCAGGTTTACCCAGGCTCCAAGCCCCACCTGGAGGATCCTCCTGTACCATCTTGACAGCCCATGACCGGCACCAGCACCCCCGTGGGCACAATGCTGAATTTGGGGGAGGGCTCTGGGCCTTTTGGCCACCACACCTGTGCCTGGGGAAGCGGGAACCGGGAGGATCCTCCCAGATGATCCTCATGGAACCTTAGCAACATCCCTGAGGACATGGGGCACAATGCTGAAGCTTGAGGACGGCTCTGGGGATTCTTGCCACCCACACCTGTGCCTGGGGGGGCAGCGGGAACCTGGAGGGCCCTCCCAGACAATCCCAACGGACTATTAGCACCATCCCTGGGGAACATGGGGCACAATGCTGAAATTGGGGGATGGCCCTGGGGCTTGTCGCTACCGCACCTGTGCCTAGGGGAGCAGGAACCTGAAGGAACCTCCCAGATCATCATAACAGACCATGACCACCATCGCCCTGAGGACATGGGGCACAATGCTCAGTTGGAGTCCCTTGGTCCTGAAACCAGCAGGAACGGAGCTCAAAGGACAGAGAGGCGCCTCCCGGAGAATTTCCATCCAGGGAAAAGCGGCCCACTGGAGGGCACAGAAGCAGCAACCCCACCGACCCGCAGGCCATTTGAACAGGATCACCTCCTGCACTTACTTAGCACGTTGTCCGTCTTCGTGTGTGGACCGTGACTGGCCCGCTCAGGGATGGTGCGCTTCCAGAGGAGGGCTAGAAACTTTTCAGTGCTTGCTCGTGGGTCAGAGGACCAAAGCCCAAGGAAGCAGAGGCTATCCTTCTTCCTCTGGGGCTGGGGAAGTCAGCCACCGACCTGGGCCGGAACCGGGCCCAGGAGTGTGTTCTTTCTGAAGCCACTGCCTTCGGTGGGTGTTGCTTTGCCTAAAAAAGGCCCACTCACCCCAGAGTCAGGAGCAGTGACAGGCTGTCTCCAACCCTAGCCCAGGACCACGACCCGAAACCATCCTGCCTTTGGGAGGACAGGTCTCCTGCAGGAGCCTGGGAGGGGACTGGCCCCTCTCCCACCCCGGGCTCCAGGATGCCCGGGACCTGCAAGAGCTCTTCATCTGAGGAGGAGTCTTGGAGAACAAGTGTATCTCGTCAGCCCAGCAAGTGAATAACCAAAGCCCAAGGCTCAGGTTCTAACAGAAGCAGAATTTCAAAGTACTGTTTGGGGGAAGCCTCCTCCCCTCTTATGTGGCATTGGGGGTCCCCAAGGAAAGCCTTCTTTCGTCTCCTTCCCTCAGAGAGAGGAGCTGACCCCAAGTCCCGCGGTCCCCACCGTGTCCCAGTGCTGAGGAAGAGCCACACGCAGGGGCCTGGTGTCAGGAGTGTGGTCGGCCACTGCTCCTGGGCTCCCAGCCAGTGGTCTGGCGGCTACGTGGAAGAGCTAAATTGATTTTGGGGGAAGGAGTGCTCACTGCCCACACCGCTCACCATCCCCCTCTGCACTCTGCAATCCAGGCTCGGTGCCCGGCTTACGTCCATCACCAGCACTCCACATGTTTCCGCCATGGGAGGGATCATTCAGGCTCACCCCATTGCACAGAAGAGGAAAGCGAGGCCCAGCGAGGAGAGGTTAAATGGCTCCAGTCCCAGAGCTGTTCAGCAGAGAACCTGGAAAGCCAGGCCTCCAGAGCCCCTGCTAGACCAGCCAGAGACTCCCTGAGGTGAAAGTGAGCCGTCCCCTGCCTGACCAGGCACGCAATGGCCCCTGACCTTCATGATGGCCTGTTCTTGACCGTGAAGATGAGCTGGCCGACTAGGAGGTGGAGTTCAGCTGGTGGGACAGGCTGTAGCTACAGGACAGAGTGACACATCTGAGCTAGCAGGGGCCACACTCTGGTCTCCCTCCCGGAGCCAGACCAGGAGCTGGAATCTCGGTGCCCGAGGGGCCGGCACACAACAGGGTCTGCACTGACCAGGGATCCATGGCCCCCAGGGAGAGTCCACTCTGCCCTCTCCCCGCTCCTGCCTGGCCTCACCTCTCCTCACTGTGTCGCTGCAGGACCCGGAACCAGGCCCCATAGGGACGGGGGGACAGTCCGGGCTGATGGTCAGGGTTCCCCAAGGGACCCAGGGTGTTGCCAGGGCACTGGGAAAAGACAAGGTCTGGGTTCCGGTGTCCAACACCACCCTGCGAACTTGGGAGTAGTAAGAGATACCCTCCCCCAAGTCCGGAGGGCTATAGCACAAAAGGCCTCAGCTTACTCTGATGTCACTTGGGCTGCAGAGATGTAGTGTCCCAAGGGTGCCACAGTCTTATAGAAGTGCCTCTCGGCCTTGGATATCCATCCCCGACCCCCTGTGATCCCAGTCTTGGGAAAAAGTTTTCTAACCCCTCGAGGTCCTTCTCAGCAGAGGACAGACTCGGGGCTTGGGGGCCTTAGGACCTGGCTACGCAGAAGGTGGAAGAGCACAGGGCCACCAGTCTGAAGACCAAGGTCAGGGCCCTACTTGTTTCAGCCTCAGGGTCCCCATGTGGAAGAGAATCCAGAATCACTGCTCCGGTCAGGTTGAGGAGGCCTTAGGAAGGAATGGGGCACCAGGACCGGAGAGGGAAACGGGGACAAGGGAGGCTTCTGCGGTTTCTCACATCGCCCATGGAACCCACGGGTCTGCTCCTGTGAGAGACACAGACACAGAGACAGAGAAGGGGACAGAGAATGAACCCAGGACAGAGGGAACCAGGAGAAGTCACAGACTCCATCAGCTGAGAAATGACATCCCGGCATTTTGTGCCATTCTGTTCCTGACAGGGCCGTCACATTGGCCATCCACCCTGGAGGGCAGGGGTTTCCACAGAGATGTGTGACCAGGACTCAGGTGTGCCAGGAGCCACTGTGGGGACGGCCCAGCGCATGGGCACAGACGAGGCCCGTGGACATGAGCCTAACAGTAATGGGAGCCCCTGGAATCCTGTGTTAGGAGAGGTCAAGGTCAGAATCAGTTCATTACTACCTTCCCACAGGGGCTGGGACACAGGCAGGTGTGGGGTGGCTTTGCCTGGACCCCAGAGCAGATTCAAGCCCCTCTGAGCTGTGTTCCATGACAAACGCAGCCCCTGGCTCATCCTTGCATTGTCAGCTTGGCACCAGCCTCCTGTGATAGCAGGCACGGAACATTTGGAGAGGTCCCTAACACTAACCTTAAACTGTACCCTAAACCTACCCCGTACCCTAACCCCAACACCTACCAGAACACTAACGCCTAACCCTACCCCTGAAACGAACCCAAACCCTAAAGCGTACCCTAACCCTAACCCGTACCCTAAATGGTAGCCTAACCCTAAACCCTAACCTGTACGGTAAACCGTGCCCTAACCCCTACCCTATCTCTAACCCGTACCCTAACCCGTACCCTAACCCATGCCCTAACCAGTACCCTAACTCTAACCCTAACCCTCGGTCAACGGGAGGAAAGAGGAAATCCCCGGAAGTGTGGGGTTCATGAGACATTTGACCGCCAGTCCTGACAGGAAGATGACACTGTGCCAAATGGACCTGCTGATTTCTCAGAACACTGACATCCTGTGAAATGCTACATCACTGACCCACAGGCTGATGTTCCAAACCTTGGGTCTCCTAGATCCAGAGCAGAGAAGTGCTGTCAGGTGGGGATAAGTAGGTCCTCCGACCTATGGCCTGCACACCTGCTTCCATTTCTGGGACAAGGGGAAACACACACTTGTTTTTAAGTAGTCATTATCTTCATTCTAAAGTAGACCCATGACCTTGAACTTTTTGGAAAAGCGAAATGACTCTTCCAAATGAAGACCTCGACTCATCTGTTCCTCATGCAACCTGAGTGCGACCAGGTTTACCCAGGCTCGAAGCCCCACCTGGAGGATCCTCCTGTACCATCTTGACAGCCCATGACCGGCACCAGCACCCCCGGGGGCACAACGCTGAATTTGGGGGAGGGCTCTGGGCCTTTTGGCCACCACACCTGTGCCCGGGGAAGCGGGAACCAGGAGGATCCTCCCAGATGATCCTCATGGAACCTTAGCAACATCCCTGAGGACATGGGGCACAATGCTGAAGCTTGAGGACGGCTCTGGGGTTTCTTGCCACCCACACCTGTGCCTGGGGGGGCAGCGGGAACCTGGAGGGCCCTCCCAGACAATCCCAACGGACTATTAGCACCATCCCTGGGGAACATGGGGCACAATGCTGAAATTGGGGGATGGCCCTGGGGCTTGTCGCTACCGCACCTGTGCCTAGGGGAGCAGGAACCTGAAGGAACCTCCCAGATCATCATAACAGACCATGACCACCATCGCCCTGAGGACATGGGGCACAATGCTCAGTTGGAGTCCCTTGGTCCTGAAACCAGCAGGAACGGAGCTCAAAGGACAGAGAGGCGCCTCCCGGAGAATTTCCATCCAGGGAAAAGCGGCCCACTGGAGGGCACAGAAGCAGCAACCCCACCGACCCGCAGGCCATTTGAACAGGATCACCTCCTGCACTTACTTAGCACGTTGTCCGTCTTCGTGTGTGGACCGTGACTGGCCCGCTCAGGGATGGTGCGCTTCCAGAGGAGGGCTAGAAACTTTTCAGTGCTTGCTCGTGGGTCAGAGGACCAAAGCCCAAGGAAGCAGAGGCTATCCTTCTTCCTCTGGGGCTGGGGAAGTCAGCCACCGACCTGGGGCGGGACCGGGCCCAGGAGTGTGTTCTTTCTGAAGCCACTGCCTTCGGTGGGTGTTGCTTTGCCTAAAAAAGGCCCACTCACCCCAGAGTCAGGAGCAGTGACAGGCTGTCTCCAACCCTAGCCCAGGACCACGACCCGAAACCATCCTGCCTTTGGGAGGACAGGTCTCCTGCAGGAGCCTGGGAGGGGACTGGCCCCTCTCCCACCCCGGGCTCCAGGATGCCCGGGACCTGCAAGGGCTCTTCATCTGAGGAGGAGTCTTGGAGAACAAGTGTATCTCGTCAGCCCAGCAAGTGAAATAACCAAAGCCCAAGGCTCAGGTTCTAACAGAAGCAGAATTTCAAAGTACTGTTTGGGGGAAGCCTCCTCCCCTCTTATGTGGCATTGGGGGTCCCCAAGGAAAGCCTTCTTTCGTCTCCTTCCCTCAGAGAGAGGAGCTGACCCCAAGTCCCGCGGTCCCCACCGTGTCCCAGTGCTGAGGAAGAGCCACACGCAGGGGCCTGGTGTCAGGAGTGTGGTCGGCCACTGCTCCTGGGCTCCCAGCCAGTGGTCTGGCGGCTACGTGGAAGAGCTAAATTGATTTTGGGGGAAGGAGTGCTCACTGCCCACACCGCTCACCATCCCCCTCTGCACTCTGCAATCCAGGCTCGGTGCCCGGCTTACGTCCATCACCAGCACTCCACATGTTTCCGCCATGGGAGGGATCATTCAGCCTCACCCCATTGCACAGAAGAGGAAAGCGAGGCCCAGCGAGGAGAGGTTAAATGGCTCCAGTCCCAGAGCTGTTCAGCAGAGAACCTGGAAAGCCAGGCCTCCAGAGCCCCTGCTAGACCAGCCAGAGACTCCCTGAGGTGAAAGTGAGCCGTCCCCTGCCTGACCAGGCACGCAATGGCCCCTGACCTTCATGATGGCCTGTTCTTGACCGTGAAGATGAGCTGGCCGACTAGGAGGTGGAGTTCAGCTGGTGGGACAGGCTGTAGCTACAGGACAGAGTGACACATCTGAGCTAGCAGGGGCCACACTCTGGTCTCCCTCCCGGAGCCAGACCAGGAGCTGGAATCTCGGTGCCCGAGGGGCCGGCACACAACAGGGTCTGCACTGACCAGGGATCCATGGCCCCCAGGGAGAGTCCACTCTGCCCTCTCCCCGCTCCTGCCTGGCCTCACCTCTCCTCACTGTGTCGCTGCAGGACCCGGAACCAGGCCCCATAGGGACGGGGGGACAGTCCGGGCTGATGGTCAGGGTTCCCCAAGGGACCCAGGGTGTTGCCAGGGCACTGGGAAAAGACAAGGTCTGGGTTCCGGTGTCCAACACCACCCTGCGAACTTGGGAGTAGTAAGAGATACCCTCCCCCAAGTCCGGAGGGCTATAGCACAAAAGGCCTCAGCTTACTCTGATGTCACTTGGGCTGCAGAGATGTAGTGTCCCAAGGGTGCCACAGTCTTATAGAAGTGCCTCTCGGCCTTGGATATCCATCCCCGACCCCCTGTGATCCCAGTCTTGGGAAAATGTTTGCTAACCCCTCCAGGTCCTTCTCAGCAGAGGACAGACTCGGGGCTTGGGGGCCTTAGGACCTGGCTACGCAGAAGGTGGAAGAGCACAGGGCCACCAGTCTGAAGACCAAGGTCAGGGCCCTACTTGTTTCAGCCTCAGGGTCCCCATGTGGAAGAGAATCCAGAATCACTGTTCCGGTCAGGTTGAGGAGGCCTTAGGAAGGAATGGGGCACCAGGACCGGAGAGGGAAACGGGGACAAGGGAGGCTTCTGCGGTTTCTCACATCGCCCATGGAACCCACGGGTCTGCTCCTGTGAGAGACACAGACACAGAGACAGAGAAGGGGACAGAGAATGAACCCAGGACAGAGGGAACCAGGAGAAGTCACAGACTCCATCAGCTGAGAAATGACATCCCGGCATTTTGTGCCATTCTGTTCCTGACAGGGCCGTCACATTGGCCATCCAACCTGGAGGGCAGGGGTTTCCACAGAGATGTGTGACCAGGACTCAGGTGTGCCAGGAGCCACTGTGGGGACGGCCCAGCGCATGGGCACAGACGAGGCCCGTGGACCTGAGCCTAACAGTAATGGGAGCCCCTGGAATCCCGTGTTGGGAGAGGTCAAGTTCAGAATCAGTTCATTACTACCTTCCCACAGGGGCTGGGACACAGGCAGGTGTGGGGTGGCTTTGCCTGGACCCCAGAGCAGATTCAAGCCCCTCTGAGCTGTGTTCCATGACAAGCGCAGCCCCTGGCTCATCCTTGCATTGTCAGCTTGGCACCAGCCTCCTGTGATAGCAGGCACGGAACATTTGGAGAGGTCCCTAACACTAACCTTAAACTGTACCCTAAACCTACCCCGTACCCTAACCCCAACACCTACCAGAACACTAACGCCTAACCCTACCCCTGAACCGAACCCAAACCCTAAAGCGTACCCTAACCCTAACCCGTACCCTAAATGGTAGCCTAACCCTAAACCCTACCCTGTACGGTAAACCGTGCCCTAAACCCTACCCTATCTCTAACCCGTACCCTAACCCGTACCCTAACCCATGCCCTAACCAGTACCCTAACTCTAACCCTAACCCTCGGTCAACGGGAGGAAAGAGGAAATCCCCGGAAGTGTGGGGTTCATGAGACATTTGACCGCCAGTCCTGACAGGAAGATGACACTGTGCCAAATGGACCTGCTGATTTCTCAGAACACTGACATCCTCTGAAATGCTACATCACTGACCCACAGGCTGATGTTCCAAACCTTGGGTCTCCTAGATCCAGAGCAGAGAAGTGCTGTCAGGTGGGGATAAGTAGGTCCTCCGACCTATGGCCTGCACACCTGCTTCCATTTCTGGGACAAGGGGAAACACACACTTGTTTTTAAGTAGTCATTATCTTCATTCTAAAGTAGACCCATGACCTTGAACTTTTTGGAAAAGCGAAATGACTCTTCCAAATGAAGACCTCGACTCATCTGTTCCTCATGCAACCTGAGTGCGACCAGGTTTACCCAGGCTCGAAGCCCCACCTGGAGGATCCTCCTGTACCATCTTGACAGCCCATGACCGGCACCAGCACCCCCGGGGGCACAACGCTGAATTTGGGGGAGGGCTCTGGGCCTTTTGGCCACCACACCTGTGCCCGGGGAAGCGGGAACCGGGAGGATCCTCCCAGATGATCCTCATGGAACCTTAGCAACATCCCTGAGGACATGGGGCACAATGCTGAAGCTTGAGGACGGCTCTGGGGTTTCTTGCCACCCACACCTGTGCCTGGGGGGGCAGCGGGAACCTGGAGGGCCCTCCCAGACAATCCCAACGGACTATTAGCACCATCCCTGGGGAACATGGGGCACAATGCTGAAATTGGGGGATGGCCCTGGGGCTTGTCGCTACCGCACCTGTGCCTAGGGGAGCAGGAACCTGAAGGAACCTCCCAGATCATCATAACAGACCATGACCACCATCGCCCTGAGGACATGGGGCACAATGCTCAGTTGGAGTCCCTTGGTCCTGAAACCAGCAGGAACGGAGCTCAAAGGACAGAGAGGCGCCTCCCGGAGAATTTCCATCCAGGGAAAAGCGGCCCACTGGAGGGCACAGAAGCAGCAACCCCACCGACCCGCAGGCCATTTGAACAGGATCACCTCCTGCACTTACTTAGCACGTTGTCCGTCTTCGTGTGTGGACCGTGACTGGCCCGCTCAGGGATGGTGCGCTTCCAGAGGAGGGCTAGAAACTTTTCAGTGCTTGCTCGTGGGTCAGAGGACCAAAGCCCAAGGAAGCAGAGGCTATCCTTCTTCCTCTGGGGCTGGGGAAGTCAGCCACCGACCTGGGGCGGGACCGGGCCCAGGAGTGTGTTCTTTCTGAAGCCACTGCCTTCGGTGGGTGTTGCTTTGCCTAAAAAAGGCCCACTCACCCCAGAGTCAGGAGCAGTGACAGGCTGTCTCCAACCCTAGCCCAGGACCACGACCCGAAACCATCCTGCCTTTGGGAGGACAGGTCTCCTGCAGGAGCCTGGGAGGGGACTGGCCCCTCTCCCACCCCGGGCTCCAGGATGCCCGGGACCTGCAAGGGCTCTTCATCTGAGGAGGAGTCTTGGAGAACAAGTGTATCTCGTCAGCCCAGCAAGTGAAATAACCAAAGCCCAAGGCTCAGGTTCTAACAGAAGCAGAATTTCAAAGTACTGTTTGGGGGAAGCCTCCTCCCCTCTTATGTGGCATTGGGGGTCCCCAAGGAAAGCCTTCTTTCGTCTCCTTCCCTCAGAGAGAGGAGCTGACCCCAAGTCCCGCGGTCCCCACCGTGTCCCAGTGCTGAGGAAGAGCCACACGCAGGGGCCTGGTGTCAGGAGTGTGGTCGGCCACTGCTCCTGGGCTCCCAGCCAGTGGTCTGGCGGCTACGTGGAAGAGCTAAATTGATTTTGGGGGAAGGAGTGCTCACTGCCCACACCGCTCACCATCCCCCTCTGCACTCTGCAATCCAGGCTCGGTGCCCGGCTTACGTCCATCACCAGCACTCCACATGTTTCCGCCATGGGAGGGATCATTCAGCCTCACCCCATTGCACAGAAGAGGAAAGCGAGGCCCAGCGAGGAGAGGTTAAATGGCTCCAGTCCCAGAGCTGTTCAGCAGAGAACCTGGAAAGCCAGGCCTCCAGAGCCCCTGCTAGACCAGCCAGAGACTCCCTGAGGTGAAAGTGAGCCGTCCCCTGCCTGACCAGGCACGCAATGGCCCCTGACCTTCATGATGGCCTGTTCTTGACCGTGAAGATGAGCTGGCCGACTAGGAGGTGGAGTTCAGCTGGTGGGACAGGCTGTAGCTACAGGACAGAGTGACACATCTGAGCTAGCAGGGGCCACACTCTGGTCTCCCTCCCGGAGCCAGACCAGGAGCTGGAATCTCGGTGCCCGAGGGGCCGGCACACAACAGGGTCTGCACTGACCAGGGATCCATGGCCCCCAGGGAGAGTCCACTCTGCCCTCTCCCCGCTCCTGCCTGGCCTCACCTCTCCTCACTGTGTCGCTGCAGGACCCGGAACCAGGCCCCATAGGGACGGGGGGACAGTCCGGGCTGATGGTCAGGGTTCCCCAAGGGACCCAGGGTGTTGCCAGGGCACTGGGAAAAGACAAGGTCTGGGTTCCGGTGTCCAACACCACCCTGCGAACTTGGGAGTAGTAAGAGATACCCTCCCCCAAGTCCGGAGGGCTATAGCACAAAAGGCCTCAGCTTACTCTGATGTCACTTGGGCTGCAGAGATGTAGTGTCCCAAGGGTGCCACAGTCTTATAGAAGTGCCTCTCGGCCTTGGATATCCATCCCCGACCCCCTGTGATCCCAGTCTTGGGAAAATGTTTGCTAACCCCTCCAGGTCCTTCTCAGCAGAGGACAGACTCGGGGCTTGGGGGCCTTAGGACCTGGCTACGCAGAAGGTGGAAGAGCACAGGGCCACCAGTCTGAAGACCAAGGTCAGGGCCCTACTTGTTTCAGCCTCAGGGTCCCCATGTGGAAGAGAATCCAGAATCACTGTTCCGGTCAGGTTGAGGAGGCCTTAGGAAGGAATGGGGCACCAGGACCGGAGAGGGAAACGGGGACAAGGGAGGCTTCTGCGGTTTCTCACATCGCCCATGGAACCCACGGGTCTGCTCCTGTGAGAGACACAGACACAGAGACAGAGAAGGGGACAGAGAATGAACCCAGGACAGAGGGAACCAGGAGAAGTCACAGACTCCATCAGCTGAGAAATGACATCCCGGCATTTTGTGCCATTCTGTTCCTGACAGGGCCGTCACATTGGCCATCCAACCTGGAGGGCAGGGGTTTCCACAGAGATGTGTGACCAGGACTCAGGTGTGCCAGGAGCCACTGTGGGGACGGCCCAGCGCATGGGCACAGACGAGGCCCGTGGACCTGAGCCTAACAGTAATGGGAGCCCCTGGAATCCCGTGTTGGGAGAGGTCAAGTTCAGAATCAGTTCATTACTACCTTCCCACAGGGGCTGGGACACAGGCAGGTGTGGGGTGGCTTTGCCTGGACCCCAGAGCAGATTCAAGCCCCTCTGAGCTGTGTTCCATGACAAGCGCAGCCCCTGGCTCATCCTTGCATTGTCAGCTTGGCACCAGCCTCCTGTGATAGCAGGCACGGAACATTTGGAGAGGTCCCTAACACTAACCTTAAACTGTACCCTAAACCTACCCCGTACCCTAACCCCAACACCTACCAGAACACTAACGCCTAACCCTACCCCTGAACCGAACCCAAACCCTAAAGCGTACCCTAACCCTAACCCGTACCCTAAATGGTAGCCTAACCCTAAACCCTACCCTGTACGGTAAACCGTGCCCTAAACCCTACCCTATCTCTAACCCGTACCCTAACCCGTACCCTAACCCATGCCCTAACCAGTACCCTAACTCTAACCCTAACCCTCGGTCAACGGGAGGAAAGAGGAAATCCCCGGAAGTGTGGGGTTCATGAGACATTTGACCGCCAGTCCTGACAGGAAGATGACACTGTGCCAAATGGACCTGCTGATTTCTCAGAACACTGACATCCTCTGAAATGCTACATCACTGACCCACAGGCTGATGTTCCAAACCTTGGGTCTCCTAGATCCAGAGCAGAGAAGTGTTGTCAGGTGGGGATAAGTAGGTCCTCCGACCTATGGCCTGCACACCTGCTTCCATTTCTGGGAGAAGGGGAAACACACACTTGTTTTTAAGTAGTCATTATCTTCATTCTAAAGTAGACCCATGACCTTGACCTTTTTGGAAAAGCGAAATGACTCTTCCAAATGAAGACCTCAACTCATCTGTTCCTCATGCAACCTGAGTGCGACCAGGTTTACCCAGGCTCCAAGCCCCACCTGGAGGATCCTCCTGTACCATCTTGACAGCCCATGACCGGCACCAGCACCCCCGGGGGCACAATGCTGAATTTGGGGGAGGGCTCTGGGCCTTTTGGCCACCACACCTGTGCCCGGGGAAGCGGGAACCGGGAGGATCCTCCCAGATGATCCTCATGGAACCTTAGCAACATCCCTGAGGATATGGGGCACAATGCTGAAGCTTGAGGACGGCTCTGGGGTTTCTTGCCACCCACACCTGTGCCTGGGGGGGGCAGCGGGAACCTGGAGGGCCCTCCCAGACAATCCCAACGGACTATTAGCACCATCCCTGGGGAACATGGGGCACAATGCTGAAATTGGGGGATGGCCCTGGGGCTTGTCGCTACCGCACCTGTGCCTAGGGGAGCAGGAACCTGAAGGAACCTCCCAGATCATCATAACAGACCATGACCACCATCGCCCTGAGGACATGGGGCACAATGCTCAGTTGGAGTCCCTTGGTCCTGAAACCAGCAGGAACGGAGCTCAAAGGACAGAGAGGCGCCTCCCGGAGAATTTCCATCCAGGGAAAAGCGGCCCACTGGAGGGCACAGAAGCAGCAACCCCACCGACCCGCAGGCCATTTGAACAGGATCACCTCCTGCACTTACTTAGCACGTTGTCCGTCTTCGTGTGTGGACCGTGACTGGCCCGCTCAGGGATGGTGCGCTTCCAGAGGAGGGCTAGAAACTTTTCAGTGCTTGCTCGTGGGTCAGAGGACCAAAGCCCAAGGAAGCAGAGGCTATCCTTCTTCCTCTGGGTCTGGGGAAGTCAGCCACCGCCCTGGGGCGGGACCGGGCCCAGGAGTGTGTTCTTTCTGAAGCCACTGCCTTCGGTGGGTGTTGCTTTGCCTAAAAAAGGCCCACTCACCCCAGAGTCAGGAGCAGTGACAGGCTGTCTCCAACCCTAGCCCAGGACCACGACCCGAAACCATCCTGCCTTTGGGAGGACAGGTCTCCTGCAGGAGCCTGGGAGGGGACTGGCCCCTCTCCCACCCCGGGCTCCAGGATGCCCGGGACCTGCAAGAGCTCTTCATCTGAGGAGGAGTCTTGGAGAACAAGTGTATCTCGTCAGCCCAGCAAGTGAAATAACCAAAGCCCAAGGCTCAGGTTCTAACAGAAGCAGAATTTCAAAGTACTGTTTGGGGGAAGCCTCCTCCCCTCTTATGTGGCATTGGGGGTCCCCAAGGAAAGCCTTCTTTCGTCTCCTTCCCTCAGAGAGAGGAGCTGACCCCAAGTCCCGCGGTCCCCACCGTGTCCCAGTGCTGAGGAAGAGCCACACGCAGGGGCCTGGTGTCAGGAGTGTGGTCGGCCACTGCTCCTGGGCTCCCAGCCAGTGGTCTGGCGGCTACGTGGAAGAGCTAAATTGATTTTGGGGGAAGGAGTGCTCACTGCCCACACCGCTCACCATCCCCCTCTGCACTCTGCAATCCAGGCTCGGTGCCCGGCTTACGTCCATCACCAGCACTCCACATGTTTCCGCCATGGGAGGGATCATTCAGCCTCACCCCATTGCACAGAAGAGGAAAGCGAGGCCCAGCGAGGAGAGGTTAAATGGCTCCAGTCCCAGAGCTGTTCAGCAGAGAACCTGGAAAGCCAGGCCTCCAGAGCCCCTGCTAGACCAGCCAGAGACTCCCTGAGGTGAAAGTGAGCCGTCCCCTGCCTGACCAGGCACGCAATGGCCCCTGACCTTCATGATGGCCTGTTCTTGACCGTGAAGATGAGCTGGCCGACTAGGAGGTGGAGTTCAGCTGGTGGGACAGGCTGTAGCTACAGGACAGAGTGACACATCTGAGCTAGCAGGGGCCACACTCTGGTCTCCCTCCCGGAGCCAGACCAGGAGCTGGAATCTCGGTGCCCGAGGGGCCGGCACACAACAGGGTCTGCACTGACCAGGGATCCATGGCCCCCAGGGAGAGTCCACTCTGCCCTCTCCCCGCTCCTGCCTGGCCTCACCTCTCCTCACTGTGTCGCTGCAGGACCCGGAACCAGGCCCCATAGGGACGGGGGGACAGTCCGGGCTGATGGTCAGGGTTCCCCAAGGGACCCAGGGTGTTGCCAGGGCACTGGGAAAAGACAAGGTCTGGGTTCCGGTGTCCAACACCACCCTGCGAACTTGGGAGTAGTAAGAGATACCCTCCCCCAAGTCCGGAGGGCTATAGCACAAAAGGCCTCAGCTTACTCTGATGTCACTTGGGCTGCAGAGATGTAGTGTCCCAAGGGTGCCACAGTCTTATAGAAGTGCCTCTCGGCCTTGGATATCCATCCCCGACCCCCTGTGATCCCAGTCTTGGGAAAATGTTTTCTAACCCCTCCAGGTCCTTCTCAGCAGAGGACAGACTCGGGGCTTGGGGGCCTTAGGACCTGGCTACGCAGAAGGTGGAAGAGCACAGGGCCACCAGTCTGAAGACCAAGGTCAGGGCCCTACTTGTTTCAGCCTCAGGGTCCCCATGTGGAAGAGAATCCAGAATCACTGTTCCGGTCAGGTTGAGGAGGCCTTAGGAAGGAATGGGGCACCAGGACCGGAGAGGGAAACGGGGACAAGGGAGGCTTCTGCGGTTTCTCACATCGCCCATGGAACCCACGGGTCTGCTCCTGTGATAGACACAGACACAGAGACAGAGAAGGGGACAGAGAATGAACCCAGGACAGAGGGAACCAGGAGAAGTCACAGACTCCATCAGCTGAGAAATGACCTCCCGGCATTTTGTGCCATTCTGTTCCTGACAGGGCCGTCACATTGGCCATCCACCCTGGAGGGAAGGGGTTTCCACAGAGATGTGTGACCAGGACTCAGGTGTGCCAGGAGCCACTGTGGGGACGGCCCAGCGCATGGGCACAGACGAGGCCCGTGGACCTGAGCCTAACAGTAATGGGAGCCCCTGGAATCCTGTGTTGGGAGAGGTCAAGTTCAGAATCAGTTCATTACTACCTTCCCACAGGGGCTGGGACACAGGCAGGTGTGGGGTGGCTTTGCCTGGACCCCAGAGCAGATTCAAGCCCCTCTGAGCTGTGTTCCATGACAAACGCAGCCCCTGGCTCATCCTTGCATTGTCAGCTTGGCACCAGCCTCCTGTGATAGCAGGCACGGAACATTTGTAGAGGTCCCTAACACTAACCTTAAACTGTACCCTAAAACTACCCCGTACCCTAAACCCAACACCTACCAGAACACTAACGCCTAACCCTACCCCTGAACCGAACCCAAACCCTAAAGCGTACCCTAACCCTAACCCGTACCCTAAATGGTAGCCTAACCCTAAACCCTACCCTGTACGGTAAACCGTGCCCTAACCCCTACCCTATCTCTAACCCGTACCCTAACCCGTACCCTAACCCATGCCCTAACCAGTACCCTAACTCTAACCCTAACCCTCGGTCAACGGGAGAAAAGAGGAAATCCCCGGAAGTGTGGGGTTCATGAGACATTTGACCGCCAGTCCTGACAGGAAGATGACACTGTGCCAAATGGACCTGCTGATTTCTCAGAACACTGACATCCTGTGAAATGCTACATCCCTGACCCACAGGCTGATGTTCCAAACCTTGGGTCTCCTAGATCCAGAGCAGAGAAGTGCTGTCAGGTGGGGATAAGTAGGTCCTCCGACCTATGGCCTGCACACCTGCTTCCATTTCTGGGAGAAGGGGAAACACACACTTGTTTTTAAGTAGTCATTATCTTCATTCTAAAGTAGACCCATGACCTTGACCTTTTTGGAAAAGCGAAATGACTCTTCCAAATGAAGACCTCAACTCATCTGTTCCTCATGCAACCTGAGTGCGACCAGGTTTACCCAGGCTCCAAGCCCCACCTGGAGGATCCTCCTGTACCATCTTGACAGCCCATGACCGGCACCAGCACCCCCGGGGGCACAACGCTGAATTTGGGGGAGGGCTCTGGGCCTTTTGGCCACCACACCTGTGCCCGGGGATGCGGGAACCGGGAGGATACTCCCAGATGATCCTCATGGAACCTTAGCAACATCCCTGAGGACATGGGGCACAATGCTGAAGCTTGAGGACGGCTCTGGGGTTTCTTGCCACCCACACCTGTGCCTGGGGGGGCAGCGGGAACCTGGAGGGCCCTCCCAGACAATCCCAACGGACTATTAGCACCATCCCTGGGGAACATAGGGCACAATGCTGAAATTGGGGGTTGGCCCTGGGGCTTGTCGCTACCGCACCTGTGCCTAGGGGAGCAGGAACCTGAAGGAACCTCCCAGATCATCATAACAGACCATGACCACCATCGCCCTGAGGACATGGGGCACAATGCTCAGTTGGAGTCCCTTGGTCCTGAAACCAGCAGGAACGGAGCTCAAAGGACAGAGAGGCGCCTCCCGGAGAATTTCCATCCAGGGAAAAGCGGCCCACTGGAGGGCACAGAAGCAGCAACCCCACCGACCCGCAGGCCATTTGAACAGGATCACCTCCTGCACTTACTTAGCACGTTGTCCGTCTTCGTGTGTGGACCGTGACTGGCCCGCTCAGGGATGGTGCGCTTCCAGAGGAGGGCTAGAAACTTTTCAGTGCTTGCTCGTGGGTCAGAGGACCAAAGCCCAAGGAAGCAGAGGCTATCCTTCTTCCTCTGGGGCTGGGGAAGTCAGCCACCGACCTGGGGCGGGACCGGGCCCAGGAGTGTGTTCTTTCTGAAGCCACTGCCTTCGGTGGGTGTTGCTTTGCCTAAAAAAGGCCCACTCACCCCAGAGTCAGGAGCAGTGACAGGTGTCTACAACCCTAGCCCAGGACCACGACCCGAAACCATCCTGCCTTTGGGAGGACAGGTCTCCTGCAGGAGCCTGGGAGGGGACTGGCCCCTCTCCCACCCCGGGCTCCAGGATGCCCGGGACCTGCAAGGGCTCTTCATCTGAGGAGGAGTCTTGGAGAACAAGTGTATCTCGTCAGCCCAGCAAGTGAAATAACCAAAGCCCAAGGCTCAGGTTCTAACAGAAGCAGAATTTCAAAGTACTGTTTGGGGGAAGCCTCCTCCTCTCTTATGTGGCATTGGGGGTCCCCAATGAAAGCCTTCTTTCGTCTCCTTCCCTCAGAGAGAGGAGCTGACCCCAAGTCCCGCGGTCCCCACCGTGTCCCAGTGCTGAGGAAGAGCCACACGCAGGGGCCTGGTGTCAGGAGTGTGGTCGGCCACTGCTCCTGGGCTCCCAGCCAGTGGTCTGGCGGCTACATGGAAGAGATAAATTGATTTTGGGGGAAGGAGTGCTCACTGCCCACACCGCTCACCATCCCCCTCTGCACTCTGCAATCCAGGCTCGGTGCCCGGCTTACGTCCATCACCAGCACTCCACATGTTTCCGCCATGGGAGCGATCATTCAGCCTCACCCCATTGCACAGAAGAGGAAAGCGAGGCCCAGCGAGGTGAGGTTAAATGGCTCCAGTCCCAGAGCTGTTCAGCAGAGAACCTGGAAAGCCAGGCCTCCAGAGCCCCTGCTAGACCAGCCAGAGACTCCCTGAGGTGAAAGTGAGCCGTCCCCTGCCTGACCAGGCACGCAATGGCCCCTGACCTTCATGATGGCCTGTTCTTGACCGTGAAGATGAGCTGGCCGACTAGGAGGTGGAGTTCAGCTGGTGGCACAAGCTGTAGCTACAGGACAGAGTGACACATCTGAGCTAGCAGGGGCCACACTCTGGTCTCCCTCCCGGAGCCAGACCAGGAGCTGGAATCTCGGTGCCCGGGGGGCCGGCACACAACAGGGTCTGCACTGACCAGGGATCCATGGCCCCCAGGGAGAGTCCACTCTGCCCTCTCCCCGCTCCTGCCTGGCCTCACCTCTCCTCACTGTGTCGCTGCAGGACCCGGAACCAGGCCCCATAGTGACGGGGGGACAGTCCGGGCTGATGGTCAGGGTTCCCCAAGGGACCCAGGGTGTTGCCAGGGCACTGGGAAAAGACAAGGTCTGGGTTCCGGTGTCCAACACCACCCTGCGAACTTGGGAGTAGTAAGAGATACCCTCCCCCAAGTCCGGAGGGCTATAGCACAAAAGGCCTCAGCTTACTCTGATGTCACTTGGGCTGCAGAGATGTAGTGTCCCAAGGGTGCCACAGTCTTATAGAAGTGCCTCTCGGCCTTGGATATCCATCCCCGACCCCCTGTGATCCCAGTCTTGGGAAAATGTTTTCTAACCCCTCGAGGTCCTTCTCAGCAGAGGACAGACTCGGGGCTTGGGGGCCTTAGGACCTGGCTACGCAGAAGGTGGAAGAGCACAGGGCCACCAGTCTGAAGACCAAGGTCAGGGCCCTACTTGTTTCAGCCTCAGGGTCCCCATGTGGAAGAGAATCCAGAATCACTGCTCCGGTCAGGTTGAGGAGGCCTTAGGAAGGAATGGGGCACCAGGACCGGAGAGGGAAACGGGGACAAGGGAGGCTTCTGCGGTTTCTCACATCGCCCATGGAACCCACGGGTCTGCTCCTGTGAGAGACACAGACACAGAGACAGAGAAGGGGACAGAGAATGAACCCAGGACAGAGGGAACCAGGAGAAGTCACAGACTCCATCAGCTTAGAAATGACATCCCGGCATTTTGTGCCATTCTGTTCCTGACAGTGCCATCACATTGGCCATCCACCCTGGAGGGCAGGGGTTTCCACAGAGATATGTGACCAGGACTCAGGGGTGCCAGGAGCCACTGTGGGGACGGCCCAGCACATGGGCACAGACGAGGCCCGTGGACCTGAGCCTAACAGTAATGGGAGCCCCTGGAATTCTGTGTTGGGAGAGGTCAAGGTCAGAATCAGTTCATTACTACCTTCCCACAGGGGCTGGGACACAGGCAGGTGTGGGGTGGCTTTGCCAGGACCCCAGAGCAAATTCAAGCCCCTCTGAGCTGTGTTCCATGACAAGCGCAGCCCCTGGCTCATCCTTGCATTGTCAGCTTGGCACCAGCCTCCTGTGATAGCAGGCACGGAACATTTGTAGAGGTCCCTAACACTAACCTTAAACTGTACCCTAAACCTACCCCGTACCCTAACCCCAACACCTACCAGAACACTAACGCCTAACCCTACCCCTGAACCGAACCCAAACCCTAAAGCGTACCCTAACCCTAACCCGTACCCTAATTGGTAGCCTAACCCTAAACCCTACCCTGTACGGTAAACCGTGCCCTAACCCCTACCCTATCTCTAACCCGTACCCTAACCCGTACCCTAACCCATGCCCTAACCAGTACCCTAACTCTAACCCTAACCCTCGGTCAACGGGAGGAAAGGGGAAATCCCCGGAAGTGTGGGGTTCATGAGACATTTGACCGCCAGTCCTGACAGGAAGATGACACTGTGCCAAATGGACCTGCTGATTTCTCAGAACACTGACATCCTGTGAAATGCTACATCACTGACCCACAGGCTGATGTTCCAAACCTTGGGTCTCCTAGATCCAGAGCAGAGAAGTGCTGTCAGGTGGGGATCAGTAGGTCCTCCGACCTATGGCCTGCACACCTGCTTCCATTTCTGGGAGAAGGGGAAACACACACTTGTTTTTAAGTAGTCATTATCTTCATTCTAAAGTAGACCCATGACCTTGACCTTTTTGGAAAAGCGAAATGACTCTTCCAAATGAAGACCTCAACTCATCTGTTCCTCATGCAACCTGAGTGCGACCAGGTTTACCCAGGCTCCAAGCCCCACCTGGAGGATCCTCCTGTACCATCTTGACAGCCCATGACCGGCACCAGCACCCCCGTGGGCACAATGCTGAATTTGGGGGAGGGCTCTGGGCCTTTTGGCCACCACACCTGTGCCTGGGGAAGCGGGAACCGGGAGGATCCTCCCAGATGATCCTCATGGAACCTTAGCAACATCCCTGAGGACATGGGGCACAATGCTGAAGCTTGAGGACGGCTCTGGGGATTCTTGCCACCCACACCTGTGCCTGGGGGGGCAGCGGGAACCTGGAGGGCCCTCCCAGACAATCCCAACGGACTATTAGCACCATCCCTGGGGAACATGGGGCACAATGCTGAAATTGGGGGATGGCCCTGGGGCTTGTCGCTACCGCACCTGTGCCTAGGGGAGCAGGAACCTGAAGGAACCTCCCAGATCATCATAACAGACCATGACCACCATCGCCCTGAGGACATGGGGCACAATGCTCAGTTGGAGTCCCTTGGTCCTGAAACCAGCAGGAACGGAGCTCAAAGGACAGAGAGGCGCCTCCCGGAGAATTTCCATCCAGGGAAAAGCGGCCCACTGGAGGGCACAGAAGCAGCAACCCCACCGACCCGCAGGCCATTTGAACAGGATCACCTCCTGCACTTACTTAGCACGTTGTCCGTCTTCGTGTGTGGACCGTGACTGGCCCGCTCAGGGATGGTGCGCTTCCAGAGGAGGGCTAGAAACTTTTCAGTGCTTGCTCGTGGGTCAGAGGACCAAAGCCCAAGGAAGCAGAGGCTATCCTTCTTCCTCTGGGGCTGGGGAAGTCAGCCACCGACCTGGGCCGGAACCGGGCCCAGGAGTGTGTTCTTTCTGAAGCCACTGCCTTCGGTGGGTGTTGCTTTGCCTAAAAAAGGCCCACTCACCCCAGAGTCAGGAGCAGTGACAGGCTGTCTCCAACCCTA
This sequence comes from Eumetopias jubatus, assembly GCF_037043125.1. Lineage (NCBI taxonomy): Eukaryota > Metazoa > Chordata > Mammalia > Carnivora > Otariidae > Eumetopias > Eumetopias jubatus. The sequence goes on from NW_028274856.1 coordinate 1,352,529, forward strand.
GCCCAGGACCACGACCCGAAACCATCCTGCCTTTGGGAGGACAGGTCTCCTGCAGGAGCCTGGGAGGGGACTGGCCCCTCTCCCACCCCGGGCTCCAGGATGCCCGGGACCTGCAAGAGCTCTTCATCTGAGGAGGAGTCTTGGAGAACAAGTGTATCTCGTCAGCCCAGCAAGTGAATAACCAAAGCCCAAGGCTCAGGTTCTAACAGAAGCAGAATTTCAAAGTACTGTTTGGGGGAAGCCTCCTCCCCTCTTATGTGGCATTGGGGGTCCCCAAGGAAAGCCTTCTTTCGTCTCCTTCCCTCAGAGAGAGGAGCTGACCCCAAGTCCCGCGGTCCCCACCGTGTCCCAGTGCTGAGGAAGAGCCACACGCAGGGGCCTGGTGTCAGGAGTGTGGTCGGCCACTGCTCCTGGGCTCCCAGCCAGTGGTCTGGCGGCTACGTGGAAGAGCTAAATTGATTTTGGGGGAAGGAGTGCTCACTGCCCACACCGCTCACCATCCCCCTCTGCACTCTGCAATCCAGGCTCGGTGCCCGGCTTACGTCCATCACCAGCACTCCACATGTTTCCGCCATGGGAGGGATCATTCAGGCTCACCCCATTGCACAGAAGAGGAAAGCGAGGCCCAGCGAGGAGAGGTTAAATGGCTCCAGTCCCAGAGCTGTTCAGCAGAGAACCTGGAAAGCCAGGCCTCCAGAGCCCCTGCTAGACCAGCCAGAGACTCCCTGAGGTGAAAGTGAGCCGTCCCCTGCCTGACCAGGCACGCAATGGCCCCTGACCTTCATGATGGCCTGTTCTTGACCGTGAAGATGAGCTGGCCGACTAGGAGGTGGAGTTCAGCTGGTGGGACAGGCTGTAGCTACAGGACAGAGTGACACATCTGAGCTAGCAGGGGCCACACTCTGGTCTCCCTCCCGGAGCCAGACCAGGAGCTGGAATCTCGGTGCCCGAGGGGCCGGCACACAACAGGGTCTGCACTGACCAGGGATCCATGGCCCCCAGGGAGAGTCCACTCTGCCCTCTCCCCGCTCCTGCCTGGCCTCACCTCTCCTCACTGTGTCGCTGCAGGACCCGGAACCAGGCCCCATAGGGACGGGGGGACAGTCCGGGCTGATGGTCAGGGTTCCCCAAGGGACCCAGGGTGTTGCCAGGGCACTGGGAAAAGACAAGGTCTGGGTTCCGGTGTCCAACACCACCCTGCGAACTTGGGAGTAGTAAGAGATACCCTCCCCCAAGTCCGGAGGGCTATAGCACAAAAGGCCTCAGCTTACTCTGATGTCACTTGGGCTGCAGAGATGTAGTGTCCCAAGGGTGCCACAGTCTTATAGAAGTGCCTCTCGGCCTTGGATATCCATCCCCGACCCCCTGTGATCCCAGTCTTGGGAAAAAGTTTTCTAACCCCTCGAGGTCCTTCTCAGCAGAGGACAGACTCGGGGCTTGGGGGCCTTAGGACCTGGCTACGCAGAAGGTGGAAGAGCACAGGGCCACCAGTCTGAAGACCAAGGTCAGGGCCCTACTTGTTTCAGCCTCAGGGTCCCCATGTGGAAGAGAATCCAGAATCACTGCTCCGGTCAGGTTGAGGAGGCCTTAGGAAGGAATGGGGCACCAGGACCGGAGAGGGAAACGGGGACAAGGGAGGCTTCTGCGGTTTCTCACATCGCCCATGGAACCCACGGGTCTGCTCCTGTGAGAGACACAGACACAGAGACAGAGAAGGGGACAGAGAATGAACCCAGGACAGAGGGAACCAGGAGAAGTCACAGACTCCATCAGCTGAGAAATGACATCCCGGCATTTTGTGCCATTCTGTTCCTGACAGGGCCGTCACATTGGCCATCCACCCTGGAGGGCAGGGGTTTCCACAGAGATGTGTGACCAGGACTCAGGTGTGCCAGGAGCCACTGTGGGGACGGCCCAGCGCATGGGCACAGACGAGGCCCGTGGACATGAGCCTAACAGTAATGGGAGCCCCTGGAATCCTGTGTTAGGAGAGGTCAAGGTCAGAATCAGTTCATTACTACCTTCCCACAGGGGCTGGGACACAGGCAGGTGTGGGGTGGCTTTGCCTGGACCCCAGAGCAGATTCAAGCCCCTCTGAGCTGTGTTCCATGACAAACGCAGCCCCTGGCTCATCCTTGCATTGTCAGCTTGGCACCAGCCTCCTGTGATAGCAGGCACGGAACATTTGGAGAGGTCCCTAACACTAACCTTAAACTGTACCCTAAACCTACCCCGTACCCTAACCCCAACACCTACCAGAACACTAACGCCTAACCCTACCCCTGAAACGAACCCAAACCCTAAAGCGTACCCTAACCCTAACCCGTACCCTAAATGGTAGCCTAACCCTAAACCCTAACCTGTACGGTAAACCGTGCCCTAACCCCTACCCTATCTCTAACCCGTACCCTAACCCGTACCCTAACCCATGCCCTAACCAGTACCCTAACTCTAACCCTAACCCTCGGTCAACGGGAGGAAAGAGGAAATCCCCGGAAGTGTGGGGTTCATGAGACATTTGACCGCCAGTCCTGACAGGAAGATGACACTGTGCCAAATGGACCTGCTGATTTCTCAGAACACTGACATCCTGTGAAATGCTACATCACTGACCCACAGGCTGATGTTCCAAACCTTGGGTCTCCTAGATCCAGAGCAGAGAAGTGCTGTCAGGTGGGGATAAGTAGGTCCTCCGACCTATGGCCTGCACACCTGCTTCCATTTCTGGGACAAGGGGAAACACACACTTGTTTTTAAGTAGTCATTATCTTCATTCTAAAGTAGACCCATGACCTTGAACTTTTTGGAAAAGCGAAATGACTCTTCCAAATGAAGACCTCGACTCATCTGTTCCTCATGCAACCTGAGTGCGACCAGGTTTACCCAGGCTCGAAGCCCCACCTGGAGGATCCTCCTGTACCATCTTGACAGCCCATGACCGGCACCAGCACCCCCGGGGGCACAACGCTGAATTTGGGGGAGGGCTCTGGGCCTTTTGGCCACCACACCTGTGCCCGGGGAAGCGGGAACCAGGAGGATCCTCCCAGATGATCCTCATGGAACCTTAGCAACATCCCTGAGGACATGGGGCACAATGCTGAAGCTTGAGGACGGCTCTGGGGTTTCTTGCCACCCACACCTGTGCCTGGGGGGGCAGCGGGAACCTGGAGGGCCCTCCCAGACAATCCCAACGGACTATTAGCACCATCCCTGGGGAACATGGGGCACAATGCTGAAATTGGGGGATGGCCCTGGGGCTTGTCGCTACCGCACCTGTGCCTAGGGGAGCAGGAACCTGAAGGAACCTCCCAGATCATCATAACAGACCATGACCACCATCGCCCTGAGGACATGGGGCACAATGCTCAGTTGGAGTCCCTTGGTCCTGAAACCAGCAGGAACGGAGCTCAAAGGACAGAGAGGCGCCTCCCGGAGAATTTCCATCCAGGGAAAAGCGGCCCACTGGAGGGCACAGAAGCAGCAACCCCACCGACCCGCAGGCCATTTGAACAGGATCACCTCCTGCACTTACTTAGCACGTTGTCCGTCTTCGTGTGTGGACCGTGACTGGCCCGCTCAGGGATGGTGCGCTTCCAGAGGAGGGCTAGAAACTTTTCAGTGCTTGCTCGTGGGTCAGAGGACCAAAGCCCAAGGAAGCAGAGGCTATCCTTCTTCCTCTGGGGCTGGGGAAGTCAGCCACCGACCTGGGGCGGGACCGGGCCCAGGAGTGTGTTCTTTCTGAAGCCACTGCCTTCGGTGGGTGTTGCTTTGCCTAAAAAAGGCCCACTCACCCCAGAGTCAGGAGCAGTGACAGGCTGTCTCCAACCCTAGCCCAGGACCACGACCCGAAACCATCCTGCCTTTGGGAGGACAGGTCTCCTGCAGGAGCCTGGGAGGGGACTGGCCCCTCTCCCACCCCGGGCTCCAGGATGCCCGGGACCTGCAAGGGCTCTTCATCTGAGGAGGAGTCTTGGAGAACAAGTGTATCTCGTCAGCCCAGCAAGTGAAATAACCAAAGCCCAAGGCTCAGGTTCTAACAGAAGCAGAATTTCAAAGTACTGTTTGGGGGAAGCCTCCTCCCCTCTTATGTGGCATTGGGGGTCCCCAAGGAAAGCCTTCTTTCGTCTCCTTCCCTCAGAGAGAGGAGCTGACCCCAAGTCCCGCGGTCCCCACCGTGTCCCAGTGCTGAGGAAGAGCCACACGCAGGGGCCTGGTGTCAGGAGTGTGGTCGGCCACTGCTCCTGGGCTCCCAGCCAGTGGTCTGGCGGCTACGTGGAAGAGCTAAATTGATTTTGGGGGAAGGAGTGCTCACTGCCCACACCGCTCACCATCCCCCTCTGCACTCTGCAATCCAGGCTCGGTGCCCGGCTTACGTCCATCACCAGCACTCCACATGTTTCCGCCATGGGAGGGATCATTCAGCCTCACCCCATTGCACAGAAGAGGAAAGCGAGGCCCAGCGAGGAGAGGTTAAATGGCTCCAGTCCCAGAGCTGTTCAGCAGAGAACCTGGAAAGCCAGGCCTCCAGAGCCCCTGCTAGACCAGCCAGAGACTCCCTGAGGTGAAAGTGAGCCGTCCCCTGCCTGACCAGGCACGCAATGGCCCCTGACCTTCATGATGGCCTGTTCTTGACCGTGAAGATGAGCTGGCCGACTAGGAGGTGGAGTTCAGCTGGTGGGACAGGCTGTAGCTACAGGACAGAGTGACACATCTGAGCTAGCAGGGGCCACACTCTGGTCTCCCTCCCGGAGCCAGACCAGGAGCTGGAATCTCGGTGCCCGAGGGGCCGGCACACAACAGGGTCTGCACTGACCAGGGATCCATGGCCCCCAGGGAGAGTCCACTCTGCCCTCTCCCCGCTCCTGCCTGGCCTCACCTCTCCTCACTGTGTCGCTGCAGGACCCGGAACCAGGCCCCATAGGGACGGGGGGACAGTCCGGGCTGATGGTCAGGGTTCCCCAAGGGACCCAGGGTGTTGCCAGGGCACTGGGAAAAGACAAGGTCTGGGTTCCGGTGTCCAACACCACCCTGCGAACTTGGGAGTAGTAAGAGATACCCTCCCCCAAGTCCGGAGGGCTATAGCACAAAAGGCCTCAGCTTACTCTGATGTCACTTGGGCTGCAGAGATGTAGTGTCCCAAGGGTGCCACAGTCTTATAGAAGTGCCTCTCGGCCTTGGATATCCATCCCCGACCCCCTGTGATCCCAGTCTTGGGAAAATGTTTGCTAACCCCTCCAGGTCCTTCTCAGCAGAGGACAGACTCGGGGCTTGGGGGCCTTAGGACCTGGCTACGCAGAAGGTGGAAGAGCACAGGGCCACCAGTCTGAAGACCAAGGTCAGGGCCCTACTTGTTTCAGCCTCAGGGTCCCCATGTGGAAGAGAATCCAGAATCACTGTTCCGGTCAGGTTGAGGAGGCCTTAGGAAGGAATGGGGCACCAGGACCGGAGAGGGAAACGGGGACAAGGGAGGCTTCTGCGGTTTCTCACATCGCCCATGGAACCCACGGGTCTGCTCCTGTGAGAGACACAGACACAGAGACAGAGAAGGGGACAGAGAATGAACCCAGGACAGAGGGAACCAGGAGAAGTCACAGACTCCATCAGCTGAGAAATGACATCCCGGCATTTTGTGCCATTCTGTTCCTGACAGGGCCGTCACATTGGCCATCCAACCTGGAGGGCAGGGGTTTCCACAGAGATGTGTGACCAGGACTCAGGTGTGCCAGGAGCCACTGTGGGGACGGCCCAGCGCATGGGCACAGACGAGGCCCGTGGACCTGAGCCTAACAGTAATGGGAGCCCCTGGAATCCCGTGTTGGGAGAGGTCAAGTTCAGAATCAGTTCATTACTACCTTCCCACAGGGGCTGGGACACAGGCAGGTGTGGGGTGGCTTTGCCTGGACCCCAGAGCAGATTCAAGCCCCTCTGAGCTGTGTTCCATGACAAGCGCAGCCCCTGGCTCATCCTTGCATTGTCAGCTTGGCACCAGCCTCCTGTGATAGCAGGCACGGAACATTTGGAGAGGTCCCTAACACTAACCTTAAACTGTACCCTAAACCTACCCCGTACCCTAACCCCAACACCTACCAGAACACTAACGCCTAACCCTACCCCTGAACCGAACCCAAACCCTAAAGCGTACCCTAACCCTAACCCGTACCCTAAATGGTAGCCTAACCCTAAACCCTACCCTGTACGGTAAACCGTGCCCTAAACCCTACCCTATCTCTAACCCGTACCCTAACCCGTACCCTAACCCATGCCCTAACCAGTACCCTAACTCTAACCCTAACCCTCGGTCAACGGGAGGAAAGAGGAAATCCCCGGAAGTGTGGGGTTCATGAGACATTTGACCGCCAGTCCTGACAGGAAGATGACACTGTGCCAAATGGACCTGCTGATTTCTCAGAACACTGACATCCTCTGAAATGCTACATCACTGACCCACAGGCTGATGTTCCAAACCTTGGGTCTCCTAGATCCAGAGCAGAGAAGTGTTGTCAGGTGGGGATAAGTAGGTCCTCCGACCTATGGCCTGCACACCTGCTTCCATTTCTGGGAGAAGGGGAAACACACACTTGTTTTTAAGTAGTCATTATCTTCATTCTAAAGTAGACCCATGACCTTGACCTTTTTGGAAAAGCGAAATGACTCTTCCAAATGAAGACCTCAACTCATCTGTTCCTCATGCAACCTGAGTGCGACCAGGTTTACCCAGGCTCCAAGCCCCACCTGGAGGATCCTCCTGTACCATCTTGACAGCCCATGACCGGCACCAGCACCCCCGGGGGCACAATGCTGAATTTGGGGGAGGGCTCTGGGCCTTTTGGCCACCACACCTGTGCCCGGGGAAGCGGGAACCGGGAGGATCCCCCCGGTTGATCCTCATGGAACCTTAGCAACATCCCTGAGGATATGGGGCACAATGCTGAAGCTTGAGGACGGCTCTGGGGTTTCTTGCCACCCACACCTGTGCCTGGGGGGGGCAGCGGGAACCTGGAGGGCCCTCCCAGACAATCCCAACGGACTATTAGCACCATCCCTGGGGAACATGGGGCACAATGCTGAAATTGGGGGATGGCCCTGGGGCTTGTCGCTACCGCACCTGTGCCTAGGGGAGCAGGAACCTGAAGGAACCTCCCAGATCATCATAACAGACCATGACCACCATCGCCCTGAGGACATGGGGCACAATGCTCAGTTGGAGTCCCTTGGTCCTGAAACCAGCAGGAACGGAGCTCAAAGGACAGAGAGGCGCCTCCCGGAGAATTTCCATCCAGGGAAAAGCGGCCCACTGGAGGGCACAGAAGCAGCAACCCCACCGACCCGCAGGCCATTTGAACAGGATCACCTCCTGCACTTACTTAGCACGTTGTCCGTCTTCGTGTGTGGACCGTGACTGGCCCGCTCAGGGATGGTGCGCTTCCAGAGGAGGGCTAGAAACTTTTCAGTGCTTGCTCGTGGGTCAGAGGACCAAAGCCCAAGGAAGCAGAGGCTATCCTTCTTCCTCTGGGTCTGGGGAAGTCAGCCACCGCCCTGGGGCGGGACCGGGCCCAGGAGTGTGTTCTTTCTGAAGCCACTGCCTTCGGTGGGTGTTGCTTTGCCTAAAAAAGGCCCACTCACCCCAGAGTCAGGAGCAGTGACAGGCTGTCTCCAACCCTAGCCCAGGACCACGACCCGAAACCATCCTGCCTTTGGGAGGACAGGTCTCCTGCAGGAGCCTGGGAGGGGACTGGCCCCTCTCCCACCCCGGGCTCCAGGATGCCCGGGACCTGCAAGAGCTCTTCATCTGAGGAGGAGTCTTGGAGAACAAGTGTATCTCGTCAGCCCAGCAAGTGAAATAACCAAAGCCCAAGGCTCAGGTTCTAACAGAAGCAGAATTTCAAAGTACTGTTTGGGGGAAGCCTCCTCCCCTCTTATGTGGCATTGGGGGTCCCCAAGGAAAGCCTTCTTTCGTCTCCTTCCCTCAGAGAGAGGAGCTGACCCCAAGTCCCGCGGTCCCCACCGTGTCCCAGTGCTGAGGAAGAGCCACACGCAGGGGCCTGGTGTCAGGAGTGTGGTCGGCCACTGCTCCTGGGCTCCCAGCCAGTGGTCTGACGGCTACGTGGAAGAGCTAAATTGATTTTGGGGGAAGGAGTGCTCACTGCCCACACCGCTCACCATCCCCCTCTGCACTCTGCAATCCAGGCTCGGTGCCCGGCTTACGTCCATCACCAGCACTCCACATGTTTCCGCCATGGGAGGGATCATTCAGCCTCACCCCATTGCACAGAAGAGGAAAGCGAGGCCCAGCGAGGAGAGGTTAAATGGCTCCAGTCCCAGAGCTGTTCAGCAGAGAACCTGGAAAGCCAGGCCTCCAGAGCCCCTGCTAGACCAGCCAGAGACTCCCTGAGGTGAAAGTGAGCCGTCCCCTGCCTGACCAGGCACGCAATGGCCCCTGACCTTCATGATGGCCTGTTCTTGACCGTGAAGATGAGCTGGCCGACTAGGAGGTGGAGTTCAGCTGGTGGGACAGGCTGTAGCTACAGGACAGAGTGACACATCTGAGCTAGCAGGGGCCACACTCTGGTCTCCCTCCCGGAGCCAGACCAGGAGCTGGAATCTCGGTGCCCGAGGGGCCGGCACACAACAGGGTCTGCACTGACCAGGGATCCATGGCCCCCAGGGAGAGTCCACTCTGCCCTCTCCCCGCTCCTGCCTGGCCTCACCTCTCCTCACTGTGTCGCTGCAGGACCCGGATCCAGGCCCCATAGGGACGGGGGGACAGTCCGGGCTGATGGTCAGGGTTCCCCAAGGGACCCAGGGTGTTGCCAGGGCACTGGGAAAAGACAAGGTCTGGGTTCCGGTGTCCAACACCACCCTGCGAACTTGGGAGTAGTAAGAGATACCCTCCCCCAAGTCCGGAGGGCTATAGCACAAAAGGCCTCAGCTTACTCTGATGTCACTTGGGCTGCAGAGATGTAGTGTCCCAAGGGTGCCACAGTCTTATAGAAGTGCCTCTCGGCCTTGGATATCCATCCCCGACCCCCTGTGATCCCAGTCTTGGGAAAATGTTTGCTAACCCCTCCAGGTCCTTCTCAGCAGAGGACAGACTCGGGGCTTGGGGGCCTTAGGACCTGGCTACGCAGAAGGTGGAAGAGCACAGGGCCACCAGTCTGAAGACCAAGGTCAGGGCCCTACTTGTTTCAGCCTCAGGGTCCCCATGTGGAAGAGAATCCAGAATCACTGTTCCGGTCAGGTTGAGGAGGCCTTAGGAAGGAATGGGGCACCAGGACCGGAGAGGGAAACGGGGACAAGGGAGGCTTCTGCGGTTTCTCACATCGCCCATGGAACCCACGGGTCTGCTCCTGTGAGAGACACAGACACAGAGACAGAGAAGGGGACAGAGAATGAACCCAGGACAGAGGGAACCAGGAGAAGTCACAGACTCCATCAGCTGAGAAATGACATCCCGGCATTTTGTGCCATTCTGTTCCTGACAGGGCCGTCACATTGGCCATCCACCCTGGAGGGAAGGGGTTTCCACAGAGATGTGTGACCAGGACTCAGGTGTGCCAGGAGCCACTGTGGGGACGGCCCAGCGCATGGGCACAGACGAGGCCCGTGGACCTGAGCCTAACAGTAATGGGAGCCCCTGGAATCCTGTGTTGGGAGAGGTCAAGTTCAGAATCAGTTCATTACTACCTTCCCACAGGGGCTGGGACACAGGCAGGTGTGGGGTGGCTTTGCCTGGACCCCAGAGCAGATTCAAGCCCCTCTGAGCTGTGTTCCATGACAAACGCAGCCCCTGGCTCATCCTTGCATTGTCAGCTTGGCACCAGCCTCCTGTGATAGCAGGCACGGAACATTTGTAGAGGTCCCTAACACTAACCTTAAACTGTACCCTAAAACTACCCCGTACCCTAAACCCAACACCTACCAGAACACTAACGCCTAACCCTACCCCTGAACCGAACCCAAACCCTAAAGCGTACCCTAACCCTAACCCGTACCCTAAATGGTAGCCTAACCCTAAACCCTACCCTGTACGGTAAACCGTGCCCTAACCCCTACCCTATCTCTAACCCGTACCCTAACCCGTACCCTAACCCATGCCCTAACCAGTACCCTAACTCTAACCCTAACCCTCGGTCAACGGGAGGAAAGAGGAAATCCCCGGAAGTGTGGGGTTCATGAGACATTTGACCGCCAGTCCTGACAGGAAGATGACACTGTGCCAAATGGACCTGCTGATTTCTCAGAACACTGACATCCTGTGAAATGCTACATCCCTGACCCACAGGCTGATGTTCCAAACCTTGGGTCTCCTAGATCCAGAGCAGAGAAGTGCTGTCAGGTGGGGATAAGTAGGTCCTCCGACCTATGGCCTGCACACCTGCTTCCATTTCTGGGAGAAGGGGAAACACACACTTGTTTTTAAGTAGTCATTATCTTCATTCTAAAGTAGACCCATGACCTTGACCTTTTTGGAAAAGCGAAATGACTCTTCCAAATGAAGACCTCAACTCATGTGTTCCTCATGCAACCTGAGTGCGACCAGGTTTACCCAGGCTCCAAGCCCCACCTGGAGGATCCTCCTGTACCATCTTGACAGCCCATGACCGGCACCAGCACCCCCGGGGGCACAACGCTGAATTTGGGGGAGGGCTCTGGGCCTTTTGGCCACCACACCTGTGCCCGGGGAAGCGGGAACCGGGAGGATACTCCCAGATGATCCTCATGGAACCTTAGCAACATCCCTGAGGACATGGGGCACAATGCTGAAGCTTGAGGACGGCTCTGGGGTTTCTTGCCACCCACACCTGTGCCTGGGGGGGCAGCGGGAACCTGGAGGGCCCTCCCAGACAATCCCAACGGACTATTAGCACCATCCCTGGGGAACATAGGGCACAATGCTGAAATTGGGGGTTGGCCCTGGGGCTTGTCGCTACCGCACCTGTGCCTAGGGGAGCAGGAACCTGAAGGAACCTCCCAGATCATCATAACAGACCATGACCACCATCGCCCTGAGGACATGGGGCACAATGCTCAGTTGGAGTCCCTTGGTCCTGAAACCAGCAGGAACGGAGCTCAAAGGACAGAGAGGCGCCTCCAGGAGAATTTCCATCCAGGGAAAAGCGGCCCACTGGAGGGCACAGAAGCAGCAACCCCACCGACCCGCAGGCCATTTGAACAGGATCACCTCCTGCACTTACTTAGCACGTTGTCCGTCTTCGTGTGTGGACCGTGACTGGCCCGCTCAGGGATGGTGCGCTTCCAGAGGAGGGCTAGAAACTTTTCAGTGCTTGCTCGTGGGTCAGAGGACCAAAGCCCAAGGAAGCAGAGGCTATCCTTCTTCCTCTGGGGCTGGGGAAGTCAGCCACCGACCTGGGGCGGGACCGGGCCCAGGAGTGTGTTCTTTCTGAAGCCACTGCCTTCGGTGGGTGTTGCTTTGCCTAAAAAAGGCCCACTCACCCCAGAGTCAGGAGCAGTGACAGGCTGTCTACAACCCTAGCCCAGGACCACGACCCGAAACCATCCTGCCTTTGGGAGGACAGGTCTCCTGCAGGAGCCTGGGAGGGGACTGGCCCCTCTCCCACCCCGGGCTCCAGGATGCCCGGGACCTGCAAGGGCTCTTCATCTGAGGAGGAGTCTTGGAGAACAAGTGTATCTCGTCAGCCCAGCAAGTGAAATAACCAAAGCCCAAGGCTCAGGTTCTAACAGAAGCAGAATTTCAAAGTACTGTTTGGGGGAAGCCTCCTCCCCTCTTATGTGGCATTGGGGGTCCCCAAGGAAAGCCTTCTTTCGTCTCCTTCCCTCAGAGAGAGGAGCTGACCCCAAGTCCCGCGGTCCCCACCGTGTCCCAGTGCTGAGGAAGAGCCACACGCAGGGGCCTGGTGTCAGGAGTGTGGTCGGCCACTGCTCCTGGGCTCCCAGCCAGTGGTCTGGCGGCTACATGGAAGAGATAAATTGATTTTGGGGGAAGGAGTGCTCACTGCCCACACCGCTCACCATCCCCCTCTGCACTCTGCAATCCAGGCTCGGTGCCCGGCTTACGTCCATCACCAGCACTCCACATGTTTCCGCCATGGGAGCGATCATTCAGCCTCACCCCATTGCACAGAAGAGGAAATCGAGGCCCAGCGAGGTGAGGTTAAATGGCTCCAGTCCCAGAGCTGTTCAGCAGAGAACCTGGAAAGCCAGGCCTCCAGAGCCCCTGCTAGACCAGCCAGAGACTCCCTGAGGTGAAAGTGAGCCGTCCCCTGCCTGACCAGGCACGCAATGGCCCCTGACCTTCATGATGGCCTGTTCTTGACCGTGAAGATGAGCTGGCCGACTAGGAGGTGGAGTTCAGCTGGTGGCACAGGCTGTAGCTACAGGACAGAGTGACACATCTGAGCTAGCAGGGGCCACACTCTGGTCTCCCTCCCGGAGCCAGACCAGGAGCTGGAATCTCGGTGCCCGGGGGGCCGGCACACAACAGGGTCTGCACTGACCAGGGATCCATGGCCCCCAGGGAGAGTCCACTCTGCCCTCTCCCCGCTCCTGCCTGGCCTCACCTCTCCTCACTGTGTCGCTGCAGGACCCGGAACCAGGCCCCATAGTGACGGGGGGACAGTCCGGGCTGATGGTCAGGGTTCCCCAAGGGACCCAGGGTGTTGCCAGGGCACTGGGAAAAGACAAGGTCTGGGTTCCGGTGTCCAACACCACCCTGCGAACTTGGGAGTAGTAAGAGATACCCTCCCCCAAGTCCGGAGGGCTATAGCACAAAAGGCCTCAGCTTACTCTGATGTCACTTGGGCTGCAGAGATGTAGTGTCCCAAGGGTGCCACAGTCTTATAGAAGTGCCTCTCGGCCTTGGATATCCATCCCCGACCCCCTGTGATCCCAGTCTTGGGAAAATGTTTTCTAACCCCTCGAGGTCCTTCTCAGCAGAGGACAGACTCGGGGCTTGGGGGCCTTAGGACCTGCCTACGCAGAAGGTGGAAGAGCACAGGGCCACCAGTCTGAAGACCAAGGTCAGGGCCCTACTTGTTTCAGCCTCAGGGTCCCCATGTGGAAGAGAATCCAGAATCACTGCTCCTGTCAGGTTGAGGAGGCCTTAGGAAGGAATGGGGCACCAGGACCGGAGAGGGAAACGGGGACAAGGGAGGCTTCTGCGGTTTCTCACATCGCCCATGGAACCCACGGGTCTGCTCCTGTGAGAGACACAGACACAGAGACAGAGAAGGGGACAGAGAATGAACCCAGGACAGAGGGAACCAGGAGAAGTCACAGACTCCATCAGCTTAGAAATGACATCCCGGCATTTTGTGCCATTCTGTTCCTGACAGTGCCATCACATTGGCCATCCACCCTGGAGGGCAGGGGTTTCCACAGAGATGTGTGACCAGGACTCAGGGGTGCCAGGAGCCTCTGTGGGGACGGCCCAGCACATGGGCACAGACGAGGCCCGTGGACCTGAGCCTAACAGTAATGGGAGCCCCTGGAATTCTGTGTTGGGAGAGGTCATGGTCAGAATCAGTTCATTACTACCTTCCCACAGGGGCTGGGACACAGGCAGGTGTGGGGTGGCTTTGCCAGGACCCCAGAGCAGATTCAAGCCCCTCTGAGCTGTGTTCCATGACAAGCGCAGCCCCTGGCTCATCCTTGCATTGTCAGCTTGGCACCAGCCTCCTGTGATAGCAGGCACGGAACATTTGTAGAGGTCCCTAACACTAACCTTAAACTGTACCCTAAACCTACCCCGTACCCTAACCCCAACACCTACCAGAACACTAACGCCTAACCCTACTCCTGAACCGAACCCAAACCCTAAAACGTACCCTAACCCTAACCCGTACCCTAATTGGTAGCCTAACCCTAAACCCTACCCTGTACGGTAAACCGTGCCCTAACCCCTACCCTATCTCTAACCCGTACCCTAACCCGTACCCTAACCCATGCCCTAACCAGTACCCTAACTCTCACCCTAACCCTCGGTCAACGGGAGGAAAGGGGAAATCCCCGGAAGTGTGGGGTTCATGAGACATTTGACCGCCAGTCCTGACAGGAAGATGACACTGTGCCAAATGGACCTGCTGATTTCTCAGAACACTGACATCCTGTGAAATGCTACATCCCTGACCCACAGGCTGATGTTCCAAACCTTGGGTCTCCTAGATCCAGAGCAGAGAAGTGCTGTCAGGTGGGGATAAGTAGGTCCTCCGACCTATGGCCTGCACACCTGCTTCCATTTCTGGGAGAAGGGGAAACACACACTTGTTTTTAAGTAGTCATTATCTTCATTCTAAAGTAGACCCATGACCTTGACCTTTTTGGAAAAGCGAAATGACTCTTCCAAATGAAGACCTCAACTCATCTGTTCCTCATGCAACCTGAGTGCGACCAGGTTTACCCAGGCTCCAAGCCCCACCTGGAGGATCCTCCTGTACCATCTTGACAGCCCATGACCGGCACCAGCACCCCCGGGGGCACAACGCTGAATTTGGGGGAGGGCTCTGGGCCTTTTGGCCACCACACCTGTGCCCGGGGAAGCGGGAACCGGGAGGATCCTCCCAGATGATCCTCATGGAACCTTAGCAACATCCCTGAGGACATGGGGCACAATGCTGAAGCTTGAGGACGGCTCTGGGGTTTCTTGCCACCCACACCTGTGCCTGGGGGGGCAGCGGGAACCTGGAGGGCCCTCCCAGACAATCCCAACGGACTATTAGCACCATCCCTGGGGAACATAGGGCACAATGCTGAAATTGGGGGTTGGCCCTGGGGCTTGTCTCTACCGCACCTGTGCCTAGGGGAGCAGGAACCTGAAGGAACCTCCCAGATCATCATAACAGACCATGACCACCATCGCCCTGAGGACATGGGGCACAATGCTCAGTTGGAGTCCCTTGGTCCTGAAACCAGCAGGAACGGAGCTCAAAGGACAGAGAGGCGCCTCCAGGAGAATTTCCATCCAGGGAAAAGCGGCCCACTGGAGGGCACAGAAGCAGCAACCCCACCGACCCGCAGGCCATTTGAACAGGATCACCTCCTGCACTTACTTAGCACGTTGTCCGTCTTCGTGTGTGGACCGTGACTGGCCCGCTCAGGGATGGTGCGCTTCCAGAGGAGGGCTAGAAACTTTTCAGTGCTTGCTCGTGGGTCAGAGGACCAAAGCCCAAGGAAGCAGAGGCTATCCTTCTTCCTCTGGGGCTGGGGAAGTCAGCCACCGACCTGGGGCGGGACCGGGCCCAGGAGTGTGTTCTTTCTGAAGCCACTGCCTTCGGTGGGTGTTGCTTTGCCTAAAAAAGGCCCACTCACCCCAGAGTCAGGAGCAGTGACAGGCTGTCTCCAACCCTAGCCCAGGACCACGACCCGAAACCATCCTGCCTTTGGGAGGACAGGTCTCCTGCAGGAGCCTGGGAGGGGACTGGCCCCTCTCCCACCCCGGGCTCCAGGATGCCCGGGACCTGCAAGAGCTCTTCATCTGAGGAGGAGTCTTGGAGAACAAGTGTATCTCGTCAGCCCAGCAAGTGAAATAACCAAAGCCCAAGGCTCAGGTTCTAACAGAAGCAGAATTTCAAAGTACTGTTTGGGGGAAGCCTCCTCCCCTCTTATGTGGCATTGGGGGTCCCCAAGGAAAGCCTTCTTTCGTCTCCTTCCCTCAGAGAGAGGAGCTGACCCCAAGTCCCGCGGTCCCCACCGTGTCCCAGTGCTGAGGAAGAGCCACACGCAGGGGCCTGGTGTCAGGAGTGTGGTCGGCCACTGCTCCTGGGCTCCCAGCCAGTGGTCTGGCGGCTACATGGAAGAGCTAAATTGATTTTGGGGGAAGGAGTGCTCACTGCCCACACCGCTCACCATCCCCCTCTGCACTCTGCAATCCAGGCTCGGTGCCCGGCTTACGTCCATCACCAGCACTCCACATGTTTCCGCCATGGGAGGGATCATTCAGCCTCACCCCATTGCACAGAAGAGGAAAGCGAGGCCCAGCGAGGAGAGGTTAAATGGCTCCAGTCCCAGAGCTGTTCAGCAGAGAACCTGGAAAGCCAGGCCTCCAGAGCCCCTGCTAGACCAGCCAGAGACTCCCTGAGGTGAAAGTGAGCCGTCCCCTGCCTGACCAGGCACGCAATGGCCCCTGACCTTCATGATGGCCTGTTCTTGACCGTGAAGATGAGCTGGCCGACTAGGAGGTGGAGTTCAGCTGGTGGGACAGGCTGTAGCTACAGGACAGAGTGACACATCTGAGCTAGCAGGGGCCACACTCTGGTCTCCCTCCCGGAGCCAGACCAGGAGCTGGAATCTCGGTGCCCGGGGGGCCGGCACACAACAGGGTCTGCACTGACCAGGGATCCATGGCCCCCAGGGAGAGTCCACTCTGCCCTCTCCCCGCTCCTGCCTGGCCTCACCTCTCCTCACTGTGTCGCTGCAGGACCCGGAACCAGGCCCCATAGGGACGGGGGGACAGTCCGGGCTGATGGTCAGGGTTCCCCAAGGGACCCAGGGTGTTGCCAGGGCACTGGGAAAAGACAAGGTCTGGGTTCCGGTGTCCAACACCACCCTGCGAACTTGGGAGTAGTAAGAGATACCCTCCCCCAAGTCCGGAGGGCTATAGCACAAAAGGCCTCAGCTTACTCTGATGTCACTTGGGCTGCAGAGATGTAGTGTCCCAAGGGTGCCACAGTCTTATAGAAGTGCCTCTCGGCCTTGGATATCCATCCCCGACCCCCTGTGATCCCAGTCTTGGGAAAATGTTTTCTAACCCCTCCAGGTCCTTCTCAGCAGAGGACAGACTCGGGGCTTGGGGGCCTTAGGACCTGGCTACGCAGAAGGTGGAAGAGCACAGGGCCACCAGTCTGAAGACCAAGGTCAGGGCCCTACTTGTTTCAGCCTCAGGGTCGCCATGTGGAAGAGAATCCAGAATCACTGCTCCGGTCAGGTTGAGGAGGCCTTAGGAAGGAATGGGGCACCACGACCGGAGAGGGAAACGGGGACAAGGGAGGCTTCTGCGGTTTCTCACATCGCCCATGGAACCCACGGGTCTGCTCCTGTGAGGGACACAGACACAGAGACAGAGAAGGGGACAGAGAATGAACCCAGGACAGAGGGAACCAGGAGAAGTCACAGACTCCATCAGCTTAGAAATGACATCCCGGCATTTTGTGCCATTCTGTTCCTGACAGGGCCGTCACATTGGCCATCCACCCTGGAGGGCAGGGGTTTCCACAGAGATGTGTGACCAGGACTCAGGTGTGCCACGAGCCACTGTGGGGACGGCCCAGCACATGGGCACAGACGAGGCCCGTGGACCTGAGCCTAACAGTAATGGGAGCCCCTGGAATTCTGTGTTGGGAGACGTCAAGGTCAGAATCAGTTCATTACTACCTTCCCACAGGGGCTGGGACACAGGCAGGTGTGGGGTGGCTTTGCCAGGACCCCAGAGCAGATTCAAGCCCCTCTGAGCTGTGTTCCATGACAAGCGCAGCCCCTGGCTCATCCTTGCATTGTCAGCTTGGCACCAGCCTCCTGTGATAGCAGGCACGGAACATTTGTAGAGGTCCCTAACACTAACCTTAAACTGTACCCTAAACCTACCCCGTACCCTAACCCCAACACCTACCAGAACACTAACGCCTAACCCTACCCCTGAACCGAACCCAAACCCTAAAGCGTACCCTAACCCTAACCCGTACCCTAAATGGTAACCTAACCCTAAACCCTACCCTGTACGGTAAACCGTGCCCTAACCCCTACCCTATCTCTAACCCGTACCCTAACCCGTACCCTAACCCATGCCCTAACCAGTACCCTAACTCTAACCCTAACCCTCGGTCAACGGGAGGAAAGAGGAAATCCCCGGAAGTGTGGGGTTCATGAGACATTTGACCGCCAGTCCTGACAGGAAGATTACACTGTGCCAAATGGACCTGCTGATTTCTCAGAACACTGACATCCTGTGAAATGCTACATCACTGACCCACAGGCTGATGTTCCAAACCTTGGGTCTCCTACATCCAGAGCAGAGAAGTGCTGTCAGGTGGGGATAAGTAGGTCCTCCGACCTATGGCCTGCACACCTGCTTCCATTTCTGGGACAAGGGGAAACACACACTTGTTTTTAAGTAGTCATTATCTTCATTCTGAAGTAGACCCATGACCTTGACCTTTTTGGAAAAGCGAAATGACTCTTCCAAATGAAGACCTCAACTCATCTGTTCCTCATGCAACCTGAGTGCGACCAGGTTTACCCAGGCTCCAAGCCCCACCTGGAGGATCCTCCTGTACCATCTTGACAGCCCATGACCGGCACCAGCACCCCCGGGGGCACAACGCTGAATTTGGGGGAGGGCTCTGGGCCTTTTTGCCACCACACCTGTGCCTGGGGAAGCGGGAACCGGGAGGATCCTCCCAGATGATCCTCATGGAACCTTAGCAACATCCCTGAGGACATGGGGCACAATGCTGAAGCTTGAGGACGGCTCTGGGGTTTCTTGCCACCCACACCTGTGCCTGGGGGGGCAGCGGGAACCTGGAGGGCCCTCCCAGACTATCCCAACGGACTATTAGCACCATCCCTGGGGAACATGGGGCACAATGCTGAAATTGGGGGATGGCCCTGGGGCTTGTCGCTACCGCACCTGTGCCTAGGGGAGCAGGAACCTGAAGGAACCTCCCAGATCATCATAACAGACCATGACCACCATCGCCCTGAGGACATGGGGCACAATGCTCAGTTGGAGTCCCTTGGTCCTGAAACCAGCAGGAACGGAGCTCAAAGGACAGAGAGGCGCCTCCCGGAGAATTTCCATCCAGGGAAAAGCGGCCCACTGGAGGGCACAGAAGCAGCAACCCCACCGACCCGCAGGCCATTTGAACAGGATCACCTCCTGCACTTACTTAGCACGTTGTCCGTCTTCGTGTGTGGACCGTGACTGGCCCGCTCAGGGATGGTGCGCTTCCAGAGGAGGGCTAGAAACTTTTCAGTGCTTGCTCGTGGGTCAGAGGACCAAAGCCCAAGGAAGCAGAGGCTATCCTTCTTCCTCTGGGGCTGCGGAAGTCAGCCACCGACCTGGGGCGGGACCGGGCCCAGGAGTGTGTTCTTTCTGAAGCCACTGCCTTCGGTGGGTGTTGCTTTGCCTAAAAAAGGCCCACTCACCCCAGAGTCAGGAGCAGTGACAGGCTGTCTCCAACCCTAGCCCAGGACCACGACCCGAAACCATCCTGCCTTTGGGAGGACAGGTCTCCTGCAGGAGCCTGGGAGGGGACTGGCCCCTCTCCCACCCCGGGCTCCAGGATGCCCGGGACCTGCAAGAGCTCTTCATCTGAGGAGGAGTCTTGGACAACAAGTGTATCTCGTCAGCCCAGCAAGTGAAATAACCAAAGCCCAAGGCTCAGGTTCTAACAGAAGCAGAATTTCAAAGTACTGTTTGGGGGAAGCCTCCTCCCCTCTTATGTGGCATTGGGGGTCCCCAAGGAAAGCCTTCTTTCGTCTCCTTCCCTCAGAGAGAGGAGCTGACCCCAAGTCCCGCGGTCCCCACCGTGTCCCAGTGCTGAGGAAGAGCCACACGCAGGGGCCTGGTGTCAGGAGTGTGGTCGGCCACTGCTCCTGGGCTCCCAGCCAGTGGTCTGGGGGCTACGTGGAAGAGCTAAATTGATTTTGGGGGAAGGAGTGCTCACTGCCCACACCGCTCACCATCCCCCTCTGCACTCTGCAATCCAGGCTCGGTGCCCGGCTCACGTCCATCACCAGCACTCCACATGTTTCCGCCATGGGAGGGATCATTCAGCCTCACCCCATTGCACAGAAGAGGAAAGCGAGGCCCAGCGAGGAGAGGTTAAATGGCTCCAGTCCCAGAGCTGTTCAGCAGAGAACCTGGAAAGCCAGGCCTCCAGAGCCCCTGCTAGACCAGCCAGAGACTCCCTGAGGTGAAAGTGAGCCGTCCCCTGCCTGACCAGGCACGCAATGGGCCCTGACCTTCATGATGGCCTGTTCTTGACCGTGAAGATGAGCTGGCCGACTAGGAGGTGGAGTTCAGCTGGTGGGACAGGCTGTAGCTACAGGACAGAGTGACACATCTGAGCTAGCAGGGGCCACATTCTGGTCTCCCTCCCGGAGCCAGACCAGGAGCTGGAATCTCGGTGCCCGGGTGGCCGGCACACAACAGGGTCTGCACTGACCAGGGATCCATGGCCCCCAGGGAGAGTCCACTCTGCCCTCTCCCCGCTCCTGCCTGGCCTCACCTCTGCTCACTGTGTCGCTGCAGGACCCGGAACCGGGCCCCATAGGGACGGGGGGACAGTCCGGGCTGATGGTCAGGGTTCCCCAAGGGACCCAGGGTGTTGCCAGGGCACTGGGAAAAGACAAGGTCTGGGTTCCGGTGTCCAACACCACCCTGCGAACTTGGGAGTAGTAAGAGATACCCTCCCCCAAGTCCGGAGGGCTATAGCACAAAAGGCCTCAGCTTACTCTGATGTCACTTGGGCTGCAGAGATGTAGTGTCCCAAGGGTGCCACAGTCTTATAGAAGTGACTCTCGGCCTTGGATATCCATCCTCGACCCCCTGTGATCCCAGTCTTGGGAAAATGTTTTCTAACCCCTCGAGGTCCTTCTCAGCAGAGGACAGACTAGGGGCTTGGGGGCCTTAGGACCTGGCTACGCAGAAGGTGGAAGAGCACAGGGGCACCAGTCTGAAGACCAAGGTCAGGGCCCTACTTGTTTCAGCCTCAGGGTCCCCATGTGGAAGAGAATCCAGAATCACTGCTCCGGTCAGGTTGAGGAGGCCTTAGGAAGGAATGGGGCACCAGGACCGGAGAGGGAAACGGGGACAAGGGAGGCTTCTGCGGTTTCTCACATCGCCCATGGAACCCACGGGTCTGCTCCTGTGAGGGACACAGACACAGAGACAGAGAAGGGGACAGAGAATGAACCCAGGACAGAGGGAACCAGGAGAAGTCACAGACTCCATCAGCTTAGAAATGACATCCCGGCATTTTGTCCCATTCTGTTCCTGACAGGGCCGTCACATTGGCCATCCACCCTGGAGGGCAGGGGTTTCCACAGAGATGTGTGACCAGGCCTCAGGTGTGCCAGGAGCCCCTGTGGGGACGGCCCAGCACATGGGCACAGACGAGGCCCGTGGACCTGAGCCTAACAGTAATGGGAGCCCCTGGAATTCTGTGTTGGGAGAGGTCAAGGTCAGAATCAGTTCATTACTACCTTCCCACAGGGGCTGGGACACAGGCAGGTGTGGGGTGGCTTTGCCTGGACCCCAGAGCAGATTCAAGCCCCTCTGAGCTGTGTTCCATGACAAGCGCAGCCCCTGGCTCATCCTTGCATTGTCAGCTTGGCACCAGCCTCCTGTGATAGCAGGCACGGAACATTTGGAGAGGTCCCTAACACTAACCTTAAACTGTACCCTAAACCTACCCCGTACCCTAAACCCAACACCTACCAGAACACTAACGCCTAACTCTACCCCTGAACCGAACCCAAACCCTAAAGCGTACCCTAACCCTAACCCGTACCCTAAATGGTAGCGTAACCCTAAACCCTACCCTGTACGGTAAACCGTGCCCTACCCCTACCCTATCTCTAACCCGTACCCTAACCCGTACCCTAACCCATGCCCTAACCAGTACCCTAACTCTAACCCTAACCCTCGGTCAACGGGAGGAAAGAGGAAATCCCCGGAAGTGTGGGGTTCATGAGACATTTGACCGCCAGTCCTGACAGGAAGATGACACTGTGCCAAATGGACCTGCTGATTTCTCAGAACACTGACATCCTGTGAAATGCTACATCACTGACCCACAGGCTGATGTTCCAAACCTTGGGTCTCCTACATCCAGAGCAGAGAAGTGCTGTCAGGTGGGGATAAGTAGGTCCTCCGACCTATGGCCTGCACACCTGCTTCCATTTCTGGGAGAAGGGGAAACACACACTTGTTTTTAAGTAGTCATTATCTTCATTCTAAAGTAGACCCATGACCTTGACCTTTTTGGAAAAGCGAAATGACTCTTCCAAATGAAGACCTCAACTCATCTGTTCCTCATGCAACCTGAGTGCGACCAGGTTTACCCAGGATCCAAGCCCCACCTGGAGGATCCTCCTGTACCATCTTGACAGCCCATGACCGGCACCAGCACCCCCGGGGGCACAATGCTGAATTTGGGGGAGGGCTCTGGGCCTTTTGGCCACCACACCTGTGCCCGGGGAAGCGGGAACCGGGAGGATCCTCCCAGATGATTCTCATGGAACCTTAGCAACATCCCTGAGGACATGGGGCACAATGCTGAACCTTGAGGACGGCTCTGGGGTTTCTTGCCACCCACACCTGTGCCTGGGGGGGCAGCGGGAACCTGGAGGGCCCTCCCAGACAATCCCAACGGACTATTAGCACCATCCCTGGGGAACATGGGGCACAATGCTGAAATTTGGGGATGGCCCTGGGGCTTGTCGCTACCGCACCTGTGCCTAGGGGAGCAGGAACCTGAAGGAACCTCCCAGATCATCATAACAGACCATGACCACCATCGCCCTGAGGACATGGGGCACAATGCTCAGTTGGAGTCCCTTGGTCCTGAAACCAGCAGGAACGGAGCTCAAAGGACAGAGAGGCGCCTCCCGGAGAATTTCCATCCAGGGAAAAGCGGCCCACTGGAGGGCACAGAACCAGCAACCCCACCGACCCGCAGGCCATTTGAACAGGATCACCTCCTGCACTTACTTAGCACGGTGTCCGTCTTCGTGTGTGGACCGTGACTGGCCCGCTCAGGGATGGTGCGCTTCCAGAGGAGGGCTAGAAACTTTTCAGTGCTTGCTCGTGGGTCAGAGGACCAAAGCCCAAGGAAGCAGAGGCTATCCTTCTTCCTCTGGGGCTGGGGAAGTCAGCCACCGACCTGGGGCGGGACCGGGCCCAGGAGTGTGTTCTTTCTGAAGCCACTGCCTTCGGTGGGTGTTGCTTTGCCTAAAAAAGGCCCACTCACCCCAGAGTCAGGAGCAGTGACAGGCTGTCTCCAACCCTAGCCCAGGACCACGACCCGAAACCATCCTGCCTTTGGGAGGACAGGTCTCCTGCAGGAGCCTGGGAGGGGACTGGCCCCTCTCCCACCCCGGGCTCCAGGATGCCCGGGACCTGCAAGAGCTCTTCATCTGAGGAGGAGTCTTGGACAACAAGTGTATCTCGTCAGCCCAGCAAGTGAAATAACCAAAGCCCAAGGCTCAGGTTCTAACAGAAGCAGAATTTCAAAGTACTGTTTGGGGGAAGCCTCCTCCCCTCTTATGTGGCATTGGGGGTCCCCAAGGAAAGCCTTCTTTCGTCTCCTTCCCTCAGAGAGAGGAGCTGACCCCAAGTCCCGCGGTCCCCACCGTGTCCCAGTGCTGAGGAAGAGCCACACGCAGGGGCCTGGTGTCAGGAGTGTGGTCGGCCACTGCTCCTGGGCTCCCAGCCAGTGGTCTGGCGGCTACATGGAAGAGCTAAATTGATTTTGGGGGAAGGAGTGCTCACTGCCCACACCGCTCACCATCCCCCTCTGCACTCTGCAATCCAGGCTCGGTGCCCGGCTTACGTCCATCACCAGCACTCCACATGTTTCCGCCATGGGAGGGATCATTCAGCCTCACCCCATTGCACAGAAGAGGAAAGCGAGGCCCAGCGAGGAGAGGTTAAATGGCTCCAGTCCCAGAGCTGTTCAGCAGAGAACCTGGAAAGCCAGGCCTCCAGAGCCCCTGCTAGACCAGCCAGAGACTCCCTGAGGTGAAAGTGAGCCGTCCCCTGCCTGACCAGGCACGCAATGGCCCCTGACCTTCATGATGGCCTGTTCTTGACCGTGAAGATGAGCTGGCCGACTAGGAGGTGGAGTTCAGCTGGTGGGACAGGCTGTAGCTACAGGACAGAGTGACACATCTGAGCTAGCAGGGGCCACACTCTGGTCTCCCTCCCGGAGCCAGACCAGGAGCTGGAATCTCGGTGCCCGGGGGGCCGGCACACAACAGGGTCTGCACTGACCAGGGATCCATGGCCCCCAGGGAGAGTCCACTCTGCCCTCTCCCCGCTCCTGCCTGGCCTCACCTCTCCTCACTGTGTCGCTGCAGGACCCGGAACCAGGCCCCATAGGGACGGGGGGACAGTCCGGGCTGATGGTCAGGGTTCCCCAAGGGACCCAGGGTGTTGCCAGGGCACTGGGAAAAGACAAGGTCTGGGTTCCGGTGTCCAACACCACCCTGCGAACTTGGGAGTAGTAAGAGATACCCTCCCCCAAGTCCGGAGGGCTATAGCACAAAAGGCCTCAGCTTACTCTGATGTCACTTGGGCTGCAGAGATGTAGTGTCCCAAGGGTGCCACAGTCTTATAGAAGTGCCTCTCGGCCTTGGATATCCATCCCCGACCCCCTGTGATCCCAGTCTTGGGAAAATGTTTTCTAACCCCTCGAGGTCCTTCTCAGCAGAGGACAGACTCGGGGCTTGGGGGCCTTAGGACCTGGCTACGCAGAAGGTGGAAGAGCACAGGGCCACCAGTCTGAAGACCAAGGTCAGGGCCCTACTTGTTTCAGCCTCAGGGTCGCCATGTGGAAGAGAATCCAGAATCACTGCTCCGGTCAGGTTGAGGAGGCCTTAGGAAGGAATGGGGCACCAGGACCGGAGAGGGAAACGGGGACAAGGGAGGCTTCTGCGGTTTCTCACATCGCCCATGGAACCCACGGGTCTGCTCCTGTGAGAGACACAGACACAGAGACAGAGAAGGGGACAGAGAATGAACCCAGGACAGAGGGAACCAGGAGAAGTCACAGACTCCATCAGCTTAGAAATGACATCCCGGCATTTTGTGCCATTCTGTTCCTGACAGGGCCGTCACATTGGCCATCCACCCTGGAGGGCAGGGGTTTCCACAGAGATGTGTGGCCAGGACTCAGGTGTGCCAGGAGCCACTGTGGGGACGGCCCAGCACATGGGCACAGACGAGGCCCGTGGACCTGAGCCTAACAGTAATGGGAGCCCCTGGAATCCTGTGTTGGGAGAGGTCAAGGTCAGAATCAGTTCATTAGTACCTTCCCACAGGGGCTGGGACACAGGCAGGTGTGGGGTGGCTTTGCATGGACCCCAGAGCAGATTCAAGCCCCTCTGAGCTGTGTTCCATGACAAGCGCAGCCCCTGGCTCATCCTTGCATTGTCAGCTTGGCACCAGCCTCCTGTGATAGCAGGCACGGAACATTTGTAGAGGTCCCTAACACTAACATTAAACTGTACCCTAAACCTACCCCGTACCCTAACCCCAACACCTACCAGAACACTAACGCCTAACCCTACCCCTGAACCGAACCCAAACCCTAAAGCGTACCCTAACCCTAACCCGTACCCTAAATGGTAGCCTAACCCTAAACCCTACCCTGTACGGTAAACCGTGCCCTAACCCCTACCCTATCTCTAACCCGTACCCTAACCCGTACCCTAACCCATGCCCTAACCAGTACCCTAACTCTAACCCTAACCCTCGGTCAACGGGAGGAAAGAGGAAATCCCCGGAACTGTGGGGTTCATGAGACATTTGACCGCCAGTCCTGACAGGAAGATGACACTGTGCCAAAAGGACCTGCTGATTTCTCAGAACACTGACATCCTGTGAAATGCTACATCACTGACCCACAGCCTGATGTTCCAAACCTTGGGTCTCCTAGATCCAGAGCAGAGAAGTGCTGTCAGGTGGGGATAAGTAGGTCCTCCGACCTATGGCCTGCACACCTGCTTCCATTTCTGGGACAAGGGGAAACACACACTTGTTTTTAAGTAGTCATTATCTTCATTCTGAAGTAGACCCATGACCTTGACCTTTTTGGAAAAGCGAAATGACTCTTCCAAATGAAGACCTCAACTCATCTGTTCCTCATGCAACCTGAGTGCGACCACGTTTACCCAGGCTCCAAGCCCCACCTGGAGGATCCTCCTGTACCATCTTGACAGCCCATGACCGGCACCAGCACCCCCGGGGGCACAACGCTGAATTTGGGGGAGGGCTCTGGGCCTTTTTGCCACCACACCTGTGCCTGGGGAAGCGGGAACCGGGAGGATCCTCCCAGATGATCCTCATGGAACCTTAGCAACATCCCTGAGGACATGGGGCACAATGCTGAAGCTTGAGGACGGCTCTGGGGTTTCTTGCCACCCACACCTGTGCCTGGGGGGGCAACGGGAACCTGGAGGGCCCTCCCAGACAATCCCAACGGACTATTAGCACCATCCCTGGGGAACATGGGGCACAATGCTGAAATTGGGGGATGGCCCTGGGGCTTGTCGCTACCGCACCTGTGCCTAGGGGAGCAGGAACCTGAAGGAACCTCCCAGATCATCATAACAGACCATGACCACCATCGCCCTGAGGACATGGGGCACAATGCTCAGTTGGAGTCCCTTGGTCCTGAAACCAGCAGGAACGGAGCTCAAAGGACAGAGAGGCGCCTCCCGGAGAATTTCCATCCAGGGAAAAGCGGCCCACTGGAGGGCACAGAAGCAGCAACCCCACCGACCCGCAGGCCATTTGAACAGGATCACCTCCTGCACTTACTTAGCACGTTGTCCGTCTTCGTGTGTGGACCGTGACTGGCCCGCTCAGGGATGGTGCGCTTCCAGAGGAGGGCTAGAAACTTTTCAGTGCTTGCTCGTGGGTCAGAGGACCAAAGCCCAAGGAAGCAGAGGCTATCCTTCTTCCTCTGGGGCTGGGGAAGTCAGCCACCGCCCTGGGGCGGGACCGGGCCCAGGAGTGTGTTCTTTCTGAAGCCACTGCCTTCGGTGGGTGTTGCTTTGCCTAAAAAAGGCCCACTCACCCCAGAGTCAGGAGCAGTGACAGGCTGTCTCCAACCCTAGCCCAGGACCACGACCCGAAACCATCCTGCCTTTGGGAGGACAGGTCTCCTGCAGGAGCCTGGGAGGGGACTGGCCCCTCTCCCACCCCGGGCTCCAGGATGCCCGGGACCTGCAAGAGCTCTTCATCTGAGGAGGAGTCTTGGACAACAAGTGTATCTCGTCAGCCCAGCAAGTGAAATAACCAAAGCCCAAGGCTCAGGTTCTAACAGAAGCAGAATTTCAAAGTACTGTTTGGGGGAAGCCTCCTCCCCCCTTATGTGGCATTGGGGGTCCCCAAGGAAAGCCTTCTTTCGTCTCCTTCCCTCAGAGAGAGGAGCTGACCCCAAGTCCCGCGGTCCCCACCGTGTCCCAGTGCTGAGGAAGAGCCACACGCAGGGGCCTGGTGTCAGGAGTGTGGTCGGCCACTGCTCCTGGGCTCCCAGCCAGTGGTCTGGCGGCTACGTGGAAGAGCTAAATTGATTTTGGGGGAAGGAGTGCTCACTGCCCACACCGCTCACCATCCCCCTCTGCACTCTGCAATCCAGGCTCGGTGCCCGGCTTACGTCCATCACCAGCACTCCACATGTTTCCGCCATGGGAGGGATCATTCAGCCTCACCCCATTGCACAGAAGAGGAAAGCGAGGCCCAGCGAGGAGAGGTTAAATGGCTCCAGTCCCAGAGCTGTTCAGCAGAGAACCTGGAAAGCCAGGCCTCCAGAGCCCCTGCTAGACCAGCCAGAGACTCCCTGAGGTGAAAGTGAGCCGTCCCCTGCCTGACCAGGCACGCAATGGGCCCTGACCTTCATGATGGCCTGTTCTTGACCGTGAAGATGAGCTGGCCGACTAGGAGGTGGAGTTCAGCTGGCGGGACAGGCTGTAGCTACAGGACAGAGTGACACATCTGAGCTAGCAGGGGCCACACTCTGGTCTCCCTCCCGGAGCCAGACCAGGAGCTGGAATCTCGGTGCCCGGGGGGCCGGCACACAACAGGGTCTGCACTGACCAGGGATCCATGGCCCCCAGGGAGAGTCCACTCTGCCCTCTCCCCGCTCCTGCCTGGCCTCACCTCTCCTCACTGTGTCGCTGCAGGACCCGGAACCGGGCCCCATAGGGACGGGGGGACAGTCCGGGCTGATGGTCAGGGTTCCCCAAGGGACCCAGGGTGTTGCCAGGGCACTGGGAAAAGACAAGGTCTGGGTTCCGGTGTCCAACACCACCCTGCGAACTTGGGAGTAGTAAGAGATACCCTCCCCCAAGTCCGGAGGGCTATAGCACAAAAGGCCTCAGCTTACTCTGATGTCACTTGGGCTGCAGAGATGTAGTGTCCCAAGGGTGCCACAGTCTTATAGAAGTGACTCTCGGCCTTGGATATCCATCCCCGACCCCCTGTGATCCCAGTCTTGGGAAAATGTTTTCTAACCCCTCGAGGTCCTTCTCAGCAGAGGACAGACTAGGGGCTTGGGGGCCTTAGGACCTGGCTACGCAGAAGGTGGAAGAGCACAGGGGCACCAGTCTGAAGACCAAGGTCAGGGCCCTACTTGTTTCAGCCTCAGGGTCCCCATGTGGAAGAGAATCCAGAATCACTGCTCCGGTCAGGTTGAGGAGGCCTTAGGAAGGAATGGGGCACCAGGACCGGAGAGGGAAACGGGGACAAGGGAGGCTTCTGCGGTTTCTCACATCGCCCATGGAACCCACGGGTCTGCTCCTGTGAGAGACACAGACACAGAGCCAGAGAAGGGGACAGAGAATGAACCCAGGACAGAGGGAACCAGGAGAAGTCACAGACTCCATCAGCTTAGAAATGACATCCCGGCATTTTGTGCCATTCTGTTCCTGACAGGGCCGTCACATTGGACATCCACCCTGGAGGGCAGGGGTTTCCACAGAGATGTGTGACCAGGACTCAGGTGTGCCAGGAGCCCCTGTGGGGACGGCCCAGCACATGGGCACAGACGAGGCCCGTGGACCTGAGCCTAACAGTAATGGGAGCCCCTGGAATTCTGTGTTGGGAGAGGTCAAGGTCAGAATCAGTTCATTACTACCTTCCCACAGGGGCTGGGACACAGGCAGGTGTGGGGTGGCTTTGCCTGGACCCCAGAGCAGATTCAAGCCCCTCTGAGCTGTGTTCCATGACAAGCGCAGCCCCTGGCTCATCCTTGCATTGTCAGCTTGGCACCAGCCTCCTGTGATAGCAGGCACGGAACATTTGGAGAGGTCCCTAACACTAACCTTAAACTGTACCCTAAACCTACCCCGTACCCTAACCCCAACACCTACCAGAACACTAACGCCTAACTCTACCCCTGAACCGAACCCAAACCCTAAAGCGTACCCTAACCCTAACCCGTACCCTAAATGGTAGCCTAACCCTAAACCCTACCCTGTACGGTAAACCGTGCCCTAACCCCTACCCTATCTCTAACCCGTACCCTAACCCGTACCCTAACCCATGCCCTAACCAGTACCCTAACTCTAACCCTAACCCTCGGTCAACGGGAGGAAAGAGGAAATCCCCGGAAGTGTGGGGTTCATGAGACATTTGACCGCCAGTCCTGACAGGAAGATGACACTGTGCCAAATGGACCTGCTGATTTCTCAGAACACTGACATCCTGTGAAATGCTACAGCACTGACCCACAGGCTGATGTTCCAAACCTTGGGTCTCCTAGATCCAGAGCAGAGAAGTGCTGTCAGGTGGGGATAAGTAGGTCCTCCGACCTATGGCCTGCACACCTGCTTCCATTTCTGGGACAAGGGGAAACACACACTTGTTTTTAAGTAGTCATTATCTTCATTCTGAAGTAGACCCATGACCTTGACCTTTTTGGAAAAGCGAAATGACTCTTCCAAATGAAGACCTCAACTCATCTGTTCCTCATGCAACCTGAGTGCGACCACGTTTACCCAGGCTCCAAGCCCCACCTGGAGGATCCTCCTGTACCATCTTGACAGCCCATGACCGGCACCAGCACCCCCGGGGGCACAACGCTGAATTTGGGGGAGGGCTCTGGGCCTTTTTGCCACCACACCTGTGCCTGGGGAAGCGGGAACCGGGAGGATCCTCCCAGATGATCCTCATGGAACCTTAGCAACATCCCTGAGGACATGGGGCACAATGCTGAAGCTTGAGGACGGCTCTGGGGTTTCTTGCCACCCACACCTGTGCCTGGGGGGGCAACGGGAACCTGGAGGGCCCTCCCAGACAATCCCAACGGACTATTAGCACCATCCCTGGGGAACATGGGGCACAATGCTGAAATTGGGGGATGGCCCTGGGGCTTGTCGCTACCGCACCTGTGCCTAGGGGAGCAGGAACCTGAAGGAACCTCCCAGATCATCATAACAGACCATGACCACCATCGCCCTGAGGACATGGGGCACAATGCTCAGTTGGAGTCCCTTGGTCCTGAAACCAGCAGGAACGGAGCTCAAAGGACAGAGAGGCCCCTCCAGGAGAATTTCCATCCAGGGAAAAGCGGCCCACTGGAGGGCACAGAAGCAGCAACCCCACCGACCCGCAGGCCATTTGAACAGGATCACCTCCTGCACTTACTTAGCACGTTGTCCGTCTTCGTGTGTGGACCGTGACTGGCCCGCTCAGGGATGGTGCGCTTCCAGAGGAGGGCTAGAAACTTTTCAGTGCTTGCTCGTGGGTCAGAGGACCAAAGCCCAAGGAAGCAGAGGCTATCCTTCTTCCTCTGGGGCTGGGGAAGTCAGCCACCGACCTGGGGCGGGACCGGGCCCAGGAGTGTGTTCTTTCTGAAGCCACTGCCTTCGGTGGGTGTTGCTTTGCCTAAAAAAGGCCCACTCACCCCAGAGTCAGGAGCAGTGACAGGCTGTCTCCAACCCTAGCCCAGGACCACGACCCGAAACCATCCTGCCTTTGGGAGGACAGGTCTCCTGCAGGAGCCTGGGAGGGGACTGGCCCCTCTCCCACCCCGGGCTCCAGGATGCCCGGGACCTGCAAGAGCTCTTCATCTGAGGAGGAGTCTTGGACAACAAGTGTATCTCGTCAGCCCAGCAAGTGAAATAACCAAAGCCCAAGGCTCAGGTTCTAACAGAAGCAGAATTTCAAAGTACTGTTTGGGGGAAGCCTCCTCCCCCCTTATGTGGCATTGGGGGTCCCCAAGGAAAGCCTTCTTTCGTCTCCTTCCCTCAGAGAGAGGAGCTGACCCCAAGTTCCGCGGTCCCCACCGTGTCCCAGTGCTGAGGAAGAGCCACACGCAGGGGCCTGGTGTCAGGAGTGTGGTCGGCCACTGCTCCTGGGCTCCCAGCCAGTGGTCTGGCGGCTACGTGGAAGAGCTAAATTGATTTTGGGGGAAGGAGTGCTCACTGCCCACACCGCTCACCATCCCCCTCTGCACTCTGCAATCCAGGCTCGGTGCCCGGCTTACGTCCATCACCAGCACTCCACATGTTTCCGCCATGGGAGGGATCATTCAGCCTCACCCCATTTCACAGAAGAGGAAAGCGAGGCCCAGCGAGGAGAGGTTAAATGGCTCCAGTCCCAGAGCTGTTCAGCAGAGAACCTGGAAAGCCAGGCCTCCAGAGCCCCTGCTAGACCAGCCAGAGACTCCCTGAGGTGAAAGTGAGCTGTCCCCTGCCTGACCAGGCACGCAATGGGCCCTGACCTTCATGATGGCCTGTTCTTGACCGTGAAGATGAGCTGGCCGACTAGGAGGTGGAGTTCAGCTGGCGGGACAGGCTGTAGCTACAGGACAGAGTGACACATCTGAGCTAGCAGGGGCCACACTCTGGTCTCCCTCCCGGAGCCAGACCAGGAGCTGGAATCTCGGTGCCCGGGGGGCCGGCACACAACAGGGTCTGCACTGACCAGGGATCCATGGCCCCCAGGGAGAGTCCACTCTGCCCTCTCCCCGCTCCTGCCTGGCCTCACCTCTCCTCACTGTGTCGCTGCAGGACCCGGAACCGGGCCCCATAGGGACGGGGGGACAGTCCGGGCTGATGGTCAGGGTTCCCCAAGGGACCCAGGGTGTTGCCAGGGCACTGGGAAAAGACAAGGTCTGGGTTCCGGTGTCCAACACCACCCTGCGAACTTGGGAGTAGTAAGAGATACCCTCCCCCAAGTCCGGAGGGCTATAGCACAAAAGGCCTCAGCTTACTCTGATGTCACTTGGGCTGCAGAGATGTAGTGTCCCAAGGGTGCCACAGTCTTATAGAAGTGACTCTCGGCCTTGGATATCCATCCCCGACCCCCTGTGATCCCAGTCTTGGGAAAATGTTTTCTAACCCCTCGAGGTCCTTCTCAGCAGAGGACAGACTAGGGGCTTGGGGGCCTTAGGACCTGGCTACGCAGAAGGTGGAAGAGCACAGGGGCACCAGTCTGAAGACCAAGGTCAGGGCCCTACTTGTTTCAGCCTCAGGGTCCCCATGTGGAAGAGAATCCAGAATCACTGCTCCGGTCAGGTTGAGGAGGCCTTAGGAAGGAATGGGGCACCAGGACCGGAGAGGGAAACGGGGACAAGGGAGGCTTCTGCGGTTTCTCACATCGCCCATGGAACCCACGGGTCTGCTCCTGTGAGAGACACAGACACAGAGCCAGAGAAGGGGACAGAGAATGAACCCAGGACAGAGGGAACCAGGAGAAGTCACAGACTCCATCAGCTTAGAAATGACATCCCGGCATTTTGTGCCATTCTGTTCCTGACAGGGCCGTCACATTGGACATCCACCCTGGAGGGCAGGGGTTTCCACAGAGATGTGTGACCAGGACTCAGGTGTGCCAGGAGCCCCTGTGGGGACGGCCCAGCACATGGGCACAGACGAGGCCCGTGGACCTGAGCCTAACAGTAATGGGAGCCCCTGGAATTCTGTGTTGGGAGAGGTCAAGGTCAGAATCAGTTCATTACTACCTTCCCACAGGGGCTGGGACACAGGCAGGTGTGGGGTGGCTTTGCCTGGACCCCAGAGCAGATTCAAGCCCCTCTGAGCTGTGTTCCATGACAAGCGCAGCCCCTGGCTCATCCTTGCATTGTCAGCTTGGCACCAGCCTCCTGTGATAGCAGGCACGGAACATTTGGAGAGGTCCCTAACACTAACCTTAAACTGTACCCTAAACCTACCCCGTACCCTAACCCCAACACCTACCAGAACACTAACGCCTAACTCTACCCCTGAACCGAACCCAAACCCTAAAGCGTACCCTAACCCTAACCCGTACCCTAAATGGTAGCCTAACCCTAAACCCTACCCTGTACGGTAAACCGTGCCCTAACCCCTACCCTATCTCTAACCCGTACCCTAACCCGTACCCTAACCCATGCCCTAACCAGTACCCTAACTCTAACCCTAACCCTCGGTCAACGGGAGGAAAGAGGAAATCCCCGGAAGTGTGGGGTTCATGAGACATTTGACCGCCAGTCCTGACAGGAAGATGACACTGTGCCAAATGGACCTGCTGATTTCTCAGAACACTGACATCCTGTGAAATGCTACAGCACTGACCCACAGGCTGATGTTCCAAACCTTGGGTCTCCTAGATCCAGAGCAGAGAAGTGCTGTCAGGTGGGGATAAGTAGGTCCTCCGACCTATGGCCTGCACACCTGCTTCCATTTCTGGGACAAGGGGAAACACACACTTGTTTTTAAGTAGTCATTATCTTCATTCTGAAGTAGACCCATGACCTTGACCTTTTTGGAAAAGCGAAATGACTCTTCCAAATGAAGACCTCAACTCATCTGTTCCTCATGCAACCTGAGTGCGACCACGTTTACCCAGGCTCCAAGCCCCACCTGGAGGATCCTCCTGTACCATCTTGACAGCCCATGACCGGCACCAGCACCCCCGGGGGCACAACGCTGAATTTGGGGGAGGGCTCTGGGCCTTTTTGCCACCACACCTGTGCCTGGGGAAGCGGGAACCGGGAGGATCCTCCCAGATGATCCTCATGGAAACTTAGCAACATCCCTGAGGACATGGGGCACAATGCTGAAGCTTGAGGACGGCTCTGGGGTTTCTTGCCACCCACACCTGTGCCTGGGGGGGCAGCGGGAACCTGGAGGGCCCTCCCAGACAATCCCAACGGACTATTAGCACCATCCCTGGGAACATGGGGCACAATGCTGAAATTGGGGGATGGCCCTGGGGCTTGTCGCTACCGCACCTGTGTCTAGGGGAGCAGGAACCTGAAGGAACCTCCCAGATCATCATAACAGACCATGACCACCATCGCCCTGAGGACATGGGGCACAATGCTCAGTTGGAGTCCCTTGGTCCTGAAACCAGCAGGAACGGAGCTCAAAGGACAGAGAGGCGCCTCCCGGAGAATTTCCATCCAGGGAAAAGCGGCCCACTGGAGGGCACAGAAGCAGCAACCCCACCGACCCGCAGGCCATTTGAACAGGATCACCTCCTGCACTTACTTAGCACGTTGTCCGTCTTCGTGTGTGGACCGTGACTGGCCCGCTCAGGGATGGTGCGCTTCCAGAGGAGGGCTAGAAACTTTTCAGTGCTTGCTCGTGGGTCAGAGGACCAAAGCCCAAGGAAGCAGAGGCTATCCTTCTTCCTCTGGGGCTGGGGAAGTCAGCCACCGCCCTGGGGCGGGACCGGGCCCAGGAGTGTGTTCTTTCTGAAGCCACTGCCTTCGGTGGGTGTTGCTTTGCCTAAAAAAGGCCCACTCACCCCAGAGTCAGGAGCAGTGACAGGCTGTCTCCAACCCTAGCACAGGACCACGACCCGAAACCATCCTGCCTTTGGGAGGACAGGTCTCCTGCAGGAGCCTGGGAGGGGACTGGCCCCTCTCCCACCCCGGGCTCCAGGATGCCCGGGACCTGCAAGAGCTCTTCATCTGAGGAGGAGTCTTGGACAACAAGTGTATCTCGTCAGCCCAGCAAGTGAAATAACCAAAGCCCAAGGCTCAGGTTCTAACAGAAGCAGAATTTCAAAGTACTGTTTGGGGGAAGCCTCCTCCCCTCTTATGTGGCATTGGGGGTCCCCAAGGAAAGCCTTCTTTCGTCTCCTTCCCTCAGAGAGAGGAGCTGACCCCAAGTCCCGCGGTCCCCACCGTGTCCCAGTGCTGAGGAAGAGCCACACGCAGGGGCCTGGTGTCAGGAGTGTGGTCGGCCACTGCTCCTGGGCTCCCAGCCAGTGGTCTGGCGGCTACGTGGAAGAGCTAAATTGATTTTGGGGGAAGGAGTGCTCACTGCCCACACCGCTCACCATCCCCCTCTGCACTCTGCAATCCAGGCTCGGTGCCCGGCTTACGTCCATCACCAGCACTCCACATGTTTCCGCCATGGGAGGGATCATTCAGCCTCACCCCATTGCACAGAAGAGGAAAGCGAGGCCCAGCGAGGAGAGGTTAAATGGCTCCAGTCCCAGAGCTGTTCAGCAGAGAACCTGGAAAGCCAGGCCTCCAGAGCCCCTGCTAGACCAGCCAGAGACTCCCTGAGGTGAAAGTGAGCCGTCCCCTGCCTGACCAGGCACGCAATGGCCCCTGACCTTCATGATGGCCTGTTCTTGACCGTGAAGATTAGCTGGCCGCCTAGGAGGTGGAGTTCAGCTGGTGGCACAGGCTGTAGCTACAGGACAGAGTGACACATCTGAGCTAGCAGGGGCCACACTCTGGTCTCCCTCCCGGAGCCAGACCAGGAGCTGGAATCTCGGTGCCCGGGGGGCCGGCACACAACAGGGTCTGCACTGACCAGGGATCCATGGCCCCCAGGGAGAGTCCACTCTGCCCTCTCCCCGCTCCTGCCTGGCCTCACCTCTCCTCACTGTGTCGCTGCAGGACCCGGAACCAGGCCCCATAGGGACGGGGGGACAGTCCGGGCTGATGGTCAGGGTTCCCCAAGGGACCCAGGGTGTTGCCAGGGCACTGGGAAAAGACAAGGTCTGGGTTCCGGTGTCCAACACCACCCTGCGAACTTGGGAGTAGTAAGAGATACCCTCCCCCAAGTCCGGAGGGCTATAGCACCAAAGGCCTCAGCTTACTCTGATGTCACTTGGGCTGCAGAGATGTAGTGTCCCAAGGGTGCCACAGTCTTATAGAAGTGCCTCTCGGCCTTGGATATCCATCCCCGATCCCCTGTGATCCCAGTCTTGGGAAAATGTTTTCTAACCCCTCGAGGTCCTTCTCAGCAGAGGACAGACTCGGGGCTTGGGGGCCTTAGGACCTGGCTACGCAGAAGGTGGAAGAGCACAGGGCCACCAGTCTGAAGACCAAGGTCAGGGCCCTACTTGTTTCAGCCTCAGGGTCGCCATGTGGAAGAGAATCCAGAATCACTGCTCCGGTCAGGTTGAGGAGGCCTTAGGAAGGAATGGGGCACCAGGACCGGAGAGGGAAACGGGGACAAGGGAGGCTTCTGCGGTTTCTCACATCGCCCATGGAACCCACGGGTCTGCTCCTGTGAGAGACACAGACACAGAGACAGAGAAGGGGACAGAGAATGAACCCAGGACAGAGGGAACCAGGAGAAGTCACAGACTCCATCAGCTTAGAAATGACATCCCGGCATTTTGTGCCATTCTGTTCTTGACAGGGCCGTCACATTGGCCATCCAACCTGGAGGGCAGGGGTTTCCACAGAGATGTGTGACCAGGACTCAGGTGTGCCAGGAGCCACTGTGGGGACGGCCCAGCGCATGGGCACAGACGAGGCCCGTGGACCTGAGCCTAACAGTAATGGGAGCACCTGGAATTCTGTGTTGGGAGAGGTCAAGGTCAGAATCAGTTCATTACTACCTTCCCACAGGGGCTGGGACACAGGCAGGTGTGGGGTGGCTTTGCCCGGACCCCAGAGCAGATTCAAGCCCCTCTGAGCTGTGTTCCATGACAAGCGCAGCCCCTGGCTCATCCTTGCATTGTCAGCTTGGCACCAGCCTCCTGTGATAGCATGCACGGAATATTTGTAGAAGTCCCTAACACTAACCTTAAAATGTACCCTAAACCTACCCCGTACCCTAACCCCAACACCTACCAGAACACTAACGCCTAACCCTACCCCTGAACCGAACCCAAACCCTAAAGCGTACCCTAACCCTAACCCGTACCCTAAATGGTAGCCTAACCCTAAACCCTACCCTGTACGGTAAACCGTGCCCTAACCCCTACCCTATCTCTAACCCGTACCCTAACCCGTACCCTAACCCATGCCCTAACCAGTACCCTAACTCTAACCCTAACCCTCGGTCAACGGGAGGAAAGAGGAAATCCCCGGAAGTGTGGGGTTCATGAGACATTTGACCGCCAGTCCTGACAGGAAGATGACACTGTGCCAAATGGACCTGCTGATTTCTCAGAACACTGACATCCTGTGAAATGCTATATCACTGACCCACAGGCTGATGTTCCAAACCTTGGGTCTCCTAGATCCAGAGCAGAGAAGTGCTGTCAGGTGGGGATAAGTAGGTCCTCCGATCTATGGCCTGCACACCTGCTTCCATTTCTGGGAGAAGGGGAAACACACACTTGTTTTTAAGTAGTCATTATCTTCATTCTAAAGTAGACCCATGACCTTGACCTTTTTGGAAAAGCGAAATGACTCTTCCAAATGAAGACCTCAACTCATCTGTTCCTCATGCAACCTGAGTGCGACCAGGTTTACCCAGGATCCAAGCCCCACCTGGAGGATCCTCCTGTACCATCTTGACAGCCCATGACCGGCACCAGCACCCCCGGGGGCACAATGCTGAATTTGGGGGAGGGCTCTGGGCCTTTTGGCCACCACACCTGTGCCCGGGGAAGCGGGAACCGGGAGGATCCTCCCAGATGATTCTCATGGAACCTTAGCAACATCCCTGAGGACATGGGGCACAATGCTGAAGCTTGAGGACGGCTCTGGGGTTTCTTGCCACCCACACCTGTGCCTGGGGGGGCAGCGGGAACCTGGAGGGCCCTCCCAGACAATCCCAACGGACTATTAGCACCATCCCTGGGGAACATGGGGCACAATGCTGAAATTGGGGGATGGCCCTGGGGCTTGTCGCTACCGCACCTGTGCCTAGGGGAGCAGGAACCTGAAGGAACCTCCCAGATCATCATAACAGACCATGACCACCATCGCCCTGAGGACATGGGGCACAATGCTCAGTTGGAGTCCCTTGGTCCTGAAACCAGCAGGAACGGAGCTCAAAGGACAGAGAGGCGCCTCCCGGAGAATTTCCATCCAGGGAAAAGCGGCCCACTGGAGGGCACAGAACCAGCAACCCCACCGACCCGCAGGCCATTTGAACAGGATCACCTCCTGCACTTACTTAGCACGTTGTCCGTCTTCGTGTGTGGACCGTGACTGGCCCGCTCAGGGATGGTGCGCTTCCAGAGGAGGGCTAGAAACTTTTCAGTGCTTGCTCGTGGGTCAGAGGACCAAAGCCCAAGGAAGCAGAGGCTATCCTTCTTCCTCTGGGGCTGGGGAAGTCAGCCACCGCCCTGGGGCGGGACCGGGCCCAGGAGTGTGTTCTTTCTGAAGCCACTGCCTTCGGTGGGTGTTGCTTTGCCTAAAAAAGGCCCACTCACCCCAGAGTCAGGAGCAGTGACAGGCTGTCTCCAACCCTAGCCCAGGACCACGACCCGAAACCATCCTGCCTTTGGGAGGACAGGTCTCCTGCAGGAGCCTGGGAGGGGACTGGCCCCTCTCCCACCCCGGGCTCCAGGATGCCCGGGACCTGCAAGAGCTCTTCATCTGAGGAGGAGTCTTGGAGAACAAGTGTATCTCGTCAGCCCAGCAAGTGAAATAACCAAAGCCCAAGGCTCAGGTTCTAACAGAAGCAGAATTTCAAAGTACTGTTTGGGGGAAGCCTCCTCCCCTCTTATGTGGCATTGGGGGTCCCCAAGGAAAGCCTTCTTTCGTCTCCTTCCCTCAGAGAGAGGAGCTGACCCCAAGTCCCGCGGTCCCCACCGTGTCCCAGTGCTGAGGAAGAGCCACACGCAGGGGCCTGGTGTCAGGAGTGTGGTCGGCCACTGCTCCTGGGCTCCCAGCCAGTGGTCTGGCGGCTACGTGGAAGAGCTAAATTGATTTTGGGGGGAGTGCTCACTGCCCACACCGCTCACCATCCCCCTCTGCACTCTGCAATCCAGGCTCGGTGCCCGGCTTACGTCCATCACCAGCACTCCACATGTTTCCGCCATGGGAGGGATCATTCAGCCTCACCCCATTGCACAGAAGAGGAAAGCGAGGCCCAGCGAGGAGAGGTTAAATGGCTCCAGTCCCAGAGCTGTTCAGCAGAGAACCTGGAAAGCCAGGCCTCCAGAGCCCCTGCTAGACCAGCCAGAGACTCCCTGAGGTGAAAGTGAGCCGTCCCCTGCCTGACCAGGCACGCAATGGCCCCTGACCTTCATGATGGCCTGTTCTTGACCGTGAAGATGAGCTGGCCGACTAGGAGGTGGAGTTCAGCTGGTGGGACAGGCTGTAGCTACAGGACAGAGTGACACATCTGAGCTAGCAGGGGCCACACTCTGGTCTCCCTCCCGGAGCCAGACCAGGAGCTGGAATCTCGGTGCCCGGGGGGCCGGCACACAACAGGGTCTGCACTGACCAGGGATCCATGGCCCCCAGGGAGAGTCCACTCTGCCCTCTCCCCGCTCCTGCCTGGCCTCACCTCTCCTCACTGTGTCGCTGCAGGACCCGGAACCAGGCCCCATAGGGACGGGGGGAGAGTCCGGGCTGATGGTCAGGGTTCCCCAAGGGACCCAGGGTGTTGCCAGGGCACTGGGAAAAGACAAGGTGTGGGTTCCGGTGTCCAACACCACCCTGCGAACTTGGGAGTAGTAAGAGATACCCTCCCCCAAGTCCGGAGGGCTATAGCACAAAAGGCCTCAGCATACTCTGATGTCACTTGGGCTGCAGAGATGTAGTGTCCCAAGGGTGCCACAGTCTTATAGAAGTGCCTCTCGGCCTTGGATATCCATCCCCGACCCCCTGTGATCCCAGTCTTGGGAAAATGTTTTCTAACCCCTCGAGGTCCTTCTCAGCAGAGGACAGACTCGGGGCTTGGGGGCCTTAGGACCTGGCTACGCAGAAGGTGGAAGAGCACAGGGCCACCAGTCTGAAGACCAAGGTCAGGGCCCTACTTGTTTCAGCCTCAGGGTCCCCATGTGGAAGAGAATCCAGAATCACTGCTCCGGTCAGGTTGAGGAGGCCTTAGGAAGGAATGGGGCACCAGGACCGGAGAGGGAAACGGGGACAAGGGAGGCTTCTGCGGTTTCTCACATCGCCCATGGAACCCACGGGTCTGCTCCTGTGAGAGACACAGACACAGAGACAGAGAAGGGGACAGAGAATGAACCCAGGACAGAGGGAACCAGGAGAAGTCACAGACTCCATCAGCTTAGAAATGACATCCCGGCATTTTGTGCCATTCTGTTCCTGACAGGGCCGTCACATTGGCCATCCACCCTGGAGGGCAGGGGTTTCCACAGAGATGTGTGGCCAGGACTCAGGTGTGCCAGGAACCACTGTGGGGACGGCCCAGCACATGGGCACAGACGAGGCCCGTGGACCTGAGCCTAACAGTAATGGGAGCCCCTGGAATCCTGTGTTGGGAGAGGTCAAGGTCAGAATCAGTTCATTACTACCTTCCCACAGGGGCTGGGACACAGGCAGGTGTGGGGTGGCTTTGCCCGGACCCCAGAGCAGATTCAAGCCCCTCTGAGCTGTGTTCCATGACAAGCGCAGCCCCTGGCTCATCCTTGCATTGTCAGCTTGGCACCAGCCTCCTGTGATAGCATGCACGGAATATTTGTAGAAGTCCCTAACACTAACCTTAAAATGTACCCTAAACCTACCCCGTACCCTAACCCCAACACCTACCAGAACACTAACGCCTAACCCTACCCCTGAACCGAACCCAAACCCTAAAGCGTACCCTAACCCTAACCCGTACCCTAAATGGTAGCCTAACCCTAAACCCTACCCTGTACGGTAAACCGTGCCCTAACCCCTACCCTATCTCTAACCCGTACCCTAACCCGTACCCTAACCCATGCCCTAACCAGTACCCTAACTCTAACCCTAACCCTCGGTCAACGGGAGGAAAGAGGAAATCCCCGGAAGTGTGGGGTTCATGAGACATTTGACCGCCAGTCCTGACAGGAAGATGACACTGTGCCAAATGGACCTGCTGATTTCTCAGAACACTGACATCCTGTGAAATGCTATATCACTGACCCACAGGCTGATGTTCCAAACCTTGGGTCTCCTAGATCCAGAGCAGAGAAGTGCTGTCAGGTGGGGATAAGTAGGTCCTCCGATCTATGGCCTGCACACCTGCTTCCATTTCTGGGAGAAGGGGAAACACACACTTGTTTTTAAGTAGTCATTATATTCATTCTAAAGTAGACCCATGACCTTGACCTTTTTGGAAAAGCGAAATGACTCTTCCAAATGAAGACCTCAACTCATCTGTTCCTCATGCAACCTGAGTGCGACCAGGTTTACCCAGGATCCAAGCCCCACCTGGAGGATCCTCCTGTACCATCTTGACAGCCCATGACCGGCACCAGCACCCCCGGGGGCACAATGCTGAATTTGGGGGAGGGCTCTGGGCCTTTTGGCCACCACACCTGTGCCCGGGGAAGCGGGAACCGGGAGGATCCTCCCAGATGATTCTCATGGAACCTTAGCAACATCCCTGAGGACATGGGGCACAATGCTGAAGCTTGAGGACGGCTCTGGGGTTTCTTGCCACCCACACCTGTGCCTGGGGGGGCAGCGGGAACCTGGAGGGCCCTCCCAGACAA
The DNA here is from genome assembly GCF_037043125.1 of Eumetopias jubatus. Lineage (NCBI taxonomy): Eukaryota > Metazoa > Chordata > Mammalia > Carnivora > Otariidae > Eumetopias > Eumetopias jubatus. The sequence goes on from NW_028274856.1 coordinate 1,394,020, forward strand.
TCCCAACGGACTATTAGCACCATCCCTGGGGAACATGGGGCACAATGCTGAAATTGGGGGATGGCCCTGGGGCTTGTCGCTACCGCACCTGTGCCTAGGGGAGCAGGAACCTGAAGGAACCTCCCAGATCATCATAACAGACCATGACCACCATCGCCCTGAGGACATGGGGCACAATGCTCAGTTGGAGTCCCTTGGTCCTGAAACCAGCAGGAACGGAGCTCAAAGGACAGAGAGGCGCCTCCCGGAGAATTTCCATCCAGGGAAAAGCGGCCCACTGGAGGGCACAGAACCAGCAACCCCACCGACCCGCAGGCCATTTGAACAGGATCACCTCCTGCACTTACTTAGCACGTTGTCCGTCTTCGTGTGTGGACCGTGACTGGCCCGCTCAGGGATGGTGCGCTTCCAGAGGAGGGCTAGAAACTTTTCAGTGCTTGCTCGTGGGTCAGAGGACCAAAGCCCAAGGAAGCAGAGGCTATCCTTCTTCCTCTGGGGCTGGGGAAGTCAGCCACCGCCCTGGGGCGGGACCGGGCCCAGGAGTGTGTTCTTTCTGAAGCCACTGCCTTCGGTGGGTGTTGCTTTGCCTAAAAAAGGCCCACTCACCCCAGAGTCAGGAGCAGTGACAGGCTGTCTCCAACCCTAGCCCAGGACCACGACCCGAAACCATCCTGCCTTTGGGAGGACAGGTCTCCTGCAGGAGCCTGGGAGGGGACTGGCCCCTCTCCCACCCCGGGCTCCAGGATGCCCGGGACCTGCAAGAGCTCTTCATCTGAGGAGGAGTCTTGGAGAACAAGTGTATCTCGTCAGCCCAGCAAGTGAAATAACCAAAGCCCAAGGCTCAGGTTCTAACAGAAGCAGAATTTCAAAGTACTGTTTGGGGGAAGCCTCCTCCCCTCTTATGTGGCATTGGGGGTCCCCAAGGAAAGCCTTCTTTCGTCTCCTTCCCTCAGAGAGAGGAGCTGACCCCAAGTCCCGCGGTCCCCACCGTGTCCCAGTGCTGAGGAAGAGCCACACGCAGGGGCCTGGTGTCAGGAGTGTGGTCGGCCACTGCTCCTGGGCTCCCAGCCAGTGGTCTGGCGGCTACGTGGAAGAGCTAAATTGATTTTGGGGGGAGTGCTCACTGCCCACACCGCTCACCATCCCCCTCTGCACTCTGCAATCCAGGCTCGGTGCCCGGCTTACGTCCATCACCAGCACTCCACATGTTTCCGCCATGGGAGGGATCATTCAGCCTCACCCCATTGCACAGAAGAGGAAAGCGAGGCCCAGCGAGGAGAGGTTAAATGGCTCCAGTCCCAGAGCTGTTCAGCAGAGAACCTGGAAAGCCAGGCCTCCAGAGCCCCTGCTAGACCAGCCAGAGACTCCCTGAGGTGAAAGTGAGCCGTCCCCTGCCTGACCAGGCACGCAATGGCCCCTGACCTTCATGATGGCCTGTTCTTGACCGTGAAGATGAGCTGGCCGACTAGGAGGTGGAGTTCAGCTGGTGGGACAGGCTGTAGCTACAGGACAGAGTGACACATCTGAGCTAGCAGGGGCCACACTCTGGTCTCCCTCCCGGAGCCAGACCAGGAGCTGGAATCTCGGTGCCCGGGGGGCCGGCACACAACAGGGTCTGCACTGACCAGGGATCCATGGCCCCCAGGGAGAGTCCACTCTGCCCTCTCCCCGCTCCTGCCTGGCCTCACCTCTCCTCACTGTGTCGCTGCAGGACCCGGAACCAGGCCCCATAGGGACGGGGGGAGAGTCCGGGCTGATGGTCAGGGTTCCCCAAGGGACCCAGGGTGTTGCCAGGGCACTGGGAAAAGACAAGGTGTGGGTTCCGGTGTCCAACACCACCCTGCGAACTTGGGAGTAGTAAGAGATACCCTCCCCCAAGTCCGGAGGGCTATAGCACAAAAGGCCTCAGCATACTCTGATGTCACTTGGGCTGCAGAGATGTAGTGTCCCAAGGGTGCCACAGTCTTATAGAAGTGCCTCTCGGCCTTGGATATCCATCCCCGACCCCCTGTGATCCCAGTCTTGGGAAAATGTTTTCTAACCCCTCGAGGTCCTTCTCAGCAGAGGACAGACTCGGGGCTTGGGGGCCTTAGGACCTGGCTACGCAGAAGGTGGAAGAGCACAGGGCCACCAGTCTGAAGACCAAGGTCAGGGCCCTACTTGTTTCAGCCTCAGGGTCCCCATGTGGAAGAGAATCCAGAATCACTGCTCCGGTCAGGTTGAGGAGGCCTTAGGAAGGAATGGGGCACCAGGACCGGAGAGGGAAACGGGGACAAGGGAGGCTTCTGCGGTTTCTCACATCGCCCATGGAACCCACGGGTCTGCTCCTGTGAGAGACACAGACACAGAGACAGAGAAGGGGACAGAGAATGAACCCAGGACAGAGGGAACCAGGAGAAGTCACAGACTCCATCAGCTTAGAAATGACATCCCGGCATTTTGTGCCATTCTGTTCCTGACAGGGCCGTCACATTGGCCATCCACCCTGGAGGGCAGGGGTTTCCACAGAGATGTGTGGCCAGGACTCAGGTGTGCCAGGAACCACTGTGGGGACGGCCCAGCACATGGGCACAGACGAGGCCCGTGGACCTGAGCCTAACAGTAATGGGAGCCCCTGGAATCCTGTGTTGGGAGAGGTCAAGGTCAGAATCAGTTCATTAGTACCTACCCACAGGGGCTGGGACACAGGCAGGTGTGGGGTGGCTTTGCATGGACCCCAGAGCAGATTCAAGCCCCTCTGAGCTGTGTTCCATGACAAGCGCAGCCCCCGGCTCATCCTTGCATTGTCAGCTTGGCACCAGCCTCCTGTGATAGCAGGCACGGAACATTTGTAGAGGTCCCTAACACTAATATTAAACTGTACCCTAAACCTACCCCGTACCCTAACCCCAACACCTACCAGAACACTAACGCCTAACCCTACCCCTGAACCGAACCCAAAACCTAAAGCGTACCCTAACCCTAACCCGTACCCTAAATGGTAGCCTAACCCTAAACCCTACCCTGTACGGTAAACCGTGCCCTAACCCCTACCCTATCTCTAACCCGTACCCTAACCCGTACCCTAACCCATGCCCTAACCAGTACCCTAACTCTAACCCTAACCCTCGGTCAACGGGAGGAAAGAGGAAATCCCCGGAACTGTGGGGTTCATGAGACATTTGACCGCCAGTCCTGACAGGAAGATGACACTGTGCCAAAAGGACCTGCTGATTTCTCAGAACACTGACATCCTGTGAAATGCTACATCACTGACCCACAGCCTGATGTTCCAAACCTTGGGTCTCCTAGATCCAGAGCAGAGAAGTGCTGTCAGGTGGGGATAAGTAGGTCCTCCGACCTATGGCCTGCACACCTGCTTCCATTTCTGGGACAAGGGGAAACACACACTTGTTTTTAAGTAGTCATTATCTTCATTCTGAAGTAGACCCATGACCTTGACCTTTTTGGAAAAGCGAAATGACTCTTCCAAATGAAGACCTCAACTCATCTATTCCTCATGCAACCTGAGTGCGACCACGTTTACCCAGGCTCCAAGCCCCACCTGGAGGATCCTCCTGTACCATCTTGACAGCCCATGACCGGCACCAGCACCCCCGGGGGCACAACGCTGAATTTGGGGGAGGGCTCTGGGCCTTTTTGCCACCACACCTGTGCCTGGGGAAGCGGGAACCGGGAGGATCCTCCCAGATGATCCTCATGGAACCTTAGCAACATCCCTGAGGACATGGGGCACAATGCTGAAGCTTGAGGACGGCTCTGGGGTTTCTTGCCACCCACACCTGTGCCTGGGGGGCAACGGGAACCTGGAGGGCCCTCCCAGACAATCCCAACGGACTATTAGCACCATCCCTGGGGAACATGGGGCACAATGCTGAAATTGGGGGATGGCCCTGGGGCTTGTCGCTACCGCACCTGTGCCTAGGGGAGCAGGAACCTGAAGGAACCTCCCAGATCATCATAACAGACCATGACCACCATCGCCCTGAGGACATGGGGCACAATGCTCAGTTGGAGTCCCTTGGTCCTGAAACCAGCAGGAACGGAGCTCAAAGGACAGAGAGGCCCCTCCAGGAGAATTTCCATCCAGGGAAAAGCGGCCCACTGGAGGGCACAGAAGCAGCAACCCCACCGACCCGCAGGCCATTTGAACAGGATCACCTCCTGCACTTACTTAGCACGTTGTCCGTCTTCGTGTGTGGACCGTGACTGGCCCGCTCAGGGATGGTGCGCTTCCAGAGGAGGGCTAGAAACTTTTCAGTGCTTGCTCGTGGGTCAGAGGACCAAAGCCCAAGGAAGCAGAGGCTATCCTTCTTCCTCTGGGGCTGGGGAAGTCAGCCACCGACCTGGGGCGGGACCGGGCCCAGGAGTGTGTTCTTTCTGAAGCCACTGCCTTCGGTGGGTGTTGCTTTGCCTAAAAAAGGCCCACTCACCCCAGAGTCAGGAGCAGTGACAGGCTGTCTCCAACCCTAGCCCAGGACCACGACCCGAAACCATCCTGCCTTTGGGAGGACAGGTCTCCTGCAGGAGCCTGGGAGGGGACTGGCCCCTCTCCCACCCCGGGCTCCAGGATGCCTGGGACCTGCAAGAGCTCTTCATCTGAGGAGGAGTCTTGGACAACAAGTGTATCTCGTCAGCCCAGCAAGTGAAATAACCAAAGCCCAAGGCTCAGGTTCTAACAGAAGCAGAATTTCAAAGTACTGTTTGGGGGAATCCTCCTCCCCTCTTATGTGGCATTGGGGGTCCCCAAGGAAAGCCTTCTTTCGTCTCCTTCCCTCAGAGAGAGGAGCTGACCCCAAGTCCCGCGGTCCCCACCATGTCCCAGTGCTGAGGAAGAGCCACACGCAGGGGCCTGGTGTCAGGAGTGTGGTCGGCCACTGCTCCTGGGCTCCCAGCCAGTGGTCTGGCGGCTACGTGGAAGAGCTAAATTGATTTTGGGGGAAGGAGTGCTCACTGCCCACACCGCTCACCATCCCCCTCTGCACTCTGCAATCCAGGCTCGGTGCCCGGCTTACGTCCATCACCAGCACTCCACATGTTTCCGCCATGGGAGGGATCATTCAGCCTCACCCCATTGCACAGAAGAGGAAAGCGAGGCCCAGCGAGGAGAGGTTAAATGGCTCCAGTCCCAGAGCTGTTCAGCAGAGAACCTGGAAAGCCAGGCCTCCAGAGCCCCTGCTAGACCAGCCAGAGACTCCCTGAGGTGAAAGTGAGCCGTCCCCTGCCTGACCAGGCACGCAATCGCCCCTGACCTTCATGATGGCCTGTTCTTGACCGTGAAGATGAGCTGGCCGACTAGGAGGTGGAATTCAGCTGGTGGGACAGGCTGTAGCTACAGGACAGAGTGACACATCTGAGCTAGCAGGGGCCACACTCTGGTCTCCCTCCCGGAGCCAGACCAGGAGCTGGAATCTCGGTGCCCGGGTGGCCGGCACACAACAGGGTCTGCACTGACCAGGGATCCATGGCCCCCAGGAAGAGTCCACTCTGCCCTCTCCCCGCTCCTGCCTGGCCTCACCTCTCCTCACTGTGTCGCTGCAGGACCCGGAACCAGGCCCCATAGGGACGGGGGGACAGTCCGGGCTGATGGTCAGGGTTCCCCAAGGGACCCAGGGTGTTGCCAGGGCACTGGGAAAAGACAAGGTCTGGGTTCCGGTGTCCAACACCACCCTGCGAACTTGGGAGTAGCAAGAGATACCCTCCCCCAAGTCCGGAGGGCTATAGCACAAAAGGCCTCAGCTTACTCTGATGTCACTTGGGCTGCAGAGATGTAGTGTCCCAAGGGTGCCACAGTCTTATAGAAGTGCCTCTCGGCCTTGGATATCCATCCCCGACCCCCTGTGATCCCAGTCTTGGGAAAATGTTTTCTAACCCCTCGAGGTCCTTCTCAGCAGAGGACAGACTCGGGGCTTGGGGGCCTTAGGACCTGGCTACGCAGAAGGTGGAAGAGCACAGGGCCACCAGTCTGAAGACCAAGGTCAGGGCCCTACTTGTTTCAGCCTCAGGGTCCCCATGTGGAAGAGAATCCAGAATCACTGCTCCGGTCAGGTTGAGGAGGCCTTAGGAAGGAATGGGGCACCAGGACCGGAGAGGGAAACGGGGACAAGGGAGGCTTCTGCGGTTTCTCACATCGCCCATGGAACCCACGGGTCTGCTCCTGTGAGAGACACAGACACAGAGACAGAGAAGGGGACAGAGAATGAACCCAGGACAGAGGGAACCAGGAGAAGTCACAGACTCCATCAGCTTAGAAATGACATCCCGGCATTTTGTGCCATTCTGTTCCTGACAGGGCCGTCACATTGGCCATCCACCCTGGAGGGCAGGGGTTTCCACAGAGATGTGTGGCCAGGACTCAGGTGTGCCAGGAGCCACTGTGGGGACGGCCCAGCACATGGGCACAGACGAGGCCCGTGGACCTGAGCCTAACAGTAATGGGAGCCCCTGGAATCCTGTGTTGGGAGAGGTCAAGGTCAGAATCAGTTCATTAGTACCTTCCCACAGGGGCTGGGACACAGGCAGGTGTGGGGTGGCTTTGCATGGACCCCAGAGCAGATTCAAGCCCCTCTGAGCTGTGTTCCATGACAAGCGCAGCCCCCGGCTCATCCTTGCATTGTCAGCTTGGCACCAGCCTCCTGTGATAGCAGGCACGGAACATTTGTAGAGGTCCCTAACACTAACATTAAACTGTACCCTAAACCTACCCCGTACCCTAACCCCAACACCTACCAGAACACTAACGCCTAACCCTACCCCTGAACCGAACCCAAACCCTAAAGCGTACCCTAACCCTAACCCGTACCCTAAATGGTAGCCTAACCCTAAACCCTACCCTGTACGGTAAACCGTGCCCTAACCCCTACCCTATCTCTAACCCGTACCCTAACCCGTACCCTAACCCATGCCCTAACCAGTACCCTAACTCTAACCCTAACCCTCGGTCAACGGGAGGAAAGAGGAAATCCCCGGAAGTGTGGGGTTCATGAGACATTTGACCGCCAGTCCTGACAGGAAGATGACACTGTGCCAAAAGGACCTGCTGATTTCTCAGAACACTGACATCCTGTGAAATGCTACATCACTGACCCACAGCCTGATGTTCCAAACCTTGGGTCTCCTAGATCCAGAGCAGAGAAGTGCTGTCAGGTGGGGATAAGTAGGTCCTCCGACCTATGGCCTGCACACCTGCTTCCATTTCTGGGACAAGGGGAAACACACACTTGTTTTTAAGTAGTCATTATCTTCATTCTGAAGTAGACCCATGACCTTGACCTTTTTGGAAAAGCGAAATGACTCTTCCAAATGAAGACCTCAACTCATCTGTTCCTCATGCAACCTGAGTGCGACCACGTTTACCCAGGCTCCAAGCCCCACCTGGAGGATCCTCCTGTACCATCTTGACAGCCCATGACCGGCACCAGCACCCCCGGGGGCACAACGCTGAATTTGGGGGAGGGCTCTGGGCCTTTTTGCCACCACACCTGTGCCTGGGGAAGCGGGAACCGGGAGGATCCTCCCAGATGATCCTCATGGAACCTTAGCAACATCCCTGAGGACATGGGGCACAATGCTGAAGCTTGAGGACGGCTCTGGGGTTTCTTGCCACCCACACCTGTGCCTGGGGGGGCAACGGGAACCTGGAGGGCCCTCCCAGACAATCCCAACGGACTATTAGCACCATCCCTGGGGAACATGGGGCACAATGCTGAAATTGGGGGATGGCCCTGGGGCTTGTCGCTACCGCACCTGTGTCTAGGGGAGCAGGAACCTGAAGGAACCTCCCAGATCATCATAACAGACCATGACCACCATCGCCCTGAGGACATGGGGCACAATGCTCAGTTGGAGTCCCTTGGTCCTGAAACCAGCAGGAACGGAGCTCAAAGGACAGAGAGGCGCCTCCCGGAGAATTTCCATCCAGGGAAATGCGGCCCACTGGAGGGCACAGAAGCAGCAACCCCACCGACCCGCAGGCCATTTGAACAGGATCACCTCCTGCACTTACTTAGCACGTTGTCCGTCTTCGTGTGTGGACCGTGACTGGCCCGCTCAGGGATGGTGCGCTTCCAGAGGAGGGCTAGAAACTTTTCAGTGCTTGCTCGTGGGTCAGAGGACCAAAGCCCAAGGAAGCAGAGGCTATCCTTCTTCCTCTGGGGCTGGGGAAGTTAGCCACCGACCTGGGGCGGGACCGGGCCCAGGAGTGTGTTCTTTCTGAAGCCACTGCCTTCGGTGGGTGTTGCTTTGCCTAAAAAAGGCCCACTCACCCCAGAGTCAGGAGCAGTGACAGGCTGTCTCCAACCCTAGCCCAGGACCACGACCCGAAACCATCCTGCCTTTGGGAGGACAGGTCTCCTGCAGGAGCCTGGGAGGGGACTGGCCCCTCTCCCACCCCGGGCTGCAGGATGCCCGGGACCTGCAAGAGCTCTTCATCTGAGGAGGAGTCTTGGACAACAAGTGTATCTCGTCAGCCCAGCAAGTGAAATAACCAAAGCCCAAGGCTCAGGTTCTAACAGAAGCAGAATTTCAAAGTACTGTTTGGGGGAAGCCTCCTCCCCTCTTATGTGGCATTGGGGGTCCCCAAGGAAAGCCTTCTTTCGTCTCCTTCCCTCAGAGAGAGGAGCTGACCCCAAGTCCCGCGGTCCCCACCGTGTCCCAGTGCTGAGGAAGAGCCACACGCAGGGGCCTGGTGTCAGGAGTGTGGTCGGCCACTGCTCCTGGGCTCCCAGCCAGTGGTCTGGCGGCTACGTGGAAGAGCTAAATTGATTTTGGGGGAAGGAGTGCTCACTGCCCACACCGCTCACCATCCCCCTCTGCACTCTGCAATCCAGGCTCGGTGCCCGGCTTACGTCCATCACCAGCACTCCACATGTTTCCGCCATGGGAGGGATCATTCAGCCTCACCCCATTGCACAGAAGAGGAAAGCGAGGCCCAGCGAGGAGAGGTTAAATGGCTCCAGTCCCAGAGCTGTTCAGCAGAGAACCTGGAAAGCCAGGCCTCCAGAGCCCCTGCTAGACCAGCCAGAGACTCCCTGAGGTGAAAGTGAGCCGTCCCCTGCCTGACCAGGCACGCAATGGCCCCTGACCTTCATGATGGCCTGTTCTTGACCCTGAAGATGAGCTGGCCGACTAGGAGGTGGAGTTCAGCTGGTGGGACAGGCTGTAGCTACAGGACAGAGTGACACATCTGAGCTAGCAGGGGCCACACTCTGGTCTCCCTCCCGGAGCCAGACCAGGAGCTGGAATCTCGGTGCCCGGGGGGCCGGCACACAACAGGGTCTGCACTGACCAGGGATCCATGGCCCCCAGGGAGAGTCCACTCTGCCCTCTCCCCGCTCCTGCCTGGCCTCACCTCTCCTCACTGTGTCGCTGCAGGACCCGGAACCAGGCCCCATAGGGACGGGGGGACAGTCCGGGCTGATGGTCAGGGTTCCCCAAGGGACCCAGGGTGTTGCCAGGGCACTGGGAAAAGACAAGGTCTGGGTTCCGGTGTCCAACACCACCCTGCGAACTTGGGAGTAGTAAGAGATACCCTCCCCCAAGTCCGGAGGGCTATAGCACAAAAGGCCTCAGCTTACTCTGATGTCACTTGGGCTGCAGAGATGTAGTGTCCCAAGGGTGCCACAGTCTTATAGAAGTGCCTCTCGGCCTTGGATATCCATCCCCGACCCCCTGTGATCCCAGTCTTGGGAAAATGTTTTCTAACCCCTCGAGGTCCTTCTCAGCAGAGGACAGACTCGGGGCTTGGGGGCCTTAGGACCTGGCTACGCAGAAGGTGGAAGAGCACAGGGCCACCAGTCTGAAGACCAAGGTCAGGGCCCTACTTGTTTCAGCCTCAGGGTCCCCATGTGGAAGAGAATCCAGAATCACTGCTCCGGTCAGGTTGAGGAGGCCTTAGGAAGGAATGGGGCACCAGGACCGGAGAGGGAAACGGGGACAAGGGAGGCTTCTGCGGTTTCTCACATCGCCCATGGAACCCACGGGTCTGCTCCTGTGAGAGACACAGACACAGAGCCAGAGAAGGGGACAGAGAATGAACCCAGGACAGAGGGAACCAGGAGAAGTCACAGACTCCATCAGCTTAGAAATGACATCCCGGCATTTTGTGCCATTCTGTTCCTGACAGGGCCGTCACATTGGCCATCCACCCTGGAGGGCAGGGGTTTCCACAGAGATGTGTGACCAGGACTCAGGTGTGCCAGGAGCCCCTGTGGGGACGGCCCAGCACATGGGCACAGACGAGGCCCGTGGACCTGAGCCTAACAGTAATGGGAGCCCCTGGAATCCTGTGTTGGGAGAGGTCAAGGTCAGAATCAGTTCATTACTACCTTCCCACAGGGGCTGGGACACAGGCAGGTGTGGGGTGGCTTTGCCTGGACCCCAGAGCAGATTCAAGCCCCTCTGAGCTGTGTTCCATGACAAGCGCAGCCCCTGGCTCATCCTTGCATTGTCAGCTCGGCACCAGCCTCCTGTGATAGCAGGCACGGAACATTTGGAGAGGTCCCTAACACTAACCTTAAACTGTACCCTAAACCTACCCCGTACCCTAACCCCAACACCTACCAGAACACTAACGCCTAACCCTACCCCTGAACCGAACCCAAACCCTAAAGCGTACCCTAACCCTAACCCGTACCCTAAATGGTAGCCTAACCCTAAACCCTACCCTGTACGGTAAACCGTGCCCTAACCCCTACCCTATCTCTAACCCGTACCCTAACCCGTACCCTAACCCATGCCCTAACCAGTACCCTAACTCTAACCCTAACCCTCGGTCAACGGGAGGAAAGAGGAAATCCCCGGAAGTGTGGGGTTCATGAGACATTTGACCGCCAGTCCTGACAGGAAGATGACACTGTGCCAAATGGACCTGCTGATTTCTCAGAACACTGACATCCTGTGAAATGCTACATCCCTGACCCACAGGCTGATGTTCCAAACCTTGGGTCTCCTAGATCCAGAGCAGAGAAGTGCTGTCAGGTGGGGATAAGTAGGTCCTCCGACCTATGGCCTGCACACCTGCTTCCATTTCTGGGAGAAGGGAAACACACACTTGTTTTTAAGTAGTCATTATCTTCATTCTAAAGTAGACCCATGACCTTGACCTTTTTGGAAAAGCGAAATGACTCTTCCAAATGAAGACCTCAACTCATCTGTTCCTCATGCAACCTGAGTGCGACCATGTTTACCCAGGCTCCAAGCCCCACCTGGAGGATCCTCCTGTACCAATTTGACAGCCCATGACCGGCACCAGCACCCCCGGGGGCACAATGCTGAATTTGGGGGAGGGCTCTGGGCCTTTTGGCCACCACACCTGTGCCCGGGGAAGCGGGAACCGGGAGGATCCTCCCAGATGATCCTCATGGAACCTTAGCAACATCCCTGAGGACATGGGGCACAATGCTGAAGCTTGAGGACGGCTCTGGGGTTTCTTGCCACCCACACCTGTGCCTGGGGGGGCAGCGGGAACCTGGAGGGCCCTCCCAGACAATCCCAACGGACTATTAGCACCATCCCTGGGGAACATGGGGCACAATGCTGAAATTGGGGGATGGCCCTGGGGCTTGTCTCTACCGCACCTGTGCCTAGGGGAGCAGGAACCTGAAGGAACCTCCCAGATCATCATAACAGACCATGACCACCATCGCCCTGAGGACATGGGGCACAATGCTCAGTTGGAGTCCCTTGGTCCTGAAACCAGCAGGAACGGAGCTCAAAGGACAGAGAGGCGCCTCCAGGAGAATTTCCATCCAGGGAAAAGCGGCCCACTGGAGGGCACAGAAGCAGCAACCCCACCGACCCGCAGGCCATTTGAACAGGATCACCTCCTGCACTTACTTAGCACGGTGTCCGTCTTCGTGTGTGGACCGTGACTGGCCCGCTCAGGGATGGTGCGCTTCCAGAGGAGGGCTAGAAACTTTTCAGTGCTTGCTCGTGGGTCAGAGGACCAAAGCCCAAGGAAGCAGAGGCTATCCTTCTTCCTCTGGGGCTGGGGAAGTCAGCCACCGACCTGGGGCGGGACCGGGCCCAGGAGTGTGTTCTTTCTGAAGCCACTGCCTTCGGTGGGTGTTGCTTTGCCTAAAAAAGGCCCACTCACCCCAGAGTCAGGAGCAGTGACAGGCTGTCTCCAACCCTAGCCCAGGACCACGACCCGAAACCATCCTGCCTTTGGGAGGACAGGTCTCCTGCAGGAGCCTGGGAGGGGACTGGCCCCTCTCCCACCCCGGGCTCCAGGATGCCCGGGACCTGCAAGAGCTCTTCATCTGAGGAGGAGTCTTGGAGAACAAGTGTATCTCGTCAGCCCAGCAAGTGAAATAACCAAAGCCCAAGGCTCAGGTTCTAACAGAAGCAGAATTTCAAAGTACTGTTTGGGGGAAGCCTCCTCCCCTCTTATGTGGCATTGGGGGTCCCCAAGGAAAGCCTTCTTTCGTCTCCTTCCCTCAGAGAGAGGAGCTGACCCCAAGTCCCGCGGTCCCCACCGTGTCCCAGTGCTGAGGAAGAGCCACACGCAGGGGCCTGGTGTCAGGAGTGTGGTCGGCCACTGCTCCTGGGCTCCCAGCCAGTGGTCTGGCGGCTACATGGAAGAGCTAAATTGATTTTGGGGGAAGGAGTGCTCACTGCCCACACCGCTCACCATCCCCCTCTGCACTCTGCAATCCAGGCTCGGTGCCCGGCTTACGTCCATCACCAGCACTCCACATGTTTCCGCCATGGGAGGGATCATTCAGCCTCACCCCATTGCACAGAAGAGGAAAGCGAGGCCCAGCGAGGAGAGGTTAAATGGCTCCAGTCCCAGAGCTGTTCAGCAGAGAACCTGGAAAGCCAGGCCTCCAGAGCCCCTGCTAGACCAGCCAGAGGCTCCCTGAGGTGAAAGTGAGCCGTCCCCTGCCTGACCAGGCACGCAATGGCCCCTGACCTTCATGATGGCCTGTTCTTGACCGTGAAGATGAGCTGGCCGACTAGGAGGTGGAGTTCAGCTGGTGGGACAGGCTGTAGCTACAGGACAGAGTGACACATCTGAGCTAGCAGGGGCCACACTCTGGTCTCCCTCCCAGAGCCAGACCAGGAGCTGGAATCTCGGTGCCCGAGGGGCCGGCACACAACAGGGTCTGCACTGACCAGGGATCCATGGCCCCCAGGGAGAGTCCACTCTGCCCTCTCCCCGCTCCTGCCTGGCCTCACCTCTCCTCACTGTGTCGCTGCAGGACCCGGAACCAGGCCCCATAGGGACGGGGGGACAGTCCGGGCTGATGGTCAGGGTTCCCCAAGGGACCCAGGGTGTTGCCAGGGCACTGGGAAAAGACAAGGTCTGGGTTCCGGTGTCCAACACCACCCTGCGAACTTGGGAGTAGTAAGAGATACCCTCCCCCAAGTCCGGAGGGCTATAGCACAAAAGGCCTCAGCTTACTCTGATGTCACTTGGGCTGCAGAGATGTAGTGTCCCAAGGGTGCCACAGTCTTATAGAAGTGCCTCTCGGCCTTGGATATCCATCCCCGACCCCCTGTGATCCCAGTCTTGGGAAAATGTTTTCTAACCCCTCGAGGTCCTTCTCAGCAGAGGACAGACTCGGGGCTTGGGGGCCTTAGGACCTGGCTACGCAGAAGGTGGAAGAGCACAGGGCCACCAGTCTGAAGACCAAGGTCAGGGCCCTACTTGTTTCAGCCTCAGGGTCGCCATGTGGAAGAGAATCCAGAATCACTGCTCCGGTCAGGTTAAGGAGGCCTTAGGAAGGAATGGGGCACCAGGACCGGAGAGGGAAACGGGCACAAGGGAGGCTTCTGCGGTTTCTCACATCGCCCATGGAACCCACGGGTCTGCTCCTGTGAGAGACACAGACACAGAGACAGAGAAGGGGACAGAGAATGAACCCAGGACAGAGGGAACCAGGAGAAGTCACAGACTCCATCAGCTTAGAAATGACATCCCGGCATTTTGTGCCATTCTGTTCCTGACAGGGCCGTCACATTGGCCATCCACCCTGGAGGGCAGGGGTTTCCACAGAGATGTGTGACCAGGACTGAGGTGTGCCAGGAGCCACTGTGGGGACGGCCCAGCACATGGGCACAGACGAGGCCCGTGGACATGAGCCTAACAGTAATGGGAGCCCCTGGAATTCTGTGTTGGGAGAGGTCAAGGTCAGAATCAGTTCATTACTACCTTCCCACAGGGGCTGGGACACAGGCAGGTGTGGGGTGGCTTTGCCTGGACCCCAGAGCAGATTCAAGCCCCTCTCAGCTGTGTTCCATGACAAGCGCAGCCCCTGGCTCATCCTTGCATTGTCAGCTTGGCACCAGCCTCCTGTGATAGCAGGCACGGAACATTTGTAGAGGTCCCTAACACTAACCTTAAACTGTACCCTAAACCTACCCCGTACCCTAACCCCAACACCTACCAGAACACTAACCCCTAACCCTACCCCTGAACCGAACCCAAACCCTAAAGCGTACCCTAACCCTAACCCGTACCCTAAATGGTAGCCTAACCCTAAACCCTACCCTGTACGGTAAACCGTGCCCTAACCCCTACCCTATCTCTAACCCGTACCCTAACCCGTACCCTAACCCATGCCCTAACCAGTACCCTAACTCTAACCCTAACCCTCGGTCAACGGGAGGAAAGAGGAAATCCCCGAATTGTGGGGTTCATGAGACATTTGACCGCCAGTCCTGACAGGAAGATGACACTTTGCCAAATGGACCTGCTGATTTCTCAGAACACTGACATCCTGTGAAATGCTACATCACTGACCCACAGGCTGATGTTCCAAACCTTGGGTCTCCTAGATCCAGAGCAGAGAAGTGCTCTCAGGTGGGGATAAGTAGGTCCTCTGACCTATGGCCTGCGCACCTGCTTCCATTTCTGGGAGAAGGTGATACACACAATTGTCTTTTAAGTAGTAATTATCTTCATTCTAAAGTGGACCAATGCCTTTGACATTTTTGGAAAAGCGAAATTCCTCTTCCAAATGAACACCTCAACTCATCTGTTCCTCATGCAAATTGAGTGGGATCTGGTGGACTCCAGCCTCCAGGACACAACCTGGAGGATCTTCCTATACCAACCTGACAGCCCATGACCAGCATACCCGGGGGCACAATGCTGAATTTGGCGGATGGCTCTGGGGCTTCCTGCCACCGCACCTGTGTCTGGGGAAGCGTGAACCTGGAGGGCCCTCCCAGAAAATGCCAACGGACCATTATCACCATCCCTGGGGAACATGGGGCACAATGCTCTATTTGGGGGATGGCTTCAGGGCTTCCTGCTACCGCACCTGTGCCTAGGGGAGCAGGAACCTGAAGGAGCCTCCCAGACAATCATAACGGACCATTACCACCATCCCCCTGAGGACATGGGGCACAATGCTGAAGTTGGAGTTTGGCTCTGAGGCTTGTTGCCACCAGACTTGTGCCCGGGGGAACAGGTATCTGGGGGACCCTCCCAGCGATCCTGAGGGACCATGACCACCATCCCTGAGGACATGGGGCACAATGCTCAATTGGAGTCCCTTGGTCCTGAAACCAGCAGGAACGGAGCTCCAAGGGCATAGAGGAGACTCCTGGAGGATTTCTATCCAGGGAAAGGGGGCCCACTGGAGGGCACAGAAGCAGCAAGCCCCACCGATCCGCAGGCCATTTGAACAGGATCACCTCCTGCACTTACTTAGCACGTTGTCCGTCTTCGTGTGTGGACACTGACTGGACCACACAGGGCTGGTGACCTTCCAGAGGAGCACGAGAAACTTTTCAGTGCTTGCTTGTGGGTCAGAGGACCGATGCCCAAAGAAGCAGAGGATATCTCTCTTCCTCTGGAGTCGGAGAAGGCAGCCACCGTCCTGGGGCGGGACCGGGTCCAGGAGTGTGTTCTTTCTGAAGCCCCTGATTTTGGTGGGTGTTGCTATGCCTAAAAAAGCCCACTCACCCCAGAGGCCTTGGATCTCAATACGGGACCCCCTGTGTTCCCAGTCTGGGGAAAATGTTTTCTAACCCCTCGAGGTCCATCTCAGCAGAGGACAGACTCGGGGTTGGGGGGCTGAGGACCTGGCTCATCAGAACTTCGTAGAGCACTGGGCCACCAGTCTGGAGACCAAGGTCAGGGCCCTCCTTGTTGCAGCCTCAGGGTCCCCATGTGGAAGAGAATCCAGAATCACTGCTCTGGTCAGGTTGAGGAGGACTTAGGAAGGAATGGGGCACCAGGACCGGAGATGAAACAGCGACAAGGGAGGCTTCTGAGGTTTCTCATATCCCCCATGGAACCCACAGGTCTGCTCCTGTGAGAGACACAGACACAGAGACAGAGAAGGAGACAGAGAATGAACAGAGGACAGAGGGAACCAGTAGAAGTCACAGACTCCATCCGCTTGGAAATGACATCCCGGCATTTTTTGCCACTCTATCCCTGAGAGCGCCGTCACATAGGCCATCCGCCCTGGAGGGGAGGGGATTCCACAGAGATGTGTGACTAGGCCTCAGGGGTGCCAGGAGCCACTGTTCGGACTGCCCAGCACATGGGCACAGACGAGGCCCAGGGACCTGAGCCTAACCCTAATGGGAGCCCCTATATATCTGTGTTGTGAGAGGACAAGGTCAGAACCCGTTCATTACTACCTTCTCACGGGTCTGGGACACAGGCAGGATGTGAGTGGCTTTACCTGGATCCCAGCACAGGTTCAAGCCCCTCTGAGCTGTGTTCCATGCCAAGCCCAGGCCCTGGCTCATCCTTTCATTGCCAAGTATGCACCAGCCTCCTGTGATAGCCGGCACGGAACATGTGTACAGGTCCCGAACCTAAACCTAAACAATACCCTAACCCGTACCCTAACACTAACCCGTACCCTAAACCTAACTCATGCCCTAACCCATACCCTAAATCTAACCCAAACCCTGGGTCAACTAGAGAAACGAGGAAATCTCCGGAAATTTTGGGTTCATGAGATATTTGCCCTCTACTCCTGACATGAAGATGACAGTGTGCCAAGTGGACCTGCTGATTTCTCTGAACACTGACATCCTGTGAAATCCTGCATCACTGACTCACAGGCTGATGTTCAAAACATTGAGTCTCCTATAACCATAGCAGATAAGTGCTGTCAGGTGGGGATAATTAGGTCCTCTGACCTATGGCCTGAACACCTGCTTCAATTTCTGGGGGAAGGGGATTCACACAATTGTCTTTTAAGTAGTAATTATCTTCATTCTAAAGTGGACCAATGCCTTTGACATTTTTGGAAAAGCGAAATTCCTCTTCCAAATGAACACCTCAACTCATCTGTTCCTCATGCAAATTGAGTGGGATGTGGTGGACTCCAGCCTCCAGGACACAACCTGAAGGATCTTCCTGTACCAAACTGAGAGCCCATGACCAGCATGCCCGGGGGCAAAATGCTGAATTTGGTAGATGTCTCTGGGGCTTCTTGCTACCGCACCTGTGCCTAGGTGACCAGGAACCTGAAGGAGCCTCCCAATCATAACGGACCATTACCACCATCCCCCTGAGGACATGGGGCACAATGCTAAAGTTGGAGGAGGGCTCTGCGGCTTCTTGCCACCACACTTGTGCCCGGGGGAACAGGAATCTGGGGGACCCTCCCAGACGATCCTGAGGGACCATGACAACCATCCCTGAGGACATGGGGCACAATGCTCAATTGGAGTCCCTTGGTCCTGAAACCAGCAGGAATGGAGCTCCAAGGGCAGAGAGGAGACTCCAGGAGGATTTCTATCCAGGGAAAGGGGCCCACTGGAGGGCACAGAAGCAGCAACCCCACCAATCCGCAGGCCATTTGAACAGGATCACCTCCTGCACTTACTTAGCACGTTGTCCGTCTTCGTGTGTGGACAGTGACTGGCCAATTCAGGGCTGGTGCACATCCAGAGAAAGACTAGAAACTTTTTACTGCTTACTCGTGGGTCAGAGCACCAAAGCCCAAAGAAGCAGAGGATATCCCTCTTCCTCTGGAGCCGGGGAAGGCAGCCACCGTCCTGGGGCGGGACCGGGTCCAGGAGTGTGTTCTTTCTGAAGCCCTTGCCTTAGGTGGGTGTTGCTATGCCTAAAAAAGGCCCACTCAAGCCCAGAGGCCTTGGATCTCCATCCCCGACCCCCTGTGATCCCAGTTTGGGGAAAATGTTTCCTACCCCCTCGAAGTCCTTCTCAGCAGAGGAGAGACTCGGGGCTTGGGGGGCTGAGGGCCTGGCTACGCAGAACTTGGCAGAGCACTGGACCACCAGTCTGGAGACCAAGGTCAGGGCCCTCCTTGTTGCAGCCTCAGGGTCCCCATGTGGAAGACGATCCAGAATCACTGCTCTGGTCAGGGTGAGGAGGCCTTAGGAATGAATGGAGCACCAGGACCGGAGAGGGAAACAGCGACAAGGGAGGCTTCTGAGGTTTCTCACATCGCCCATGGAACCCACAGATCCTGCTCCTGTGAGAGACACAGACACAGAGACAGAGTAGGAGACAGAGAATGAACACAGGACAGAGGGAACCAGTAGAATTTACAGACTCCGTCAGCTTAGAAATGTTATCCCGGAATTTTGTGCCAGTCTATTCCTGAGAGCGCCGTCACATAGGCCATCCACACTGGAGGGGAGGGGATTCCACAGGGATGTGAGACTAGGATTCAGGGGTGCCAGGAGCCACTGTTCGGACTGCCCAGCACATGGGCACAGACGAGGCCCAGGGACCTGAGCCTAACCCTAATGGGAGCCCCTGGAAGTCTGTGTTGGGAGAGGACAAGGTCAGAATCCGTTCATTACTACCTTCTCAAGGGCCTGGGACACAGGCAGGAGGTGAGTAGCTTTGCCTGGACCCCAGCACAGGTTCAAGCCCCTCTGAGCACTATTGCATGCCAACCCAGGTCCTGGCTCATCCTTTCATTGCCAAGTATGCACCAGCCTCCTGCGATAGCCGGCACGGAACATGTGTAGAAGCCCCGAACCTAACCCTAAGCCATACCCTAACCCGTACCCTAACACTAACCCATACCCTAAACTTAACGCATGCCCTAACCCGTACCCTAACTCTAACCCTAACCCTGGGGGAACTAGAGAAACAAGGAAATACCCGGAAGTTTGGGGTTCATGAGATATTTGCCCTCCAGTCCTGACATGAAGATGACACTGTGCCAAATGGACCTGCTGCTTTCTCTGAACACTGACATCCTGTGAAAACCTGCATCACTGACTCACAGGCTGATGTTCAAAACATTGAGTCTCCTAGATCCAGAGGAGATAAGTGCTGTCAGGTGGGGATAAGTACGTCCTCTGACCTATGGCCTGCACACCTGCTTCAATTTCTGGGACAAGGGGAAGCACACACTTGTCTTTTAAGGAGTAATTATCTTCATTCTAAAGTGGACGAATGACTTTGACATTTTTGGAAGAGCGAAATTCCTCTTCCAAATGAACACCTCAACTCATCTGTTCCTCATGCAACTTGAGTGGGATCTGGTGGACTCCAGCCTCCAGGCCCACACCTGGAAGATCCTCCTGAACCAACCTGACAGCCCATGACCAGCATCCCCGGGGGCACAATGCTGAATTTGGGGGATGACTCTGGGCCTTCCTGCCACCGCACCTGTGCCTGGGCAAGCGGGAACCTGGAGGTCCCTCCCAGACAATCCCAACGGACCATTATCACCATCCCTGGGGAACATGGGGCACAATGCTGAATTTGGGGGATGGGTCTGGGGCTTCTTGCTACCGCACCTGTGTCTAGGGGAGCAGGAACCTGAAGGAGCCTCCCACACAATCATAACGGACCATGACCACCATCCCCCTGAGGACATGGGGCACAATGCTGAAGTTGGAGGATGGCTCTGCGGCTTGTTGCCACCACACTTGTGCCCGGGGGAACAGGAATCTGGGGGATCCTCCCAGCGATCCTGAGGGACCATGATCATCATCCCTGAGGACATGGGGCACAATGATCAATTGGAGTCCCTTGGTCCTGAAACCAGCAGGAACGGAGCTCCAAGGGCAGAGAGGAGACTCCAGGAGGATTTCTATCCAGGGAAAGGGGGCCCACTGGAGGGCACAGAAGCAGCAAGCCCCACCGATCCGCAGGCCATTTGAACAGGATCACCTCCTGCACTTACTTACCACATTGTCCGTCTTCGTGTGTACAGTGACTGAACCACACAGGGCTGGTGCACATCCAGAGGAGCACTAGAAACTTTTCAGTGCTTGCTTGTGGGTCAGAGGACCAACACCCAAAGAAGCAGAGGATATCCCTCTTCCTCTGGAGCCAGAGAAGGCAGCCACCGTCCTGGGGCGGGACCGAGTCCAGGAGTGTGTTCTTTCTGAAGCCCCTGCCTTAGGTGGGTGTTGCTATGCCTAAAAAAGGCCCACTCAGGCCCAGAGGCCTTGGATCTCCATCCCCGACCCCCTGTGATCCCAGTCTGGGGAGTATGTTTCCTAACCCCTCGAGGAACTTCTCAGCGGAGGAGAGACTCGGGGCTTGGGGGGCTGAGGAACTAGCTACACAGAACTTGGGAGAGCACTGGGCCACCAGTCTGGAGACCAAGGTCAGGGCCCTCCTTGTTGCAGCCTCATGGTCCCCATGTGGAAGAGGTTCCAGAATCACTGCTCTGGTCAGGGTGAGGAGGCCTTAGGAAGGAATGGAGCACCGGGACCGGAGAGGGAAACGGGGACAAGGGAGGCTTCTGCGGTTTCTCACATTGCCCATGGAACCCACGGGTCTGCTCCTGTGAGAGACACAGACACAGAGACAGAGAAGGAGACAGAGAATGAACCCAGGACAGAGGGAACCAGTAGAAGTCACAGACTCCATCCGCTTGGAAATGACATCCCGGCATTTTGTGCCACTCTATTCCTGAGAGCGCCGTCATATAGGCCATCCACCCTGGAGGAGAGGGGATTCCACAGGGATGTGAGACTAGGATTCAGGGGTGCCAGGAGCCACTGTTCGGACTGCCCAGCACATGGGCACAGACGAGGCCCAGGGACCTGAGCCTAACCCTAATGGGAGCCCCTGGAAGTCTGTGTTGGGAGAGGACAAGGTCAGAATCCGTTCATTACTACCTTCTCACGGGCCTGGGACACAGGCAGGAGGTGAGTAGCTTTGCCTGGACCCCAGCACAAGTTCAAGCCCCTCTGAGCTGTGTTGCATGCCAAGCCCAGGCCCTGGCTCATCCTTTCATTGCCAAGTATGCACCAGCATCCTGTGAAAGCAGGCACGGAACATATGTAGAGGTCACGAACCTAACCTTAAACCATACCCTAACCCGTACCCTAACCCTAAACCGTACCCTAAACCTAACGAATGCCCTAACCCATACCCTAACTCTAACCCTAACCCTGGGTCAAATAGAGAAAAGAGGAAATCCACGGAAGTTTGGGGTTCATGAGATATTTGCCCTCCAGTCCTGACATGAAGATGAGACTGCCAAATGGACCTGCTGTTTTCTCGAACACTGACATCCTGTGAAAAGCTGCATCACTGACTCACAGGCTGATGTTCAAAACATTGAGTCTCCTAGATCCAGAGCAGATAAGTGGTGTCAGGTGGGGATAAGTAGGTCCTCTGACCTATGGCCTGAACACCTGCTTCAATTTCTGGGAGAAGGGGAATCACACAATTGTCTTTTAAGTAGTAATTCTCTTCATTCTAAAGTGGACCAATGACTTTGACATTTTTGGAAGAGCGAAATTCCTCTTCCAAATGAACACCTCAACTCATCTGTTCCTCATGCAACTTGAGTGGCATCTGGTGGACTCCAATCTCCAGGCCCCAACCTGCAGGATCTTCCTGTACCAACCTGACAGCCCATGACCAGCATCCTCGGGGGCACAATGCTGAATTTGTCGGATGACTCTGGGGCTTCTTGCCACCGCACCCGTGCCTGGGGAACTGGGAACCTGGAAGGCCCTCCCAGAAAATCCCAACGGACCATTATCAGCATCCCTGGGGAACACGGGCACAATGCTGAAAATGGGGGATGGCTCCAGGGCTTCTTGCTACCACACCTGTGCCTAGGGGAGCAGGAACCTGAAGGACCCTCCCAGAGAATCATAACGGACCATTACCACCATCCCCCCGAGGACATGGGGCACAATGCTGAATTTAGAGGATGGCTCTGCGGCTTGTTGCCACCACACTTGTGCCTGGGGGAACAGGAATCTGCGGGACCCTCCCAGCGATCCTGAGGGTCCATTACCACCATCCCTGAGGACATGGGGCACAATGCTCAGTTGGAGTCCCTTGGTCCTGAAAGCAGCAGGAACGGAGCTCAAAGGACAGAGAGGAGACTCCAGGAGGATTTCCATCCAGGGAAATGGGGCCCACTGGAGGGCACAGAAGCAGCAAGCCCCACCGACCGGCAGGTCATTTGAACAGGATCACCTCCTGCACTTACTTAGCACGTTGTCCGTCTTCGTGTGTGGACAGTGACTGGCCCACTCCGGGCGGGTGCACTTCGAGAGGAGCACTAGAAACTTTTCACTGCTTGCTCGTGGGTCAGAGGACCAACGCCCAAAGAAACAGATGATATCCCTCTTCCTCTGGAGCCAGGGAAGGCAGCCACCATCCGGGGGCCGGACCGGGTCCAGGAGTGTGTTCTTTCTGAAGCCACTGTGTTTGGTGGGTGTTGCTCTGCCTAAAAAAGGCCCACTCAGCCCCAGAGTCAGGAGCAGTGACAGGCCGTCTCCAACCCTAGCCCAGGACCATGACCCGAAACCATCCTGCCTTTGGGAGGACAGGTCTCCTGCAGGAGCCTGGGAGGGGACTGGCCCCTCTCCCCTCCCCGGCTCCAGGATGCCCGGGACCTGCAAGAGCTCTTCATCTGAGGAGGAGTCATGGAGAACAAGTGTGTCTCGTCAGCCCAGCAAGTGAATTAACCAAACCCCAACTCTCAGGTCATAACAGAAACAGAATTTCAATGTACTGTTTGGGGGAAGCCTCCTCCCCTCTTATGTGGCCTTGGGGGACACAAAGGAAAGTCCTCTTTGTTCTCCTTCCATCAGAGAGAGGAGCTGGCCCCATGTCCCGGGGTCCCCACCGTGTACCAGTGCCTAGGAAGAGCCACACGCAGGGGCCTGGTGTCAGGAGTGAGGTCGGCCTCTGCCCTTGGGCTCCCAGCCAGGGCCCTGGGGGCTGCATGGAAGAGCTCAATTGCTTTTGGGGGAAGGAGTGCTCCCTGCCCACACAGCTAACCATCCCCCTCTGAACTCTGCAATCCAGGCTCGGTGCCCGGCTTACGTCAATCACCAGCACTCCACAAGTTCCGACCATGGGAGGGATCATTCAGCATCACCCCATTGCACAGAAGAGGAGAGTGAGGCCCAGAGAGGGGAGGAAAATGGCTCCAGTCCCAGAGCTGGTCAGCAGAGAACCTGGAAAGCCAGCCCTCCAGAGCCCCTCCTAGACCAGCCAGAGACTCCCTGAGTTGAAAGTGAGCCGTCCCCTGCCTGAGCAGCCACGCACAGGCCCATGACCTTCATGATGGCCTGTTCTTGACCTTGAAGGTGAGCTGGCCGACTAGGAGGTGGAGGTCAGCTGGTGGGACAGGCTGTAGCTACAGGACAGAGTGACACATCTGAGCTAGCAGGAGCCACACTCTGGTCTCCCTCCTGGAGCCTGACCCGGAGCTGGAATCTGGGTGCCCGAGGGGCCAGCACACAACAGGGTCTGCACTTACCCGGGATCCATGGCCCCCAGGGAGAGTCCACTCTGCCCTCTCCCAGCTCCTGCCTGTCCTCACCTCTACTCACTGTGGGGCTGCAGGACTCGGAACCAGGCCCCATAGGGATGGTTCGGTTCCAGCTTGAAATGATTTCACAGCCCGTGGAGCCCCTGGGGCTGGAGGGAGGACTGGCTGTGGACAAGGACTGGGCTGGGGAGGATGCAGGGCCTTGTGGAGAGTGAAGGATGGGGCAGGGGCCGAGTCCTGGGGCCACTGCTCATGTCTACAAAGGGCTGAAATCCCTGAATGCCCACGGGGTCCCTCATTACAGTAACGACCCCCTTCCCACTTGGGCATCCTGCTGGTGGGCCCCTCCACCCCGGCCTCCTTCCCGCCCCTCTGACTCCAGCCAGGGCTGCAGCCAGGGACAGGCTGGACCTCTGTCCCGGATCCTGCCAGGAAGACAAGGCAGAAGGAAGAGAGGAGAAGGGGAAGGGGCAGACTGATCTTCTCTCTGTCCTGAGTTGGCCTCCACAGATGCCCCCAGGTCCTCTGGCCCAGCCCTGCACTTAGCTGGACCCTGAGAGGGAGTCTGCATTCCAGGACAGCTGGGTGGGAGGGGTATTCAATGACCTGTGCGTCCCCAGATGTCCTACCCACCTGGCCTTGCACCCTATGGCATGCCGCCCAGGGTGGGTGTGATTGCGGAGCCCAGTGAACTTTGGGGCCACAGAGCAGTCGGCTGTGGTGAGGGAATGTGGGGGACCGGTCAGGTGCAGAGCCATGGGTCTCATGTACATCCGCTGCAGGGCTGGTTCACCATACAGGTGCTGCGTGCAGGTCTCCTTTGCACACCTGGCCATGACACACCTGGCTGGCCCTCTCGGTGGGGAAGCCTGGGTGCCTGGTGCACCTGTCCCCCACCTACCCCTGGAGGAGCGGCCACGTTCAAGTGTCTCCTTCTCCAACCCTCAGGGGCAGTTGGGAACCTCGGTCAAGTGAGGCAGGCACTGGCCCAAGACAAAGGAGGGGTGCAGAGCCCAAGGAACAGGGCTGCTCTCCAGTCCTGGGCCAGCCCCAACCCTCCCATGAGGGTCACTTTGGGGGTGAGAGCCCCTCAGATCCTAGGGGATAGCTACCCACCATGTCCCATGTGGGGACATGACATTGGCATCCCCAGGCATGTAGAGGCATGCGCACCTGCAAACCCACCCACACACACTACTCGGACTGCCCAGCTGCGGGTCAGAAGGGGAGGACAGCCCGGGAGTGAGGTGGGGGACAAGGGGGAAAGAAGAAAGAGGTTGGAGACAGCTGGGCCATGGGGCAGGGCATCAGGACTCCTGGCAAGGACCCAGATCCAGAGCATGGGGAGGGGAGACAGGCCAGGCTGATGGTCAGGGGGCCCAAGGGACCCAGGGGGTTGCCAGGGCACTGGGAAAAGACAGGGTCTGGGTTCCAGTGTCCACCACCACCCTGGGCAGTTGGGAGTAGGAAGAGATACCCACCCCCAAGTCCAGAGGGCTATAGCACAAAAGACCTCAGCTTACTCTGCTGTCACTTGCGCTACAGAGATGTAGTGTCCCAAGGGTCCCACAGGCTTGTAGAAGAGCCTGTTGGTCTTGGATCTCCATCCCCGACCCCCTGTGATCCCAGTCTGGGGAAAATGTCTTCTACCCCCTCGAGGTCCTTCTCAGCAGAGGACAGACCTGGGCTCGGGTGGCTGAGGACCTGGCTACGCAGAACGTGGCAGAGCACAGGGCCACCAGTCTGGAGACCAAGGTCAGGGCCCTCCTTATTGCAGTCTCAGGGTCCCCATGTGAAAGAGGATCCAGAATCACTGCTCTGGTCAGGGTGAGGAGACTTTAGGAAGGACTGGAGTACCAGGACCAGAGAGGGAAACAGCGACAAGGGAGGCTTCTGAGGTTTCTCACATCGCCCATGGAACCCACAGATCTTGCTCCTGTGAGAGACAGAGACAGAGAGACAGAGAGAGAATGAACAGAGGACAGAGGGAACCAGGAGACGTCATAGAGTTTCCTCCAACACCTTGGAAATGACATCCTGACATTTTGTGCCATTCCATTCCTGAGAGTGCCGTCACACATGCCATCCACCCTGGAGGGGAGCGGATTCCACAGGGATGTGTGACCAGGACTCAGCGGTGCCAGAGGCCACTGTGGGGACTGCCCAGCACACGGGCACAGATGAGGCCCTGGGACCTGAGCCTAACCCTAATGGGAGCCCCTGGAAGTCTGCGTCACCAGGGAACAAGGTCAGAATCAGTTCATTACTACTTTCCACGGGGGCTGGGACACAGGCAGGAGGTGGGTGGCTTTGCCTGGACCCCAGAGCCGACCCAAGCCCATCTGAGCTGTGTTCCATGCCAAGCTCAGCTCCTTGGCTCATCCTTGCATTGCCAAGTATGCCACAGCCTCCTGTGATAGCAGGTATGGAACATGTGTAGAGGTCCTACCCTTGATGGCATCCCTAGAACTAGAAGCCAGAATACTCCGATGTGCAGATGGGGAGCCTTGGGAGGCCCTGAGAGGCACGAGGTCTGTCCAGGTTCATAGCCCTGGGCATGCGCAAGAGTCCGGTCTGAACCCAGCTTGTGTCCTCACAGCAGGGACACCGGCTGCACCCAAGCCTCCCGGGGGCTGTGGGTTGGCTGTGTGGGTGTCACTGTATGGATGGGGCATGGGGGGAGGGTGAGCATTGAGCAGCAGGGGAGGGAGGCCCTCGGGGGGCTCTTGTGTGAGGAGGAATTTGGTTAAGGGGACCCCAGGCAGTGGTGACCTCACTTCCCTGACAACAGAGCCCAACAGAATTTGGAACCCCGGTAACCAGGCACCCACATTCCACAGACAGCCCCCTGCCCAGCTCATTTCATTGGAGATCCTCAAAGCAAGATGTTCGCATGTTGCCTGCCAAGGTCCAGAGGCTGCAGGCAGAAGAAAGCGCGCCCTGCAGACACTGTTCCCCGCTGGCGATTTCATGTCAGGGCTCCCCACCGCCTCTGGCCATTTCGCCAGAAGGACAGAAAGGTGACACCAGGAGGCCCAGAGCCGGCCACCCAGCCCCACTCGCTCTAATCTGACCTGTGTAGCCCCAGGTGCCCTCCCTCTGTGTGTGTGTGTGTGTGTGCACGCACGGATGTGTGTGTGTGTGAGTGTGTGTGTGTGTAAAGAGGGGTCATGGGGGTGGGGTCACCCCAAGCAGGAGCAGGCTGATGAGGGGTCAGATACCCAGTGGGCAGGTCATGTTCAAGGTCAAGGCTGGCTATGTGGGATGGGGTGTGCGGGCGCTGCCCCTTCTGCCCAAGGTTGATCCCGATAGCCCTGCAGGTATGGGTCACTGTATCCCGGGTGCAGGGCTGTGCACGCACAGGTGTGTGTCTGATATGGGAGCAGCAGGGGGACTGGGCAGGAGGACAGTGCAGATGGCTGGGCAGGGCTGTGATGCCTTGGGGCCGGCCTCCGGTCCCTGTCTTTGCAGAAGGCCACGGAGGACATGGAGAGGCAGCTGGCGGACATGCCCTCCTCCCTGACAGATGGGTTGACCCCAAAGTCATCCCAAGAAACAGGTGCTGGGGATTGCCGGGCAAGACATCCGAAACCACGCGGACCACTGTCCCAGCTGGTCGTCCACCGGACAGTGGTCCAGGAGCCGGAGCCCACGGAGGCCGAGGCCGAGGGTGAGAAGGCTCGGGCTGGGTGTTTGTGGTGTGTGGGGACGGGTCGGTGCTGGCCTCACAAGGAGGAGCCCCCAGAGGCTGGTGTGGGGCCAGGAGCAACAACCGGGCACAGAGCACACAGCGGGTGGATTGCAGTTGGAGAGACGTCCCTGTGAAGATTCCTTCCCGGCTGTGGCTTCTCTGGGAGACCCTGGGCTGGGCTCTGTCTCTGCAAAGGCCCATGGAGAGTAAGCACGGGGGTGAGCTTTTCTCCTCTCACAGCTGCTCCACCACCTGAAGAGCTCGAGTCGGATCGGGAGGGAGGGCTGGTGCCTGCTCCTGCCCCAGCCCCTGCCCTTGCTACAGTTCCTGCCACTCCCCATTCCCCCACCCCAGCCCCTGCCCCTGCCTTGGACCCAGATCCTGTCCCTGCCCCTGCCCTAGCCCCTGTTCCTGCTCCTGCCCCTGCCAGAGCCGCTGCCCCTTCCCCTGCCCCTGCCAGGGGTACTGTTCCTGCCCCTGACCCATATCCTGTCCCTGATCCTGCCCTGGATCCTGCACCTGCCACTACTGCTGACCCTGTCACTCCCCTTGCCCCTGCCCCTGCCCCTGCTCTTACCTCTGTCCCTGCCCCTGTCCCTGCCCCTATTCTGAGCCCTGCCCCTACTCCTGCTCCTGCAGGGCTCCCACAGCCACATCCAGAGCCCACAGCCCTGCAGGGAGAGCTCCTTGTACAATTACCCTTAGTTCCATCACTGGAACCCAAGACCCCGCCCGATTCTTTCATCCCCTCCCCCTGTGTTCTTTCTCTCTGGTATATATTAACTGTTATTTTATCCTTCCATGTCCTATATACTGTTTATTATTTGTTTTAAATAAAATTACTTCCTTTCAATTGAACACGTCTTAAGCATTAAGTACATGCCCAACGCTGTGCCACCACACCCCAGAATATTGCTGCAGAATATCTCATTCCTCAAAGGAGTCCCCGAACCAGAAGCCCTCCCTGTCCGTTTCTCCTCCAGTCCAGACCCCGGCAACCCCTAAGCTGATTTCTCTCTCTGTTCCTTTACCTATTCCTGATGTTTCTGTAAGTGGAATCACACAATAGGGGCCTTTGTGTCTGCCCCCCTATTTTCAAAGGGGACTCCTTTTCTTCTGTGTTTATTTGTCATAAAATTTCCCTTATTTGATATTGAAATCCCCGATGGATTACACATCAGATGGAATCATAGAGGCCACTTTAGGAATTATGGGCACCATCTCAGGGCCGAGACCCCTGTTCCTGCTGGGACACCACAGCCTGACCCCAGACAGGACAGGACAGGTTCCTCCTGTGACTCACACAGAAACCAGGGAAATGCAGAAAGCTGGAAGACGCACCACAAAGGGCAAAAGCATTGCTCACAACCCAAGGCCAAAGAAAAGTTTCACCTGAATCTGGTCCAAACCACGCTCCAAGTCACTGGGTTCCACAGGGACGGAGACCAAACACATGCAAGTCCAAGGCGGAAGGATAGGCACGCAGGGAATATGTGTCAGAGATGCGCGAGCTGCTGGGGATGGACTCTGGCAAAGGAAACCCTATGGAGGCAGCGCTGGTCACCCTCAGACCGGCAGGTGTCTGGTCTGGGGAGAACGTGAGGAAGCGGAGGTCCAATGCAGGTCCCCTGGAGAGAAGGGTGACGGGCACCCCTGTCTGGGAGAACAGTGAGCAGCACCCATCCCAGGCCACAGGTGCACCCATCACCTGGTATGCTCAGCCTCGGACTCACCCCCGGAAACTCTGGCATGGTTTTTCACAGATGTATTTTCAGGAGTGTTCATCAGAGCAGTGGTGGAGAGAGTAGGGAATGGAACAACACTAATGCCCAAGGAGATGGATGGGATCCACGGTCCCAGTTCTCATGACAGAATGCCCTGCAGCTACTGTTCCGGTGTCATCCGGGGCACAGGATCCGGGAAGCCCCTCCTGAGACCGCCTCCGGCCACCCTGTTCCTGAGAACATTGAGAATTGTTTGAGGAGGAGGGGGAGAGGATCCAGGATGACAGCGGGTCCAAGGAGAAGGAAGATCAGCACTGGGAGGACAGATGGACATGCCCTGAGCCACCATCCAGGGCCCAGGCTGTGATGCCCTTGGACCTTACCCCAAATAATGGCTCCCGAGGTATGGATCCAGGTTCTGTGGTTTCATTCCCTCCCTCCCTGCATCATTTATTCACTCCCTCATTCATTCCCCCCTCTCTCTCCTTCCCCTCCACCCCTCCCTCCCATCCTCCCTGCCTCCCTTCTACCCCTCCCATCCTCCCTTCCCTCCTCCCTCTCTCCCCTCCCTCTCCAGATCCTGCCTCCCTTCCAACTTCCCTTCCCTCCTCCCTCTCTCTTTCCCTCTCTCCCATCCTCCCTCATTCAGCAGAGGATCTGGGGTCCCTGCTGTGTCCTGAGCACTGGGGCTTCATCAGTGAGCACCCCCCAAACCACATGGTCACGTCCACTGTGGGAGGTGACGGGGGCAGTCCTCAGGGCTAGCAGTGGTGATGAGCACCAGGAATCTGCTCCTGAAAACAGGTCAGTTGCACAAAGAAATGAATGGAAAGACCCATCCTTAGCCCTTCCTCTAGAAAAACCTAGTCCTGAAAAGTGATGAAAAGTAAGTATATCCTAGACTTCATGCGATGTGAGTTCTAATGGCAGGTACGCACTAAATCCTAGAACCAACAAAGAGTAAATCATCCAGAGTCGACTGGGGTGTTGTGACCCATCTTTTCTGACCAAATGACAGCGTTTCAGCCAACATCTCCAAGGCCTCCGAGTTTTCCCAAGGGCCTCTGTGATCCTTTGGTCCTTCCATCGACCTCCTTGGGAAGCTCTGTCCTGTCGTCTTCCTTGTCTCCTGCCTCTTCTGGGACCCTTCCGTGGCTTCCCCCTCCCCCTGCCAGGGCCACCCTCACCAGGATTCCCCATGCCCCTTGGCTGGGCGCCGGGATCCCACACTGGGCCCCATGAGCCCAGTGCCTTGTGCAAGTCCCGTGCGCTCCCTCTGGGGTCAATTGGCATCTCTCTTGCAGCGGCCTGCATCTTCCTGCCCTGGGTCTCTTCTGAGCAGTCTGTGAGGCTGCACTGTGTCCATGTCACGGGCACGGAAGTGAGAGTCCAGAAGGTCCAGATGACCTGCTCCCAGTCTCACCATGTGGCACCTGGGCAGAGAGTGGTCCCTGAGCAGAGGAGGACTTGGGCCCAGGGAGCCTGAGGGAGGATGTGGTAGAGAGAGCCCACAGGAGGAGAGTGAGCAATGTACGGGCCTGGTGCTCAGACCTGCTGGGAGACCACATCGCACTGGATCTGTCCCCAGGGCTGGAGGTTGTCAGGGTATCCACCCTCCCAGGCTGCAGCCTGGCAGGGACTGGCAGGAGAGGAGGCACCTGGTGCAGGAGTGAGCCCTCTGCAGAGAGGAGGGGGCAGGTGCTCCCCCAGCAGCTGGAGGAACTCGGGGTAGTTACCCTCCCAGGCTGCAGGCTGGCAGTGACTGGCAGGAGAGGAGGCACCTGGTACAGGAGAGAGCTCTCAGGCAGAGAGGAGGGGGCAGGTGCTCCCCCAGCAGCTGGAGGAACTCGGGGTAGTCACCCTCCCAGGCTGCAGGCTGGCAGTGACTGGCAGGAGAGGAGGCACCTGGTGCAGGAGAGAGCCCTCAGGCAGAGAGGAGGGGGCAGGTGTTCCCCCCAGCAGCTGGAGGAAATCGGGGTAGTGACCCTCCCAGGCTGCAGGCCGGCAGTGACTGGCAGGAGAGGAGGCACCTGGTGCAGGAGAGAGCTCTCAGGCAGAGAGGAGGGGGCAGGTGTTCCCCCAGCAGCTGGAGGAACTCTGGGTAGTCACCCTCCCAGGCTGCAGGCTGGCAGGGACTGGCAGGAGGAGGTGCACCTGGTGCAGGAGTGAGACCTCTGCAGAGAGGAGGGGGCAGGTGCTCCCCCCAGCAGCTGGAGGAACTCGGGGTAGCCACCCTCCCAGTCTGTAGGCTGGCAGGCTAGGAGGCACCTGGTGCAGGAGAGAGCCCTCAGGAAGAGAGGAGGGGCAGTTGCTCCCCCAGCAGCAGGGACACTTGGGCAGGCTGAGGGGGCATCCGTGGACAGCAGTGCCTGCAGCTGGGGTCTCCACACAGACCCTCTCCTGAGGCTCAGCACAAGCTTGTCTGATGGCCTTTGTCCCCCAAATACAAAGTCTGGCCCAGGAACCCCCCTCAAGCCCCAACTCCCAATCGTTTACACTCAGCTCAAGTGACAAGAAATGGCCAATAGTTCAGGTGGTGTTGGGTGCACAGGGAAATTTGTTTTTGTGGCCCATGCTGTACTGTGGCTGGCATTTTAAAGATCTCAGGGCTTTGATTCGAAAACGGTAGGATGCTGGGGACCCCAGTCGGCTTTCTGGAAACCTGCCTCTGGGCCTTGCAGCCCTCCCATCCCACCAGTTCTGCTCAGAATCCCTCCAGGCCACAGACCCACAGTCTTGGCTCCTCAGATGGCCTGGACGATGCACCTTCAAAAAGCGATCCTGGTGGGGCTGCAGGACACACTGCAGATTCCACCAAATCCCCCTCCCAGAAAGTGAGGGTACCACTGGACCAGCTGTCCGAAAACTGACAGGTCAGGGTTCCAAGAAGACACCAGAGGCACCGGAGTAACTGAGGAGCATCTGAAGGCCAGGTAGGGACAGTGAGAATCTCCAGGTTTGCCTAGGGACAGCTCCTGTCCCCCTAAACCCTCAGTGGGATGGCTTTACTGGGGGACTGGGGGGGACCATGCCTGGAGGACCCATGGCTCCACTGTTAGAAGTCGCCTACTTGATCAGTGCACAGGTGGGGAAACCTGGCCACACCCCGAAGAATTTCTAGAAACAGTAGCCATCTCAGTGGTAGCTGACCTGGGAGGTCAACCTTTCAGCTGCCTGAGGTGGGATCGAGCCACAGACCAGCACACTAGCCAGAAACGGAAGAAGGAGAACAGGTGCTTCATTTCATAGTTTCTAAGTCACCGGTTTTTTCCTATGGTCAGTATACTTTGCATCCTGGGAAATCTCTGCCTGTCTAAGTTCATGAAAATGTTCTCCTCATGTTCTCTGCTGGAGAAGTTCTTGAAAAATCTCTGGTTTATAGGTAAAAATCATCCGGAAGTGACTTTGGTTGGCACAGCCATGCTGGGAAAAGGATGGATTTTCCCCAAAATACTAAACATAGAACTCCTGTATGATCCCACTATCAGGTAGACCTTTTCAGAAAATGAAGTCAGTTTCTCGAAGTAAGATCTGCACTCTCCCACCCAATCTCCCTGAGGAGGGGCGGCCACCCTTAGCAACCCTCCCCTTGAGGCAGGCGTCTCCCTGGACAAGGGGCTACCCCAGGGCTGGGAGGTCTCCACAGCAGCACACCCAATATCCTGGATACTAGGAGACAGAGTACAGCACCAGGCCAGTGAGGGCCAGGACACACTAACCCAAATATGGCACCTTGGCAAATTAAATATAGAAGCTAAAAGAACTTTTGCATAAAGCAGAAACAAGTAGGTCTCTCTGACCCCCAGCCATCAGCCCTTCTTCCCTTAAGCAGGTCAGAATACTCCCATGTGGAACTTTCTCTCCCCGGACCACAGGGATGACGTGCTTATCACCAAAGTCAAGGAATTTAGGACCACGGGGTCTATACGAACACACCTGTTTAAACAAACCGTTATCTTCCTAGTTAACTTCTTTACCATTTACGAGCCCTAGTCCAAACCCTTGTGTCTGTCAATTCTTCACACACTTACTGCTTCTTTGTCTAAAAGGTAGAAGAGCTGTCTGCTCCAGTCACCTCTGCTGGTCGTCATGGTCTTGTGAGGCTCCCACCAAAACAATCAATACATTTTGCTTGCTTTTCTCCTGTCCATCTGTCTTTGTCAATTTCCAGACTCAGCCAGGGACCTTAAGAGGGTTGAGGAAAACTTTCCTCTCTTGCAACACTGTGGGGTGGAGGGTGGGGAGTCAGAAAAACCCATCCCGTCTTCCTCACTTTGGTGAAAACCCACCTCTACTGGGAAGCAGCACAGGACAGTGCATGGCTGGAGGAGCCAGAGAGAGGCACGTGGAACATGTAGGAGCTACCGGGCCCCCAGCCAGGGGACTTGGCCCCAGTGACAAGTCCAGGGTGTGATTATATTATACTGGGAGCATCCTGAACATCAGACCTTCCCTATGCCAGGCTTCATGATTGCTGCTCGTTGTAGTTGCTACTGTTGGTTTAGTGACTTTTCTGAACTAACTTTGTCAAGTCTGTATTCTTTGCTGTGTTTATGGCTACTGAATCCCTGTGCTGTTAACTTAGGGGTCAGCCAGTGGCTGGGCAGAGAAGTCACCCCTGTTTCCGAGCTATGGGCTACAGATTGGGGTCCCCACAACATCTTCAGGTTTGAATAATCTGCTCATGGAACTCAGAGAAACATGTTACTTACTAGATGACCAATTCATTGAAAGGACAGAAATCAGGGCCAGGCAGCCAGAAGCGAGGAGCAGGGCAAGGTGTATAGAAGAAGCTCAGAGCTTCCCTGCTCTCTGAAAGAGGACTTTGCCCACCTCCAATCTGACCTTCGTCTATACTTCCTAACTGATGACGTCCTTCCTTCTGACTCATCTGTTAACTCAAGTGAAAGACCCGGTGGGCACCAAAATGACTCCTCAAGTACTAACCACTGCTGCCATCCTGGTGATTCTTGGGCACAGCCACGAATCTCAGCTTCCTCATGATGGGGGGCAGCCCAGCAGCTGTGGGTCCCACAGGTCCTCCGTGGCAGCCCAGCAGCTGTGGGTCCTACAGGTCCTCTGGGGACAGCACCTTAATGGGCTTATGGCCAAGCAGGTACCTGTTCAGGTGGCTCTCGTCGTGCCACACAGCCTCGATCCCATTGGCAAGGTTGACCCCCATTGTCTGGTGACAGGCCAAGGTCAGTTGGTGAACCTCTACCACCGACCCCCCAGAAAAGGCCCCCTTGTAGTCAAAGTAGCCCTTGCCCCTGGGAAATGTGCGCCTGGGACTGTGGCCAATGCTCGTAGCTGAAGTCCTTGTGGGCCGCCCGGTAGAAACCGGGGTGCAGGGTGCCAAAGAGGGTCTCCATACTCACGTGGTCGCGGAACTTCATGTCCACCTCTGTGCACACCAGGTAGTCCACCTCACAGAGGAATTGTGGAGTTAACCTTAGAAAATATATTGTCAGCCCTAAGGAGTGATTGTGGAAGCAGCTGAAATGTCAGCAGCGTTCCTGTTCTCAGGCTACTGACCACAATGACCCGGTAGGAGCAGGATCCCATGATCCCCAGGGGCAGGGCAAAGGTTAGGAGCCAGGAAAGAATGTAACCCTCCGTGCCCCCCTTCCTGCACCTGGTGTTTGCTAGCACAAACGTCCCACTCTTCCCCGATCCCATGAAGGCCTCCCTGCATGCCTGCGCGTACGGGAGAGTGCAGGCCTGCTTTACAGCTTCAGCATACTTGCCATCCCTTTGTCCTCCTTTCCCACGCTTTGGGGCGTCTGCCTTTGCTTTTCTGATAAAAAATGACGTAAAAGCGATGTGCAGAACCCAGCTGCTGCTGCCCTACTTGCGGAGGCAGCCCTGCATGGCCGCTCAGATTGGTGTCTGAGAACTTTATGTCAGCGCGCGATGACAGGAAGAGCTGCTTACAGAAGCGGCGGATCATCACGTGCTCTGCATGGACGCGTCCTACCAGCGCGGGGTGCGGGGAACCTCGAGGACCACCACCCTCTGGCCTTCCCGGAGGGGAACATGGGGCCCGGCGGGCAACTGATTGGTGAAGACGTAGTAGGTGACCCTGTGTCCCACCATTAAGTGTTTCTCAACTGTCTGCAGGAACAGCACCAGGAAGACCATGTATCCACAGTGACAGGGGA
Organism: Eumetopias jubatus; assembly: GCF_037043125.1. NCBI lineage: Eukaryota > Metazoa > Chordata > Mammalia > Carnivora > Otariidae > Eumetopias > Eumetopias jubatus. The sequence continues at coordinate 1,429,259 of NW_028274856.1, forward strand.
CAGGGCTGGAGGAGGGTCACTGCCAGAGGCTGGCGGCAGGACCCCAAAACTTGGGCCGTGAATGTGTGCACTTTCTTCAAGGAGGGCAGGCCCTGGGCTGCTTTAAGCAACAGCCACCCTCCTGGCCTGGCCTGAGTGCGTCTGCTGGTGGGGCCTCCCTACCTTCAGCTCCCAGAGATGGGAGCCCTCAGGACCTCATCTTACAAAGGGGAGCCTGAGGCTTAGAGGCTAGAAACCCATGCAGCTGATTCTACCCAGTCTGTAGGGCATAGAAACAAGGGCTGTGCCCAAAGGTGCTCAACTCATGGCAGGTGGGGACAGAACCTGCAGGGGGTCAGCCAGGGGAGGGGACGTGCAGGGTTTGCCGGGGAGCTCAGCACAGGGGGAGTGTTCCTTGCTCTAGCATGCTGACTGTCGGGCTTCATGGGTCACAGGGTCACCTACCCTAACCCTAACCCTTAACCCTAGCCCCTAACCCTAACCCCAACCCTAACTCTAATCAAACATCATGCTCAATTTTGAGGACTGACAGCTCTACTCTGAAATCAAACATAAGTCCATCATGCTGGCTTTCACTCATTGCTCATTATCGTACTAAAAGTTCTACCCAGAATGATAAGGCAAGAAATCCACATGTGGAAGAAAACAGTAGAACTAGGTCTATTCAGGGACCAGAGATGACATTATCTTATAGACAGAGCTTCCTAAACAATCAACAAAAAATGATTACAGCCAGTTAATATCAATACACAAGAATCTCTCTTATTTGTATACATTAGCCATGAATCATCCAAAAAATAATTTAAGAAAACATTTCCATTTTAGGGAACATTAACATTGACAAAATACTTAGGAACAGATGTAATCAAGATGCAAGCCTTGTACGCTGAAAATTACAAAACATTGCTGAAAGAAAGGGAAACCTAAATAAATCTGAGGACCCCATGGCGATGAAAAGACATACTATTGATAAGATGGCAATAGTACACAATGCAATGTGGAAATTCAATGTGTTCCCAAGAAAATTCACAAAGGCTTTTGGAAAGAACTGCACAAGCTAATCCTAACAGTCATATGGAGTTTCAAGGGACCACAAAATAGCCAAAACAATCTTGAAAAAGAAAATCAAAGGTGAAAGGTCATTCTTCCAAAATTCAAATATTAATACAAAGCAACAGTAAATAAAACATTTTGATACTGTCATAAAGGTATGCATTCACCCTGAAACAAATAATACATTATACGTTAATTGAATTTAAATTTAAAACATTTTTAAAAATAAAGAAATAAAATAATTTTTTAAAAAAGATATGCATACAGATCAGTGGGATTTAACTGAGAGCCCAGAAATAAGCCCCTTCATCTATGGTCCACTGAATTTTGACAAGGGTGGACAACATTACACTGGGGGAGAGAAGGGTCTTTTCAACAAAGGGTGCTAGACAATTGGCTATCCGTGTACAGAGGAATGAAACTGGACCCTTACCTCACACCACATATAAACATTAACTCAAAATACGTTAAAGGCTTAAATGTAAGAGGTAAAACTATAAACTCTAGAAGAAATACGTGGGGATAAATCTTCATAACCTTGGATCTAGCAATGCTATTAGATCTGACACCAAAGCGTAAGAAAGCAAAGAAAAAAATAGATAAAATAATATCCTCAAAATTAAAAATCTGTTCTGGGTGCCTGGGTGGCTCAGTTGGTTAAGCGTCCGACTCTTAATTTTGGCTCAGATCATGATCTCGGGGTCATGAGATCGAGCCCACGTCAGGCTCCACACTGAGTGTGGGGCCTGCTTAAGATTCTCTCTCCTTCTCCCTCTGCCCCTGACCACTCGCACACTCACTCACTCTTAAAAAAGAAATGTAAAAAAAAAAAATTAAAAATCTTTGTACATCGTAAGATACTATCTGGAAAGTGAACAGATAGCCCGCCGAATGGAAGAAAATATTTGTACATTATGTATCTAATAAGAGTCTGTTGCCCAGAACATGTAAAGAGCGTTTACAAGTCCTCAGCAAAAAGACGACCCATTTCTTAAAATAGACAAAAGACTTGGATAGACCTTTCTCCAAAGAAATCATACAAATGGTGAAGAGCACATGAGTAGATGTTAAACATCCTTAGTCTTTATGGAAATGAAGATTTAATCCTTTTACACACAAGAGAATCTCTATAATCAAGGAAACTAAAATAACAAATTTTGGAAAGGATGTTGAGAAACGGAAACCCTTACACCTTGCTTGTGACAAATGGTGCAGTCTACGTATAAAATATTTTGGCATTTAGGCAAATAGATCAAAGTAGAACGACCGTATGGTTCAACAATTACACTCCCAGATACATACCCCAAAATCGAAAGGAGAAGTACCCTTATTCAGCGCAGCATTTGTCACCGCAGCCAAAAGGGGGAAGCAACCCAAGTGTCCACTGACAGCCGAATGGATAAACGAAACGCGGTGTACACAGCACGGAGCACGATTCAGCCTTAAAAACGAAGGGGGCTCCGACACAGGCGACACCACGCACGAAGCGGGAAGTCATCACGCTGAGCGACATCGGCCAGTCACAGAAGGACAGACGCCCTGTGGTCCCACTTACCGGAAGTGTCCCGAGACACACAGTACAACGTGGCTGCCGGAGCCGAGGGGAAGGGGACGGGGAGCTGGCGTCTCCCGCAGACAGAGCCGCCCTCGGGGAGAAGGAAGAAGTTCTGGAGAACGACGTGCCCCCGCGGGACCCCAGCTACGGCCGGGAACTGCGCACCGGACACGTTCTGAGGGCTCGGTGGCGGGTCCGCGGGACGGCGCCCCGTCGGGGGTAACACGCCCTGAGGCACCCCGCGTCTACACAGCGCGCCCTTCCTCCGCGGGGTCCTGTGAGCTCGCACCCCCTCCGCAGTCCCCGCTCAGGCGGCTTCTCCTCACCTCCTCCTCCCTCGGCGAGTCCTGAGGAGGCCGGCTCCCGTCAGCGTGGACGCGGCCCCACGTCCTCCCGAAGTCTCCACAGCGGGTCCTGAGGAGGCCGGCTCCCGTCAGCGTGGACGCGGCCCCGCGTCCTCCCGAAGTCTCCACAGCGGGTCCTGAGGAGGCCGGCTCCCGTCAGCGTGGACGCGGCCCCGCGTCCTCCCGAAGTCTCCACAGCGGGTCATGAGGAGGCCGGCTCCCGTCAGCGTGGACGCGGCCCCGCGTCCTCCCGAAGTCTCCACAGCGGGTCATGAGGAGGCCGGCTCCCGTCAGTGTGGACGCGGCCCCACGTCCTCCCGAAGTCTCCACAGCGGGTCCTGAGGGGCCCGGCTCCTGACCGTGGCTGAGGCCCCAAGTCCTCCCGAAGCCTGGGCGTCAGCACAGTGGGTCGGTCCTGAGGCCTTGGAACACCTGTCCTCGCCCCGGAGGAGGAGGGCTGAGCGCGCATGCCCCGCACGGGTCGCGGGGCGGGACTCGGGCGCCCCCTGCGGGAGGTGGGGGCAGTGCAGGATGCGGTGCACTCAGTTCCGTGGAGGCACCTGTTCCTTCTGGGGTCCAGCTGAATCCATTACATTTGGGAAATTCGAACTGAAATGGAGTCCAATAATCCCCTGACTTCCCCAAAAATAGAAACTGTTAATTAGAAACCATACGGAATAAAGTGAAATGCAGACACAGGGTTTAAAACTTATACCAAAATTCATCCAAAATTGTAGATAAATTTAAAATGTAAAACTATCAAAATAAAGGGGGTGCCTGCGTGGCTCAGTCATTAAGCGTCTGCCTTCGGCTCAGGTCATGATCTCAGGGTCCTGGGATCGAGCCCTACATCGGGCTCCCAGCTCAGTGGGGAGCCTGCTTCTCCCTCTCCCACTCCCCCTGCTTGTGTTCCCTCTCTCGCTGTGTCTCTCTCTGTCAAATAAATAAATAAAATCTTAAAAAAAAAAAAACTTTTGCTCTGTGAAAGACCTTGCTCAGAAAACTAAAAGACAAGCCACAAACTGGGAGGAAATATCTGCAAAGCACAAATCTGGTAAAAGATTTGTATTCAAAAAATACAAAAGACTATCAGAAATCAACGATAAGGAAACAAACATCCTAATTGATAATGGGTAAGGATCTGAACAGATGCCTGGGCAAAGAAGATATACAGATACAAAATAAGCATACAAAAATATGTTTGACATCATCATTAGGAAAGTACAAATTTAAACAACAGTGAGACAGCACTGCACACCTATCACAAATACTAAACTCCAAAAACAAGAACACCAATTGCTGGAAGGTGAGGAATGGCAGCAACTGTCCCTTTGGAAGACATTTTGGCCATTTTTTCCAAACCTAAGTAAGTCTTATGTTAAGATCCAACAATTGCACTTCTAGTATTTAGAAAACTGCTTTGAAAACCTATTTCCGAACAAAAACTCACATGCAGTTATGCAAGGTAGCTCTATTCATAATGGTTACAAACTTAAAGAAACCAGGGTGTCCTTCCATAAATGAATCCATAAGCAAACTAAGTGCATCCATGTGAAGGAAGCAGAATATGCCATGCAAAATATACCTCTTTGGCACAAGGGATATTTGGGCTGATTAATTTTAAGAAACGGCAGACATGGCAGAATCTCTGGTAATTGGTTAAAAGTTGCCATTTGGTGAGTGAAATGTACACTTATAAAGGAATGCCCCATTCGTAAGCCTGTCTCCCTCTGTATCAGGAACAGAATTACTAAATCTCAAGAAACTCTTACCAAAAGAGAAGGCACAGACTTAAAGTTGTGTAACGACCATACCCTCGTTTACTGTGCTCACCTGAGAACATCCCTTAACTAGCCTTCCCACCACCCAAAATCTTTTGGTCTTTAGCTGAAGATAGCATTTAGGGTGAGAGCTGGGCCACTTCAAGGATATCTCCCATGAATACAGGACATATGCATGATATTAAACTTTGACTTGTTTTTCTCCTGTTAATCTTTTCAGCAATAAAAAGGAATGAACCATCACCCCATACAATCACATGGATGAACTTTACATGTATTTTTCTAAGTGAAAGAATCCAGTCTGAAAAGGATGCACACTGAGTGACCCGATTTGTAGGAGATTCTGGAAAAGGCAAAACTAGAGATGATATTAGGATCTGTGAGTGAATTCTGTGATATTTTCATGATTTATACCTGCCACTATGCATTTGTCAAAACCCAAACCTTTTGTGGCACCTGGTTGGCTCTGTCGGTGGAGCGTGCAACTCTTGATCTTGGGGTTGTGAAATCGGGCCCCATGTTGGGTGTGGAGATTACTTAAAAATAAAATCTTTAAAAAATACAAACATTTCTACATCCCAAAGAGTAAATAATAATCTACTGAAAGTAAGTTGTTTAAGTTGTGGGAGTGTCACAGGATGGTGTGGGGACCAAGGGCAGGCTGCCCCAAATCTGCCACTGTGACATATAGATCATTTTAATTAAAAGTTACTTAAGAGACAGCCTATGCAATGAGGACACTTAGACCCTCCTCTGTCCCCCTGGAAAGAAAATCAATCTCCCATGTGAAGATGTCCCTGTACCAGGAGGTAAAGAGATTTCGACATCACCAGAAATGGGAGATTTGGAGCCCATAAGGCTGTATAAATAACCCTTGTTACTTTTTACTAATTTACGACCCCAGCCCAAATTTTGTTTAGAATTCCTTACTAATTGAAGCTCCCAAGGTTAAGTTTTCTTTGTCCTGTGATTTCATCACAGGTGTAGTTTCTCTTTGTCCAAAAAGTATAAAACCCGGCTTCCTTGGTCATTTCTTTAGACCTCAGGTTCATTATTGGGTCTCCATTTGCACATCATTGCACTTTAGGTTTTTTTCTCCTATTTATCTGTCTCATGTCAATTTCTTTCTTCATTCCACGGTAAGAACCTTGGACCAAGGACAATTTCTTCCTCCCCTTCAATGGAATACAGAACGTGACACATAATCTAACTGTATTAGAAACATATGGGGGAAAAAAAACCCTCACTGTAGGTTGTATGACAAAAGGTGCTGACCTAAGGAACTTTGGAAATGAATGGAATCTGTAGATTAAAGAAAAAATATAATGTACGTATACAGTGGACTCTAGTTGATAAAGTTCTCTGCCATCAGAGTGGTAGCTAACAGTTCTGAAAACACCACATCTGTAATCTGGAATGGAGCAATGAATTAAATAAAGGGCCGGTGGTGAGAGCCAGGTTTGTCACTGTTAGAGTAGGAAGTTACAGATCAGCAAAGGGAGAAGATCACAATCTCCATGTGGTGGCGGACCAGGTTGGAGACATCAGTATAAACTCGTCCTTAGCTTAATATAGAGAGAGACGGTTCCACAAAGAAATCTTTATCATTAGGTGTGTCGACATAGGTGGGAATACAGGCATATATTGCCTTGCATTGTCCGCTGAACATGGACATTTAGCTCCCCCGTGTAAGACTTTAATACCGTTCTCTACTGCCCAGAGCTCCTTAAAGAACTTGCTGACACTAGAACTTGGACAGTAAGTATAGGAGCCAAGATAATCTTGACGTATCAGAAAGTAAGGAAGTACCAAGAAAAGAGCCACAGAGACGGAATGATGTCAATGGAAAGCAGGAGCCAATGGAAAGTGCTCTCCGTCACCAAAGGAGGAATGAGCCAGCGACCAAACACTGAGGTGCTGGAACATAACCTACCCGGGTGTCTGCGCTGGTAAAAATAAATGATTCTTTTTAAGATTTTATTTATTTATTTGAGAGGGAGAGAGACTGCATAAGCAGAAGGGAGAGGCAGAGGGAGAGGGAGAAGCAGACCACCCACTGAGCAGGGAGCCCGACGTGGGGCTCGATCCCAGGACTCTGAGATCACGACCTGAGCTGAAGGTAGACACTTAACTGACTGAGCCACCCAGGTGCCCCGAAATAAACGATTTTTTAAAAAGAAACCACAGGGCCAAAATGGAGTCACTTATGTCAAGAAACCCAAGCCAGCAAACCAAGACTTACTACCTGACCTAACTGCAGTTCCACACACCCTCACCTCCACGTAAACTTTAACCGGTCAACCTGGAAAATGAACTGAATGGCCCCTTCTGTTCCCCTTAGGAGGGGGACATTGCCTAAAATAGTGCATCCTTTTCTAGTAATTTCTTTTTATCAATCCCTCTCTGCCTTTAAAATCCTTCCCCTCCCCGCAGCTCAAAGGAGCCCCTTTCTTTTTGCTAAATGGGGTGCTGCCTGCCTCATGAATTGGTCAATGAAGCCAGTGGGATTGGGGTCTTTTAAATTACTTTGTTGCCTTTTTATTAACAAATTACATAGCTTTTTATAAGCAGGATTGAATAGACCTCTCCTATAAGAATTCCAACTAATAGATGTAGATACTCAACCATTTATCAAGTAAATGGAGCTAACTCTCCTCTCCTAAAGTGGGGGCTCAGGGCAGTTGTCTTCGTGCACATGGGAAAGAGTAACTTCCTGGTGGGGAAGCCTGACCAATGCTGCCTCAGCCAGGTGACCAACGTTAACAGGGACAGTGACAAGGTTTCCCTTGTTGTAAAGTAATGACAAAGCACTTTACCTCCCTGATCTGCTTCCTCAAAACCCATAACCCCAGTCTAATCAGGAGGAAAACAAGTAAATCCCAATGGGGGACTTTCTACAAAATGCATGACCGGTCCTCCTCAACCCTGCCAATGACACTGAAACAAAGCAAGTCTGAGAAACTGTCACAGCCAAGGAGAGCCTAAAGACACATGATGAGCACATGTCACGTGGTGCCCTACATGGGATCCTGGAGCGAGAAAAGGTAGAACAGGGGGAACCTGAATAAAATACGGACTCCCGCTAAAAATAACATATCAATATTTCTTCACAAGTTGTGACAATTTTGTAGAAATCTAGAAAAAGAGGAGAAATCAGGGGCGCCTGGGTGGCTGAGTCAGTTAAGCGTCTGCCTTCGGCTCAGGTCATGATCCCAGGGTCCTGGGATCGAGCCCCACATCGGGCTCCCTGCTCCGCGGGAGCCTGCTTCTCCCTCTCCCTGCTGCTCACCCTGCTTGTGTTCTCCCTCTCGCTCACTTGCTCTGTCAAATAAATAAATAAAATCTTAAAAAAACCCCAGACATTAAAGGTCAAATAAGGGAAACCTATTGCATCGGACTGGAAGCCTAGAGGAAATGGGTGATTTCCTAATAAAAATGCACAATAATAAAATGGACCCTGAAATAAGGAAAAAACAGGCAGACCAATTAGCCATCCAGGGCCTCATCTTACTGCTGGTTCTCCTCTCACTGTTCTGGGGTTTTCCTCTCCTAGGACAGAAAAGGAACAGGGACAGAACTGTTCTGGACCTGCCCTTAGACCCGACCCCACTCACTGTCTTCCTCTCCCCCAGCCATACCCTGCTCAGCGAGGACACTGTGCACGGGGAGTCTCAGGGATTGTGGATCCTGATGTGTCACCCAGTTCTTTTTTGGATGGCAAGGGACTGGACACACTTACTACAGTAAAAGAAGTTAATATTTTTTAATGGTAGAAACACCTTAATACCTGCAAGAGACAAGAGTGGGTTTGGACCTGGCAGGCCCAAAGGCTCACACTCTCACAGTGTGACCTAGACCCTCTCCAACCCTCCATCCTGCTAAGTGCTCTGGGGTGGCCCCATTCATAGGCACTGTCTCTCTCACTGCATCTGGGGCCTCCCACAAATCCAGGCTGACATCCACTCACCATCCATTCTACTGGGAAGGGTTTCTCTTTCCCGTGGGTTCCATGAAAAGTCATGGCTTTAAGGGTCTTTGGCCTGGCTTGGGTCACACTCTCATCCTTGAAGCCATCAGAGCACCCAGAAAATAGAGCAAGGGGTTGGGTAGACTTGGATCATACACGCATCTCTGAAGTGGGTGGAAAGTGGGGTCTGCCCTCTGGAACTGTCTGGATGGTAGGCAGGTGACATGGGGTTCCCAAAGGCAAGCTGAGGTGCTGGACTTGGACGTGAGAAGAGATGCCAGGCTGGGAAAGCAGCAGATTCCGCATCACTGGTGACTGACTGCACGGCTTTGGATCTGAAGCCCAAGGAAGGAAGGGGTCACTTAGGGTCACGGGCTGCAGCCACCCATCCAGTGCTCTTGCTGTTTTCCCATGACGGCAAGGCGCTCTCCCACTTGCTGAAGAAGCAACTTTGCTGTTGGTAGGAAACTCAAGGCTCCTGCCTTGGATATTGGGTCCTCACATCTCAGAGACCGGAAGGCACACAGACCTCGCTCTTCTCCCTGGGAGGAAGGAGCCCCGGACTCACACCTGCCCCCCACATTAATCGCTCCTCCCCAAAGAACAAACTGGCTCATTCTCCAGTCTCTTCTCTCTCCTTTATGAAGAACAGAGAGCAAATGTGAGGATGATAAGGAAAGTATCGCTCACTGAAACAGTGGGAGGCTCAAGGATTATTCCACACCACAAATCCACACATGGCAGACTTTCTGGGGGCCACAGTCCCTGAATCATGCATGTGACTCTCTGAAACCAGGCAGCTTCACTGAGAAACTGCCTGCTGGGAGACACAGTTACTCCCATAACCTTAATTCTTAACAAATACGTATGTCAAAGGTTTACATCACAATCGGGAGGCCAAAGGACTGCAGGGTCAGTCTGCTGTATGGCTGTATGGCTGTTGTGGACAGGGCCACATCCAACATTTGGAGGGTTAAGAGACTGTGATGGAGGAAGCACTTGTCTCAACCACACAGACGTTGGGAATGGAAACATCCTGTGGGGCTGTCTACACTGCCCATGGGCCTGTTACACTGCCAGGAGCACAGTCAGCTCAGTAATGGCTGAGGGGGTTGTCAGGACCCTTTCTGGCCTGAGCTGGAGGGCCACAGATGCCTCCCTGGATGGTCAGAGGCCAAGGGCTGTCCTGTCTACTACCTGTTTCCTGCCGATCACTCAGATGGGACGAAGGATCTAGCCAGCGCTGGGGGGGCCCCCAACAGCCCGCAAGAAAGCTGTATATGGGGGCAGGCAGGCCATGGCAGTCAGTCCTATATGAATCCATTCATGTCTACAGAGTGCCCTTGTGGGGTGGGGCCGTGCTGGAACTTGTAGCTGCCCAGGCAGAGTGGGGCCAGCAGCACCCTCCCCAGGTGGGAGGGCGGAAGAACCCTGTATAACCTCTGAGACCCCTATAACCCCTGACTGGGGATGCGTTGGATCTCAAACAGTCAGGGATCAGGTGGACATGTCACTTTTCTTCTGTCTGAGCCCAGGAGTGAAGGGCTGAAAACCAATGCTCCAGCTCACCTCTGACTCGTGTGTGACCCTGGGTGAGTCCTGTCTACCCTGGAGGCCCAGGGAGATGGAGGAGGGGGAAGAAAGCCAATTATGCTTAAACCTAACCCCGATCCAGACCCTGGCCCTGACCCCAACCCATGACCCTCACCCCAACCCCACCCAGATTCTCAGGGTGATCCACACTTGCATCATGAACAGGCCCAAATCAGTTTTAGGGGGTTATTTTCTCCAGAGAGCTGCTCAGCTCTGCACTCCTGCCCACATGCCCATGGAGGTGGCCCTGCCTCCTGAGGACGCACAGGTTGCTGACTCCCACACCTCTTGCATACATCACCCAGCAGCATGGTGGGGTTTGTTTTGATTTTTTGCTAAGTTTTATTTTAATCCAAGGACTTTGATTCATACCAAGTGTCATTGTAGAAACAATAGCAGAATCCAAAGTCTGGGTGATCAATATTACTCAGGCAGCAAACTCGTCAATCACAGGATTGTTTTAAAGCAGGTCCCAGTTGTGTTGCATGGTTAGGACTTCTTTTTGGGTTTTTTTTTTTTTTTAACAATGTTCTTAAATATAAAGTTTTGCAACAAACCTTTGATTTGTATCAAATATAATTAAAAATTTACAAATGAGTACATTGTATCAAAAAGTACAAAGATATACATTTCATGCACATACTCGTATATATGTATATATGTATATATTTTACATGCACACATAACTTATTCAAACTAAGCCACTGCTTGACGGTCCAGATGCAGACAACTGGTTAATGCATTTCAAATTTGGCAACTCACTATGAGATCTCAGTGGAAACATATGATAGCTGAGAAGAGAGGATACAGAAACAAAACCCAAAGTCAGGAAAACAAGACACAGTATCTCTTCCCCCACTCCCTGTAGTTTTCACCAATTCCAGTGTCTAGAAGAATCCAGACAGACTGGTGAGGCCGTGTGGGGCTAGAACAGTGATTCTCCACCCAACATGGCCTGGGAAGCAGCTGTGGTTCTGCACAAAATGGATATATTCACAATAACGTGGGCCAGAGATGAAACATCAGTATCAAAATACACATCCTTCTGCTTTGCAACAGGAACAGAGCTATCTCATGCAGAGTCTGAGATACCATTCCAGTTATTATTTCCTATTGTGGTAAAATACTCTGTAATCTTTTTTTTTTATTTTTTATTGTTATGTTAATCACCATATATTACATAATTTGTTTTGGTGTAGTGTTCCATGATTCATTGTTTGTTCATAACACACAGTGCTCCATGCAGAATGTGCCCGCTTTAATACCCATCACCAGGCTAACCCATCCCCCTACACTCCTCCCCTCTAGAAACCTCAGTTTATTTTTCAGAGTCCATCATCTCTCCTGGTTCGTCTCCCCCTCTGACTTACTCCCCTTCATTCTTCCTCTACTGCTATCTTCTTTTTCTTTTTTCTTAAAATATGTTGCGTTATTTGTTTCAGAAGTACAGATCTGTGATTCAACAGTCTTACACAATTCACAGCGCTCACCATAGCACATACCCTCCACAATGTCCATCACCCAGCCACCCCATTCCTCCCACCCCCGACCACTCCAGCAACCCTCAGTTTGTTCCTGAGATTAAGAATTCCTCATATCAGTGAGGTCATATTATACATATCTTTCTCTGATTGACTTATTTCACTCAGCATAACATCCTCCAGTTCCATCCACGTCGTTGCAAATGGCAAGATCTCATTCCTTTGGATGGCTGCATAATATTCCATTGTGTATATATATCACTTCTTCTTTATCCATTCATCTGTCGATGGACATCTTGGCTCTTTCCACAGTTTGGCTATTGTGGACATTGCTGCTATAAACATTGGGGTGCACGTACCCCTTCGGGTCCCTACATTTGTATATTTGGGGTAAATACCCAGTAGTGCAATTGCTGGATCGAATGGTAGCTCTAATTTCAACTGTTTGAGGAACCTCCATACTGTTTTCCAGAGTGGCTGCACCAGCTTGCATTCCCACCAACAGTGTAGGAGGGTTCCCCTTTCTCCACATCCCTGCCAACATCTGCCGTTCCCTGACTTGTTAATTTTAGCCATTCTGACGGGTGTGAGGTGGTATCTCATGGAGGTTTTGATTTGGATTTCCCTGATGCCGAGCGATGTTGAGCACTTTTTCATGTGCCTGTTGGCCATTTGGATGTCTTCTTTGGAGAAATGTCTGTTCATGTCTTCTGCCCATTTCTTTATTGGATTATTTGTTCTTTGGGTGTTGAGTTTCATAAGTTCTTTAAAGATTTTGGATACTAGCCCTTTATCTGATATGTCACTTGCAAATATTTTCTCCCATCCTGTCAGTTGTCTTTTGGTTTTGTGGACTGTTTCTTTTGCTGTGCAAAAGCTTTTTATCTTGATGAAATCCCAATAGTTCATTTTTGCCCTGGCTTCCCGTGCCTTTGGTGATGTTTCTAGGAAGAAGTTGCTGCGGCTGAGGTCGAAGAGGTTTCTACCTGTGTTCTCCTTTAGGATTTTGATGGACTCCTGTCTCACGTTTAGGTCTTTCAACCATTTGGAGTCTATTTCTGTGTGTGGTGTAAGGAAATGGTCCAGTTTCATTCTTCTGCATGTGGCTGTCCAATTTTCCCAACACCATTTGTTGAAGAGACTGTCTTTTTGCCATTGGACATTCTTTCCTGCTTTGTCAAAGATAAGTTGACCATAGAGTTGAGGGTCCATTTCTGGGCTCTCGATTCTGTTCCATTGTTCTATGTGTCTGTTTTTGTGCCAGTACCATACTGTCTTGATGATGACAGCTTTGTAATAGAGCTGGAAGTCCGGAATTGTGATGCCGCCAGCTTTGCTTTTCTTTTTCAAGATTCCTCTGGCTATTCGGGGTCTCTTCTGGTTCCATACAAATTTTAGGATTATTTGTTCCATTTCTTTGAAAAAAGTGGATGGTATTTTGATGGGGATTGCATTGAATGTGTAGATTGCTCTAGGTAGCATTGACATCTTCACAATGTTGGTTCTCCCAATCCATGAGCATGAAACGTTTTTCCATTTCTTTGTGTCTTCTTCAATTTCTTTCCTGACTATTTTATAGTTTTCTGAGTACAGATCCTTTGCCTCTTTGGTTAAATTTATTCCTAGGTATCTTATGGTTTTGGGTGCAATTGTGAATGGGATCGACTCCTTGATTTGTCTCTCTTCTGTCTTGTTGTTGGTGTATAGGAATGCCACTGATTTCTGTGCATTGATTTTATAGCCTGCTACTTGACTGAATTCCTGTATGAGTTCTAGCAGTTTTGGGGTGGAGTCTTTTGGGTTTTCCACATAAAGTATCATATCATCTGCAAAGAGTGAGAGTTTGACTTCCTCTTTGGCGTTTTGGATGCCTTTGATTTCTTTTTGTTGTCTGATTGCTGTGGCTAGGACTTCTAATACTATGTTGAATAGCAGTGGTGAGAGTGGACAACCCTGCTGCGTTCCTGACCTTGGGGGAAAAGCTCTCATGTGCAGAGACAATGTGGCAAACACCTATGTGGTCATGGGAGTCACTAGCTGGGGGGTAGGCTGTGCCTGAACTAAGCGCCTGGCCCTATCTGAACTGGACTGCTTCCAAGATCGTTTCTAATGCCTTGCACATGGCTCAATCACCCACACCTCCCCATCCAACTTCTCAAGCAATCCCGGCTAGACAACCCTCTGCCCGCCCTTCTGCTCATCCTCCTTGGTACTTCCAATGCCCTCCTCGACCTCCTCCCAGGCCCCCTGCATCTCAACCTCGACCCAAACCCCTGGCCCCAACCCCACCCCCTCCCCCACCTATCACTAAAGCTCCCCAAGTACTTTCTTTTGCCAAGCGACTACAGCAACTCACAGAGATCTTGAAGGGGAAGACCTTTTCTAATGCAAAGGGGTATTACGAAATGGAGACCACGGATCTCCCAGAACTGACTGCCGCCTCCTGATCCAACCCCACTCTCAACAGACCCAGTGAGCCCTTTACTCCCAAGAAAACAAAGATGAAATAAATAAATATAAATATAGATATATATATATTATATAACTATATTTATATTTGCTTTCTGGACTTCTTCCTACCTGCCCTCCCCGACTCAATCCAAACTCTCCCCCAGCAAATCTGTCCTCCCTCTGTCACCCTCCAACAGGGTGGAATTGCTTGTGTGTCAGGTGTCATTGTGGTTTCCTAAATCTTGATTTTTGTAGTTGGAACAAGGCGATCTGGGGTGACAGGCCAGGTATGGTCCGGATCTCACACTCAGAGTCTCTGCTTATTAAATCAGTGCAGGTGGGCCTTGGAGCACTTCTGTGAGGTGAGCTGACTCAGAAGGAGGGGTGTGGGTCTGAGTGCATTGGAAGAATGACCCCGGTCTGAAGTTTTGTAGCGTGGCCATCTGATGCTCAGCCCACAATGGCCAACCCCAGGCAGGAGTTTGCCCTCAACCAGAATTGCTTATGTCCATCTGTGAATTCCTGAGAAAGAGATCTCGATGGCCTCAGGTCAACTGCCCACTCTGGTCAGGGCCCAGATCAAGCCTAAATGCTGGATTAGCCACTTGAGAATTAAAGATGGCAGGCTCCAGAAAGAAACTCCCGGGCTCCTGGCTGGGCAGTTGCTGCAACAAGCAACAGTCTCATACCTGTTCACCTGTTCACTGTGTGCACATTTTTTAAGTGCAAGATGGTCCTATGTTCTGGTTGCAAAGACAGATGGCAGAGGGTACAGGAGCATGAGGGAGGAACTTTGGGTGAGGAAGACCAAGGACCCTGTCTTTTCCTGCTGGGGCTGCAACAGGGGCTGATGAAGCAGGCATGAGTATTTTCAGGATTCGTCAGTCTGTCTGGGTTCAAACAAACCCCCAGCTTTACCCCTCATCAGCTATGTGGCCACAGGACCCAGAGTTCCCTGACTTTACCGCTGCTCGGGTAGGGGCTGAGCCTTGTTTACCCAGGTACCCTCATCTCATGACCAGTGTATGGCAAGTGGTAGGTGGTTGGTGAGCATAGCGAGCCTCCGGGGTACAGGCTGGCTAGCGTGGTGCCGGGAGGGAGGGCGGGAGGTGCCCGGATGGCTGGGCCTGGGTAGGGCTGGTTGGTCGCAGGGTTGGCGGGTGGCGGGCGGGCCTCCGGCGGTGCTGAGGGGTGGGGACACGGGTAAATGCAGCTGGGTCGTGTTTCCCTCTTTGGTGTAGGCATTTGTAGTTTGTGGCCTTTTCGTGTCTTCTTTAGTAAAATACTTAGGAATCCCAGGGTGCCTGGGTGGCTCAGTCTGTTAAGCCTCGGCCTTCAGCTCAGATCAGGATCTCCGGGTCCAGGGCTGGAGCCCCGCCGGGCTCCCAGCTCAGTGGAAAGCCTGCTTCTCCCTCTCCCCCGCCCCTCCCCCTGCTCACTCTCTATTTCAAATACATAAAAATCTTAAAAAAAATATTTAGACATCCCGCACTTGAAAGTTTCCTCAATTATCAGTGGCTGTATGAAGCAAAGACTAAAAGTACACATGAAAAGTGTAAAAACAAATTTGCATTTGGTTTGGTTGAATAACTTGCTCCTGATTATGTCCTCATCAAGGACGCACAAGTCCTGTGCTGCATTATTTGGTTGTCACTTTCGGTTTTGTTAAATAGCCGAGGCCTTTGTAACTCTTACCACGTGCTGTCGGGCTGGGTCACTGTGTCTATGTCTGAAAATCTCTATATGAAGCACTAAAGTAGGATAAGAAATTACAGCAGCACCATTTTGATGAGTCCAAATGTTTTCAAGGTTGGAAATAAATCTTGACTCAGTGAAAAAAGCTGAAGACATACAGAAAACACATAGGAAATGACTGAAGTGAGTTCTTCCTGCTCATTTACATTAGAAGTAATGAGCGGATGTCTCCAGTTAAAGGCAGAGCTCCAGTTAGGATTAGGTTTAAAAGACAAGATCCAGCTGCATGCTGTCTCCAGGAGGGTCACCTGGGACCCAGTGACACAAAGAGGGTTAAAGTGAGAGGATGGAAAAGATCCTCCATACAGACATTAACCAGTGGAGACGTGGTGTGCCATCCCCATATCAGACAAGATGGACCCTAAGTCAAGCCCCTTGGAAGAGGCGGGTGAGAGTGAGGGACTGTCTGGGCCATGTTTAAGAAGAGAGACCCGGAGCCCCTTCAGGAAGCCGGTCCAAACGGGGTCTGACTGCTGGCAGACTAAAGGTGCTGCTGAGAGAGATTTTCAGGGGTGTAACCCTTTCCCCGGGAGGTATGCAGAGGGATTCCACAGACCTGTGGGCCTCAGGCTGCCCTCTGCAGGTTGAAGGATGTGTGGTGTGCGTGCACAAGCTGGGCAGATCTGGGGAGCCAGGGAGCTGGAATAGGGCAGCTCTAGGGAGAGGCCCTGCCCTAGGAGCGGGCTGCTCGGAGCACCAGAGATCTGCCTAATTCCAACTGCACATATTCCCCCTAAAGGCCCAGCCGGAGGAAGCTGCACATCCTTGCCATTATGGGGCTCCACAGACTCGCTGGGGTACCCTTCAATGAAACAGCTGCGAACACTGATTGTTGTGCAACTCAGCATCCCCAGTGTGCAATCAGTTCAAACGTGGAAATCTGCCACCATGCAACGATTTTCAGGGGTGTGCCCCCTCCTTTCAGAAGGTCAATTTGTTGTGGAGGTCGGAACTCCACTGGCTTGTAGGGTCCTGGACACACAAAACTGGTTGATCACTGCATACTGCACACACACATCCCACACGGGGATGTACCCAGGGATCTGTACAGTGAGAAGTTCAGAAGGAGCCTGGTTTCAGGAGCGGGCTGTTGGGGGTACATGGAATCTATCCATTTCCAAGCCTGTACTAACTCAAATGTACCTATTTCCTTTGAAGGCTGAGCTGGAGCAGAGTGGATTCCTTGGCTGGTGCAGCGGATTAAATGTTAGATAACGTGTTATCTCCGTATAATAGACACCTGTGAGGACTGACGAAGCTGGGGATCGAACAGGCAGACGGTCCTGGGGCTGACAGTCACCACATTAAAACTGCTGCCAAAGAAATAGTTGTGGGGCTTTGATCCCAACAGCCAGGTGACCAGCAGATGGGTTGGGACCAGGTTGTCCTCCACAGGCCTGAGAGACCCCAGCTGACAGTGGCAGACTGGGGAGGTACCTACTGTTTATGCACAAAATATGGAGTTCCAGATAGGCAGGAACCTGGAACAGGGCAAGAATCTTGAAAGGCTGGGTCTTGGGAGGGGGCTTTTGGGCCCACAAGAATTTACCCTATCCAACAAAAATGTGCTTTGAGACTGAAGGAGAGTGGACTGCCTTTCCAGGACCGAGACGACTTGGGCTGCAGAAGTAATCCTCATGGGTACACCTGGGAGCTTTAATTACAGGTAAGCCCTAGAACCTAAGGCAACCATTCGGAATGGGACTGAGCTATGCAGATTTAAAACTGAGACTCAGAAATATTTTAGGGGGATGAACTTTCCATGGAACAGAGACTATGCACATGGTTGGGAATAAGGAAACTCCAGGCCAGGGAAAAATAAGAAAGGGGTTAAAGTTCAGGGTTTTGGTTAGAGTTTTGGATAGCATCAGGGATACGATTTATGGTTTGGAGGTAGGATTTAATGTTAGGGTATGGGTTAAGGTACGGGTTAGGGTTAGGCTACAGGCTAGTGTACGGGTTAGGATTAGGGTATGGGTTAGGGTTAAGGTACGGGTTAGGGTTAGTGTACGGGTTAGTCTCTGGACCGAGACTTGCGGGAATAAGGCAGTCAGGAGCCCCCCTAGGGTTGGGGTTAGGGGCTAGGGGCATGGCAGGTAGAGCTCTCCTGCTCTCAATGCTTTCAGAAGTGTCAAATGGTGCATTTTGCTTTGTGGTGTCAGTCTGTGTCCTCCTGTAATGCTCAGGTGGCCCAAATCCCTGGGGCATGGAGCCAGGGACCTAGGGAGAGACCTCTCAGAAGCCACGTGATGGTTAGTGTTAGGGCCCATGTGCACGGCACCCCTGGTCTGCGGGAACTGTTCCAAGCTTGGGATGGGCGGTGTGTCTTGAGGGCAGAGTCAGGTTGAATGTCAGGCTCAGAGTTTGCCGCCAGGCGGTGCAGAAAGTTCAGTTTCACCGGGATGGGCATTCAGAGTTCTGCTCTGAGCGTTTCCCAGTTCCCATTGGTGTGGTTTCCTTCTGGGTGGCAGCCCAAATCCCTTGATAATGCTCGGCTGTCCCGAATACCTGGTGCTTTGGAGCAAGGCTCTAGGGAGAGATGCTCAGAAGCCAACCTAGGGTTAGGCTTAGGATTTAGGGGCATGACAGGCCTTATGTGCTGGTGCTGTGAATGGCCTCAGTAGTCTGAGTTGAGGCCATGTGTCAGGGGGGACTGTCAGGCTCAAGGACTGCGGCATGGGCACGCTGAATTTGGGGTTCGTTGGGATGGACCGGCTGAGTTCTCCTGCTCGGAATGCTTACTGGAGTTCCCAATGGCACGTTTTCCTTTTTAGTGGCAGGCTGAGTCCTCTGGCCCTGGTCAGGTGTCTCAAGTCCCTGGGGCTTTGGAGCCAGGCTCTGGGGACAGAGTGCTCCGAAGCCAACCTAGGGTTAGGCTTAGGGCTTAGGGGCATGACAGGCCTGATGTACCGGCGCTGTGATGAGCTTTCCAGGGTCTGAGTAGGGGCCGTGGGTCAGCGGGGAGTGTCAGGTTCAGGGATTGCGGCCTGGGCATGTTGAACTTGGGTTTCTTTGGGATGGACCGGCACAGTTCTCCTGCTCGGAATGCTTACTGGAGTTCCCAATGGCACGTTTTCCTTTGAGGTGGCAGGTTGAGTCCTCTGATACTTGTCAGGTGTCCCAAATCCCTGTGGCTTTGGAGCCAGTTCTAGGGACAGAGCGCTCAGAAGCCAACCTAGGGTGAGGCTTAGGGCTTAGGGGCATGACAGGCCTGATGTGCCAACGCTGTGATGAGCTTCCTGGGGACTGAGTTGAGGCCGTGGATCAGGGGGGAGTACCAGGCTTAGGGATTGCGGCGTGGGAACACTGAGATCGGGGTTTGTTGGGATGGACCGGCACAGTTCTCCTGCTCAGAATGCTTACCGGAGTTTCCAATGGCACGTTTTCCTTTTTAGTGGCAGGTTGAATCCTCTGGCACTGGGCAGGTGTCCCCAGTCCCTAGGGCTTTGGAGCCCGGCCCCTGGAGGGACAGACCCTTCAGAAACCTCCATAGGGTCACCATTAGGGCCTAGGGGCATGGCAGGCCTGACGTGCAAGTTTGTAGCCGGCTCTGGGAGGTTTATTTTCAGGGCGAGGGTCAGGTTGAGCGTCAGATTCAGGGTTCCCCGACAGAGGGCGCCAAATTTGTGCATTGGCTAGGTTGGGCATTCAGATTTCTAGGGTTCTGAACGCTTTCTGGAATTGAAAGTAGTGTGTTGGAATTCTTTTTGACATTTGAGTCCTCTAGTGTTGCTCAGTTACAGCCACCCCCGGGATTCCATAGCCAGGCTCCAAGGACAGTCCACTCAGATGCCAAGGTAGGGTGAGGCTTAGGCCCTAGGGGCGTGACAGGCCTAATGTGCCGGCGCTGTGATGAGCTTCCTGGGGTCTGAGTTGAGACAGTGGGTCATCGGGGAGTGTCAGGCTCAGAGAGTGCGGCCTGGGCACGTTGAACTCGGGGTTCGTTGGGATGGGCCGGCACAGTTCTCCTGCTCGGAAAGCTTTCCGGAGTTCCCAAAGGCACGTTTTCCTTTTTAGTGGCAGGCTGAGTCCTCTGGCCCTGGTCAGGTGTCCCAAGTCCCTGAGGCTTTGGAGTCAGGCTCTGGGGACAGAGCACTCAGAAGCCAACCTAGGGTGAGGCTTAGGGCTCAGGGGCATGACAGGCCTGACGTGTTGACGCTGTGATGAGCTTCCCGGGGTCCGAGTTGAGGCCGTGGGTCAGTGGGGAGTGTCAGGCTCAGGGATTGTGACCTGGGCACGTTGAACTCGGGGTTTGTTGGGATGGACCGACACAGTTCTCCTGCTCGGAAAGCTTTCCGGAGTTCCCAAGGGCACTTTTTCCTGTTTATTGGCAGGCTGAGTCCTCTGGCCCCAGGTCAGGTGTCCCCAGTCCCTGGGGCTTTGGAGCCAGGCCCCTGGGGACAGACCCTTCAGAAGCCTCCGTAGGGTCACGGTTAGGGCCCAGGGGCACGGCAGGCCTGATGTGCAAGCACCGTAGGCTGCTCTGGGGGGTCTGTCTTGAGGGAGTGGGCCAGGTTTAGTATCAGGCTGAGGGTTGGCCACCTGAGGATACCAAATTTGTGCGTTGGCTGGGATGGGCATTCTGAATTCTCTTGTTTGGAACGCTCTCCGGAGTTGCAAGTAGTGCGTTTGAATTCTTTTTGGCATTTGAGTCCTCTGATATCGCTCAGTTACTGCCATCCGTGGGGCTTTGGAGGCAGGCTACTGGATACAGAAACTTAGAAGCCACTCTAGGGATAGACTTAGGGCCTAGGGTCATTGGAACCCTGATTTGGCCACTCTGGGGCAAGCTTTGGGGTGCGGGGGATCCGAGTTGGGGGTGTGGGTCAGGGTGAGTTTCAGGCTCAGGGTTTGCGGGCAGGGGGCCTTTGAAAGTGGCATTTCGCTGCGATGGGCACGCAGGGTTCTCGTTCTCGGAAAGCTTTGCCGCGAGGTCCCAATGGTGCGTTTTCCTTCTGGGAGACAGGCTGCATCCTCTGGTATTCCTCAGGTGCCCCCGATCCCTGTGGATTTAGAGCCAGGCCTCTGGGGCCATAGCCCTCAGAAGCCAGCGAGGGATAGGGTGCGGGCCTAGGGGCACGGCAGGCCCGACGTGCCAGCACTGTGGCCTGCTTCTCGGGGGTTTGTCTTGAGGGCGTGGGTCAGGTTGAGTGTCAAGCTCAGGGTTGGCCGCCAGAAGGCGCAAAATTTGTGTGTTCCTTGGGATGGACATTCAGAGTTCTGTTCTGAATGCTTTCCCATGTTCCCAATGGTGCGTTTTCCTTCCGGGTGGCAGCCTGAGTCCCTTGATATTGCTCAGGTGTCCCAAATCTTTGGGGCTTTGGAGCCAGGTTCTGGGGACTGACCCCTCAGCAGCCAACCCAGGGTGAGGGTTAGGACATAGGGGCATGGGACGCCTGATGTGCCAGCACTGCGTCGATGTTCCCGGAGGTGAGGGTCGAGGGTGTGGGTCAGCGTGAGTGTCTTTATTTTTTTTATTTTTTTTTAAAGATTTTATTTATTTATTTGAGAGAGAGAGAATGAGAGATAGAAAGCACGAGAGGGAAGAGGGTCAGAGGGAGAAGCAGACTCCCTGCTGAGCAGGAAGCCCTATGTGGGACTCGATCCCGGGACTCCAGGATCATGACCTGAGCCGAAGGCAGTCGCCTAACCAACTGAGCCACCCAGGCACCCCAGCGTGAGTGTCTTTAGTCAGCGTGAGTGTCTTGCTCTTCTTTTCGGCCAGGGGACTGCTGAAAGTGTGGGTTCACTGGGGTGGGCATGCAGTGCTCTCCTGCTGTGAATCCTTTCCGGGGTTCCAACCAGCGGGGTTTCTTTCTTGGTGGCAAGCTGAGTCCTCTCGTATTGCTCAGGCGTGCCCTGTCCGTGGGGCTCTGGAGCGAGACCTGCGGGAACAAGGCACTCAGGAGCCCACCTAGGGTCGGGGTTAGGGCCTAGGGGTACGGCAGGCATAGCTCTCCTGCTCTCAGCGCTTTCAGAAGTGCCAAATGGTGCATTTTGCTTTGTAGTGTCAGTTTGTGTCCTCCAGTATTGCTCAGGTGGCGCAAATCCCTGGAGCATGGAGCCAGGGACCTACGGAGAGACCTCTCAGAAGCCACGTGAGGTTTAGGGTTAGGGTTAGGGTTAGGGCCCAGGTGCATGGCACTCCTGGTTGCAGGAACTGTGACGAGCTTGGGATGGGCAGTGTGTCTTGAGGGCGGGAGTCAGGTTGAGTGTCAGGCTCACGGTTGGCCGCCAGGCGGCGCAGAAAGTGCCGTTTCGCTGGGATGGGCGTTCAGAGTTCTGCTCTGAGCACTTTCCGGAGTTCCCTGTGGTGCGGTTTCCTTCTGGGTGGCAGCCCGAGTCCCTTGATACTGCTTGGGTATCCCGAATACCTGGTGCTTTGGAGCAAGGCTCTTGGGAGGGACGCTCAGAAACCAACCTAGGGTTAGGCTTAGGGCATAGGGGCATGACAGGCCTGATGTGCCGGTGCTGTGAATGGCTTCCAGTGGTCTGAGTTGAGGCCGAAAGTCAGGGGGAGTCTCAGGCTCAAGTACTGCATCCTGGGCACATTGAACTCGGGGTTCGTTGGGATGGACCGGCGCAGTTCTCTTGTTCAGAATGCTCACCGGAGTTCCCCATGGCACGTTTTCCTTTTTAGTGGCAGGCTGAGTCCTCTGGCTCTGGTCAGGTGTCTCAATTCTCTGGGGCTTTGGAGCCAGGCTCTGGGGACAGAGTGCTACAAAGCCCACCTAGGGTTAGGCTTAGGGCTTAGGGGCATGACAGGCCTGATGTACCGGCGCTGTGATGAGCTTTCCGGGGTCTGAGTTGAGGCCGTGGGCCAGCGGGGAGTTTCAGGCTCAGGGATTGCGGCCTGGGCACGTTGAACTTGAGCTTTGTTGGGATGGACTGGCACAGTTCTCCTGCTCGGAATGCTTACCGGAGTTCCCAATGGCACGTTTTCCTTTGAGGTGGCAGTTTGAGTCGTCTGGTACTTGTCAGGTGTCCCAAATCCCTGTGGCTTTGGAGCCAGTTCTGGGGCAGAGTGCTCAGAAGGCAACCTAGGGTGAGGCTTAGGGCTTAGGGGCATGACAGGCCTGATGTGCTGGCGCTGTGATGAGCTTCCTGGGGACTGAGTTGAGGCCGTGGGTCAGGGGGGAGTGTCAGGTTCAAGGACTGCGGCCTGGGCACGGTGAAATCGGGGTCCCAGATGTGTACTATTTCATGCAGATGAGTGTGCTCCTGGATGCCTGGGCCTGTTCTGGGTGCTGGAGATGTGGTCATCAAGAGACAAGTTGCGTCCTGTCCAGATGCAGTACTTGTCCCAGTGTGAGAGCACGGCAGCCAATCAGAGGGCAACAACACCCGAGGGCGAGTGTTGTCTCTTAAATGAGGTGGTCGGAGAAGGCTTCTCTCAAAGGTGGCCATTGGCAAACAACAAAGACAAAAATTACCCAAAATACCATCAA